>NC_140769.1:35773898-37091041 GCF_044657685.1 Stegodyphus dumicola
CTCCTACCTAAAAGGACAGCTCCGGAGTAAAGAGCTCCAACAATGGCAGGAGGAATGGAACCATAGTACAACTGGCCGCCGCACCTACGATTTCCTGCTAAAAATCAGCACTGATCGACACACTGCAATTGCTCCGCTGATTCAATATATCGCGGGACACGGCCCATTCCTCAGCTACTACCAAAGGCACAACATCTCATTAACCTTTTGAAGACGGGAGGGCCATTATAGTGGCCATAGACTTCTCTCTTTGAAAAGACGAGGTTGTCCACTTTAGTGGCCATGTCTCTTTCCCCCATTTTCCAGGCTGAAAAGTGGGGTGAAATGTCAAATTTGACGTCCCTAAGGTTTTAACCACTTATCTCTTTCAAAGGTCTTCCTTTTGCGACACATATGCACCCCTCTCTGAATCCATTAAACTACACACAAGAATCTTTGTTGCAAATAGGAGGTGATTTCTTAAAGGGGGGGAAAGCATTCGGTTCAAGATTCCCCGTCCTTTAGTAGCTTTTACTGCTACCAAAGCCTCGGTCTCAATAGGTTAACAGATGTATGCGTCTGTGGAGCCAGGCAACCTAGACCACTATGTTTTCACCAGCAGCTGACAAAAGACCATCACCTTCCATGTCCAAACATGAACAGAGATGCGTACCATCGCTTTATCATCACCCACAAACCAGCCATAACTAAAATCTGGAAAGCTGTCACTCAAATCGGAGCAATGGGCCAATATATCTGCTCACCACAATAGACCAAGAGCCATCCAGCAACTCTTTCAACATGATCATCTTTTCGTCCCACCCGTCAAAAGCTTATCACTCAGGGGACACCCCCCACAAGTTTTTAAACAAAAGCTCTATACCCCCAAGCTTTCAATTTTATGTGCACACATCAATCTTCTTTAGTACTTACCTTACTGGTGTGCTAGCAGAGTACCAACTTGTGTCAACACAAAGTGCCTTCGAATGCCTACGTCACCTTCCTACTGCAATGCATAGTACATCGCACGTATACATCGTGCACCAATTCCGACTATGCTTAAGCATTAATGCACACATCAGTGACCATCAGTACCTACACCGTGACTTATACAACTCTCTTAAACTGTGCACTGTCATAATAACTGTGCAACCACTGTGACTGTGTACTCAAATTACTATGCATAACATAATGTCTGCGCTGTAGCGACTGTACCAACCTATAGTAATTGTGTTAAAACATAGTGACTGTGGCAAAGTCCAAATTTAGTGCTATTAGTACCACAGTGTACACTAAACTTTAGTGTAACCTGAACGCTCGCAAATTTGAACTATAATGCAGACTGTACTTTCAGTGAACTCTAACACTAATTCCTGGCACCATAACTCTACATCCGGTACTCATTGCTTCATCTTTGTGTTTAAGTACTCACAGCACACTTTCAACCACAAGGATACCAGCAATACATGGCCAAACATATGACTCCTTTAACCGCATTCTGTACTTTAGCATTTTACTTTTGTATTACTATGTATTACATATGTATCTCTGTTCATATTTTTCTTAAAATCAATGCATCTTTATGTTCGTATCTGTTAGTATTTGTTTGTTTTTGTCTGTACATGTATCTATTCTTGTCTTTGTTTTGTATATTTTTATGTATCTATGTTATTCCAACGACCATACGCAACTACAAAGCTATTGTCACGTAACCATTGTCAAATAATAATCCTCAGCCCCTGTTTGGCCACATATTGATCTTTAGATCAGTATTATAAACTCCCGAGGCAGCCTCACGGGGTCCCAAGGAGTTGTTGTTCCTAGATAGGGGAGGGACACACGCCTGTTTACCCGTGTTAAACACCAGGCGTCCTCGTCCTCCGTCACCTGTCACCCTGTCTTCCGATACCTTCAAGGCCCTCTTGCGGCCGAATTTCACGTGGACAATGCGCGACAATACGTAACCCGCAGTATTCAATGATATTTCATTGATCGTTCACCAGGCCGTATTGCTGCCTTATCTCTCAATATATTCTATATTTTAGTATTTTATTCCAAATTTGGGAAAAATTCAAAAATTTATTATATGGCACATTATATATTATTCTATACTTCATGTATTATTCTATATTTTCTTTTTTTTTCTATATTAAGTATTACTCTAAATTTGTCATATGATATATTTTATGCTAGCTTAATGTAAAACTTGTTTTATTACATTTACCTCCTTTCCCAAAGGTACAAAGTGTTCGAGATCTGGTCTTATCCGGTGTACTAATAATTGATTCATCCATTACATAGTAAGCCTTCTAATGACCCTTCTAGTTTTCTTCTTTTTTTTCCTCTAATAACCTTTCTCCCTTTTTAGTCATCTCTTAATAATAAACTTCTAAACCTCCCTCTAAAGAACTATCATCAGCTTTATCCTTCTTCTTATAGTCGGTTAGTGATTGGGAGCTATACCTGTTTGATCTTTATTGAAGTTTCTGGTGTTGCCAACATTTTTATCTGTACCTGCCTTAACTCTCTCCTTCTCCTGTACTCTCCCATAAAACAGGTGTTATACACCACTGACGGCTTAACTTTGCCAACGTGCGGAAACAGCATGAACTGACGAAAAGAACATAGTTCTTTCTTTTAATTGTCGAGGAATATCGTAGCAGTTATTGCTAGCCACACAAGCTACACAAAATACTGATTTCTTTGTGTTCCGCAAATTAAATACACCTTTAATTTTAATCACTTTTTTCCTCATATTATTGCCCAATAAATATATGCATACCTTGTCCAGTTGCTTTGAAATCTCTTTTCTTCGTGGCATTGCATTTTGAAGGCCAGCAATGTATGATCACATCAGAGTTCAATCAGAGAATCAGTAAGAAAATTAATTTAAATTTGTGAATAGAATATATGACTCCTTTAACCGCATTCTGTACTTTAGCATTTTACTTTTGTATTACTATGTATTACATATGTATCTCTGTTCATATTTTTCTTAAAATCAATGCATCTTTATGTTCGTATCTGTTAGTATTTGTTTGTTTTTGTCTGTACATGTATCTATTCTTGTCTTTGTTTTGTATATTTTTATGTATCTATGTTATTCCAACGACCATACACAGCTACAAAGCTGATTAAAAAATAACTAACTTAATCCATATTATTATGAGCGTATGACTTCACTATGTTTACCGTTTGTGCAAAATTAGTGCTCAATAAATCAAATAACAATGAGAAAAAGGTAAATAATTATTTAGCAAACGCACTCTAGAAGTTTGCTTCTGATGCTTTGCATCAGCTTCAAAACAGTCTGAAAAGAATTCTCTATGGTAGTTATAGTACCTCCTGATAAGATTGCTTGTTTCAATGTCTGTCAAAATACGTTTAATTTTAAACGCTTGCATTGAGAAAGGAATATTTTGTCTAGAAAGAAAGTTCGTAAATTATTCATTGTTTGCTCTTGTTCGATGCAAAACCATAATTTCAAGTTTACCTGCGCCCAAATTATTCAAAGGACTTTTTCAAATTTGTTCTCGATTTCGTAGATTTTTAGGCTAGGATTCGGAAGCTACCAATGAAGAAAACAAAAAAGTTAGAGATTTTTTATCTAGTTGAAGTTAGAGAAATATAGTTATAGTTGAAAGTTAGAGATTTTTTATCTCGAATATTATCGAAAATTTGTGATTGCAAATATCTCATCTCTAAAAAAATATTTTGTTTTATCCAACGTTTCATTTTTTTTTTTTTTCAAAAGAGGCATAAAAACTTAGCTTTTTCTCAACGCTTTTTTTTTTTTTTTTTAAGATTCATTATATATAAATTCCGCTCCTCCTTTTTAATTCAACCTTTTTAAATGCCAATAAGACTTCAGTTTCTCTTACATCATTTCTTTTGAATATTTAAACTACTTTAAGTTCACATTGAAATGTAGAAGGAAAACTTGTAATAATTTTAAAAACAATATGCAGATCTTTGTAACTGCGAATAGATCTTTATTGTAGACATGTTTTATCTTCCACAATGCATTCGTCTGAAACGCTGCATAGTTAAATTTGCAACTGAATATTAGAATGCATCTTATATCAATGTAATTTAACATTGTGCGGAAATGCTTTTGAGCACTGAGCCGAATACATACACAAAATTTACTGAAAAAGAAGTGAATATTTAAAGAATAAAAGTTGCTTCGTTTTTCTGAGACGTTATGCTCACTTTTCTGTGTAAAACCTTTAATATTAATAATGATAAGATCATCATGTCGTCTTGATTGAGGTACAGTACACGTAAGCTGATGGGATACATGATGACAACGAAACCGTTGGCTATTTCTTTGGAAGCCTATACAAAAATAATAATGTGCAATTATATATTTTGTAATGGGAATAAATAGCAGATATTCATTTTTGATGGCAGTATGGGTTGCATGCAATGTTTCTTCAATAGTTTATTAATGCATCACACAAGCAAGTAAATACTAAAATGAAGCTCAGTACAGAAGATGAGATAAAGTGATTAAACAATAAAGCACAGGAATCTTTTTTCTTGCAGTGCAAGAGATGGTAAAGAGCTGGCACATCAATATTGTACATTATTATGAATTTCTGCAAAATATTGCAATATTAAACGCGTTTAGTTATACTAGTATTAAATAATAGAATTACGTTTTCCCCCTTTTGCGTTAGTATATATATATATATAGAGAGAGAGAGACTGCTAGCCATTAAATTGCAACATCATGAATGAAAGTAAATACAAAAAAGATATTTATTGTACGTAAACAGTACGGCATGAAGACAAAATGACTAAAATTGTAAGCACTTTGGAGGTTTACAGAGATGCGAAATTAGTAGAAACAGCTGAAAAAAACCCTGTGAGCTAAAACGGCCCTTTCCCAATTAGGCATGGAGTCAAACTAAGCTTGGATGACAGAAATGGGTCACTCATTTCATGCTGTTTCAAGTCTATGCCACACTTCATTAACCGTATTAGCTAGAGAGGGGTTTTGGGCCAGTCTCTCAACAGCCCATGACAAGATGTTTTCAGTGGGTGACAGATCTGGAGGACCGTGAAGGCCAGGGCACTAATCGAATACCCTGTGTATCAAGGAAGGTCAGAACACGATGTGCAACATGTGATCTTGCATTATTTTGTTGGAACATGGCGTTTGGGGCCCTCGAAGCTAGGGCACAACCACTGAATGTAACATGTCAGAAATGTGCTCATCTGTGTTTAAATTACCATCGATCCGAACTAGAGATGTGCGTGTTGTGTACCCAATGGCTGCCCAAACCGTCACACCAGGTGCAGAGCCCCTATGCCGATATCGAATGCAAGCAGGCGACGTGCGGTCTCCTCGGACACTTCGGATACGTATATGGCTTTCAGAATACTGCACGTAGAACCGGGACTCGTTTGAAATGGCGACATTGTGCCTTTTTAAACGAGTACTGACTGACTCCTGTACCCAGCTTTTGTCATTTGACACACCAAAGTCGCCGTCTCCCTGTATGCTGCATTGTCAAGGGAAGCGGAAGTAATGTTCACCCGGCTGATAGTCCACGCTGCTGCAAACGTCGACGCACCTTATGAGCTGATACTGGGCGTGCTGTAAACATTCCTACTTCCTGACTAATGGTTCGTGATGTAGTCTTACGGTTTTCAAGGCCTGACCTCACAATATGTCTGCCCTGTCTGTCGTTAGTCATGGGAGGGTGTTGAGATCCTGCTTGCGTTCAGTATGACCCTCAGCATTCCATTGATTCCATTTTCGCATGACAGTAGATGGATGTCGACCAGTGCGACTGGTGATATCACGGAACGATAATCTATACTTTCAGTAGGCAACGATCCTGCTTCCATCGAATTTTGAAACTTGCTCGTAAGCATTTCCTCTTCTTATTCGAGGTATAATACGATATTCCGTGCAAACTCCAACCTTACAAGGCACTTTCCGAAAGAAAAATCTACTACACAACTTTTGTTTTAGCAGTGCTTCAGATGTCGTTTCGCCCTCCTTCGTCGTCTAAATGCACTGAAATACTAATCATTTGCATATTCCAACTTCTTCTTCATGTGATTTTGACGTTCGTAATATCATTCCTTATTGTTGTTGCAATTTTAGTGTCCAGCAATGTATATAGTATGTGTATCTTTAAGAAACTAAATTATATTTAAGACTATTGTAATGATATGCAGCACTTTTCTAACATGATCAGCAAGCTTCAAATTATTAGTATACATTGCAGTTTATGAATAGTGTTTTTATATATCTCTTTTCAGGTCACCAGTTCGCTATGATGGAACTGAAAGTAATACTAAGTAAATTATTAAGAAAGTTTGAATTCACTTCTTTGGATCCGAGAAGTCGGTCTTAAGAAATGTATGTGGTGGTACTGGCCAACTCAAAGCCTCTGCGCATTCATCTGAGCTGTGAATTCCAGCATAACGTTTTTGTTATTTTATGCTTAGAATTACATTCTGAATCATTAAACGATTCGAATTATTTTTCATAACTGTTTTTGTTGTCATCTGTACTATAGATTGGTTGCAGAAAAAGATCACTTTATAAATTTCGTAAGATAATCTAAAATGATTTATAATTTACAATTAATTGTTTTTTCAGAATTGTCCCTATTTTAATATAAAATTACAGTTTTTGTTTAGTATAAGTGATTATAATTTTCTCCCATTACCTGAAAAATGGTTTTTAAACAAATCACCTAATTAAAAATAAAAAATAAAATTTTGTGTAACAGAATTATGTAAAGTGATTTTTTAATTTGCACTGCATGCGGATTTTAGCTTACAGTATGACAAGACATCACTGATGTATGATTACAATATCTTTATTTTATATTATTTAAATGCTGGGGAGCTAGGAGCTAGTTGTAACAGCTGTAAGTAGTAACAAGAACGTTACGGAATGTATTTAAAAATTTTTTATCAAACTTTTCACTAAACGTAATTCTTATAATGGTCCCTATTACGTAAGTACAGTATATTTCCCGCCAAAACAGATGGTGAGAGGTTGTGTTCACGCACTTCGACTTGGCTAGTTAATGTGAAAAATATTTCCTAAACTTTGATTGAAGATGTGGTAACTCCTCTTTTTTAAAAATGGTTTCACCTATTTATTTTGTCTATATATTAGGTTTCAAAATGCAGCTTTAAATTTTTTGCGAATCGCAATACTTTTCTTTATAAATCAACAAAAATATCAACAATCATACGACGAAGCAAGTTTTAACAATATTCTTAGAACCTAGTGTACTGGTTTCGGGTACTTTTGGGTACACATCAAGTCCAGCTCTTGTTCGGATAGTAAGTAATGTGGACTGCCTCTGTTATATTTCTCAAAATGAAATATAAATATCCTTCTACTTGGCGTTCTTACAATCCGTGGCTGGCCTTCTTTTCGAGGCCTGCGTGACGTCATATGTTGACCAATTACATATCGTGACCAGTTTAAAAGCGGAATAAACGTAGTAATGTGTGAATATCAGAAGCTACCACGAGATCGTTCTGCTGCATATTAGAATAAGATGATAATTTGGAGGAGAAGCTTTGACATATTTGACGAAACGGGAACGAAATGAATGGAATTTTTTATTGTTAGGGAAAATTCCCACAGTTTTTGATGCAAATGACCAGAGTGTCACCTTTATGAGGAAACGTATATATTGCATGCATTAATCTGAATACATGGAAAAGGAAAACAATGGTTTAATTTCTCTTATAGAAACCTTCTTACAAACGCTCTCTTGACAAGATTCACGAAAAAATACAGAAAGCCACACTTCGAAAGACTCCTTTAACCTTTAATTTCCAACAATTCAACAGAAGGTGCTTCACTGAATGTATACTGAATAAGTTCAGTCTAAACAAAAGCCTGTTCATCGTAAACTCAGCGTAATATGCGATCCTGATAGATTTAGCATTTCCCAGCAAACTAAAAATCGCATTTCAAATCTAATATCTACCGGAATTTTTGCTGCATGCAAAATCTGGTATGAGAGAGCAAATCAAACTTAAAATTGCTATCTTTCTCAGCTACACATCCCTATAGAATTAAATTCTCTGTCTGTATAGTACCAAACAAAATACAGAATTCACTGTGAGTTTAGAACAAGGTATTCGCCTGCAATTATCAGTATTTGAACCTAGATTAAGAAAACATTGCACAAACATTCACAAGAGCCTCATAAAACATTTTTATTTTTTGTCTTAATTTAAGCCCACAGATTCACTATAATTGCATAATAATAAAATCAAATTGTAGTTGTCCTGTAGACAATGCAATAAAAATTTCAGAAAACAAGTAATGATAGAATCTCTATTTGAATATGTGATAATTAACCTTCAGGAACTGAATTTATTGTAATGATCTGTTGTTGCTGCTATTAACGATACCGTAAAAATATATACTATGAAATATTTTCTGAATTACATAATTTTGGAAGAATCATTATATACAGTTTCATTTCATGGTACACAGTACACCATTTGAATTACACTCCATCGTTATCTATACCTTTCGTCTAAGCCTATGATAGTGCCTTAAATATCGCTAACTTATATGACACAAAGGAGCTCCATTAGAGGATTTGACTCTGAAAAGGACTCCAGCAACCTAAAAGTTTAAAAATCGCTTGCGTAAAATGACCAGGAAAGTTGATAGAAAAGTTTGTATAATATGGGTTGTTCACATCGCATTGGAAGATTTAAGGAATGTAACAATGCTATCACTCAAATCAAAATTTTCCGCGTTACGTAAAAGCATGCACAAATAAACAAGAGTATTTCGCAATATTATTCAGGATTCTCGGTAATAAAAATTCTGAAATATGGATTCGTTTGCATGACGAGAAAGCATTCTGCTCACTTACAATGCGACATAAATATGACTCCATATTTTCCGCTTTCTTCCTTCCTTGCTTTCGTCTATAAGCCCTTTGTTTAGATTTTATTTTATTACTAGTGCGTATTTGGTTTTATCGGAGACCATAGACTAGTATGTTTCAGCAGCAATCAGGTGAAATTAAATCCTAATCACTGTAGCAGATTTTGATGTAGCTTTTAAATGGAATAACTGTAACTACAGAAGTTCATTTTATAGCAATTATATTTAAATAATAAAAATATGAGTATCTTACAATATTGAGTACACCAGTAATATTTGAACAACCAGGATAGAAAATATAATACAGCGGTTCCTCCAATATTTGTCAGTTTTAGAATTGTCGTCTTGTAACGGATAAGAGATAGGGCAATAGAAATTCGCCTACAACCAGGTATGAGTTACAAGGAAAGAATCGTATTTTATAGAAGAAATAAAAACCTTCATTATGATTATAAAATCGTCATAATGTAAATTCTAAATTTATTAGTAATATTTACATATTTCATGATCCAAAAGTTAGATAGCAAGAAATATCTTGCATATCACCTCCTAGAGCATATGTACTCCTGTGCAACAGTACGATTCGTTGACATTTTAGGAATAATGGAATTAAATTCACAGTACACAATAAAAACACGTACGGTATCTAAACATATCACCGAAAACGTAAGTCGACGTTAAATGTTCATTTAAACTATAAACTGATCTGTAAATATTTTTGTCGCAGTGTCAGGAATCTTTAAGCAAAAACAAGAGATATGCAGGTTCTTTCTCTTCTCGCCGTGCGAACCATATATTGCACTTTAAAAAGCATGAAACTAGCATCACTGTGGCTAACTGTTATCAGTGCGAGACTTCATTGATGTAAATTAGTTAACGATTGTAAATTAGTATGTACGATTAACGACTGTAAACTGATGGAAATTAGTACAGCGTCCAGAAAGTCTCTTTAAACCTGAACTCAACGCGTGTAACAATGCAAGATGGTAAAATATTTCAGATATGAACTTCCATTCCCGGGCACTGATGTTGCAACAACGTTCCTCACATGAATTTTAAAGGTATTGCCGCGTAACTGCCAAGTTAGAGTCCGAGAAGTGTAGAAACACTATGCGTTGATTGATTCATTTTCTCGCCTTTCTGGTTTTGACGAAACATGCTAGATACTAGCGACTTAAATTCGGAGGTGACAAGTGTGTGGGTCCATGAACGGAGGCACTATAATGAAAATATGCCAGAAGTGATGGTTCGTGAAAGATTCGATAAAGAATCTCTAAGTCGTCAGAAATTGATCACTTTAGAGAAGAAAGCTTTTTGCCTGGGAAGTGTTTTAGATAACCGCCGCTCTAGTCGTCTATGAACCCGAAGGGAAATATGTGCTGGATTTATTGCGTCAGTGATGCGTTCACCCGGCAGGTTGACCAGAAACGTGTTGGAATTACAAGAAGCACACTGCAACTCCAAAGATGAAAATGAACTTAGGCCTACAAGCATTACAGCTATCATTGCGCTAACGGATGATGACTTAAGTCGCCGGCAAGTAATATGCAGAATCTTGTCGCGGGCCTTCCCTACCATTCTTACTCAGAAGAGCATTCTTTCTTTGATGAATACTCTGTGAGGAATGATCAAATTATACACCAGGAAAATGCCGTGCGTGGGCGATGAAGTGCTGCGGACAAATGTGCTTGAAGCCATCAGCATATGACATCGCAGCTGTAAAAACAGATGAGTAGTAGGACATTCATTCATATCAAACTGTGCAGAGATAATGGTGGTGCACATATGGACTATTTTCGAGATAGTAAAGTGTGTTATCAAAGTTACAATGAAATAATTGCAGGTGTAAAGAGACTTTCTGACCTTCCTGTATATGAGAACTAAGTTTTTGAAGTTAGGCAGGGAGCTTTCAGCAGAGAAGTTAACTTTCGCGATATTTCTCTCCGGGCTTTTAGAATTCGCTTGAATCAGCTTTAGCCCTCTTGCTATTTGTGCTATTGTTGCATTTAGAAATTCTGAGCCAGAGTGTGATAAGATTTTGCCTCGTAAATTCCATCATTGCTTACTTTAATATCTTTTATTGGCTTTAAAGCAAACAACGAAGACTGATTTTGTAAGAATAATCTGCACATTCCTAAACTTTAAGGTTTTAATTAAGACGTTTACTTAAACTGTCTGTTGAGGTATAATCGTTTTTCAAAGATGGGTGATAAGTCGCCTAGACAGTCTTTACAGGAACAGAATTTAGTTTAGAAAGTATTAGGTTTCCGTAGAAACTGTCTGTAAAAACTGATATTTAACTATGGGAATACTCTGAAATAATCATGGCTATACTTTTCAAATAATACCTATCTTCTGCGGTTACCTGAATTATTAGGGCTGCTCCTATTTCTATCAGGCATTTACTAAGTTGTCTAACCTCAGTTCAACAAGAAATTCAAAATCGTGCTGTGGATTATGCTGCATAAACTTTGGAGACTCATTCGTGATGAGTGCTGAAGGAATTATGATTTCAAAATTCAAGAAATTTCAAGACCCATTTTAAATTCAACAGGAGAGCTACCTCATTCTGAGAATCGTTGGACAATATGACCTATTAATCGGACCTGGCGGTTGTTCGCAGTAACCTTGATCTTGTCTTTCTATTTGTACTGAAAATCACTGAAAGTCGCTTTTTTAGGAATCAGTAGTTTCGCGTATAGACTGACGGTTCAGTGAAGGATGGGGATATTAGAAATGAAGCTTATGTACAAAGCAAACTCTTTTTTCTATTTAGCAATCCTTACCGACACCACTAATTTCGTTATTAACTAAAAGAAAATGAAGGCCTTGCGACAACTTTGCTATCGTAAGGTGCCTTTTATCCGCGCGGAATCAGGATTTGGATAGGAAATGAGTAATTGCATGATAGACGCAGGTGTGCGCTTATCGCAAACTTGAAAACATGCATTAGCTACCATATGAAATAGAAGTGCATCTTGGCTTTTTGGAGACAAACTATAAAGTCTTATTTAGGTTTAAACTAATCAGTTTTGTTCCGTTATTTACCTTTCTATTTTCTCACATTTCTATTTCCTGCCAGAATGATAAGTCAGTTTCGCACACAGTAAGGTATGAAGATACTATTTAAGTTGGTGTCTGAGTTATTTCAGAGAGAACGCGTTCTACCGTACGTCCATGTTGTTTCGCTGATATGTAAGCTTGCTATTTTACAAGCGTGCACTTAATTGCAGGTTTGTCTACCTCGGAAATAGTGTTAAAATCTAGTTTGCTTTCTCTGTGTAGCTTCAGCTGATTATTTAATTTAGGCATAGTTTTAATTTTATATTTCTGTTTTGAGTTACAGTCACAAGTATTGGCTATGTTGTAAGCACCAGGATTGATAACTACTTAAATCCTTGAGTTCAATAAAAGGGTCTTTTCACCCTTCATAAACCTTGTCAACTGATACAGTTGAACTTGGTGAATAGTCGCTTCGCAGGTCAACTAAAGATCAAATCAGCAAAGCAAATTTAATTTAGCTAGAATTTTACAAGACATTTCAAAGTTAATTGCATATTGTTAGGGGTGTAATAGTTCTATACTCCAAATAAACTTTGTTACAAAAAGTTCAAAAGTGCCTCTTTGTCTTTGGGTTACGAGAGATTAAGAAACGAATTATGACTGAAGTCATTCTCTCGGACGTTAGCTCTGTCGTTCAGGTTTTTGTCAACCACAGAACTTGGGACTGAAAAACGTGTTTATGAATACCGATATCTTTTGAATACCTTTAGCTAAACAATAACATTGAAGTGGGTGCTGTCTCATTGAGAATAAATAATATATAGAGATATAAATATAAAGAGAAATAAAAGCAAAAATTTCCTGGCAATGAAATGAATGGCTCTCCTTCAAAAGTCGTGAAATTTTACAAATTTTCTTTCTGATAATAGATAAATAACTTTGCAATTCAGTAATACTCATGATTGAAATTTGCATAAAAAGCAACGGGAAATACTTGGCAATATCCCCTGAACAAGGGATGTAAGCTTCCGTATTCTCCTCGTGCTACAGCTATACATCGCAGCATCTATCTTTTTTCTTTACTATAGCATCTTTCTTTTGACTAGACATGATTCTATAATGCTCATTTATTGTGCATTGGACTCGAACTCTCCAATGTGTTTCGTTCTGAATGTGAACAACCTATAGACAAAAAACATTTAAGCACGTGCTCTTCATTTAATAGTTTACTTTTGTAACCTTAAAGTCTTTTAATTCTATAACCCCGACGTATACAGAAGCCAGACCATTTATAGCTCATGTGACAAAATTCAGCAATTTGCAAGTACAGAATTAATAATTTACACATTGTACTTAACAATAATCAATTATTTTCAAAGACTTGTTACAATAGACTCTTCATTTATTTATCTATAGCAGTTTTTCAGCATTTCACTGTTTATCACATGACAATGGAAAAGTATAAAAATCGCTAAGAGCCCACAATATATACCATTTTAAATTTCTAAATTCTATCAAATTAAAATAATTTATGTTGTTTGTAAACAATAAAAAATGGATAATTCAAACATATTATATTATTTTCATTAACAACTTATCCTAAATTGACAAATGCTGAATAAACATAATCCGTTGTTGCAAATATTTTCAGAAAGATATCTTCAAAATCATATTTACTTCAGTCAGAAAATTAAACATAGAAGGGAAGTTGAAGCATTCAAGGGAAAGCTTGGTCTGAACAAATGTTCCAAACGTAAAAGACTGCATGATGCTGAGAACACGTGCAGGGTTTCCTTCCGCTACATTAATTATGCTAGGGACTATTAATCCAGGGATAGTCCTGAACATAAATATTCTATAAGTACCAAGTATGGTGAAAAACATCAACAAATTGGGAAAGGTGTAAAATGTAATAATGTATCCCGCAAAAAGAACTGCTTTGAAAATTTCGAAGACCTTAATGCATGTGAACGAACCATGTGCAAATGTAGTCTTAACGAAAATGCCAACAAAGAATTCAAAAATAATATTAAGATGGTCAAGCTTATTTTTGAGGATCTCTTAAAAGCAATCAGTTTCTTCAATCAATCAGAAATCCTTGAAGCCCGAGATATGCTGACGAAGACAGTTGTGCTAAACACAAGGGAAGTGAATCACATTAATTATGGACAATAGGATCACTATCAACAAACTCTCTTACTATTATCTTTCTGTGGAGTACTTGGAACAAAGTTAGAAACAAACTCAGTGGATTTCAAAACTTCCTTTATTAATGTAACGGGGAATATATGCATAGTAACTGAAAGCCGTCTCACTCCATGCCACAATCTCTAAATTCAGAACTACATCACGAATAGATAGGGTGATATCTCTAACCTTATCAATAGATCTCTGAAATTCTGTTCTTCCAATATGGACAATTTCAGATATACAATATACAATATACAACCCTACCGACATGCACCTCACAGAGCAGTATTTCTTGGAACTCGTAGAAATCCTTTCTCCATTTTTGAAGGGAATCTAACTATAGAAAATGACATTTGAAGCTGCGTGTTAACAAACATCAGTAACGCTACCCTTCAAACCTTCATTCTGATGTACCCGTATGGCTTCTATGATCCAAATCAACTTACTTACTAGCCTACCCATCTAAAACACCGTCTGTGTATTTTCGTCAGCAATGCCAAATTCTTAAATGTTCTTCGAAGCCATTAGAGCCTTGTTGTCTGACCATGTTCCTTTTACCTCTAGGATAGGTACTTCCAATATTGTTTCCCATAATGTCATCATATATATAGATTGAGACTTCCTATAATATCAAGCAGATGAACAGGAACATACATGGTCCGCTTAAGGATCCTAAGTAGCAAGTTATCAACGTCCTTACTAGCGACATTAACATAATTTACGCTGAAGGTACTGTTACTAAAATAACGAATATTCTTTCATTCACTTTCTCAAGAATATCTTTAGCGAGGTCGCGTAGAGTAGTTATTCAAAAAAAAAAAAAAAAAAAAAAAACGATATTATATACACCGGAATGCATAAATAACGCTGAAATTAATCGCCTGAACAAGCTTATCAGAAAACAAGTTAAAAACACAAAAATCACATCTGGAACACCGAACTGAAAACCTTAATATGCAAAATTTTCCCTTATAGTCCTTTGTTAAAAAAATTAACTTTACGAAACCTACAGCCGAACCTATTAGTTAAAACTGTACATTTATAAGGAAGATGACAAAGTTCAAGCTCAACATTTCCTGATCCAACCCTCTTTAAACAACTCACCATGCGATTACCGCCTTCAGAGAATGAATTGATTCCTTTGTTGAATTTGCTTGAAATTTTGAATTTGTTTGTCTCGCTAAAATCTTCTGCAGTTTCTCAACTCAACAGTAAACTAGCACTCCTGACCAAGTCAGCAACATTATTAAGAGTCGACAAAAATCGCAAAGCTCCGAATAGGGGTAATATCTTATAATATCAATAAGAGGTTTACGAACCTGCCACGGAAATCGAGCGCTATGCTTAGTTTCGTCTAGATCAGCGTTTCATTTCTCAATAGAAATATTTTTTAAAAAATAAGCCCTTTTCTTTTGGGAGCAGTCTTATATTATCATTTGGGAAAATATTTGAATGGTGCCAGACATAATCAAGATTATGTTAAGATTCTTCTTTCAAGTTTCTATGTTGATAATTTAGTAACGAGCTTAAATGATACATGTGATATATTACCCTTCATTGAGACGTCTCAAGCCATACTGAGTGAAGGAAAATTCAATTTGAGAGGCTGGCAGTACACCAATGATAATGGTCCTCAACCATTTACTCCTGTATAAGGACTTTTATGGGATAGAAAAAATGATACGCTGATGATAAATCTGGACTGGTTAGACAGATATAAATTTGAAACTTTGTCCAAAAGAATAATTCTTTCCGCCACTCATAAGGTGTTCGATCCAGTTGATTTATTATGTCCTGTTTTGCTGATACCCAAATTGTTATTTCAAAAGTTGTGGAAAGAAAACATACCTTAGGACTCTGAAGTCAACGCTAATATAAAAGAAGAATTTATGAGCTGGTTTTTCAGAGCTTCATTTGCTGAAGGAAGTGACGGCGTTTTTCAATTGATCCAAGTAGACAAAACATTTCTCTGCATACGTTTTGTGATGCTAGTCATTCGGCCTTCGCAGCAGCTGTTTGCATTCGTGTGAAGACATCGGAGAATGTCCAAGTTCATCTCTTAGCAGCCAAAGCTAGTGTGGCTTCTGCAAAACCCATGACTATCCCTCGATTGGAGCTGATGGCTGCTATGGTGAGAGCTCGTTTGTGTGCATCTGTTGTGGAAGGGCTTCAATAGAAACATGTTGAACAGCATGATTGGTTGTTTTAGGGCGGATTCAACGTAAATAATCCTGGGCGGTATTTGTGAAGAACAAAGTGAATGAGATAAATAGTTTAACGGATCCTCTTGCATGGAGACACCTTCCTGCGATCCAGAATCCAGCTGATTTGCCTTCTCGAGGATGTTCGGCTAGACAACTGTTATCAAGCAAATGGTGGGAGGGACACATTTCGTTATTAGAACCTTCTTCTAAATAGCCCATCACAGAACAAAATTTTGATGAACATTCTATAGCTAAGGAAAAGAGAAAAACAAAATCTGATCGGCATTCTTCTATCTGTTCTCAAAGTTACTCAATATATAAGTTACTCAAATACTTGTAGCTGCAAAACTTATGAAAATAAAAATGAATGCAGACATTATGGATCAAGTTGGTACTATTATTATTTTTCAAGCTATGACAAAGGGATACGGTTGATTGCTTGGATAAAAAGATTTATCTTTAAATCCAAAGTATTCGCGAATTATTGGAGAGTTATCTTACGAAGAAGTCAAAAATGCAGAAAAGAAAGTCATATTATTAATACAAAACAAATACTTTTCTGATCATTTAAACAAAAAATAATTAGAATCTTTGGCAACATACAAGGACGAAGAAGGAATTGTTAGACTGCGAATAAAAATTGCATTTCGGAAGGATACAGAGAATTTTAAAGATCCTTTTGTTTTACCAGGAGAACATCAGGCTGTCAAAAGGGTAATTATAACAGAATACCAGAAGAACTCTCATGCTGGTTCTCAAATATTGTTCAGTATTCTAAGAGAACATTATTAGATTTTAAACGCGAAAAAAGTCATTAGATCTATTTTATCCAAATGTGTTATTTGTTCAAGATACGCAAAGAGAAATTTAACAGCACCGATATCTGCATAACCAGAAAATCGCGTAAAAGATGCGTCTATTTTCGAAGTTGCTGGAATTGATATGGCTGGACCTGTGTATTCAAAAGGAGAAGCAAAGGCTTGGATTTTCCTATATACATGTGCTGTGTATAGAGCTGTCCATTTTGAGCTCAGTTCCTCACTGTCTACAGAGGCCTTTTCTTCAGAGTTTCCGTCGGTTTATAGCCCTCAGATGCCGCCCTTCTGTAGTTTATTGTGACAACGGAAGCAACTTCGTTGGAGCATCAAATTGTTTGAAACTCGTTGATTGGAATGTCGTTGCTCAATACACCACCACTCGGAAAACTCAATGGTTTTTCCAATCCCCCAACTGCCTCTTGGCTTAATTGGCTTGATGAAACAAATTCTTAGAAGAGTTTTCGGGAAATCTCTGCTGTCTTTGGAAGAAATGACAACGGTATTGTGTGATGCGGAATTTGTTATTAACTCTCGTCCACTTACCTATGTTTCAGAAAAGGAGTCTGAACTTTTTCCTTTATCTCCTAACTCATTTTTGCAAGATTTCCGAAAGTCAGGCGTTCCTGATTTGGATGAGATTGATCAGCATTTCCTCAACAAGAGATTAAAATATCGTCAACAACTAATCACGGATATACGAAAAAGATTCAGATCTGAATACCTAGGACTTTTGATTCAATGACATGATCCGAAGAAGTATGAGCAAAATATCAAACTTGGAGATGTAGTTCTTGTTGGAAGTGATAATGGTAAATTTGCTGAGTGGCCATTAGCCGTTGTTACTGAATTCTTACCTGGAACAGATAATGTCATTAGACTGGTACGATTGAAAACTACAAATGGGCAACTTTTACGTCCCGTACAAAGAATTTTTCCTTTAGAACTTTCATGTAATTGGTTCGGAGATCTAAAAAATGAAAGATTTGAACAAGTTACAGTTGAAGGGTATTCAGTAGAAAACAGCCAAAAAGATATTAAATCTGTAACAACCAGGAGTGGAAGAGATGTCAGGCCTATTCAAAGATTAGACTTATGGACTTTATAAATGTTTGGACTTTAATTCAATTCTTTTATGTTTTTTCATTTAAGCTTTTCTTTAATATTTCTAATAGGTTAAGTTGTTTGTGGGAGGATGTTGGATTTCAAAAGAATGTAGTTTGTATTTTGTACTTACTTTCCTTTAATTTTTTACTGAAATTATACTTATAATTTTACAATACTTATTACTTTTACTTTTGGGCCACTAATAATTGTTGTTAGTTTGGTTTCTTGGAAGTGACAGCAGGGCAATTCATTAGGAAAATATGTTTCTGCAGTTAGTTAGGCTTATTGAAGAGGAATTATATGTTATATACTTGAGTGATGTTTTATTAAATAAATGAATACTTTAGAATAATGCTCTCTTAGAGTCCGCGATACACTGGTAGCTTAATAGTTTGACGCGTAAGCGAGCATCAGGGACAAAGCCCCTTTGAACTGATAAAACCTGAGTTACAGAAACTATCCAATGAGATGAATTTTGAAACGTGAAACGGACATTTATAGTGGACTAACGCAAAATCGCAA
The DNA here is from genome assembly GCF_044657685.1 of Stegodyphus dumicola. Classification (NCBI taxonomy): domain Eukaryota; kingdom Metazoa; phylum Arthropoda; class Arachnida; order Araneae; family Eresidae; genus Stegodyphus; species Stegodyphus dumicola. Next base: position 35,792,618 of record NC_140769.1, read on the forward strand.
AACGAAAACAATAGTTCTTTAAGGAATATGACTCTTTAGTGTTAATAATTGACAGAAAATAAATCAAGGAACAAAATTACTTGTTAAAGGAAGCAATCAAGAGAAAATTTATTTGAAATTATCTCATCGAAAGAATTCCTTTTGTTTGTTAACGAGCTACTTCGTTAAATTCCCTAACCAAAGCTATGTTGGTTGGAATTTATTACGATATCAAATCCGTGTGTTTCAAAGTCACGTTTCGAGTATAAGGAAGGACGAACAATTATATTTGTGTAACCTAAAATATAATTTTCTGGAACTTTATTATAAATTGCCAGATACGTACATTTACAGAAAAGAATCTCTCACAAAATTTGAGTTAGTAATTTAAAGAACACATAGTAACATTCACTTTCCATTAGCCAGCTATGTATGGTTCTGAATTCCTCTTACTTGTAATTGCCATCATGGCGATATTGTTCGTTTTGTATAAAAGCTACAAAAAATTATATTTCTATCCGAAAGAATTGGAACAGTTCCCATCACACACTATTTCATTGCTTAATTACATACAACACATCAAGAAGATTAATTCAGGAAGCGAGCATCCTTTAAGTGGTAAGTAATGATTCTATAGTGTGTATTTCTTCAAACCATTAAATACGTAGTAGAATTATTTTCTGTTTTAATAGAGTAAGTCAACCTAAATTTTTTTCTGTAAATCTCTGAAAGGAAAATCGGTGAAAAAGTAACTATTTATTGCATGTATCTCGGTAGAGTTCATCTTTGTTTCGCTTCCAATGCCTGATATCAGCTGTTGCTTTTTTCACTAAGGAATATGTAAATTTCGCGTCCTGACAAAATATGAATTATTGCTAGTCGTTGAGGCTTAAGATCTTTTTTCCACATTACGAAAACGCGCTGTTTACCAGTTTAGCAAAAATAATAATTTCAAAGCAATTGTTTTGTCTTAATAATATTTGTAGCTAGTGCTGTTAACATTTATATAATTAAATCACTTTTCTAGCCTCATTTATATGTGTACCCCAGTTATGAAACAAATTTATGTATACACTTTGAACTGCTTTAGAAATAAAATGTTATAGTAGTAGTAAAACCTTGTCGTAACATTATAAGATTCTTAAGTGAACTAATCAGTTATTATGATCTTGATCCTTACTTTAACTTATTTCTGCATTTCCTATCAAAATATAAATAAGTTTGTAATCTATTTAGTCTGAAAGCTTTCGTATTTTAGTCAGAGGTAGAGAGAGAAAGCTCCTGGCACTTGCATAGTATTGTTAGAATTTCGCCAGATCCATCTAAATGGCATTATCTCGGGAGCCGATTGCTTTAAACTTAAGCCCGGTATAGTTACTGAGCTACCTTATAGTTTATTTTATTTATATTGTGCTTATTTTATTTATAACTGTGTAATTCTTAAACTACTTTATCAACATTTAAATTTAAGTATTTCGTAATGTTTAATTTACATCGAAATAATAATGGTTTATTTGTAGCATGAGTTGTGTCTGTTTGTTTAAAGTTCAGTTTAATAAAATGTTTATTTAAACCTTAGCAAGTCTTTGTCACACTATACCAGACATGCGATAACTCGCTATTTGTAGAACAGGGTTGTAGGACTCAAGTATCCAGCTCAGGAAGAACCTTATAACATAGGGATTAAAACTATATACTTAGTTCTCTTAGTTTAATTTTAATAAAAATTTATCCATACGCAATATTTTAATTTATTGGTGTATTTTTAAATATTTAACTTTCGATTTTGAAACGAAATAAAGGAAATTACAAGCTTTTAAAACTTTTAAAGTTTTCGAACTGAGTCGTATGTTTATTTAACGGCAAAAATTTACTATTATCACGCGGCGCACAAGGAGTATTATTTTTACTTTAAGGAAGAAGTAAAATATTTTAATTATATTCTAGTCTGTATTTCAGCAAAGTTCGATATCGGTTCATTGAATTAGAAATATTTATAATTACTTTTATTTTACGTGCTATAGGAAGATGCTAGTAAATGTGCCTGATTCTAAAAAAGTGTATTCTGATATAACATAAAATATCTTTCCTTGAAAACGTTATAATTTCCATCCAGGGCGAGTATACCATCAGCAGCCAATCCTCTTTCGAGACGACATGCCGCTTAAGGCAACTTACCTTGGATACGGTGCGTTGCACTAGTGCAACGCAGCGTGCGATGCACCAGTGCATCACCCGGCTGCTAGCGACATTTAGGACTGATGCATATATGACACACACGCGTCTGCAGAAAGTTTTTACTTCAGCAGCATGCTGTCGAGAAGGCAAAAGCAGTTCAAAGTGTATACATAAATGGTAAAGCAGTTCAAAGTGTATACATAAATGTTAAAGCAGTTCAAAGTGTATACATAAATGGTAAAGCAGTTCAATGTGTATACATAAATGGTAAAGCAGTTCAAAGTGTATACATAAATGGCCTTTTTTAACTCTACGTAAAATGCAAACATAATGAAAGCTTGTGATATTATAAATTAATGAAAACTTTTGATCGCATAAAAGAACAAAATAACAACAAATACTAAATTTAACAAAATACTAAATTTTAAGATTTTATATTACGCCAAAACGACTTTTTTTTCCATTTATAAACACATATACGTTTCGAGAGCATCTGGGCCGACGCCACTTTGACCGAAAATATTTAAAAACAGCATATCTTTAAAATTTCCGATAGACAGTCTCGCGAGCTGGAGATAGAACTCTTTTATTCCCTACAGTGTTGCTACAGCTCGCTTTGAAATCCTTGGGTTTTTGAATCCTTGGTTTTGGTAAAGCTTTACAAAATATGTAATAGACCATGAAACAAATTCCAAACTCGATCTTTCAGGTACCCATATTCAGGTGAAGGGCCGCGGTATTTAAAATTTGATGGCTCTAGGTACCTTTTTTTTTTTTTTTTTTTTTTTTTTTTTTTTTCTTTTTTTACAATGCGACAAATGCAGATTCTTTAAATATAATACAGGGCGATAATATTTGGTGGTAACAATGTGAAAAGTGAGTCTACATAAAATCCTGTTTTGAGACTAATAGTTCTTCTTAGCTAACGACAGTTGGACTAACAAGTTGCGCCATGTGTACCAGGGTGGAGAAATTGCCGCTCTTCGACACCCTAACTGTAGGCTCGCGAGGTAGTACATGTGGTCCTTTGCTATGTGAAATGTAACTTGCTTGCAACAAACCAGTAGTTTGTTTTCGAACCATAATTGCATTTTGATATAAAAATCATTCAAAGACCCGCTTCGTTATTAATCGCTAATTTAGTTTCTGACGCTATGTATGTAATAATTTAAACGATTTCAAACTAACTGCTCAGACTTATCGTCAGAGTAAGAAATAAAATTTCTAAAACTTCCATTTCTGTCTATTGCTATAAGGCCCATGTTAATTTTAGAGCAGATAGTGACCACTGGAATAGCACAAAGTTTACAAATACTCGGTAATTTAAAAGAAATCATCTTTAATTTTTTTTTCACTCAAGTTAATTTTATTCCAGGCAGTTTCTGTGTGATTCCAATGCTCCGCAGCCATTGTTGTCTATTGTGTTGGGAAGATTTTCTATTCTATAAGTCTTTTCTGAAAATTTTTCACAAATTTCGCAACACCTTACAGTAATATTCTGCATTTAACACATTTTTCTTATGAAACTCTACCTTCCATATTAATTTTTTGGTAGTTCTAGGGAGAACTTAGATTTGTTTCCTCAATGCCTGAACATGATAAAATTTTTAGGGTATTGGGGAGGACTAGCAACGGTTTCAAATCTGGTCAAAGTTTTCAAGTCACGTTTTGTCAGCTTCTGTTATTCGGGACTCCGTTCAGCTTCTGTTATTCGGGACTTCTGTTATCTTTCAACTCCGTGATGAAATCTTCATTTCAACAACATTGCATTAAGCATTGAGGGATCAACTGGACACTGCCTTTCTTCTAAAAAGCTTCTATCAAAATACGTCGTAGTGATGCTGATAAAATCACTATAACTTGCAATTTTTATCTGGCATTCTATTTGAAATTCTTTCTTTCTATATGGTTACAAATATCGTGCAATATATAGAGGTTGCGTTAGGTTTTTTCCTCCCGGTGCTTCTAAAATTTTTCATCCCATAATTCTGCCGCTCATTGCCGCTGGCCCGGTAACTCCAGCTGTACTAGCATTACACTTCTTTAGTGTATTGATATTTCTAGGAATGCTAATCTTCTATCATCATGTACATCTGACACGTCCTTAACGAAAGCTATTTAGTTCGAAGGAAAGTTTTAGTATCACCCACTGCCTGATCACTCCGAACTTCAAGCAATATAATCTGAATTTTTGTTCTTTTGGGTTTAGCCGCTTAAGCTTTCAGTTTTAAATCTCATCTTACATTTTCTGCAGTAATAGCACCTTCATATGCCTACAGATTACATTTCAAACTCCATTTCGGATTTATTTTTTGTACCCACTTTTTGTAACCGTTAGGCTGAAGATTAAATAAAAAACGTTTTATTTTATTATTTCAGTTCGAGTTACTTTATTTAGAATTTTAAGACCAAACGATAAGTCAATTGATAGTTTTTACGGGTCTAATAGTTAACAGTTTGAAACTTCCGTGTGGCAAGAACTCGAGAACTAGACTATAGTTCGACCGCCTCATCCACGACCATGAGCGCAAACACGCATGCGCCATTCGGACCGAATTATTCTCAAAATAGGGTGAAAGGATGGGGACTTTCTTTCTCTCCAGCATAGCTCTTTGCGGAGAAGAGAAGACCTTTCACATCGCAGCAAATAATACCCTTTTCAACGAGTCTATGTGTTTTGGCAGAATGCCAACCAAGGTTGCGCTTGAGACGGTCGAACTATACTATGTAGAGGTCGGTCGTGTCACAAAGGGTTGAACATCTTTGTACTTGTTGAACATCAATCTTGGTTGAACATCAATTATTGAACATCTTTGCATGCTCCATAGAAATTTGTAAATTAAACTATCATACCATATCTACATTTGTGAACCAAATTCATTATGGTACTCACAGGTATGTTTTCTGGTACTCACAGGTATGTTTTCTGGTACTCACAAGTATGTTTTCTGGTACTCACATGTATGTTTTCTGGTACTCACATGTATGTTTTCTGGTACTCACAAGTATGTTTTCTGGTACACACAGGTATGTTTTCTTTTTTCATCACTAGTTTTGAATATCCTTATATTTAAAAAACACCTCAAAATTCATTAGCTATGGCTGAAGAGGTTGATTGGCAGACAGCTGAAATATGTGTTCGACGAAGCATTTGTATAACGTGGCATGACTTCCTAGATTTATTAGCAATATTTTATCTACATCCAGAATTATCGGGATGATTCGAGCTATAGTTTCTGAACTGTACTCAGGAGCTGGTTGACTTTGTATTTAATAACAAAGATTATCATCACAAAGATATTTACTTTATTACGTATTTATTAAACATTTTGTTGTTGTACAGGAGCGATCTGGCTCCAAAACATTTTAAATTCTCAATCACAAAGCTGTAAGATCTGTTACAGCAAGTACACAAAACAAAAGAAAAGAATACTCAAATCAAATTACGTAGGTCGAGAGTATAACGCGCTAGCAGCGCCTCCAGTATGCAATTCTTAATCACTACTGAACAGTTTCGAAAAATTTCAATGAGGCGCAGTCATTACTTAAAAATTATAGCAAATTTCTTTGGATACCTGGTGTAGCATTCAGGGTCGTCATGAGTGATACATGAATCATGTTCTTTCCTTAATAAGTTTTTCTACACTGGGCACCAGTAAAACTAATCATTCGAAAGTTATGGGTGAAAATGTTTAAAGATTGCCTAGGTTACGATTCAAAAGATTCCAATGATGAAAAAAAGCTCTAGAATTGGATATTTGGAACTTAAAATCTTTCTGAAGATTCCTGTGATCTGAAGATTCGAAATTATCAATCTCAGATAAAACAAAATAGAATTTACAATCTGTTTCTCGCCTAATAAGTACTTAAAGTTATATTTGGTCTCAATTTTATGTGGAAAAAAAACAAAGTTAATTTTTTTGCAAAATTCTGAAATAGTTGAGAGCTTTTTTAAAAATAATATATTTTCCTGAATAATAGTTTCTCTGCAATGCGAGTTGACATGCATCACATCTTTTATTCTTTCTAAAAGACTTCTTTTGAGACAAAGGGAAAAAATTCTTTATTTTTCAATTAATGATTTAAAATTCACTCAAATGAAAAATGGTTAACGTGACTATATTCTTAAAGACCAATAGATATTTCTTCCGATTTAAGCGTACTTTTACTAAAATCAAACAACAGTTACAAAAGAAGAAGGATAAAGGAAACCAGAAGAAAATATCTGCTTTTTGTGTGTGAAAGAAGAACGCTGAACTGCATAGCTTAATGATTCAAATTTATATCTATATTTTATTTGGACTTATTTTTATGAACATAGGGAGGGTACGAGAAATAAAATTGATTTATTTATATTTATATGTAACTATGTTAATCACATAAAAATGCAAATTCACATTAATATACTTCAGATGTTTCCTTCTATTAAAAACTTGTTTTATTATTTTTGAATCAATATAAATATGGATTTGCGTCTTTTTATTCTTATACGTTGGTCAATTGTGCTTTTTTGGCTTTAAAATGATTGAATACTTTATTTTTATCTTCTGTTTAAGGTTTTATCCCTTTAGTTAATCTGCATGCAAGGTTGTAGAATTATCAACAATTTAAAAGTTAGACTAGAAGAGAAACACGCTAATGTGACAATCAAAATCGTAAAAACAACCTTGTATTTAGCGTAGGTATAATCCTCTCAATCCGATACTTGCTGACATTTATATGCACTATTTTGAGATGAAATTATTTAATAAACTATCTTTTCGTCTTTGGATTCGGTATGTTGACGACACTTTCGCACTTTTTGACGGTTATAAAGAGGATTTATCCGAGATTCTAATTATTATGAATTCAATTGATCCAGCCATCCAATTCACTCTTGAAATTGAGTCCAACAATTCCCTCCCCTTCCTCGATATTCTTATAATCCGGAATGAAACTGATTTTAGCACCACAGTGTACCGTAAACCCTTTGCAAAAATTTTGCATAAATTCAAATTGGCACTTCTTCGTCACATTATAAGGGATACACGCAAACGTTTATCTAAAATTGAATTTGAATTATATTACCTCCATTTAAAAATTGCTAATTCCACTGAAAATTTTTCCTCATTTGAACATACATCCTGGTCTAGAACCGATACCGTTTGTCAACGGCATAAAAATGTGCTTATTTCTAAATTCCTTAAACTCACACACCAGTCGGATAGTCCCAACTATCTAGCTTATCTTCCAACTGTAAACGTTAACCCCATCGTTAATATCTCGAATAGGAATCTTTCGGAGGATCAGTTAAAAGTATTAAAATATAATTTCAACTTTTCAAAGACATCTAAACCTTCAATTCCTCAAATCATCGCCCCTATAGAGAAAGCCTTTAAATTCTCCAAAATTTCGGAAACGCAGAAGGATACAATCCGCCACCTAATTACTCATAACGTTAATTTTAACAACAAATCTTTGGGTTCCAATCTTAGCAAAAAGGAAAATGAGATCTTACGTGAAATTCATTCTGATACTAATATCATTATCTCTAAAGCTGATAAGGGCGGACAGCTCGTTGTTATGGACAAACACACATATATTACTGGAGTCTCTAAACTGATAAATGAAGGCCCATACTGCTCGATCCCTAAAGATCCTTCAACTTCGGACCTCACGAAAGTAAAAAGTGCCATTAAATCTTCCCACAATCTGCCAACTCAGTTGAAGAAATCACTTATCCCACCTATTACTAATTGCGCTAGACTTTATGCTCTTCCAAAAGTCCACAAAACCGGTATTCCTTTTCGACCAATTGTTTCCAACATAGGTACTGCTTCATATCCTTTGGCCAAATATTTAGTTTCCAGATTTTCTCCTCTACTTGCTAACAATATTCACACTGTAAAAAATTCTGTTGAAGTCATTGATAAACTTAAAAATATTTCTCCTTTTCGTTCCATTATGGTTTCATTTGATGTCAAATCACTGTTTACTAATGTTCCGGTCGAAGGAGCACTAAATTGTCTTGAAACTAGGCTTCGGGAATTTCACTTCACACATACTGAAATTAATGAGTTGGTTTCGCTTACTAAATCCAAATCAAACCCACTTTGTCTTCCAAAATGCATATTTTTGTCAAGTTGAAGGATTGGCTATGGGTAATCCTCTCAGTACGGTACTTGCTGACATTTATATGCACTATTTTGAGATGAAATTATTTAATAAACTATCTTTTCATCTTTGGATTCGGTATGTTGACGACACTTTCGCACTTTTTGACGGTTATAAAGAGGATTTATCCGAAATTCTATCTATTATGAATTCAATTGATCCAGCCATCCAATTCACTCTTGAAATAGAATCCAACAATTTCCTTCCCTTCCTTGATATTCTTATAATCCGTAATGAAACTGATTTTAGCACCACTGTGTACCGTAAACCCTTTGCAGTTTGTTTACCACCCCATGCCAAGTCATGCCACCCTGTTAAGCAAAAAATGGCTTCTTTTTACTATTATGTATTCCGCGCGCTTAAAGTTTGTTCCTCTGAATTTTTGCTTACCAATGAACTTAATTATTTCAGAGCAGTTGCGATTGATCGTTGATTTTCTCCCGTGATTATTGATAAAGCCGTTAAAAAATTTTCAGATTCCCATCAAAGAAGACCTTCCACTGTTAGAAATAATATTAATGACCTTTTCGTGCTTCCATTTTATCCTTCTGTTAGCTATAAAACTGCACGGATTCTCCAAAAATTCAATTTTCAAGTCGGTTTCTCCCCTATTAATAAAATTCACCCTTCGATTCTAAAAGATTGCGTTTCTGTCTTGAATTCTTGGGGAATTTATAGTATATCGTGTCAGTGTGGTTTAAGATATATCGGCCAAACGAAAAGAGCGTTGAAGTTTCGTATCAAGGAACATGAATCTTATGTCAGAAAAGGCGAAATTAACAAGTCTTCAATAGCATATCATAGTTGGACTTTTAACCATAATTTTGATTTTGGATCGGCAAAAATTATCCAAAAGGCTTCTTCCATAGGTGAATTGGATTTTCTTGAGGCTTTTCACATTCGCAAAGATTTAGCACGTTTAGTTAATGATTTGAAGTCCAATCCAGTCCTTCCTAATGCCTTTAAAATTCTACTATCTTAACTCAGTTATTTATGCCGAAAGATGGCGTTACCTCCTCGCGTTTGGTACCACCAGAGAGTATAAAAATCCGTTCAGTGGTTGCTTTCCATTATTTGAAGTTCAGATTTTGAGCGTGAAGGTGCATTTGCCCCTCGCTCCCTATTTAACTTGGCTAATTTTTCATGCTCGATCAGATAGCCTGGCTCAGTAAAAGTAGGCGGCCAGTGCAACTCTGATTAAAAATCTAGTTATAACCACGTGCAGTACTGATAAGGACCACGTGTTTCTGTGACTCCTTCTCCTTTATTTTCTTCTTTCTAGGTATTTCTTTCTCCTGATGAGGAGGGACCTTTAGCTGCCCTCGAAATCGATTGAGTGTTTCATTATACTTACGCTAAATACAAGGTTGTTTAAGGTTGTTTTCACGATTTTAAATTAAAAGTTGTTGAGTGCGGCTACTCAATATACTCTACTTTTTTTTTTTTTTTTTTTTTTTTTTTTTTTTTTTTTATCATAGCAATCATATTTGTTTATATTTAAAACTTAGTAGACTAGTGAATTATGTCTTTCTGCACCTTCAGTGTCTGTTTGCGGATTGGATCCAAAAGAAAACTCTTAGTTTCGTACACCGAAAAATCTGCCTTCTTGCCTGCTCTCCGAATTGTTTATTTTGGGGTAGAAACTGTAATTTCAATTGCAAAAATTGTTTCTTAACTGTTTTAACTGTATTTGATATTTTATGATTTTCTATATCTTTCAAGTTTTAATGAAGATGTTTTGAGTTTTTACGAAATTTTGCCTTGCCGCGAAGTGAGAACTAAACTATTTGAATGAGACATATACCTCTCGTGAAATTAGAAGAAATAAGTTTAAATAAAATGCAGGAAAATATGCGTATAATTTCATAATCAGTACAAGAAAATCATATGGTGTACACATCAGATTTTTTTATTTTTAATTTATGCAAATAATGTTATGAGCTTTCTATATGCCAATGCTTAAGTCTGCATGTGCTTTTGCTGCAGTATGGGTTCTATGATTCTGTGCATAAAATCTCTTCAAAATACACACATGTGTATGTGCGTGCTTAAGATAAAAAATATATAAATCAAAATTACAATTGAAACTAGCTTTAGCTCCGTAATTCCCCCCCCCCGTCTCTATTCTAAAAGTCGTAGTAACTTTTTTAGACTGCGTCTAGATCAATCCATCTTGCACGGCTTGCGTAATAATTGTGACGTAGCTAATTCGGAATTTGAGCTCAAAATTTCGATAAGTGAAACGTTACTAATCTAAACCAGAACCTTCTCTTGGAGAGCCGCCATATTCGATTATTGCTTCAGCTCTCTTGCTGTCAATACGCTACTTCGCTCTCTTTGCTTTGTCATGCTGCTATCAACGCCGTTATCTAAATTGTGATTAGTCTGTCTACAAGTCTCCCCTTTGAGTGTTACCTTTCTAACTACGCAGTAAAATCTCCGTAGGATACAACGCAGAGAAGCATCGTCAATCTGTTTCAGGTTACTCCAAGTCACCTTGTAGAGACATTAGGTATTTTTTGAAAGCAGACAAGATGAAAAATAGCAAACGCCTTCGCCTGGAATCGAACCACGGACCTCTGGAATACCGGCCCAGCTTGCAGAACCACTACACCACGAAGGACGCTAAGAAAGTGGGAGAAATACCTTATATACTTCCCCTTTTTAAAGGGCGAGTAGGGTTTTAGGGGACCTAGTCGCCAAATCCTGGGTGCGGAGAATCATCGTCCACAACCCTTTTAGTTTGGGCGCCACTGTAGAGTCATTAGGTATTTTTTTGAAAGCAGACAAGATGGAAAATAGCAAACGCTTTCGCCTGGAATCGAACCACGGACCTCTGGAATACCGGCCCAGCGTTCAGAACCACTACACCACGAAGGACGCTAGGAAAGTGGGAGTACCTTATAACCTTATCACATATATAATGTTCCCAACTTTTCAGGTCAATCTAACAAAGCTTGCCACATAATATACAGGATGTTTTAGGACAGGACAGGGACATGGAAAAGTGGACGGAGCACCAGAGATTTGCATATGATCACATGGGTATTGCTCCGTCACACTACTGTACAAATCTAAAATCACCCCACAGGGCCCAAAAGGCACGAGTGGAACAACATCAAAGAGCGAGTGATAGCTGCCCATATCTCCAGGAACGCCCCTTCCGGTGGGAATCAGCTCTTCATCCGTATGTCCGGCATTTATTAATTTTGTACAAAATTTACAAACTGGTACTATTTACAGCTGTGCATATAATATCGTGTACAATAATTTTGTTAATTTAGCCCAAATATAATATGATAATATTGCTTAAAAATTCACTAATAAGGAATTAAATTAAATAAAAATGAAATGATAGTTAAGAATGTTTTAGCCCAGTGGTTGCAAACTTTCAGGAGAGATAGAGTATACCTAAACAATGAAAAATCACACGGCAGTGCATTGTTAGAAACGCTTTCCTGACGAAGTAGTGACAACACAAAACACAAGAAAGGAAGGGCACGAACTTAAGAAAAGGTGTTTATTTATGCTTAGAACAGCAGAAACCAAGAAATAAAAAGAAAAACAGGCAACGATCGTCATTAAGGAAGGTGTTCGAAATTACAATTGTGCACCGTGATGCAAAACTTATATCTCCGGCGCATGGACGATCCAATGTTCTGGAAAGTAACAGGCGTGTCCCGGACAACCCGGCGGCTACCACAATGCGTGCAAAGGTTTCTTAACAGTGATCTGGATTTGGGTACACCAATGTATAGACGTATCCCCAGAGGTATTTTTTTTTTCATGTTTCTTCATGCTTTCTCCCCCTGATCATGTCCTTCATTTCTTGTGTTTGTGTCATCACTACAATGCCAGGAAAGCGTTTCCGCCCATGCATTGCTAAGTGATTTTCAAACGTCTAAGTGTACTGTAATTCTCCTGCAAGTTTAAAACTCATGTGCTGAAACTATTAATTTCTGAAGCCTTTTACTGACTATTTTACTTTTAGTTATGTTCAACTGCAAGCACTTTGCAGTTATATATTCATTTGCAAAATTAAGAGATTTTGCATATTGTGTCGAATTTCCGAAAACCTAATGGGCAGATTTCAATGAAATTGTGTACGAATATACATGTATACGCATGATGATCAATAATGATCATAGTGCAGGGATGTCCAAAACCCACGCTGTGATATCGAACTGAAAATGAGTTGACTATGTGATATGATCTCTTCTCACTGATCAACAGGTCAGGCAGTGTGATGGCATGCTGGACAAGAGGCAGTTGAGGAGTCCCTGTGGCAGTCGATCCCACTCTTGCAGCAAAACAGTTTTCAACACTAGGATGGTTCTCGGTCGGGGATTACGATTTGATATTGCTCTCGCAAGAGAGTCCCAAACATACTCTATAGGGTTGATGTCAGGAAATCTGGTTGGTCAATCCATTATGCGAATATCCTCATTTACCAGGTAAACGTTGACCAGATGAGTTCTATGTGGACAAGTGTTGTTGTCTATTAACAGAAACCCAGTATCAACTGAGCACCTGAAATGTCAAAGGCTCTTTGATCATAGGGCTCTTTGATCTCCTGTATAGACGTCATAGCAGTAGAACATACTTTTTCAAACATATGCTAAGATGTGCGGCTGTCCAGTATATAATGCCTGCTGAAACCATTACATCTCCACCGTAATGATTCTTTTTCCTGATAACGGAGAGATGAAGTTCCAGGATCTCTCCAGATGCACGTACGCAGAGAATCAGTGTCTCATATGAATCCCGACTTATCTGTAAAAGCGCGGTGTTCCACTGAAGTCTGGTCCATCGCGCATGTTGTCTGCACCATGTTAAATGCGCTTTCATATGTGCTGCAGTGATGCTTCTGGCATACAGGCCCTATCCCATGTGGCTTCGTGGGATAGGGCCTGTAGACGGTGAAACTCGGGCTTCAGTAGCAACTGTAGACGGTGAAGCTTCAGTAGCAGGGCTTCAGTAGCAGCATACAACTCACGTGAGATCTGTGAAGCTGTAGCAGTACTGTGTCACCTTGCTGATAGAGATAAATATTTAGCTTCATTCATCGTTGTGGATCTTGGTCGACCTTGCTCATGTTTTCTCGATGTGGATCCAAAGCCCAGAAACTTTTTTCATAAATTGCAAATGGCACTAGGCGTTACAATGAGTTCTGTAGACACTTGTGCTTGTGATTGGTCTGTCTTCATTTTGCTGACTATTTAGTCTATCTTCTTTCGTCTTCCATACGTTCGTGACTATACATCTTACCTTATACCTTGTAATATTTACCCAACTCTTACGAGAAACACAACGAATGTTGTGAAGGAGTAAGAGCACACAAATCGCCGAAAACCTCTCGTGAGCTTGTATTCCCTCCATAATCAGAACTCCACAGATACTTACATGCACATTTACATATTTGACTTCGAAAATTTGCATTAATAGCTTTTGATCAGTACTTTCTTAAAAATAGACGTAATTTGCAAATTCTCCTGAATTTGTACACGTGTATATTTATGTACGGCAGTTTTAAAATGAATATGTCAGCAGTTTTAAAATGCAGTATCTTGGCCAATTTTTGTCGTACGGATTTGTATTTTTAATGCGTATAACATTTTCCTGAATTTGAGTATAGGAACTGGGGAAATTTTCGAAAAGTTAAATTTCGTAGTTTTTTCAAATTTTAAAATGCCAAAACATGAGTATTTGCATTATTTGAAACATTTTTGTAAAAAATAGGTCTACGATCAACGATTGAGTAAATAAAGGCCGTTTAACTCTTTGAAATCCACACCCTTCGCTAAGCTGTATCCTCAAAATACCCGAACCGCCCGAAATACTTTTCCAGTTTCACAGCAGTTTCTTCCCCTCTCCGTCCATTAACGCAGAAAATACGTGTGAAGATTTCCAGTGACATCCTTTGTACTTTCTAACAAAGATTCCATTAGCCCTTGACCCCGTTCTTTATAAAACTATTCTGAAGGTCAAATCAACAAGCCTTTCCGGCTTTGTTATGATCACGACTGAGATTTGTTTATTTCCGTTATTTTTATAGGAAGGAATAAATTGTTTTAAAATAAATATAATCCTTAAATTTTTAAACTGCTCTTTTATTGCTGTTTAAAGCTTAAAAGCACAGTGTACCACAAAAGAATCAACAACGAAATGTCACGATCATCCAAAAGATAAAAAAAACCTCTTGGGACAAGCTGTCTGTAGTAAACTGATACAATGCATTTAGGGAAAGTGCACCTGCTATTGCATACCTTAGGGGGAGGGAAGAAAAGAAGATTACAATCTCGGCCGTTTTCGGGCGGTTCTGGTTGTTTCAATGTAGGGCCGTGTCGGGAGGATTGGATGTGAAGGAGTTAAGCATTTGATGTGGAGACAGTATACAGATAATCTAGTGTGATTACAATAAAATATTGCTTTTCCCCTCTTTTTACATATTCCTTTTTTTATTATTACTAAATTGTTTTTGAGTATATCAGCAATCAGTTCTCATTTAAAACTGAATTTGTTTCTCTACTTTTGCAAATTATGTAATTATTTTAAAGATAAATAGCATAATTAAATATTTTACTTTCTGGTTCTAAGATTTGTTTGTCATATTTAATTTAATAAACTTAAATTTCATCTTCATTTGTTTATCAATTAATGTAGCTGCTCTTCAGTTTTTCTATACCTTGAGCCACCTTATTGAAAAAGAAGGAATTGGTGTTCTTTGGTTTGGATACAAGCCTATTCTATTTGTCTTCAAAGCCCACTTTGTGAAGGTACGTTTTTTAACAATATTTACCACCTTAACCCCGTTTAAACAACGGTTAAATTTAACGAAACATTTTCTATTGCAATATTCTCATTGTAATTCCCTCCAAATGAAGAAATGAAGAAAGAATGTAGTCAATGAAGGAAAACCCAAGTCCATGACAGTTACAAAGAGAAAGCATAACCTGTACCGCTGAAAATAAATGGCTATGTTTTTGAGAAGGTCGAACAATATACATATTTGGGTACAATTGTAAATAATTATAATAATATAACTATTGAAATCAAGATTCGAATTAGCATAGTTAACAGGCTCTATTATCGCTCACAAAACCAGTTTAAATCAAAGTACTTAAACAGTAAAACTAAAATACACTTGTTTAAGACCTTAGTAAGATTTACAGCCTTGTATTGAAGGTAGTGTTAGAGAATGAATAAATCAGATGAGAGTAATGATACTTGTTTTTCTTATTACGTGCTCCATCCTTACCTATCGGCCGCTGGTGGGCCGGATAACGACACTTGAATGAAAGCTTTTGAGAAGAATTTTTGGAGCAGTAAGGGAAAATGGGGTGTGTAAAATAAAATATAATTTTGAATTACAGAAAAATTTAGAGAACCAAATATAAAAAAACTTATTAAAGCCTCTCAACCACGATGGCTAGGCCATATATACAGATATGGATATGAAGACCCAGTGAAGAAACTGACATTCTAAAAGCTAGAGAGACAGAGAAGGAGATGAGGACCAAGAATGAGGTGGTTAGACAATGTGAAAAATAATTAAAGAACGTTGGTGTCAATATGTGGAGGACGAAGGCGTTGGATGGGTCACGAGTGTTTGTAAAATTTTATTAGTCTTATTTGAAAAATCCGAGAGATTTGACATTCGAAACATTTGAGAATTTTCCAAGATTCTCTCAAGATTCTCAAAGTTTCAAGAACTTGCTCTGCATGTGCTACATCAACTAATGATTCGGAGAACCTTTTGAGAGGGAGGATACTACGCACAAGTAAGAATAGTTAGTATCATTAAATGAGTGGCAGTTCTCAAATTATTAGGTATAAAAAATATAAGGAATATTATCCTTCTTTACCAGGGGCCTACGTGATTTACTTCGCAGTGTGACTGGAAAGCAGTTAGCAGTCTGAAGCTTAGGAGTTCGAATCCCAGTGAGAGCAAAGCTGTATTTTCATACAACTATTTCATTGCATATTGTCAAATTTTCAAAGATGAACATTACTGGAGATATGTGGGCTGTTGGAGAACTACACGCATGTCCATAAATTAAGGATAATTCGGTGTCACGTGGAAATCGAACTCTAAAATAAATATATCACCTGTAAAATCACTACACACATCTTCAAGAATCATATGCAAATTTCAGGAAGAAACCAGATGATACCGATGGTACGTCACAATGACGAGAGTGTAAGAGAGTGATATATAAGGAATACAGGCAAAGAAGTAAAATTGTTCGCAGGCGCTTTATAAGCATTTCAGTGCAATAACCGAATAGTTATGACACAAAGGACGCATTTGGATGATTTTTTACGTGGTAGAATTATCGGCCGTCTGGAATGTGGGCGTACCCAACTGGAAGTATCAGACGAACTTGGAATTGCCCAGAGTGTCATCTCCACGCTTTGGCAACGATTCCAAGAGGATGGTAATGTGAGTAGACGTTACAGCACAGGTCGCCCCAGAGTTACAACGCCGAATGAGGACCAGTATTTGGCAGTTACTGCCAAAAGAAACAGGCGGAGCACAGCCTCAAGCCTGTCTCGTCAGCTCTCTTCAGCCACTGGTACGACAATTTCAAGGCAGACCGTGTACAGACGCTTAGGGCAGATTGGTTTATATGCTCGTAGACCTGTCAGATGCGTTCCACTTACTACAACTCACTGTCGCCTGCGGTTAGCCTGGAGTAGAGAGCATGCATTGTGGACACCGCAACAATGGGCTTGCGTGATGTTTCCCGACGAGTCCAGGTTTAGCTTGCAGTCTGATTCTCGCCGGATTTTCACATGGAGAGCTCCAGGTATCCGTTACCACCAAGAAAACATCATTTAACGACACCGTTAAGGGTGTGCAGGAGTGCTCGTTTGGCGTGGAATTATTTTGGGTTCCAGAACTGACCTGCATGTTCAAATTGGAACCATGACAAGCCAAATCTATCGGGACGTCATTCTGGAACAACATGTAAGTTTGTTTCGGGGCGCCACGGGCGCACAATTTGTGTTTATGGATGACAACGCCCGTCCTCACCGTGCAAACATCGTAAGCGAATGCCTTCAATCGGAGGATATCACCCGTATGTACTAGCCAGCATTCTCACCGGACTTGAATCCAGAGAGCACGTGTGGGACATGCTTGGCCGACGGGTTGCAGCCCGTCAACCTCCTCCTACATGTCTACCGGAACTTAGGAGAGCATTGCTTTTTGAGTGGTGTAATATCCCCCAAGATCAGATCGATAATTTGATACTCAGTTACATCGTCTGGGAGACATACAATGTATTAATAATCATACCAACCATGTAATATTGTTTCTATTTTTTTTTTTTTTTTTTTTTTGTAATTTGCTCCAGAGAGAAAATATCGCTATTTTTTTTAATAATATCAAACATATAGCATCTTTTTTTGCTCTTTACCTTTTGTTTAATAAATAAGCTTTACAAATAAGTCAAATTTGTTTTGCTTCTAACTCTTTCTTTGCCTGATTTTGCATTATCCTTAATTTATGGACATGAGTGTAATTAGTTAGGATTTTCTATTCTTCCGCAACCAAAGAAACCACTGTCTCGTAGTTTGAACAGTTTTACATATACCGCAACTGTATCATGCCCTGTAAACTACTGGCTATGGAAATACACAATAACAAATTTTCCTTGACATTAAGCTTAAAAATATGAATAAAGAATGGTATTGTCATTTGCAAAGAAAAAGGAGAATAGACGTTTTAATGTAAGATTTCCAAAGGGAAAATTGTGTAATGAGAAGATGAGAGAGAAAGCTGGGATCTTAGACAGCCAATATGGTGTCCCTTTCCCTTGGATACCAATATGCTCTGAAAGACAGCACAAAAAATATCTTTAGTGCTGTGCAATAATAAGAAGCGTCTGATGGATTAAAACGATAAGTAGACTGTTGGCTAAGTGACTGAGAACCCCGGCTAGATACCGAATCAACAAATAGACTAAGCCAAGTATGAAGATTTCTGACGCGTTGGGTTGCCTATTTGCTTCTTAGTCACCTGCTACCAGTCTACATAAACATGGCTACCATTATGGGCTCGAACCCGAAGAGCCATAATACTGCTGCAGGACAAAGTGTGTGTGATTATAGCATAGTAATGCGTTTCTCATAGGCTGTATGAACATATCTATGATTTTAGACTGACATCATTAGAGCAAGACGGATAATAAGGATGCTCATTATCCTCTCTCAATGGTTAGATCCAGCAGAGGAATGTCAACCGATACCTGAAGAGCATTTGGTAGATGATGTACTCCTTACATAAAAAATGAGACAGTTCTATATCTCCCGTGCTGATGGGCCGATTGACGAAATTTAACTTGCATGTTCTATGCCTCGTGCGTGAGACTTAGGATATGTATTACATGTATTCTAACATATGCATTCTGACACGATTGTGTATCTCCAGAGCCTACCGCACGACCTCTTCAGACGCAATCAACATGCTGGCTGTCCTCCTTCCCCTACACATCCGTGTCGAAGAGGAGACAGCAACACAAATCGTCCTGCAGCTTAAAAGACCTGTTACCTTTGACGAAGAATATTTTAATCCAGAGAACTATGAAACTAAATGCTGCCCTCTGAAAATCCATCCAGCAGCCAAAGGCACCGGAATAAGAATAATTACCAATCCCACTACGGCCCACCGTCCAGCACAGATTACCCTCTTCACTGAAGGGTCGAAGATAGACGAAAACGTGGGAAGTACCCATGTGGTCATGCTGCAAGATACAGTCATATATCAATGGAAGGGTCAACTAAGGCAATTTAATAGCGTTTTTCAGGGAGAAGCAGTGGAAATTGCGCAAGCAATCCGCTACCTGCAATCCCACCACTCCCGCAACGCTGCAAGAAAGACAGGCAGTCTTTCTTCACTATACGAAATAGGAAACCCTGACATCCCATCCGGTATTGTTAAGGGAATACAGGAAGATCTGCGAAAAAATTCCCAACTCCATACAAGATTTGAATGGATCAAAGCGCATGCCGGCCACCACGGCAATGAGTTGGCTGACTATCTAGCCAAAGCAGCTGCCACAGGAACAGCAACTCAACAAATCCACATCCCATTGCCAGCATCTTACCTGAAAAGAACATTGCGCTTAAAGGCAATCGGGAAATGGCAGCAGACATGGGATAACAGCGATACCGACCGACAGACTTATTACCATGTCAGCTACGTGGACACAACCAAAAATTTTGCAAACATGCAATTGGTTAGATACATTACGGGTCACAGACCATTTCCCGAGTACTTCAACAAACGCGAAATAAGTCACAATAGCCAGTGCACCTGTGGACAGACTGGCTCTCCGGAGCATTATCTGACCTCCTGTCCCCTTACAGAAGGGCTACACATCAACCTTCCGTCGACCAATCGACAAGCTTTCTGTAAGTTTTTGATAAAATAGAGGCACTTGGTTAGAAAAATAGGGCTTTTAATGGATAAACTGGCCGACCTTGAAACAGACCTGTGCCATACTTAGTCAGCCATATAGACGAATAGTAATTCAGTGTCTAGCACCAACACCACAAAATAACTGTGAATTATCCTAAGGAGTATCCAAGACTCCTAGTAATATAGCAAGGATCAACTATTTAATCAATTTGCATTATGCCAAACAAACGAATTATGTCTATTATCTGTACCGCAATATGTAAATAAGGACCATCTGTACCTGTTTATAAATGTATCTTAAGTACCATTACCATGTAGTTATGTTTATGTATGTATATGTATAATGCACCCAATGATTCTATACTCAATGCAATTATGCGCCTTGTATTTGTATATATATGTTCTAGTATAAATGTTACTGTATTGATCATTAACTGTATTAATTATTGCTGCATTATTGTATTACTATTATTTAGCATCATCAAATTAATAGCACCAATTGCACCTTATTACGTACTTTCAAGTCTAAGTATATTTATGTATAATGCTTACGAGACTAAGGTAATATGTGCATTAAGATTGTGAGCCCAATGATTACTATGTGCCTAATACGAGTACTATGTATATATATCCTCGTATATATGATAATGTAACCATGCATCCGAATATAACATCACGCAACATGACACTTTATCGCATAGTGTTAATCTAGAGTCTTAATTCTAAAAAATCCATTGCATCAACTAACTTCTATAGCATTATTATTATATATATACGTATTTGTATATATATATATGTATTTGTATATATATTATGTATCGTCTGTATATGTACCATGTATATAATGCTTATAAACCCAATGATTACTGCGTGCCTAATAATTGTGTATACGTGTTTTAGTACGTATATAACTGAATCCACGACTCCGCGCATATCATACTGTAGCATGGCACTGTACCACACAGCGTTAAACTAGGATCTTACACTAAAACTAACAGCACCAATCAATTGTTCCAGCATTGTACTAAGTATCTTATGTATTATGTACGTATATGCATAATGCACCTAATAATTATGTATCTTATGTTAATTATGCACCTAATATTTGTATATTTTTGTATATATAGTATTAATAAGTAGAAATATTACTGTATTCATGCGTCAGTATTTAACACTGTGTAACATGAAGCCGTTTCGCATAGTGTTAAACTAGAATCTTACTATAAAACTAACTACATTTATTACTTACTGTAGCACTATATTATGAACCATCTGTTTATATATGTATATATATACCATGTACCTAATGTCTGAGAATCAAGTGATTATTATGTGCCTAAAAGTTGTGTATATGTATATTAGTATATATATTAGTTTATCCATCCAATCGCCTACAGCATCATGTAGCATGTAAAAAAAACAGCCCCAATTACTTCCCCTAGCATTGTATTAAGAAACTAATATATGAATATGTATATGTATTATGCGCTTAATGTATATGTACCGAATGACAATTATGCACCTTATAGTTGCGTATAAATGCATTATTTTTAAAATACTATAAAATTAATTGCATCAATTATCCTCAACGGCACTCTACAATGTACCATCTGCTCATGTATATTGTAAATGTGTCAAGTACCTATTGATTATGAAATCGAATGATATAAGTATTGTAAATAGGTAGTACAGTATAGCATTGTAAATAGGAAGCTGTACCCATGCATACATTTCTACGTAACGTGACACAGTAAGGCAAAATATCAACCTAGTGTCCTATTATGAAATTAATAAGCACCTATTACTAGTTATAACATGATTTTACGGATCTAGCGTTTATGTAAGTATATGAAGTTATCAGGTTCAATGTTTCTTCTAACCTTCTTCGGAAACATACAATGACCTGACTAGAACAGAGAGCTTACTAAAGCTATGTTCACTAATTGTAGTAAGTAGACAGGATACAGACGAAGGGTATACAAAACCCTTTATTTTTTTCTTTATATACAATGACTTCCGTACTTCGGCATACAATGACCCTCCACTCGGGGTCTAACTTAAAAGATATCAAAATAAAACTAAACTCTAATTTAACTTTAGAATAAGATTGGCCTTATAATAACAGAAAGCGTATGTAGCACAGAGACTGTGAACACTACAATACGTTTAATTTATCAAGAGGATTAAAACCTCTGGCCTGGAAGGCAAAGTAGCAACTGCGTAACTTCTAAGGTAAGCGGCCTGCTTCGAACTCACGGCTTCCTCTCTTCTGCTTGGCAAAAAGGCCACACTTAAATACTTGGCGTTCGCCAGACAACTTTGCATAAACTCCTTCACGCTTATAATTCTGGCCGGAAGTAGAAAATAAGAAGTGATAGTAAAGATTTAAAATAAAATAAACGTTAGTAAAACTTAAGATCCTTACATACTTCCCGCCAGAGTTAATTAGTTTGAAACTGAGGTCTAAAACGACCTTGTTGAAAACTTTTAGCTCTAGAATCTAACGCGAGGCCAACCTTTTACAGTCATAACTTCGCTAGAAACTAGAAAATTTTAAAAGAAAGAAATTTGTTACAATAGCAGCTCCCGGAATATACAACAATCTTTTTTCTTTTTCATCTGTACTGCATCTAAACAGGAGCTTTATTCAATTCTGGTTCCTTCCAGAGATCTGGAAGGAAAACTAGTTTAATGAAATGTTACGGAATGACATTGCAAATAACATATAGAATATACTTTTCTTAACATTCTTATTTCATTCATGACTATTTTAATTATCTCTCCCCGTGCTCTCTGACCTGTGTTGTAAAAACACCAAACACGAATGTGTTTCTGTCTATGTGTTCAACACTTCCTCCTACAATCAAAACACTAACGTGTTAAAATTCAACATACGAGACCTCTTAACACACCCTAATTTCAACTCTAGACACTGAGGTACTATTCTGAAAGTGGCTAACTCTAAAGTGTAGCGTCAGAGAGCCTAACTACATCATTCAACCTTTAACACATATTCACCATGATTTAATCTTTACAGTCACACGAATAACAAATTTTTAACATTACTTTCACTTTTACCATATCACGGTATTTCTAAACATTCAAAATAACAGTTCACATGTATACAAGAACATATCAAGATGCCGTTAATTTTACACATTTGAAAACATACATTAGTAGTACATTGTTAACTTCTATTCTTTTCAAAGCAAGTGCCAATTCTTTCTACATTGAAATAATACTACATTTCAAAAAGTCTTTCAGACTAAAACTTCTTTCTTGTTAGAATGTTTTAAATAAAATTTATACAATAACTTTTTACAATATTTAAGTCTTTATACAGCGCTATTATACATCAACTTTAGTTTTACGCGCGAGTAATTGAAAAACATAATAAGAAAAATTTACCTCGCATGAGGTAAAACTTCTTGAAATCTGCCACTTGCAGTAAGAATGAAAGATTAACTTAAGTTTGTAAAGTAACATAAAATTTTACTTATCTTTGTAATATTCAGACATCCTTTTCTGGGCCCAGTCTTTAAAGGTGCTGCAGACCGTAGCTTGGTTGATCCTCCTTTTTGTACGGGCTCGCCCTTCAGTGCTTTCCTCTGGAAGCTTCCGTTTTTCACCACTACGGCCACCCTTGAACATCTTCCTTCTGTCCTCTGCTTGTGGTCTTGGCCGTTTGAAGGCAGCTGGTCTTGGTGGAACCGGGAAACTTCTGTCGTGATCCTGCTTGGACCTCGTTGTTGGCCGTTCAAATTTTTCTTGTACTTTTTCCTCCGCCGCTGATGGCCCTTCCGCAGTTCGGCGACTTTTGCTGCGGAGAGTTCTGTCGGATGAGTCAATCTTCCGTTTCACAGCCGGGTTATAGTTGCCGTCCTTTCTCCCGGTCTTTTCCACATACGTCGTCCTTCTCCCTTCTTCATTCTGGGGGTGTTCGTGAACTCTGTTTTTTGGACGGTGGAACGGCTTCTTTTTCTTTGTACCTTCAATTTTTCCGCGGGGCAATTTTCTTTTCACTTGCTTCTGTCTCTCATTGGCTTGCCCTTGTACTTGTCGTTTTCCCACCTCTGGAACTTGTACCTGCGGTGTCTGCCGTACCGGATCCTGCAAAAGATCTGAAAAGATTTGCATTTTATTACGGTCATAGAATGGTTTTATCTGGTCAATGTTTGCGGAACAGGTTTCACCATTTCTTGCCTTTAACACTACAACAGCGTGAGTTATTTTTTCTATAACATATGGTCCTTCAAAGCGTGGAAAAAATTTGGCAGTTTTATCTTCTGGTGCTGAAGAAAGTGAATGCTTAATTTTTAGTACTTCATCCCCTACTTTATAAGTTACTCCCCGTCGTTTCAAGTCATAATACAATTTTTGTTTTCTTTGTGCTACTTCCGTATTCTTTTTTGCTTCTTTTATTAGTTTTTCTATATCACCCATTTTAAATTCTGGGGCTCTTTGTTGCACATAAAATAGTTTATCTAACGGTGTTATAACCTTTCTGCCTAGAAATAACTCAGCAGGAGTTTTGCCCGTTGTATCATGTTTTGCGGTCCTAAGGGCGAAAGCAAATTCATTGACATAGTTATCCCAGCTTTTATGAAAATTTTTAACATAACTACGGATAATTTTCACTATATTTCTGTTGACCCGTTCCGCTATATTTGATTGCGGCCGATACGGGACCATTTTTAAATGACGTATGCCCAGTTTTTGGCACATGTCTTCAAATATATTACTTACAAATTGAGGACCATTATCCGATATAACTTTTAGGGGCGCCCCGTATTTTAAAATATATTTATTTAAAATAGAATCGGTAACTAATTTCGCGGAGGCTCGTTTTAAGGGAACAATTTCGGTCCATTTACTAAAATGATCAACTATAACAAGGAGATAGCGACTTTTGTTTAACTGACTTGGAAAAGGGCCCAATAAATCGATGCCGATTATTTCATTTGGAAATTCGGATTTAATACTATTTAGAAACCCGGCCGGGCGGAAATTAATATAATTAACGGCTTGACATGTTGGGCAGGACTGGACATACGCCCTTGTTAACTTTTGCAGTTCAGGAAAGTAGACTGCCTCGCGTACGCGTTGAGTAGTTTTTCGAATACCAGCATGAGAAGCTAAAGGGCTGTCATGGAGCTCTTGCAGGATATTTAATCTAAGACTAGCTGGGATAACAGGTCGAAATTCGTTGTTGGAATTCGTAGTTTTTGTATAAACTAATAGACCATCTATTAGTTCGTAATGGGCCGCCCTATTTCTTATCGCCACAATATCTTGGTGGCTAAAATTTTCAGGATCCTTCAAATACTCATAAATACTTCCAAACTCAGGATCCTTACCCAGTTCGGTTATTACAGTTTCTCGGGAATTTATTGTACACGCTGTCAGCATTGCAACTTTTACGGTATTACCCTGTTCGTCTAATTTAATTCGTGACAGGGCATCTGCTACGATATTTTCCTTTCCGGGGGTATGCTTGATTACCAGATTATATTCTTGCAGCTTGAGTGCCCATCTTATTAACCTTGGGGATAAATTTTTTCCAGAGTACAATCTAGTTACCGCCGCATGATCAGAATATACTGTTATCGGCGCCTTTCCAAAATAGACTCGGAACTTTTGCACTGCTAACAGAACTGCAAGTGCCTCTCTCTCGGTCGCGGAATAGTTTCTTTGTGTTTGATTTAAAGTTCGGCTAAAAAATGCTACTGGCTGCTGATTTTGCGAAAGTACCGCTCCTACCGCATAATCCGAAGCATCCGCTGAAATTTCTAAATTTTCATCCTTTTCAGGAAATTTCAACACAGGGGCTTGCGTTAATGCTTGTTTTAATTTTTCGAAAGCACTATTGGCTTCGGCCGTCCACGAGAATCTTGCCTTTTTCCTTTTTAATTTTAACAATGGCTCAGCGATAGCCGCAAAATCTTTTATAAAGGACCTATAATATGAACAAAGTCCTAGAAAAGAAGAGAGCTTCTTTGCCGTGTTTGGAGTCGGATACTTTTGTACAGCGATTATTTTTGATTCATCTGTCTCGATCCCTTTTTGCGATATTTTGTAACCTAAATATTTTAATTCAGGGGCTGCAAATTTGCATTTTTCGACATTAACTTTTAGACCGGCCTCATTTAATAAAGAAAACACCTGTCTTAAATCCTGTACATGTTGGTCTAGATTATCACTAGTAATAATGATATCGTCTAAATAGATAAATGTGGACTTTCCGAGAACAGGTCTTAACACAATGTCCATGCATCGCTGAAATGTTGCTGGGGCGCCTGAAAGGCCAAACGGCATTCGCAAAAATGCATAAGTGCCAGACTTGGTTATAAAAGCAGTCTTAGGCACGTCCTCAGGCCTGATCCCTATTTGAAAATAACCATTCGTTAAGTCTAAAGTTGTCATAAATTTGGTTGATTTTATGTTCCTTAAAATTTCTTCTATAATCGGTAACGGATATACCGGATATTTCGTTATGGAATTTAATTTACGGTAATCAATAGCGAATCTCCACCTTTTTGGATGCTCCAAAGGATAATCATTATTTTTCTTACATAAAACCACCGGACTAGCATAACTACTTGAGATAGGCGTTACGATCTTTTTACGTAGCATATCGGTAATATGCCATTCTATAATTTTTTCCTTATTCTTATCATACCGGTATGGTTTTTGACGAACCGGCAATGCATCTCCGGTGTCAATACTATGGTTAGTAACCTGGGTAAATCCTGGAATATCACTAAATAAGGAAGCAAATTCACTTACCACTTGTCGGATTCTATCTTGCTCGTCATTAGGCAGGTGGTCAAGATTTAACCTCGGCGGTTCAACCTTTTCTACACGCACTGGTTTCATCGTCAGCTTAAGAGACGCTTCATTAAAATCCAGTGTAGCTTGTGCGTCTGAAAGAAAATCTATTCCTAGTATTAAGTGTGCTTGCAAATTCTTTACTATAAAAAACATCACCTTTACTTGTTCGTCCTTGATACGGATGTACAAAGGTACTTTACCTACGCACTTACATTGTTCTCCTTGCGCCGCTAATACTGTTGTATTATCCGCATTATATATGCGGTATTTGCGAAAATACTTTCTAAAAAAGACTTCTGCCACACAGGAACACTGCGCGCCGGTATCCAGGAGTGCGGTGGCCGGGATATTATTTACCAAGACTTCAATCTTCGGAAGAGTTAAATTTTTCACCATTACTGTATTTAACTTGTAGGAAGAGGGGTTTTCGTGGCCTTCGGATTTCCGCACCCTCTCGTCAGCAGAAATCCGTTTTAGTTTAAATTATTTTTTCTTTCGGTGCTTTCCTTCTTTCTCCACTGGCCTTGAGACTTTTTTCCTGGGTTGCTATTGAACTGTCGACGTTCGCCGGCTGTTTTTGAATGCTCGGGTTTCCTTGCCCACTGATTCGCTTTTTCTCCGTAGCCATGTTCTTGAGTTTGCTGTAGTCTTGGCGTACCAAATTGGTTTCGCTGTTGATATTGGCGTCTTCTTTCGACGTCCGCCGTTCTTCTACTTTCAAACTGGATTGCTAGCTCAAATAATTTTTCCAGTGTAGTCGGATTTCTCAATTCAATAAAGTCTTGCACTTGGGGTAGTAACCTCGGCAAAATCACTTGAATTATTTCAGGATCCGGACGGTTTCCATACAAGAGCTTGAAAACGTGAATTTTTCTTAAAATAAAACTCGAGATGTTTTCCATTCTTTGTTGATATATACTGAAAAGTTCTGTTTCTAATTTCGCACGATCCCTTACAACAGGGAAGGCTTTTAGTAGGGCAGTCTTGAAATTTTCGTAGGTATAAGTGGGACTTCCTGCTTGACCCAAGAGACTTCTGCCGATACATTTGAACCAGTTAAGCGCTTGGCCCCTCAAAGCGCTGGTAGCTAAGGTAACTTTTTGAAACTCGTGCACTGGGTAGAGCATGAAGTGGTCATCCAATTTTTCCAAAAAACTGGTTACCTGTGAGTTTCCATTAAACGTTGCTTCTGGTTTCATCGAAGCGCGCATGGTCTGGACAATATACCCAAATCCTTCCAGGGCGGCAGCTGGCATTTCTGGATTCTGAGCTGTTTCTGCAGGCAGCACAGGTTCTTCTTGAAACTCGGCCATGGTTATTCTTCGTCGGGCGCCACTATCAGGTTCAATGTTTCTTCTAACCTTCTTCGGAAACATACAATGACCTGACTAGAACAGAGAGCTTACTAAAGCTATGTTCACTAATTGTAGTAAATAGATAGGATACAGACGAAGGGTATACAAAACCCTTTATTTTTTTCTTTATATACAATGACTTCCGTACTTCGGAATACAATGACCCTCCACTCGGGGTCTAACTTAAAAGATATCAAAATAAAACTAAACTCTAATTTAACTTTAGAATAAGATTGGCCTTATAATAACAGGAAACGTATGTAGCACAGAGACTGTGAACACTACAATACGTTTAATTTATCAAGAGGATTAAAACCTCTGGCCTGGAAGGCAAAGTAGCAACTGCGTAACTTCTAAGGTAAGCGGCCTGCTTCGAACTCACGGCTTCCTCTCTTCTGCTTGGCAAAAAGGCCACACTTAAATACTTGGCGTTCGCCAGACAACTTTGCATAAACTTCTTCACGCTTATAATTCTGGCCGGAAGTAGAAAATAAGAAGTGATAGTAAAGATTTAAAATAAAATAAACGTTAGTAAAACTTAAGATCCTTACAAAGTAAGTACCCAATGTTTATGTCACCAATGGCTATTGTGTACCAAATATAAGCGTATATACGCTTTTGTCTACATGTAATTGTGTCTGTATGTCCTTCTTTATATGTAATTGTACCCATGTATCTACTAGTTTTGTCAGATATCTTGGCACTATATAGTTAATATACACTGGTGTGCAAAAATTAAGGACGAAGTCGAAAAATTAGCATATCAGCTGAACGAAGAGGCAGAGCGGACAGAAAGACCAATCAGGAGATAAAGTAAGGTGATGTACGGTAGCACATGAGCAGATATGCAGGTAGACGTAATGGGGGAGTGTCTGAGTAGTGTAAAGCATGTTGTCGGTGTAAGATCAGTATTTCTGGCAAAGAGATTGCACGCCGTATAGCAGTTAAAATCACACCGAGTTGCTGCCTCAGCGAGAAATGGCGAATAATCAATCTATTAGACGACATCTGGATCCTTTTACCCGAGGTCGAATCATTGGGAAGTTGAAGGAAGGCCGCAGTGTGACAAGTGTGGCTGCAGAGTTCGGAATTGCTCGCAGCATCGTTTCACGACTTTGGAGACAATTTCAAACTACAGGAAGAGCTATCCGGGGGGTTTAGTAGTGTTCGTCCACGAGGAACCACACCCGCAGATGACCGGTATATTGCCTTACAGGCCAGAAGAAACAGGCGGCAGACAGCGGGAGAAATCGCTAGACACACGACACAGGCGACTGGACGACCGATATCGCGTTTTACCGTGGCCAGAAGACTGCACGGTGGTGGTCTGTTTGCACGACGCCCTGTACGGTGTGTACCTCTAACGCCTGCCCATCGGAGAAGGCGTTCTCTGTGGTGCCGGGAACACCGTAATTGGAGAGACAATGAATGGGGACGAGTACTCTTTACAGATGAGAGCAGATTCAGTCTGAGTAGCGATTCTCATCGCATACTCATCTGGAGAGAGCGGGGAAGCCGCAATCATCCCTCAAACATCATTGAAAGGGACAGTTATGGAGGTGGCGGTGTTCTCGTTTCGAGAGGCATCATGCTTGGTAGTCGTACAGACCTTCACATCTTCGACGCAGGTTCAGTCAACGGGACCCGTTATTGTAACGAGATTCTTCTTCCATATGTGCGTCTTTTTAGATTCGCTATGGGTCCGCAGTTCCTTTTCATGGACGACAATGCCCCATGTCATCGCACAGTAGCTGCCGAACAGCTCTTAGAGATTGAGGATATTGAACGTATGGATTGGCCGGCACGATCTCTGGATCTCAATCCCATCGAGCATGTATGGGGTTTTCTAGGCAGACGCTTGGCAGCTCGTACCTTACCACCAGTAAAGATTTCGGAGCTTCGATTGGCGCTGCAAGACGAATGGGCAGCAATGCCTCAACAACTCATTGACACCCTCATTCTCAGCATGGGCAGAAGCTGTGAAACCTGCCTAGCAGCCAGGGGAGATCATATCCCCTATTAAAGACCGGATGTTTCTTGCTGGACACCCATCACAGGGCTGTTTCGGCCTTCAGTCGCATTGCGCTCCATGCTACTTTTTCAATAAATCTTCTTTTTATCCCTCTGATTTCTCTTTTAGTAAGTGTTGCTTACATTACTCATGCCCTTACGTATTGGGGATCTTACGGTATTAAATGTGTTGATTTGGAAAGCTTTTGTTCAAGTTATATTGAAAAAACCGTCTCGTCCTTAATTTTTGCACACCAGTGTACATCTATTACGCACTGAATAATCATGTACCTAATGTGTCTGTACTCAAAATGTCTCTATATATGTATATGAATTTATGTTTTGTATGTATGATAATGTAACTATGCATCTGCACATTTTATCCTGTAACACGGCACTGTATCGCAAAGATCAAACTAGAGCCCCACTCTAAAATTAATTGCACCAATTATCTGTTCAGCATCGTATTAAGTACCTATTGTTAATGTATGTTAAAGTAGCACTTACCTAACGCTTGGGTACCCACTTATTATTGTGTACCTAATACACGTGTTTTAATATCTTTGTACGTTGGTTAATGTACTTAGGAAATAGTACAAATAATTCAGTAGCAAAACACTGTACCACACAGTACTAATCTAGGGTCTAACTTTTAATTCACTGTACTAATTACTTATTCCAACATAACATTGCGCACCTAATATTTCAGTATGCGCATGTCTTATGTATCTAATGATAATGCTTCAAAGGATCATACTCAACATATGAGTACACACGTTATGTATATATGCTATCGTATCCATGCTTTTGCATACACCTTGTAACATGGCAACGTATTATCCAGTATCTAACATTAATTAGCTTTTACGCCACTGTATTAAGTACCAAATTTGTACGTATGTTTATGTATTAGTATATTAGCATAATGAACACGTATGGTTATCTAGATAAAGGTGGACGTGGCGCTATACCGATTAACCGTATTGGTAGAGGGGTGGCGCCCACGTCCTCTGTCGCATGTCGCAAGACACGATTTTGTGTCAGACCTTTTCCTGAAATGACATGGCAAGTTTTTTTCTATATTTCGTTTCAATGACTCAAATTATGCCAAACTGTAAAGTTTTGTAAAAATTGGGGCACAGTAATGCGCTGCTCATAGGTTCTATGAACGTACCTGTTTCAGTTCTATGACTCAAATTATGCCAAACTGTAAAGTTTTGTAAAAATTGGGGCACAGTAATGCGTTGCTCAAATGTTCTATGAACGTACCTGTTTCAGTTCTATGACTCAAATTATGCCAAAGTGCTAAGTTTTGTAAATTGTGCCACAGCAAAGCGTTGCCCATAGGTTCTGAACGTACCCATGATTTTACACTAAAATCCATAGAGCAAGACGTATAATAAGAAATCTTATTACCCTCTCTCAAAGGTTAGATCAAGCAGAGAAACTACCCCGCCAACTAACACCTAAACTAGAAAAACGCCAACTAGCACCTAAACTAGAAAAACGCCAACTAGCACCTAAACTAGAAAAACGCCAACTAGCACCTGAAAAGGAATTAGGATGCTATCATAGCTCTCTTCAAAGTCACTTGTTGACTCTATTGAGGCAGACCTTTTAAAATGTTTTGATATTTGCAAATTAAGAAATTTTTCACTGAGTTTTCCCAAATTATCTTAATTATAAATTATTTTTCCTCGTTATATTTGATGAAAAACAAATCTGCGTGTCAGCGCAATCGCGTGTCAACTGTATTTTTTACTGATTTTTTTATTACTTCTAACTACCTTATTAACATAAATTCTTTCCCTAGCCCTGTTTTCAAATCTAAATTGCAGCTGATTTGACGTACAATGTATGCCTGTTCATTACTTATCAAACCATTTCTTCATTATTAATACTCAGTTCAAATGTAACTATTATTGAATAGGCACTCTTAGTTTCACTTAGAAACCTTAGACTTTTGGCAATAAACACAGAAACTCAATCCTATTTATTTTATTACTTGAGCCATAGACGATTCATAATTCAAAAAGTTTCTTTTCTGATACTTAACGTCCAAAGGTATTCCTTTTTTCTTTAGAAAAATTTCAACTTCCAATTTTTCAAGTTCTTTCACAAGTCCGATTGTAGTATTAAGTATAAGTAAAATTAATTAAAACAGCAATTAATATAACAGATACATCAGAGAGTGCAATATTCTATGCTGGATCACATTCAGAATTGTTTTTTAACTCTCTATGATCATTAAAACTAAATTTTGACATTGGAAATGTTATCCTACAGAAGGCTTCATTTCTCTAAATTTATGCAATATTTGTTTGCGATCCTAAGTCTTTTGAAGTAACTTCTGTTTTAACAATATAGTTGAGACAATTCAACATATTTACCTAGTTTCTTTATCCTAATTTTAAACATTTACATAAATTGGGGGTAATGGTTCATTAACTGTGCTTTTATCGTATTTAATTTACAAATGCTGTGTTTCATTTCTTACTCGACATTATTAATTTACGAATAAATAAAGCTACGAAATTCCCATTTTTTCTTTTAAAACAAAATATAAAAATTTAGGAATGATTACAATGCGTATGATCTATTTGGGTTCCAGTTTTTTAAAAATATTTAATACAACACTTTTTTATTTCCTTGTGCGAAGTAAAAAGGAAGCATTGTAATTTCGAAAATTTCAGGTATCATATTTCAACGAAAATATCCATTTTGACCGCTATCGAATGCAGTTTAACGATGTTTTTGCGTGAAATCTGTACGTAAGGACAGAATAAAAGACTCTTTTCCCCCAAAAAAATTATAAAACTGATTTAAAATAAATTCTGAGAAGAATTTTTCGTGGCATCTTCGCGTGCCTTCGTACGTATCTCGCATAACTCAAAAACGAGTAGCCTCAGAACGTTGAAATTTTGTATATAGCACTGCCATAATATGTAGACGTGCACCTCGTATTTTGGTTACTCGGCTCAGTGATCTCAGTTTCTTTATTTTTTATATGTCTGTGAACTGTGCATTTTTTGCATTTGAAATGAATGAATTATGTTGTTCAACAATTTAAAAGTTGTTTAAATGAGGTTAAGCCTAATTATTTTTGCCATGGCGGCCATGTTTGTTTACATTTGAAACCTGGCAGAATAGTGAATTTGTTGTCAACCTAGGAAAACTAAGTTTCGCTATAACAAAGTTAACACCTTCATTTGTTATCATGTTTAATCCATTCTGGAATTTATTCCAGAAAGTAAGTGTTTATTTCGTAATTTTTAATATAGATATTTTGAGTTTTTATGTATTTTAGCCTTGTAGCGAAGTGAGGACTGAATTCATTGAATGAGAAATACTGAATCGTCTGTAAAAAAGCTATTTGTTTCTTTGTTTGTTTCATTTTTTTATACATCGTTTTAGATTTATTATAATATTTGAATAGAACATGTGGCAACGATTATATAATTCTTCAGATGATATGAATTTTGTGTATTCTGAGTTATAAAATGAATGAAATGTAACGCTGTTAAGGAAACTTAGCGCCAGAGTGTCACTATGGTAAACAAATATACTGAATTTTAAAGAGTGCATTTATTCTACTGTGGTTTTTGCGCTATCGACGAAGTAGATTTAATTCAATAAGTTTAAATGAAATGCAAGAAAAAAGCGTATAATTTAATATTCCGTACAACGAAGTTATGTGATGTACACATCAGATTTTTTTAAATGTATGATTTTATTAAAATCTAAATAAATACAGAGGCTGTTCGGCCAATTTTCAGACGATTTGGCTTTGCTTTAAAAGAACAGTTGTCTGCTTGAATTTTTTTTTTTTTTTTTTTTTTTTTTTTTTTTGTCGGGAATCGTCTGCCACTTGAGAGTTTTATTTTCATGCGAAATATGGCTTTTAAATAAGCACTGGATGGAAGGCTATGATTGCGCTCTTTTCGAAAAAAAATATTCGTATCTAGTAATTAAAAAACGTTATGAAAGCCATGCGTTTTTGATATCTAAAGCTACGATAGGTAAAATTGTTAACAAAAAATATAAAAAACGGCTGAATTTGGTTTGAAGTGGAAAATTTCTTTCAAATAAATATCCATGGAAAAATCGGAATGTTTCGAAAGTTGCAAAGGTAAAATATTTAAAGTTAAAAGAAAGGACGTTAAGTCAAAGGACAGCTGCAATACCATTAAAATGCTCAGCGCAAACTGTAAACAAAATGATTAATGCTGATTCAAAGTTTGAAAAAGAAAAGAAATGGGAATCGTCTTTCTCCACAACATACAGAACTGTGGAATTCTTTATAGGAAATATTTATCGGAACAAATTTGGAAAAATATTGTCACAATAGATGAATCTTATGCATATTTAAGTACTATAGTATAATAAAAATAGACCCATTTACTATAATCAAAGAGGAGAAAATGTCTTAAAACATGGTTCAAGGAATCTAAAGTTATTGCAAAGGATTTATGATTGTTGGTAGTTTTTTACATCACCACAAATAAAAAATAAAGAGAGTAAAACTAAATGCTAACATCAACTCCACATATTATCAGGAGCAGAGCATTTAAACCCAATTTTCAAATATGAAACACCGTCCCTTTACCCAAAGTGCTATCAATCAGTAAAACTGCATCAAAACAAAGCAAGCAGTTACACATCAAATTCCATTGTAAGTTTCCCGGAAAAAAAGGAACAAGAAATAGGTTCAAAGACATACCCTTCACTTATATTCCTACGAAATCTCCTGGCATATCACCCATGAGTTTTGCGCTATTGCACTTTTAAAAAGCGGATTGTCCAAACGTCGACCTACAACCCTCCTCGGACATTGGAACGTTGTTCAATAGGAATGGCAGAAAATACTTTTTTTCGAAACTACAAAAGGCTTTAGAGCTTGAAAATTACGGTCTAAAAACATTGAGAAGAATAAGGGTTATCAAATAGAATATTTAAAACACTACAATTTTAGATAAAATATTTCTGTAAATACAAAGGAATTCGTCTAAAAAATATGCGAACAGCTACTGTAACGTAAGCAAACGAGAGCAGGTCAATAACATTGGCTAAATGACATACAGCATATTAAGTACATTTTTCATTCCAATAGTAAATCTAATATAAAAAACTAGTAAACGTAAGTTAGTAAATAAAGAGTATTATCATAACGTGAGACTTAACCATTAAACAACCATTTGAGATTTCAATAAATTCCAGTTTCTAAATGACTTTTTAATAAAATACAAATTGGCACATAGATATTACCCTTCTTTGTTGTCTTTACTTTCCTCTATGGCAATACTATGAGATTGTATTTCATTAAACGCAAATAAATTAAAAGCAAATTTGTCTAACTATGTAAATGCATTCACTTTAACAACATACTGCAATCTACCCACAGGAAATATTGAGCAATCCTGAGGAAAGCGTTCCATCGTGGGAAAAGGATCTGATTCTGAGACCGACAGTTGGAGAAGGACTTCTTTTAAGGTACATTTAAAAGAAATTTTTAATCACAGAAATTCATCGTAACAGTTTAATATTTCCAATCTTCAAAAAAATACCGAGACAAGAAAATCAGATCTATTTGAATTGGTTTCTTATGCTTGTATTTATTCATTTTAAGCACGTAATGTGGAAAATTTCTTTCTCGGAATACAGTATTTTCTGGAAGAGGAAAATAAGGAAATTTCACTAGATCCATTCGATAATTTGTAGCACTGTTTGTAGTTCTTAACGATAGTTAATTATTTTTTTTCCTACTTTTATGATAGGTTACAGACTAAATACTATTTAAAATCTTAAAATAGCTTCTGTTTGAAACTGTCTCAAGCTACTCTAGAAACATTTAACGTCTGGAGGGTGGTGTTAAAATTTTATATTGAAGTGTATGTTGAATCGTATACCTTCACTGTAATTTCTGAAATAATATTAACTTTTCACCCTGAACTTACCCAGAACATTTCAAGTTCAGGGTGAAAATGCTTTGGTGTGGTGGAAATGTTCCTCATTTCTATGCAGCTATCTACTATAAAATTCAATGTATTCTATAATGTGTTAGTATTCTGGTTGAATAATAATAAAATCTTCCGCTAAAAAAATTGTAATTTGTAACATGTAAAATTTTAAATATTACGATCGAAATGAATACCTTAACAACTTACCATTTTTATTTGCGTTTTTCCTATAATTTAGAGCTCAAAACCAAAATTCTGATTTTAATCATGCTAATTTTAATCGTGTGTGGGTTAATTGGAATTTGGAGCCATTAGAGTGATGGACATTAATATGCGGTCAAACAGTCAGCATGGCTACAGTATAAGTGAAAATGTCATTGGATGTTTAAACATTTTTCGTACAGAACATAGAATGTGTTGATTCTTTCTTGCTTGGGAGTAAGGGAAGGTAATCAGTATGATGCGAATTCAGAAATATAAGCTAAAATATAAAGAATAATTTAAGATTAAAAAAACATTTAATGCAAATAAATACCATAAACTAAAAGATCGCTATAATGTCAGTATCATAAAGTAATCAATAAATAAGATATCTAAATCCCTTGTTGAGAATTATGCAAATATGGTTTTATTATTATAAATAAATAAATTCTTAATTAA
Source organism: Stegodyphus dumicola (assembly GCF_044657685.1). Classification (NCBI taxonomy): domain Eukaryota; kingdom Metazoa; phylum Arthropoda; class Arachnida; order Araneae; family Eresidae; genus Stegodyphus; species Stegodyphus dumicola. The sequence continues at coordinate 35,829,166 of NC_140769.1, forward strand.
ATTCAAAACCCTTTAAATGAAATTCAAGCGAGCAGAAATTCTGCCAATAAGTTAAGAAAACTATGAATTATAAATTGATAATCACACGAAATACAGAAAAAAATATTCAAAAAAATAATCTTATCTATAAATTGTGAAGATAATATTTTATGGCTGCGAAAGAGTTAAATTTTATTGTAGTTTTAATGCCAAATATTAAGAAATAGATGAAATTAAAGCTATTGTAGCAAGGAAGTGTAGGGTGAAAAAATTTTCTTTCTCTTAATACTTATAAGAACGTAATCTAGAATACTTTGTCCAAACGAACAAATGGATCTTATGAATTTGGTTGGAAGGAGTTGAAATAGTTTTCACGGCTGAAGGAACTTGGAAGACGAAACAAATTCAAGTACATGCCATTCCATGAAAATCAATAGTTTAACAAGGCAATTTGCATTGAAAAGTGCAATTTAGTTACATATTTATATATATAAATAAGAAGCCTGTGTGTTTGGTTGTCCTCTAACTCAGTCACTACTTTAGCTATCGTCACCAAACTTTCTACAATTCCTTTCTAAGTCCTGGAAAAGATCGAACTCCACTTTTTTTCCAAAAAACGATGTAGCTAAAATCAGGGATATTAAAATCAGGGATAAAACTCGGAAAAACGTTTTCTCTCTCATTTTACCGAGTGGCATACGCTTATTCACAAAGCCTACAGACCGTTTCTACTGCTGTTTGCTCCGATTGGTTAAAACAGGAAACGTAGGGTTACAGAACCTAGTGCTTGGCGACGTTTGATTCATCGCCTTTAGAATTTTTATTTAAGCGTGCTGTACCAAAAATTGTGCATAACTCACCGGAGAAACCGCAGCTCAGAGGTAACGAGTGCGAAAAAAGGTCTCAGGCTTCTTGATCGCCCGCTCTATCCCCACTCGTAACTATCATAAACTCTGTTCTACACGGATTTATTTTTATTTTAACTTTATTGAATGACTTCGTCATTATTTGTTTGGGTGCGGTGTTAAAAATTAAACGCCTTTATTTTCTCTATTTTTGTTAATTTTTCTTATTTTTATTTACTATTATTTATTTCTATTATTATTTATTTCTTATTTTATATCAAGATAGTCAATGACATTCTTTTAGTAGGTACCAGTAGCAAGATTACGATCCAAGATCCCGAAAAGCGTTTCAATAGAAAGAGCGCATAATGGAATAAAATATAATTTTAGTTATAGTTACTTTTCATAATTTAGGTAAAAAAAGAATAGGTATCCGACGCCATTAAATGTTTACTGAATGTTTTCATTTGGTATATTTTTTTTTAATATTCCTTTATTTGTATAAATTAATGCGCTATGGAAATTTACACAACAGGCTCTTTCTAACAGAAATGATGAAAAGGTGCATATGCTATCTCCATGTAAACACCTTTTTCTTGTAAAACAATTACGTACTTTTAAAAGTTTAATTCAAATACAAATAAATTATTAATAAGATCAGTAAGTTATATAAAATATATTCCACACAATTCCTCCAAGCTTTCATTCATAAACTAAAAAAATATCGAATAAAATAAACGCTGTTTCCGTTTGTTTGGCGTTAATTACCATGCCTACAGGGCGATAACTCGCCATTGCAAATATGACCGCCAAGCAGATGTTTCATCCAATGAAAGCAGACCCTAGAGAAATGGTCTGTAGGCTTTGTGAATATGCATGGCACACTCTCGTAAGTTGGAGATGGAAATCTGCTTTATTTCGAAATAACTCGAACACTGCTCGCTTTTAAATCCTAGAGTTTGTTAATGAAAAATTTCTAAGTTTTACGACGAAATAAAAATATCACTGCCAAACATTAAATACATTATTCCCGATTCCAAAAACTAGTGGAAACCCATTTCGATTATTCCCATCTTCGTACGACTTTAATCAGCCGAAATATTAATTAAAAACTCTGAAAGCGCTCATTTTTGCACTCATTTTTCCGAGTGGCAACAATCTTACGCGTTGGAGATAAAAATGCCTTATTTCGAAAAGTGTTCCTACTGCTCGCTTTCAATCAAAAATTTGTAAGTTTTACAAAATCCATACATATAAAGATAAATGTCTTTTTGTGTGTGTGTGTGTTTGTTTGTTCATGTTATTCATTTGTGATCAATTATGATAACTTTTTTGCCACATTGAATCGACTAAAATTGAATATAGGTAAAATATTGGATGGAACTTTAGCTTTTATAACCATTTGATTAGAAAGACGAAAATCATTAAAAACAGCTTGCCATTGTTGCAGATATAATGAGATAGAGTTACTTTATTTTTCTATCAAAATTTTTTTATGTAGGTTCCATACTGCATCAGACTGAAAAATGTATGACTATGAATCGTATTTTTTTTATCATTATTAGAGAATGATTACAGTGGTATCGTTATCTCTGTTGTTAGATGCATTACTCTCAATCTAACTTAACTGCCATAGGGTACTTCCGCTAGTATATATACGTATATATATATATAAGGTTTGAAGTGATTGAAGGTTTGAAGTGAAAAGGAGATTAAGTTTTATATTTTTATAAATTTGTATATTTTTTCTTTTGGCATTTTTATTTTTCGACTTTGTTCAACTAATGAATTCTTATTTTAATTTTGATATGTTTAGATATAGTGTTAAGTCTCTTATACACGGTTGCAATTATTAATATTGTTGAGGAATTGCCTTGCTTTGATTCCAGTTTAATTAAAATTTAATGCCTAAGCTCATATTTATATATATATCAAATATTGAAGGAACTGAAATTCATTGAAATAATTTTTTTTTTCGAATACTTGCGCAAAAGCTGCAAAGTAATATAATAATAATTTATTTACTAAAATATTCATTATATTATCTCCTAATATAAATTTAGTAAAATGTATCTAAATGAAGTAACCCAGAAGTATGAAATTTAAATCAGGAAAAAAAGAAATTCAAACTTTGAAAAAGAAAATTAATAAACCAAAGTAATTATCGTCTTTGATCGTAAATGAGTTGACTTTTCAAGGGGAACAAACCAACCTCCATTCAATTAACAATAATTAATCAATGCGAAGGTGTTTCGTCTTTTACTCAAGTACGAATGATGATGCCAAACTGGCAAATTTATTTAAGGCCAAAATTGCAGTTCCTTTAAGTTATTGGATTTTGGAAAAACCCGAGATATTATAGCCAAATTAAGTAAAGTATTAGAAAGAATTCATTTTGAATGTACCATTTCCATTAAGTTAATGGATGTTTTAGAAATCTCGAGTTAATATAGCCAAATTAAGTAGTAGAAATTTTTATTGAGTAAAGTGTGCCCCGATACCATCGTTTTCATGCAAATTAATTCAAAACTATTTTTAAAAATATAATAAACAGTTGTTAATCTTTACTTTACTTATGAAATAGAACTCAAAGTAATCGTAATAAACATGAGAAACATAAGAAACACAAGAAACATAAGAAACTATGCTACCTTTGCAAAATTAATGAAATATAAGTTGAAAAATGAAGATATATAAATTAAGATACAAGGAAATGTATATAATATAATGAAAAGGCCAGGATATGAATTAATTACGTTCTTTCTAGTGGGATGTCGGGGAAGTGTTTGCGTCTATGTCTTACTCAGAACGGGTGTTGTAAGCTATGCTATTCGATATTCCGGGATCAGCAGTGGAGATGCGGAGCTTTTATGTGAGTGGGGTAAATGCGTCTGTTAAAACTTTGATTATACTAACTACTAAACAGAAATTAATTTCTGCCTAATTGTCGTGGCGTAACGAGGAAGAAAAGAAGAAAAAAGTAATTTTCACTGCTAACGAACTATTTAGCAGAGTAAGAGTATGAAATAGGCTCATTTGTTTAGTAACAGCAGAAGGAAAAACCAGAAAACAATGATTTTTTATAGTATATACAATTAATTCTGTAATTACACTATGTACAAATCCTCCAACTGATAGTCATCCAACTTATACCGCCTTTCCAAGTTTAGGAACAAATTTCCATATCCTTATCAGTTAAATGATTTAGAGAGAGTATTTAACGCCTGCTTTTTTAAGACAATGGTTAATAAATCGATTAGGTATTAGATTATTTTTGAGCATTTTAATAAGGCACATAATTTCGCGTTGTAAATCTACCGTATCTGTGCACATATTTTTAATACGTTGTATTTGATTTAAGATAGTACTACTAATAACTTTCTTGGAGATGTTGGAAGTCCAATTATCAATTTCTTAGTATTGAAAGTGAAGTCCCTTGTTTTGCCAAACAGTAGAATTTTTGATAGTTAATTATTTGAAGATCAAGATAGTCAATGACATTTTGAGAATGATTAGCTTTATTAAGAGTAAGGCAGTTTTGGATAAATCTCTGAGTTTTCAATCTAATTAAAATTATTAAATGTAACAAGATCATCTATATATCTGTAAATGTGTGTATAATAATTTAAATCTTGTTGTTGTAAATGTTTTTGGAAGGTGAATTCTTTGATGAATAAAGAGATTACAGACGGCTTTACTTGAATGTGCGCCCATTGGGGATTCCTCTGACTTGCTTAAAAAGTTGATTTTGAAATTTAATGTAGTTATGAAAAATGATGCATTTTAGGTAGGTTTTCCATTTGCTAAAGTTCATAATCGTGAGCATAGCAGGGAAGACTATAGGCAGATCTAGTAGACTAGTATAGACTTTTTCTAATGGAGGTGAGGTATAAAAATTTTAGTCATAGCAGTTAATGTTTTGAATGTCGATTATCTGAATGGCATTAATGACAAGAGTGTTATTTTGGATGACGCAGCAATATTTATGATTAGTGTTACAGTCGTTGAAAATAATTCTACTTTTTTTTTTTTTTTTTTTTTTTTTTTTAATGTTTAAGTGCAAAATAATAGTCTGCGTTTTTCTTGAAGTTATTATGCCATTTGCTATGAATCTAAATTTTAATGACATATACCTCTTCAGGGTACGATAACCATAATGTAAAGGCCCTTTTTAGGGCCGAACGCTAGTCCCTAGGTTTCGGATACAGATACAGATACAAATTTTTACATAAAATTTCACTGAAATAATTTACACATATACAAAATTTACAACATTACCCACTTCTCAAGAGGGGCCACCAGCGGCCGAGCGGTAAAGTCGCTGAACACTGGTAATTCGGTCTGAGGTTCGAATCCCGCGAACGGGCTGGCTGCATGGGTGTTTTCGTAGTTTTCACCATGTGTAACGTGTATACGAGCCAGTTTCCCTTAGAAAGTCCTCCACGAAGGCATCCCTCCCCTTAGTCAGATAGCCCTCGAGGCTTTGCTGTAATTCAATAACCTAACATAACCCACTTTTCAAGAACCGCAGATCCCGTATAGAACAATTACTGGACAAAGATGTCTACCAAAATCATCGTGGGCGAAAACGTCGCAGAGAAAGCAACGCAGGGCGAAAACGTCGTGGTACAAAACATCGTGAGGGAAACGAAAGCAAAGAGAAAACATTGCAGTTCTAAAACATTGTGGTACAAAATATCATGGTCGAAAATAAAGTGGCTCAAAAACATCGTCGTCGAAAATATCGTGGTAAAAAATAAAGTACCTACAAATCATCGCATGATGATAACATCGCACATATGCGTTTTCAAGTTTTAAAAGTTGTAAATGCATTTTCGCATAATGATTTGGGAGCGGAAGAAGGAAACCGAGTATCTTATACTTCTATATTTCATATTTGTGAATGAACCAATAAATTTCTGCTGAAGAAATAAGGAAACTTAAGCTTTTAAATTTGAAAATGAGTAGAAAATTAATGCAACTTATAGAATTTAATAGATTTTCACGTGGTTAATTAACAAAGGTCATTAATATATTAACCTTTTTTATAAAGTTTTGTTGATAATTTATGAAAAATGCAGTCCAAAAATGCTTAGAAAAAGGAAGATAAGTAACTGCATGAGGTAACCTCTATAAAAATTGCTTAGTTAATTATCAAAGTATTTTCTTTCCCATTTTTTAATCTGATATTGTTTTAGGAAAAATTATATTTTGTTTTGTTTCTGTTCTTTCTTAAAGTGTCGTTAACATTTTCATATGTAGTGTGCAAGTAATTTTTTGTATGTCCATTAGTTAGTTATGACGAAAGTCAGTTACATAATATGTCAATATGGGATTTGATAAACGCATGTGTGCGATGTTATCGTCATGCGAGGATTTGTAGGTACTTTTCTTTATCATGATATTTTCGACGACGATTATTTTAAATTGCGAAGTTTTCGAACAGCTTTATTTTCGAACACGATAGTTTGTATCACGCTCTTTTAGAACTGCGATATTTTCTCTTTGCTTTCTTTTCTCCCACGATGTTTTGTGCCACAACGTTTTCGCCCTGCGTTGTTTTCTCTGCGACGTTTGCGTCCGCGATATTTTTGCCACGATGTTTCCGGCTGTAACCCTGGACAAAAGCCATATTTACAACTAAGGAAAATCAATGCAATACTAAAATAATAATTTCAATAAATAACATACAAGAAATCAAAAACTAACTGCATAGTTTACAGATTTATATACCATAGGACCATAGTCTTAGTACACTAGTCATACCGCATACACTATGAGATCTATGTACTACGGCCATAGCAAGGGTCTATCGTCTATCCTGCCCGGTATGAACAGACTTACGCTTAGAATTCGATGAAGTCCTGATCCGAAATACGACATCAGTCAGCCAGTTAAGGACTGTGTAAAAACCACCCCTACATGAGTATGATTTAGGAGAATGTTTTTTTTTTTCATGGAATGGGATTCCATAACCACACCTTACCACCTTCGACCTTCGCTGAATCGATGTCCTGGTGCTCATATCTCGAGTCTGGCCTTTATCTTCTCCGTCGCTAAACTGACTTCATCTCTTAGAAATTGTACGTCACAAATATCCGTGTCCTGTCAATTTCTGGAAACTATCAGCAGGAGTTTATTAAGGATGGTTCGATTAAACCTCTCCCTGTGATTCTGGATATAAACGTCTCGTTTGGTTTTTTTTTTAGTGCCGAGCAGTTTGCAGAGTTTTTAATTACAGCTTATATACAACTCCTTCTCTGATCGAAATGTGACTGAAGAGGCATTTTATACCTGAAAATCACCTTTCCTGATGATTTTTGTTATCATTAGGAATATGGTTCGTTGATTATCAGTTACACTGGCAACTCTGACCAGGGTAACAGTCTTGAATAGGTCGACGTGAGACGAGGCTGCATACTAATCTTAGGATATTCCAATTTGCCGAACCAGAAATTTCAGTCTTCAGGTATGGATCCAAGTAGCAAAAATTCTGCTCTTACTGATACTGTGATATCGTCTTAAGCTATTATATGGCAGACGGATTTAACTTGTTTATTTTTAATTTCGAGCAATGTTATGTCCTCAGAGGCAGAAGGCAAATCATTATTTTAAAACTCGAAGAAGAAATATTTTTAGAAAGTCTAGAACGAATATGCAAGTGTCTGTAATATCTGCCACATATGCCGTGTAAGCGGACGTTAAGTACCGTAAGCTGCACTTCCATACGTGATATTAAAATTTAACCTTCCATCGATGTCGATTTTTTATCCAGACTCAGTCTGGAGGGTAACGCACGGCGGCTCGGATGATGATAACATGAGCTCTTGTATTGGTTGTCATATTGCAAGGAACTCCATTGATATATCCCTTGATGAAAAATCCCTTACTGCCACCACTCATTGCAGAAATTTGAAGCCCTTTAAATTGGCAACCTCCGCCCCGGGGGAGATGGCCAGTAATTAGTTTGTCTCCTGTTTATTGGGACCGTTCTTATCTCATGTGTCTCCGGGCATTCTGCAGATCCTTCGTAAGTGGCCTTCACTACCGCAGGTCTAGCACTTTAGAGGCGGTTTGTTGCCACTCTTTTTCTACTTCAAGGCAAATCAAAATCGAATCAGAATCAGACTTGCCTATTTAACTAGTCTAGATAACGAGATATTTAATCTACTAGCTCCTGGACTTGAGCTTGTCTGATTGTGTGGCGGTCTGCACATAGTCTTGCGGGGTTACCTCGAAATTACTGGCATATATTAAAGCGTTTTCAGATCCTTCACATCCACCATTTGAAAGGCTTTATCCTTCTTATGATCCGGATACCATCTATGAAGCACTGCAGGGACAGGATTTCTAGTCTTTCTCTTCGCCAATTCGTAAAGGCGAGATGAGACATCCTTTTAACATCCATCCCGATCTCTTGGACTGTTTCCGTGAGCTTTTGTTGGCGAGATATAAACTGAAGCTTGCTATTCTCTTTTAAACTCTTCTCGCCACAGTTCAGCTCCAGTGCGCAGGATGGAGCTTCGAAGCCTAGCCTCTGGTTTTCGGGCAGAGTTTGAAGGATATCGGCTGTGTCTACTTTCAGAAAAGTGCCGAGATGATGAGCCTTATTTATGGTTTTCCATCCATCTGCTTCACCCACTACAAAAAACTGAGTCTTATAGACTTGCCAAGAAATCTTTCTGGCGTGCGTGGATAGATTTAGAGAGGGTCGTCGAGACATACTTACAAATTTCAAGGCGTCCGATTTACGTCCGAATATCACTATGGATTTCATCAAGCTGTCAAGCCTTGGCGACAGCAGTTGAAATTGTTTCATTGATTTGTGATCCGAAAACAGAAACATTTTCTCCCATTTCTTCAACTTCCTTTTCAAATGTGTCTTTTCTGTCTTCCATAACCTCTTATTGTTTTCTCTTCTGGTAGCAATTTCTCTCTCCATTTCCTCTTGACTTGCTTCAATCTTTTCTTGAACTGACTTGAAGCCCTCTTCCATCTTTCTTGTCCCGTCTTCATGTCTCCGTTAACGGACTTGACGGCCACTTCCATCTTTTCTTGGAACGAAGTAAAGGCTATCACCGGCTATGATTGTTGCCCCTCCATCTCTCGTGTCAAAGGCATTCAATGAAACTTCTGACATCAAAATTTGTACGTGTATACGGGTTTTTAAAGTACTGAATGCACACGAAGCTGATGAGAACTTGATAAAATTTATTTTCCCAAAAGGAGCATTTTGCAATTCTGGATTTTTTTCACATAAAGCACTCGTACAGCTCTCCTCAGTTTGACAGAACACAATTAGTAGTTACCTCTCAAACTTCTAAGAACGTCAAACACAACGCAACTCAAACGGTATTTAAGGATAGAATCTGGCACAGAGATCTTTCACTATTCCGAACAAAACTCTGAACTAAATACTGGACTAAACTGAGAATTGATGGTCCTTCTTCTCTTATATAAGTTTCCCCCGTCCACTGAGAAATTTCCAGTAACTTAAATTTCTCGGTATTACTAGAAGGCATATACTGTTATAGTTACATACGGGGCCGGGTATCAGACTATTTAGTGCTATACAGGGATCGGACAAAAAGGTCGCCAAGTGGTAGCGAAGTTTGGCAACATTTACCGATTTTTCGTCAAATTTGGCAACACAAAATTGCAACAAAAATGCCAGCTTGTCATTCGGGAGACAGCGATTTACTTCAGTGTTAAATGGTCTTGTCTCGGTAACCTTATTTTTACGGTCACTCTCTTGAGACCTTTAAAATACATTATACAAGAGATACAATTTTACATATAATTTCACTAAAATTATTTACACATATATAGCAAATCCGAAACGATAATTTTAGTCTTCTAATTATTCCTACCAAATATTGTGTTTGCTTAAAACGTAGACTAAATCTTGATTTCTTTTTCAAATGTTACTTTCTTTTTGTATAATTTTATTTGTAGTCATTTGATTATAATTCGCTAGCGAAAAACAAATACTTTCTTCTAAACATTTTCACAGTTCTGGCGATAAATGGCGACGGAGGAAGAACATGCTTAAACCAGCTTTCCATACAAGAGTACTTCAGAATTACATAGAAAAGTTTAATACAGGAGCTGAAATATTGGTTGACAAAATGAAGATATCTGTGAATAAACCTTGGACGGATCTTGGACCACTATTCGGAGAGTGTACCTTAAGTATTTTATGTGGTGAGTTTCTTCCTTTAAATTTCATAACATTACTTGAAAAATATAATTTTTTCCCCTCTTAAAAGGAATAAAGATATTCCGGTCTTTAATATTTAGTATAATTCGGGCATTTTGAAACCGTGTTATTGTGATTTTATTTTGAAACCGTGTTATTGTGATTTTATTTATTTCATTTCCCACTGGAAATGAAAATGCTTTAATTCGTACGGTGTAACCACTGCCTGCTTTCAAATCTTTGAGTTTGTTTAAAATTCAAAGTTTTACAAAACTGTAAATATAAAATTCGAAATTCAAAATTAGCACATGTTTGGGTGGAGGAATAGATTATTAAAAATTTGATGCCCTAGGAACCGTCGCTTTTTCACGTTGCGAGAAACATACATACATTCATCTATATTAATTTTTATTTAATTACTTTAAAAGTAATACAAGACGATAATATTTCGTGATAACAACTTCAATGGGCTAAAAGTCCTACAGTTTCCGGAGTTTAAAGGTAGCATTAAATGATTTGTTAAATTAAATTTGATAGGTAAGCATCTTCATTTCTCCAAGTAGCATTCTCACGCGCTGTAGATAAAAATGTTTTATTTCGTTATAAAAGTGCTTTATTCGAACACTGCTCGTAAAGTTCACAAAATAGGAAATAAATTTTTAAAAAAAATCGAAATTCAAAATTCCGTCTTCCAGGTACATATGTTGGGTGGACGACTACGTCATTCAAAATTGGATGGCGCTAGGTACCGTCGATTTTTCACAATGCGAAGAACATAAATACATCCTGGAAGATTCTTTATTACTTAATTTCTGTAAAAATAATACAGGGCACTATCATCTGGAGTCAACAATTTGAAAAGGGATACGCTGTTTAAGTGAATCTGAGCAAAATCCCATTTGGAGACAAATAGCGCCTTTTGAGCTAAAAAAATTTAGTTGCCTTCAAAACTGATGTTTAGCGATGGATTTTAGAACATGTTTTTTCCAGTATACGGAACGCTAGAATTCTATTTAAGATCTAGCTATTAGTTAAATTCTAAAAAATGGTAAACTAAACGAAGTTAATTAGGAAAATGAGTAAGTTAGGCGTAACATGGATTTTTGTAACTCTTACCTCCTTTACACCGATATGTTGTATTGTTGTGATTAATCTCACTTGTCTGACAGTAACATGAGAACAAGCCCAGGAAATTCATCGTGCTAAGGCGTGCAAGATTGCGCCTGTCGTTGGCAAGAGACTTGAGCATCCTATAGGTGACTTCACTCAGTTCTGCCCAAATTTTGACGGAGAGCACCCCGGGGGCTTTGGTCTGAGGGTCTCTCACGCCTCTTACCCTACCACCAATCCTCGAAAGGACTTTCGGCTAGTCATGTGTTTAGAGTGCCCCCTCCCCGCATGGCGCAAAGGCACTACACGTTTACAAACATCCATGCCTTCTCCGGGATTTGAACCCGGGCACTTCGTCGCATTAGGCTCCCCATTCGATGTCGCATTAGGCTCCCCATTCGATGTCGCATTAGGCTCCCCAAGTAGGCTATACCGTCTGAGCGGCCTTACGCCGATATAAATTCGGCGATATTCACTTACATTGCGCAAATTGGCGTTTTTAAATTTCGAAGTTTTTAGTTCAGTTCATAAGACTATTTTGCAATGCTTGTAATTAACGTGAAAACGAAAAGGTAGCTAATCAAAAAAACAAATGAAAAGCATTTTGGCTTTTTGAAGAATAAAATTTCTATTGGTAATGCAGATAATTAAGAATCTCTCTTTTGAACTTTTACTCAAAAGCCCAGACTTACTAAGATTAAATCGGAATCGGTAAAAATTTCTTCTGTACAAGAGAAATAACAATTCTAGAAGCACGGTAAGCAAAATTCTTAATTGCACATTGGGATCCTATCCATGGACGGACTTCGAGTGCAAATAATGGGTTGTAAATTGTTCTTGTGACTCTGAAATTTAAGCAGCTTTTATTAATCTAAAAGTGACGTTAGTCCCGAATGGGATATAATCTCGAAACGGCATTTTGCAATCAGTCATTGTAAACGGTGTATCACTTTTCAGATTATTGCCACCAAATATTATCGTCCTGTATTATATTTAAAGAAATTAAATAATTAAGAATCTGCACCAATGTACGTATGTTTCTCTAATTGTGAAAAAGAAGGGTACGTAAAGCCATCCAATTTGAATAACGTAGTCCTTCACCCAAACGTGGGCACCTGAAAGCCTAGATTTACGAATTTGTTTTATTATCTATTTCATATTTTGTAAAACTTTAACGAAGTCTTTATTAAAAAACTCATTTCAAAGCGATTAATGGCAACACTGTATGAGGTATATATCCTCTCACTTTCTCGCATGCCTTCGCGGTGTGACTGGAAGCACATTCGACACGTATTCGAGGGGTCTAGTGGTGCGAAAATGCGCAATGCTGCGCATTTTTCATATTCTGCTTCAAAAATACCTAATTACTCCACAACTGTACAGATGTTTTCAATCTGTGACAGATCTGGAGACCGTGCAAGCAATCGAATACACTGTGCATCGAGGAAGGTCAGAACACGACGTGCAGCATGTGTTCTTGGATTATCTTGTTGTAACATGGCGTTTGGGGGCCTCGAAAATAGGGCACGACCACTGGATGTAAGATGTCAGAAATGCATCCATCTGCGTTCGAATTACCATCGATCCGAACTAGAGATGTGCGTGTCGTGTACCCAATGGCTGCCTAAACCATCACACCAGATACAGGGACCCTATGCCGATATCAAATGCAAGAAGGCGGCGTGCGGTCTCCTCGGGCACTCGAAACACGTATACGGCCACCAGAATACTGCGTTCTGAACTTAGGAACCGGGACTCGTTTGAAAAGGGGACATTGTGTCACTCCTGTACACAACTTGGCCCACTAGAGTCGTCATCTCTCTGTGTGCTGCATTGTCGAGGGAAGCCGAAGTAATGGTCTTCCTGCTGATAGCCCACACTGCTGCAAACGTCGACGCACCTTACGATCTGATACTGGGCGTGCTGTAAACATGGCCATTTCCTGACTAATGTTCCCTCTGTCGTTAGTCGCGGGAGGCCGTTGAGATACTGCATGACCCTCAGCAATTCATTGATTCCATATTCACATGACAGTGCTTGGATATCGACATTCGAGGCATAACACGATATTTTGAGTGAACTACAACCTTACAAACCGATTTTCGAATGAGAAATCTACTGTACAGCTTTTCTTTTATGCAGTGCTTCAGATGTCGTTTCTCTCTCCTGTTTCGTCTAAATGCGCTGAAATACTGACCAGTTTGCATATCCCAACCTCTTCTTCCTTCCATCTTATTTTGACGTTCGTCAGATCATTCCTTGCTGGTGTTGAAATTTTAATAGCCAGCGGTGTATTTACTCTTTCCTACACTGTTAACGTGTTTCGGCATGATTCAAACGGATTGTCATTAAATTTTTATTACATATATATCCAAGAAAATATTCATTTAGTTCTATGGCAGAGGAGGGTAAGCTCATAATTTTGTTTTCTCTGTAGATTCAATCTTTGGAAAAAAACAAAATGACTGCGAAATTCAGGCGGCAATGGAAGCATGTAAAGAGTAAGTTTCTAGTTTCCCAGTTCTGTAATCTAATTAATTAAAAATTCTACTTCTGAAGTAAGTAATCAAAGAAAAGATCTCAACCGAGTTTATATTATTATACATGCGAATTGATTAGTTAAATGCTATATTAAATGCCAAACATATTGGCAGCTAAAACGAGGTGTTATTACAACATGTATTCAAAGAAGATGCATGGTTGATGAGTCTTCTTGAAGTATCTGAAAATTGTATGTGTTTGCTATATAAGAGAAAAGTAGAAATATTTTCAAAATTAAGGCTTCTGTTTTGTTTGTGTTTTATTTAACTCACTTTTGTTTTCAAATTTTCTAGTTTTAGTTATAAAAAAGTAATATGAAGAAATGATCAACATAAGAATTAATAACTTCACCAGAATGCATGTTTCCCTGAATTATTAGAATCGGAACCTTTTGAAGGATTTTTTTTATTTAAGAACTTTCACTTACTTTTTATGAATAATATTAAGTGGTTTTATGAGACAAAATGGTTTTAAGCTGAAAAAAAGTTTTTTTGCTATTTATTTTCGTTTAACTTTAATTTTTTTTAAAGAGTCAACAATTAAAAATTCTTTCTTCTTCCCCAATTTTCAATATTTTTGCTTCAAATTTTTTTATTGTATTTATAATAGTGTTGTTCTTAATAGCTTTACGGATCGATTTTGCAATTAATGAATTAGTTTCTGAAAAAAATAAAAACAACATTTTTATATAAAAACTTTAAAAAAATATGATTTCAGTGACATTTTCACTTCTAATAATTTTTCTTTTCACTATTTTTCAAAACCCATCCTTTATTCTATTTAGTATATAGTTTTCAATAAACAGTAAAGTTATTAAATAATTTGGTTCATATCTGAACAAGTTTTAGGACTTAAGTAAAAGGATATATTGAAAAATTGCAAACTGAGAAAACTCAGTTTAAAGAATGTAAACTCATTAAATCATTTCAAATTTCTTAAAAATTTTATTACTGAATTTCAATACATATATATATATAATAAAACGTAGTACTGCTGAATTGATTAATATTACAAGCTTTTGTTTAAAACCTTATCTGGCTAGAAATGTTGCAAAAAAATCATAAAATGCAAGTAGAATTTTTCTTTACCTGTTTTTGTTTTTTAAAACATGCTCAAAGCAATTTTAATGCATGAATTAATTATAATATTTTTCCTAAAGCGCTTATAATCATTATTAATAATATTAATTTGTCGTTTTATTCTTTTTTTTAAAGCAAAATTTGAAATTTTAACAGACATAAAACATTTCATTTAAAACCACTCAGCAGCTTTTGTGATTTCTTCTCTTATTTCAGCCATTTATTCTCGTATATAAATTGTATTTTAAATTAATTTATGGGCATTTTAATTAATTAAAGAGTTTAATGTTTGTTCCAGCACTATTTCAATAATGCTACAGTCAGAAACTTGATTACTTTCATCACACCACCTCTTTCTGTTCGTGTCTAATGACAGATAGTTTCAATTTTTAATAAGCATAGCAAAGTTGACTGATAATACACATAAAATTATTTGTTGAGCTCAGTATAAATATATAAACTTCCCAGTTTAATGGTGAAAATAATTATTTCCCAATTTTAATTTGTATTTAAATAAATCAGTATATACACACAAACAGTTTTTTGATAGTTGGAGTCATATTTAACTACACTCCCTTTCATTTACACTGATTTTTAGTAAATTATTGAAACAATTACGAAGTAAAAAAAAATACTGAGGGGGCGTGGTATTTAAAGGGGTGTCAAATTTTTTAAAAACCTTTTTATAGCATTTATTATCATCAGATCATTTCAAAATTTATCTTCAGTGTAGTGAGGGTATTAAGGTGCGTTTCCAGTAAAAAACTGAAAAATCGGTAATTTCATTGATTTTGGGAGTCTCCTTAAATAAAAATACATTATATAAGAACTCTGGCGATATTCTTATTCAATCCTTTTGAAAAGTGCTTCTAATGTAGTACGATTCTGTGGGAATATTTAACAGCCAAACATCACTCTTTCACTGTATCTTAAATTATTTTAATCGGATATTAATTCATTTTACGTAATGGTTAAATCTTGCTTCATAAAATAAAGTTTTCCAGCATACTTAAAATGGTTTTCTTCTGCAACTCAAAGCCATCTGTATCTCGTTCCTTCAGCCGCAGAAGGTAGTAGAGAGAAAAATGACGACACGGAAAATAAGATTCGTGAAAAAATTAGTTTCGAAATTTGGTGATAGGGAAATTGTGGCGCTGCTGTAGTCTGCACAGCTGAGAATTAGACGAGTGAATAATTAAAGAAGAAATTTCATGTGCAACCGCGCCGTTTCCTTTTAAGAAGCCTCTCAGCTCTGTTGTTTAATCAATAAATACATGCAGACTTAACAATCACTATATTCTTTATTGTAACCAAAGATTATAATAAAGGAAACTATTTTTGGAAATAAATTGCCCACCAAAAGATTCGTTTAAACCAGGACTACACGATGTATTTCTTATTTATTTTAAAACAACATAAAGGTCAGGTATGTCTCACTGATAAATTCTAAAATGGCCCACTGCGAATTTTCAATAAACTGTTAGGCCCAATATATATGTCCAATATGTTAAAAGCATGGAAAAGAAGATTTTGCATGCATTGAAAAGTCACTTACCAAAGCTTAGTGACGCGAAGTTAAAAAGCAGAAACATTCATTAGTCTGTGAATTCGGAGATACAAGATAAAAGGTTTTATGAGAACTTAAACAATGATAAAACAGCGACTCGGGAAACCTTTACTGAAGTGGATCATAGATTGATGAGATATAATTAAGCTAAAAGTTATCAAAGATCGGTATAAGACTTCTAAAGGGTAACCTCAAGCTCACATACAGAATATCTGAAAATTTATTTTCTATGTCTCCACTTGGAAATTTTTCTTGAGAAAGTAGAAGCTCTGAACGATGAACAAGGCGAAAGATTCTAATAGAATATCATGAAAATGAAGCACAGATTGTATATTTATTATGTAAATTAAACAGTTATTTATAATTTCAGCCTTTAGTTGGTTCAGCAGAAATGTAAGGGATTTGGAAAGCATTTAAGCTGAGGTTTGGGACAGCTGAGGTACGACAGAGCGTATTTCTGCCTCTCGAGACCACGTTACTTTAGTTCTGCCGTTCCTGATAAGTTTGTATTCAGCTTTGAGTTAATTTCTTTCATCATTTAAACTGATACGCCGGTTAGAGTTTTCTGGATTGGGTTTAAATAGAAATGTTTAGTGTTTGATTAGTAGCCTACACTTTAAATTAAATTTGACTATTACTCTAGTTTCACTATCACAGATGGTGATTGTATTAAGCACAAGACGTGATCAAATTCTATTTTAATGAAAAGGTTGTTTTAAAACTTTTCAAGTCTCTGTAGGTTTTCAGACACAGAGATAATTCGCTGTATGACCGCTTGTAAGATATTAAATAAAAGTAGGATTACTTCCAGATTCAGTTAGAGAAACTGACATCCACTACAAGTAAAGTAAATAGTTACACACACAAGTAAGTTTTTTCGAAGTGTCTCGAGCGTACATTTCTTTGAACTTAACTTTTACAGTTGTTTCACCGAAGTTATTAACAGCACATTTTCGATATACTTAAGCTGCGTGGATGTCATTCATGCGTGTTTCTTGCATTTATCAACACTTATATAAATTATTTTAAACTACAGTAGCATCTCCTTGCATGCCACACTCAGAAAAAAAGGTAACTGTATTAATAGCTTTGTATATTCACAAATTCAAATTGCGCCAACGTGCTCCTGTATGACTAAGTCATTTAACGACAGCATCTATAAACATGTAGTACACCGTAAGTAATGTGCAAGTATCATTTGTCGACTTACTAGTAAACCAGGGATAGTTGATCAGTTGTGTGGAGAACAAATCAGCCAAGTCTTAATTTGTCACTTTAGTTGTTGATTCAAGAAAGGGGAAAGAAATCTGTGCAGTTTTAAAATATATTTTGAACTTTTCAGTTACGCATAATAATGGTTTAATTATTACTACCGTTTTCAGCTTATTCTTCTATTTCAGACTGAGTGAAATTTCCTCCAATCGAATCATGAGACCGTGGACATTCAACAACACAATTTTTAGTTTGACGTCTGAGGGAAGAAAACTGAGAAAAGCGAAAGAAAGTTTTGATAAATTTTGTGAAAAGGTAAAATGTAATTTTTATTCAAAAAAAATCTTTTCTTAAATAATCATGTGTAATTAAAAATATTTTTGCTTACTTCTGATAAACAAGGCAGCTTTGTGTTAAAAGGGACCTAGTGCTGACTTTCAGTTTATTTAAATTAACCCAAATGATCTCATATTATTTACGAATCGTAATTATCATTCTAAGGGGGTGAGGTTATTGAAAGTGCATTTGAATGAGTACGTGTAATAAGATTGTATATTGTTTTGCATAATTGATTCCCAGTTTACATCTTCCAGTCCCTGAATTTAAAACCCAGAAAGGATTAATTTAAAAATTTCACAATCGACTAAATTCAGTAGTTAATTTTTTTTTTTTTTTTTTGTCATGAGTTTTGTTTATTGTGAAAAATTCACGATATCTTTGTCATGCGTTTTATAATAACTCATTTCTGATTGCTTGGCAACAAATAGACTTATTACCAGGCAATCCGAGATAAAATGACACTCATCGGCACGCTCATTGGCTTTTTTTTTTTTTTTTTTGGTTATGTTTAATTTTGTAAAGGCGGAAGTATCCATACTTTGTCCGTATTTCCTCGAGTAATACTTTTTAACCTTTTGCTAAATTCGTCGTTTGCAAATCGGGAGGAGAAAATGATGCCAGAAATTTAGTTTCCGAAGGATGCAGTTACAGTAAGAACATATGAAATAAAAAGGATGCATGAGAAAACTACAGGTAACAATCAAAATATTATTTCTTTAAAAGAAACCTATATTCCAATAAGAATGCATAGTGATATTAGCAATATCTAATATGACTTCTTCCTTTCTATTTCTCTCCATTTTCCCTGTTATCTCTGCTACTCCTTAGGCCTCAAATCATCCATATGTAAGTAGAGAAGTAAAATATGCGGTTGAGTCAGGAACACCTAGACTGAATGTCAGTTATTTTTTGCTTCGCTGTGATTTGTAGGTTTTCCTATAATGCTGGCATAAAATTCAACAATTAGAAGGGAAATGTTCGGCTCACTCTTAACAATTATTTCTCTGTGTGGGCGAGTTATCGCTTTTGCTGAATTCTGACTCTTGATACAAGATAAAACACAAAACGTAAAGGTCCACCAGTGGCAGAGAGGTAAAATTGCTGAACACTGGTGGTTTCCTCCGAGGTACGAATACCGCGAACGGGCTGGCTGCATGGGCGTTTTCGTGGTTTTCCTCATGTGTAACGTGTTGCACGAGCAAGTTTGCCTTAGAAAGTATTCCACGAAGGCATCCTTTTTCTTAAGCAGATAGTCCTCGACGCTTTGGCATAATAAAATAAACCAAACAAAAATGCAAAAGTTTATTTCTTTGCCGATGATGAACTTAATTTTAAAAAATACAGCACAAAATTAAACTTTTCTCAACAAAAGTAGCTCACTAGAAATTTATAGTGTAATTAGTAAATTTACTCCAACCTACAACTTGAGTGAGTCGGACGGACAAAGCTAAACTCATTTACCACACTTAACTGTGCTAATGTCAGACGTTCACGCCTATTCCTATCACAGGCTTTTAATTGTACCAGCACGTTACAACCGCGGCAACAGATCAACCCCAAATGATGCTAGTTGCTATTATTCCGTCCATTTTAACCGACGCCGCATGCCGTAAACTATGTATAGCTTTCTCGACTGCGTGATTATGACACAAAGAAGGCATGTAGAAAGAAGCAACACAAACTTCACCATTACTAAACGTAAAAGAAATGTCACAAGTTTTGTATAAATCCTAAGTAAGAGTCTGAAAGTCTCTGTATTATCGAAATTGAATTTTTGATTCCCGTCCCTATTCGTTATTTCATGATGAGAAACGGGTTTAAATGATTAAATCATTACAACCTTTCCAAATATAATACAGTTTATTAGATTTGAAAGAGAAGATAATAACAGCTTCATTACTACTTCAACATGCACAGTTAATGAACAGTCAATGCATTGTCTTTTATAAACACTGCAGTTTAACTGAAATCCTGAAATCTGCTGAGTTGGCTTCCGTCCCAGAGTATTACACAATCCATACAGAATTGGTTACCAATTCAGCAGTTTAAGGTCCTTGAAGATATTAAAGCACTGTGTTTCTTAGGAAGCCGAATCTCTTACTTATAGTGCATAATACATGCATACTTACTAATACATAATACAAATATAAATATAAATTCAAATATGTGAATAAATTACATAATACAAATACACAGCACATTCTTGAATAAATGCTAATACATTCTTAAATAAGTACTAAAAACATATCTGAGTTAAAAACATTGTACAAAAATTATTACATCTTATGAAACTACTGTTATGCTTCCAATACCTGCATTTTATACCTATACACTGTACATTTACCAATATTTGATTGACCAATAACTTGTACCATATTATTACAAAAAAGCATTATACAGCACGTAGGAGTAGCAATGTGTTATCAATGTACTTATTCACAAGTATTTTTACATAGAAATGCATTATACAGCAGGTACAAGTACAGTGTTTTCATCAATCTACTTCTTAACGAGTATACTTTTTGCATTCTTAGGTAAGTACTAAAACCTGTTTCAAATACTGATTACACACATGAAAATTTACCTTACAGTATATAGTACTTTATCCAATCTCCTATACTTTATAATACTATTACTGCCCACAATACAAAACAAAAAGAAAAACAAACTTCCAAGTACATCTATAATACAGTACATTATACAAATACGTTGTACCTGTACATTACATAGTTACCAATATTTAATACAATTGCAAGTGTATTATAACTGGTACATTTACGGATAAATGACAGAAGTGCGTTATAATATTTAAAATCCGCTTATTGATTAAATACTCATACATTACTAGATAAATGCGTCTTACAATATCTAGTATATATTATAATCGCTATTATATTATACAATTACTATGCACATTATTTCATCAGCATATAACTTAAATAGATACGATCCTGATTACATACTAATAGTTTGTTCAGGTACCACTTTTTTTTTGGGGGGGGGGGAGACATAAACTGAAACACAAATATATATTCCATCTTACAAAATTCAGTACATTATACAATTATAACAAGTCCAGCACATTATGCAATTATACAATTACTAATACTTAAACAATTATTGTACCGTATAACGCAACCTCGGACTAATGCAAAAGACTACTAAATAATTACTTATACAATAGCTAAAATATTAAAAGAACCTTACAAATGCCAATACTAATGTACGATTTCCAAAATATAATTATTAATATATAACAAGGCACGTTCAATTGCAAATACATTATGCAGTGTATTGTACCAGAACACAGTACAAATCTACTGTCATAGACATGGAGCATTCTAATTTTCTATAATCTTCGTACAATTATAAATGGGCTATTCTTCATATTCATTTACAGTATTCCCTTAATGAACTGATTATGTTAATAATGCTTGCCTATGCAATCACAAGATGCATTATCTGTAATCTTAAAGCGGTAGAGATAAGAAGGAAAGGGGCCATGGACTGTCAAAAAGTGAGTGATATAATAAAGCGGAATATGTCTATCCAGAGAGACCCTAGGGATGTACTTATATACTCTTCGTCCTGTGACGCTTCTATTCCACTCGTCTTGCGATTTAGTCATAAGTTGATACATAGTGTGTTGCTTAAGAAAAGAGAACGTTTTGAGAGCTGGTATTTCTGGGAGTGTGGTAGAATATGCCGCTTCTTTGGCAATATGGTCAGCCATTTCATTGCTATATATACCAACATGTGAGGGGATCCAGTGCAGATGAGGCCTATTGCCTGAATGGAATACTTGTAACAGCAGATGTCTAATATTATTCACTAATGGACTGCGTGAAACAGTCCCTGCTATTGCAGTTAAACTTGAAGCTGAGTCCGTGTAGATGTGATTAGATGCCAGACGACATTCCGACAAATAAGTTATGGATTCTCTAATCGCTAGCAACGCTGCCTGAAAAACTGAGTTAAAAGTGCCCAGTTTCCTTTGCCACTGGTAAGTGACTCTATTGTTTATCCCTAGAGGGAACAGGCAGTGGCTTCCTGCCTATTCCCTGCCTGTTTCCTCTAGGGATTTAAAACCGTCTGTATATATTCCATCTGCACTATTGAGGTCATTTGGTTTCATAAGTGAGATGTGTTCCTCTAGGTTATTTGCCGCTGGATGGCAGGGATCTTCTGGGCTATGGTGTTTGTAATCTGGATTTACGTATTCCTCATAGATTAACTGTGATTCCAAGTCGGGAAACCTTCACTATTGTAGCTTCTCGCTCAGTGACTAAGTCAGAATTGGCAACAAGATTCCATAATGTCGGGCCCAGACACGATCCCTGTGGGCAACTTCTCTTAAGGGGTTTCATAGCCATTCTTCCATCTAAGGTGACCTGTACATATCTATCCTCTGTTTTACTGCAATTTAACTGAAATTGTAGCTTTTAGGTTTATTTCAAGTTGTGAAACTAGAAGAATATAATCGTAAATTATTTTTACACATTAAAGCAGGCCTCGGCAATCTATGACCTGCGGGTCACAGAGGTCATTTTGTAATTTTAAGTGACCCACTTGGGTTCCGAAAATAAAAGTACTCTATATAAAAATAAGTTATAAAACAGAAAACGAAGTGAGTATTTAAAGAATACATAAAAAAATAAACCGTTAAAAATAGCAATAATATTTGTGTTTGATTACAAAGCTGCAGTGTCGAACATTTAAAAAATTGTAACATAATTTCAAAGAGAAATCAATAAATTTGGTACTCCCCCCCCGCCGTTGACCTGTAATTCATAATTTAAAAAAAAGGCTTTGTCATTTTTGACCGCATACGGTTCAACTCATAAACGCGAGGTAATATTTTCACTTATGAAATTTATTTTAAGTAAGAACAGGAGCAGCTTAATGCGAAAGATTCAGATGTTTACATTTGACGATTAATTATAAGCCAGACTTGACTAAATTGGTGTCCAAAGCTCAGCGTCAAGGAAGCTATTGATATCGAAGAGGAAAACAAAATTTATTCAATTATGTTTGTTTTATACATTTAACGTTTATCGCATATTATATTTATTTCCTCAAAAACATTTTTCTCGCTATTCACCAAGAGAGACTGTTCTAAAATGAGAATACCACTGACTCGAAAAGTTTTATGGCTGATTTTGAGTGATTTGAACAGCAAACGAAAAAGGTTGCCGACGCCTGCATTAAAATCTCTCTTAATAGTAAATTAATTGTATAATTCAACCTCTCACTTACGAATAAATTATTTTAATTCCATAACCTTACATGCTCATTTAATCTATTTGTCGGGATTCGCCCACTGATAGGCTGAGGACAAGTAAAATGCAGGAAGTTAGTAGTCATTAGAAATAAGAAGAAGTAGTAGTTAAGACCTTAAAAACTGAGCTCATTTTTAGATTTATGTAATATTCCAGGTAATACATGAAAAGATGGAATCGATGTTGGCAGAGAGAGCAAATGAGAATAAAGTGCAGGAAACAGATGAATGTATCATTTTCAGGAGGAAAGGATGTACTTTTTTGGAGTTTCTTCTCGAATGTCATCCGAATGACCCAACATTGACACCAGAAAATGTACTAGATGAAGTTAATACTTTCATGGCAGCAGTAAGTAGGCTTTCGTTCTGTCTCATATTTTAATTTTTAACATCAGTAATACATTTGAAATAACTACACCCTCAGGATCAAGGAAATATTTAAAACGGCAAAATCAATGAGTTCGATTAACGGTCGACCACTGATATAGATTGAAACGGACCTACTCAAAATTAAGTTTGCTTACTGATGCTTCTGAGATGTAAGAACTGCCAGAGATGTCTCCGTAGACAGTTCATGTATGTCCACAGTCTTTCCATCTAACGGCTATGACAGCTTTTTATTGCATTTGAAGATATATTAAATTAGAAATATTGTTTATATTTCTTTTAATGAAGTATATTTCTGTAACATGATACTGTTAACAGCATCGAGCTAAATTTTAATTTCCAAATAAAACAGCAAATATATATCTGCTCCCCTCATTTATTTTATTTATTTTAAATCCTTAATTTTCTTTCTGATCACCTTTTTAATGTTATTTGATTTCTTTCACAAATTTTTAAGCAGGTGTAAAGGTAGTTTCAAGCGAATAAGCATGTAAATTAAAGGATAGAAATGAGTACTGCTACGAATGCTTCCTAGTCAAAATTATTTGCAATGTGTAAAATTTTATGCCTGGTTGTTAATAATATGAAAGTCTGATGTGGCCACTATCAAACTGAAACAAAATTCAGAATCAGTTTCAAAATGCATAATCATAGTAATGCATACAAATACATAACATAGTACATAATACTAATACACAACATAGTACATAATAATAATACATACTAACGTAGAATTACCCAGCGTTGCTTTCTTCGTACTTTCGCAAAATAAAATTGAGCAGCAAAACCACAGAATTTTTAAACACCATATGCATATGATCCTATATATATATAACTCCTGATTCAGTGTTAAGATTCGCCATACATTGTCGCATTTTTTCAGCATTTTCTCAGTTCATCATATCAGTATGTTTTCTTAATATGACGACTTACACAACTTTTTAAGTCTTTTTCTTACTAACTATCTTCGCACTTACGCCACGGGATAAGAACGTATAGTATTTGAAGTTAGAAATGCATGTTTCATAAATGTATGTTTCGATGGTTTCAATTTTAAAATTTCATGTAATATACTGTTTCTTAAAAATCAAGCAGCACATGCTATTTTCAATAATCTTTATTTCACAGAATCTGAATTTTGTTGAGATTTGTTTCTGTAGCATGTTCCAAATAGGAAAATTGTAAAGTAATACTGGATGGGCTATGGTTTCATGTAATATCATTTTACTGTGAAAAGAAATACTGCTGTGTTTTCGTGTTTTCCAAGGAAAAGTCTTAAAGTGATAAAACGAGGCTTAAAATTAAGTTTGTTTTCAAGTGTGATGTCAAAGTATGTGACATCTTTCCAAGGTATTTCATCCAAACAACGTGGTAGTAGACGTAAATTAATTGAGTGAATGACTTTTTTTAGAATACAGTCACATTTAATTCGTTAACATTAATTGAATTCTTGAATCTGTAAGCCATTTCACTTTCAAATCAAGATAGTACTGGATTTGACAATAAATATTTTCAAGTGGTTTAGCCTATGTTAGAATAGCTGTATTGTCAGTAAAGAGGGTACTTACGTACTAACACAACCATCTGAGTAGAAGCAGCTAAATTTTCAGAAAATGCCAAACTCTGGCAACCATGCGCATAGCCATTTTACCTGCAATCATACTCATAACAATCGTTTCAGTAAAGCACTTTCATATGCGTTCTCTTTTGTTGTAATCCAAGTTCCAACGATTTTTATATACAAATCGTGATATATTTTGCCTTAAGCTTAGCTTTAAAATATGAGCTTGTGGAGTTCGCCAGCAAAGGAAGAAATTAGTTAAAATTCAGGTAATACAGAATACAGAATTTTGTTGGAAACTTTCTAAAGGGAACAAGGAGGAAACGAGTTTTTTATATAGCCGCTGTTGGCGAATATTGCACGAAGCCAACTCTCCGTAATTCTCTTTATTTTTACAATTGGAAAAACAGATCGCTGTGTACTTTGACGGAAGAATAACGAAAAAAAAAGAAAGAAATTATATAAACATTCAATGAAGAATGTAAGTGTTTTATTTTTTTAATGTATGAAATAATTCTTATTTAATAATTTGCAATTTAAATTACTAAAGTATGTTTCCTTTTCCTATGTTGATATTGTTTACCAAACTTATACTTTAAATATCGATAGTTTAGGAATCTTTCTAAAAAGGTAAAAGCGAAAATCACCAATTTGCACATGCTAAAATAACTTTTATACTTTCATCCGTAAGAAATCACCCAATTGCGCCAAGATGGTTGCGATAATACGTAATTACCGCAAAGAGTGCTAATTGAATTGAAGGGTGTTGTGGATGTCATAAGTATGCATATCATATAATAAAAGACTTAGAATTGAATCTTCGGATACACATGCTTTTAAGCGACTTTTACGACGATTATGGATTGATTGGCAATGAGTACGCTGAATGACTTCCTCTGGAGAAAAGAAGCAATTGTTCGAGTTAGATTGTCTGGAAACTTATGTTTGAGCAATTTATGAATAGGGCTATACCAGAGACGGTCCGACGCTTTTGCGACATCAAGAAAACCCTCACCTGTGGGCAGTGTGCTGCTAAAGCTTTCAACACTCATATTCATGATCCGAAAGATTGTGTAGAGTTTAATTTTGCCGTAAATCCAAAGTGAGAGTATGGAAAGAAGGAAGAAGGTAGAATAGTTGTTTAAATACAGTGGAGTATGACTCTTTCTAGAGTTTTAGAAATAGAGCTAAGTAAGCTAACAATCCAATAGTTTTTTTCGGATATTTTTACCTGATTTGAAATAAGTAATTATAATTACATACTTTCAACAATTACGAAAGTGACGAAGTTTGAGAATGTTATTAATGTTTGTAATAAAAGTGATACCTTTTAGATGAATAGTTTTTAATGCTAGATTTTTTTATATTACTCGGCCGACCAGCTTTACGAATTTTGAGTTTTCTGATAATGTTCTGTAATAGGGAAAGTCCAGTAAAATGACAATTTGTAGGTGAAGGAGTGCATAGATAGTTGTGCACTGTTTTATTAACATGTGTAACGAAGTTATTATCGCAATGTGTTGGATTATGTCGAAATGTCGTTTCTAGGTTTTTTGCAAATGCATCAGCTTTGTCTTTATCACTGAAGGCAAGATCAAAGATGCTATGAAGTGGGGGATTTCTCACGTCTCTACAATATCATCTCATCTTTGTGTCCATATCAGTGTTGAAACAGATTGATGCTACCCCCAAATCTTATCACCATGTACTGTTTTTAAAGAAGTAATTCAGTATGTATAAAAAATTCTGTAGCAACGCTTAACACTCTATCAGGAATTTCTTAAATACAAAAATAAAATTAAGTATTAATTTTACTTTAAATTATCTGGCTTCTTACTCACCCTCTCTTGGTGTGGCGACAAAAAAAAAAAAAAAAAAACCTCTTAAGACATAACAAAAAAGTTAACAAAATTCCATAAATCATCAACTGTTGTTAATAAAGTTTATCAATTCCAAATCTCATACCCATTTAATCAATAAGGATAAGAAAATATACTTCCTGGTATTTTGGTAAAACCAAACGATTATTTATTAAAGAAGAATGTGAAAATACATTTCCGTAACAAAATCATCAACATGCTATCTCTAACTATAATAAGATTATTTCAGCTCTCCTTCCTGAAAACACAGAAATTTTAATACAACTCTAGAGATAGACACAAACACTTTACATTTAAAATACAACACAGAACTCTTCAAAACACCAGGGAAAGATAAATCTCACACGTAAGAAGTCAAAACACCAGTTCAGTTAAATTAATTAATCTGATCGTATAGTCAGAACACACTTAAAATTTATTTTCCTACTACCAGTTACCCAGGTTCGAATTGAAAATATAACCATGTTTTCTGTAAGGATCACATGGGTGACCTACAGTAGACCATAAGATAAAACTCAAATAAAACATACAAAAATAAATCAATAAAAGCATTTATTAAAACTTCCACGAAAATTATAATTTTAGATGGCTGGCCAGACTAAAAGACTAGGCCAGACTAAAGACTTTTATACCCCCGTGTCCGAGACTGCCTAGGTACCGATCCTAAGCAGTAGCTTTCCAAGTTTTATTTGAGTCGAACCTGGGGATGAGGGGAGCTGCATGCCGACAGTCCCCTCGAGATGCTCATGTTTGGAGAAGAGGGAAAGACCTTCGGATCCATTCCTCAGGGGTATTCTCTTTCAAAAGGGGGCGGTACTGAGCAAAGTCATACCGTCACCTGCTCTTGACAATGACGATCGCCATGTTGCCTCAATTTCATGGGCTTTGTCTGATATCATACAAGCGAGATTAGTAATAACAACACGCTATAGAACTAAAAATAATAATAAAAAGAATTACCAAAAAAAAAACTCGAATTCCTTTATTCTGTTTTTCTTTCAGCAGTTCAAACAAAAATAACTTTTTCATAATGAGGCTCGTCGTAAAAGTAGTTTAATTCCTATTCTTTCTTAGATATTTGTTAAGTATTATAAGCAAAATCACGCTAGAAATTTTATTTAATTTTAATTTCTAGTTTTATATTTTAAGCTTGACGTATGGTAGAAAAACGTGATAATTTTTTCTGCTTCCAGGGACATGCAACTACAGCTTCTACATTGAATTGGATCATCTACATGTTGGGCTTATTACCTGATGTTCAGGAAAAGGTTGTCGAAGAGTTAAATTGCATATTTGGAGATGATATTCATAGAGCAACAACTAGCAAAGATCTGAAGGAAATGACATATTTAGATAAAGTTATTAAAGTACGTTTTAAATATCTGTATAAGTGCTCTCAAGAGTTTTATATATAACGTCACTTAAAATGCTGAATGGTTCTTACACTTATGTTACTTCTGAGACTTAATTATGCTCACATTTCCGTTCTATCAAAATTATTAAAGATATATAAGGTATTTCTCCCGCCTTCTTAGCATGCCTTCGTGGTGTAGTGGTCCGCACGCTCGACGCGTATTCGAGAAGTCCGTCGTTGGATTACGGCCAACGACGGAGCCAAGGCCAAGGCGTTGCTCATTTTTCATCTTTCTTGCTTTAAAATATCTAAAGTCTCTACACATGTAATAATCCAAAGGTTAAGGAATACTTTTTTTCGCTATAGCATTGGGATGAGGATAGAAGAGAAAGGCTGAAAGCAACATGCAAAGAAAATATGCCTACATTTGTTTAGGAAGGACTGATACTTTAAGAGCAAAGATGTATGGTGATCTTTCATGTATGTTAATCTTAAAGATTCATTTTGGAAAAAGTAGTTATGTTTCCTGAAACTTTCTTCGTGAAGTCTTCCAAACGTTATCTTTAGATAGCGAAAAGAAATGGATCTCTCTCAAGTTGAAGTGTTTACGCTGCTAAATCATAAGTCGTAGAGTTCTTCATAGACTACAATATCGGTTTATCGGGGAATGTATAATGTAGATACAGGCAGTTCCAGACGGTCGACTGGTGGTAACTGGTCGACTGCCGGTAACTCCTACTTATGAACTGCTTCCTGTCTTTTAATAGAAAAAGATGAAGCAAGAAGTTACTTCAGCTTATTTCTGACGATTTTCCAGAAGTTTCCAAGAAGATCAACTGTTTGCATTTCGCTCACTTGTTCGCGCAACCTCAGTGACTGAGGTCATAAAAATTGCACATGACGCCGAGCAACGAGCAATAAAACTCAGTACTAACTCACATTGTTTCATGATCGTGATAAAAGAACTCGACACGGCCTATCCAGTATTGATGAAATATCTTAGTTCGATCAAGAATTGGTTTACGTGGTCACAAAATTTAAATTTGTATCGAAGTATCAAGTTCTGACTGTCTTATTTATTTAGTCACTGCGAAGAACGAAAACATAATTATAAAACATGTTGTCAGGATGTGTAATTTTGCAAAAATGCAATAAAGGTTATCAGGTTCTCTGTTTCTCCTTACTTGCTTGGGGAACATTGAGGAACCTGACTCGGAACAGGGAGCTTACTAAAGCTATGTTCAATAAATGTGGGAAGTAGACAAGATACACAGGAAGGGTATACGAAACCCTTTATTTTTCACTCTTTACAATAATTTCCGTACTTCGGAATACAGAGACCAACTACTTGTGGTCTGAACGTAAGAATATAAAAATATTTAACTAAACTCTAACTTAACTTTGGAATAACAAACGTGGAAGATTGGCCGTATATTAACAGGAAGCCGTATGTAGTACAGAGAACTGTTAACACTACAATACGTTTAATCCTCTAGATTAAACCTCTGGCCTGGAAGGCAACCAGCAACCGAGTAAAACTTCTAAGGCAAGCGGCCTGCTTCGACTAACTCCTTCCTCTCTCTCTCTTGGCAAAAAGCCACAACTTAAGTACTTGGCGTTCGCCAGACAAATTTTGCATAAATAAGTTAACGCTTTTAATTCTGGCCGAAAGTAGAAAATAAGAAGTGATATTAAAGATTTAAAATAAAAATAAACGTTAGTAAAACTTAAGATCCTTACAAGGTATCTTGCAATATTTCTAATACACAGAGAAGAAAACGTTAAATTCAAGGCAAAAAAAAATCTAGGCAAAAATAAAACTTAATACGTAACGTTCACTATAAAACGAAATTTAATCTAAGGTTTATTTATTTATTTATTCATTTTAAGCAGTGTATTTCTTCTGCAAATGGAACCAGCCGATGTTTTATTCAGCGAGCATCTCTCGTTACGTTTACCTGCGATCAGAGGCGTAAATAGAGTCTTCGGCGACACGATTCTTGATTTTTGATTTTCTTGATTGAACCGAAGCTGCTTGCCTTTATTGATTCTCCCAATCTTAATCACTTCTTTTTCTAGTTATTGCTTATTATTTTCGCAATACTTAAAGTAGCTGTATACACTTAACTCAATGAAACGAACATTTTTCGATAAATGCTTGGTTGATGTGTGCATTTTTTTTTTTTTTTTTTTATTATTTATTTATATTTTTTGGTTCTATTTTAAACCTGTTAAGTTAAAAGAATGTGTTATCCGAAGCTGCTAGACGTCCTTCGAAGAGTAATATGAAAGAGATGCAATGTAATTAAGGTAAAATGTTCACTAGCAAATTATTCAAGGTAAGCTTTATTCATTACACATTGAGTACAAAAATCTCTTTTTTCTAACTGTCAAGGAATACACTTATTAATAATTTTGCTAAGGTTGACATTTTTGGCTCGCTTGTTCTCATTTGAGAACGAAGCTAAACTGGCGAGCCTATTAGTTACATTGATTCGCAAAATAGCTTTTGAGTTCAAAGGGGCTTTGTCCCTGAAAGGACTATTGTTTTCGTTTTGCGATTTTGCTTTGAAATTTTTAAAAGCTGTATCACTTTACAAATCGTTACCACCAAATATTCTCGCGCTGTATTATATTTGAAGAAATTAACTAATGAAGAATATGCGTAAATGTATGTATGTTTCTCGCATTGTGATAAAACAACGTAATCTAGAATTTTGAATGACGTAATCCCACTGCGAATACAGGCATCTAAAAGCCCAAATTTGAAATTTGTTTTACTATCGATTCCCTATTTTGTAAAGCTTTAACCAACTTTTGATTAACAAACTCAACGATTTAAAAGCGAGTAATGGCGACACTTTAGGGGGGGGGGAAATACCTTTTTAATCTCCAGCGCGCGGAGCTGCGTATCGGAAATTCTAAAGATATGCTCATTTTAAAATTATTTTGGGACATTGCTATTGAACTGGATTTTATGGTTTAAGTGTAAAGAGCATGATATTTACTAAATAAAGGTAACACACAAAACGCTAAAAAAAAGTCCCTTTGGACGTAGTTTAAAATCTGAAACCTTTCAAATCTTTTTTCTTATTATTTTACTTTCAAAAAAAGATCTTTAGATTTTTTTTTATTATTTATTGATTTTTTCCTCCCAATTCTATTTTTCTTCATTTTAACGAAATAAAACTGAACAATACCTTTTTCTACAATTTAGTTGATTATTGATGATTATTTTAACATTATTTTTTATCTCAAATTTGTGAATTAATTCTCAAAAATGATTCAGGATAGAAAGTTTTACAGTCACTGTGAACAAGTTAGGTATATGATGCGTGCTGTGCATAAATCACAAAAACTCGGTGAAAACGAGCTCTGATTTATTATCAACAATTATGTAATTTAATTTGACGCTGTTAATTTTTTCTAGCTCTTCTTTTGATCACTCCTTACTAAAGAAAACTGGGATGTAAATGTTGATTCTTTGAAAATTTTCGCGCAAAATCAACTGCTTTGTCGTGGATCTCTTTTCCATTTGCTTTCACAAAAAATTCCGGTTGAATTGCTTCATAAATATTAAGAACCCTCTTCATATCTTAGAAACGATGACAAAGCATCTTGTCATCGTCCATAACCTTGTGAATCTAAAATAAGATTCTAGACTTTTCCATGTCTCATCTTTTTCTAATCTGTCATCTAATCTTCATCACCGTATTTTTTCACTTTCTTAAATGTACTTCGACAAAATGCTCTAATTCTTCTCCAATATTCAAATATTCCTAAAGCCACTGGAACTGCATATTTTCTTCGCATTTCGATAAATTTGAGCAAGATAGTCTTCAGTATTCCCCATGCTGATAAAAGATCTACAATTTCAGACTGTGAAAACTTTGAAACAAAAACCTAAAACTTCGCACTCTATTATAGGGTTTCAATTACTTTTACTAATAGCTATTCTTATTATTTTCCTCGCGTTTCCTCTCCAGGATGTAAATTACTTAGATGGACGAGCAGCATATTTAAATTGGTGTATCGGAATGTTTAGTCAGAGCATGATTTCTCTATTGTGCGCACTCTTCCAGCTGTTAACCTTAAATATCGGCTTCTCATTCTTGCCGCCGAATTATTATCCTGCCGATGTAGGTTCTGAGTCAATCTGTTAGGTTAAATTGAATTGCGTGTTCCTGTACTAATCATTACGATTAAAATTTAGTATTGAGTATCTTTTAGGTTTCTTAGGGCAAGTAGTTGGTGACTGTAAGCACGTAAGCCCGCGCCGTCTGAAAACTATATTGCATTAAAGAAAAGTGTCTTTTACATCGTTTCGCTGGTTGTGTTCATCTTCAGGCCTCTAAGAGAAGTCGCAAGGATTAACACTTAGGTAGATCTAGTTACATTTTAAAATAGCGAAGAGAACTAGAAGCCACAGTATAACTAAAAGTAAGATAAAGTCAAATATTTACAGTTTTTTCTTTAATTTTATCGCTTCATTCCTTTCCTTGCTTTTCTAGCTAGTGAGAAATATCGCTTGAGGCATTTCATTGCATCATCAAACCAATGCTATATGGCAAAAATTGCGTCCTATCTGTTAGTCCAGAAAATTACGTTTAGAAATTTTAGTGTCATTCTGGTGTATTGTTTTCAGATTTCCGCAACGAATAATATTATTGCCAAAATAGCAATATGCATTTTAGGCTGTTCCTAAAAACTGGCAAGCTTGTGTATTTCCTTCAATAGGATATTTTAAAACTAAATTTAGATTACGTTCCACACCATGTACAAAGAAAACACTCGGGCGTTTTCTATTATACATTGTTGCACACAATTTTATTCTCCCATTCATTACTGCTGCACCGTCATATTCTTGTCCCGCTTATTTTATTAAATATAAACCTTTCTAGTGTAGTAATTTCATGATTTTTCTCTTCAATTTCCTTCGAACATTCGTTTCAACATTTTATTTTTCTAAAAAAGATAAAAAATTCACAAATATTTAGCTCAACAGGTTGTCTTTTCTTTGTCTGCTATTTTCAAATATATGTAAACTTTACACAGATGGTTAGAGGCGTCTCGGATTGTATCTAAATTAGTGAAGAAAGTTGGGCATTTTGAAGTTCCCGAGTGATGTTATCTTCAGCCGCCAAGAAGTTAATACGCTCATTTTTGACTTAAATATTTTACAGCACTATGTGACATCAGAGTTGACATAATCTAATTAGTCATTGAGGCGTTTGAAGTTACCCTTCTTATTTAATTAGAAATAAGTTTTATTAATTAGATAAAATAAAACTAATTATATAAAAGAATTTTCGGTTGTATAAATATCATTAGGAAATTTAATTTTTTAAGTATAGTCTCCAATTTTGAAAAACCGATAAAAATTTTTTCCTCACTCAGAGGCGGCCCTTGTCACCGAAGCCCTGGGGCACTGCTCCGTTGCTTCGTTGGTAATTACACGGATCTGACTGCGACATACTGATAAGTGAGCTAAAGTAGCTTGGATAAAAACAAATAAGAGACTCTCCATTGTATCTTTTCATTTGTATTTTATAAGATTTCTTCTCTAGAGTACACAATATATAATATTTTATACTGTTATTTGATATTTATCATTTCTCTCTATATAAACACGTTCAATTGTTTCACATATTGAAATGACTCTTCCTTTTTCAGGAAGTGATGAGAATTTATCCTCCCATACCCATCATGGGAATAAAATTTAAGGAGAATAAAATAATTGGTGAGTATCTTAGTTTTTGAATATTTAATTAACTCTCCAGTCAAAATGCCTTATATTGTAATTTAGACTAGTTAAATAGAAAAAATAGATCTTAAATAGAAAGGTTCAGTTATACAAATTCAGCTTATCTTTTTCATATCTGGATATTAGGACTAACAATAAATTTCGAAAACTCTTTAGTCAATAAACATCATATTTCTAACATTTCTCTAAGCACAAATACTTTTTATTGTGTGGTATTTATTTAAAATGAATGAAATTGATTTCAAAAGTTCATTATTCTTATCAACTATCTGCAGATCTGGCTGTTCATATTACTTATATCATAACTGGCTGCATATCTTCCAGAAGCTTTAAAGATTATCATATTGAGATATACGATTTACCAGTTACGTGTGAGTAAAAAAGATCTTTATTTTAATCAACTGCGACCCAGCCAGTATAGTGGTAAGTGACTCTGACTGCCGTAGCGATGAGTCAGGGTTCGAATCAGGCCCACCAGTGTGTAACGTGTATACGAGCCAGTTTACCTTAGAAAGTCCTCCACGAAGGCATCTCTTCCCTTAGACAGATAGCCCTAATGTGCTTTGTCATAATTAAATACACCACCACACCACACCGGGTTCGAATCACGGAGCAAGCATGATTGTAGCTGTCCGTCCCATAATAGGAGGCAACGGTGGCCACCTATTCCATGATGAAAAAGCCTTCATCATGTAACGGCCACCACTTCCGGCCCTTGTAGTGGTTCGAGGTTAATGGTTAAAAATAAAGCGCCAGGTCATTTAAAAAGAAAGGTAACGAAATTGTACTAGCTTGATGAGCTATTTTGTATCTATTAAAAATTGAGCTTTGGCCCAGTTAGTATGCGAATCTTAGTCAGTGTTTTCTTTAGATGAAGAATTTGAAAGAAATGCGAAATTTGTCAAAACGAGAAAGGATACGAATCTTGAACCCTTCAGCCTTTGAGGAAATTAGGTTTTAGTTTTTTTTTTCTTTCATGAATAGATGGCGCCAGTAGTTTAACTCCTGTCCAACCATTCTTCATTCTTATATTATCTTTTTATTATATCTTATATCGTCCATTTGCACTTGATGAGGATGATGGTTCGGTAAAACCATCGAAACTAATCCTGTGAAAATTTGCAAATACAACGCTGATTTTTGTTGTTTGATTTCTAAATTAAAACGAGAAAGATTAAACAATTCAGATTTTATATAGCTTAATTTTATATAGCTTAATTTTATATAGATTTTATATAAATTAGAAAGATTACAATATGTATGGAGTGGCCAGGTAGTTCACCAGACTTCGAAGCATATATGACACATATATGCACAACTCTAGATCAGGGATGGGCAAACATTTTCGGTTGCGGACCAAAAATTGAAAAAAAAAAGTTTGGCGGGCCAAGATAAATTTTTCTAAAATTTTAAAAACAATATACAAGTATTACAATTTAAATATGTTAATGAGAGGAATAAAATTGAGATTTCATTTCTAAAAGTTCCTTATATTGAGGTTCAAAATGAAATGTACTGATTCTAAGGAAGGAGGCTAAATGCTCATCTGCCAGCCTACTTCTAAAACAGTTCTTTCTAAGGTTCATAGTTGAAAACACTTGTTCACATATATAAGATAAAGCAAACATAGCATTGATTTTCTGGGCGTGAGATATTAAGTTTGGGAAACTTATTTTTGATAATGATTTGTAAAACCCTAACTTTGGCATATTTAGAAACTACTGTTTGAGATGATCATTAGATTGCAACTCAGTTAATTCAAGCTGCAAATCTAACCTCACTGCTTCACATTTTAGATGAAAGGCATGGTAAAAATATACGATTTTGTTTCAATGACACTGAAATATTCAAATCTGCGTTCGAACACAAAATGCAGTTTTCTCAAGCCATCTTCATAATCCTTTACCTTCTCTTCAGTTACTGAGGGTATTGAATTTAACCTTGGGAAATGAGACAAGTCGTTCTTATCTAGCTGCCGGCAAACAGATTAAGTTTTAATTTAAAAGCTTTAATATGGGCCCAGATATCGTCGCTAAATTGATTTTTCCCTTGCATCTTAACATTCAAGTTGCTAATATGGCAAAGAAGATCTGTGAAAAATGCAAAGTGCAAAAGCCATTCTGTATCTTCTAACATTTCGCACTCAGCAGAACACTGTTTCTTATGGAAGAACGACATAGTGTCGTCTTTCAGCTACCACACTCGCCTGCTAGAAAACACATCCTGCACTAAGCCACCTTATTTTCGTGTAATATAGTACATCAGAGTATTCAGATTGCACTGAGTGAAGAAAATCTCGAAATTGCCTGTGTGTATCGCTTTTAACACTTTACGGATTGAAAGCTATCTGTGCTTGCTATTTCCGTTAATTTATGTTTTGAAGAACAAAAATAGAGAAAGTAAAAAGATCCTCAGTTCTTTGGAAAAAAGGAAGAAAAATTTATATTTAAACAAAGTAGAAAAGGAGATGGATATATAATATATAATAATATTTTTTTCTTTTAATTTGCCTCGGACAGGCAAATTAAAATGATATCCGCGGGCCGGATAGAACCTTCCGGCGGGCCGTAGTTTGCCCATTCCTGCTCTAGATCATCATCACTTGATACTTATCATTCAACTGAACCAACTGCTTTTCTTCAACGTTTTAATCTTTCGAGGATTTGCAATACCGATGCTAATTCTCAAAGCACAATTAATAACACTGATAGTATGGATCAAAAAATCCAAAACGCTTATGAGGAATGCATTTCATTTCTACAAACTCGAATATCTGGCAAAAGAGGTCTCTATGAGAATTATATCTAAAAATCAAATCTTTGATTGATTTTATAAAAGGTTCAAAACTTGATACAAAAATCTCGCATTCGTCTTCCCTCATATGAAGATGATGAAATAAGCAATTCTAATGATATTAGCCGTTGTATCAATTCAAGAGATACATGGATTCAGAAACTTCACCTATTAGCTGTCAAACAAGAAAATTCTATGACGACGCAGCTCTATCACCAGTCAGCTCCAACTATAGAAATTAAAACAATTTGCCCAACACATCTTCACACAATCAAAGAATTTCATCATCAAATCAAAGAACTCCTCTGCAGCAAAATTATATCCAGGATGCAAACAATTTTCCAAGCATAGGTTACAACAATATGCAAAATATACCACCAAATAAAGAAACTAATATTTATTGTCAAAATACCAGTAACGCATGTATGACTCTTGCATCTCATGATCAAATACAAAATGAAGGATCCAGATCATATGCAGAAGTACTCAAAATGATAAAGCTCCAACTAAAACACAGCCACCAACACTTCTTATTATTCCAAAGACTCAAATGACGAATCTTGAATTAGAGAATAATATAGAAAAATACATTCCAGTTTCCAAAATTGGTGTAAAAATTCAAAAGAATTCACATATCCGAAAAGTATC
Organism: Stegodyphus dumicola; assembly: GCF_044657685.1. Lineage (NCBI taxonomy): Eukaryota > Metazoa > Arthropoda > Arachnida > Araneae > Eresidae > Stegodyphus > Stegodyphus dumicola. Next base: position 35,866,702 of record NC_140769.1, read on the forward strand.
GCGGTCTCATGCAATACCAAAGAAGAAATACTCGAGATTAACTCCATATTATATAAGAATGAAAAAAATCATTGATACCATCGCTCAAGATACCATCCAAAAGAAAACCTAAATGCACAATAAACAATTTATCTAACAATACTGGTTCAGAAGATGTCACTGAAGTAATTAAACAAGCAACTAATTTGGAAGAGAACGAATTCAAACCCTCTTTTAAATTAAATGGCAAAAGAAACAATGGAATAAAATGGGTAATTGAATGCTCTTCTCTAGCCTTCAAAATACTAATTAAACAAAATACAAGTATTTTCAACCACGCCTTGAAAAGTCACAAAATCGCAGAATTTTTTGGTTTACGTCGATGTTTCATATGTCAAGACTTTACTCACTCAGTTAGAAATTGCAAGCATATAAATTATTGTGCATTCTGTGGCGGCAATCACAATATCAGAGAATGCCAAGTCCATCGTGTAAAAACTGAAAACTCCATAATGACGCTAATAATACTGACCTTAATACATATCACCCTGCTTACGCACCAAACTGTCCGGTATATCAAAAGGAAGTGACCAAAATAATTACGAAAACCGAATGTGACATCTTAGAGTAAATTCATCCTTACAACCAAGAAGTTAAAATCACTTCTTCACCTTGATTCACCAAAACAAAATAATTAAAATTTCGACAATACTATTTAAATGAATATATATCGATTAAGAACAAGTGCTTCACAAGAAAGAAAATATTAGGAAGATTACTACAATACTAATATAAATATATTTATGCTACAAAATAAACTGACAAAATCTATTACATGAACTAAAACTAAATTATAACTTGTCATATAAACCTATTATGCCAACTTATTAAGTATTGTACTTTTAAGCGAAAACATTTACATTAAACAAAATGAGATATATGCACTTAACTAACTAAATTCGACAAAAACTTATGATGTAAAATGAGAACATCTCAAATAAAAGAAAAGGAATCTTATAATAAATTATACATCAAGAAACTATTATGAACTATTATAATTATGGATCTTGGTCTACTATTATTATATATATCAGAACTATTATAATTATGGCTCTTGGTTACTATTATTATATATATCAGAACTATTATAATTATGTCTAATGATTATGGTACTAATCAAAATGTCAATAAACTATTATATATACTAACTTTAAAAATTATACATGACCATGTCATTGTCTATTAATCTGTTGACAATGATTCTAATAACGACAGTGAACTATTATGAACTATTGAAAATATTAACTATTAATCTAGAGCCATTCCTAGAGCCTAACGGATTTAATAATCCTGCTGAATAGATATAAACTAGTCCAAATACTAACAATGGGAACATTTTACCTAATTATGGAATTATTTATTATTAACTATTAAGAACTATTATAAACACTAATTTATAAGAACTAAATGTCAGTGAAGTATTATAATTGTTCTTATTGTTTATAATAACAATAATTTTGCCAATAAACTATTATGAACTACTAAAATTTACCAATATTCTATAAGTGTACTATTATGAACTACGTATATACAAATTATATATGAACTATATAACAATGAACTATTTGTGAAATGTATGTCAATGTATTACTTTGAACTTTTGTGAACTATTACAATTTTAACCTATTAGGAACTATTAGGATCAATGAACTATTTATCATTGATCTATTAAATATATAAAGAGTGCTATATTTGAATATATATATATTGAATTACTTAAACTAAATTGAATTATACATTGCACTATATATTGAATTATTGAAACGCTAAATTGTACTATTCATTTAAGTACTGTATTAATTAATTTAAATTCTCAAAACTATACCATCTATTGATAACTAGTCAAAATTGTATTGTATTAATTGTATCAATTGTACTATACAGAATATATATGTATTGCTACCACCAAAAACAAATTGTACAAATCGAAACTGGATATGTATCTCAAAGCATGTAAGTGCGATGGCACCAACTGTTAAATGGTATGTACATTTTTGTATACATTTTCGAAATTTTAATAAATGTCCGGAGTCTTGTTTGGGAGTCCCGAGGTTCACGGAAGGTCTCTGATCTATCGGTGTGAGGTAAAACAAATGTTTCCCTCCCCGACAGCTCGGTGAGCACTTGTGATCATTTAGGCTTTCTCTAGATCAAAGTGGGGTGAAACTATACCTACATTATTTATAGAAGTAAACATTGGGTGTCCCACTACATTTCTACCAGACCAGACCATTAGGTGTCTAATGATATATTGAAATATATCTCATTAGTAGAAACCTGCAAGTTAGAGTATGTATCTTCCAAGTGGCAGATGAACTGTAAATATACAAGCAGCATAGAAAAATATCAAGATCATCATATGGAGTCAAACATACATGACAGTTCGTTCAGCATGCAAACACGATCAGAATTTCATACAGAGAAAATCATAGAAGCTTTGTTAATAGTACGCAGATCCATCGTACAGCATTTTTAAGCATTTGAGTGGATTAAACAGTTGCATTAAATACTTTTTCCCCTGCCAAGATTAGCGTTCAAGAGCATGATATGTCATGTTAAACGTTTCATCATTAGTCTTCTGTTTCCTGTTGGCCGAGTAAATTCAGTTTCTACTTTCGGTTCATTATTTCTTCAAAAAATTTGTATGTTACATTGTAAGGATTTCTTTAGTTTTAAACTAACCTGTCTTTTTCAGTCAATTACCTTTCCTATTTTCTCTCGTTTCCATTTCCAGCTAGAATGATAATTCAGTTTCGCTCGCTATGCAAAGTAGGGTAAAAAAAAATCCTATTTAAGTTGGTGTCTGACTTCCTTCAGAAAGAACATATCTGCCTTTCGGCCATGTTGTTTCGCAATGTGTAAGCACCAGGAGTGCCGACTGTAAGTTCTTTCGTGAGCTAAATGAAATGATGTTTCCACCTTGTATACGCCTTGTCATTGACATAGTTCGAACTTAGCGATTAGTCCCTTCACAGTTCAAGTAAAGATCTAGGCAACAAAAGCAAAATTAAATTTATCTAGAATCTTACAACATTTATAAACTTGAGCTCTATTTCCCACAACTAATGATTGAAAAAGGCCATGGTGGGATAGTGGCTTTCTTAAATTATGAACGTAAATGCAGTAACGAGTCAAGATTTTGTAGGACAAAGAAGATAAACAGAGAAAGGTTTTTTTTTTTTTTTTTTTTTTTTTTTTTTGTACCTGTGGGTATTTAAAATTTTTTAGGCAGCCGAGGAAATTAAGAAAATTAATTTTAAAAAGAAACTAAAAGTGGGTAAAATATCTTACAGTTGTTAAGAGATTTAGTAAATTAGCTTTCTTCTTTCTCCTGAAAAATACAAATGTATCATCAAACAGGAACACAAAACCCAAAAGTAAAAATTTTTTAAACAATCTCATATCTAAATACTAAAGTTAAATTTAAAAAGAATAAAAGTAACAGAATTTTATACATCTAATCTTTGCATTTCTCGAAAAGATTTAAACTCATATCCATAAATTAAGGATAATTCGGAGTCACGCGGAAATCGAACTCTAAAATAAATATATCACCTGTAAAATCATTACACACATCTTCAAGAATCATATGCAAATTTCAGGAAGTAACCAGATGACACTGATGGTACGTCACAATGACGAGAGTGTAAGAGAGTGATATATAAGGAATACAGGCAAAGAAGTAAAATTGTTCGCAGGCGCTTTATAAGCATTTCAGTGCAATAACCGAATAGTTATGACACAAAGGACGCATTTGGATGATTTTTTACGTGGTAGAATTATTGGCCGTTTGGAATGTGGGCGTACCCAACTGGAAGTATCAGACAAACTTGGAATTGCCCCGAGTGTCATCTCCAGGACGGTTATTCTACGCTACGAGAGTCGACAGCAAGTTGTGGGTCGCCAGATGTCGCTGCTAGTAAAAAACAGGTCTGCCCGACATCCTATATTCTCTGAGTACGGAAGTTGTCGAAAGCGCGTGAAAAAATGTTGCCGCGTCGTCAATCAGGCTTGTCCAGTTGACGTACTAAGTAGACAATGACTTTGTATGCGTTTTCGCCGCTGATTTTTTCATATTTAAACGAAGAATACGGTCGTAGATCTCTGAATCGGTGGCGAATTTATAGAAAATATGTTGATGCTTTTGCTCTGCCAAAAGATGTTTTCATTGCGTATTTCAGGTTCCCAAAATTTATAGTTATTTTAATTTGGGGTGAACTGAGAGAGTATTTGGAGCTACATTCAGAAAACAAGAACGCAATTTCTACTAAAAGAAAGGTTATACTATTCCTGAAATTATAGATATAAATTGTAATTGTACGCTTTAAAAATGTAGAAGATAATAAGTTGTAGGGTTTATATTTATTTTAACTAACATTTATTTTAAGTTTAAACTATCTTTCCTGTCAAGCCTTACTTTCCCCTGGAACTGTCAATGCCAGAATATGTAAATTTTAGTAGAACGCGCAAGGATTCAAATTATCAGTGGAAGTATTCTGATTTAAATAGAAGGAAACAAGTTCGGTGAGAGTGAGATTCTTACTTAGCGAGCGCGGAGGTAGTTAGCGAGAATTGAAGAACCCCGCGTTGCGGCCTATGTGCTTGGCGGGAAGTAGTGGCAATTGTTCCAGTGAGCTTCAAGTCTGCTGAATTAGCAGCGGTATTGTAAAACGCGGTGAGTTAGTTATTTTAGAGAGCCTCGTAGTTAGAATCTTGTCTTTACTTTCTTTTCAGGTTATTATTTTTATTTGACTGCCGAGTTGGCACCGTTTGTAAGCGTCAAGAGAACGCAATTGTAATTCATTACGTTGAATAAAAAGGGACTTAAACCCTTCACAAGCTTCTATCTTTTATACAAGTTTTCACAGTCACCTCTTGGTTGCGTGCAAGTTGGAGGCGCGCAACGTTATATTGGCGCCCGAAAACTTATCGAACTGAAATGGCCGAAAACTGGATGGAAGCCGCTGGACAACACCAAGAAATGACAACGCAGTTAAAAGGATTTGGATACCTGGTCCAGACTTTGAGAGCATCAATCAAGCCAAACGTCTATTTCGACGGAAAAAATTCGGTGTCCGTATTTTTAGAAGGTATAGAAAACCACTTTCAGCTCTACCCTGAGCCTGAAAGACAAAAAGTTGCCATCGCCACATCAGCACTAAGAGGACAGGCCGCGCTATGGTGGAAAAACATAGGAAAATTTCTTCTAGGTGAATTTGGAAGCCCGACGTATACATTTGAAAATTTCAAAAAATCGTTAGTAAAGGCCTTCCCCATAGTGAAAGATCACGCACGGCTGGAAGCCGAACTATATAGTTTCTATCAACGGGATACAGCACAATTGACGGACTTTATTTTACGAAAAATCAAGCTAACGGATATGATGTATGGGAAAAAACCCGATGCGGAGATAATTGAAATAATATTACCAAGATTGTTACCCGCTGTCCAAGACTACTTTGAAATTAGAAACCCAAGAACATTGCAGGAACTCTTCGAATTGGCGGTGAAGTTTCAAAATCGCAGAATCGCGGAAAGAGCGAGAGGGGAAACATATTCTCAAAGTACCCGAAGGAAGGAGGAAACCAGAAATGGAAATCGCTCATATGGGGAAAAGAACTATCAAGCTAACGCATCGAAACTCGAAGGTCAAGGCCCAAAAAGAAAATCTGAAAATAAGCATCCGCGTACCCAGAAGACACAGATTGAAAGGAAAGCTTTAAACGACTAGAGGGGCCTGTGAAAGGGAGGGTCCAGACCCCGGAAGTTTTAAAAAAAACCCTCAAATAGACATTTAAATACAGTCATCGTAAAAAACTCACAGCTACCAATTATACAAGTCCTGGTTGGCGATGTACCAGTAGAAGCCCTCATCGATACAGGAGCAGAAGGAAATTTCATGAGTGAAAAGTTCTTCAAAAAGAATTTTTATAGGATACGACTCTTTAAAACCAGAAATACGGAAATTATAGCGGCGCAAAGAAAAACATGTCACTGCATCGGGAAAGTATCATTAAACGTACAGGTAAAAGAGGAAAATCTCAAAGTATTAATTTTTGTGGTGAAACACCTGCAACACTCTCTTATTTTAGGTATGGACTTTTTAAGGGCCGCGAGGGCCAAATTGAATTTTCAAGATAGTTCCGTGGTGCTGGAGATGGACCAGAGAGTGGTGGAACCTGTGGAGACACCTGAATTGGACCTTAGCCATTTGAATGACCAGGAAAGTAAAGCAATACAGCAAGTGGTGAGTAATTTTTCTCATTTGTTTTCAGAAAAACCAGGAAACTGTCAGATCGTGACTCACAAGATTCAATTAAATGCCGAAAAACCTTGTAGGACTAAACCGTATCGCTATGATAAACAAAAAGACTTAATCATCGAAGAACATATTCAGGAGATGTTAAAGAATAAAATAATAACGCCCATAAATAGTGAGTACGCGAGTCCAGTCGTACTATGTAGGAAAAAGAACGAGTTTCCTCCTTCGGATAAAAGGGCTTGGAGGTTTGCTATCGATTACAGAAAACTAAATAGCATTACTAAATTTCCAGTTTACCCTTTGCCGGTTATAGACGAGATCATTAGACAGATCAAATCGACAAGATATATGTCTACTTTGGACTTAACGTCTGGCTACTATCAAATAGCTATGAGACCCGAAGATATACACAAAACCGCGTTTATAACAAAATCGGGCACTTATGCATTTTTACGCATGCCCTTTGGGTTGTGTGGGGCCCCATCAACATTCCAGAGAGCTATGGACATTGTTCTAAAGCCTGTCCTAGGAAAATCAACTTTAATTTATCTAGATGATATAATTATAACGAGTAGTACGTTGGAACAACACATTAATGACCTCGAACAAGTTTTTAAATTATTAAAAGAGGCCGGTCTTACAATTAACGCCTCAAAATGCAAGTTCGCAACTAAAGAACTTAAATATCTCGGTTATAAAATTTCGCAAAAGGGTATAGAAACGCAAGATTCAAAAATAAAAGCTATTAAGAATTTCCCACCGCCCAACACCGCCAAGAAACTTTCGTCTTTCCTTGGATTATGTTCTTACTATCGATCTTTCATAAAAGATTTCGCTAATATTGTTGAACCACTCTTAGTAATCAAAAGAAAAAAGAGTAAATTTACGTGGACAGCGGAAGCTAACACAGCTTTTGAAAGATTAAAAGAAGCGCTTATTAATGCCCCTGTTTTAAAATTCCCTGAGGGGGACGAAAACCTGGAAATTGCGGCAGATGCGTCAGACTATGCGGTGGGTGCGGTTCTTATGCAAAATAACCATCCGCTGGCATTTTTTAGTAAAACATTGAATCAGACACAAAGGAATTATACAGCTACAGAAAGAGAAACATTAGCTGTATTAATGGCTGTACACAAATTTCGAGTTTATTTCGGCAAATCGCCAGTAACAGTCTTTTCGGATCATGCGGCTGTTGGTAGACTTTACTCGGGAAAAAATCTAACGCCCAGGTTAATAAGATGGGCTTTAAAACTCCAAGAATATAATATCACAATAAAATATAAACCGGGTAAGGAAAACAATGTAGCTGACGCACTTTCTCGTATAAAACTGGACGATGAAGGAAATGAACTTAAATGCGCTGTGTTGACTTCAAAAATTTTAGATTCTAGAGATACGGTTATTACTGAACTGAAAGCTGATCCTGAATTTGGAAATATCTATGCTTATTTGAAAGACCCCGAAAGCTTTGAGCACACAGATATCGATGCGATAAGAAATAGAGCAAAAAACTATGAAATAATAGATAATTTATTATTCTATACGAAAACAACAAACGAAAATCTTGAGTATAAGCCAGTCATCCCAGCCTCGCTTCGATTAAGCATTTTGAGGGAGTTGCACGAAAAAAAAACAGCGGGCCACCTCGGGGTCAGAAAGACTATAAAAAGGGTACGCGAGGCGGTATATTTCCCGCAATTATACAAAATAGTAACGGCGTATGTCAGGTCCTGCAATCAATGTCAGTTAATAAATGATATTAATTACAGCCCGGCCGGGTACTTAAATAGCATTCGCGCTACATTTCCGAATGAAATTTTAGGCATAGATCTCCTTGGTCCCTTCCCCCAGAGCGAGTTAAATAAAAATCGTTTTCTTTTAGTAAAAGTAGATCATTTTTCAAAATGGATAGAAATTGTTCCTCTTAAATGCGCGTCAGCCAAAACAGTCGCAGATGCATTCTTACACAGATACATTTTAAAATACGGTGCACCGATAAAAGTCATTAGCGATAACGGAAAACAGTTCATTAGTCAAATATTTGAAAACATATGCAATGGACTTGGCATACGCCATATCAAAATGGTTCCGTATAGACCACAGGCTAACATAGCAGAAAGAGTTAATAAAAACATAGTAAAAATAATTCGCAGTTACGTGAGCACACATCACAAGCGCTGGGATGGCTACATAAATGAATTAGCTTATGCTTTAAGAACGGCACATCATGATACTACGGGAAAAACTCCAGCAGAATTATTTTTTAGGCAGAAAGTTAATTACGCCTTTAGATAAATTATTCTTTGTGCAACAAAGAGAGCAGGAGTTTAAACAAAAAGACGTGCAAAAGCTAATTGATCAGGCGCTTAAAACCTCGGATACGGCAAGAAATAGGCAGAAAATTTATTATGATAGAAAACGCCGTGAAGCAGATTTTAAAGTTGGGGATAAAGTATTGAAGCGGAAATTTTCTTTATCAAGTGCCCCAGACAATTTTATGGCAAAGCTAGCTCCAAAGTTTGAAGGCCCCTATGTAATTCAGGAAATCAAAGGGGTAGTATTATATCTTAAGAACGACAGAGGAGAAATCTGTAAAGCAAGTCCCGACCAGGTGAAAAAATACTATAATCCAAATGATTTTGAAATCCTTAAAAGTTTCTTGCAGGACTCAAGTCTAAACGAAATAGAAGGGCCAGAGACTGCAACAACTATTCCACCACCCAAGAAACGGAGAACTGAAGAAAGACCTAGCACTTCTACAACCCGGACGTCGGTATCAAAAAGAAAAAATGATTTTCAAACTCCGGCGTTTAAGAAAAACAAAAATACAGATGAACCGGGTAAAGAAACCGTGGTAAAGACGAAAACACCACCTACAAAGGATGGCAGGAGAAATTACACATCAAGGAGATCGCGCACACGGCCACAGAGTCAGGTGCCAGCAAGGCCGCCGTTTCGGAAACTGAAACGCCAGCAGGAGGCACAAAAATACGACGAACAGAAGAAATTCAAGAAGGACTCCAGACCGGAGGACGCCAACGCCAGCCGTCCCAGGCAGAAACGCAAAGGCCAACAACCAGACGATTACTCCGTCAAGAGGCCAGCATGTAGAGGACGCAAAAGAAAAAGCAACGGGGACGACACTCGGAGATCAATAAGGAGAAGATTGACATCCATGAAACCTCTAACTTGGGATCAATTTTGCCAAAAACGGATGACGGAATTTCAAGCATCGAAAACTCAAAGATAAGTTAAAACCTTCTATAAATTTTTCTTTCTGTTTTGTTCCGAAATGTTATGCATAAGTACGAAGTTCTATGTTTTGACGAAAGTCAATATGTCTCGGTTGAGACTTAGTTTTGTTTTACTTTATTTAGCTAAGGCAAAAGTATTATTTTCTTTAAGTGTAAGAGCTAAAAACAAGCATTTTCTGTTGGTCGAAAGACTAATTCTGTTATGTTAAAGCCAAAATTTGGCCGAAGATAAAAATAACTTCGTATTCTTGTATTAATAAGAATTTTAGTTTCAGTGCCGCCAGCTTGGCGAAGAATGAGTAAAGTAAAAATTTATTTTCTCTTATTCATTTTATGGTAAATTGTAAAAAGCATATGTATTAAAAATTTGTAAATGTATGTAAATACTTGAAGGTTATGTAAAAGTAGAATTTAGTCTAGAAGCATAAAATTGTAGATGCTAAAAGTGAATGCTTAAAAGCAATGAAGTCAAAATTTAAGTAGTAAATTGTAGATAAAGTCATGCTTTAGAGCGAAAGCCTGCATGTTTAAAGATGAATGAGGGGGAAGTTAGAATGAATGTGTTTTGTAGGGTTCTCCACCTACATTTGAATTTTTAAGACTATTAAAGTAGCTCATTGAGTTGTAGAATGTCGAGTAAGGTGTGTCTATTTGGTTGTTGAATTCTAACAAATCATGGTGGTTAGGGGAAGTGTTGTAAGACTAAAACACGAATATTCCCGTTTGACACCACACACGGTGGAGAGCCAGGGTGAAGTTAAATTAATGCTTGAAAAATTGAATGAATGTGAAGTGAGCAATAACTAAGAAAAACGAATCGTTTAAAAACAAAAATTTATTGTGTCAAGAAAGTGTAAATTATAATGTATGTAGAAAGATACTGATACTTATTCCTTCCAGATGCTGGAAGGAAAGACCAAGATTGATGGATGAAGTCCAGGAAAAGTTGCTGTAAGAAGAAAGCTTTGTAACGAGCAAAAGAATTTTAGTATATAATTGTTACATAAGATTTTTTTTTGTGTAAACGAGGCTTTCGCCAGTTAGTTCAGAATTAGATAAACTTACAACAGGTCGTTTGTAGGACCTGCTTCCAAGTTTTCCAAATTCTGGCAGCGGCAAATGTAGGGTTTATATTTATTTTAACTAACATTTATTTTAAGTTTAAACTATCTTTCCTGTCAAGCCTTACTTTCCCCTGGAACTGCCAATGCCAGAATATGTAAATTTTAGTAGAACGCGCAAGGATTCAAATTATCAGCGGAAGTATTCTGATTTAAATAGAAGGAAACAAGTTCGGTGAGAGTGAGATTCTTACTTAGCGAGCGCGGAGGTAGTTAGCGAGAATTGAAGAACCCCGCGTTGCGGCCTATGTGCTTGGCGGGAAGTAGTGGCAATTGTTCCAGTGAGCTTCAAGTCTGCTGAATTAGCAGCGGTATTGTAAAACGCGGTGAGTTAGTTATTTTAGAGAGCCTCGTAGTTAGAATATTGTCTTTACTTTCTTTTCAGGTTATTATTTTTATTTGACTGCCGAGTTGGCACCGTTTGTAAGCGTCAAGAGAACGCAATTGTAATTCATTACGTTGAATAAAAAGGGACTTAAACCCTTCACAAGCTTCTATCTTTTATACAAGTTTTCACAGTTACCTCTTGGTTGCGTGCAAGTTGGAGGCGCGCAACGTTATGAAGTTTATCAAGCACATAAACCTTCTTCATTTAATAGAAATATAGACATCCGATAAGCTTCTACTCGATTTATGTATACAGCAAGAATTACGTTTACTTTAAAATCTAACAGTTGAATACCTTACGAATAATACTGTGAACACAAAAATGTCGTTCATTATTACGCGAAATTCACACTACTGTAAAATAAAATAAAAAAAATAATAATAATAATAATTATAAAACTATAAAATAGATTTATAATATTTTTTTCAGTAATTGTACTACTATTAGTGTGATACTTTTAAAAATAAGTTTTAGCCCAGAGGGGCTATTAATTTCGTTTTGCCATTTTGTGGCGTTTCACGATAAATGGCGTTTCACTTTTCAAATCGTTGCCACCAAGTATTATCGCACTCTATTATATTTAAAGAAATTAAATAATGAGGAATCTGCAGAATGCATGAATGTTTCTCGCACTGTGATAAAACAACGGTACCTAGAGCCATGAAATTCTGAATAACGTAATCCTCCATCCTAATAGAGGCATCTGGAGGGCCAAATTTTAACTGGGAATTTGTATTACTATCCATTTCATATATCATATTTTGTAAAGCATTTATGAGTTTTTGATTAAGAAACCCAACGATTTCAAAGCGAGCAATGGCAAAAAACATTTTCATCTCTAGCGCGCGAGACTATGTATCGGAAATTCTAAAGATATGCTTTTTTTTAATTATATGATATTGCTGTTGAATTGATTTTTATGGTTTAAGTGCGAAAAACATGATTTTTTTTTTTTTTTTTTTTTTTTTTTTTTTTTTTTTTTTTGTGTGTGTGTGTGTGTGTGTGTGTGTAATTTTAAGACGTTTTAAAACTGGTTTTTAAGTGAGGACTTTCTAAGGGAAACTGGCTCGTATACACGTTACACATGGGGAAAGCCACGAAAACGCCGGCCAGCTCGTTCGTGGGATTCGAACCTCGGACCAAATTACCTGCGTTCAGCGACTCTACCGCTCGGCGGCTGGTGAGCTTGTTAGCAGAATTATACTGTATTGTTATTGTATTATGGTTTAAAGTAACAATGCTATAAGACTGAGGGTTTGTTCATGGAATAGTACTTTTGTAACCTATTATAGTATTAAAAACTCATTGTTTCTTTGCAAACTTAAAAAAAAAAAATAAATAAATAAATAAATAAATAAATAAATAATAAAAATACTGTTCATAGCATTCTTATTTTTATATTAAAAGAGATATTGATTATTATTAGTTTTCTATTTAAAATGTGTCGAAACGCTGGTTGAAAAGGAACTTGAACTGCAGGAGACCTACACTGATTATTTTTACTTTAGTACTCCCATTGTGAAAATATTACTATCTTTTAATTATTTTCACAGAACAAGATCTTTTGAGAAGGAAGAATAATTAAACTGAGCAGTTCTTATATATATACAAAATTAAAATAACAGCAATGTAATATTGAAGAAAAGATATTAGTAATTGTGTGACAAAAATTGCAAAACGAATTAATCACACATACAGGATAGATTAATTTAATTTTGGTTATATATTTTATATTGAAAAAATATTTTCTTTCATGTTAATTATAGAATAAATTATTTAAAATAAAGCATTTTGATGCGTGTCTGATAACTGAATGCAGCAGCAATCGGCCATACTGTAATAGCGAATGAATTTTATTTCTTTTCCTGAAAGAAATAATTTTCATAGAAAAAGAAAATAAAAAAGGGAAGAAATATTAAGAAAGAAATATTTTCTTTCTAATTTCTTATTTAAAGAAATATTTTTCAAATAGTAACTGTAAAATAAATTGCGGGAAAACAGTTTTAATGTAAACATGAAAAAAAAAAAAAAAAAAAAAAAAAAAAAAAAAAAAAAAAAACTTAGTTTGCTATTAGATTGTAATGCAAATTAATCATATTATAAATTTAAATAATCAAAATGGTTTATTTCTAAAAGGATTTGAAGTAAGCTTAATTCATTTACTCTTATCTATTTACCATTGCTTTCGTGGTATCCCATATCACTCTTTATTTTTTAGCTCTAAATTCCTGCGTTAACTTTCCCATTAAAAAACGAGATTTTCTTTCACATAACACAGCAGCATATTCAGCATGTATTGGTCATAATACTGTTTTGTGCAATTATTTCGAACTACAAATGCAGCGTGTGAGTTAGTGAAATAATAGGAGAATATTCCTAGAACTTCAGCCAGCGCGCGCTATAAATTTCGTCACTCGGTCTGTACTGCAATTGGTCTAAAGCTCCTTGAAGCCTTGTTCCCTTCCAGTAAAGTTAAATGGACCCACCCGCCCACCAACTGAGGACCACAGAATGGCTTTCTCCGATAAGTTGTGATGGCTGTCTATACCGTTTTTTTTTTTAGTCAATATTGTTCGCTTAAGTTGTAGACAGATCCAGTGATCATAGAATAAGCGTCCAGGCTTTGGCAACGATTCCAAGAGGATGGTAATGTGAGTAGACGTTACAGCACAGGTCCCCCCCCCAGAGTTACAACGCCGAATGAGGACCGGTATTTGGCAGTTACTGCCAAAAGAAACAGGCGGAGCACAGCCTCAAACCTGTCTCGTCAGCTCTCTTCAGCCACTGGTACGATAATTTCAAGGCAGACCGTGTACAGACGCTTAGGGCAGATTGGTTTTTATGCTCGTAGACCTGTCAGATGCGTTCCACTTACTACAACTCACTGTCCCCTGCGGTTAGCCTGGAGTAGAGAGCATGCATTGTGGACACCGCAACAGTCGGCTTGTGTGATGTTTTCCGACGAGTCCAGGTTTAGCTTGCAGTCTGATTCTCGCCGAACTTTCATATGGAGAGCTCCAGGTGCCTGTTACCACCAAGAAAACATCATTGAACGACGCCGTTATGGTGGTGCAGGAGTGCTCGTTTGGGGTGGAATCATTCTGGGTTCCAGAACTGACCTGCATTTTCAAATTGGAACCATGACAAGCCAAATCTATCGGGACGTCATTCTGGAACAACATGTACGTTTGTTTCGGGGCGCCATGGGCACACAATTTGTGTTTATGGATGACAACGCCTACCCTCACTGTGCAAACATCGTAAGCGAATACCTTCAATAGGAGGATAACACCCGTATGGACTGGCCAGCATTTTCACCGGACTTGAATCCAGTAGAGCACGTATGGGATATGCTTGGCCGACGAGTTGCAGCCCGTCAACCTCCTCCTACATGTCTACCGGAACTTCGGAGAGCATTGCTTTTTGAGTGGTTTAATATCCCCCAATATCAGATCGATAATTTGATACTCAGCATGCCTAGGCGTTGTACGGACTGTATTGCATCGTCTGGGAGACATACAATGTATTAACAATTATACCAACCATGTAATATTGTTTTTTTGTAAATAATGTTTTTTTTTTTTTTTTTTTTTTTTTTTTTTTTTTTTTTTTTAATTTGCTCCAGGGAGAAAAAATCGCTACTTTTTTTAATAATATCAAACATATAGCATCTTTTTTTGCTTTTTACCTTTTGTTTAATAAATAAGCTTTACAAATAAGTGAAATTTGTTTTGCTTCTAACTCTTCCTTTGCCTGATTTTGCATTATACTTAATTTATGGACATGAGTGTATTTCGAAAGCAGATGGCGCATAACTGAGTGAAAGTTTAGTAAGAACATCTACTTTCGCGTTTTCACCAAAAAGAGCAATCGAAACGTTCAAATGTCTGGATTACTGAATAAAGTAAAGCAGATTTGCTTATACATTTGTGCTAATAGTATGAAACAAAATATTCTTGAGAAAACCGGCTAACATTTACCGGCAATTTTCAAAGCAATTTTATGTTAATTGAACTGAAGCACGTTAAATCACAGTTATTTCACATCAAATTAATAGAAAAGTACATAATTTTCTGGAGTTATATGCAAAGTTAATTGTGAAAACGTCAATCTGATGGTTGCAAGAACTGAAATTAACAAAAATAAAATGTCCGATAGCTAGCAGATTGAATGACTGTTTCTCAGTATAAATTTAAAACAAACTGAACGTAAATCATAATATCAGCTAAGCTCAATTTAAGTTGCTTCTTTTCCTGGCTAATCACTCGTAAAACGAGAAAATCTTTCTCGCTTGCTTATTTGACAATGGCCATTCCTAACGGCAAAAGTGGTGGCCATTTTAAGCGCCTAGGAAAGCAGCCACCGTAGTCTCTTATGAAGGGACGGAGAATTATAACCATGCCTTCTCCGGGATCCGAACCCGGGCCCTTTGGTGTCATAGCTGGCTCCCCTAACCATTTTACCATCTGGGCGGCTTGCAAGCAAATCTTGTAAACGACAAAAATACCTGTGGAGAGAACTGCTAAACTAAACTGCAGCTGCCATGTTGTGTAAACTCTGCTGTAAATTTTGGAACATAACACTTTATACTGTAAACTTCATATTATAAAACTTCATATTGTTATTTACCCTCGAAATTTTATACTGTTAACTAATTTGTATTCTGACTGAAGTTAGAAGTATACAACAGTCAAGAAGATGACTGGAAAATAAAAATAACAGGCTGCAATTTTTGCGGCAAATTTAACTCTGACAAGAAATAATTAGTTAGTATTTTAGGTAGCAATTTAAACTGAGAAACTGTCAACGGTAGTGAAATTGCTATTTTTATCCCAAAATAAATCAAAAAATGGCATCACGGCTTAAATCTGTGAGTGCATGCATTAAGCTTTTTAAAATGCAATTTTTACCTTTCCAGTTATTTTTTCGGAAATGGTGTATGTTTTTGGTACTTTTCTGTCAACGGGGCGCTAGTCGCCAGATGTGGGCTTAAGCGTCAAATGTAGTAGCCTCTTTAAATCGTTTCGTATGTTTATATATAGTGTTTTGCTTAATGACGAGGCTGAGCGCGATGCCAAACTTGTGCAATTTTGTTTTCACTTAAAAAAATCACAGAATTTCGCGATATAGAATTCGCGCACAGCTTTTGTATTGCTCACGTTAAACATTACATATAAAATGGTTATTCATTTCATGAAGGTTTGTGTATCGTAAGTATTGCCACCACCTACATAGATTTCGCGACAGCGTTTATGTTTGGTGCTAAGTGGTAGCTCAGAAAACTGCCACTTTTTGCAACGATAGTTTTTATTCTTCACGTACTTAAGCAGCACCCGAGTATGTAAGCAAAATAAGGGACTGTAAATATATATATCCATATTTGAAGCTAAAATAAATTAATGAAACAGTAATTCAGAGTTAAGTATCTGTTATAAAGAAACAGTTTTACACAAAATTTCAGTATATAAATTTAAAGCCCAATATCATGCTTTTTCTTATGTATGTTTTGTTGTAAAATGCTGTATGCTTCGATGATTTCATTCACTCAGTTTTTTAGTTTTAGAATAAATAATCTAATATCTTAAATAAAAATAGGCAAATTCTATTAACATTTGTATGCTGAACCCGCCTATAGCCGTTCGAATATTTTATTAGTTAAAATTTTGAGTGTCAGTGAAAATTTGTTTAATTAATAGACGAAGGAAATAAGAGGAGAGGACATAACTGGTTTTTCTGTACACTGCCATGAAGCAGTGGCGCACCCCTCTTGGAAACCAAAACATCCAGTGGCTCGCCATCACGTTCAATAGGTTTTGACATGATCAGAGGAAAACATTTTGAAATAACGTTGTAAATACGCATATATATGTATATATTTCTTTTTCTACAATATTTAAGAGTCCTGAGTATATGAAAAAATACATTTTTAAACAGAATTTCATTCTGAACTGAGTTAAATGCTATACTTTCCCCAGAACAGTTTTAATTTAAATGAAATATTTTCACAAGTTTTCATTAATTACATTAGAAAGAAATTTTAAGGTAATTCTATTTTTTTTCGGTTAACGATCACAAAAATTAAATTCAAAGTTTATCGTATTATTAATACGAAAATCACGCATTATTTTTCTTTTATTTACAGAGCTTCTTTTTGAAATATTTTATCAAATATGAGATAATTTTTATTTTCTGAGGCATCTTTTAAATCAAAAATCAGAGTCGCTTTATAATTTATGCTTCATTCGTTCCATTTCAAAAAAGAGCATCTTTTATTTTAATCATGAAATACATGAAATATTCCTACTGATTTCCATGTATTTAACTTTCTGTGAGTATTTCTGAAAGAAAAGGGGATTGCTAATATTATTTAAAACCTCTAATTGAATGATTATAAAATGTAAGGAAATAAGTCTTCTAATAATTATAAAAAAAATTATCCTACATTTCAAGAATGCACAGTTTAAAAATTGTACTTTACTACATCCTTAAATGCGCATCTAATAGACTGCGCTTAACAACTCATTTTAATAGATTGTTTTCCATTACGAAAAATGCTCGCTTAAATAGTTTCATAAATATATTTGTCAACCGAATTTCAATTTATGTTTACAATTAAATGTTTAGATAATACTTATAATCATTATAAATTTAGATACATTTAATAGCTAGATTCCTTCACAGTAACATTTATAGGATTCCTTCATTTCCAAATTACATTTATAAATAACTTAATAAATATTTACTTATTTTGTTTAAGGAAAATGTATGCTTTTCCCAAGGATATACGTAAATATTCATATATATATGTATTTAATATTTTTCATTTTCAGCATGTGCAAATCTATATCTGAGCCTTCACTATATTTTTCGAGTAAAGTAATTTGAAATTATTTAGCATGTATCAGAATTTTTTACATAAGAAATATGCATGAATATAAATTGAATGAAAATTACATCCGTTTTTATAACGCACTGAAAGATCAGGTTTCCTTCAAAATTTATCCACGAAGGCACCTCTTCCCTTAGAGAGACAGCCCTTACATGCTTTACTCTATAAATAAACTTAACCTGACATATGTGCCTAATTAGAAATACTTTAACATGCATAATTTTATATTTGCATTTTGGCATCAAATTTTATACTTTTGACTAAAAACACGTTTTTAAGTACATTCAGTTAAACACGTTTTTAAGTACATTCAGTTTTAAGTAGTTAAAATTTCCTAGTAAATATATTTTGACCAAGCACTCAAATATCTCTCTTAGCAATTTTACCCAATTTAAGAATTCTCTGGTAATACAATAAATAACAACTATCCATTTCATATTTAAGCATTAACCTGACGATCATCAGACCACAGTCTTGATTGTCTTAACTCTGCATAACAACACTGCTTCTTTTATTTTTTGAAATCGTTAAAACAACTGATTGATCTAAATTCACAAATACCTAACATTTCCACATTCCAAGGTAATTCAATATGTAACAATAGGCAACATGTATACTGGTTAAATAACACTGAATCACCCTATTTCCAAATTCCTAATAAGCTGTCATGATGATGTGGCACATTCATATGGTCACATCACCTCAGCTCTATATTTTTGTCGTCCAATAGCTTAGGCTTTTATCAAACAAATTCGTAATCAAAACTGCTGTCGCAAGTTATCGAAAATTAACTAAGATGTGATTTTTGAGTAAATGCCACTAAATTATGAAAATTGCTATTACCCATTCAACAATGAATATTTCTGTCATCTGGGAGTGTCCCCGCTTTTCGATTTGTGGAACTGTCATAGGTAGAGGTATCACCAAACCGCTGTCAACATACTGTGGATGTAAACAAACCACACCTGCTTTAGAGACCAAAGTTCGACAGCACTACGTCAGGCGTAGTGCGGGGATGGAGTCTCCTTTTATTCTTACTTCCATGGTTTAATTAGATTAATGCTCTTGCGACAGAATGCGAAGCATGAGATTTGTCCGTTCCCGGAATGCTTGCTTTTTAAGGATATATAACTACGCTGTAATATGCTTGATACGGTTCTAGGAAAAAAAACCACAGGAAAAATGCTCACAGGAAAAAAGAACAGAATGCGCACAGAAATATGCTCACACAGAAAAAAGCTCACATGTAAATAAACCCACTGATAAATAAAATACATAGAAATATCCTTACATTAATCAATCAATTTTGAACAACGTACACCTACTTAATTTTTTAAAGAAAAATTATTTGATCATTTGAAAAAAAAAATAATATTGGACTACTGCTCACATAAAAGTTTTCAGGGGCGGTATATAAATGAATGAAAACTACAGTATAATTTTGCATGTACTATAATATTTTATACCACTGCCCCTGTCCATTTTTATTCCTGTAACTGCCAATAGTTAATTTTTTTTAATCTATTTTTGCATACTTTTGATGTGTACCTACAGAAATTAATGTTTGAATGTAGTTATTTAAGTTTGGAGCTAGAAAAGTTCTAGAAGACCACAGTTTCTAATCGAAGTGTGGAATCAATATGAAACAGCTTTCGAAAAATCTCCTAAAACCACAAATTGTTATGAAAGCTTTTATAAGGTACTAAATTCATTATTTAATTGTAGCCATCCCAATTTGTGGTTTCTATTTGACGGACTGAAAAAAGATTTAGCCTGTCAACGTTTATTATTAGCTATTGTAAATATATGGCATACTAAAGACAAAAAAAAAAAAAAAAAAAAAGATTAAAACTTACATTTGGTAATCGCGAATTCTGTAAGGAACTATGATGAAATCGATGATAAAATTAGATATTTACATATATTAGCTAACATTCAGCACGTTTATGTATTTATAACTTTTTGAAATATACATTTATGATTTATATATAATAAAGTATTTTACGTAATTTAAATAAAATAATTATTTATATTTTCTTATTCTTCTAAATGTTTATATTATAAAATATGTAACTTGTATTTACTATTATTTTATTTTTTTAACAATGAAAATTGTAATAATTTCTCACTGTATATTCTGTTTCATTGTTTCTTTTTCTTTCGCTCCTTTTCCTAATTCAAAATGGCCCATTTGTTAAGTTATATAACAAGTGAATCCACACATAAGTTATACAGTTTTTGATATATATATATACACCATAGGTTTTTTGGTATATATATCAATTATTATAATATATATATATATATATTATATAATTTATATATATATATATATGTATCATATAATTAAAATATTTTTTCTTTGAACAATTCAAGTAGGTGTACGATATTCAAATCGATTAATTACTGATTGATTAATCTAAGGATATTTTTACGTATTTTGCTTATCAGTGGGCTTATTTCCATGTGAGCATTCATACCTGTGATCATTTTTATACCTGTGGGCTTTTTTTCCTGTGGGCATTTTTCCGGTCACCGCTTGATATTTGATTTTTTAGTTTTCAGTTTTATTTTATGTTAATTAATTTAATTTTATGATATATAATTTAAAATTCTTTTCGTCTTTTATTCTCACCTACAAACATGACTTCTACACTTATAAGTTCCTGAGGAAATGCCGCTTTAAAATATGCATTTAAAAATAATATTATTCTTCTCTTTCATGCATTCATAAAGCAGTAAACCTTATAGTCACATGTCCCCAACAAATATAATAAAAAATTAATTTAATAGAAAAAGCCAATTGAAATCTGTTAATATATGTTTCAATCAGCATGAGATTATTGATAAATAAATCATCATAGAAAATTTCTAAAATTTAGCATCTGAAAATCTCCAAAGCCGTAATTAACACAAACTCATCATTGCGAAGTAGAGCTGAAAAATGCACCTTGGTGGGGATGAATATTGATCTCTTTAGTGCAAAATTTATTTATTCCCAGAAAATATTTCAGAAGTAAATAATTTTCCAAAATATAAAAAAAAATAAAAATTCCTTTTCAGTAAAAAATGAATGATTAAAGAATGGTACACTAGTATGAGTATGTATTTATTCGATAAACAAAGTGAAAACTGAGATTTCATTCTGATTGTTTTAAAATATATTTGAAATGCATATAAATATTTCTTTGGATTTCCCAGTTTTCAATTATCTGAAAAATTTCAATTTTGAAATTATTTTATTTTAGGGAAGTTCACTATTCCGAAAGATGTTACCTGCGCTATACCTGTTTACAAGCTGCACAGAGACCAAGAAATTTTTCCAAATCCTGAAGAATTTGATGCGGAGCGATTTTCACCTGAAAACTGCAAAAACAGGCATCCGTATGCATACATGCCTTTTTCTATGGGCCCAAGGATGTGCATAGGTAAACGTTTTTTGACTCACTTTGAAAGCAAAATTTTGTTTGAAACCTTAATGCGTCTGTCTAACTTTCCTGAAAATTCTTTCCTAAATATTTTTTAATATTTCATTTTTCCTTCAGTTCAAATTCAGTGTCTTTTCATTAAGCAAAATTCAATTTTGAAAATCTGGAAAGCTATGATGTTAATCAATTTTAGCAACGAAAATATAAAATAATGTATGATGAAATAATAAACGAATGATATATATTTCTTTGGTTGTCAGTATGCTGTAGCAAAAAATGAAACGTTAACTAGAATTGCAAATTCGATCTTTGAAGCATTAGGCCTGAATACAAGAAATGAAGAAGGTTTACCTTTGAAAACTAAAAGTGTTTTGTTTGTTTATTTTCTTTCGTTTATACGTTTGGTTTTGTCGGTTTAGTTGGTTTCGGCAAAGCACACTGGGACTGTCCGCCTAAAGTATGGAATGCTTCATGGAAGGCTTTCTAAGAGAAACATCCACTTCACATGTGGTTAAGGCTATAAAACTATGAAGATGCCCATGTAGTCAACCCGTTTCCTACACGGAACTACCAGTGTTCATTAACTTTACCGTTCAACTGCGATTGGCCTTTTTGCACGTAGGAAATT
Organism: Stegodyphus dumicola; assembly: GCF_044657685.1. NCBI lineage: Eukaryota > Metazoa > Arthropoda > Arachnida > Araneae > Eresidae > Stegodyphus > Stegodyphus dumicola. The sequence continues at coordinate 35,888,711 of NC_140769.1, forward strand.
AGCTGTTAACTGAGCTTTTTTCTGAAAGTAGAGAATTTAGAGTATTTTCCCCAATATCTGTTTCAAGTTCATGTAAGTGCAAATTAAGTTTTACTGAAAATCCAAGGAAACGTTTCCGATGGAACAATAAAATTACTAGACATAAAGCATATAAAATTACTTGCAAATACTTTTTCTCATATAGGTATATATGATGTAACAATAATTGGATTTCTAAATCAGTCCAAAGAGAAAATTAAAAATACAGTAGTGCCTTCATATACGTCATTAGTCCGTTTCAGATCCTTGGACGTATACCAAAGTGGACCAAAAATCCTGGTATTAATATTATTACATTGTTTAATTCTAAAAACAAATGCAATAGATCAAATATACTTACGCGATACAGATATGAATCATTGCACGTAACAGTGCACTTAAAGGTTTTTTTACTATCCAAATCAAAAGTAATATTTTATTATGTTCCGACATTTCTGATCTTTACTTTGTAATCAGTTTTACCCTCTTTGTAACGTTAGCCGATTTAATAGCTTTTTTGTTTTTCACAATCGTACTCGGCATACGGCATGCAATAGCCATATCTACATCCCAAATGTTTGCGATTGCAATAACACTGGATTAGACAAATTTCTGCACCCACCTAATATATATTGCTAATCCACTCAATGAACGCCATTACATTTCTCAAGTTTGGAACCTGTTGTCCTCCGATATCTTCAAGTGAATTATACATGAAGAGTGATCTGGCAAATGTCAAATGAGTGATCTGGCACACATCACTTGCGGCTTGATTTTAGCAGCCTGCGGAAGCAGCATGAACTGACCCACGACAAGAGCATATCCAAAGTTCTCTCTTGCGGCTGAGTTTCACCTGAAGAATGCGCGACAACACGTAACCCCCCCCCCAGTATTCAACAATTCTTCAGTGACACCCCACCAGGTAGTATTGCTGCCTTGGCTTTCTTATCCTCCTGAACTAAAACACGTCTGGACTAAGATGAGAAAATGAATGATCTGGCACACACCACTTGTGGCTTAACTTTGGCAACGTGTGGAAGCAGCATTAAGTGACCCACGCCAAGAACGTATCCAAAGTTCTTTCTTTCAATGTCGAAGCATACTGCAGCAGTTATTGCTAGCCACATAAGATACTGATTTCTTCATGTTTCGCAAGATAAATGCAGCCGTAATTTTAATCACCTTGTTCCTTATATTATTGTCCAATAAATATATACATAGTTTGCCCAATTGCTTTGAAATCTGTTATTCTTCCTGGTATTGAATTTTGAAGACCAGCAGTGTATGATCATGTCACAATTCAGCCACATGGTTAGTAGGAAAATTAATTATACTTTTAAGTTATAGTACTTGTAATTACAAGAGACAATCTAACTTTTATTCTTCTAGGCTTCTAGGCTTCTAGGCTAGGTTTAGGATTTTCATCCTACATTCTAGTAGTCTATAGTGAACTGAGTGTGACTTCCCTGTGTTTAATCATTGGTGCAAAATTAGTCATAAAAAAATCAAATAACGATGAGAAAAAGGTGAGTAAATATTTAGGTGACGCAGTTTAGATGTTTTCGGTTTCCTTCTGAGGTTATTCGTCAACACAAAGCTCCATCTGAAAAGAGTTCTGTGGGATTTACAGTACCTCCTGTTAAGATTGCTTGTTTCATGTCTGTCAAAATACGCCTAATTTTAGACGTTCGCACTGAGAAAGAAACTTTTGTCTCGAAAGAAAGTTTGTTAATCATTCATTGTTTGGTTTTGTTCGATGTAAAACTATTATTTCAAATGTATTGCTCCCAAAATATTCAAACGACTTCAAATAATATACTCGATTTCCTTCATAATCTCTATTTCAGGGACACTGTTGTTATTTGCAAGTACACAAACGAATCGTTCAGTAATTTTTCGAAACCCATGAGTTAAAAGTTTTTACCATCTTTAGGTTAGGATTCGGAAGATTCCAATAATAAATACGCGGAGGTTAGAGATTTCTTATCTGGAACCTTATTAAAATTTGTGACTTCAAATATTTCAGCTCTAAAAATAATTTTGTCCTATCTGACTCTTCAGTTTTCGAAAAAGATATAAAACTCGGCTTTCTTCTCCCTTTTTTTAAGATTCAATTGCATTGTACCTTTTTAAGTAGAAGTAAAAGTTGGTTTAGATCATTTTTTCTTTTGTGCATGAATAACTAAACTAATTTAAGTTCACATCGAAATTTAGAATGAAAACTTGTAATAATTTTAAAAGCAATAAGCGTCTGTTTGTAGCTGTGAATAAATCTATCGTGCAGACAAGGTTTTTCTCCCACAATGCACTCGTCTGACAAACGGCTGTAGTAAAGATCTGGAACATCAATATTGTACATTATTATGAATTTCTGAAAATTTTTGCAATATTAAACGCATTTTATTTATACTGGCATTAAATAATAAGGAGGTTACATTGTAGAGACATTAGGTCATTTTGAAGCAGGAGACATGAAAATTGAGCACTGCCCTCGCCGGAACTCGAACCACGGACCTCTTGAAATCGCGTCGAGCGTGCTGACCACTACCCCACGAAGGCGGGAGAAATATAACATTTTGCTTTTCTTGTGTTCATATAAAAATATATACAGTATGTGAATCTTTAATGAAGTAAATTATAAGTAGAACTATTGCAATATTTAGCAAAACTTTTCTACGATGTTCACCAGGCTTCAAACTATAAGAGCATTGCAATTTATGAATACGGTTTTTAATTGTCTTTTTTCAGGTTACCAGTTCGCTATGATGGAACTGAAAGTGATAGTAAGTAAATTATTAAGAAAGTTTGAATTCACTTCTTTGGATCCGAGAAGTCGATCTCAGGAAATGTTTACGGTGGTACTGGCAAACTCAAAGCCTCTGCGTATTCATCTAAAGCAGCGAACTCCAGCATGAGAACTTTTTTCGTTATTTTATGCTTAGAATGACATCCTGTGTCATTAAAGTGTTCTAATTATTTTTCATGACTGCTTTTGCTTGCATCTTTATTATAGATTGGTAGCAGAAAAAAATCACTTTATAAACTCGATAAGGTTATCTAAAACGATTCACAAAGTTCAATTAATTGTCTCGTGATAATGTTAGTATTTTAGGATAAAGGTGTAGTCCTTTTTTTCCTGTATACAAGATTATAATTTGCTCCTGTTGCCTGAAAAATGCTTTTAAATCTGATGAAAAATACAAAACAAAATTTTGCCTAACGGGATTGTGTGAAGTGAATTTTTTAATTTGCACTGCACGCGGGTTTTAGCTTACGGTCGGACAAGACATCACGCTCATGTATGTTTACAGTATCTTTATATCATGTTATTTAAATGCAGGGGAGCTAAGGGGTAGTTGTAACAGGGATAAGCGGTGGTTTTTGTTATGTTGCGACCTATCTCACTTGTCTGATAGCAACCTCGGAACAAGCCCCTGAAATTCATCTTGGCAAGGATAGCAAGCTTGCGCCCGTCGTTGGCAAGGGACAGGTCACAGACAATACGACTTCGCTCATTCCGGCCCCTAATTTGATGAAGAGTACCCCGGGAGCGGACGGGTCTGAGGGTCTCCCACCCCTCTTCTCCTACCATAAATCTCTCGAGAAGACGTTCGGCTCGTTAGAGGGCCCCCATACCGCAGAGACACTATACAAATATCCATGACTTTTCCGGGTTTCGAACCCAGGACCTTCGGTACTGCAGTAAACTTTCTTAACTAGAATACCATCAGGATGGTGCGTTGTTTTTTAAAATTTTTCATCAGAATTTTCACTAAACGTGATTCTTATTACACGCGCTATTACGTAAGTACAGTCTATGCCCCGCCGAAACAGGTGGTGAGAGATCGTTTGCATATACTTCATCTTAGCTAGTTAATAGAAAAAGAATATTTAGTAATCTCTGATTTAATGCGTGTTATACATCTTTTATAAAAATGGTTTCACTTATTTACTTTGACTGTGTGTTAAAGTGCTGCTTAAATTTTTTTACCAATCGCGGTAGTTTTTTATAAATCAACAAAAATGTCTGAAATCTTACGACGGAACAAGTTGTAACAGAATTTTGGGCCGAGTTGTAGCAATGTTACAACGTGGCCAGATATCTTGATTCATGTAGTGAAACGTCTTTCTTTAAATGTTAATTCCTTTATTCCATCCAGTTTTTTTCCTTAAAATAGAAAAAAATCAATTTTTGACTTTCAAAGATAAAACTTGAGACCTTTATCTCGGACACAGACTAATAGATCCCGACGCAAGAGGAAATCTACCGTTGTAACTGACTCACCGGAAACAGATGCATTGGAAAGAGAATATGAAGAGATATCAATAAGAACCGGAAACGAAAAGGAAGATAAAGGAAAAGGAAAGGTTAAGACAAAAATCCAAAAAGAAAAAAGAAAAGGATAAAACGAGGAAAAAGAAGCATTTTGAACTCATATACAGATTCTGAGAGAGAAAAGTGGTTAAACCTAACTTGCGGAGGCGCCAGCAGCGATTCTGATGAAGAAGAATGGATGCAATGCTTAATTTGTAAAATGTGGGCACACGTTCAGTGCGTGATAGGAAATAATCTATCATTTTTTTAATTGAAATTCTGATGAAGACTGACTTTTATGTTTTTAGTTGATTAAATAATTTTATCCTTTTTTTATTATAAAGCTTTCGGTATCATTCCTTGCCACTACATCAGGTTATAATAACCTTCATGTGCTTTTTAAATATTGTCGTTTTTAATGTTACTATTTGTCCCATGTCTGTTACAATTTACACCAAGTCCAGGACAAATTGTAACAGACGAGTAGTTTTGATAAAATACTTTTGCACTAAAATCAACAAAATTGCCAAATGTTTTTTTTTTCGCATATGATGAATAAATAGTTATCCTATGAAAAAACAGCAATTAGGCAAAAAATCGTAAATTCATTCAAAAGTATAAATAAGTTTCAAAAAAATTTTACAATTAATCCCTAGCTCCCCTACTAACTGAGAAATTTCGATCTCATAAAGATAAATAGTAACTAGCAAAGGTAGGAAGCGCAATTATGTAACGTAAATTGTTTTCATCTCTATATGATTCTTATTATTATATTCATCTCTGGGACGTCAGAAGGAAATTTGAAGCGCTATGAAAAATAGAAAGTAAATAAGCAAAATATTTGCTATTTTAGTCAAGCTTCTTGAAAGAACGTATTCTGAGGTATAGACAATATCACATAAGTAAAAAATGTCCTTCATATATATACAGGGTGATTCAAAATTATATGTAAAAAATGTAAAGGCAGTTAGAGGGGACCTAAATAAACAGATTTCGTATGAGAATGTCTGTGCGATAATGCCGCTTTGAACGGTAAACAGCGCTGATAGTGCGGTGTATAAAAACGCTGCATTAGCTGGATTCTTCATTTCCCGCATGGATTTCGAGCAGCATGCATAATTACACCAATGCGGAGTTGCTAACATTCATTTCCTGTATAGGGGTGCACGAGGAAATAGATTAGCTGCTCAAAGGATGTAAAGAGAGCGATTTCCCGATAGGAATTAGCCGAATCGTAGACCATTCGAGCGTCCTCATCAGGAGTTAAGCACGAGTGGATCGTTTTATATGTCCAAGCATGATACTGGCATCGGAAAATATCACAAAATCCCTGCAATGGAAGCAAGAATACTAAACATAGTAGGGGATAGTCCTTAGTCAAGCTCGAGAGCTGTAGGACGTGCAGAGGTGAGCTATGCACCTGCTTTGAGGACTTTACATAAAGATGAAATGCATCGGTATCATTTACAGAAAGTGCAAGCAATGACCCCTGACAATTATCTTCCACGTCTCCACTTTGCCCCTTGGTACCTACAGCAGACTGCAAGCAATTAAATTTTCGCTGCAGATGTTTTATGCACTGATGTGGCTACCTTTACGCGCTCGGGTATGTTTAACATCCATAATTCCCATCTGTGAGCTAATGATAACACATATGGCACATTAACACACGCCTACCTAGAAAGGTTTTTCCATTAATGTTTGGGTAGGCATTGTGCACAATAACTTAGTTGGACCGTACATTATAGCTTAATCGTTTAACTGGCCACACGTACAGCATCTTCTTACAGGAGGTCTTATCTGATATTTTGGTCGATGTTCCTCCAACTGTTCGCAGACGAATGTGGTTCCAGCAAGAAGGATCTCCAACTCACTTTAGCTTGAACGTCAGGAATCACCTGGATGCTGTCCACGGCAAGCATTGGATAGGACGGTGCGGATCAGTTCCTGGCCATCGCGTTTGCCTCATTTTAACCTGCTTGTATTTCTTCTTTTAGGATCATATTAAAAGCCTCATGTACGAGAGTTCTGTCACCTCTGAAAAGGATTTTGTTGCCCTCTTGTCTGTTGCTGCTGGACATGTGCTCGACATGCTTGACGTCTTTTCTAATATATGCCGATCCATGCGCTGCCGCTGTGAATCTTGTATCGCTGTTGGTAGCCGCTCTTTCGAGCAGCTATTGTAATTTTTTTTTTCTTTACTGGTCTTTTCAGTTTCTTGTGATTGATACTGCTTTACATGCTAGCGCCTTAATACGGCGTTACCACGCGCACATTCCTATACGAAACGTACTTATTCAGGTCTCTGCTACCTGCCTTTACATTTTTTGCATATTGCATATAGTTTTGAACCACCCTGTATATATACAATATATATATATATATACGTTACAATACTGCGACTTATCTTTTAATATAAAATCTGCTGCTGATATAAACTGTTGGATTAACTGTAGCAACGAAAGTGCCCTCTGATGAGCAGCTGGAGAAATACTTCAGTAAAAGCCAAGTGATGAACCTGATAGGCTGTAGACTCTTGCTCTGTAATTTTCTTAAAGTTAAATTGATGTCCGTAAGAAACTTAAATCTGTTAATAAATTATTGTTACACGATAAAGGACTCTTTTATGACACCATCCAAAATGACTCCCCACCTTATAATTAACGCTAGTGTGGTTTCTAACCAATCCTTTACTATAAACTCTGCTGCTAATATAAACTATTGGGCTAATTGTAGCAACGAAGATATTATAGCCTTCTGGTGATATTATAGCCTTCTGGTGAGTACCCAAAGAAATATTTCAGTAAAAGCCAAGTGATGAACCCGATAGGCTATATCAGACTCTTGCTCTGTAATTTACTTAAAGTCAAATGTGATGTCCGTGTTTAATTTAAACCTGTTAATAAATTATTGCTACACTATAAAGGACTCCTTTATGGCCCTATAGAAAACGCCGCCCTTTATAATACAATACAAGCAGCTGTTTATGCTCTTCGCGGTTGTTTCTTACATCGTGTTTTTTCTATTCCCGAGCGAGCTCGTTAAGATTAAATTAAACCATTCCGTAACTAAGTTTGATAAACTCGACTGATGCAGACCTCCAGGACAATTTACAGAACATAACAGAATCTGGTGGGAATTTGAAGATATGATAATGGCTGATAGGTTCTTCTCATAATAATTACATTTCTATACCATTTTTACAGTATCAATAAATATGTTTTGTTTGACATTTTCCTTGAAATTTAGTGGGACGTCGCCTTATTCATCAATATTGTGTCATCGTCGCATGCATAGCAGAAATTCATTTCATCATTACCGCCCCCATATGTGGGCGTATAATGAATATTCATCTTTAGAGCATCGAGTTGTATATTAGATATATAAATCAAGCTTTGCATTGAAAATCTGTCATATTATAAGTTCTTAACTTACTTAACACAAAGGCTGCTCACACAATTTTTAGACAATTCTCCTTGTATTTGCAGTAAATATTTTATCTAAGCTTTTTATGTTTTAAATGTTCTGTTTGGTAGCCCTTATTCTTCACTATCTTTCCACACCGTAATTTTCAAGACAATAAAGCCTTTTATAGTATCGGAAGAGTTATTTTATCCCATTCCTCTTGAACTGTTTTCCAAGGAGTCCAAGGAGGGTTGTAGGTCGACGTTTGGACGTTGAAAAAATGCCCATAGCGTAAACGTCCGTGGGTGATGCATCAGGAGATTTAGTATGTATATGAGTATGGCCCTAACAGCCGCTTATTGTTCCAGTCCTTCTAGGAAATTAATAATGGAATTTAACATATGGCTGCTTGCTTTGCCTTAATTCAGTTCTACTAATTGATCACACTGTGTTCAAACAGAAGGTATTTCATGTTTGAAAGTTGGGCATAAAATATATTTTTGATAATATGTGGAGTTGATCTTAACACTTTCTCCGCTTCCTTTATTTTCCCTTCCACCCTGTAAAGTTTATGTTAATTTTTCTACCAGTTAATTTTTAGTTAAAAGTTACTTTCCTATCTTCCTGAATTTCAGCTTACAACTCTTGTCCAGAACGTATTTTCAGAATCGCGTTTGAATGCATATGAGGAGAAGTATTTAACCGTGAAGTTATACTAACGTCGTTAGAAAGCCAGAGAAGAAAGAACTTCGTTAGAAATATGTATTGTTAAGAAGGAAAACTTCGCAGCAGCAGGAGTGGCTCCCTTCGATCGAAAAGGGAATCAGCTGCGCATGCGTAAAACATCTGTCGCCAAAAAGCGACAAAGCTCGAAGCTGATGTCGAAGTTCGAATAGGTTTGACGGTCATGTTTATCAAGAATTTAAAGCTGTGTGACTCCATTTTTTCCCTTCATATTGACGGATATAAAATCAGACATCAACCTGCGATATGGATAATGCAAGTTCAACAGCCAGTGAAAGTGAAACTTCACCTAATTTTCTTATTCATCCTAACCCTGTTTCTCAATTTCCTGTACACGTGGCGGAGGAGAAAAATCTCGGTCAGGTCCGGTACATCACAGACGGAAGAATTCTCGCCAACAGGTTCCGTTGCCAAATCCCTTGGCGAATTTTCCCTCTTCTTTCTAGCGGCGTAGAAGACAAATTGGTTTACATTACGTCTTTACATACACGTTCATTGGCAGAGATTCTGACTAGCGGATGTTCGCCTTTTTAGACTACTCTCTCTTTCTTAAGCTATTATTAAGCTCGGCCGTATTTTAGGCCCTTGATTGCTTCGCCGTAAGTTAGTTAAGTTTTATTGATTATTATTCCTGAGTTCAAGCACAGGAATCCTACAACCCGTTATTTCTTTAAAAGCTCCATTTTCTATGAAAACAAAACTGTCAAGTAGCACACTATAATTTGTTTTCAAAAATATAGTTGCAGTTAAAAAAAATTCCAACCAGACGGTTATTTTATAGCAGAGCAAAATCTTCTAAAACATGTGTGTACAGCTTCTCTATTACGTGCTGTAAGAATCTAATAGTTAAAATAAATTCAAAATAGTCTCTTAACGACACAATAATTATTAAATATAGTAAATCTTTTCAAGAAAATCGCAGACGATTTCAGATAAGGTCGGTCTTCCGCGATGGTAATCTTCTGCGATTTGCTGACTGTCGGTGGAGGTGGTTATTGGTTTATCTGAATGGATATATCCTATTTAAAGTTCTTGGAATGTGTTAAGGTGCCCTGGAGTAGAAGTAATAGTTATCTGCTTAATAACGCTATAGTAACAACAAGCCAATCAAAAAAATAAAGTAGAAAAACAAAATATCTTAGCACATATTTTATATTTGCTCAGTTCTCTAAAAAGTTAAGTTATACTTTTAAGTATCGAAAACTAATCTTATGTGTAAAGCGAGACCCCGAAAAAAACTACAAATCTTGTTTTACAAATTTTCAGACAAAATTTTAATAATTGATAGAATACGTCTCGGCAAGAATTTTCGTCATACATTATATGGGCGTAATTTTGCGTCTATATCGTTATACGTATTTATAATCGCAGAAAGCTGTTGCTTGAAATTTATATTATACCAAAAATAAAAAGTGTTTTTGTTTTAATTTTAAATTTAAGAAAAGTTTCAGAACTCTTTCTTAATAGAAAGTCATTTTCCTTATTTTATCATATTTTCTTATTAAAATCACAAGAGATATTTAACTTCCAAATAAGAAAAATAATTATTTTTATGATTCTTTTAACTTCCAAATAAGAAAAAATAATTATTTTTATGATTCTTTTAACTTCCAAATAAGAAAAAATAATTGTTTTTATGATTCTTTAAACTTCCAAATAAGAAAAAATGATTAATTTTGATTCTTTTAACTTCCAAATAAGAAAATTAACTATTTTTATGATTCTTTAAACTTCCAAATAAGAAAAAATAATTATTTTTATGATTCTTTTAACTTCCAAATAAGAAAAAATAATAATTTTTATGATTCTTTAAACTTCCAAATAAGAAAAAATAATTAATTTTGATTCTTTTAACTTCCAAATATAAAAAAAATAATTATTTTTATGATTCTTTAAACTTCCAAATAAGAAAAAATAATTAATTTTGATATTTTTAACTTCCAAATAAGAAAATTAACTATTTTTATGATTCTTTTAACTTCCAAATAAGAAAAAATAATTATTTTTATGATTCTTTTAATATTCGATTTATGTATTTAGGTTGCCGACGCTGTGAAGCAGTGATTCCCAAAAATTCTGGGTATCATATTTCAAAGAAAATACCCATTTTGACCGCTATCGAATGCAGTTTAACGATGTTTTTGCGTGACATCTGTACGTAAGGACAGAATAAAAGACTCTTTTCCTGCCAAACGAATTATAAAACTGATTTAGAATGGATTCAGAAGAAATATTTTCGTGGCGTTTGTACATACCTATGTATGTATGTATGTATCTCTCATAACTCAAAAACAGCCTCAGAACACTGAAATTTTGTACATAAGACTGCTATAACATGCAGTTGTGCATCTCCCGTTTTGATTGCAATAAACCCTACCAAATGTATATAAATATATAATACCCACTCTGTTACTCGGCTCAAGTGAGCTCAGTTTTTTATTGTTATATGTTATTAAAAAGTGCATTTTTTGCTTCAAAAATTATTGAATTATGCTTTTCCTAACTTCCGGTTAAGGTTTTTATGCCTTTAGTTAATATGAATGTAATAGCTGTAGAATTATCAACAATTTAAATGTTGTTGAAGTGCTATTAAACCTAATTTTTTACCATAGCAGCATATTTGTTTACATTTGAAACTTAACAGAACAGTGAATTAAGTCTTTCTTCACCTTCAGTATCTTTTTGCCGAGTGGGACCAAACGTAATTTTTTAGTTTTGTGCACGAAAAACTCTGCCTTCTTGCCTGCTGGCGAATTCCTTGCTGAATTGTTTCAACTGTATTTGGTGTTTTATGTTTTTCTAAATTTTTCAATTTTTTAAGATATTTTGCGGTTTTACGTATTTTTGCCTTTCCGCGAAGTGAGACCTGAATTAACTGATTGCGAAACATCTCTAGTGAATTTCGAGGAAACACGTTTAAATGAAATGCAGCAAAAAATGCGTATAACTTAATATTTCGTACAAAAGAAGTCATGTGGTGTCCGCATCAGATTTTTTATATTTGGCATACATTTGCTTAACTTATTTCTTAAAGCACCTCTTTAAAGAATATTTCAGTTGTTTTCAATTTTCCATATTAAATTATAACTTTTCTAAAGCCTACGTCAACTAGGCATGGTAAGTTGATAATGCTAATTCGGTAGTAAATTTTATTTTGTGTTATTTCTTTCGGATGACTCTGTAGAGACATTAGGTATTTTTTGAAAGCAGGAAAGATGAAAAATTAGCAACGCCTTCGCTGGGAATTCAACCGCGGACCTCTCAATTACGCGCTGAGCGTGCAGACCGCTACACCACGAAGACTCGTTAAGAAGGCGGGAGAAATACCTCATAAATTCGAAAATTAGGCTATTTATTTGTTTTGATAAGGCTTCATTTTGTACGATTTTGTACGAGCTTTATATCATTAAACAATTAATTACCAATATTATCAATAGACTCTTTTGTAACCAAAGGAACTTGATTATGCTGGTCAGTTGAAAGTATATATTCGGCTATGCAACCCCGAGCCGCCCCCTTGATTATCATCGACCTTTTTAAAATTCCATCGCCCCTCACGGGGTATAACCGACTCCGCTGAAGGGGAAAAAAAAAAAAAAAAACTTCTTTTAAAGGTTTTTTCTTAATTCAACAAATACATCAATTTTTTTTACAATTCGTTGTATTCGCATAATATCAATATTTTTAGGAGAAGTTTCTCCATATTTCGAAACGATCCCAGTTTCCTGTGAACAAGAATAACTTTCAGACGCATCTCTGAACTATTTTTAGTAATTATAAATAATTTCGCACGAATGCATGCTGGAAATTATTTTAAATATAAATTAAAAAAGAATTTTAACGAATTTTTGGTTGGTATTTTTGAGTAATATAATCTACCTCCCAATGTACCATGGGAATTCTTATCGATTTCGAAGAGCGGCTTTTTATTTGGCCTTCAAATGCTATCGTTTACAGCGTTTCTATAAATCAAATCCTGCTAGCAAACCACCTGATCCATTCTCAAGAGATTAAAATTATCACGAAAAAAGCAGCCAGTGTTTTTAGGAAAAACTCTGCGTTAAAAATATCATTAAAAATAGACTGAATCAGGTTTTAATAGAATGGCTAATGGCGGTTAAAGGCACGCGCAGCAGGCAGTATACTGTGTAATATACTTTTTGATCAACACAAAGCCGCGTTTCGAAAGTGAAGTTCATTCCAGTTACTTTAGTAAGACGTAATCTTATCTGAATCAATAACATTAAATGCTTACTAAAATTGACATAACATACAGAAATTGAGGAATTAAGCTGACTGATGATCCTGCCGTTACTCTCTCGCCTGTTATTTAATTCTCATTATTCCTCAGTTTTAATAAATATATTTACAAAAATTTTTATCGGTATTTATCGGGCAGTTTTATATTTCCATTTTTATCTTTTATCAGTCAACAGATTTTAGTCTTCACGCAAGAAAAATTTAAATTGTTGATTCTTTTTATTTATCGCATAGATTTTTTGTTTTGTTGATGTTCTCTGTTTTCTTACAGTAGAAAGTCAAAATAATAGCAGAGTCTAGAAATATAACAGACGTGATATTTGTGTCTTGGGCGTTCACTTTTAGTCACATGAGTGCAATATTTTTCGTTGTAACTTTTTACCTGTCGACCTGGTCTATATTTATTTTGTAGATGGGTGAATTCAGTCCTCTCTATATCCAAATTATATTTCACGTACTGTACGACATACTCGTCAGATAGATTTTTGATTTATAAGTAGTTCTTTATTACCACGCCAAAGCTGTTCGCTACATTATTACTCGGAAGACTAGTTTGTTAAAATATAGAGTATTCTGAAATATATAGTAAATCTTCTCTTCATTGGAGTAATGCTTTTCACCTGGAATATTAAACTCCTTTGTTTGAACAGCATGACTTTGAATATTTTCAGCCTAACCTGGAACTTCTCTTAAATTATTTCTCTTTAAGGTTTTTCTCCCTCATTTTCTCTAGCTTTTTTTTCTTTCTATGTTCTAAACATTTTCTCTTTTGTAGCATTTCTGTACCTAACGTCACAAACACATGCAAAACATTTACGAGATATTTAAGCTCCTATAACGCAAAATTACGATAATTTTCCTGCTACAGTAAAATTAGAGAGTATCAGAAAAATGATAGGAGAGCAAGCGGCTGCATATTTTGTTGTGTGCACATTCGTTGAAAATGTCTTATACGCAATTTTTTTTTTTTTTTTTTTTTTTTGAGATGTTAAGGCCAATTTCATGATCAAACCTGTTAGGCCAATAAATTAGTCACTTAATAATTATTCAATGGATATCTGTGTAATTTTGTGTTTGGTTTCCAAGATCAGTAGTTTAACTAGCAGATTTTAGATCATTTGTGAAAGACATCAACATGATCCAAACGCTAAGTATCCATTGGAAATCTAGATCAACGGTATAACGTAGCCATGAAATACAAAATTTGGCTGTTTCATAAACACGTAGATCAGAGGCCACAAGTGTTTGCTACATACATATCTGTTTCATAATTTAGAATAACATTTATAAGACTTAGTTTCAACTTCCAAAGCTGAAAAGAGAATTTAACATACTGATAACCCTGAGGATGGTAGCACTCCAGGTCAACAGACAAACAAAGTTATGCTCTTCCCAACCCAAGTTCAATGACGTCATTTGATTTATAGTAGTGGGAGAAACAGAGACACAACGGAAGTAGAGAGTAGTTTCTTTGGACCAGACCATGAGTCAGTGACGTCACACGCTCAAAGACTTCTGGTAGGAAAAGTGCGGCTTTGTAGTACAGTGACCTTGATTGTTTTGACGATAATGTCTTCAAAAAAATAGTAATATGGGGTGACAGGATGTACGAAAGGATCAGACTATATTACTAACAATAGCATCTCTTAAATTATTACAATTTCCATGCCTTCCGGACTAAGTTTCGAAGCTCTGATATATGTTCAGGCTGACATGAAAGGTTTGAAATAAAATGACATCCTCTGATTATAGGCAATACATTTCTCCCACCGTACAATAAAATTTTTAGACCAAATAAAACATCTGGCCAAATCTGTTTGGATCCTGTACGTATATCACAACTACTTACGTTTTTCTCAAATCATTTCAGAAATTAAAAGCTAATTCCTATTTTTGCTTTCGCATTTAATCATAAAAGTTAAATTCGTCATCGGACATTTTTCTTATAGAAAAAAAAAAAAAGTAATAATCTAATCCTTTCATTAAAGCGAAGGTTCGTAAAGCCTATTCTTTTCTAACAATTTATTTACAAGATTTTGAATTTTCTTTGGCAATAAATTAATTCATTTTTATTAAACATGAAGAAACAAGTATTTTTAAGTCAGTAATATATTTGCTGTCCTATAAATACAATGCTGACAATCGCCTCTTAGAAACAAGTCAAAAACTGGTAAGAAATATAGAGATATTTACAATTCTTTGAACACAATTTTGAATATTATTTATCTCGTAGAAATGAACAATTATTCTTGCAGCCATTTATTAATTAACTGCTTGGGCATTCCTACATTCTAATGCAAAAAGCACACTCGTGAACTCATTCCGAAAATAAAATATAATTTAAAAAAGTTATTTTACGATAAGTTTTTATATAAAATGGTTATGATAATATACTAAAAGGAGGAAAATAATTTATCATAGTTTAATGAGAATAATATCTATTTACAGAGTTTATTTACAATTTTATATTGCAAATAATAAAAGCGTGGAGCGGCCACGATAAGTTAAAAAAGATAATGGTTTACTCATTTGACAATGCCATTAAATTTATAGATTTCATTATTCCCCCCCAAACAAAAAACGGAAAAAAATCTTTTCAATGAAACTTGTATGGAAATTTGAACTTAATTTCTGGATTCTTGACAAATTCTTTAAAATCGCTTGATTTTTTGAGTATTTAAAGTCTTTTATTTTAAAACTAGAAAGCCCAGCGGTCATACGGAATGACCGCTGTTCTAGATATTATAAATTGTAATTCAAATTATTTGGGCAAAGGTGTCTGCTAATTCAAATTGGATTACCCAGGGCAGGCGGCGAGGACGCGCCTTTGCTTACTGTTCCACGGGGTTTCCCCCCTTCTACTTGCTTAATTGATTAAAGTAGAGTGCAATGACGGAAACCACTGGCGGTACATTTTTTAAGAGCCACCGCTAACTCAATAAGTAAAGGTGATTTAAATAATAAAATGTTAATTCACATGCCAAAGATCTCTTTGTACACAGCATTTCTTGTGTAGATCTTTTCATCATTTTTAAGCTCGCCTTGCAGAAAACCATCAATTATTTTTAATTTTACGTCCTCTCTTTCACGAACTCTTGAACAGGGAACATAAAGTTGACCGTGTCTAAATGCAGGCTCAGGTAAAAAAATGCCAACACTCTTAAGCGTTTGGCCCTGAGACATATTGATGGTCATAACGACGGCAAGTTTTACAGGAAATTGTCTACGTCTCAATTGAAACGGCAACCCTGTGCCGTGGCAACTCATTGGCTAGTACAGTTACGCAAACAACCAATAAACTATCGGCGACAAACAGACACTTAAGCCGCATATAGATATGGGGTGAAGTAACATTATCTCCTCCGAAACTGCTGTCTCCCGGGCTTAGCGAAGCACACCGTTGGATTCAGCAAGTCCCTGTCACGCCATTTTGATCATTCGCGTGTTCTTGGGACTTTAATTAGCCGAGATATTAATGAAAAACTAATTTTCCCCTACGTTTTCCGTATATTTTTCACTTTTTCCTTGGGTTTTCCCTATTAGAGGGATTTGGCTACGTACCAAATTATTTTTTCTCGAATATCTACGGAACTCGCCGAGTTGAAATTCGAGACGCGTATCCTCGGATTCCCAAAAATTCTCCGAATTCACCGATACCGTTCTTATCTTCGTACGACTTTAATCGGCAGAGATATTAATTATAATTTGCGTGCTCATTTTTCCGAGTGGCAACAATAAACTATCGGCGACACACTTTTTAGCCGCTTATTTATATAAAGATTTCAACATCTAAAACGGAACCATATATAAAACTTTGAAACTTTCCCGCGTAATAAAAGAAACTGTTCACTATCTTTTAAACTAAGAGTAATTAACAAAAAGTATATAAAAATCTAAATGCTCTCATATTTTATATTACGCCCAAAGGGGAGCTTTATCATTTACGCATACATACACCGAAAGCATTTGGTCTAACGTCTTTTTGAGCCAAAAATATTGAAAAACTGCATATCTTTAGAATTTCCGATAGACAGTCTCGTGCGCTGGAGATAAAATTATTTTATTCCGCACAGTGTGTTACTAGTGCTCGTTTGAAGTCTTGCAGTTTTTTAATTAAATATTCGTTAAAGTTTAAAATGTATGAAGTACATTATAAATCAAACTCGTAATTCAAGATTCAGGCTCTCAGGTGCCCATATTCGTGTGGAGGACTACATTATTCGGAATTCGATGACTCTAGCTATCGTTGTTCTTCACAATGCGAGAAACATACACACATTCATGCAGATTTTTCATTGTTTAATTTCTTTAAATATAATACGAGGAGATAACATTTAGTGGCAACAATTTGCAAAGTGTCACACCCGTTTATAGCGATTCGACGCATTTCTAAAATTAAAGAAATGCTGCTTTAATTTACTTCTTTTTTTTTTTTTTTTTTTTTTTTTTTTTTTTTCTGCGTCTTTTTGCCACGAGGTTCACTGAGTCCAGAATTTATGTAAATTTGGTGGCAAGCAGTTTTACTATAGTTTAGATATTTACATATAGAAATATGAGAGTTTGGCCTGCGGTTCGCGAGTTGAACAAAAAGTCTGTTAGCAATGTTAAATGCTGGTCTTGTTTGGAGTTTTCTGAAATAAAGTTAGATCCTCATTTGGTAAGTGCGTGCATTTTTAAATTCTGATTACACAAACAGTCGTTTATGTAATCTTGTTGACTAGTCAAATTAGATAAGAACTGTTGCATTTATAATCATAGATAAAGTAAGCTTTGAGTTTTCAACCAGGTGCAGGTTGGGTGATAAATTTATGTTTTTATATCTTTAATTCAACCATTCAGAAGTGGACAGGTATAATAAACTCAAAATCTTTTAACTGCGTGTCTTTTTCTTTGATAGTTGAATATTCTAGTAGTCAAAATTCACCTCACAGAACAAAAGTAATACCTTATTGTTATTGTATTAGCCTAGCTCAGTACTTAGAACCCACAGCAGTTGTTAAAAATGATTCGAAACTGTACTGTACTACGATCTAATGCACCAAGTAAGTAAATTCAATTGGCCGAATGCCACAAGGCTTGATGCAGGATTACAAAAAGGCTGTTAGGTTTTAATAAAGCTAAATAGAATGAGATATGTTCGCACTGTTTTGTGGTTTATTAAAATAAGTCACAGAATACACTACTTCAAAGAAATGAATATCTTAACCACAATTTAACCATGACTTATGTATTTGCTTATATTTAAATTTAATGCTCTAAATCACAAAAAAAATTGGAATGTTTTATTTGCAAGCGTACCAAAGGAATAATAAAACTAATACTGGCAAGCTAAGATATTACACGGGAGCTAGAAGTGTCACTATTCAATATCTCTTCGCAAATGTTCTTTACCATCTTGAGTATGGGACTATATAGTTTGTGGAAAAAGGTTTCGACATCTGCCGTGCAAATATCTTCAACATTCTTTTCAAAACATGTCACGATGCTCTCCAATTTCCTGCAAAATAAAAGATAGATGTAAATAGTCACTTAGGAACTCAAAGTAATTAAAATATATTTACCCGTGATAGATCGAATTAAACTTTGACTATCGAAAGTCTCATATTACACATTACAAATGCTCTACGTGAAATTCTTTTGTTACGTAGCACCCACCCAATCTTCAGTCGAGATTAACAAATGACAATACGGTCTTCATCTAGACTCCAAATTCATAAGAAATCGATTTTTGGCACATATTTTTTAAAATTGCTGTTGAGAGTGATATAATAAATATATATCTTCTTACGTAGCTATTGCCATCGGAAAATGGTAAATTCCAAATATCAGGTCGTCGCATCAGTCATGTCGTATATGCTTGTGTAGTTTGAAATGGATATCTGTTAAATGATAAACGGATATCATATGGAACATCTTGTATTATTCCATAAAAAACTTAGATATTTAAATTTAAATTTCATGTATCATGGGTAAATGCGAATAAGTACTTTGCTTAAATCGTTGAAACCGGATAATTCCTTTCGACTTAGGCTTTTATCTTAAAGGATGAAGTCAAAGGTTGGAAGATTTTGAACAAAATCTACCGATCTTGAGGGTGCTCAGACGCAGGTACCTCTTTTTCAAGAGCAGAATTATTTTTGCTGTTGAAGAAGAGGAATCTGTGTTTGATCGCTCTTGCAATCGTAAACGTTTTGTTTAAAATTTACGCCAGAGACAGGTTGCTGCTGTATTTAATTTTTTTTTAGACTGGCGTGTTTCTCTTTCAATTTGTGACAGACAGATTTTAAACGAAATATGGTACAGACATAATTTGCTCTAACAAAAAAAATATACCTTACAACAGTCATGGATGGAACACAATTTAAGTTTGTTCATAAATAAAAATGAAATATCAGTTTAGAAAAATGTTGCTGATGTAATACATTAACTGGCGAGCCTTTCATGCAAACTGTAGTGAAAAGTATTGAACAACACAAAAAAGAGAGAGCTTGCTCGCAGAATTTTACAGGATTCGTGCTTCAAAAAACACTGTCACGTTAATTATTGGCTCATAGCCAACTCATAATATTATTTCCATAAATTAAAAAGGAAAATATCTGATATGGGCAACACATGACTTCCTTATACGGCATGTTAAATTATACATATTTTTTCCTGCGCTTCATTTAAACATATTTCCTCGAATTTTATTACAAATATAGTATATCTCATTCAATTAGTTCAACTCTCACTTCCCGGCAAGGCAAAAATATACAGAAACTCAAACTATTTTCGCAATTACAACACTTCCTTTACTTCGTACAAGACAGTAAACAATTAGTCTTTACACAGGGCTATTCGTAACTTTTCAAAACCTTTCTGAAACTTTCCAGAACAAATGACCTCATACCTTTTTAAAATCTCCATAATAAAAATTATGCAATTGCTAATAAATTTTATTTAACGGAACTAAAGACCAAATTATCATTTTTTTTTTTCGTTAAGGGCTTAATGTGTTCACCTTTGCTGATGCGATAATTTATTTCTTCAAAGCACGTGCTAGTGTATCATGATCGATTAAATCCTCCGTGTTATCGCGAAGATCCTCGGGGTTCATGAGAAGCGCAGGCAAAAACACAATACCCTTGACGAATCCCTCGCAAGCAAAAATCACATTGGATTAAATACGAAAAATGGGATGGTTGGCGTATTTACAAAATTTTTTTTTCCTTCTGTGTCTTATATTCTTCTCAGTGGCAAATGTTCATTGAGATACCATTGCAAGTGTCTCGGTAATGGTTTCTGTGGTAACAAACCGGAAAATTGTCCTGTTGAAAAAAGTAATCATCACACATTTTATTCATTTGTGACCTCAGCAAGATTTCTAACATCTCCAGCTAAATTCTTCAGTGGCACTTAAACGTTATTCGAATCAGCAAAGCTGAAAACATTAAACATTACTGAAATACGCGTAAAGATCTAAATGAATTTATATCTGTTTCAGAATAATGAATCTGATATAGGTTGGACAGTTTATTTGGCATGAATTTTAAAAATATTTCACGGATGTATGATCAACCCTATATTTAAAAAATTTAAAGCATTATTTTTAACAGCCAGCTATAAATTCGCACAAAACATGTAGATTGCTTGATTTGATCATATATGCCCTTGGACATTTTAGACGACGAAGAAGGTATATTTTGTTTCCAGGCGTATTCTTGAGTTCGAAAACTGGAAATAAGTTATTAGTTAAAAAAATAAGATTTAAGCCTTCGTTTTGGCTGACTATACTGCTAGTTTAAAAATCTAAAATTCCCTCGAGTTATTTTATGTGACAGTTATCTCTGCAGTGTAATAAAAATCACACAGATGCTGGCCCAACAGACTTTTAATACCAGTGCATGAAAGATGGTAAACCACTAATTTATTACTGAATTCGTATCGTCAAGGAAAATGAGCTGCTGAAGCATGTACATCAAGCTGGTCTCTTCTTAAAGCGAATGCTGGATAGAAAGGTATGAACCAGTTCCGGCTTCGACGGGTTAAATTTGCTGATAAGAATGTTAACGATCTTGAACTCAAAGCAGAAGCTCGTATATGAAAACGAGCAAGCACTGGTGGATAAAAATACGTTTCCAGCCTCCCTTAAACGGTATGGAGATTCGAGATACCAGCTATCGTATCCTTGGGTCCGGTTTCAAATCCTGATAGTTTAGACGTTTACAAGTGATACTCCTCTTGGAAAGTTTAGTGACAGGGAAAGAGTCGTGGGAAACCTTGGATCGCTCCTGGTAGATTCTGCTTCAAACTTGAGACGGGGCTAGGTAAACCAGTTTTTCTTTCACTGAATCACGAATGTTGCTAGACCAGTAGCTAATTTTTCATTTGAAGTCAGTCTCCTACTTTCTTTCTGCCACGTCATCTACGCAACCACGTCATGGACCATCATAACATTATAGATACATCAAGATATGATGTCATTATCCGTGACGTGGTTACTACGTTATGGACTCATCAAGAACAGCACAATGCTCTAATATATTTATTATGATACTGTCTTCGAGGCAGTCATGCATATAATAGCCTGCTGCGATCAGTAGAAATTATTGCTATCGTTTACTGCTATCGTTTCATGAAAAATATTATTGTTGCGTCCAGAAGAAATACTGTTGTATACGATAAGGACATCTTAAAAATTCTGCTATGGGAGATAGGGCTTCGGCACAAGAACTTTTTATCATAACCTGTGACCACTTAAGACACATCTGTAAACATAGTACTTCAACGATAAAGTGCCCAAGGCCCACGCCAACGACAGACGCACTCCTGCAATAAAATTCGTGGACTTGTTCTGATGATAGTGTCATACAGGTGAGATACATGACAGCACAGGGATCAGTCTCAAATACGAAACGAACTTCCTGAACCACTGGAAGAATTCAACAAAATGCTGTCAATGCTTTACGTGTCATGGGAGAGTTTCATCCAAGAAAATTATATTTTTTGTCAGTGATACATGAAGCGTGCGTTCCGTTACGAATCACTGGAATCAAACCTAACCATTAATACTGATAGTTACAAGCAAACCTTTCTGTGAATGAGCAAAGGAATTTGAAAATTTCCATTGACTAGCAAAGGATTAACTTGAATTAAGAAAGAAAAGAAAATTTCATTTCAGTATTTACAGTTTATTGGTTAATGTTTCTAAAATAGAGAAGTATACGATTATTAAAACATTTTAACTCAAATATAATTGTATAATGATTTATTTTTCCTTATTGATCTTTGATGCAGATTAAGAATTTTCAGTTTTAAGATGCACTTAATGAATGTTAGAATACATTCCTTTATTGACAGAAATAAGTAGGAAATGTTTGTCTCATATCTAAATATATCAAATTAATATGAAAGGTAATATTTTATATTTCATAGACATGCTACTTTCTGAACTGACCTGCATGCATCCTTCGTAAATTCTTTCACCTTTTCTGGATCTTTGACCATTTCGTCATTTATGTCTTTAAAAAGAGATGCTGCGCAGTTCACAGATGTGTCTATGGTTCTTTGGAAACAAGGAAAAAGCTCGATGAACTCTAGCAAAAGAATATATATATATATATATATTTATCTACACTGAAATCTGCAATGATCATTCGGGAAAATGAAGTTCAAAATTCAATAATGTACATTAATGTATATTATCTTTTGCATGACAACATCTGAACACCATATTTATAGTCAATATTTGTTTTATAGTAAATTAAAATTGCTATAATAAAAGATCCACTTTTTTGCATATCTATATTTAAGGAGAAAAAAATACATATTTAATGAGATCACCAAGGCCTGAATTTATGTTGAATATGTCTCTTTTCTTTCATGTCTCATTTTAGGAGTAGAACAGTACCATCAGCCATTCTTTAACCAGTCTAGATTTCCTATAAATCGCATAGAATTTAATAAATGATATGCTATCTTGGAAGTGTAATTCAATTATTTCTGAGATTTAACTGTTTTCATTAATTCATTGTACTTATATTCATTTTCGATTTCCTTTAACAGCGTAAGCAGCTGTGTATTCTGTTTTAATATTAAGGTTTGATATAAAATACATTTACACTAAATATAAAATACAGTCATTTGATAAGATTACTTTATTAATGGCAAATGAACTGTACTTAAATAACAAAAATGAACCATAAGGTATTACAAAGTAGTTGTCTGTTTGCACTAACAAGCAAAACTATCGCACTTTCCGATGATAATCGTCACGACACTTTTAGGGTAATCAGACACTAAAATTCTGATTAAAATAGTAAGTACAGCATGCGACATTTCGCAATAGTCTGTAACTTCCAGAACAAGGCGAATAATATGCTGTGAGCACCAAAATATTTGCCGCCACGTACTGGCAAAGATATTGCATTTGTTAATTGTGAGGTCTTTGTGCAATAAGATGCATTCCTGATAGATGCCATGCTTTTCATATGGCATGTACTGGTCATGCACAAGTACTCATAGAAAACATGGACCTAATATACGTTAAGTAGTCCTTTATATAGGAGCTATTTACCCTATCGGAGCAACAAAAATCCTTATCAGCAGTTGTACGAAAATGCAAAATATTACCGAGCAAAGTGCAATGGTGAGCTACAGTTAAGGATGAGGCAGAGAAATTGGCAGAAAAGCTGAACAAGGCAACAGAACGGAGCGAAAGACCAATTAAGAAACAGGCATTAGGAGCAATTAGAACCGATACAGTAGGGCAGCACAGTTCCATGAGGTTGGAGAGCATTCGAAAAGGCAGGAACAGATATCCCATCGTTCAGCAGTGGTTGTCCACGAGCATCAACGACTGCGGATGATCTGTATATTGTCCTACAGGAGAGATACCCAGCAAACAGTGAGGCAATAGCAAGGCGCATGCAACAGACTACTGGACGTTCGATGTCATGTTTCACAGTGGCCATGAAGCAGTCATATTCTGTATACACGACGACCAGTATGGTGTGTGCCACAGACGTCGGTTTCTGTCGTCTTCTAAGAGACGTCGGTTTCTGTCGTCTTCTAAGAGACGTCGGTTTCTGTGGAGCCGAGAACACGAGAACATAACAGAAGTGGACATAAGAGGACACAGTAGGAGTGGGGGCAAGTGTTCTTTATGCATGAGAGTCAATTTAGTCTGAAGAGCGATTTTGGACCTATACACACCAGGAGAGAGAAGAGAATACGCAATCACCCCTCGAATATCATCGAAAGGGATTGTTTTGGAGGTACCAGAATCACATTTGAATTGCTATAGTGCTTTTTAGCCGTACTGACTTTCACATCTTCCAAGAAAGTTCAGTCAGTGGTGTGCGCTATTGTACCTGGGTTCTCTTGCTTCACGAGCGTCTGTTTAGAGGTCCTGACTGCCTCTCCATGGACAACAACGCTACAGCTCATCTTACAGTAGCTATCAGGGAGCTCTTAGAGAGTGAAGATGTTCAAGGCATGGATCGGTCTGCAAGGTTATTGGTCTTAAATCTCATAGAACATGTGAGGACATTTGAAAGCACGTTACCAGACGCCAGAAACAATTCCGCAGCCGAAATTGGCGCTACCAAAGGAATGGGGAGTGATATTTCAACAGCTCCTTGGCCCTCAGCATGAACAGACATTGTAATCCCTGTATCCCAGTCAAGGTAACAGTATATATGTAAAATGGACGTACTTGTAAGATATCACATTGGGGTTAGAGTGACACAAGCGCAAAAAAAAGCAGTTTCCCTGTCAACACAAATCAAATTACCTCGCTTTTGGTTTAGGCTTCTGTGTACTTTCATTTGGAATACAGTGTATGCAAGAGCTAGGATTTAGGAGAGAGACAATGACAATCATTATAACCAAATTAGTATTACCATCATTTTTATCAGGACATTATATTTAGGGTTCCTGTGTCTTTCTGCCAAATATCGAATATCAAGACCAGGCTGTTGTGAAAGGCTTAAGACAATATGCTTGCTTATACGACAATATGCTTTGATTATTTGTTCATTCAGACATTACTTTTTACTCTATCGTACTGTGTGCACAATCCAAAGAAACTGCAAAACTACTTGAAAAAGATACGCTCATTCACAGTTAAAATTATGATTTTCTGAAATTATTGTGTAAAATAGATCCTGGATAATATTTTCACATTTTCCGTAAAAGCTAAAATACTCTTCAGATGTTTCTCGTCAACCAAAAATGAGCATTAATATTGATTTAGGTCTTTAATAAAGCGAGATGGCATATAGCGGAGGATAACTGCATGAAACAAATGAGAGACTATTGACTTGCATGTAATCTGAACGTATGTAATTTCAAGAGAAAATGATTCACTTGTAAACTAATTTAAATTTCAAATTAAAGATCATTATTGTATTTTCCATACTTAAAATACCACTTTCGGCAATGTGAGACAGGCATGGTTTGATCTTAATCCCTTACTTATAGTATTTAATTTATGAACGGAGGTCATCAAAAATAAGGCTTTTTCTTCTTAAACTTTTAACGTTAAATTCTGGAGAAGATACGCCTGTAAAAGAATAATCCTTATTCTGGCAGAAGAATTTCTACATTTATTGTTCTTTTATAGAAAGTTTACTATTACAAAAAGTTCGCTTTTAAGGCACTGAAAACTTCCTGTCTTGTTCAGTCTTCGTTTGCAAATAACCTGAAACCTGAGTTTACATTCCCGTGTACAGGATATCTATGCATACGGAAAGGTATCCAAACTTTGAGTCCGCTAAAAGTCTGGGTCTACAGCGGCTTTGCAATCTATAAGGAACAGTCAGACACGAAATTTTACGAAATATCAAAAGTACGTAATCTATTTACAATATATCTCCATGCATTTATTTATAAATATGTTATGGCTTCTAGCTTAGATTTTATTATTATTATTATTATTATTATGCGCTCTACCCTTAGGCACTACGCGAAAAGGCAGGGATACCCCGTGAAGGTCTTTTTAAGGAAAACTGGACCGTATCCCCATTATTCATGGGAAAAAACATGAAAAAGCTCATGTAACCAGCCCGTTCACCGGGACTCGAACCCCACACCGAACTACCAGTATTCAGCGGCTTTTATTGCTCGGCCGCTAGTGTGCCTAAATTAAGGTATTAGCATATATAAGGTTGTGGGCTTCACAGGTAAAGTAAGTTAGCAAACTTCATCCTAGCATGAAATTAGGTACTCTGTCAGAAATATGCAGAAGAAAGGACACTTATCCACTTTTTAGACGTTCAATCTGAGAAGTAACATATATTAATAGGAGAATCAACAGGCGGTACTGAGTGTCTATCCGTTCCTGCTCACCTAGCTCAAATGGCTAATATTTATTAACCAGTTATTTTATTATTTTTGCCTTTATTAACAGTTGTATTTTCGTCTGCTCAGCCCGGAACACAAATAAATAATTACATTAATACAGAATTCGCTGACTATCTCGATAGTGTTTTTTTTTTTTCCTCAGCTTCTGAATTTTCTTAAATTCTGTTACAACTTTCAAAGCCCTATTTAGTAACGTTTGCTGAGGGTCTGAGCCGAAATCTGTAGAAGTGGTTTGTTTTGTTAAGTCTAATATTTTTAATACTTAAATTCTGTGCCTGTTAATCAGCCAAGTAGCAAAGACTTTTCTTTTGTAACACAAGCTGTATAAATTGTTAGGGTGAAGAAATAATAAAAAATTTAATTTTAATTTTATTTATTTATTTATTTTTTTTTTTTTATTTTTTTTTTTTTTTTTTTTTTTGTTTTTTGTTTTGTGTGTGTGTGTGTGTGTTCAATGATTCTTCATTGGAAGAACAAGACAGGGCGGAGATTGCCTGACACAGATCCAGGGTTAACATTTATATAAGTAAGTTTCTTTACAAATTTTGTTCCTGAAAATGGTACCAACTGGCATGAACTTCAGTGCAGGTAATAAGGCAAAATGAGAAGTAAAATATAGTTACTTAGTTAATCAAAAAACAGAAAACTTTCGAATTTCAGGCATTACTGACAGAAGCTATACATTATTATTATTATTATATCACAATTGTTATATTCTGTTAGAAATTCTGTAGCATCATTAGAATAAATTTTATTTCTGTAGCAGGGCCTTTCCTAGGCCATCGGCTGCCCTGCGTACTTTCCTAAGATTGCTGAACCCCAAATTAAAAAAAAAAAAAAATGCTCATTGATTAATAAAATTTTTATTTCATGCTCACTAAGTACTTACATATAACAAATTGCATAAAAAGTACTTACATATGACAAGTATTTAAAATGAATTTAATGAATTTAAAATATTTAGGCTGTGGTATCGCAAGAGTGCAGTCGCCCCTGATTTTCGCCCCCCGCGTACTTTTACGCACTGCACCCCCCTAGGAATGGCCCTGTTCTGTAGTACCGTAGAGTTGTTACCATGCTTTCATAAGATTGTAGTACTGTCACAATACTTATGTATTATTGTTTTACAACAGTTCTCTATCCAGTTATTCTCTATCTCTATTAAATATTGATAGAAGTGTAGACATATTTACATTAAACGTGGTGAAGTAAAAGTTATCACACCGAATTAAATGCATTCAGTCTTTTTCATACACATTTTATTAGTACGGAAAACTTGAAAGGATTTTAATTTTTAATCATAGCTTTAATACTCTTTCACTTCTGGCACTTCATTTTATACCCAATATACTCTTTGGCATTCAAGTCATGCAGCTATGTTAATCCACTTCATTTTTCGCGGTCCACTATTCGAATCCGTTTGAGCCAATAAACGGTCTTAATATGATTACCGTAAATACAATGCTAAAGTGGGAAAAAATGTGATTTGTTATTACAATATGTTAATATATTACTTAACTTAATGTAATTGTATAAATCGACTACTGTGTCAAAATTATGAAACAGTGGTAGAATTATTTGCCCCCTCCCAACCAGTATAGTGGTTAGCGACACAGACGGCCGTACCGAAGGGTCCGGCTTGAATCCCAAAGGAGGCATGGATGTTTGTAAACGTATATTGTCTGTACTGCGTGGGGGAACTCTAAATATGCATCGAGCAGAAAATTCTCTCAAAAAAATTGGTGGCAGGGAAAGAGGGGTGGGAGACTCTCGAACCCCCCCTCGAATATACTTCCTCAAAATGGGGGGGGGGGACTGAGCAAAGTCGTACTGTCACTTGTATGGTGCTCGAGGCTATTGCCAATGACAGGCGCAATCTTGCACTCCTTGCCAGGATGAATTTCGTGGGCTCGTTCTGACATTATTGTGAAATACGTCACAAGAGCAACAAACAATCAGAGCAGAATTGTTTGGAACCCGAACTACAAAGTCTGTCTTTATTAAAATTAAGTTTTGTAATTGCTGTCATAGATCCATAAAAGAACATTTTCGTACTAAATCTAGTTACCTAGTTTTCTGCTGCGTTAAGGTAATTATCGAAAGCTCGCAAAGAAAAGCACAATATAATGTTTTGCGGGAATATTAAAACACAACTTATATTTTAACTGAAGCACTCTAAAATTTTAGCTAAAATATCATTGTACGGAAGCAGCCTAAAGTATTTGGAGTATATAATATAGTTTCATTTCAATCCTGCATAAGTATTCAACTCATGCGAATCGATAATTGAACATAAGTCAGTAGTGTAGTAATAGATAATCTAATCGATAACTCAGCTGATGTCAGTAGCAATCCGAATCTGCAATTTAATCGATAACTGTATAAAGTTCTAGTTAAAATAGTGGCCTTGGTAACTAGGATCTTGGGAAAGAGTTTAGCGACTATAAATACTCTTATAACTACAAAGTCCAGGGAAGGGTTAAAATACCCTTTTATCCCACTCACAGAATAATAATACAGATGGCCCTTCTCGGGGTTACAGTAAAGAACCTCCACCTGTGCCTTTACTTAAGATGTGGCTCCTTTGAGGGTTACAGTAAAGCTTCAGAAACTTAGCCGAAGCAGCACAGAAATAAATAACCGAGTTGGAGCATAATTAAACCTCAACAGAGACTACTAATATTTACGTATTGACCTCGGCGGCAGAACTCGCTGTACTGAGAACTTCTGAGCTCTTCTACGGATGTGACTAACTTCCCATCAAGTACTAGTTCTACTTCATTTACATAGACGCGATGCTGAAAACTCATTCTAGCAGAGAGTTGTAGATGGGAAACAAGAATTTAAAGGAAAGGGTTTCAAAATTAAAAATAACTATTACAAAATTCCCTGCAACTGAAGTGATGCTAATTCTCTTGTTTCGTGTAAATTTGCAGTTAATTATAAGACTCCTTCTTTTAATCAAATTTATCCAAACATACAGAACATCAACTCTCCCTTGGCTGAATTTTGCTTCCATAGAACAACAAAGTGGTTCCCATGCATAAAAGAGAAACTTGTGAGTTGAAGCTTAGTGCACATGTAAAGAGAAACAACCTTAGACGTAACACTAATACATAATTTTCAGTAGAATTAGCCTTAAAGGCTTATTTCGAAATTTTAGTCCGCCACTGTGCGTATGTTTCATTACAGGGTTATATCATCGGATTTAGAAACTTACGATTGTTTCGAACAATGACAAAAACTTCGCACGTTTTGCAAATGTTTGAAATACTAGGCTTTTTATTTATCTTATCTATCAAATACCTCGTGCATAATCACTTCTCATAATGCTGCCATTCAGAAAAGTAATAATATTTTTAATTTTTCTTTCGGATATAATCATTCTGTAATAGCTTACTAAGTGGTTTAAAAGCAATAAATACATTTCTTAAACTTTTAACCCTTATTTTATTCCTTACTTGTATAACATAGTACTAATATAAAGTACAAAAGAATAAAATACATTATTGTAACTAATAAAAACCGTTATGCCCTACATTCTAAGACTATGTGTTACGCTTTTGATATAAATTTGCTTTTCCTTTAATTTTATTTAAAATTTCGATTTCTGCAAAAAACAAAATTATATTTTTTAAATTATAAAAAAGTACAAAACGCTTACTTTTATTATTTGCCGAACCTTCTTTACAGATATCCTCGAGAACAGAAATGAATTCCTTTAAATTTGGATCCTCCTTTCTTTGACATGCTTTTTCTGCAGTTTGAACACATTCCACTACTATACGGGCCACTCTGAAAAAACCTTACAGTTAGTTAAAATATATTTCGTATATGGAGTGCAATCTTCTGCATAAATAAAGAAGTGTGATGGTACGTTTGTCTTTCAGAGAAATCTACAGTTTTATTCGGATTTTAATTAAATTTGGCACACTCGACCTTCACAACAAGAGAAAGATCACTGTCTACTTCAGATTTCTCGAAAAACAACCAATAGGATCTGCAGTTTTCATATGAATGTACACTCTTTTGCAAAAAACTCGAAGCACCATGAAGGAAGCGGTTGTTTTTGATGAAACTGAATATTTGTATAGCTCATACACAGATAATAAAATGATTAAAAAATCAAGCTCATAGTACCAATTCACGGCTCACAATCACCCATTAAGTGTTCAAATTAGTAGTTGGTCGAATAGCCCTGGCGGCAATGCATGCTTGAACTCGTCGAAGCAGAGAGCGGTAGAAGTTCCTAATGTCATCCTGCGACACATTCTGCCAGGCATTCATCAGTTGTCGCTCCAGATCTGCGATATTTTGTAGTGCCCGAATCTGGCGGCCTAGCATGTAATGCAACCGGCCGCAGAATAGTATCAACATATCGTTGAGCTGTTAAAGATACACGGAGGATGATTAAAGATGAACTGCTGTCATAAAAAATAGCGCTCCACACCATCACACCAGGGGTTATGGCTGTATTCCTTTGTAAAACAAAGGCTGATTGGGACCGCTGGTCCCGTTCTCTCCAGACAAAACACGGCGGTCATCTGCTTTAAGAGTGAAGCGGGATTCACCACTGAACACAATACGATGCCAGTCTGATCGCAGCCATGATGATCGGCTGCGACACCACTCCAGACGACTCCGCTGATGTTGTGGGGTCAAAGGCAAACGTCTTAAAGGCTTCTGTGAGCGTAATCTCGCCTCAGACAAGCATGGTGATATGGTGGACGGTATCACGGGAGGTATAGACGTGGCTGGTAGTGCGTTGAATATCCGACAATGATACCGTTAGGGCGGTTAGGGGCGAGATAAATTTTCCACCTCTGTTACTTGTTTTATACTTTGCGAAACGCGCGCTAGAAATGCGCTATGATCGCAATTCCTGTTCAAGGCGCACTAGAAACTTTGATCATTTGCATGTTCGATTAATATGTTTTTGCGTACCAAATTTCGTCACGATCGCAAAAGTCCTTCTTGGTGCTTTTATTTTTTTGCAAAAGAGTGTAATTTAACGGACTTTTAATTAAAAACTCAGCGATTTAAAAGCTTCTGTTGCTTTTCTGCAAATTATAAGGTATTTATAATTAAAATTCAATCAGAAAACTCGGCGATAGGAAAGAAGTCTATTGCCACTCGTCAAAACGTAGTATACCTTTCGAATGCCTTTCTTTTAACAAAATGCCTTTCGACTTTAATAAAGCGATTACTGCGATTTAAAAGAAAAGTTTCGCCACTGCTCAGATTAAAATATTTTAAGTGTAATATCGTCTAAGCGGAATCTTTTCATATGGGGAGGCTACTAGGAGTGGAAGAAGGTGAGGGCGCCATCTGTAACACAAACATTTTGCAGCGTATGAGAGAGCTCCCTCAATGTAGGACGCGTTGTCGCAAGCTATTAATGTGTTCCATCAGGTGGTTTGGTGAGCACTTCGAGAAGAACGAATGCAGTCGTGAAAAAAGTTTGCACATCTGATCTTCAAAACAGGAGGAGCGTCTCTGTCTACACAAGATTTCGAAAAACCACATCCATAGGGCTCACACTCTGCGTTTATATTATAACGGTACATTCACGTCACCCATCTGTGTATACATTGCCTATTTTAGGTTCACGTTGCCGTTATTGTTTACTCTTTAGCAGTGGAAGTCATATATGCTAAGGGAGGAATTCTTAATTGTTTTTTACAAAAATAAATATTAATATTTCTACATAGCTTCAATTTTAAAATCCTGTCTCCCAACCATAGTTTCACTTCGCTATTGTTGCGTTCCCACTATCAGTTCTTACTAAAACTGCTAGATTGTACCATGTTCGTTTACTATTGAGAAGAGTGTAAAACTTTCCAGAAGAATGAAAGGTCTTTAAAGCAGAATTTAGGTGTGATTCTCATTAGTGTTCGTGAATAATTCGAAAACGGTGGAGAAATCAACCAAAGTGGATAGTTATTTTCTCCCAAAAAGCCATAACCGATAATAAAGCATGTATCAGTTCTTAGTAAAACCGTTAAATGGCGCGATGTTAATTATCTCTTTAAAAGAGTGTAGAACTTTCTAGACCTTCGTAGAATTTTTAGAGCAGAATTTAAATACGCTGTCTATCAGCTTTTCGCGAATAATTCGAAAAACGTACCTCCATACCTCTAAATGAAATCTCTTCAAATTACATAAATCCTGAGCAGTGCCGGGTACTTCAGCTAGTGATGAATACAGTTCAGTTTCTAGAGTTTTTGACACTTGAATTATTGTTTTCATATGTTCAATATAAGATATCGCACAGCTCAAGTTTCAGATCATGACAGATAACAACTTAAAATTATATTTTTCGAGATAATTACATAAGGATGAAGTAGCTGGGAAAGATGTCTCAAAAAGGTTTCATACATCAGTATCTAATCTGTACATAAAGTACCATTAGAAAACAATCTGGAAATTGGCATTTTAAATACTGAAGCCGTTTTCAAAGTTTTTGATAATTAATTACTGTATTCTCCCGCAATTATACAGGAAGAGACAGAAATATGGTCTGCATTTCATCGCATCAAGAGATAACAGTATTACGACTTAAGATTTCAGGGTGCCAGAAGACAATGAATCAAAATGCATGATTCTAATTTGAAACGCTGTGCACACTTTAAATCTGCACAGCTTTATATGTTTCATGCATCCTGAAATTATAGCTTTGCAAATTTAAATGTAAATATCACATTGTACGCAGAAAGATAACTAAGAAAATTTCAGGATATCATATCGCTGAATAATAATATTTAGCAAAATTCTGCTTTGAATGTTGTAAACATTGTCATGGAAAATTTGTAACTAACTGATTATCAGATAATTAGCATAGGTTAGTCTAGTAATATGAAAATTCATTCAAGACGGACATCTGATTATTTAGGACCAAAAAAAATTGAAGGTTTAAATTAAAATCTCCATTAAATAACCTATTCGTATACGATTATGTCTACTATCAGTAAAAACGTAAAATTTTTATCTCCTTTGTTTATTGCATTTCTTGAACGAACAAAATATTTTGTAGATGAAGAAACGGAAAAGAACATTTCGGACAGATAATGATATTTACATTATTGCTTCTAAAGAAGAAAAATGTGTAGAAAATTGAAAACATTTCTCTCCGGAGAATACTCCAAATTCAACGTTACTTCTTCTAGACACCTGATTTTCTGTCAAAAATCAATATTTTATTGAAAGTCATCTCTCAGACAAAAATATCCACCATCCTAATATTTTCTCTAAAAACTGCATCTCTAATTCAACTTCTTGACATACATGAATTTCAAATTTGAAAAAACGTTTTTAGGAAATATTCTGATGTAATAATTTAATATCTTTCATATCAGTTGTTTCAACGAAACAATACAAGCTATTATAAGCAATCAGCAGTTCTTTCATCAGCTAGCGGCAAGAATACGTGGAAGTATTTGTAATATTTGTAACACCATCTACAGGTACTGACAATCTAGAAATTTGTAATTCGATGCAAATCGCGAAATGCAGCTGGTGTAAAACATATAACTGTTTTGATATCTTTTATTGTGATTTCATCTATGTACTTCATTCAGTTTATGTACATCAGTAAAAGATATCTTTCTAAATAAGTTAATTTCCCCCTCCTTTCGGCATACCTTCGTGGTCTAATTGGAAGCATACTCAACTTGTATTCGAGAGGTCCAGCGAGTCCTGCTGAGGATATTGTTCATTTCTCACTTCTCCTGCTTCAAACAAACCTAATGATTATACATCATATGTACACTTTTTCAAAAAAAAATTAATACTTGAAAGTTGTGGCACCTTCTTTGCAAGGACCGATTGCAAACGTTCCAGTAAATTCCATATTCAGCCCTTATTTTAATTAAACTTCTGAGTATGCTAACTTCTTTCATTATTTTTACTAATTTATTTTCTTAAGCAATTGTATGATAACACAACTAATTTGTCCGTTTAACAAAAGGCATGAAATTTTTGAAAATTTATTACTAGTATAACCTGTGATGACGCATCATACAGATAGCACCATTAGATGTAATATTAATCAAATTATAAAAATAATACATAACTTTTGTAGTTATTACTTTAATAAGAGAACAAAGATTAGCCAAGTGCATATTTGCCGGATAAATAGGGTCATTAGATGTAGTATTAATTTAAAGTATAAAAATAAAATGAAGTTTTTGTTCAAAACTGTTGGGACATATTTGAAAAGCTCTATTTTACATCTATATTAAAAAAAAGTTCACTCTCCAAATACTCACTTGCAAGGATGGCTGTCTTGGCCAAACAAACTTGGGAGCATTAGGCATTGTTGAAATTTTGAAGTAAGACATACGTCTTCTTCACAGAATACAACTCCAAAGAATGCTGAAATAAATAAATTAAATTTATATAAAACAGATCCAAAAATCAATTAGCCATTCAAAATATTTTTTCTTCATTGACTGTTTAAATAAATGTAACATAATCAGCGCAAGAATGCATTTATTAATCTGACTGTTTCTCAAAATACTTATTGTGTTGTCAAAGCCTCCATTCGGGCTTGAACTCAAAATAAGAAATAAGAACTACATTAGAACTAATTAAAAAAGACTTAGCCGAAGCTAACACAAATCTAACGTAGTTGGCCCTTAATTTAAACTAGCCGGTGAATTTCAATAGGCACATAATACGTATATGGCAGAGCGTAACAGCCTCTAGAGAGATTTAGTCCGAAGGCAAACACGCGCTACTCAGGATTCCAAGCTCTCTTTGACGAAGTATGTTGAACCCTCCTTAATTACTATTCTAACTCATTTGCACTCAAAGCGATTCTAAAAATCCCATTCTGGTAGGGAGTTGTAAGAGGAAACAAGAATCGATAGGAAAGCACATCGAAATTAAAACAACTATTATAAAATAAAATATACCTTACAGTGTTAAGTTTCTAATATTAATTTTTCCACTCGATGACGTTTCCCCTTTAGCAGATCATAAATTATCTCAGAATTAATGCTGAATGTTGCAATCATTATTATCAAGTATTATTTTAAGACGTACTAAGAAATTATAGACAGCAAGAAAGCAATATTTGTGTAGAAATCATCAGTGGATGCTGTGGAATGGTGTCTTCTTTTGGGTGATTTAGTACACACCATAGCTTTAAGTAACCCCGTATAACCAAAATTCAAGTATTTCACGACGGGTTATTTTGCGTGCTATTTGTGCTTAAACTGATTGGTCTAACTGGTGGCCTGTGAGCCGCATGTGATCCCCGAAGCAATTTTATCCGGTCTGCTAACACATTTTCCGTAAACTAATTAGCATTATGACAAGAATTTTAAGAAAACGTTAGATTTTAATGGTTTACAGAACCTTAAGAGGGTTACCGGTACCATAAATCCTACTCAAACTATTCGAACCCGATTCTACCATGTGGGATTGTATGCTCGCAGATCTAAAGGTTTGTGTTTCGTTGACACAGGACCACTGTGCTGCCGGCAGAAGGCGGGGCAAATGAGCGTCTCAGGTGGAGATGAAATGAGTGGAGCAACATTATCTTCACACACGAGTCTCGCTTTAGTGTACAACCTGGTAACAGGCGGATTCTTATCTGCAGAGAAGCTGGTACACGGAATACTCCTGCATTTGTGTATGAAAGTGTCTAGTATGGAGGAGGCGTAGTTATGGTCTGGGCCAGTATTTCTGTCAATGGCCGCACCGACTTGCATATAAGGATGAAATCCTGAGACCTATTGTATTTCTTTACGCTGCAGCAATCGGGGAGGAATTCATTCTCACGGATGGTAATGCCAGGCCACATCGTGTTCAGTGAACAATTTCCTTTTCGACGAAGGAATCCTTCGAATGGATCGGCCACCATGTTCCCAGATATGAACCCAATAGAATATATTTTGGGACATTCTAGGGAGGAGGGTTTTAGTCGCTTATCACCTCCAGAAACAATTCAGCAGTCCCTCATTAATTCCACGCCTGGTAGGTGTGCGATACTGTTTTCGATCAGGGGCCCCTTCTACCCTTTATTGAAACTCATTTGTATTCGAGAACACATTTTTGTTATATGGTATAATATGCATAAATTGTGCACTTTTTGTTTACTGACAAATATCGTCAATAAAACATGATTATTCCTTGTTCGTTGTTTCTTTTCTTTTCTCATATCTTACATCACCAATACTTCATACATCAGTCACCTAAACATTTTCTTATTTTTATTTATTTAATTTATTTCCGAAGTCATAATATACCGTAATTGTTCTGAGCAGTGTATATTTGCAAGCAAAGAACAGGTCTTAAGTATTTTGCAAAAACGTAACGGATAATAAATGTAATTTTGTTAAAACTAATATGTACAGAATTTTTCCTTTCATTATACTCGCTACTTTTTAATAATTTTTTAAACTGTGACCGTTTTTCAATTATTAAACGATTTTTATAATTTTTTCAATGATGTTGGATTCCACTGGTTTTGATAAGTAGGAATTTTTTTCAGAGTATCTTTATTATTTTTCTTAAATATTATTTATTTCTGTAATTTTTACAACTTGATAAAAATTACCTCAGTTCTTAAACAGCTTTAAAGAAGTAAGATTGATATAGCGTAGTCTTTAATTTTTCAAAATGATAATTGTAAGCTAAAGGAAACACTTCGTTCATGGCAAAATACGGCATACACCTAACAAAATTAATTTCTAGCTACACCACAGTTTCAGGCCTTCTAAAGAGGTTTGAGAAAAAATCATTTTCGTAACAAGTGACACTTACAGCAAATGTGCAGTCAACTCACCCTCCTTTAACCATACCATTCAACTCTTCTGTATATGTAGATAAAAATAATATCACCAGAAATAATGAAACAAGATGTCAAGCTTAGTTTAGGGATATTTCTAGTGTTCATAAATAACATATATAATATTAGCTCATATGCTTTAATAGGTTTATTTTTTAACACAGAGGAAAAGCAGGGAGCACTCATTCTGTTCTTTATAATTATAAAGCAAATTATTTGTAGACTGGATTGCTCTCATCAAATTTTAACCATCAAGTAAATCGGACTCTTTTTCTTTCATTTTCGGTTATTTCTGTGAAGAAAACTGAGGTACTAGGTCTATCGTATCGTCATATTGAAAGATGAAAGATGTCCATAAATAAAAAATAACATGTACGTTAATTGTATGTGAGTTCGACGTGGATCGTTATATCTTTAGAATCCTGAACTCTCATCATTGCCAGTTTCATAAATGCATTCTTTAAAAAATATACAGTATTATCGCTTGTTGGAAGACGATTAGTTAAAGTCTTTTTTTGTTTTATTCCCACATGCATACTATTGCATTCATTATTATTATGTACATTTCTGGGAGAAAATACCATTGGTGGAATTAAATTAAAACAACATTCGGCATAAAATTCAAAAAACAGAAGATATCAGTGACCATTTTCGTAATAATTGCGTATCTCGTGTAAATGAGGTGAAATTAAATGTCGCAATCAACTTTCTTTCTGAAATATTCTTTGTTTCCGAAAAGAAATGAAAACGTATGTTAAGAACAAAAAAAAGTTTTGAAGCTTGAACGTTTTTGAACCTACTAGCACAAAAGCATGTAGTTCTCTTGGGGGGGGGAACAATAAAAGAAACAACAGAACAGCTATCCTTTTAGCTTAGATTTCTTGATTTTTAAGTGAACAGTTCTGCGCATAATTCCGCTCATCGAACACACCTAATTTATTTAATATTACTTATTAAAAAATAATAGCTATTCTCCAGTTTTAATTGGCTGTTTGTTGCCAAAGTATATGCTTCATGCGCTTAATTTACATTAGTTTTGAAATTTAAGTTTGAAATTCTTTCAGCATATAAACAAAATTTTCAATATGAAAACTTCAGATTGTTGTTTAACAGATTATAATCGGAGAGATTCCATTAAAATTGGAAAATAAAAAATAAATACAAAAAATGAAATAAAAGTACGAAAGTAAAAAAGAAAATTATTTAAAAGAAATCTAATGTGTACACCACATGACTTCCCTGTACGGAACATTAAATTATAGGCATTTTTTCTTGCATTTCATTTAAACTTATTGGATTGAATCAATCTACTTCTTCGATAGCGTATAAACCACAATAGAATAAATGTGCTCTTTAAAATTCACTTTAGTATTTGTTTACCATAGCGACACTCTGGCGCTAGGTTCACTTAACAACGTTACATTTCGTTCATATTATAACTCAGAATGCATATAAATTTATATCATTTGAAGAATTATCTAATCATTGCCACATGCTCTGTTCAAATACTATAATAAAGCTAGAACGATGTATAAAAGAAATTAAGAAAACAAAACAAAAAAGAAACAGTTTTTCGCAGAGGACTGAGTATTTCTCATTCAATTAATTCAGTTCTCGCCTCGCAAAGGCAAAAATACATAAAAACTGAAAATATCTACATTAAAAATTACGAAGTAAATCTTAAACACTTATTTCCTCGAATAAATTCCAGAATGGATTAAACATGATTTAATTCACAATAATAAAAGAAGGCGTTATCTTTGTTGTATCGAAGCTTAGTTTCTCTAGATTGGCAACAAATCCGCTATTTTGTCAAGTTTAAAATGTAAACAAACATGTCCGCCACCGCAAAATTAATTAGGGTTAGCTGCACATAAACAACTTTTAAATTGTTGATACCTCTACAAATATTAGATTCACATTTACTAAAGGCATAAAAACCTGAACCGGAAGATAAGAACAACGTAATTCAATCATTTTTAAAGCAAAAAATGCACAACTTACAAACATATAAGCGTAAAGAAACTGAGTCTCTGAGCCGGTTAACAGAGTGGATACATATATAGTTATATACGTTTGGTGAGGTCGATTGCAACCAAAATACGAGGTGCACATCTACATGTTATAGCAGTCATATATACAAAATTTCAATGTTCTGAGGCTACTCGTTTTTGAGTTATGCGAGATACGTACGTATGTACAGACGCCCCGAAAAATTATCTTCAGAATTCATTTTAAATCAGTTTCATAATTTTTTGGAGGGAAAACAAGTTCTTTATTTTGTCCTTACGTACAGATGTCACGCAAAAAAATTGTTAAATTGCATTCGATAGCGGTCAAAATGAATATTTTCGTTGAAATATGATGCCTAAAAATTTTCGCGATTACAATACTTCCTTTTTACTTCGTACAAGGCAGTAAAAATGGGAAAAAAAGAAAAGTCTGAAAGGGCTCAGAATTTATCGGTAACCCAAAAAGGTTTGTTAAGGTTTTCCTGCGCTCTCGCTGAGCTCGCAGTTTATCAGTCTTCTGTTGCAATCACTCCTGCTAGCCCATTTCTTTTTGTCTTTCTATCTTTAAATATTAAGAATAAATTTCTTCGCACTTAAAAACCATATACAATTCAAAAGCAAAATTGCAAAAATTTTAAAAGCACCATGTGTTTAGAATTCCAAATGAAGTGTTAAGTGGCGGCATATATTTTCTATTTTTTAAATATATTTTCAGTTTATCATATCAATGTACAGTTTTCTTAGTAAGATGGCTTTCAAAACTTTTCTTTTGTCTTTTTAGTATTAAGGTTTCATGTGTTAAATTTATTAATTGAATATCCCGTTCTTCGCACTTACGCTAAATAAAATGCAGTTGAATAGCAAAATAACAAAATATTTAAAAACAGCATATCTTTCTGATGTACAGTCTTGTGCGCTGGAAATAACAAAGTTATATGCCGAGCAATGTTCCCAATGCTCGGTTTCATACCTTTGAATTTGTTGATTTAATTAAAATATGAAATATGAAATTCGAAATTCAAATTCGGCCTTCCAAGTACACATGTTAAGGTGGAGGTCTACGTGACTCAGAATTTGATGTTTCTATGTACAGTCGTCTTTTCACAATGCGAGAAATATATATACATTCAGGCAGATTCTTCATTATTTAATTTCTTTAAAAGTAATACAGGGCGATAATATTTCGTGGCAACAATCTGCAAAGTGGTTGAGACACTTAAAGTGATACGCCACCAAATCCCATTTCGAGAGACTAATAACATATTTGGGCTAATGTCCTTTCAGGCTAAGAATCTTTGTATGCAGTTTTTAGCTTTATACCTGAAATGTCTTTCAAATTAATCAAGGATGACCGACTTACGAATTTAAAAAGTAGTTCCACAGAAATAAAAGATGCAAAACACAAAAATTTATATTTTAAATGAGCTGCTCTCAAAATGGCAAAACCAAGAGAAAACGTCAGAACTCTTATTATATAATTTCATTGTAAATTACCACAGTTTAAAAACTTGTGCATTTATTTAATAAAGAAAAAAAACTTTTATCATTTGACGTTGTATTTATTTCACTCAGTTTAACTTTTGTTTTTGCCAAGACAGGAAATACCGGAAATACAAAATGATTCTTTGAAGTGTGTTATGAAAGATAATATTGTTCATTATGGAATTAATTCCTAAATATTCAAGATTTTTTTGATCTTTTCATGCACTTCTCGCGTTATTTTAGACACGGTTAATTACTCAGATATTGCTCAGCCCGGGTTATAATTTGTTTTAGGAACTATAAACTTCTTATTTTGTCATCTATTGTAACAATGTATCGTAATAAAGAAAAAAAGTTAATTCTTACCAAGGGAAAATGGAATTAACCACTTCATAACTTCAGCGTCCCAATTCTCGTTTTACGAAATGAAATAATAACGATGCACCTTGCGACAGCTTTTTTAGCGGCCGAATAGAATTCAGTAATCGTTACAGCGACATATTATATAAAAGATGCAATCAATAAACTTCGTATCTTTAATAACCTTCGCTATAAAAGATAAGGTACTTATTACTAGCTATTAATCATTCAGCTGAACGCGAAAGTATTTCAATAATAGATTGTAAACAGAAATAAATTAAATAACAAATATAAAACATCTTGCAGATTTTAAGACTTACTAGCGATCTGCGGCCAAAACAAAATATATAAATTCTGTATACACCTGAAAAGCAAATTCGTAAAAATATTTCAGTATGAATAAAATCTGTTCATTCTTTCCAAGCAACAACTAATTCGTAAATAATTTTTTGTTGCCAAACCAGGAAACAAAAAACATTTGACACTTTAAATTAATGCATAGAACGTCTCGATTTAATGTAATATAACAACATTTTTTTTCAATATTAATGAAAGAATTAACGTGGCAATAACATATCGTGTTAATCATCCTAACCCGAAACAAAAAAGTATCCAACAATATCTATATAAGAAATATATGCAGTTGTTTTATTTATTTACATTGATTTT
Organism: Stegodyphus dumicola; assembly: GCF_044657685.1. Lineage (NCBI taxonomy): Eukaryota > Metazoa > Arthropoda > Arachnida > Araneae > Eresidae > Stegodyphus > Stegodyphus dumicola. The sequence continues at coordinate 35,930,115 of NC_140769.1, forward strand.
TACTATCAAAGAGAGGTCTGCGGTATGCGGTTACGGTTATATTACTATCTATTTTATAGTAATATGGCAAAGTGCAAATACATGCACCACACTTTAGCATCCCAAATGTTATTTCTGATTCAGAGAAATACTTCTAAATTATAAAACTCTCATTAAGTAAAATGATTTGCGTATTTTTTGTGTTTAAATTAAAATTAAACTATTAACTATATAAAAAATATCTGCATTCTTAATTTATTTTTATTAATTGCATCAAGCTCTGCTAGCTTTTACAAAACATTACAGTACAAAAGTTTATTCGTTTTCTAATCTCTGCAAACGGCCTTCAGTTTTGAAACATTTAAGACATCATAGCAGGTAAAATTCTGCACAATGAGTACATATACAGTGACGAGCCAAAACATGACCATCCCACATTTTAATGAACTCACCTGTATGACGTAGAGAGCACGTAATTAAGTGGGAATGATATTTAATTGCTGCTGGATAACATTCTTGAAATTCTTGAGGAATCATTCTTGATTTTGCTTTTGCGAATGATGGGAAAGGCTGTTGATCCAAGAGAATTTGATAGGGGACATATTTTGATTGCCCTAAAACTCAGAACGAGTATCGCCGAAATTACACTACTGGTATGTTGTTCACTGGTGGAATACCGCATGGGAGTTGTACTTGATAGTGGAGTGCCGCTTGGTGTTTGGAGGTTTCTTTGTTTGCCACCGTTTCAGTAGAATTACGATCACTTGGAATTTAGTCCGACAAATCTTGCTTCTAATGGAGTTTTCCCAAACCAGCACATAATAAATCGTCTGTTGATGGCAGGGACATAGGTGGCTGAAAAAAACCTCTTTTGCTTGCTCGAATTCTGAACCATTCAACGTTAGTGACGAGCAGGGTCGTCGAGGAGTACCGCAACACAATTTCATTGATAAATACTGACCTTGCTGGAGCAAAGAGAAAATTGCTTGAAGTGGAAACGACTTTAACGGAACTGAGAAATCCCGAAGCTTTCAATGCTTTTTAGGACAGTTTTTCCGTTCAGTGGCATTCGATTCCTCTTACCTCTCCACATATCGGTGGCATATAGGAAAGTTGAATTAAACCTGTGAAATTTCATCTCAGAAGAGTTACATGAGAGACTGTGGTCACATTTGATGAGATGGTTGCAAACATATTAAGTTCAGATTTACTAACTCCTTCTTATTTCTTTGTAGGAGAAACTATTTATGGTGTTACCAGTACTGTTATCGAATATAGCTGTCAAGACCTTCGTTCCAGGTGGAGTCTGCTGCAAAAATAAAGCAGGGATTCAGGAGGAGATGTTTTATGAATACCTACATACCTTGCAGTCTAAATCAAAATGGATAAGGGATCGGCCGAATCTGGAAGATGGTGACATCGTTCTGTTAAAAGACGGAACTTCCTTGGCTAGGTGGCCATTGGGAAAAATAGTGAAGTTATATCCAAGACTAGAGGGGGTTTATCTGCGTATCTGAAATTCGGACTTCTTGCGCCGTGTTCTAGTGGCCCATAAACAAGTTGATCCTCTTGCCTATAAGCTGTTATCACATATGCTGTTTGCTGCCGGGACAAAACGTTTGCAGCAACAGTTCTGAGAAACGGCCTTTGGCGAAATAGGATTACCATCTTCACTTGGTAAACAGGCTGCAAGCCAAACAAGAATCAGTTATCGCTCAGATTGGCGAAAGTGACGTTTCCTTTCACGTGACGTTTGCTTCGTGTTGTTTTGTATCGCTCACCTTCTTCGCCTTCTTCGTGTTCTTTTGTATCGCTTTCATCGTTTTCAACTGTATTGTAAGTTATGGAAGATAACAGAAAGGTGATTGCTATTAAATTAATCACTTTAATCTCCACTCTGGCGATTATAAAAGCGAAGCAAAAAAAACCTACAAAGATAAGTACCTGGTCAAGGAAATGGCTCTTAAGAAGGAAACAGCTAGCATGGTACGAAAATTTGATGAGAGAGTTAGCATTGGAGGTAGGAATATTTTATTTATATTTTTCAATAAATATCCTTTTCCAAACTTATATTTCAGTTTACAATTGGTTAAACGTTTTAATAGATTTCAATATTGTGAACTTTATGTTATGCATTCTAATTTAAAACGTTTGTATTAATATGCATCAAGATTATAATGAATTCTAATCATGTACTGTTTACATAATTAAAATATTATTATTAAGCAGAATTAAATATCGAATTTCAATGGTTAGAAACATGTAATCCTGTTTATATTAAGTCACGGTAAACGTAGTACAGAATGATAAATTGTATAATTGGTAAATTAAAATAGTACTATAAAATATGGACTAAATAGGGTCTGTTTAACGAATGGGATATGAATAACAGTTAAAGGTTGTAAAATAAAATGCTTAATTGAAATCCATCTCTATGTTTAAGAAATTTAAGCATGTTAATTTAGCTGAAATAGTAAAATCAAAAGAGTAATTACAATCCAAAATTATAAAACAGAGTTAAACTTTAGAGTATGTTGGAAACTAGAAAATATAAAATGTAATAAACAAGTTCAAATTTAGAGTACTTTAAAAATTACGAAGGTAATAAATGTACGAAACAAGTTGAAAATAACATCTAGAATTAAATAAAGCTCATATACATATACATGGTAAGAAAATAGAGGAATTAAAATTAAGAGCTTGTTTGAAATTAGGAATGTATGTTTTGCTTTTTATTTAGTTCTGTGTTCGATGGGAACTTATTATTTAATTTTCAGTTATTGATGTGCATTTAAATATATGTATGTGTGTGTGGGTTTTTAACATAAGTTTCGCCTATAAGGCATGATATTGTACAAATTTGTTTATAGTTTAAAATTAAAATTATGTATATAGTTAATTATTCCAATATAAAAATAGTTAATTATCTCAAGGCATATATTTACATACAAATACTTAATGTTACAGATGTTTAATAGCTTTTAATCAATATCCCGGATATTAATGTTTTAAAAATTTAAGTAAAGCTTCCACTCCATGTGCATGGTAATATTAGCAACTAGCAAAATTAAATAATGCAGTTATTTATTATAAGCAGCTTTCATGAAATCTTATTTTGTTGTTTAAGAATGCTATCATTTATGTTTAGGATTCCGAGGGATATCGACGATGGATTCGCATGGATACAAATGCATTTGAGTTTTACTGAATGGCATCTCAGCGCTAATTGCCAAAAGTAATACTCGATTCAAAGAAGCAATTCCTCCTGGAGAAAGATTAGCTGTTACTCTTCGATTTTTGGCAACAGGTAATTAATTTTTGTATCTGCATGTAATTTGGTTACCTAGCAGCTAATATATATACAGTGTAAATTGTTTAACACGAAACTGAGGGCACTGAAGTATTTTTTCGTTTTAAAGGATATTGGGGAGGGGAAAAAACATACAATCAACAAAATTAAGAACATGTTACTTATATGAATGAAACAAAAAAATATGCAAGAATTTAATTTAATACAAAAATTTCAATTTTTTTGAAAAACAAAACATTTCTTGAGTTTTTTGGAAAATAATCTGATATTTTTCTTTGCATTGTATTTATTAGCATCAAACTGTCAACAAATTGTTCGATGTTGTCCATTTAGTTATTAATTTAACCATTGGATTGTGCGTCTAAATAACTGTTCATTACTTTTCATGATGTTTCTCATTTCCGAAATGTCTTTTTCAGCCATAATTGGGTCTGTACACACATTATCATGTACTGCAATGAAATCTTCCGATGATACAGTAGGACAGGGCTATAATACAGAAACTTTCTCAGACATTTCATTAGGTGTTGGTTTAGTTCCAATGTTCTTCTTCTCCGTTTCTTTTGGCTTGAACGAAACTCACTTATTTTTTACACACAGTGCGATGTACTTGTTACCAAAATCCAAAGCCAACTGATGACACAGGATATGATTTTGTGTGGCGTTTGTAGGGGTGGAGAGTGAAAGTAGTTTAGATGAGCAAAATTGTATCATTTCATAGGCTGTTTTGAGAGTATTTCAAAGCCAAGTTAGCCTTCTTTCTACGAAGCATATGAAACCACCTCTCTTTCGTTTCGCACCCCTCTTAAATCTCACCTGCGTGGCAGGTGTTTTCCGTATTTTGTTCATTCCCAGAAAAGAAATCTATTCCTGTTAAGTGATTTTCATTTCGTGTTAAAAAGAGAAAAAAATGCATAAAAATACATATTAGTTTGTCAGGACCATTGTATTATTTTGTGTTAAGCGTTTCTGCATTAAACGTATTTCACTGTATATATATATATATATATATATATATATATATATATATATATAATGATAATATAAATAAAAAGAGAGAAGGACTATTTAAGATTCTATTATGACTTTGTAGATTGAAATTTATGTAATTTTCAAATTGTAATTCATAGTTTTCTTCATTGGCATTTTTAATTTTTACTTTATTGGATTTTAATAGGAGTATCTGACTTTCATTCGTTTGATTATGTATATAAATATATACCTAGCTTTATAATAATCGATAAATGTATTGTTATAAAGAATTATCAGGTATTAATTTAAGACACATGCAAATAATTCAAGTTTCTTATAACAGAAGCATAAGTTATATATAAAAAAACTACAAGTCATTGAAAAAATATTATGCTTATAATACAACAGTTTGTATCCATATTTGATATTTATCATTGATGACAATACTTTTTCCCCTAAGGAGAAACACAAAGCTCCTTATCATTCCAGTTCCGAATAGCACAAAATACCATCTCTGGTATAATTGTAGAAGTTTTCAAAGCTATTGCAGCATTTCTCCAGCCGCTTTTTCTAAAGGTTCCAGACACTACAAAAGAGTGGTTGGAAATAGAGAAAAACTTCTACAGATTGTGGAATTTCCCTATGTGCGTCGGAGCAATGGATGGAAAGCACGTCAAAATTCGTCCACCTCCCAAATCTGGATCATTGTATTATAATTACAAAGGGGATTTCAGTATTGTTTTACTAGCACTTGTAGATGCAGATCTGAAATTCTTGTATGTTGACATCGGTACAAATGGGAGGATTAGTGGTGGTGGTGTTTGGGCAAAAAGTATGCTAAAAAAGGCTATTGATGATAATACCTTAAATATTCCTGAGGCAGATCAATTACCTTACAGTGAAGTTAAAGTACCATATGTAATTGTTGCTGATGATGCACTTCTTCTTTGCCCAAATATAATGAAACCTTACCCTGGGCAAAAATTAAATCACCATAAAAGAATTTTTAATTACCGTTTGTCGAGAGCCAGAAGAGTATCTGAAAATGCCTTTGGTATTCTGGCTGCAAGATTTCAGTTGTACAAGTCAAAAATACTGTCTTCCCCTCAAAATGCCAAACATTTTGTGATGGCTACTTGTTGTCTGCACAATTTTTTAAGATCCACATCCTCAGCTGTTTATACTCCCAAGTACAGTATAGATGAAGAGGATGTGGCAAAGAAATGTTTGAACCTTGGTGATTGGCATAATGCACAAAATGCACTTGCTTCACTTCCAACAGTGAGTCACCGAGGAACTCAACAAGCCAAGTACATACAAAACATATTTTGTGAGTATTTTAATACTGTTGGCTCTGTACCTTGGCAAAATGAAATGTGTTTATTGCATTAATTATTACTTTTAAATTATATATTTTTTTACTCCGATTCTTTGCAATATTTCATAAAGGCTACTTACTAAATTTTTTTCTTTAAATTCCCAATACAAATGATTTCTATTTCTTTCCTGTCTTTGTTAAATTTCATACTTTATCCAAATAGCAGAATATTTTGAATTTTGAGAACTCCTTTTTGATTGTTTGTTTCATCATTTGGTGATTACTTAACATGTGTATAACAAATGCTTTGCTCTAATCAATATGAATGAAATACAAATGATTTCTATTACTTTTGTGCCCTTTGTAAAATTTCATACTTTATCCAAATAGCAGAATATTTTGGAATTTTGAGAACTCCTTTTTGATTGTTTGTTTCATCATTTGGTGATTACTTAACACGTGTATAACAAATGCTTTGCTCTAATCAATATGAATGAAATACAAATGATTTCTATTACTTTTGTGCCCTTTGTAAAATTTCATACTTTATCCAAATAGCAGAATATTTTGAATTTTGAGAACTCCTTTTTGATTGTTTGTTTCATCATTTGGTATAACAAAAGGAGTTCTAAAACATAACATGTGTATAACAAAGAATCTTTCGAGTTATATATCCAGTTAAGATTGAGTTACCTAAAATTAGATTCTGTTTGTCATAAAAATATTCCAAAAGTATTATTACAGTATTGTTACACTGTAACTGCTTACATTATTAGCAGTTATATAATATTTGTTACATTATACTAATATTCATGCCAAAAATGTAACCTAGTAAAATAAATAACTCTGAATGGTCATTTCTTATGTAGTAAATAACAATACACATATAACAGGATATGTACACATTTCTACACAAGGAAATTAAGTACTTTTAAGGACCATTAATGAAACAAATTAAGGACCTATGAGCAAATGGGAACTGAATAAATTAAATTAAAAATATTATATCTATGCCTGAACGTGAATATGATGCATTATTATTAAACATAACTTAATTAACATAATTATTAATATTTTGAGAATGAAATTAATTTTATGAAATTTATCAAGTAGCATTAAATATTTTACACATAATAACTGCACATATCTGAAAGAATATAAGTGACATTTTAGTTACGTTTTACTAACAGTTAGCTTTTTTTTTTTTTTTTTTTTTTTTATGTCTCATTTTGTCACATACTTGCTCAGTCTAGAGGTTTAATTAATAGTAAGTAGATTTTATGTCAAGCACCATAAGTTAAAATTAGCATTAAAATCATAATCAGCATGATTCATAACAAAAGACTGGCTGTTATCACTGCTCCTTCTCGCCTATAGAGAGACCTGCTGATCAGAACAAACCTGAAAGAAGTTTTGAAAGTTAGCTGACCTCTGTCTGACTCTGTTAGTGTTGTAGCTTTGTGTAGAATTCCAGAGGTTGTAACTCAGTTAATATATTTTAAGGTTCTATTAAGCCACTAAAGCATTAGCGGTGATAAGTTGTTTTGCATTAAGTTTCACTAGATGCAAGAATAAGTTTCATATGAATTTTTATATTTTTGTTTTTTACCTTGTGACAATGATAAAGGTTTAACGCGTAATTTACATAATAATAACTGTACACATCTTTGAAGAATAATTTTCTTTCTCTTTACATATTTAGTTTCGTTTTTCAACACGTTTCTTTTTCACTTTAAATTTTTGGGATTTAATTAGACTTCTGTTATTCTAAAAGACTAAATGCATTTAGAGTGTATTCAAAAAGCTGCTAATTTTATTTCTTTAGTAATTAATACGAACATTCATGCATTAAGACATATTTGATGAATCTTGTGAATTTTCAGCTTTCAATTTCTTTATTAATAAAAAAAATTATTTCTATAATGCCTGTCCATATGATAAGATTAGAAGTACTTTTGATATTTTCCATGCTTGTATCTAGTGAAAAGTAGAGAAAATAAAGGGAAGATAAAAATGTTAAGAAAGCGATTCTAGAATCAGAAAAAAAAACATTCAACTATATGTTTTCATTGTTCTTCCAGATGTTCTCCAAAATGTAAGAAACTGCGTGTTACTACCATGGAGTCATTAGTACCATAGAGAGAAATTTCAGATGATTAAAATTCAGGACCTTCTGCCAATTTTGGCCAAAATTAAGGACTTTTAAGGACCAAAAATCAATTCCAAAAAACTTAAAGGACTGTACGAACCCTGTATAAAAATATAAAATTTATTCTAACAGAAAGTGAGACTGAACAAGATTTCAGATTTTGCTGTTAATTGAATTTAAAATATCTAATCGAAATGCTTATCAAATATTATTAGTGATCATGAATATTTTATATTCCTAAAAATAAAAACATGAAATGCAATAAAATTCTCACTGGACGCACATTTTTCTATTAATGTAATGTGTATTATAATAATGTTTAAATAAAATAATAAAATGTTTAAATGAACATTTAATTATTATGTGCAAAATAAATTTACAGAATAGCATAAATCAGAAATAGAAGCCAATTTTATTTTACAAAGAAAAAAACCATATTTCAAATTACACAAAAAAAATATTTTAAAAAAAAAGTCGGCTATGAAAATTTTTCTTCAAAAATCAAATTTTGTATTTTTATTTTCAGTTCTTCTCTTTTCCGCAAATCGGAAATATCTAAAAGGGAGGAAGCGACATACTTCCCAAACAGAATTTCTGTATTATTTTCTGTTTCCTGCACTTTTAAAAGTGCAGCAGAAGCAGTGGATAGGAAGTCCTGTATGTCACTGTCCTCCCCCTTTTTGCGCTTCTTCCTTTCAACTGGCTTCAGCTGGCTTGTTGAAGGAGAAGAAGAGGGCTCACTTACATCTAGAAGTGGCAGCCTAGAAATAAAATTTTCGCTAGTGGCAGGAGAGGGCAGCTCTGTACATTCTTCCACCTGAAAGGAATATTAAATATTAGTTTCCATCTGCTTTTAAAAATCTAGCAATACATTCACATAAATAAACTACTAAAACAATTTAAGGCTGAACCTTGAAGCAGGATCTCGCGTAACAACAAAATGTATAGCCCTTGGTTAACTAGACTCTATCATTGCAATGCTTTAAGAGGGCCTTAGCCAAAAGTAATAACAGTCTGTCTCTAATCAGAAGTAAAAGACCATATTTTGTTGCAATCATGTGTAGGAATATACACGTATTATAACTAAATAGAAAATGATAATGCAAATAAAGTAAACCACCATAACACAAACTTTCTTAAGGCGAACACACAGTTAACATAAAAAAAATTTGGTGCCGGCAAGTGATGTGTATGATTATAGGAAGTTAGTCCTCTTCAACCTCTGGATCAAGGCATTGTGATGACTTCGGGGTTTAATAAGGCACCATTTAGCAAGACGAAACAAACATTTATTAAAATATATAATTCAAAGCATAATATAATAGTTACTCAGAGCAGTACGTCGCTCCTACCGCATAGTACAATCTACTACCTTCCTCTTCCGAGGCTAACATGCAACTCTTAATAAATACATTAACCCTTTTCGGAGAAGGACTACCTGCGCCAAGCATGCTCTGTTGATCGCCAAACACCCGTGGTGCAGTTTGGTACTTCTCTGTATGCAAAGAGCAGGTATGGGATGTGCTTATCCCAATTCGAAGGATCAGTCCTGATGACATGATGTAACATTTGCTTGAAGGACTTGTTCCATCTTTCTACTAATCCATTTGAAGCAGGTAAGCAGGTGTAGAGAACCTAGGGTGAGAACCTAGTCTTTTCTGGAATTCTTTAGTTAATTTTGAAACAAAGTTACTTCCGTTGTCACTAGCTATTGTATTAGGGATTCCTGTTCTCATGAAAATCTCCAAAAGCGCGTCGCAAGTGGCTTTTGCTGTCAAACTTCTCAGTGGAATGGCTTCTGGCCATCGGGAATGTTGATCTACCAGACATAACACACATTTATGTTTCCCAGCAGAGGCAGGTTCAATAGGCCCAATAACGTCGATATTAACTGTTTCGAAAGGTAATCCTGGCCTTCTGACCGGTGTGATGGGAATCTTGTCAGATCGCTTTTCTGGGCTTTTCAACTGACAATCTTTGCACGTTTTACAAAAGGTTTCGACATCTTGTGCTAATCCATGCCAATAAAATGAATATCGTATTCGCTCCTTTGTTTTTCTTATTCCAAGATGTGCACCGAAAATGGAACTATGTGCTAATTCCAACACTTGTGCTCTTCTACTAAGCGGAAGCACTAACTGAAAAACAGTCTGTCCTAATATTTTTTCTTGGTGATGTAAAAGATGATCAATAAATAAATATTTCCTTTTTTTTTCTATTGCTAGCTTCCATGCTTCTCTCAGCGACGGACAGTTAGCTTGCTCTTCGCGAAGGCGTTCAGCAGACGATAAGTCTGTGTTTACATAAACACTCGCCTTCTCCCCTTCCTCCTCTTCGTTTTTCTCATGGAGGTAAGAAAGGGAGGAGGGGCCATTCCGCGCTAGAAGTGAAGCACTGCTTTGAAGCTTGGGTCACCAGACGGGGTGTTGTTTGTTTACATTCAGAAGCTCGCTTGACAAGATTCTGATAGTATTTCGACACACGACAGTTCCATAGAAATCGAAAAAGGGACACTCTGGCATGAAAGAAACATTCATAGTGTAATGGATAATAGCAATTTGTATAGTTTACTGACATTTACGCAAAAATCACATCTTGGTTATTTTTCGATAACTAACAACAGCGATTTTGATTATGAATTTGTTTTATAAAATTCTAAGCTGTTGCACTACAAAAATATAGATTTTAAGAAAATTGCTAAAAGAGATCTGCCAAAATTTATTTTCTAGAAGATTTGAAAAGTTTGAAACTTGATGGCTAAATGTAAATATAAAATTATGTATGTTAAAATATTTGTAATTAGGCACATAGGTCAGATTAAGTTTTTATTAAATAGAGTAACGCATGCAAGGGCTATCTATCTAAAGAGAGAGATGCCATTGTGGAGGAATTTTGAAGAAAAACTGACCTTTGCGTGGGTATTAAAAATAATACTTATAATTTTCACTCAAATTATATTCATATATATTTTTTATGTAAAACTTTCTGGTCTATGCTAAATTAGTGTAAATTACTTTACACGAAAAATATAGTGAATGCACAGAAATTAAAGATTTGCACATGCCGGAAATGATAAATAGGAAATATGTATGGGTATTTATGCATGTGCTTGCAAAAAGCATGTATCTGCCTTTGACAAAATACTTAAATATTCATTAAATTATTTATAAATGTATTTGAAATGAAGAATTTATTCACTTATAAACAACTGTGAAAGTATTGTGAAGAAATCCAATGATTAAATGTATCTAATTTATAATGATTATAAATGTTATCTAAATATATAATAACCTTAATATTGAATTGTAAACATAAATTGAAATCCTGTTGACAAATACGTTATAAAACTATTTAAGCAAGAATTGTTCGTATTGGAAAGCAATCTGTTAAAAGGTATTGTAAAGCAAATGCTATGAGATGCGCACTTAAGAACGTAATAAAGAGTTTTGGAATATGTATTGTTGAAATGAAGGGTAAAAAAAAAAATCTGATAAGTATAATTAAAAGAATTATTCACTTTACATTTTATAATAACTCAGTTACAAGTTTTAAATAATACTTAAAAAAAAAAAAAAAACTTATTTTATTCCCTTTCAGAAATGTTCGGAGAAAGTCAAATACTATTTAATTCCTAATAATTCTCTAATTTAAAATGAACCGAATAGAGCATTAATTATAAATTGACTTACATTTTTCGATTTAAAAGAAGCCAAAAAATCATGTCATATTTAAGAAAGTATTTTAGGAAGAAGCTCTATAAATAGAAAAGAAATAATGCATAATTTTAATATTAATAATACAATAAACTTTGATCTTAATTTTTGTACCTTAACCGAATAAAACCGAATTACCTTAATTTTTTTTTCTAATGTAATTAACGAAAACTTGTGAAAATATTTCATTCAAATTAAACCATTCTGAGAAAACTGTCCTGTGAAAAGTATAGCATTTAATTCCGTTCAGAATGAAATGTTGTTTAAAAATATGTTGTTTTCACATACTTAGGACTCTTAAGTGTTGTAGAAAAAGAAAATATATACATTTACATGTATATTTGCGACGTAATTACAAAATATTTACACCCGAACGCGTCAAATCCCATAGAACTCAATGGTAAATGACCCAATGTTTTGGTCACCACGTAGGGATCGCCGGTGCTTCAGAGCAGGGTACGGAGAAACTTGTTTAGGGCGACTCCTTCTTACTTCCTACCTCCATGGTTTTTCTCCTCCATAAGCGTTAGCGGGGGGAGGGGAATCGACGCTGTCGTTTGACTGTGCATTGGCGAATAAACTTCGAGCGTTTTCGCTTCCGTAATTATTTCTTTCTGCGTTTGGTTCTTCTGCCGCAGGATTAATCAACAGTTTGTATATTTCTGGAGTTATTAGGCAAGGCACATTTAGCTTATCAGTCACTGCAATTAATGTATCCACAAAATTAAATATATTGCTTCCATGATCTTTATGGTAAATAGGTACACGGCAAACTTTTGCTTCAATTGGTTGTCCGAAAGCAGGTGTTAACAATATTTTACCTCCTTCTCTCTCCTCTAAATTTGGAATGAGCGATGAATGTACGATCGTTATCTGCGTTCCAGAGTCTACGATAGCTTCGATTTTCTCAGAGTTAATAAAAATATCTACTTTTTGCAGTGGTTGAACGATGCGTTCTGCGAATTCGGATTGTAGATGGGATGAGTCTACTTTAGCTACGATGGCTTCTTCTTTTGATGTTCTGTTTGAATTTTTTTGAGTTTTGGAATCATCCTTTCCCTTCTTATTTACTGCAGTTTCGTTCTTTCTTCTTTTGTCTGGGCAATCTCTTGCGATGTGTTGATAATTTCCACAAATATAACATTCTTTTCTTCTCGCGTGAGATCTTTCGTGTTTTGGATATTCTTTTCTCATGGGTGGCGGAATATATTTGTCTTGTGCACATGTTGTATCCAGTAATCTCGGTGATCGCTTAATTCCATTTCGAACTTCATGGAAAGATTTTCCTTTGGCCGTGAAATAAATATCACATTCTGTAGCTAATTCTTGAGGCTTCAGCCATTTATTTCCTTGGCGTATTGCGACGTGTGCAGCTATTTCTTCATCTAATGCTTGGAATAATTTATCCGAAATAATTAACTCCTTGAGTGTTTCGAAATCCTTTACTTCTCTTGACTTGCAGTAATAGTCCCATGTAGCTGTTAGTATTGAAGCGAACTGGATATGCGTTTCGCCGGAATAACGTTTAGTTCTTCTGAAGTTTTCTAAACAGGTTTGAGGAGTAGTTTGGTATTCCTTCAGAACAAGAGTTTTCACTTTTTCGTAATTTTGCAGATCTTCCTCCTTTATATAAACAAGAACATTTGAAGCTTTTTCTCCAATTAATTTCAATAATATTTCTGATTTGTATTCTTCGGGAACCTTCTTGTGCTTAAATGCTCTTTCGATAGAATCGAAAAATATATTCCATTCTTCTGCTCTCTTCGGTACTGGTATAGTCAGTGTTTCTACTCCTTTGATCAGCTTGTCCAGGGAAATTTCGGTTTCTCGTTCTGTGTTTAGCATTAAAGAACTTCTACTTCCTTCATTTTGAGTTGCTCGAATCTTCGCTAATTCTATTTCGTGTTCTCTTTCTGTTCTTATTCTTTCTTCTTCCATTTGCATTCTTTCCATTTCTTCTTTTCTTTTTCTATTCTCCACTGTAGTAATCAGAATTTCTTTCACGAAATGCGTTTTTGAACATTTTCTTCTATTTTCCTTTAGAATCAAGCCTTTCAAACTCTCGATTAAATAATTCTCACGTTTTTACTCCCTTTTGCAAATGAACACTTCTTTCGTTAGTTAGGCTTAACTTTACGCCTCTTCCGTTTTCAACGCTCTAAGCTTCTAACCTCTCTGGTTTTCTCGTAAGAGAGCGTGTTGTGATGACTTCGTGGTTTAATAAGGCACCATTTAGCAAGACAAAACAAACATTTATTAAAATATATAATTCAAAGCATAATATAATAGTTACTCAGAGCAGTCGCTCCTACCGCATAGTACAATCTACTACCTTCCTCTTCCGAGGCTAACATGCAACTCTTAATAAATACATTAACCCTTTTCGGAGAACGACTACCTGCGCCAAGCATGCTCTGTTGATCGCCAAACAGTCGCCAGATATCACAGGCATTACTGAATTTATGAAGTTAGTTATAAGTGTTACTGCAGGTAATTTGCGAGAGTTGAATTTTGTGCGTTTGAAAAGACAGAAATGAAAATGGGGAGTCATACTTATGCTTACTGCTTGATGCAGTCATACTTATCTGCGCACCCTCAAAATCTGTGTCATCAACATCAAACTGTGTCATACAACAAAAAAGTAAATTATCTCTATCAGAATAACATTAACTGTGTGTTTACATAACACACAGTGCAAAAACAAGATTATTGTAGTCCATGATCTATCTGCCACTGTGGTTACAACATACAACAATAATTCTAGATATTAACAAGAATGCTGTAATTTTACTTTTAAACCTATACAATCATTGCATATAAGCATATTTAAATTACCAAAATTATTTCAATTACTTTATTTACTTGAAATTGTATTTAAAAATCCAGTGCTAGAAATCAATGATAATATATTGTTACGGTGGTAAAATCCTAGTATACGGTGCAGCCTTGGCGCGATTTTGAAAATTATCGCCAACACCAAAAATGACCCAAACAACGTTCTATGTATATACTATACACTGAATGATTGAATGAAGTACACGGGGTATTTATAACCATAGTATATACTATGTATATGATGAGTAGATCTATGTATACGACGATATATATTCTTTGAATGACCCGTTTACTACTCATCGTGTATGTCCAGTTTTTACTGCTCATCATAAAGTCGCCAAAAGTAGCCAAATCCCGTGTGCACCGGATACTAGGATTAAACCGTTACGGTTTTTGCATTCATTTAACTATTTTAGTAGAATTAATTAAAATTGTTTTATATCCCCGTGCAATGCAGGACGAGACTTATTTGAAGAAAAAGCTATGTCGAAAAATTAAAAATGCATGAACACATTCATTTAATAGATATCTCGAAATTTATCTTTTGCTTTGAAGTTTTATTCACTTTTCATCGGACTTGTGAATTCAGTTTATTATGAACCCATATGCATGCAACAATATTAAACACTTACCTCAATTACATCATCATATATGATATTTGAGGAGAAAGAATTGTCCAAATTGGAGCAACTGTCTTCTGCCACCATGCCATCATCCAAGAAGGACAGGCGTTGGAAATGCTCCCATTTGGGAACGAAACCCTGTCCTCCACTGCCACTTTTAAACGTGAGCATTCTTTTCCGCTCCCTCCTATACTGGCTTCTCAGATTTTTGAATTTTGCAAGCATCAAGTCTATAAATTTAAGATACGCAATAAGCATACATAAACATACATACATTTCTTAACTAAAATTCAAAACAGATAATCTTTGGAAGACTTCAGTTTTTACTGTTAACCTGAGAAATCAATCTGCATGTAAAACAAATGCTCAGTTTTTCTTGTCTTTTTTAATTTGATACATCATACAAAGAAATTAAGAAATGGTTATCAAGGTTGTTCATGCGTTGTGTACATATTATGTAAATAAAACAGAATTCAGATATAATTATGCAATTAAATTTAGTACTCTAAATTATAGGGTTTCCCTTAGTTCAATTAACAAATTAATCAAATTTTTGTTATCTTTCCTGAACTCGTCAACTTCCTTTCGCATTTCATCACCAGGATACTAATAAAAAGTTAAGT
This sequence comes from Stegodyphus dumicola, assembly GCF_044657685.1. Taxonomy (NCBI): domain Eukaryota; kingdom Metazoa; phylum Arthropoda; class Arachnida; order Araneae; family Eresidae; genus Stegodyphus; species Stegodyphus dumicola. The sequence continues at coordinate 35,945,637 of NC_140769.1, forward strand.
GAAACGAGTATTGCAACGGGTGACTCTTGGAGTTTATTCAGAATGTGTTGTTGCTAGCCAGCGCATGTTACGTTTCTGTCCTTGCTGTTACGCTTTTTTGGCCATTTAAATAATTATAATGCCAGGTAGGTTGTCAAGTCAACCTAGTTAGTCTTAAGTGCTAGTCCAGCACTACTTTCACACTTGAATTTATTGTATAACGATTCTGAAGTTCCACCGCTAGTTGTCGGTCTTATTGCAAAGCATGAAGTACACGCTATTTTTTATAGCTGAAGATAATAAAGGGTTATTTTCACCCTTCTTCTGTGCTAGTATTATTTCACGCCTGTGCGAGAAGTCATCAGGTTTCTTAGTAGGATCTAGTAGAGTTTATGTAGCCAAAGCAGAGGAAGATCTTATAAACTCTTTACATCAGTGTTCCTTACTAATTTATGCATTATTTATTTAATGAAAAGAATAATGTTCAAGTAACAGATAAACACACTTGGTTATAGCAATCAATTACATCAGTAATAGCCAAATTCTGCATACACTAAGACCAGTTTAAAACGTGTGCTGGATAAGTCTATTTATCAGACATTACTTATGTGTATTTTCTGATATCTGCATTCCAATGAAAATGTGATGGCTCACTGGAAAATTTGTGACCTGGTGAAAGCATTTTCTGACTAACTTTATGGTTCATAATTACTGTTCTGTCCATTGAAACAAACAAACAAAAAAAAAAAAAAACCATCTATGATAAAAAAAAAAATCTATATGGCTGATATTTACATCCTCACAGCCAGCAGATACTATTTAGCAAAATTAAGATTAAATAAAGCATATGAATACATGAGCAATCAAACATGTTTGAGTTCTTTACTGTCCCATAGAACACTCGGTAATATACCTAAAACACATTAATTATACCAACTCTAGAAATTAGGAGGTGCACATCATGAGTTTGTTTTATGTGATTATGGCAAAGTCTCAAGGGATATCTGCCAAACAGAAGAGATCCCTCTGTAGAAGATTTTTTAAAACTGGTTCATATACCAGTAACAAATGGGAAAAGCCAAGAAAAAGCCCATGTAGCCAGCCTGTTCGTGGCATTCTAACCTCAGGCAAAACTACCAGTGTTCAACGATATTTCGGCCACTGGTAGGCCCGTGAATATAGAACATAATTGGCAAGTACAATCCATTATGTAAACACACAGGAAGGTGATAATCAGTTGTGCACTGTTTGTTTTAAGTAACATTTCTTATTATTCATTAGTCATGTTTATATTACATAGATCATACATATTATATAATTATGAATTCACCCACGAACAAAATGTGTACACTTAGTACTCAAATGCTCAAAATTTATTTTTCAACTGATTATTACATATCCATAATAATTTGCAAAGAACTGATGACTACAGTTGCTGCCAATTACATGATCGTTATATGAATTAGAAGTAACTTGCACATAAACTTTTTGGCAATGTTCATTTTTGTATTCATACATACATATATATACACATCTAATAAGTCATATATTTACATACAGATAAAGAGATGCGATGCTTTAGAAGTTGTTGATATATTTATTAGTATCAATGTACTGAATAAGATTTATATTAATGAATGTATATACAAATGTTTTTCATCATGCATAATAATAATAAATCCAAAAATGTCCAATGTTGCAACATGTAGCATTTACAATAAAAGTATAGTTTTTAATGTATTTATAATCCCAAAAGTATTTCATTAATAACATAAAAATCATAGAAAAATTTAATTAGTATTCTCATTATTACAAACTATGCTTTTCTTTTTTTATGCATATTTTATGCTGTTTAAAATGTGTCACTGATTATGCAAATACAAACAATTTAAAACATAAGTAATTAGAAGAAAAGCCGCGCATATACAAACGGATTTAAAAAAATTATTCAACTTAAATTTAAGAAATAAAATTCTATTATATAACAGTGATAATACACGATCAGCACGAAATACGCCAAATATGGCGAACTTTTGGCGACGAACAATTGGTAAACAAATGCGAAATGCAAGAACGTCGTAAAATATTATCGACGCTGAAATTTCCACAATTATATATTTAATGAATACATAAACATTTTTAAAATGACTCAGGTAGTTATATTACAACAAAACAGCAATATATACATATAAAAATATATAAATTTTTGACTTACCGTACTGAAAGTTTCTTGCATACTCCGGCCATCTTTCTTTCATATTTTCTGCTATTTCGTCATAGCCAACTTTTTTTAGGTTTTTTTTCGTGTAATATGGGTGTTTTATGTCCCATAAATATGGTTTTTTCTTAACTTCTTCAATTAAATTGGCTTCTATTTCCACAGTCCACGATTTCACAATCACAGCCACCGCCATATTGAAAGTTACCCGTGATCCTTCAGAAGCTGACCTTTCGTCTGATTGGTTGAACGTTCGAGGAACACGTCTCCGGCCGGAACATTTTGGGAAAAAATCTAAAATGTTGCTCGTAGCCGGGACACGTTCCTCCTAGCTATACGAAACATTTCTCGGAAGCCTGCCGCTTAAAGCCGTGCTACTAGAATCTCGTTTCTCGGAATTGTCCCGGGTAAGCGCGCGCGTCTATAGATCAAGATTCTCTTTGACTCGTTCATGGGGGTGGGAGCTGTGGGTGGAGCGCCGCTTGGGAGTTGTACTTTATAGTGAAGTGCGACTTGGGAGCGGTTTTAGATTTCTCGTTGCAGCTAATTACAGGCTGCATGGTTAAGCTGTTTGCGATTATTACAAATAGCCAAGCCAGTTACGGCTGTATTGCTACTGTTCTATAAAGCCCAGCATTGGCTTTACTATGGGTCGCACAAAGCTAGGGACCACCACACCTTTTGTTCCTTTTATTTTACGCTTCGTTATTATTGTTAAGTTTAATAAATGTTATGTTTTTGTTATAGATTCTTGTTCCCGGGATTATTCTATTTCTGGATTCAAGCATACGACCATGGAAGATTATCGACTTGTGTCTACTCTAATTTAGGAAATGATTGTCTGCTTTATAGGTTGGATTGTACTGTGATGGGCCAGTGCGGAACAGTTCATAATTCCTTCATAATAAATGCAGTTACATACTGAATGGTACTGAATTGCAGATTTATGGAAAATACAGACTATAGAAACAAGATACAGTTGAATAAGATACTATAAGATACAGTGGACTTGAAAACAAAATAGCATATATGTAATATGACGGCTTGGAGTAAGCTACAACAGACTGAGAATGGTTCTCTGCGTTATATCCTGGGAAGACTTTACTACATAGTTAGAAAGATGACACTTGAAGGAAAGACTTATAGAGAGACGTGGCCGAATTGAATATCACTTTTACTGCTGGATACAGATGATCATGGGCGCAATATGCACCCCACAATTTTATATAGAGTATCACATTTTAGATAATAACGTAGTTAGTAGTAGATAATAGCGACCAAGCAAACGGAGTGAAGTAGAATCTTGAGTCCAGGAGAGCTCAAGCTAAAAAGTCCACAATTATTTAACAAGAAGTCCCACCAACAGGAGGTTTCGGTTTAGGTTAGAGAGGATTTAATTCTCGAAATTGTGAATCCAGGCTCCGAACCAGTTACGTCATCAGTGTTACATGCAAGATGCAAGATGAATTGATATAAAAATGACGGAGTCCAAAAAGTTACTATTTTTAGAATAGAGGAGGGGAGTTACGGGGTTCATTTTGATTTACATACTTTGGATCTTAAATATATATCTAAAATACGAAGTACTAAAATCTTTTAAGGAAAATTATGAAGATAAGTTGAAAAGGCAGATAGGAAGATCAACTGCTTTTCAAGGAGGGTAACCCTCAGCTACAAAAAAGAAGCTAAAAAATTACTATTTAAAGTTTCTACGCGTTAAAAGTGAACCATTAGGTATGAAGAATACGATAAGGTTGTCAAGAAGTTATAAGGTATTTCTCCCACTTCCCTAGCGTGCCGTCGTGGTGTAGTGGTCAGCACACTGAGCCGGTATTTCAGAGGTCCGTGGATCGATTTCCAGCGAAGGCGGTTCCATATTTTTCATCTTTCCTGCTTCCAATTAACCTAATGACTCTACAAAATAACTAAATCGGAACATTACAGAAAAATTCCTAAGCACGAGGAAAGTAGCTATGGGCATTATTTAACACATCGTGCGGTTTCCGAAGGTATTACTTTGATAACAAAACTCAGAACTGCTTTCAGTGCTACAGCGAAAGATGAGAAGGGAGACTTTCTTAATAGTTTTCGAGATAAGGGACAAAATTTGACTTTGAAGATTCATCAGGTTTTCATGGAATTTAAAACCTTCGTCATTGCTGTAACATCTGATATAAAAAAAAAAAAAAAAAAAAAAAAAAAAAAAAAAAAAGCTTTGTACATATTAAATTATCCGGAGGAGGCGGAGGTTATTTGAGATTTGTATGATGGAAGAAATAGTCGGCTAACCAGCATAAGGCGTTGCTGTATGGTATTTGAAGGGTTAAATAGTACCTTTCTACTTCTGTTTCCTTCCTATAATTCTCATGTTTTGATTGGTAAAGCAGAAATACTGAAGAGTCGTTTTATATAGATACTTATACCAAGTAACACGGCAACGTCGTAACGACGTTGCAAACTGGTCTTAAAGGTTGCAAAGTGGTGGTGGTAACTTTTACGACGTCTTTACAACGTTGCGAAGACGCAATATATTTGCCGTTGCACCTTAGCAATTTGTTGACGTCGCTGAAACGTTATGAAATGACCGCTCTTAGACGTGGTCGTTTTAGCATCTTTTTCATAGTTCATCAGCGGTAATTTTAGAATGAAAAGAGACTAAATATGCCCTTTCAAGAACCTGAAGTCCGCATAAGATTTATTTTGCAATGTTTCATTCACGGTTATAGATGGGGCGATTTTAAGAATTCTGAGAAAACGTCCAATGTTAAAAGACGTTGCATATGTATCTAATGCTGAAAACAAAAAGGAGATATATATAGCAGAAGGAGTTAAGCAATTGCTGTCCATGGGGCAGTTTTGGACTTAGAGGATAGATTATAAACTTTAAGAACTGTACTAAGAGAGTACTGAACAGACTGTACTAAGACAGTAATGAACTAACTGCACTAGTACTGTAACTTTAGAACTGTACTACAGTAACTGTTGAACTGTACTAGTAGCAACTGTAGAACTGTTCTGTACTGTAACTCAGAGCTGTACTATAGTGTAGAACTGTAGAGCTGTACTAGTACTTAGTACGTACTGTAAGAACTGTACTGATACTCTGAAGAAAACCATGTTTAAGCAATGGGTTTACCAATGATTAGCATGTATCGTCCCATAACAATTATGTAGAATTTGACTTGATTCACAGCATGAGAGCACGAAGTAATATTTAAATGGTTTATTTAATAGAAAGAAATAAAAGTACATAAAGAAAAGTATATAAAGATGAAGTTAACGGTATGCAGGATTAACATAATGATGCACCAACAGTCCTTTTATAAACTCTTGAAGACGTGTGAGCCGTCTGCTCACGTCTGCCATCCACTCTCGACCAGGTCTCAGCGCTGTCTGGGATGATTCTTACTGCGCTGGGTGAAGCTATACTGATGACGTCATAACGGGCAATTCTCATTCAGCATTGGACGGTATGATTTCCACAGCTTCGGCCAGCCTGAAGAGGCATCGTCCTCGATGTCTGTTGAATAGACATCACTATCATGTACCTGCAAAGATAATAAAAAAAAAAAGAAAAAGAAAAAAGAGTATCAGGTCCTTAGGTTTTGAGCTGATACACACATCAAATCAATTTGACCATGGCTTCATATGGTCAGCCGCAGTAGATGTCAAATTTGGTCCTTCATGGCATCCTACTTTCTCGACTTCATATCTGTCATTTAATCGAACAGCTATGATTTTATACGGTCCATGAAACTTAGGTCGTAGTTTCAAACCAGTCCCATATTGAGTTCTCTGAATGGCTACCAAGTCGCCAATCTTGTATAGTTTCGGTTTCTTACGTTTCTTGTTGAATTGTTTTCGATTCTCTTCTTGTATCTTCAAAATGTTGTTTTTCGCATTTTCTCTCATTTCATCACGTTCTTGCATCAATTGTTTTAGATATTCTTCATTCAATATCTCACTAATTCTCAAATCTTCTTTATTCTTCATTTTCGTGCCTATGAGAAGCTCAAACGGTGAATATTTTGTACTTCTCGTAGTTGTACTGTTGATTATTCTCTGAACATCTGAAACATATTTAAACCATTTCGTTGAATCTTCATGTGATAATTTTGACAAAACAGGAATCAAAATTCTATGAATTCGCTCAATTTGTCCGTTACCTCTTGGAATACCGGTAGTAATTTTGATATGTTCTATTCCTTCTTCAGTACAATAAGCTAAAAATTCTTTCGATGCAAAGGCACTACCTCGATCTGAAATGATTCTGGCTGGATTTCCAAATACAGTCTGTTGTTGCTTCAATTTTGAAATAACTTCTTGCGTAGTTGGTGATTTCACTGGATAGAACCAAGTAAATTTCGTAAAAGCGTCGACAACAGTTAGAATGTGTTGATATCTCTTGTTCGTCGATGGAAGAGGTCCAATAAAGTCGATATGATACGTACTCAAAGGAACGTTTTCTTTTGGTACAGGATGAAGAAATCCTTCTGATTTTCCTTGCTTCTTGTTGTACAGTATACATTCTATACAGTTAGCAATTACTTTTTCAACTTTACATTTCAGTCTGGGAATATAGAATTCTTGCTCTACAGCATTCACAGTTTTATCTACAGCAAAGTGACCTTTTTTATGTACCTTCTGTATGATTTCATTCTGTAAGGATTCTGGCACTACTAGAAGATCTTTACCATTTTCAAATTTGTACAAAATATCATTTCTCACGAAGAATCCATTTTCTTCTCCCTTCTCAACTAAATTCTTGATTAATTTCACATGTTCATCTTCATTCTGTTGTTGTACTAACCGAATCTTCTCAGTTACATCGGATGTGTATGATGTTAAAATTAAAGCATTTCTACTTAAAGCATCAGCATGTTTCATTTGGCTTCCTGAACGATGTACAATTTCGTAATCGAATTCTTCAATAAACATTGCCCATCTTGCAATTTTAGGAGATAAATCTTTCTTATCTAAAGTTTTCTGAAAAGCACTACAATCAGTTACAATTTTGAATTTAGTCCCTAACAAATAGTTTCGAAATTTCTTCAGAGCTTCTATTACTGCAAGGGCTTTTAATTCGTAACTACAGAGTTTCTCTTGCTGCGGTGAAGTCTTCTTACTCATATACTGGATTGGGTGATAATTACCATCATCAGACAATTGGAGTAATACCGCACCAAAGCCTTGACTATTAGCATCAGTATGAAGTTCTAATGGATATCCTTGCCTAAATATGTGTAGAACAGGTGCCTGAGAGAGAATTTCTTTTAATCTGCAAAAAGCTTCCTGTTGTTCGGAATCGAACTTAAAACCAATACCTTTTCCAAGTAAGTCACTAAGAGGTTTAGCTATTTTAGCATACTGAGGAATGAATTTACGAAAATATCCCGTTAGTCCTAAAAAGCTTTGTAGTTGTTTACAGTTACGCGGTTGTGGAAAGTTTCGAACAGCAACAGTTTTGGAAGGTGATGGTCGAATAGTTCCGTTTTCAATTACATGTCCCAAAAATTCAATTTTACGTTTTAAGAATTGGCACTTTTTGAAATTTATTTGTAATCCATACTCCGAAGCAGTTTTGAATACTCTTTCTAATTTGTCTAAACATTCAACTTCATTATTAGCCGGTATAACTATATCATCCATATAAATAATTAGCACACCTTCATTTAACAAGTCACGAAATACTGAATAAATGTACCTTTGAAAAACATTTGGACTAATACATAAACCAAAAGGAGCTTTAAGAAATTCGTAGATACCATTATGTGTTACAAATGCGGTATATTTGGTGCAATTTTCGTCTATGTCTACATGGAAAAAGCCATTTCTCAAATCTAGTGTCGTGAAGACTTTTGACTGTTCTAAGCGATCAAGTACTTCCGAAATTAAAGGCAGTGGAAATTTGTCTTTAATAATCTTCTTATTCAATTTCCGATAATCTATACATAAACGTTTCGAATTATTACGCTTGTTACACAAAACAATAGGCGCCGAATAATTAGAATTGCTAGGCTTTATTATGCCCTCTTTTAACCATTCCTTAATTTGATCGTCAACAATTTTTTGTTCCGCGAAAGACATGTATCTTCTATTTTGACAGACAGGAATATCATCGCATAAATTTATTTGCATCTTGAAGTCAGATTGTCTATTTTTCCGAGGCTGGTAAGAATTAATTAAATTACACAGTCTTTCTTTATGTTCTGCATTTGAAATATGAGATAAATCAATCTCGTTGACAGAAATAGCATTCACCAGATGTGAAAGGTAATTAAACGTCGAGCTACTTCCGCTTTCGGGACTTTTGTTTACATTAACAGAGACGCCAGACGATCGCGAAGGATCATAAACATTCTTCAATGAGACAGCAATATTCAAATTTCCCATAACGCAACGAACGTTAGAATTTCGATATGACTCAGTTATTCGTTACTTATATCGTTACATCTGAACCAGTGTCAACTAAACTATCAACTAAATGATTATTTATCTCTACAGTCTTCATAATTCTATCCTTGTCACAAATTCGTTGTAATAAAGCTGCTTGATGTGTTTCGGGAGTCTGCTCTGGACAGTTCGTTGAATAATGCCCGAACTTCTTACATTTTATACATTTTACACCCTTTGATTTGTTTACACAATGCTTTGAATAATGCCCAAATTCCTGGCAATTAAAACATTTGACCTTATTAACGTTAGATTGATTTCGGTTTGATGACGAAAGCTTACTTCTATCTTTAACTTGAGTGTCTACTTTCGGTTTCGGATTTTTAAACTTATCATTGTCCGATCTCATTTTATCATAAATTTTAAGCCTTTGTTTAAATTCAGATATTGTTTCGCAACCATATAATATAGTTTTCCTAACCACAGAATCGGGAATACCATCAATAACATATTTAATTAATGAAGCATCTTCAATGTTACCTCGCGAACACATTTCTTTCATTTTCAAAAAATACTCATCTAAAGATTCATTAGGCATTAATTTACGTTTACATAACATTTCATGCAACTCAGCAGAATTAAAAGCTTTACCATATTCAGATTTCAAAAGCTTTTTTAACTTACACCAATCATTAACTTTAGGTTCACTCTGAATAAATAGTTTCGCTTTACCTTTTAATGATCTTTTAGCAAAAACTAATTTATGCAAATCACTCAATTTTAAAGAATTTATAACATCTTCAAATTCATCAATCCATTTATCAACATTTTCATATGTATTACCAGAAAAAGGATTAACAATACTTTCAATATCAGAAAAACTAAGATGAGGTTTAAAATGATCTTGAATTGGAAGCTGCATACTGTTGTTTACTTGAGACTCATTAAAACCAGGATTGTCTCTTTGATTATCATCAAGCATTACTTCAGAAATTTTATTAATAGTTTCATCTTCAATATCACTATTTTCTTCATGCAAAATATTTTCAAATAATACAGATAAATCACATAGGTAAGAGACAATTCGGGTTACGACTTCCGTCTTTAAACCTTCTGAATTTATGCACAGTACATTGCAAATTTTAATTAACTCATTCAAAGTAAAACTATTCTGCACTGCATCTATTTTCTTATTAAATTCTTCAGAATCTGGTTTAAATATAAAGCCAGAAAATTCACGTAATCTTTTCCGGTTATTTCGATCTCCATCAGTATTAAAAATAAGCTTATGCAAACTTTTGATTTCAGAACTTTTACTGTTCTTTAAAGCTGCTTCCAATTCTGGAATTTCTACTAACTTCATATTGGAAAGAAAGTTTTGTACTCACCCGACAGATGATCGTCGTCAATTGGGTAATCCACACTTTATACGAGTAATCCAATAAATCGAATAACTTGTGACAACAGTTCACTCAGTTCACAGTTCAAAGCACAGTTCTAGTACTCGCACATTTTGGAATTCGAGGCCGCACGGTTGGTCGCCATATTTTTTTGTAGAATTTGACTTGATTCACAGCATGAGAGCACGAAGTAATATTTAAATGGTTTATTTAATAGAAAGAAATAAAAGTATATAAAGAAAAGTATATAAAGATGAAGTTAACGGTATGCAGGATTAACATAATGATGCACCAACAGTCCTTTTATAAACTCTTGAAGACGTGTGAGCCGTCTGCTCACGTCTGCCATCCACTCTCGACCAGGTCTCAGCGCTGTCTGGGATGATTCTTACTGCGCTGGGTGAAGCTATACTGATGACGTCATAACGGGCAATTCTCATTCAGCATTGGACGGTATGATTTCCACAATTATAAACTATTTTTTACTAAGAAATATTCAAAAGAATCACAAATAACAGCTCTTGAAGTTATTTTACATGTCAGAATTAATTAATTTGAAAAAAATATAAACCCACGTTCTGCATTTAAAAATATAAACCCACTTTCTGCACTTAATTTATGCAGAACGTGTGGATAAAATGTTTCTCTTGCGGTGCAGAGAAGGATCACTTTCTGCACTAACATTTTCATGTATCATAGGTGACCAAGTAACGAAATATGTAACTGGAACCAGTCCAACAATTATTTTAGAAAGTAATATAAATACTATTTGAAACACTGATACAGAGCGAATAATACAACTGTATTAGCTACAGCAAACAAAACCGAAAATTTAAAGTTAAGCATGATAAAATAGCCAGAGGTGAGACTTTAGAGCAGGCTTTTCAATTATTATATATATATAATTATTGTATAGAAAAAATGGCATACTCAGTAATTCATAATTATTTTTCTCAATATTGATTTACTGGTAACATTTATTAGAGTCCCTTTTTCCTTGCTTTAAGTACACTATTTTCAAATATTTGCATGTGAAAGACTAAGTAAAAGCAACTTTGTGTAAATTTTAAAAGGAAACATTTTGAAACAATCACTACCAAAATCCCACATAAACATTCCCTCTTATGTAATAACGCTTTAAAATTTTCCTTCGGATTTTCCGTACATTCTTACTGTACGTCTCCTTTAATTGTGTTCTAAAAAATGTTTTCTCATATGAGATTTTAGTATGCGTGATAGACGAGAAAAACGCTATTGTGCTTAAAATTATACCTTTAAGGTTTAACACGAAAAATGTTGGTAATACAATGCCCGATTTCTAAGCTGCTAGGAGTTAAGTAGTTGAAATATTATATACACTTGGCATATAAGAAGTCAAGGACTTATTAAAACAACTGGGATTTTCAAGTGAAAATAATTTTCCTTGTATGACAACAAAATGTAAATACGTTTTCGAAATTGGCTCAGTCAGGCGGTAGGAGAATATAGTAATAAGGTGGCATCAGATATCATGCTATCTTATTAGAACATGGTCGTGAAACAGAAATTCCTTGAATTATGCGTTGAAAGAAACAAAAGGGTAACATTCTTAGCCCAGACGGACATGAGACCAAAAAAAATATTAGTCTCAAAACAGCATTTTGCGTCGTTTCACTTTCGGCATAAGTTCACTTTTCAAACTGTTGCCACCATATATTATCCCTATGTATTATATTCAAAGAAACTAAATAATGAAGAATCTGCATGAATGTTTTTCTCCCATTGTGAAAACACAACGATACCTAAAGCCATAAAATTTTGAATAACGTAGTCCGCCAACCGAACATGGGCATTTAGAAGCCCGAAGTTTGAATTTCGAATTTGTTTTATTATCTGTTTCAGATTTTGTAAACCTTTAACGAATTTTTGATTAACAAACTCAATGATTTCAAAGCGAGCAATGGCAACACTGTACGGAAAAAGAAGCATTTTTTTATCTCCAACGAGCGAGACTGTGTATCGGAAATTCTAAAAATATGCTCTTTTTAAATTTTTGTGATAGTGCTGTTGAATTGAATTTCATGTGGTTTAAGTGCGCAGATCATGATATTTAGTAAATAAAGGTAATACACAACACGTTAAAAAAAACGCCCTTTTGGGCGTAATATAAAATCTTAAAGCTTTCAGATTTTCTTTCTTTTTTTTTTTTTTTTTTTATTTCCCTTTTAATGGAAAAAAAAATTATAGTGACACATCATTCAAATATACGTCTAGTGCACCTTGTCAAAGATGTAACAAAGTAATATAACCTGATTTCATTTATGCTTCACATACCTCTCAGTTATGCGTCGCAGAATTTTCACTTCTTTTGTTTTTCCTTTCTGCTAAATACGGCTCTTTATGAAATTTCAATACCCATAATAGTTTCCTTTTATTTCCACTTCCCTTTATCTGCTTTACAAGATTATTCAAAATAAGGTCTGTATCCTCGCATTATCTTTCATCTATGATTGAAGGCACTTCTGTAGGTCTATTTAGAATTTCGGCTAAGGGAGTAAATTATTGTCTTGTTAGGTTAGGTTAATTGACTAGGGCAAAGGAATCGCAGCAACAGGAAGGCACTAGAATCTCGAGGACTGCCTGCCTAACGAAAAGGATGCCGTTGTGAATGTCGTTTTAAAGGAAACAGCTTTACTTTAAACGTGGCGAAAAGTACGAAGACTCCCACTGGAATTAAACCGGTCATAGGAATCTAAACCTTGGTTCAATTATCAGTTTCCAGCGATATTTATTCCTCGGCTGTTGGTGGGTCTTCTTAAAATGGAAAAGAGATTTAAAGACAACTGGTTAGGTTGTTCTTCTGCACTTAGATGCCAAAAGATGCCAAAAGGATATCACATCTTGAAAGCGGAATTCATTCCAGCTATAAAAATAGTGAAAAATTCAACCAAACATAAAAATGTTTCAGTGAAAAACATTTTGTTTTAATGTTTTGAAGAATAAAATTGTAATTAATTTTTGTAATGTTTTGAAGAAGGTAGCGCCTCAATTTATCTATCAGTTTGAGTCAGTGAAACTATAAGTGCTAATTAGTGGCGCTGACTGCTATACTGATGGGCGCGGTTTCGGATCCCGAAGAAGGTATGGATGTATGTAAACATACAGTTCTGCAACGGGGCAGTCAAAATACACGACGAGCCGTAAATTCTCTCCAGCGGTAGGAGAAAAGATCTTGGAGACCCTGGGAATGCCACCCCTATGGTGTTCTCACTCAAAATTGGCACGTAAATTAATAGCCGGGGATACCTAATGTACGAGGTAATGTATCTAAGTGAATGTACAGGTACCAAACTTGCTTCAAACTTGTCCATAAACTGTATGTTATTCTCTCGATGTGACAGATCAACTCTGTGCTCTGTGTGATATTACGCACTTCCAAATGACCTTCCGAATAGCTCCTTATGCATCATTAATCCCTTAACTCTGTTTTATTGCTGAATGAACATTTGTATTGCACTGTATTAAGATGCTAATATCGTACAATGACTTCTGCACTATAGCAGTCAAGAGTGACTGAATATTTTACATTCCATGCGTTTCTAAGTCCCTTTAATATCCTCATCGTCTATGAATGAATGTGTATTGCCCGGATTCAATGTCCTTTTCCTTTTTCTTCACTGAGTTCTTCGATTTCAACACAGACTTCTTGTATTTATGCATGGTCTTGGTTAAAGCGCGAGTTAAATTTAGCTTTGTTTGCTTTGTTGTTCTTTTTTGAAGATTTCCTAAAATCAACAGTAAATCTAAAACACCAAGTAGTGGCACGCAAACACTTTAACCAAGAATGATATTCAAACAGCAATCACTAAAACGTGCGGTTCTTAATCACGGTATTCCTTTGCTCTTCAATTTCTGTAATCTCTTAAGACGCATCTTTCATTCAATGCTTAGAGTAAAATTGGCTTTCTGTTTCCAGGTAACAGAAAGCAAATCACCATCTAATGGTTAACAGAAGAATTATCACTTCTTCTGCAGTGATTGCAAAATTTAGGATCTGATTTTGCTTGAATTTCAACTATTTCTGCTGTCAGCAAACATGTTCAGCTGTTTATCGAAGCCCGTAATCCAGTACAGAACAACTAACGAATCTGTCCAAAAGACAAACATACGAGTATATTCCTTAAATAATTCTCCAAAGTACTTTCCTATTCTAGTTAGTATGATAACTGCCATTAGTGTCAGTCACCGCAAAGTAAACTTCTTCTTCGGAGTTATTCTTCATTTTGACATAACAAATGACTACAAAAATTTCACTTTTATCATTTAAATTCCAACAGTTCGCATCCGTATCATGAGCCAGAACAGATATATTATATTATAAAATATACATACTTTTATTCGAATAAGCATAGTAATAAAGCACTGCTCATGGATATTATTAGGTATTCTTATCGGAATTTAGGTTTCTTTTAAATAAATAATATTATGAGATTTCCCAGCTGTTTAACCATGATTACCTTTCATTTATGTTCTTTCTGCAACCGCCTATTTCGAGAATTAAATTATAAACATAATTTTACCCTTTCGATTTGAGTACGATAAAATTAGTACAAAAATGGGCAAATAAAGAGTAAATACGGTATTTGAATATGGTCAAGCAGACGACTGCTATGTGCCTAAAGAAAGGGAAATGTTCGTGGAGAAATTCTTACAGAAAACTCACTCGTATTCACGTTATACATGGCGTTTAGTTTTACATAAACTCCCAAACTGAATTCTTAATAAACACACAAAAACCTTGATTACTTTTTTTCAGTTTTTTTTCCTTTCCACGACATACACAATAATTTCATTTTCTAAATCATTAACATCCTAAAGAGTTTTGGTTTTTATTTAATCTCTAACATTAAATTCATTATCTGTTTTTAAACTCGAATACTTAAAGTTTTTAAAGTATTTATGTGACTTGTTACGATCTTGCTGGAATCTTTAACAAAAAAATTTCAGTTTCGTTAATTAAATAAGTTTACCTAACTGCACTACGTTCCTTTTTCAAGTATCTTAATTAAAATTATTTCAAAACAATTCAGATATCAGAACATAATAAAATGAAAAACAAATCTTAACTTCACTTTCCGCCAAATCCAAGGAATCAGCAACTTCTTCAATACTTCTCCTAAAACTCATAAGTATTCTGCACTCAGTTTAGGTCTAGTATAGAGCCCTCTATGGGAGATTCATAGCAGAAATTAATTAAAATTAAAATTAAATTAAAATTCCATTAAAAATTTCAAATTGTTTCTTTAACTTGGATTACGGCGATGCACTCGCGAATTATTTGCCCAACAGAAGAAATAATTCATGGAGAACTTTTTAAGGGGATCTGACTCGTAATCACTTTGAGCATAAAAGAAACTCAAAAAAATGTCCGTGTAGCTTACTGTTTTCCAAGATTTTAGCCCAGGTGGATCTACCAGGTCTTTCACCGCTGAACCGATGATGGGAGTTTTACCTCTATTTTATGGCTCATAAAATTCTTTTTTAATCCTACATAACGGCGATAATACGGAATTCAGTACAATGGTAAAGGTTTTTCCTCTTTCTGTTGCACAGTCTTTTGAATTCTGTGCTGAAGAACCTTGTGGCTATCTATTTGTGTTTTGAAATAGATTATCTTGAACATTTCAGTTGTGACGAATGTATATTTTGAATACGAGATATAAGCAAAAGAAACCACCCTTCTTCAAATGAACTCTATGAATGAGACCTCATCATGAAATAGCTTATAGCAGGCTGGCTTATTGAAGCTATAGAAAAAATTATTGAAAAGAATTCACTCTGTACCTTCAAATACGCAGCCTGAGCATCCGATCATTGCTCTTTTAAGTGTCGTCTACCACTCAACAAAATATAATTTCTTAAAAGGATATTGCTGCTTGTTCTTCCTCATGAGCAATTTGCACTCTTGTGTATAAAACAAATCAGAAGCTGCAAGTAAGAGCCTGTCCTTTGTTTTATACATAAGAGGGCATTTCATCGCATAGATCCGCGTTCCATTGTGGATATTTCTTTGATCAGGTGTTTAAATTTTCTCGCATACACATAATTAGTGTAGAATAACTTAATACACATAATTAGTGTAGCATACATCTGAAATCTACACTAATTATCGCATACATATAATTAGTGTAGATTTCAGATTCTTATGTTGTTGAAAAATTTGAAAATATAAGTAAAGTATATTATATGAATCTATGAATCTTGTGCATTCTTCTCGCCAATAATAAATATATTTAAATTAAACTTCATTAATAAATATTTAAATATTACCCTTTTCTTCGTAGTTTCTCCATAGTTAATGTGTATTTGGAATATTACCGTTTTCTCCGTAGTTACTGCAAATAACATCAAAAGCAAACATGCGTTCCATCCCCACTACGTTTTTAAGCCACTGTAAAATCAAAAGATCTATAACTTCTCCATTATGTCTTTAATTTATGTTGTTAAAGAAAATTGTCTAAATATGCTGTTGTTACTGTAATAGACCGAAATCTGAAGAATGTCGACTTAATAGATATTTTGGATATGCATCAAGCGGCTATATGAATGTCGACATTACCGACAAAATAATAATATTGCTAAATATCCCTATTTCTCACTTACCTACCATCTACTTACCTCAGTGTCGACCTACGTGTACTGAAGGTGAATGTTGAATAAAAATATTTCTATTGCGTTTTTAAACCATATTTTATTATTAAAGCATATTATGATGTATATCATTGGAGAAAACTTGAGTAACAGCACATGTAAATAAACTGCTGAACTTAGAACGAATAGTACATTCTAAATGAGAAAAGAAAATAACATCAATAATAAACTTACTAAGCAATAGAAAACTTAGTATGTGATTGACATTATACAGTCTTATTTACTGCGACAACTTAAACCGTTATGACATATTGAATTGCACAACAATCCCGGGCTTTTACAACGTCTCTTTCTGTCTTTGCGGTTTCTGGTTTCAGCCTGTACCCTAGCATATGTATGCTGCTTGACATACACCGGTGATGGTGGGAATGTATATGAATATAACCAAATATTCAGTCTTTCAAAGACGTAGTTGGTCATTCACCGGAGAAGGTCGACATTCCCCAATTTCGGTACTTCACAGTAACATTGTTATAAATCAAAAACGTGATGGAGATCTTAGTTTCTCCATTAATTTAAAAAATTGACAATCAGCTTAAAAGTAGATATGAAAAGTTGAGCATCTGTTTAAAATTCGATTTGGTAAGCTGAGAATAAGCTCTTGAGAACTAGTTTTAAATTAGGTCAGAATTAAAGTGAAGTCCCAGAATACTAGCCGTAACTTCTAGTTGCCGAAACAACAGGCGTAGATATATTTGATGCTTCTAGCGACTCAACAGGTGATTTCTGATGGTGCAGCTTTACTAAAGAATTTGGTTTCTACAATTTGAAGTTACTCAGTTAGTCAGTCAGTTAACATCTTTTCAGAAATAGTTGCAATTAAAAGGTGGTTATGTTATTAAAAAAGTCCAATTCTATTACATTGTAGGTTGTCAGATCTGGAACATACACCGCTTATCGCTATTTGACCGCTCGTAGATTGTGGACTTCAGAATGGTGCGCACTATCTCTAAGTTGGCAAAGGCTCTTGAATATTCCCAGATAGCAGTAGAAAAGATACAAAAGAAATATGTAAGATCTGAAACAATATCTGTCGTAGGCAGAGAAAAGGTAGGTGCCACAGGGAATACAAAAGTCAAATCGCAGCACTTGAGAAGTTAAGTAAAAAAAACGAGAATATTCCATCATGTAGTACCTTAATTTACTGGCGTAGATGTTTGAACCATCAGTGTACAAGGTACAGTATACATTATTTTAGTAAGGTTTTTCAATTATCTGCAAACATGGGTATATCATCTGATCCTACAACTTCGTATAACTACTACATTTTTGGCAACGGTAGTTTAACATTGAACCCTGGATGACTGGTACTTGTATTCCAGTCAGATAAATTTCACTTTCAATGTTTCTATCTCATGGATTATATTAGATAACTTTTATCATAAATTTTTCGA
The DNA here is from genome assembly GCF_044657685.1 of Stegodyphus dumicola. NCBI lineage: Eukaryota > Metazoa > Arthropoda > Arachnida > Araneae > Eresidae > Stegodyphus > Stegodyphus dumicola. Next base: position 35,963,711 of record NC_140769.1, read on the forward strand.
GTTTATTGGTTACTCCTTACTAAATTCTAACCCTTCAATGAAGCATTTTGAAAGAATATGAGTAATCTATTATCTTATGTTTAACAATGGCTTGTCTTGCTGTACGTAACCAGTTGGATTAACTAACTTTTCCAATCTGACTGGAGAAACTCATTCAAAAAATTCCGTTAAAATATTTCATTCTTTATTTTTCCTCAATTACTTAAATAATTATTATTACAGAAATATGTTGCACAAAAGAAAATTCAATTAATATGAAACAATTTATTCTAAGCTCCACTAATAATCAGATTCTCGGGCTACAATCCTCTGCTCCACACAAATACGCAAAGGTGTTGAGTTCATCAATACTACTGCGAACATTTCTTGTGATCGATTTCTTGGATCCAAAGAAGTGAATTTAAACTTCTGTAATAGTTTACTTAAAATTACTTTTACTTCCATTAAAGCGAACTGGTAACCTGAAAGAAATAAAGAGAAAATGTTATACATTAACATAGTAAAATCACACAGGGATTTAAAGAATATAATGTACTTTAATCAAGAAAGATAAAAGAAAAACGTTAAGAAAGTGTTGAAAAGTTTTGGTATTCATTCAAAGAAGGAGACGCACACATTTACCCTCCTTAGGTATATACACATACATATATATAAATATATATATATATAAGTCACTTTTTACGTCATTTCTGTCCTGCTGGAGAAATAGTACATCCCCAGAATATCGCCATCAAGTATTTGTGTATATGTTTCCAGAGAAAGAAGAATCTTCGTCATTTGCAGCTGACTGTGTTCCCTAGGGTCTCGAGAAAGCCCGCTTAAGCTAACGTTGTTCTTTAAACACATTTCATCCTAAATTCTTCAGGTTATTCACTGTGATAACATAGCTAAAATGGTCTTGTTAAGGTCATGCTAATTACGCGCATTAGTAATTGGATGTATGCATCTAATGTGTGGTCAAGTAAATCAGAATAGACACGAAGCAGCGTGAGTTTAGCGTTAGCGATCTCCGATGCGATCTCCATGTCATTCTATATTCATTAGTACTGGTATAAACCAGCACATTTGCTGTCTCAAAGAGGAACAGGAGACGTAAGCAAAGCGTGTGGATAACGGAAAGAAAAGAGCGCATCTTGTAGAGATTTCTAGCAGCTCCTTACGCATAAAGTGATGTTATCCACCATTTGTGTGTGGTATTGGGGAATGTTGTACATCAAGTATCCACGCACCCCTTCGAATATAGAATGTTTATTCTTTAAAAATGCAGTTAGAGTTTGTGAGTTCCATGTTCTAAATGACAACTAATAATGCACAGTTTTCTGCCTTACTGTTATTCAGTGATGAGATGTCATGCACGGAAGCACTTATTCCCTGCATGACATCTCATCATTGAATTTGTTCTCATCACTGAACTCGATTGTTTTTAACACTCGAGTTTAATGCGATACTAAATTCCATTATAAGTATTCATGTGTAATACCATTCCTTTTATTTTGTTGCAACAGCTTATGAACACCCTACACAATTTAAAAATCGTTCAAAGTAGATGTTGAAGAGCAAAACAGTACACTTCTGACCATTAAAATTCCTACAGGTGCAGGTCTCTCACCTCACTTCTCCACCCACAACCTCTCGAGAGAACTCCAACCAGCCAAAATAGTATTGTGTTTCCATCTTAGCCAGAAGTGTGTCGAAACCTATCGAAGACAACTGTGCCGAAGTATAAGACTTCGGATACTTGAAATAAACTAAAGATCTTAAATTGCATCTAGAAAATGTAAACGAAAAGAAAACCAACCTTCGACTGTACTATGTGGGTACATATTGGGAAAGTGACCTTACTGATAGGAAATTTAACTCCGGATATTTTTTTGGATATTAAGCCAGTATTTTTACTTGGAATTGCAGAAACCAACCGTGTGTGGCTTTTCATCGACTAAAGCGCAATATATAGCTCTTATTAAAACAGCGAAGGTGGCAGTTTGGCTTAAAAGATTTTTGCAACCTTTATATGAAGATGAAATTATTTGCAATTTTTATGAGACTAATTAAAGCTGCATCAAAATTTCAAACAGGGAAAGGGGCAGTAGGAGACCTAAACATATAGCCATTAATATAATTTTGTGAAAGATCTAATTAAAGGTAAAAATTATGATCTTCGATGTGAAAAAAATGACTATAGACATTTTAACCCTCCTAGAGAAGCTCTTCCTTACTCATATGGGTAACGATCAAGTATTACTCACATTAAAAGATTAATTGGATGTTTTTGTTTGATTTATTGAATAGTTTTTTGTGCTTCAAATTACTGGACTTTATAAATAAAACTGTAATATATAATAAAAAATTAAAAAGTAATTGCAATTATAAAATTTTCAGATTTCGGTCTAAACAACTCGAAAAGTATACCAATTAAATTTGAAAAATTTAAGTTTATTGAAAATTTTAAAAAGTATAGAATAAAAACTTTTTCAAATAGTAACTATACATTTTTAAAAAGAAACTATCACTTTTTATTTGAATTCTTCATATACTTGATTTTAATGCTTGAAACACTTATTTTAATTTACGCAGTTAGGATTAGCCTTAGACTATAAGAATCAAATGCTATAGAATTTAAAGGTATAGAATGTAAAATGACAAATTTAGAATGATAGAAGTGGCAAATGATATGAAATAAATTTTCTTATGCGATCATTAAAGTAACACTACCTGGAGTAACCGATCAGTACTGAAAAACCAATTCAGCAGAAAAGTAATTCAGTGTGCAAATATCAGCACTATGGTACGTCAGGGCATGCAAAATGCGAGGAGTTGGCGCTGGTAGTGCAATGCAGCTAAAAAAAAAAAAAAAGAAAAAGAAAAAGCACATTTCCAGACATTCTTCTGATAGTTAAAGTGAAATTGTAATTTGCAGTAGGCAGAATGACTATAAGAAAACATCAAGACACCTATTGGCAAGTCTGAGGAGGGGCGTAGTTTTGAGGAAGTCCGCAGTCGCCATGAGTTTGGAACTGATAAAAGTTCTCTTTCACGAGGTTGGAAATTCTTGAAAACGACAGGTACAGCTATAAAAAAAGGTTAATGGTGGTTGGCCCGGAAAACAACAGGGACTGATGACCGATATATCGCCCTGTAGGCAAAACGAGATCGAAACCAGACGACAGCAGGTAACATTACTCAGCGACTGCACACGGGAACCGGACGACAGATGCCCGGTTTCTTCTGTGCAAACGACTTTATAAAGGTGGCCTGTTTGCATGTGGTCCTGAACTCTGGTAGCTCATCGCTGCCACCATTTACAGTGATGTTGAGAACACAAAGGCGTTTCATCAATGGAGGCACGTGCTTTTCACCGATAAGAGTCGTTTCTCTCTGATAAACGATTGTTGCTGCTATTTTATATGAAGAGATAGATAGAGATATGCTTCCATCTCAGTAACAACAGGGAAAGAAGCCACCAAGATCATGCTGGTGTGCCTGTTTGTGAAGGCATCGTGATGAACTGACGGTCGGAGCTCCACATTTTCGATAGAGGTTCACTTACAGGGTATCATTACTATAATGAAATGTTATCCTTTCCCACGTGCATCTTTTCCGGGGGGCCATTGATTCCAGCTTTGTTTCTATGGATGACAATGTGCGGCCACAGAAGACTCATGCAGTTGAGGAGCTCTCCGGAAGTGAAACCATTCACAGAATTGATTCACTTTTTTGTTCTCCTGATTTATATTCCACTGAACAAGTGTGGGATGTTTAGGAAGACACCTGGAGGCACGATCATACCCTCAGAAGAACAGCAGACAACTAAAACATATATTTCTTGAAGAAAAGGGAACTTTTGCTCCAAAAACTCTTTTATAAGCTGGTGTTACGTATCGGCAGACGGCGCAATGCAACCATTACAGTTACGGGAAGTCGCATACCTTACTAAGGCTCTTTGGTTTGCTTGGGCCTCTCTAGTATGAATATCATTGCTCCCAGTTGATATTTTGAGAAATTTCAGCCAAAATTAGAAACGTTGCTTAACTTTTGCAAACAAGTATATTTGACTGCTAATTGCCCAAAATAATTTACATTAAGAAACACAGAATAGTTTGCTTACCTATGCATGTTCTTTGACCCACAGAAAAAGGTATGTAGGAATGTGGATGCCTCGCTTTGCAATTCTCAGGTGAAAATCTCTCAGGGTCGAACTCCTCAGGATTTGGAAAATATTTTTCATCTCTGTGTAGCTTGTAGAGGCAAAGAAGGCATAAAGTGTCTTTTGGAACGACATAATTCCCTGAATAATGAGAAAATGAAATCGTTCGAATAATTAACTACCTAATTTAATACATAAACAAACGCCTAAATCCTTTTAGCTTTCAAAATGTGCCGAAATCTTAACTTTTGGCCTTTATTTTAACTTCTACTCCTGAGCTTATAGTAGCTGACAAATACTTAGAATTATCAGTACAGCTGACTTAAATTAGTACATAATCTAGAAATTGCTGCCAACAGGCATAGCGTATTATAAAAAAATATAAAGTAAATTAACATTTTCCATCATGAAAAACAATTAGAGATTTTTTTCAAAAGGGAAACAATTGCTGGCTATAAATGCTCAGAAAACAGGTTTCAGTATGTAAAGTGTTTTCTTTCGCATTAAAATAGTTTCGATACAAAACAAAGTTCCGCACGAACCAAGATAAAGCAGATCCCAATAAAAGCATCGATTCAACATGCCCAGTAAAATATTTTAATTTTGGAATGTGAAAGAAACTTTTAGATTCTGATAAGGGTAAATGTTCAAAAATGATGTTTCGCATATGTCTTCCACAACTTATTTTACAGCACAAGTCTCTTTCGATATAATTCGCAATCACTTACTCGCATATCTGCCTATCAAGTTGATTAATAACACGTTCCTATTTAAATTCTTTTATTTTACTCTTTCACTCTGGAGTTCTTAGGCTTTCCAGTACCACTATCTTGCATAATAGTGATGCTTTCAACTAACTGGCTGAATAACATGATGATTTAGTGTCTGCTTTTGAACCTGTGTCATCAACTTTCTTCATCAATCTGCGATTCTGCGTTCCATTAGGTGCGTTTTCACGTCACGTGATTGCACGAGATTTCTTAAAGGTCTGCGTATAACATTCACTACTCTCGCAATGAATCTTCACAATCAAAACTTCCTATTCCTTTATGTAGTTCCTAGTTGACTAAGCTGCTACGAAGCTCCGAAATGAAGTGCCAGTGATAAAATGACAGTCATGTCAGGTCAAATCAGTTCAGTATTCTTCAATAGGAACATTTCCCTGTTGTAAACATGTAAAAATGCATTCATTTTCTAAAAATAATGTATTTTGTAAAGTTTAACTCTCTTGGCTAACATCCAGTTAAACTCTTTGTTGACCTTAAGTGACTTGTCGCTATGTACCGTAGGAACTTGAGAGTAAACGACCCTTTATTTAAAACTAATTAAGTTGAACAGAAGGCAGCCTTGGTGCTCAACTCCGTCAGTATTTATGGCGAGAGCTAAAATCAATAAGTCAAATGTAAAGCTAAATTTAAATAAAATAGTAACCAAAGACTACAAAGAGCAATTTAAAGCGAAGTTGGCTCAGAGCGTCACCGGCGTGAAGTTCAACTAGTAACTATCAGCAATTATAACGCAAATCCGAAAACAGAAACTCTTTATCTAAAATAGCAACGTGGCCACGAGTGACAGATTACACTTTGTCTTAACAATCTCAAAACCCTCACTTAAACACACGCGAACTAAATTTGCATTCTATTAGAAAAACGGAAAGAGAAGTGACAGTACATACCCAAAACATAAAATAACTTGTTTTTCAAATTAAAGGATCCTCAGAATTTTTATGGGCATATTAAATCCGGCACTTTCATTTGGTAAAACTCATTGGTATGAAGAACTTACGGGAAAAGATGCGTCTGTTCTTTGGACAGTTGTTTTAACTGAAAGTAAGTAAAATTAGTGAAAGAAGAGGAATGGAAATCATACTGTTAGAGTCTGTACTGCTTTAAAACTGCTTTCATTAAGAAAGATGATAAAATCTCCATAAAACTTTTAAGTTGGTGAATGAGATTTCTTGAAAGCTTTTACAATAACTAAAATCCATCAAATTTGTTTGCGAATTGAAATTATATTTCTGTTCTTCCACAAACATATATTCATTCTGTGTTTTTGCCTTAATATCAGTCATCATGATCGTATGTCTTAAATTTGCATTTCATCTTTTAAAACCTTGAAGAAATAAACAAAGTTCTTTCCAAGAATAATTTTTTATAATAGTTTCTTAAGTTTTTATAAATATGAAACAATTTTACAAAAGCAAAATTAAAAGTAAAGATAAGCATAGTTATTTAATTAATGGGAAACATAGTAATGCAAAATAAGTTACAATATATAGCATTTTATAAGTAGTACTGTCATACAATGAACTTATTAGTTTCGACAGAGGAAAAAAATTTAATAAGGTCCGCTATCTAATGAAAAAATAATAAATCAAAAGCTATAGAGCTATTACTATTTGACAGCCAAACGTATTCTAATTTTTTTTTAAATTTTATTTGCTTTTCCTATGATCATACACGTTTTGGAAAATACATTCCCGAACTTCAAATAATTATTATCAAGCAGAAACTCAAACTGTAAATGTGTTTACAGTAAGCTTAAATTGATTTTTAAACTAATTTAAACACAACGTTTTTCCACATTTAATCCCTGCCTTAACAATGCCTGCAAGATCTATCTCTGCAAAATTTACGTTAAAATTTTTATCATTACTTTTTTGCGTTTTCTTTACTGTAGAAATGCTGTTGATCATAACTTAATTTGTTTAATCTATCACGTCTGGAAATCAGTGAGACACATCACTAAAATAAGTATGTAGCTATAAATTACTTACCAATTTTTTTATTTTCTTTATAGTTTATTGCAATTAATGGAGCTGCAGGATAAATTCTCATTACTTCCTGAAATAGAATATGTCATTTCATTATGTTTGTAATGTATAATTAATAAAATCAATATTTTAAAGGGAAAGAATTACTGTCAGGAGGATCTTTAGTGCATTTATTAATGTAGCTGGATCATATATATTAAAAGAGAAGAAAGAAAAATTTTTATTTTAACTTGGTTTAATTAAATTCCTCAAAATACGTCTAACTTGAGAGTTTCACCTTACTCTGTGCTGACCCTACGTGTATACGAACCAGTTTCCATTAGAAAGTCCTCCACGAAGGCGTCCCTCCCCTTAGGCAGATAGCACTAGTGTGCTTTGCCATAATTAATAAACCAAACTAAACCTGTGCTGACTTTCAATAGTCGCCGATAGACACTAATAATGCCAAATAACATGACACTTGACAAAATGTGTTCAGAAAAGATACAGGATTATTTTGCGAGATGGGAACGACAGATACTTAGACTTAATACGTTTGATTTGGACTTGAAGTCTGGAGAAGGGGCAAGGTATAGTTTAATTTATATGATTACTATTAGGCGGGATTATTATTAATCATGGCAAAACACAAGAGGGCTATTTGCCTAACAGAAAAGATGTTATTTGTACCACTATCAGTACAAATTTCATTCATTTCCTACAATTACTTCATGGTGTTACATTTTTCATAAGCATTAATGTGTATATATACATGCGTTTCGAGCAACCGATTGCAATAAAAATGGGAGGTGCAGAATTGGATAATTTAGCAGTAACATGTACAAATTTTCGCTTCCACGGCTAATCGTTTTTGAGTTACGCGAGATACATACATACGTATGTACGTACAGATGTGACAAACACAAATCTCTTCTGAATCCATTTTTCAATCCGTTTTGAAGGGAAAAGTCCTTTATTGTGTCCGTATGTACAGATACCACGCAAAAGCATCGTTCAAATGGATTCGAGAGCGGTCGAAATCAATATTTTCTTTGAAACAGGATACCCGAAATTTTTCGATATTATAATACTTCCTTTACGTCGTACAAGGAAGTAAAAAGGAGCAATAAACTGATATAATTACAGTTTGCTTTCAGTCGTATGCAACTGCATAACATATTCGTAATAGAAAGTCGTCATGTGAACCAGTTAATTCATACTTGTAGGGTTTCCTTTACTTAAAATTAACATATTATTCAAATTTTTGTTATCTTTCCTGAACTCCTCAACTTCCCCTCGCCTTTCCTTACGAGAATTTAAATTTAGAGTTGAGTGAAGTAAGTATTTTAACTGGAGCTTTTTCAGAGCGTGTTTCCGCTAGCCAGTGCACATTTCGTTGCTGATCTTGTTGTTACGCTAATATGCCCCTTGGCCATTTCGGATTATTATCACGTTTGTTAGGTTGGTTGGAGTCAACCTAAGGTAGCCGTAACTTAACATGCTAATCCAGCTCTATTCTATTTAGACTTAAATTGATTTATATTATAACGTTTAAGTTCCACCGCAAGTTCTCAGTGTTATTGTAAAGCATGAAAATCGTGGTTTCTACTCTTAGATGGAATTAATAAAGGGGTTATTTTCAACCTTCTTCTGTGCCGCACGCCTGTGCGAAAATTTGCCATGTTCATTTGTAGGATCTAGATTAGTTTATGTGGCCTAAAAAGGCTAGATCTTATATACTTACGCAATTTTATGTTTTTGGTTATTAAAACCAAAAACATAAAATTGCGTAAGTATATAAGATTTAAATAAACATATGTTTCAAATTATACAAATTATTGTTTTTGGTTTAATATTAGTAAAATAAAAATCGAAAAGCAATAGCCAAATTAAATGCATGATTAAGCAGATTTTAGGATTACATCGTAGCAAAGCCCAGGGGCTCTCTTTTCAAGGAAAAGAATACTTTCACAGAGAATGTAAGGGAAATTTGCTCATATTCCTTTACAGGTGAAGACGGTGTGTGATGTATTTGATTATGGCAAAGCTTAAGTCTGCCCAAGATGAGGGATGCCTTCGTAGAGGATTTTTTAAGAGAAGCTGACTCGCATACACCTTACACATCGGTAAAACCATGAAAATGCCTATGGAACCAGCGGGATTCGTACCTCTTACCTAACTACCAGTAATCAACAACTTTACCGCTCAGCCCAGCTGGTAGGCTTTACAGGTGAAGAAAACTACGAAACACGCCCAAGCATGACATCTGAACCTAGGCGGAATTCACAATGTTAGCGATCTTACTGGTAGGTCGCTGGTGGATGTATTTGATTGCGAAAAGTGATTAAGGAAATTAAGCGACTGCTATATAGCGGCAGTAATGAAACTCAGTGTTTGGGATACTGTACACTTTATACTGCTTAAATATCATATTTTAGAACTGTGTTTACCAATGCGTTGCTAGACTGAAAGTTAACGATCTTAATTTCTTTTTTGAAAAGGTATTTACGACTTTTGTCGCTAATTTGCATCCCCCCCCTCGCGTTTGTTAACCTGAAGCAAGTGCCTAGTGTGATATCAAAGATAAAGATACTATTTTTCTACTTAAAAAAGCGTTTTCGCACTTCAGTCAACTTCGCTATGTTTTGCAAATTATCATATCAAGTAAATAAGCAATAATAAAAAAAAAACCCACTAAATTTCTACGCTTAAATTAATGATAACAAGCAGAAAATGTGTCAAAATAACTACTAAATATACAAATTCTAAAATTTTTAAAAAAAGTAAATGTGCTGGCAATCAGATATACTATTTGACTGCTCTTCAAAATTAATTTATCTGTGCTTATAATTATATCAGAAGATTAAAACCTAAGGGAATCTAGGTTGGCACCCGCAAATATTATTCACCAACTAAACAATAAAAACGTATCTCTCAGCACTTTTCAAATCCCTCCGATTTTATTAAACCTACAGATTACCCAAAATCTAGCAAAAGGAAGGAGCAACAGATAAAGCACTAAGTCAGATTCTCTCAGTCAGCCATATTTCCTCTTCGGCTCTTTCCTCTTAATTTAATAATTAACCTGCTTGTAAATTAAGATAAAAGAATTATTTATATGAAAGAAGATATATGGGATCATATGTTTTCTTTCACGCTATTCTGTATGAAAAATAAAAAGTAATAACTTACAAGAAGTTTTCAACGAATCGTTTTTCCTGTATCGTAAACTCTTTAACCAATAACTGACAAAAGTCAGTAGTATAGTCTACATTAAATATTTATTATTATTATCATTAATTAATAATGATACATGACAATATGAAAAAATAAGTTGCATGAAACATACTTTGAGAACTTTGTCTAAGTATTTCATGTTTTTCAGGTCATCGCATGTAACATCTCTGTGAATGTCATCTCCAAATATGTCATTCAACTCTTGAACAACTTTTTCTTGAACTTCAGGATATAAACCTAACAAATAAGTCGACCAATTCAGCGTGACAGCGGTAGTTGCGTGTCCCTATAAAGCAGAAAAACAGTTAGGTTTTTCTGCTAAATTTCAAATGTAATATATTATAATACTAATTCGAAAGGAAACCGTTTATAATAAAAGGCCACTTAATCGAAATCTTAACCGAAATGGTAGAAAAAATAACACTGAATTAGTGAGTCTGAAAGCTTTATTCACATATTGTACTACTTTTACTTTAAATCAGTTTTTTTTTTTCCTATATCTTAGTTATTTAGAGGTAAATAGCATTTTATAATCTAAATAAACATTCTTAATTAAAAAACAGTAAACTTTCAAATAATCTGTTTTCATTGATGGATCATGAATAGAATTTTCTTCGCAGTAAAAGAGCTCTCTAAATGAGGATAAATCACCAAACAATGAAAACAATATTTCTTTTATAAATTATGCGGAATTTTGTAGCGCATCCAAAGTAAATTCATGCCATTCTGCGAAGAAATCTGTCAATGGACTCAATGATATTTACAACATTTGGAAACTAGATTTGTATAATTTGAAACATATGTTTATTTAAAACTAGCTGTTATGCAACCAGCCTTCGTCTGGCTTTTAAATGTGCCGGATAAATTCCTAAAGGGAACATCAAACATTAAATTTAAAAACTGCGTATGCAGAACAACTTTATCAAAAAAACAAAACCCACAAATTTCAATAAAAATGTATTATATATAAACAAAACTGCAATGAAATAAGCAATATCCCTTAATACAAATACTAATTATCCTAATAAATAAATTATTCAACTTCCCGTTGCAAAATCTTAAGAATTTAAATGGTGTAAAGGAAGTCAAAAACTTTGTTCCCTAAAAAAAATCATCCAAAACTTTTCAATATTTTAAAAACTGTGGAATAAGCAATAACATGAGCTGTGAATACTGGTGAGAACCGACGAAACTAGAAATGAAAATAAAGGCAAAATAATTAGGTAACCTGTTAATAAATACAAAACCTCCCTACAAGCCATAACATTTAGCTTGATAAATTGAGCCAATCGCCTCGCTTGACTCTCCTTTACTGCTTTACTCGCTATTAAGTCCTGCTGAGCAGTAGGCATAAGAAAATCTTCCCTTTCAAGTATTCCCAAGGAATAATTGAAAGCATCCCCAAGGAATCTTGTAATTTATTCCCAAGGAATAAATTACATAACATAAACACATAACATTTTGTTAAGACACAGAAAATATTTATCTTCAGAGAATTACGTATCTGTTTTCTTATGTAACTAGCGAGTTTTCCATAAACTAAATATTGAATTGTACTTGTTCGGTTTGCCACATGAAACGTGTGCGTACATGAAATGAAAGAAACTTGTGCGTACATGAAATGAAATAAAAGAAACGAGCACAGTGCTGTTTTCAAATGTAAACCCATTCATTTTGCGAAGGAAAATGAAAATTGTGCTACAGCAAGGATATTTGGTGTTGGTAAAGGATGGAATGGATTATTTGTGGATCAAAATAGGAAGGACACAAACAGGATGAGAAAATATATTTATTATGCTCAGTGCATCAGAAAAAAAGAGAGAGAAAAGAACAAAAACAGACAACGATCGTCATCAAAGGTGTTCAAAATTACGATCCCGTACCGTGATGCAGGCTTTACATCATCAGCGTATGGAAGATCTGATGTTGTGGAAAATGTCGGGAATGTCCCTGACTTCCCCAGTAGCTGCCACGATTCGTGCAACAAGTTCCTGAGCACTGTTAACGGGGTTTCGTACATCAGTGTCTTGACGTACACCAGAGGAAGCAGCGAATGCAAGTGAGGTCTGGCTATCTTGCCAGCCAATGCATGGGACCAACCCTGCCAGTCCAATGTTAAAATATTGAGGATAAGTTATTCAGATAGAGCTTTACATCAAGGCTGTAATGTAAGGGTCATCAGGCTGAAACCATATGGTAGAACGCATAGCAGCGGGTATGTGTACGTCGTCAAACAACTGTGACAAAACTTACTGAAAAAATATGGGATAGTTTTACACCTGTCAGACGCTTAGGGCGACAAATAAATATCCCAACATTTTAGCTAAGCATTATAAACAACTTCTCTCTACGTGGACTTCCTTTCTTGTGTCTTGTGTCGTCATTATGGTACTAGGAAAGTGTTTCCGATCATGCATTGCTATAGGATTTTCCATCGTAGCTGCACTCTTTCTTCTCTGAATGTTTGCAACAGCTGTGCTAAAACATCCTGTATATATCTAAAATTTGGGGTATTTGCTTTAAGCGATAATAACGCCAAATGTGACTTATACACTTTGTTAAAATTATTTCGTAGAATGCATGATGCACCGTTTCTTGCTCGCGAATAACGAAAAGGGAAGGAAAATTAGTTATCATAAATTAAGAATTACCCTTAGCGAATTATTCTTGACGCAAACTGAAACAAATTTAGATTACTTGGTAAGTTACTCACCAAATTTTACAAAATCTTATATTTAGGCATAATTTGAGTCGTAGAATCGAAATATGCAGAAAAATGCATGTCATTTCGGTAAATCTTCTCCTAAAAAGTCCGATTTTGCGTCAGAATACCTATGTTAGAACAGGGCTATATATAAATCTAATATATATCTTAAGACGTGCTTTCGAGACATGGAAAACGCAAATTCAATTCGTCAGTCGGCCCCATAAAAAGGGAATGAAAGAGCTGTCCCATTTTTCTTCATTTAATTTTACTTGTTTTTTTCGCGCAGTGTACCCAAGTCACTTAATAATTAAATGCGAAATGTTTAATTATTAAATGAATACATTTACAATACGTTGAATAGGTTAAAATACATTTCATAGACTAAAAGCAATTTCTCTAAAACTCTTCTTAAATTTTAATAGTACGAATGCGTTATGGTTATTACTGGTTTTCTTCAGTTTTAAGTATAGATTAATCGAAATCCTACTTACTGCAACGATAAAAGTGTTGATCTCATCTTGTGCATCTTGTAGTGTGAATGTCGGGTCATTTAGACAACATTCCAGAACATATTCTACGAAGGTATCTCCTTTCCTTCTGGGACTGCTGTTTTCATTTGCTTCTTCTAATTTAGAATTATTTCTCCTCTCTGCCAACATAGATTCCAGCTTTTGGTGAAGCACCTGTAAATTTGTGTTAAAATTCTTATCAGGATCGGTATGTTTATTTTCTCATAAGCGAGTGTCAGACTTTTGTTTTAAGTGATTCGTGTAACACTTTTGTAGTTATACATTAGAAAAAGAGCATGATAACAATTGTTTATTAAATCATTTTAAGCTTTATAATAAATATTGAAAATTCTCTCCTTCCTCGTGAAAACACACTTGAAAGGATTCCATATTTCTTCGCGCTTTCACTAGTGCAATTTGTCCTATGAATACTACATTGGTAATATGTAACATTACATTAAGTCCTCTAGAGCAGGGTTTCTTAAGCTGTGGGTCGCGACCCCCAAGGGGGTCGCCAAAAATTTTAGCAGTTTTGATTCCTTTAACTTATTACAATAATTTTACAATTACCAAATAATTTTACACAATGTATCTGAAAATAAATAAAGATAAGAAAATCCAGACAAAGAAAATAACAAAAACGTTTCGATGCATTCTTTTTATAATATAAACGTTCATTTTCCTTGCTTTGCACGTGACGCTGTCATTTCGTCTGTTAGTTATTTAAAATTTTCACATTGCTCTATGTTTTAAAATTCGAAATTAATGTTAATGACCTAAACCTGCAATAGTATATTACAGTACGAGTGAAAAAATTGACAGTTTCACTCACGCATGCGTCGGATTTGCGCAATACTTATGGGGTCCCACAAAATTTCTGTAAACATTATGGCGTCCTGGGGGTTGAGAAAAATTCTCAGTGATAAAAAGGCGTCACGACTGAAAAAGGTTTAAGAAACGCTGCTCTAGAGCGTAAAGCTTGAGCTTTGAAAAACTTTGTAGAGTTTATTTAATTTCTTTAACAACTAATTTTATGTTTTGAACTTTTTTGCTGTGAACATGTCTGCATACATCATTTTATTGCTGCAGAGTTGTAATTTAACAATTCCTTGATTTTGTAGATCACATACGTAGTGATATTTCACATCGATGTGTTTGGTGTAACTGCTTCCTTTTTATTTTCTGGAAAGATTTATGCATGATATATTGTCCTCGAATACGATGTTAGCTTGTTACCTGTTGAGCGAAACCTAAATCTTCCATCCAGTTGTCTAATTCATTATAGCTCCTGTAAGGTTAAGGCTAGAGCGACGTATTCGGCTTCTGTCGAAGGTAGGGCGACACAATTTTGTTTCTTGCTTCCCCATGATACCGTACTGTTTCCTATTTGAAATATATATCCGGATGTGGATTTTCTGTCAGAGGTATCTCGTGCCCAATCAGCGTCACTGTAAGCTTTGATGACTGGTGCACCATTGGATTTTAGATGTAATTTGTAATTAATTGTAGCTCTCAAATATCGTATAATTTTAATGATACCGTTCCAGTCCGATGTTGATGGATTTTCTACTTATTCGATACTACGATGTTGATGGATATTCTAAGTATTCCAACAGAATTTGCTATGTCAGATCTTGATACTGTTGCTAAATATAAAAGTGCTCCCACTGCTTCCCTATATTTCCGATTATCGTGAAAAACGTCATCCTGGTTGTTTTGGTTCTTCGTAAAATTCGTAGTCATGGGTGTATAGCTTAGTTTCTTTGGTGACTCTCCGTCGAATTTTTCGATCATACTCCTAATCTTGTTAGCTTGATGAAGTTTAAAGCTTCGGTCTTTTTCTCTTTCAATTTCAATTCCTAGATATGTAGATACTTCTTCAAGATTTCGAATGTCGAAATATTCTTTGAAAATTCGTTCAACTTCTTTAATTGATTCACGCTTGTCGCTCGCGACTAATAAGTCATCAACGTATACGATTATGTAAGTTCTTGCATTCTTCTTGATTAGTGTAAAAGAACATGGATCAGCCTTTCCTTGAACGTATCCTTGTTTGCGTAGGATTTCAGCTACATTCTGATTCCAGTTTCTGGCTGCCTGTTTTAGTCCGTAGATACTTTTCAGTTTACAGACTTTATTTGCTTCTGAAGCAGATATGTAACCTTCTGGTAGCTTCATATATACTATATCTTCTTTCAGATCTCCATATAGAAAAGCTGTTTTTACATCGAAGTGATTTACGTGCATCTTCTTTTGAGCTGCCCCCTATTGCCAAGATAGTCCTTATTGTGGTATACTTTACGACTGGTGCGAATGTTTCGTCGTAGTCGTGCCCAAATTCTTGGCAATATCCTTTAGCTACTAAATGAGCTTTATATCTGATAATATTTCCTGAAGCGTCGGATTGTGATTGTGTTTTAAATGTCCATTTGTTTCCAATTGCTTTCATTCCTTTTGGAATATCGACTTGTTCCCATGTTTTGTTTCTCTTCAGTTCTTCCATTTCTTCTTTCGTCTATTTTAACCACAGTTCCTTTTCTTTGGTAGGAAAAGTTTGCAGTTCTTGCCAGTCTTTAGGAACTTTGATTTCTTCATTCTTAGCCATGTATGAGAATCTGTTTGGTGGGATTCCTTTAGTCGTTCTCTGGGATCTTCTCGGTAATAGGGGAATTTCTTCTGTTTCAATTCCTTCCTCTGTTGTAGCATTTGGACATGGTTCTGTCAATTTATTTTCTTTAAAAGGCCATTCTATTTCCTCATGCTGATCATTTAATTTACGAGGCATTTCTTCTTTTTTGTTTTCATCGAATATTACGCTTCTTCTGATCACGACGTTGTTTGCATGTGGCATGTAAATTCTATATCCTTTAGTACGGTCACTATATCCAACAAGAATTCCTTTTACTGCTCTTTCGTCTAGTTTGCTTCTTTTCTGCTTTGGAACTAGGCAATAAGCTGTGCTTCCGAAAACTCTAATATGGCTTAGGTTCGGCTTATTATTATTCCATAGCTCGTACGGTGTTTTTTCAACTGATCTTGATGGTAGCCTGTTTTGTAGATAGGTGGCTGTCATTACGGCTTCACCCCTTAAACTTAAAATTCTCTTTTAAGTTCTGAATCGAGTAGCAGGCATCTTGTCATTTCCATTGAGTATCGATTTTTTCTTTCTGCTCTACCGTTCTGCTGCGGTGAATATGCTACGGAGGTTCGATGTTCGATTCCCTCTTCCTTTAGATAGTCTTCAATCTCTTTGCTTGTATATTCTCCTTCATTGTCTGTTCTTAAGACTTTTGGCTTCTTTCCTCCTTCTAGGTCAAGAACGTACAGAACATCTACGAGTCTCACTTCTGTTTCGTTATCTTCGTCATCTGTACAGTATAAGTATCCTTCTCCGATACCTTCGGACTTCATCTGAGTACCATTAGCAATTTTTATTTGCTCAGTTTTGCTTCTATCTAATTTAGTGAAAAAGTTTGTTATCGGTCATATGACAAGTAGCACCTGAGTCAACTGAGCAGTTTGAGTTTTGAAATTTTCTTTCTCTGATGACTTCGAACGTGTAATTCTCAGTCTTCTCAAGATTCTTATTTTTATTTTCATCTTCATGTTTATCCTCGTTTACTGCAACTTTCGTTTTCTGTTTATTTCCATAATTTCCTTTATTCGTTTGCTTTTCATTCTCGAAAAATTAGTTACTTTCGTTTTTGTCTTTTTCTTTGTAGTTATTTAAGAATATGCATTCTTTTTCTAAGTGTCTTATTTTTTTGCAATAATTGCATCTTCGTTGATTGAAATGCTTGAATTTTGTGTTAAAATTCGTTTTGAAGGCAGTTGTTTCTTCTGTTCGCGTGCCTTTTTTTCTTCTCAGGCATTCGTCGATGAGTTTCGTTTTTACGTATTCCAACGTTAGTTCTTCTTCTGGGCATGCTTCTAAAGCTGTAATAAGATTTTCGTAGCTTTTTGTAAGCCGCTTAGTAAAAGCGCTTCAAATTTGACTGTCCTTTATTTCTTCACCGACTCCTCCCAGTTCGTCTACGATTTCGAACATTTTGTTGACATGCTCTTCGAGTTTGTATTTGTTTTCTGCTTGTGTACGATTTGGTTGTCTTCTACGAGTAAACTGATGGTAGCTTGGGCTTGTTCATCTCGTTTTGTCCATTCGGCGTTTATTTCTTTTGGTGTATCATCAGCGATTAAATCCCATAAATTTTCCTTTTTCAGGATGATTTCAAATTTGTATTTCCATATTTGATAGTTGTTATTGTTTAGTTTCATGATCGAATATTTATTTTCGCAGCTATTTCTGCTTCTGTATTTCGAATGCGCAGTACACAACTATGCAGTTTTGTTTCGCTTTTGAAGACAGGCTTGGCTTTTCCGTTTTCGGATTATCCAGCGGTAATTTATGGCAGAGTATCTTTTTGCATTTTTTATCCTTGATAGCTTATCTCGATATATTTCATGCGTTTAGTTGAAGTAAACATACGCACGGTCTCGTAATCTTTTGTTGAAGGTACGCGTGGTTCATTTTTGTTTACTATTACAACTTCGCTAAATCGAGACGAGCAGATGAATAAAACAGAATTAAAGTTCTTACCTTAATAAAGTGTAATCCAAGCTTCGGATGTAAGGAATACGATCAATATTATTAGCACACAAAATAACACATTTATTAGGTATAAAAAGAAAAAATATCTAGCCATAATTACAAGCATTGTTTAATGTCCACTGCATAACGCGAGAAGTGAGTCATACAAAGAGAGAATGTTTCTCCTTCTTTTTGGATCAAGTCCAATTACAGTTAGCGGGGGTGAGGGGGAGATTAACTTCGGAGTGTACAGCTTCATCGCTGTCATTATGAATTGCTCCACATCTGCTACTTCTCTCTTTCCGTATTCCCGCCAAAATGCAGATTAACTCGCGTGTACTTAAGTGAAGGCTTGAGGCACCTAGCAACGTGATCTTCAATAGGCAGAATGCGCTCTGTCTAAACACTTTCCTAAATGATGAAACATTCATCATTTCCTTTCCTTTTCTCACTATTGTTCCACATGCTTATAAGTATGTACTTATTAATTCATGAAAGCCGGTATACAGCTTGCTATCTGCAAGCTACGCACGGCAATAGTGGAAAAAAGGAAAGGAAAGTGTTTAGACAGAGCGCATTCTGCCTATTCAAGACCACGTTGCTAGGTGCTCTATTCTAAGCTAAGAGTTCCCTTCTTTGGCCGTGCATAATAATTACCGATAGTATTTCACTTGGTGAAGCTGTATGAGCCACCTTTGCGTAGTTGCGTTTAAATTACTCTGCGTGTTTTTTGGCTGTTATCTACTCGTATTTAGATTTAGTTTTATACTGAATTTCTACTTTTAATTCTCGACATAAATGCTGTCTGATTTGTAAGCACCAGCTGTGCCTTCTATTCATCTGTTTTAATTTAAAATAAAATAACATTAAAGAGTAGGGAGATACTTAATGTTCAATGTTATATAAACCTTATTCAAAGTTTTGAAGATGCAAATTTTACTAACTTTTATTAGCACTTGTCAAAAACTAAATATAGTCAATTATGAATTTTTGCCATATGAGAGTAAGCTTTAATTTTTCAAAACGAATACAAAATTTTCCCAAACATAATTATAGAGTTCCGAGGAACGTATTTAAAAGGTAGATTTCATATTTCATACAAAATTTACTTTTAATTTAAAAATACGAAAACAGGAATCTTTCGAATGTTTCACCATTTAGTACTTTCTGTAATTTAAAGGATATGTCTACGACCAACGATTACAAAAATAAAAGACTGGTGGACACAGTGTATCCAGATAGATATAGAGATAGATTTAGATATAGATATATAGACATTTTAAAAATATTTTTTTAATTTGGTTTGCGTTACTTTCTCGCTTGTAATAACGACTACCATGTCTGCTAGAAGTTCGATGATAATATTTTATAAATTATACTTCCGAAACTAAATGGAAAAATAATTTTTTTGTTTTAAAAAATTTGGCGTTACCTTTTTATTGAAGCCGTGGAAAGCATCTGTGGCTTTTTTAAGTTTTCTTCCCATAGGAAATAAGCCGAATATTGTGCTGTTGTATGTCCACGGTTTTAAGATGCGAAGGGTACTAATTTTAAATATTCTGAAATGTATGAATAATGTATGAGTATCAAAATAGTATTTGCTTATAAAATTCATGATTAAATCTTAGAAATTCATAGCAACTAACAAATAAATAGAAAAAAAAGATGTTAAATTTACTTTCAATAAGATAATCTCTCAAGTCATTCGTAAATGCAGGATCGTAATTTTGACAAATGCAGGTTGACCTCATCAAAATTAAGAAAAGGTATGCATAATTATTCATTTAAATACATACTTTTTATTATTATGCATAATTTGTATAAAAAATATGATAACGGTCTTCTTCTTTTATTTTCTCTCGGTTCCTACTTTTCTTTTTTCAACTTCCCTAATTTTCGGTTAATTAATGTTATTCTATAGTTAAGTAATGCGGTTCATAAAATGAATAAGAAGTCATCATTAAGTTTTTAAACAATTTTCGAAGTTATTTAAATTTGTGTCTTCTTAATCTGGCATCTACAAAATTATTTATTAAATCCTGAGCATTCCTTTTTTGAGACCAGTTAGCTTTAGTGCACAATACTAGTGCACAATATTAGTGCAAGTTTGAATGAAATTAAAAATACAGCAGATAAAAATTAAACATTTTTATGCATTTCTTGTTCAATTCATTTAATTTATAGACCATTACTAATGTAGGAAGAATTGACTAAGCAAGTCAAGTTATTGAAAATTCTTAGATACATCCTGGATTCGATCGCTGGAAACATATTTGTTCTTCAAATATACAGTATAAATAAAGCTGTCTTTATATAATACATTTCTATGGAATTTTCTTGAAACTAATAGCTTTTAAACAGATTGATCATCAGATTCCCATTCATTAGAAAGTTTTGTCCAAGATTTGAAAGAAAATTATTTATTTACTTTTGTTTGCTGCCTAATAAAAAGGCATTTGAAATATGTCTCTTGAGGCTTATTTAGATAGTAGATAATTTTTCAAAAACAACTTTACAACATTAGGTGGTAGGCTTGTGTAAGTAATAAAGTAAACATTTCATAAGCATTTTCTACTTTCAATCAAAATTTCTATTTGATAAAATATTCATCACTCTTTAGGTCATCAAATACAAAATTACACATTTTCGTTCAAAATTCACGAAGTTAAAACATTCTTTTGCGACGTACTCTCTTCGTATGTAAATGGTCGAACGGACCTAGAACATGTTTTAAGTCCCAAATGTTTTGTGCCTAGAATTTCTTGCTTTTGAAATAACCTCTTAACTTTATTAACGAATGCTGGCATATTAAAATATACATGAGAAATCAGTTATCCCTTGAATCTGATAAGTAAATCTTCTCTCCTTTGGTACCGGTTTTCCGGAAACCCATATATTTTCTGAAAGCTTATATCAAGAGTAGAAAACTTGCGAAGTCTTAGGGACAGAGGGACAAGCGTTAGGAGCTATAGAACCCACAAAGCATCATTGAAGTGTGTATAGATGGACATATTTCAGTAATGAAGTCCCCATTTTTTGTATGTTCATGCATTGTCTGCTTCCGAAGTACCTGATGGTAAAGTCCTACAAAAGGAAACTGGTACCTAAAGGATTTACGGGAAAGATCCAGCCTTTGGATATTCATATTTCCGGACACTACAAATCTTTTGTTCGTTACATAACGGACACAATCATTATCGAGACAGCAGGAGCACGTTTGGCATCGCGATAGTTTTCTGACCCTGCAGTCCTTTTCACTATATCAACTCTTCGTTTTAAGAACTTGATTAAATATGCTTTTTATAAGGGCAGATACTTGGACGACGAACCTGAAATGTGGATAGTACCAATGGATTATCGCTTCAATTCATTGAGAAATGATGAGTGTGCAAAGTGCGAGGCTATCGCTTTTGTAAAATGTGTCCATTGTGAACTGTCTTTCTGCCAGTCTCACTGTTTATTTGATGAATTGCACATTTATTGTCTCTTGTAATAGATTTTGTTTGAAGTCAATAATAAGCCACATTTTCAACATCCCAACGTTTCAACGAGTTGTTTCTTTCTTTATAATGAGATCCCTACCTTCTTACTATATTATTAGTTCATAAAAATACGTGAAACGAGCATTTTAACAACCTTTGATGTCATATTTCCAACACTTTTCTAATACTTTGTGGGCCCTATAGCTCCTAAATGCTTGTCTCTCTGCCCTTAAGATTTAACAGTTTTTCTACTTGTGACATAAGCTTTCAGAAAATATATGAGTTTCTGGGAAACCGGTGTCAGAGAAGAGAAGGTTTACCTGTGAGCATTATTCGAAAGGGTGATCACGTATTGGAAAATATTTAACCTATCCTTAACGAGCACTTATGAGGTAAGGTCCCACAATCATAGAGTTATTTAAAACTGAATTGCTTCTGAATACTTCCGTGCTTAGGCTTCCAATTATACGTATATATTTAGGAACTTTTAATTCAAATTTTGTACTACATTATTACCATATTCGCATGTTTTCCTTGAAACGCATCTGGTGCAGGATAGTCTTTAACTATCTTCATTCACGCATTCAAAATTATACCGCCAACACATTCCACTTTCTCCTTTCGTCAAGATAATTTTAATTAAGTAAGAACTATATGTCAAAGCTTGTTGCATAAAATATTTTTAATGTATTTTATTTGCTCCTTTTGACAAAATTTTATTGACAAAATTATTATTTAAAAAAATCCTTTTTCATCAATAAATAATGGCTCTTTTACTTCCAACAAATTCTCTAGTTAATTTCAAGAGCATGGTAAAAAATGAATATACATTATTTACCAGAAAAATTTAATGCATTTAATTATAGATTATAAAGAATATCTGTTAAATATTTGCATAGTCGCCTGTAGTAACGGCAACCGCCGGCAATAAAAGGAGGTGCTTTCCTTAGTGGCACTGCAGTTCCTTTTAGTTCGAGCCAGAATAGACCTGCCCAGGGAGAAGCCAGGGGATGAAAGATTCCGGTTTCCGCCCTGTTCCGGTTCCCGTCTTGTTGCGGATCCAGTCCTGTTCCGGTTCCCGTCTTGTTCCAGTCCTGTTCCGGTCCTGATCCAGTCCTATTCCAGTTCCAGCGTGGCCGTTTAAGTCCAAAACACGTAGGAGCGGATGTCTGAATTCAGCGGAATGGAGATATACGCCGAAAGGGCTAGATGGATTCTGTCTTTTAGGGGAAAGTGTTCTTCACCGTGCCGGCATAGCTGTTACTTTAAAGCACTTTGAAGTTTTCCACCCAAGATGTTAAGTTTTTGTTTGTGATGTTAAGTTTTCATCAGTGTTGAAGTTCCAGTTAAATAAACCTTTAAGTTTTAGACAAGGTTTTTGTGTTCTTCAGAAAATCTTAGATTCGAAGTCAGATATAACACATAGGATTATTATCGGAAAAATCAACATTTTGGCATCAAGCGACAGGATATTGTCTGCAAGGTAAGCGACTTTTTTATTTTTGAATCATGGAAGCTTTAAAATTAGCAAGAACTCAATATAGAAGACTATTCAGTAAAGCTTGTAATGAATTTGACAATGTATTTTGATAGGTGGAGACTTCTGGAAAGTAAAGTAAAAGATCTTACTTCTGGAACCCCGAATGTAACTTTAATTGATCCATCCTTTGTTCAGAATAAAATGTTACATTATCCGAAGATTAAATTGCCTATCTTTGACGGCAACGTGAAGAAATGGCTAGGATTTTGGGGGCAATTCCAAAAGATTGATAAAGATCCTACATTAGATAATAATGATAAATTTGCTTATTTAGCACAGGCTATGGAGAAGAATTCTCCTGCAAATAAAGAGGAAAATTCCTAAAAGAGGAAATAGTTAAAAGCTTTCCGCCAACTGGCGATAGTTACAAGAGCGCAATCGAAGCATTGCAAACACGTTTTGGTAACAAAGAATTACTAACGGAGATTTATATTCGTGATTTGCTAACCCTTGTTATTCAAAAACAAGGTACACACTCTTTGCGGAAACTATACGATGAACTGGAATCTAATCTAAGAGCCTTGGAGATATTAGGAATAAATAGAGGCAAATATTGCGCGATATTATATCCATTGGTAGAATCAGCATTGCCGAATGAAGTCTTAAAGACGTGGGAGAGACTTAGGTTTTCGCGTAAAGGATCAGAAAGTTTAACCGGCGAAAACGCCGAGTTAAGAGAAAGGGAATCTGACCTTGAGCGCCTTTTATGTTTCTTGCGCGGTGAAGTTGAAAGTGAGGAAAGAATTTCTTTAGAGCTAAATCTTTCAATGTTTTCGATCGATTGGCTCACGGTAATAAGAAAGGGAATTCGGGTTTAAAGATAAGAGAACCTCGCTTAAAACCGACGGCAGCTGAACTGTTTACTTCTAATGAAGCTAGAAAAGGCTGCATATTTTGTTCCAGTATAAATCATGGTTCTGCGGAATGTTTTCAGGCGCGTAACTTATCGTTGTCGGAAAGAGAAGTTTTGGTCCAAAGGACACGCTCTTGTTATCTGTGTCTGAAATCTGGACATTCTGTCAGGAGGTGTAGATTAAAAACAGTTTGTTTTACATGCGGCAAAAGGCATCATATTTTTCTATGTAAGGGCCATTCACAAATAAGTGAGACAAGGGCAACGGAACAGCCTCCAAATCAGGCTGAAACACTCGCCAACATTTCTTCAAGGACTCCTAAAGTTTTGCTGCACACAATAAGAGTAATAATTAAAGGAGATAAAAAATCTCGTTCGGCTCGAGCTATAATTGATACTGGTTCTCAAAGGTCATATATTCTACAAAGCGCAGCTCAAGATATGGGTTATAGGTATACGGTAAAGGAATACCTTAGCCACGCATTATTTGGCGGTACAACGACCAGTTTGTGTGAACATAAAGTTTACAAAATTCATTTATCTAGTACGTCTGGCTCGTACAGTTGTAATTTTGATGCGTTAAGTCAGCCTGTTATTTGTAATAGTATACCTTCTATTGGACAAGGAATATGGTTTAAAGAGCTTGCTGACTGTGGAATAAGTTTAACAGATCGTTTAGAAGGACCTATAGAAATTTTAATAGGAGCCGATGTTGCAGGACGATTATTAACGGGGAATCGTAAACAAATTTCAAACGGTCTTGTAGCTATTGAAACAAAGTTAGGATGGACGGTTATGGGAAAAACCGGGGAGTTGAATAATGAAGGTTCAACATTCTTAGTTACATCAATGTTGAATAATGAGGCTTGTATTTCTGATTTATGGGCCCTCGACTCGCTTGGTATTACGGGCCCATCCGAACAAAAGACTAAATTGGAATTGTGTGAGGCTACCAGGCAACATTTTCTTGATACTGTAAAAATAGAAGATGACCGCTTTGTAGTGTCTTTGCCTTGGTTGGAAGGGCACCCTCCCCTGTCGGATAATTTTGAGTTATCGCTTAAAAGGTTGCACGGTACGATTAGGCAACTTGAAATCGATAATCTTCGCCAAGAGTATGAAAATATATTCCAAGAATGGCTCAAAGAGGGCATAATAGAGGAAGTACCCGTAAATGAATTAGATTTACCCCATCATTATTTGCCACATAGACATGTTGTTAAGGAACATAGTACTACGAAGTTACGGCCAGTATTTGACGCTTCGTCTAAAGTAAAGGGTTCTCCGAGTCTCAACGATTGTCTTGAAAAGGGACTAAACCTTATTTCATTTATTCCTACAATCTTAAATAGATTTCGCCAAGAAAAAATAGGGGTGATTTCTGATATTCGTAAGGCCTTTCTACAAATTGGCCTGAATTCTAGTGACAGAAACTTCCTCCGATTTCTTTGGATAAAGGGTGAAGATGGCTTGAAGCATTTTCGTCATTGTCGAGTCGTATTTGGTGTAACCAGTAGTCCATTTTTATTTGGAGCTGTTATTCAATATCACTTAAATTCAATTTTGGAGAAAAATGATGCAGATGTAAAATATTCTTCCAACATTATTGTTAAATTAATGAATAGTTTCTATGTTGATAACTGTGTAACAAGTGTTGGAAGTGAAGATGAATTACAGCGCTTCATGAAAGTATCTTCAGATGTTATGGCAGAACGAAAATTTGAATTACGGGGTTGGGAATATACCGACTGTAGTTTGGAAACAGAAACTATTGCGAATGTATTAGGTTTGTTATGGGAAAGACAAGGCGATACTCTTCAAATAAATGTTGCTAATTTACAAAATCTTTGTTTCGAGAAAGTTACGAAAAGAAGTATTTTGGCAATAGCCCATAAAGTATTTGATCCCATCGGTATAACATGTCCAGTCCTTATATTACCTAAGATGTTATTACAGCGTACATGGGAAACAAAAGTAAAATGGGACGAAGAAGTTAACACCGAAATTAAAAGTAAATTTTTGAAATGGGTAAAAGACATTTCTCTTTTGAAAAACATTAAAATTCCAAGGTGGATACGATATCAGCCAAAAGAGTGTTCAATCAATGTTTTTGTGACCCCAGTCAAGCAGCGTATGCGGCAGTAGTTTTTATTCGTGTAGAAGAACCTGAATCAGTTAAAGTACAGTTGCTTCAGGCTAGGTCTAGAGTTTCCCCTTGTGGTAAAAAGGAAACTACTATTGTAAGATTAGAATTGTTAGCAGCAACTATTGCATCTCGTCTTGCTGCAGACGTTCTAAAAGACTTTGAGGCCAGAAGTATATTTTTCTGGACAGATTCAACTACTGTCCTTGCATGGATAAAAAGGGAAGAACAATGGGGCACATTTGTAGAAAATAGAGTACAGGAAATAAGGCTTTTGACACGTGTGGAGGATTGGAGGCATATACCTGGTCACCTTAACCCTGCAGATCTTCCAAGTAGAGGGTGTTCAGTTCGCCAACTCTCCCGGTCAAAATGGTGGGAGGGTCCGAGCTGGCTTTTAAAATCGCAAGAAAATTGGCCGAGTGCCGAATTTATAACTGATGAAGCGGAAATAGCCAGCGAGAAAAAAAAAGGCAGTGGTTTCATCTCTAGTGTCTACTGAAAGGTTTAGTTTGAGTGAGCGATTTTCTAGCTATCGAAAAACAGTTAGAGTTGTTGGTTGGATTCAACGATTTTTCTTTAATTGCAGAAATAAGAAAAAAAGGAAAGGTGAACTCACTGTTGATGAAATTGATTTTGCAGAAAAGGTTGTTATTCGCTTGATTCAATCGGAATCGTTTCAGGATATAGAAGACGCACGCTTACGAACTCTTAGTCCATTTTACGATGCGGGAATTCTAAGAATTAAAACTGGTGCGTTTCGAAGAGATGACACGTTAGAGTTTAGAACACCTATAATATTACCAGGAGAACATCCATTAGTTAGGAATTTAATTATGGAAGAACATAAAAGGAAAGGACATGCAGGTGTACAATATATACTGAATACCTTAAGGGAAAGGTTTTGGTTGTTATCTGGCAGAAGAACGGTGCGTTCTGTTTTGAGTAAATGCATTACTTGCAAGAGATATTCTGCTGCACCTGTTGACCACATATCAGCCCCACCGACAATAGAGCGAGTAAATGATTCAGCAGTATTTCAAGTAACGGGTATAGACCTTTGTGGTCCTTTATTGTTGAGAAACAAAGAAAAGGCATGGATCTGTGTTTTTACATGCGCCGTTTATAGAGCGGTCCATTTGGAGTTGCTGACTTCTCTATCTACAGAAGTGTTTCTTCAGGCTTTTCATCGGTTCGTGTCACGAAGAGGTAAACCCACAACTGTGTACAGTGATAATGGAACTAATTTTGTAGGAGCTTCAAATGCATTTAAATTAATAGATTTTGAACAAATTAATCGGCAGGCAGCCAATGAGCGGATAACATGGAAATTTATTCCCCCTGGTGCTCCATGGTGGGGTGGTTGGTGGGAACGTCTGATCGGAATGATGAAGCAAGTCCTTAAAAAAGTTCTTAAACATGCTTGTTTAAATTATGAAGAAATGTACACGATACTGTGTGACTGTGAAGCGATTCTTAATGACCGGCCGTTGACAGTAATTCCTTCCGATCCTGAATTTAAAGCTTTAACTCCTGCCGACTTTTTAAAAGAAATTAGAACTAGTAGTTTGCGGGATATAAAATACGGTATTAAATCAAGTAATTTACAAAGAAGATTTCAGTATATTCAAACTGTACGAGAAGCATTTAAAAATAGATTTCGTAAAGAATATTTGGGGATTCTCAAGGTTTCGCATAAAAGAGCTGAAAGGAAAGTTACTATTAAATTAGATGATATTGTTTTGATCGGTAGTAGTGACAAAAGACTTTTTTGGCAACTTGGTCGTGTCATAGAACTACTTCCAGGACCTGATGGAATAAATCGACTTGCAAGAGTAAAGACCCGAAATGGAATTTTGCTTAGAGCAGTTCGAACTCTGTATCCTTTAGAGGTAGCGCAAAATAATGTACTCGTGAAGCTGCAGAATGAAAAACAAGATTCTTTGTCTGAACTTAAACTCAACATAGATGATAAATCTGTCAGGCCTGTAACACGATCTGGTAGAACTGTAACTCCGCCGGACAAACTGGCATATTAGGCTCTTTTGCATTGTTTTACTTTGATGTGAAAGTTCACTTTTTTTTTTTTTTTTCCCCCTTAGGTGGAAGGATGTTAAATATTTGCATAGTCGCCTGTAGTAACGGCAACCGCCGGCAATAAAAGGAGGTGCTTTCCTTAGTGGCACCGCAGTTCCTTTTAGTTCGAGCCAGAATAGACCTGCCCGGGGAGAAACCAGGGGATGAAAGATTCCGGTTTCCGCCCTGTTCCGGTTCCCGTCTTGTTGCGGATCCAGTCCTGTTCCGGTTCCCGTCTTGTTCCAGTCCTGTTCCGGTCCTGATCCAGTCCTATTCCAGTTCCAGCGTGGCCGTTTAAGTCCAAAACACGTAGGAGCGGATGTCTGAATTCAGCGGAATGGAGATATACGCCGAAAGGGCTAGATGGATTCTGTCTTTTAGGGGAAAGTGTTCTTCACCGTGCCGGCATAGCTGTTACTTTAAAGCACTTTGAAGTTTTCCACCCAAGATGTTAAGTTTTTGTTTGTGATGTTAAGTTTTCATCAGTGTTGAAGTTCCAGTTAAATAAACCTTTAAGTTTTAGACAAGGTTTTTGTGTTCTTCAGAAAATCTTAGATTCGAAGTCAGATGTAACACATAGGATTATTATCGGAAAAATCAACAGTATCTTAACTGCTTAAGTTTGATTTAATGCGGAATTCTTAGAACCACATGCGGAAGCTTTACAACAGGGAAATTATTTGACAATTCTGAATGATTTTAGTGAAAACCAGTCTGAATGCTTATAATTAAATTTCACGAAAAGAAAATCTCAAGAAATTTTGAAAAATGAAGTCTGCGGCATGAATGATTGTGCTTTCAGTAATTTTTTTTGTTTGGCTTTTAAGTCGGTAAATAATTTATAAGAGGAGAATTATGGTAGCAACTCATATAAAAATGAAATAAAATATTTCTATTTTACTTTTTCAATGTACATTTCTCTCTCCAAGAACATTTATCATCCTGATTTTTGAATAAATTGAGAATATGAAATTTAATAACAGCTTAAAATTTAGCATAATACCAATTTTTAAATAAAATTCTCTTAATATTCGTGGACATCGTTTGTTTAATAATAACTTTGTAACGAGTGAAGGCATTCTTAGTGTAATGATCAATTCAGTACGTGAAACAGATCATTGAGAGGTCGAGTGTCCGATTACGAGAAATAATCACAGTCAATTTCTTTGTTCTCCTAAATATAAGGTTTAAATTTGTATGTCTAATTTAGCAAGATACCTAAGGGTCCTCTAAAAATTTGAGCTTTTATGCGGCGGCACAGTTTGCATCACTGCCTCCATCAAAAATTTGGGCAGCATAATTACTGTTTCTGTCCCTCTATGAATGCATACCTTGATTCATTCGCATATAATTTCACTAAAGTTATTAACATATATAAAAAATTTGTAAACAATATGTTTGTTTTAGTTTCGTTTATCTGATTACGGCAAATCGTACGAGGGCTATCTGCCAAAGACGAAAGATGCCTTCGTGGGGGACATTCTAAGGGAAACTGACTCATAAACATATTACACATTAAGAAATATGTTACTGTGATTATAATTAACATAAATACCTGCTAAGAATAAGAAACAGGAATTACCATAAAATATTAAAATTATCTCTGTCATGAAATTATGCTTTTCAATTCTCGCTCAGAAGGGTAATAATAATTTTGTTTTCTGTTCTTATGCCAAAACCATGAGGTAGCTGAAACTACCAAGATATAATACATATAAACAAGATAGGTAGCTGAGTTTGCTACCTGTCTTGTTTATATCTAAAACTTTCTAACAATATTTAAAAGCGTATGATATTCTATAAATAAGTATTTTTGGAAAAGTCTTACTATCATCGCCTTTTTGCTATAATATTACAGAAATTACCACTGTTCAAAGTAATTTCAGTTAAAAATAAAAATCAGGGACGTGGTGTTTCTCATAAGGAACTCAGTGCTCAAGAACACGATCTTTCAATCATTCAAGAACAATCTTAAGTTTTAAATATAATTAAGGATCTTTATTTCTAAATAACTGGAATCTTTTTATCCACATAAATTCTTATTTACACTTCGGTTAATTATTTTAGGTTAGATTTGTAAATATTAATCAAATTAGATGTTAACTGAATAGGGTACAGGTATTTGATTTTACAAAGCTAGAAAAAATTCTTATGAAGTATTTCATTTCTAAATTTTGTTTGTTTCTTTATTTGATTCTTCGACGACTTTAAAGAAAACGAACTGCAGTCCGAAGAAAAATATTTTAAATATTTGAACTGTATAAAAATGATCGGTAATATTTTAACCCAGATAAAAATGTCAAATATTCCTACATACAGAAAAGAATAAAGTTTGCTTGCATGATAATTCTAAAATTAATTTTCTGAGAAGTTAAAATGCTGTTCTACGAAAAACTTTCATTCAACTAATCAGCCTTCTATACTATAGTTATGCATCTTTGATATTATTTCTTAATCCTAGACTTCAATATTTATTTAATTATAAAAGCAAGAAACCTGCAATAAGTAGTATGTTTAATCTATATGCGTGACCTTATGATTAAACAAATGGCATGGGAAAAGCAATCATAAGGAACAAAGATTTAAATATACGAGAACGAAGATTTCAAAATACACGCATTTCTTTAGCTTCACTTTTAGATAGTTAAATTTGAAAAAAATTCATTTCTTGCGAAACAGACGTAATAGTTCCTTGCGTATTAAGTAGATTATTTTATATTTAGTAAATTAAAATTTCAAATATTTTTATTAACTCTAAAAAATTTCTGAAAATATAAAAGTTAAATTGCGTTTTTGCATTCTTTCTGTTAACATACTTTCTCAGCGTATTTATTAGCTAAAGCTCAAATAAAAAAATTACGTTTTGTAAACAGCATTGCATATCCAATAAACCCTACAGTCCATACCCTAATATTTAGATCTAAGAACGTATGTTCTCAGCTTATTTTTTCAGATTTGTGCCATTTTTAAAGAAAGGATTCTTTGCACTCACTCTTGGCAGCACTTCATCAGCTCTTCAGCTTCTTCTTCATTTTCTTTAATTCCAAAGGCTGCGTCTGCAGCAAGAAAAGAAATTTTAATCTACATGTAAAGAGGAAAACCAACAAATAAAATTTAATTGCAGATCATTTCAAATAACAAAGAAATAATGCTTATAATTAAGAAAGCAATTGTGCGTTTAATAATAAAAATTTACTGAAAAACGCAAAAGAAAATATAAGTAATCATCTCTATCTAACTGTCTAATTCTTAGAGAAGGAAATAGGAAATTCTCAGAACTTAATGATATTTACAGCCTTGGCCAAAAGTACTACGCGCTCTTTAAGTTATTAAGAAATAGGCGCTTACTTTGAAATAGCTTCGAGATGCACGAATATTGGATTACTGGCTGACTAAATAGGAGGCTTATAAAAGCAGTTGAATTTCAAGATCTGCCAGACGCACCAGGTTGGCGAAAAGTTATCGCCAAACATTTTTCCCGAGAAAACAAATTTTCGTGCGCATGTTAAGCGTAAAGTGCGAAATGTAAACAAAATTGAGGAGGCGGAGCTTAGCGACGTCATAAATGGGTGGAATTAGGGTTATGACGTCATAATGTATTCCTAAATTTTATGTTAGGTTTAATTTACTATTTTCTACTGAAAATAACAATAATCATCTGTTTATTATTGTACTGTAAGTTCTTTATTTTAAATACCTCTATTATACTCGTATTTCTAATAATTAAACTTTGATTTTCTAAAAGTAAATATGCTAAATTGTTTGTTTCAAACTGCCGTGATAGAATAATTCGGTTACAGAATTTATTGAAATAGCAAACAACATCCTCGTCTCGCATACTTATGCTTTCGACAGCTTCGATAATTTCAAAGATTTTTAAGTTTTGGCATTAATACCAATAAGATCAATTTTTTAGCCCGAAGGAGCCGTAACCCAGTTGTCCCAAAACGGCATTTTATAGCATTTCCCTATAAACGGCGAATCACTTTTTAAACTGTGGCCACCAAATATTTTCACACTGTATTACACTTAAAGAAATTAAATAATTAAAAATCTGAATGGATGTATCTATGTTTGTCACATTCTGAAAAAACGACGGTACCATCAAATTTTGAATAACGTAATCCTCCACCCGAACATGGGCAACTGGTCGCCTGAAACTGGAATTTCGAATTTCTTTTATTATGTATTTCATATCTGTTAAAACGTTAACGAATCTTTTATTCACAAGCTCAACAATCTCAATGCGAGCAATGGCAGCACTGTACGGGAAAAAGCAGTTTTATCCTCAGCACGCGATACTGTCTATCGAAAATTCTAATAATATGCTGTTTTTAAATATTTTGTGATATTGCTGCTGAATTGAATTTTATGTGGTTTAACCCTTTCCGGCACTCTACGTTTTAAAGTTGGAATTTCGACACAAGAAAATGTAGGCAGTTTAATCAGGCCTAGAGTAGTACACAGGTAAACTTTTGTGAAGATAGCACTTGTCATTTTATTTCTGTGGATGTGCCCGAAGCGGGCACACTGAATAAATAGAGCTTCGAAAAGAGTGCTGAAACGAGCATGGAAAGCACATAAAAGAGTAAGAAATTTTGCCTACGATCAGTGGCGTACCTAGGGTGGGGCAAGGGTGGACATCTGTTCCCGGGCGCAGCATCCAAGGGGCGCCAAATTGAAACTACGAAATTTTTTAATGAAATGTTTTCCATTCTTAGCACACAGAAAGAGGCACAAATTCTTCAGTTGTCCCCGGGCGATGGAAACTCTAGCTACGCCCCTGCCTACGATTAAAAAACACTAGATTCTGAACACCGTAGCAGATTTAACATTACCCAGGGTGTGCCATGGGGACACCTGCTACTCTACACCCCCTAAAAATGCTCTTCTTGGTTATATGATGATTATATGCGTATGAATGGATAGATGTAACTTAAGTATAAGATATTTACATTATTTACACTTCATATTTACACTTTCATCTATTTTTTTCATGGTGGTACTTTTCGAAGTATTTTCGCTGAATCTCTTTGCTTCCGTGGAGACATACAGATTAAAAACAGCAAATTATGGAACATCATGTGCTCCCTTTTTAGGATCTAGAACAATGACAGCATTAACTGGAGATGAACAAGGGAAATTTCCTCAATCATCGAATGTACTAATCAACGACTTATACGTTGATGACATTTTATCGGGATCTAATAACTTAGAAGAACTAATTCAGAAGACAAACAACAAAAATCAGCGTTATATTTACAAAATTTCCACAGGACTAGTTTCGATGGTTTTACCGAACCACCATCCTTAGCTGCAAAACCGCAAATGAGCAAGGTAGGAAAAAATGATTAGATAAGATAATAAAGCCTGGACAAGAATAAGCAAGTGGCGCCATCTGTTGGTGAAACCAGAACTAAAACATAATTTCTTTAAAGGCCGAAGGCAAATTTGGATTGGAATTAGGATCGTTAACTAGAACAGAAAGATTTTTATGAATGTGAAATGCCTCTAGAAAATCCAGTTCTCCAATGGAAGATGTTTTTTGAATAATTTTGGCAGCAGAAAAATTGAAAGTGTGATTTTCGGACCAACAATGTTGCGCAACAGAAGACTTCTGTGTTTCCTTTTTTCTAACATATGCCTCATGTTCCTTGACGCGAAATTGTAAGGCTCTCTTAGTTTGGCCAATGTAAATTAAACTTTTCACCCAACATTATTAATCAAGCAGTTAAAAAATTCTCATCTCAACACACTAAAAGGCACACTCTTGTTTTAGGAGATTATAAAAATTCTGTTGTCATTCCCTTCTTTCCATCAATTAGCTATAAAGTTGCACATATTTGCAGAAATTTTAATTTACATTGGCCAATTTTAATTTACATTGGTTTGCCTTCCACCACACTTTAAATCATGTCATCCGACTAAACAAAAGTTAGCTTCATTTTATTCCTATGTTTTCCATGCTCTTCAAGTTTGCTCCTCCAAACTAGCCCTTGATGAAGAACTAAATTATTTAAAAGCAATAGCTATTGACAGGGGCTTTTCACCCAACATTATTAATCAAGCAGTTAAAAAATTCTCATCTCAACACACTAAAAGGCACACTCTTGTTTTAGGAGATTATAAAAATTCTGTTGTCATTCCCTTCTTTCCATCAATTAGCTATAAAGTTGCACATATTTTGCAGAAATTTAACTTTCGGGTTGTTTATTCTCCCATCAATAAAATTCCGAGTTCCATACTTAAGGACCCAATTCCGGATATGAATTCCTGGGGTATTTATAGGATTCCTTGCCAGTGTGGTTTAATTTACATTGGCCAAACTAAGAGAGCCTTAAAATTTCGTGTCAAGAAACATGAGGCATATGTTAGAAAAAAGGAAACACAGAAGTCTTCTGTTGCGCAACATTGTTGGTCCGAAAATCACACTTTCAATTTTTCTGCTGCCAAAATTATTCAAAAAACATCTTCCATTGGAGAACTGGATTTTCTAGAGGCATTTCACATTCATAAAAATCTTTCTGTTCTAGTTAAAGATCCTAATTCCAATCCAAATTTGCCTTCGGCCTTTAAAGAAATTATGTTTTAGTTCTGGTTTCACCAACAGATGGCGCCACTTGCTTATTCTTGTCCAGGCTTTCTTATCTTATCTAATCATTTTTTTCTATCTTGTTCATTTGCGGTTTTGCAGCTGAGGATGGTAGTTCGGTAAAACCATCGAAACTAGTCCTGTGGAAATTTTGTAAATATAACGCTGATTTTTGTTGTTTGTCTTCTGAATTAGTATTTATTCGGCGTGTTATTGTGTCTTAACTTAGAAGAAGCTAAGAACTTTCAGACTGAGTTAAAAAAAAAAAAAAAAAAAAAAAACTCTTAGCTGCAAGAGCTATGGAGTTACATAAATAGGCTTCGAATCATCCCGAGTTGTTAAATGACAGTAAAACCGAAGGACACATATTCTCATCAGAGCCTAGACTACAGTTAAGACTCTTGTTTATTATGGCGACCTTCGTCAGGCTGCTTTAATTTTAAGGAATCTGAACAGTTTTCCGTTTAATTTTACAAAGTGTGAAGTCCTTTCAATCATCAGGTGACTCTTCGACCCGTTGGGTCTTGTCGGTCCAGTTATTACTAAGGCCAAAATATTTCTTCAAGAAAATGTGGAAGAATAAACTCAACTGGAACGATCCCATTCCATCAAGTGAGTTAAAGGTTTGGTTAAAATTTCTAAAGGAGCTACCAGAAATCAATAAATTACCAAATTCATAGAGTCATTCTTATACCTGAATCCATCATTATTAATCTTCATGGATTCTGCGATGCATCCGAAAAGTGTTTCGGTGTGGTAGTTTATATCGTTTCAAAGGCTAGAAGCGTAACTATGAAAACAAGTCTACTATGCAGCAAACCAAGAGTTTGTCCGATTAAAGCTCTAACCATTGCACGACTAAAACTTTCAGTTGCGCTGCTCTTGGCCGGCCTTGTGGCAAATTCTTCAAATCCAGTTCAACCACATTTATCTGTGGGAATAATTCAACGATTGCGTTAGCCTGGATCAAGACCTCTCCTGAAAGATTAAAGACCTTTGTGTCTAATCCGGTTAAGCTGATAAATACAGACAGTCTCGCGCGCTGGAGATAAAAATGTTTTTCCCAATGCAAACAATGCTGCCGCTTTGAAATCATTAAATTCGGCTGACCAGGTGTCCTTCTGTCCATATTCGGGTGGAGAATTACGTTATTCAGAATTTGATGCCACTATTTACCGTTGTTTTTTCCCAGTGAGAAAAACATGCATACATTCAGGCCAAATCTTCGTTATTTAATTTCTTTAGGGTGATACTGTTTGGTAGCAACAATTTGAAAAGTGATTCAGACTTTTTAGTGATTCAACACAAAATCCCGTTTTAAGGCTAACAGCCCTTCTGGGTTAACGCTCCTTTGGACTAAAAACTTAATCATCATGTAAAAGCCATGCACAAATGCATCATTAATAACACCAGAAAATCAATATCTAATGTCATCCAAAATATGTGGTTGATATCTCTAAACAACATCCTTCACTTACATTCCAGCCGTAATAAATAAGTCAATAAAAGAACAATCAAACTGGCGCAAATACATCCCGATAACATCCACGTGAAGTGAGATATGCAACTAAATAAAAAAATCACTTACATACAGAAACGTCTAAATTGGTTAAATGGGTTGCCATACGAAAAAACCTCAGATACCTCATAGTTACCATGGTTATCTCATAGTTACCATGCAAAACAAAATCTCATAGATCTCATAGTTACCATGCAAAACAAAATATCGCCAAATTTGGTGGCCAGTGCGTCTGGCACATCTGTACAGATTTTAATTTAATTTTTTGATAACTTGTAATTTAAAACATAAAATATATATTTTACTCTGGTCATCCACGTGCTTAATGAACATATATTCAAAAGTCAGACATAGAGTTTGTAATAAGCTTCTTGGAATTTTTTAATAAATGAAGGCTAAAAATTTTAATTTCCGTTTGATGTGAATGTTTTCAGTTTTTGAATTAAGGAACACTTTCAACTAAGATGCTGAATTAAAATTTTGCTTACAATTAAGTATCATTTAAACAATTTAATTTTCCTCACTAGATTCCTAGAAAAGGCAGGAGATAATTGGGTATTTACCGTAAAATATTTATTTTCTTAAGAACTGGGAATAATGTTTGCATTAAGTTTCTAGCTTTTACATTTGTTAAATTAAATCAAAACTTCATGAAGCCACCCAACCTGGACAGTGGTTAGCGACGCTGACTGCCGTACCGAAGGGCCCGGGCTCGGATTCCTGATATCTGATGGATGTTTGTATAAGACAGGAGATGTCATGGATGATGTTTCTCTGGAGATCCCATTCTCACTCCGGAGATCTCATGGATGTTTGCTTGTCCGGAGATCTCATGAATGATGTATAGTAGCTGGACGAAATGGAGGCACCCTAAATATGTGGCGAGCTGAAAATCCTCTCGAGAAGTTGTGTGCTAGGGGAAGAGCATGGAGGTAAGAAGTAAGAGGACAGGCCCTAAACGTTTTTTCCCATACGTTGCTTTGAAGCACTGTCGATCCCTTCGTGGTGACTAAAACCTTCAGTGACTTACCATTAAGATCAATGGATTTTGACACGATCAGATGTAAACATTTTGTAATTGCGTCTTAAATATACATATAAATGTACACATTTTCTTTTTCTACAATATTTAAAAGTCCTAAATATATGAAAAGAATACATTTTTAAACAGCATTTCATTCTGAACGAAATTAAATGCTATACTTTTCACAGAACATCTTGCTCAGAACAGTTTAATTTGAATGAAGTATTTTCACAAGTTTTCGTTAATTACGTTAGAAAAAAAATTTTAAGGTAATTCGGTTAAGTATTACAAAAATTAAGATAAAATTTATTGGCATTATTCCTTTTCAATTTACAGAGCTTCTTCCTAAAATACTTTTTCAAATATGACATGATTTCTTAGCTTCTGAGGCATCTTTTAAATCGAAATCTGAGTCAATTTATAATTAATGCTACGCATCTCATAGACTTTGCTTTACAACACCTTTTAACAGGTTGCTTTCCAATAAGAACAATTCTTGCTTAAATAGTTTTATAAATGTATTTTTCAACAGAATTTCAATTTATGTTTACAATTTTTTGTTAAGGTTATTATATATTTAGGATTGTTATTTTTATTATTACTATTTAATCCACATAAATTTAGATATATTTAATAACCAGATTTCTTCATAGTAACTTTCACAGCAGTTTATGAATAAATAAATCCTTCATTTCAAACACATTTATAAATAATTTAATAAATATTTATGTATTTTGTTAAAGGCAGGTACATGTTTTTTGCAAGCATATGCATTAATATATTTGATACGTATGCCCGTACACATTTCATATCTTTCATTTTCGGCGTGTACAAATCTTTAATTTCTGTGCATTCTATTTTTCGAATACAGTAATTTCGAGTACAGTAATTTTTCGAGTACAGTACAGTAATTTACAATAATTTATCATCAACTTGATCGCA
Source organism: Stegodyphus dumicola (assembly GCF_044657685.1). NCBI lineage: Eukaryota > Metazoa > Arthropoda > Arachnida > Araneae > Eresidae > Stegodyphus > Stegodyphus dumicola. Next base: position 36,001,819 of record NC_140769.1, read on the forward strand.
CATGGTACTTCCGAATTCGCAAATGTATCTGTCTTCTGTTCCACACATTTGTGTAAAACTGTACATAATTTTTCAAAAATGTAACTATTAAGCCTCTCCTCAAAAAATTTTTAAAACGTACTTGTTACAATAATATGTGGATGACAAAAAATTTATTTTATTTAAAACATTTTGGTATTTGGAACATAAATTAAAAGTAGCGAATACTCTATCAAGGGTATCGAAAGAAGTATACAATTTTAAAATTACCGTAAGATATTTTTCATTCTTTAAGCATAGCATTTTTGCTAAAATCTATATTTTTGTAATTCAACAGTTTAGAATTTTATAAAACAAATTCATAAGCAAAATCGATGTTGTTAGTTATCGAAAAATAACCAAGATGTGATATTCGCCTAAATGTCTCTAAACTATACAAATTGCTATACTATACAAGTATATTGCTATACTAAAACTATACAAATTGCCACCACACAATGAATGTTTCTTTTATGCGGAAATGTCCCGTTTTCGAGTTGTATGGAAATGTCGTGTGTCGAAATACTATCAAAGCGCTGTCAAGGGGGCTTTTGGATGTAAACAAAAAATACCCCCATCTGGAGACCGAAGCCTCGGAGTAGTGCTTCACTCGTAGTGCGGAGTTGGCCCCTCCTTTCATTCTTAACTCCATGGAGAAGAGGTATGGGAGACCCCGAATCCATCCCCCCATCGGAATGCTCCTTATCAAAATTGGAGGCGGAATTTAGCAAAGTCGTACTTTCAAGTATAATTTGACCTTGTATGGTGGTCAAAGCTCTTGCCAATGACAAGAGCAATTTTCCACTCCTTGCCACGGTGAATTTCGCTGGCTTGTTTTGATGTTGCTGTCAGACAAGTGAGAAAAGTCACAACGACAATAAAATTTTATGAAGGCATATCATACACTTACCACATATAACATATAAAGAATATTGCCCGAACAACGGTTCGAGGTCAACCCAGGGATTGTTCACACATTCCTTTATTTTGTCAACTAATAAATCAGCACCTTTGTTAAATTTTTCCATGTAATTCTTCTGGAGAATTTTGGTATGGAAAGCTGGAGTGAGTAAACTGCGCTTTTTACGCCAACTTTTGCCTTTGCTGAGAAAAAAAAAATTAAAAATTACAACAAAATTCTTTGCTTGAAATCATAATTATAGATTACATAATTATGATCTATTACCATATAATAAATTAAAACTTACAGTATAACTTAGAGATAATTGTAATATCTAGCATGAAAGAGTAGTGTTTAAGTGAAATGTCTGAATATTTCCATAGCAAAACACGTAAATCATTTCATTCAAAACCAAATGAGCACAATTTTTAAGCGTGCGAATTGAAGCATTCTATTCTTAAATTTAATATACATAAGCCGATGGATTCGCGAAGCTTTGTGTTCTATTGCCTCAAGAGCCTTAATTTTCCGCACATTATTCGTCATAACCCTGCACTTAAATCGGGCATGAGCACTTTCATTGTACATTCGGGCAATTGCAACTGAAGAATTTTTTTGCTCCGACATAATAAAGAGCTTCTGTACAAAGCGCTTGTCCATATAACGTTAAAATTGTATAGTCTCTTTGATTATTACTTGCTAAAAAATTCGCTGTGCGAAGAATGATAGACGTCGAAAATACGCGATTCGCGCGAAACAATTATCTAAGAATCGAAAAGGGATCCCGAGTTTATAAATATTTATTTCTAAAAGGATCCAGATCATTTTGAACACTCGGACTTTACCCCAATACGAAATAGAGCCGAAAACTAAGAAGTGAATGATAATTTTATTTTATTTTATTCAAACTCTTCAAATCAAAATCTGAACTTATACCAGCGGTTATTCCAGCGACATTAAGTATTCTAAATGAATCATACGATTCGCCCATGTCTGGCCACCTGGGATTAAAAAAAAAGGTGCAACGAGTTTGTTAAGCGGTGTATTTTCCGCAGGACAAAAGTTCTTAGGAATGTATGTCAGGTCGTGCCATACTTTTCAGTAAATAGCGATGTTAATTAGAGCCCGGCCAGGTACTTAAAAATATAAAAGCAGCATTCCCTACCGAATTAGTTGGTATCGACTTGTTATGCTTATTTCCCCTCAGCGAAATAAATAAAATTTGGTATCTACTTGCTGTCGCAGACCATTTCTCTAAATGGGTTGAAATAGGTCCCCCTGCAAAGAACCTCGGCTAAAATAGTTGCAGATTCGTTTTTAAATAAATGTGTCTTAAAATACGGAATTCCGTTAAAATTAGTTTCCGATAATGGAAAGCAATTGGTTAGTCAAGTATTTGAAGAGAAATGCGCAGGACTTGGCATATGCCACCTCAAAGTGGTACGGTATCGGCGGCAATCAAACATAGCGGAGTGAGAGAACAAGAACATAGTAAAAATCATATATTGCTATGTGAAAAACTACCGCAAGCACTGGGATAGCGGGATCAATGACTAAGCGTATGCATTACGAACAGCGAAGAATGATAGAACGAGGAAAACTCCAGCCGAGCTATTTTCAAGCAGAAGGTTAATTACCCCGTTGGACAAATCATTTTTTGTACGAAAGAGAGCTCTGGAATTCCAGATAAAAGACATCCAAAATTTAACAGATGAAGTAGTTAAAAATTCATTAAGGGAATTAAAGTATATAATAAAGTGGGAGATCAAGTTCTTAAAATCAAGTATTGTCTATCATCAGCAGGCGAAGAACGAGTAATGGACCATATTATGTGGCAATTGCGGACCAAATTAAACCACATTATGATTGAACTAAAATGGAAAGTTTTAAGATTTATAAAAAACTCAAATGGGTAACGCGAATGCCACGAGGAGCAGCGACGGCGAACAGAAGTAAAATTGCCTTCTACAAAAAGAAAGGCAACTGCGAATATAGAGGAACAGGTAAAGAAACCTAGGAAGCAAACAGGAAGAAGAAAAGCCAAAAGCAAAGACGCAATGAATCCAGGGGGGCAACGCGAACTACCAAAGGAGAGCCAAATTACGCGAAAACTAAAGAAAATTTCAGCAGTGGACCTGACGCATGGAAAGAACCGACGTCGAGACGGATAAGGAGAAAGCGGCCAGCCCGAAAACATCTCAAGTCCAAGGAAATTCCAACGTTCTGGAGTGTTTAAACTACGCCAGTGAAGCTACCAGCTGAGCCGTCTGAAAGCTCTCAACATCATTAAAGAAATGCCGAGATTCCGGAAACGTCCCAAGAAGCCAAAAGTCTCCGGAGGAAGGGGAGAACCAGCGCTGCCAATGGTTTCGAGTTATACAAATAAAGTCCTACCCTACCTGAATTGACTTCATGACAAGAAGAATGAGAAAGTTTGAAAGATCAAAGAGATAATTGCAATTTTATTTTTACTTTAGTAAGGTTCAGTTTTATTTTATATCCAAAAGGACTAGATAATAAATTCTTTTGAGTTTAACCTGAAGTGAGGTTATTTTAGTTCATTTAAAGAGCAAAAAGCCTCGGGTATTAAAATTGTAATTATCTGTGTTCATTTTAAAGCTTATAAGGCATTTCTCCCGCCTTCTTAGCGTGCCTTCGTGGTGTAGTGGTCTGCACGCTGGACGTGTATTCCAGAGATTCGGAATTCGAGTCCCGGCGAAGGCATTGCTCCTATTTCACATGTCCTACTTCCAAAATACATAATGTCTCTACAGTGACGCCCTAACTAAAAGAATGGTGGATGATGATTCTCCACACCCCAGGATTTGGCGATTGGGTCCCCTAAAACCCCAGTCGCCCTTTAAAAGGGGGAGTATATAAGGTTCTTCCGGCTTCTTAGCGTGCCTTCGTGGTGTAGTGGTCTGCGCGCTGGGCACGTATTCTAGACGCTCGCTGTCGCTGTTCGATTCCCAGCGATGGCGTTGGTCATTTTTCATTATTCCTGCTTCCAAAATACCTAATGTGTCTACAAGCTACTTCAAAAACAAGAATGCGATTTTGGTCTTAAGGACAGTTACCAGGAAACGTGAATGAAAATGCTAAAAATTTCAAAGCAACTCGTGAATCTCGATGTAAAAGCAAGCTGAATTCTATTGTAAATATTTTACTCAGTGTATTGTATCTTATGTTTGTCACGTGAAAAGTATCCGCAAATATATATATTTAACTAAAGTAAGATTTGCATAGCTATAAGAATTCAATTGTATTGTATGAGTGATATGTTTATAAACAAGCTAGCAAAACTGAGAAAAAATAAGCTAAAAGAAAAGCTAGCTGTTTCCATGAGTTAAGTTAGGCTCTCCAGTTATCGCTCAATTTTAAATCACGATCTTGTTAGCAGCACATTAGGTGTAGTTTTAAAAATAGGGTGTCTTTGAGGTCTAGTAAGTCAAATACTGCTAATAAGTAGATTGTCGGTCAGCTGGTAATGTTTTCGGCACGCATTCAAAAGACACTGTCTCGGTATTACACTCCAATTTTTCTGGCGATGAATAGGGGAAGCGATTTAAATTGTGGAATAAATATAAATGTGTGGAATGAAAAATCTAGATAAATTTAAATGGAATGTTTCATGGTTCTAGAATATTTTTTTCTGAAGTCTTTTCTGCAAGGATGTGAACTCCTGAATAGTTGTACCATGTAAAGAAGAATCCAGCTCCTTTGTAAACACACTTTTTTATACTTAAAACCTCATGTTATTGTAAGACATTTGCTCTGAAAATTTTAGATAGTGAGAATTTAACTTTTTTAAAGGGATCGTCAAGGGCCTATTAAATTCTCGCAGGGAAAGGTGTGGAGATTTATTTTAGCTAATTTCCTTTCAGTCTCGTTTTCATTATCGTTTTCTTGCCAGAATATTAATAAGCTAGCGCGCGTGCATTCAAATGAGGTAGAAAGAAGTGCTATTTAAGGGGAGGTTTCGGTAGGTGAGTTCAGTTAGAGAGGACGTGTTATGGCTGGCTGCTGGAAGACCACATTACTGGTTTGAATTATTAGCGATTATATTGCTGTGGCGTTGAGTGTTTCTAACCAATAAGCTTGTGTCCGCCGACTTTTACGAGTCACAGCCTTCCTACTCGTTAAGTTACCCTGTAAGACATTAGGCTAAATTTATTATGGTTTAAGTGCATTGTTACGTGTTGTGAGTTAAGCCAGAAGTACTGGCTTTATGTCATCCCAAGTGGAGCCATCTGTGAAATCATATTGAGGGAATAAATGGCTCTTTACCTCCTTCTGACTTTCTGTTGTACTTAACACCGAGTGATAATTCCTCATACAATCTTTTAGAGCTCATTGTTGATGTACAGTAGAATTCGAGACTCTGTAACCTTTAATAGTAAGTGCATAAATTTAAAACTTTATTAACTGCTTCACGTAGCCTTAAATTCCTTTTCATTTTCTCTTTTTTAATCCTTAAGCTTCCTTTTTGCTTTTTTAGCAAAAGATTGCTAATTACCTCAAAAACAGGAAATATAGAGATAAAAATATTCCTTATTCTTTCTTGGGCTCACAAATCATTATGCGAATATACATTTAGAGCTTTCAAACCCTGAAAAGCACATTTCTACTAAGTTATCGTCATGCGATGATTTGTAGGTGCTTTATTTTTTTATCACAATATTTTCGACAACGATGTTTCAAAACTGGGATGTTTTTAACCTCTTTATTTTCAATAACGAAGTACTATATTACGAAGTTTTAAGGCTGCGATATTTTTCCCTTGCTTTTTCTTCTCCCACGATGTTTTTTACGACAACGTTTTTGCCTTATGTTGTTTTCTCCGCAAGGTGTTCTTGAGCAATTTTTTTGCTGCAGTGTTTGCGGCGATCACCATGCTGACCACTCTTCAAACTGATTATGAAATTATCCAGTAGGTTCTGTAACATGATTAAATAACCATGCTGGACGTTTTCGGCTGCATGCAATCGACAGTAACGATTCTAAGACTATTTCCTACACATAAGACAAAATTACTCTGGTATCACGGTTATTTGATGGCCTTTGAAGAATTTCATTACATTACAGTTCATCTGAGTACAGCAATTGTTTAAATATGTATAAATTTTCGAAAGAAATCGAAATCTTTAGAAGCCAATCGAAATTTTTTAACCTATTTAATTCATAAATTATGTGATAAGTATAGTATGTGATAAAATTAGTATTTTAACATCATAATTGCATTAAACGCAACTGTGGGAATAATAGTTATAGTTTTCTATGAGAATTTGATCTTCTCATGTACGTACTGTTAATTAATATTTGAAAATTACTTATGATTCCTCGTACATTAATGAAACTTTATCCATATATACTTAAGGAGATAACTTTTATACAAAAATTGCTTAAAGACAGGAGTTAAAAATTAGACTTTTATTATTGAATACAGATATAATATGTTACTGCTGGCACTATATCGTACACTTTCATACAGGATAGCGTTTAAGTTTTATACATAATGCATTATATGAATGGATTATTGCATCATGTGAATTTTGTTTGATGCTATAGAGACAATATTCCAAGTGTTGTTTAAAGGTGTCTTTTCTCTTGCAGATTCTTTAGGATTTAACACTTCGGTCAAAAAATTTTTATAAATGCTTTTATACGAGTGTGACAATACTCATTCATTAAGTTGGAATTCCGTGCATAACCAAGGGAGTTAAGAATTAAATTTTTTTGCGTTGAGATATTGGAATGATATGATATTTCGATATTGTAGGTTTTATTTATATAAGACTGCATGAAAGGCTAGTTTATACAGTGAGATAATCATTATTTTAATGTCTTAGAACTTTTTCTACATATTTGTGTTTATTGCCAACATAAATTTCAAAGAGTATATTTATGTAACAGCAAATTATTCTATATATTTCAAATATAAACTTTATTATACATTTCAGTGAGTTTCAGGTGAAAATTATTTGCTACTTACTCTATTTGAATATTTGTACAATTTCAATAGTTTACTAATGTTAATTGTTTATGAATATTTGGCTTTGTATTCATTTTATGGCATTTGGCGTACTGCTGCATTTACATTTTACATTTTATGCTGATTTAGCTTTCTGGCACTCGCAGAGTTCTATTCGTTTTGCCTAAGAGTTCTCAAAATTCAATTCTATTTAAGATATTTTTATTGATCTTCATGGAGCATTTTTAATCAGGCATATCCTGTCTTGACTTTAAGCATTTCTTTTTCTCTAGAAATTTTTAATTATCTACGTAGGAACTATATTAAGATTACAGTGCATAGTTAACCACATACTCTGTTTTTTCAATAAGAGATTTTTTTTACACTTAGCAAAAGTTTATAGTCATATATACTTTTATTTTCTGACCCTTTCATATATATATATATATAAACTGTATTGTTAATAGTGTAGTTAATACTGTATTGTTAATAGTACCATGCTAATTCAGTTTGTTATTATTATTTTAAATTGGAATAAGCTAAAATCTGCTTTTCTTCTCATATTGGTAAAATAATTGGCAATAAATCACTAACATATATATATATTATATATATATATATATTTTTTTTAGTCCAAAGGGGCTTTGTCCCTGAAGGACTATTGTTTTCGTTTTGCGATTTTAGCGTTGAATCGCTATAAATGTCCATTTCACTTTTCAAACTGTTGCCACCAAATGTTAGAGTCTTGCATTATATTTGAAGAAATTAAATAATGAAAACTCTGCATAAATGTATGTCTATTTCTCGCATTGTGATAAAACAACGGTACATAGAGGCATCGAATTTTGAATGACGTAATCCTCCTACGAATATGGGCATGTGGAACACTAAATTTGAAATTTGGAATTTGTTTTATTATCGATTTCATATTTTGTAAAACTTTAACGAATTTTTGAGTAGACTTAAAAGCGAGCAATGGCAACTCTCTACGGCGGGGGAAAAAGCATTTTTATCTCCAGCGGACGCGGAACTGTGTATCGGAAATTCTAAACTTACTACTTAGAATCCTTGAAAAGGAGGTGATTAATTTTCCAAAATATTTTTATTATAAAATTTTGCTAAACATACCTTAGAAGAAGTCCATCTCCCATTTGCGGCTTCAGTAGAAAATACTTTTCCCAAGGCGGTACATTATCTTCAGGATTATTTAACATATCCTGTGAAGTATATATTCGTAGAAAACCGTTTAGAATCAAATTCTTACATGTTTGAATCACATTTAATCGTTACTTTCAATACACCATATATATGTGTGTCTTAATTATATTAATTTTGTACAAGAGAATCTCTCAAAATAATCTTTTTCTTTAAACTCAAGCAAAAAAAATATAGTAATAAAAACAACTTGCTTTAACGTATTCCGCTTTGAAGACGAAGATCATAGGTTTGAACCCGAACCATATGCATTTAATTCCTTCCTTCTCGGCCAACATAGAATAGAAAAAACAAAGAACACCTAGATTATTTGAAAAACGAGTATTTTAAAATTCGAAATTAAGTTTTCTGTAACATGTCAAGAATTACAATTTTTCTTGCATCTAAATTGAAAACTAAAAACGTTAAATGAATTCTTCCGTTTTTCTATGAATATCATATAGCTTCCAATTAGCACTAACTAAAAGAAGCTTTACAAAATCAATCGACGATGTAACAAAATCAAAATCATGAATATCTTAGCCGTTACTGTACTAAGTCCGGGAAAGACAGTGCTTCATTTAAATGCAACAGCCATTGTAAACAAAGTTCAGAAAGTCGGGCATACTAATACATATTTCAGTGTCCAGCAGTTTAAAGATACGTAGATTCTAATGACTATATTTTTCTAACGTTCACTGACCTGCTTGCTAAAAAATGAAATGTTGCATAACACTTAACGCATTAACTGAGTTCCATAAATGTTATGCAATATTACATTGCATTTGTTCGATAAAATGTTATGTAATATTGCATTGTTTCATCTGCGAAACTCATTGTTTTATCTGCAACTCTTCATCTTTCATTCATTGCTTCATCTGCAACTGTTTCTGCGAAATTTACAAAACATTTTATTTCCAGTATAATAATTTAACCATAAGCTGAAAGAGCAGAAAACAGGGCAGAAATTTTGAAAAATAATTATATGCACTCTAATTCGAAATCAAGCACCATATTGGTAATAACCTTGAGAATTTAAATCAATAAATTTTTTGAGCTTTCAAGATTTTTTTCCTCCAACTATGATAAAACTAAAACATCATACACAGAAGCTGTAAATGAAAGTAAAAATGACGTGCAGTTAGTAATATCTTAAAAGACAATGAAACATGATTAGATCACAAATTGTATACAAACCGAAAATAATAAAATAATTAGCTATGTCATCTTCAAAGTATTATTATTAAATTACTGTAATGATAATTTTATTCATTTATAAGCAGCGAGTTAAAAGTTCTCATAAATAAATAAATAGTAAAGTTTAAAGTATGAAGTTAATTATATTTTAAATCTAATTACGTAGCAGCTCAAAGTTGTTTTAACAGATATATATAATTTGGTAAATATCCCACACACACACACATATATATATATATATGTGTGTGTGTGTGTGTGTACATATATAAACGAGGGCTGTTCAGAAAGTATCGAGGCTGAATTTATTCTATTTATTCCAGAAAACCCCTAGCGGTGGGACTGTGCGCATCATGCACAGTGTTTGCATACGTTCGTCGAAAACAGAAAATGTCTGAAAACACGGAGCAGCAAATCTGTATCACAGTGATCCCCGTTCTGGACCCCCATCCACCTCTCGCAATGAGGACAAGATTGCACAAGTGCAGGCTGTGGTGCGCTCTGATCGTCGTTTAACAGTCCGAGAAATTGCACAGGAGTGTGGCGTTTCCATAGGATCATGTGATGAAATTTTGAGAAAGGACTTGAACATGCGCCGAGTGTCTGCAAAGCTTGTGCCGCGTCTCCTCACTGAGGATCAGCAATTCCAACGACTGGCAATCTCATCTGATTTGTTTCAAAGTACAAGCAACGATCCGGAGTTCATAAAGCTCATCATCAATGGTGATGAGTCGTGGATTTACGGATACGATCCCGAAACAAAGCAGCAATCGTCACAATGGAAAAGCCCCGGGTCTCCTTGGCCAAAGAAAGCACGGCAAGTGCGAAGCCAGATCAAAGTCATGTTGCTTGTGTTTTTCGATTCAGATGGAATTGTTCGTCATGAGCATAATTTGCATAATAAATTCATTCTCGATACTTTCTGAACAGCCCTCGTATATATATATATATATACACAATACATAAATACAATATATATATATACATTTATATATGTATATAATATATATTTAATATAAATACATTTATACATGTAAAATAAAAAATATGAAAGCAAATTTCTAAATTTAATTCGCTATAACCTCTTGTATTTTTTATCTTATTTGGGAACTTCATTTATCTGCCCTAAAAATAGCACTTAAGTCTAAACTGCGTCATTCAAATTAATCATGCGATCTTACGTAACCCTTAACGCAGATTCCTCTTGAACAACCACCAAATTGTAAACTAAAACTAAAAAGCTGAAACTTTTGTCTCCTGCCCTTCTTTCTATGAACTGATGCGCCACTTTTGCTTGTGATTTCCTCTTGGCCAGACGTCTTTCCGCAATCAAGTGTGTGTATTCTGGTAAGTTTCAAATGTAAACAAACATGGCTGCAATATTAAAAAAATTAGGCTTACCCGCACTTAAACAGCTTTTAAATTGTTGATAATTTTACAACTGTAACATGCAGGTTAACTAAAGGCATAAAAACCTTAACCGCAAGATAAGAACAACATAATGTAATCATTTTTTAAAGCAAAAAATGCCCAATTTACCAATATATAAATATCAATACTGAGTTGACGGAGCCGAGTAACAGAGTGGCTATATATGTATATATATATACTTTTGGGACCACCAACTGCTACTAAAAAGGGAGTTGCAGAACTGCATGCTATAGCAGTCCTATATACAAAATTTCAACGTTCTGAGGATATTCGTTTTTGAGTTATGCGAGATACATAAGTACGCACAGACGCCACGAAAAAAAAATCTCTTCTGAATCCATTTTAAGTCAATTTTATAATTCGTTTTCTTTTTATAATTCGTTTGGAGTCCTTTATTATGTCCTTGCGTACAGATGTATCGTAAAAACATCTTTAAATTGCATTCGATAGCGGTTCAAATATGGTACTCCGAATTTTTCGTGATTACAATACTTCCTTTACTTCGTACAAGGAAGTAATAAGGAATCTTGAAAAAATTAAAAATGGAAACATCAAAAATGAATTAAGAAAAAATTGAAAAACCAAAGTTTTAAAAAGGTATAGTTAAAATTAGTTTCCATTTTCATTTATTCTTATTTCATTTTTGATGCTTCCATTTAAAGATTTTTCAAGATTCATATTTTAAATAAGCTTATAAGTTAGTTTATTTCAATAGAATTTTAATTACTTTTATCATAAGAGATAATGTACTAAATAATCCCTTAGTAATTAAATTATATATAATGTATATATATGTAATGAAACTGTGGTTGGATGAAACGACATGAATGATTTGATCGTGAATGCGGTACAAACTTGCACTAAAATTTCCGATGAAACAGGACTTTTCCCGGGATTCACTGTGAACATAGCTTAACAAACTCGTGAGAATTTTTCATAATTAGCACTGCCTGAAGATTGTAATCACAGAACACTTTTGGAGGCATTGAAATAAGAACACTGAGACGTAGATGCGTAGAAATACTAATTGCGTAGATACTAGATGCTTAAAGCATTCATCCATTTTTGAAGATGCAGTCGAGCAGGATTAAATTCCTTTTATTTATTTAAATTCCCATTTTGTGACCACAATTCACTTGGCACTCTACTCGTGCCTATTAAAAAACATTTACGGTTTTGATATTATTGCCACAGAAGCGAATATAGCAGGACATGATTGCGGAAATCTGTGAAGAGGGGATATGTACAATTAAAACTAAGAATTTAAAGGACCGTTTAAGTTTAGTTTGGTAATAGATTTTTCATCGCATTTTGATATCTTATACATATACATATATTTATTCCAGTTTAATATATACCCAACTTGCTTAAAACTCAATAATACAAATACGGTGCAAAATAATGTAGTCTACCTTGACCTAAATATTATTGATTACAATTTTATTAAAGTTTACGATAAGAGGAGAGAATTCACTTTTTCTACACTAAAGTTAACCAACTGGAATTCTAATATTTTCAAAAGAATCATCATTAACACAATTTTTTCACAGCTACTTAGAATAAAAAGAATATGTAATGCTACAGAACACTTACAAGAAGAAATACTTTACTTCGTCGCAATTTTGAAAAATAATCAGATTCCTCATTAAATAATTAAAAATACTTTAAAAAAAGCTGGCATTAGCCTTACCAATTTTTAGATAATTTGTTTTGGATAATGAAATTTTATACTTAAAGCCCAATGGAACGGTATAAAGTGGATGGCTGATTCAGATAATCTAATGTAAAAATTGTAAAAATGTACAGATTATTCTTGTCACTACATTTTCTTTCCTCCAAAGATTTTGGCACTATACTTTAATACTATTGTTTTAATAGTTTTGAATTACTTAGATGGCCAAATTCTACTATAATTAACAAATCGGGCCTTTTCATTTTTCATAATAGCTTGATCGCCCTCTAGCTTGAAGAATGACGACTTTTATTAACCAATGACTTTTTTCCATTTTACTCTTTCTTTAGTGTCCAAGATAAGTAATCTTAGCTGACTTTGCCATTTTCACTTTTTTGAAGCAGTTTTGTTCTTCTAACAACTTGACTGACGCCATTTTGAGTTCTTTCCATGTCTTTTCGTGTCTCTCAAACCCTCTCTAGCAAAAGGGGGATAAGAGTTCCCGCCAAAATTACAATCTAAGCGCATTGGCCGATACGGAATGGCATTGTTTCACCCACTTACGTCACACGACGAGAGGGATGGTTGGTAGGACACGGAGGGGATTTGCGCCTTTTTCAAATCTGTTTCGCGATCCAGAGGTCGGCACCGCCCCATGTCTGTTTTTTTAGTTTCTTTTGTTTTATGTGTTTCTTAAAATCTTTTTCATGGTCCTAGTAAGACCCACGACGTTTGTTTTCTTGAGTGTTTAATTTCATATTAATTTGATTTCAGTACCATAATCTTTATAAAGGTTTTATTCTTCTTTAAGCTAGCAGGACCAGCCCGTACGTTATTGGAATTTTTGACTAATAGCAGACCGCTATTTATTTTATTTTGATTTTAATTTTGTATTGCTCGGAGTTGCATTTCTTACACCTTAATGTGTTTTTCTGCGGACGCGTCGGGAAAAGGAACAGAGATTGAAGCTCCAAAAAGATTTTTTCAGGACAATTCATATTTTTTTTTTAAATGTTTTTCGTCAAACAAGAGCTTCAATGGTCTGTTTCGGCGAAACGCGTAATGGTATTTGGCCTAGTTCGACATTCAACTATTTTCCCCTTGAAAAGCCTAGTTCAGGGTCCGATTGGGCTAATTTACCATTTTCCGCTTTGTAATTTTTATAATTTTTGTAATTTTGCAATTTGTGTTTTAATTATAATTTTTGCAATTTATGTTTTAATTATTTTTTAATTTTATTTTGTTTTAACATGTTCCGTCGATCTATTTTTATATGTATTAACTTTTCACGTGTCACAACGATCAGATTAGTTTTTTCGTGCATTCACATGTTTTCCAACATTGATTTTAAACAGTTTTATTTCGCGTGTAAGCTGTTTTTTCTTTTTTCCATGTTAATATTTTTTTTTTAAATTTCTTCTTTGTTAATATTTTAGTAATACTGCGTTGAACTATTTCATGGAGCTACAGCTCCTGGTAACTTTATAGCAAGTTCGCTACAATATTTCTTCCTATTATTTCATATTTTTGCAGCATTTTGCGCAAAAACTTTTTAAGACCAAATAGGTCTTACGTCACATTACTTATTAGCTTTTAAATTTCTATTTCGATTGTATTTATATAAATATATATATACATATATACACACACGTTTTGTGTGGTCTCTGTGTAAAATAGGTTCTAAATTTCTTATTTTTTGTCTATATTAATCAATTTTCAGCAGTATATTGCGGGAAAATACTTCGAATAATTAAGCTTTTAATAAAAAAAAATTGTGATGCTATATATATGTAGTATTTTAACTGCATACATGATTGGAAATTGCGGCGTAGTGGGATGACCCGATGGAATTTTAGAAGAAGCAGAGCCAGCTTGATAGTTAAACATCACTTATTTATGATGACGAATTTCTTAGCACATATCTTCCTAACCGGTAAAAGATTAGGGGTGCTTAACGCACCCCATAATTTTAAATATGCAATAACATTTCAAATAATGGCGATTAGCTAGCAGAGGCTGAACGAAGCAGGCAGGCGAAAAAGAGGAAGACTACGCAGTTAGTAGCTAGATGCATAATACAGCTAATCTGTGATTGGTTAATTTTGGGTTTTAGTTTCATATTTCAAGCAGCGTTATGTAACATGGAAAGGTCTCAAATTTGGGAGAACAGATGAATTTAGGGGGAGAACACAAAATTTAGAATAGTTAATTTTGAGTTCGCCAATCGTTTCTTAAAGCAGTCATCGTATTTTGTTATATCTTACGTATTTATGTATGGGTAAGGTGTTTGGCCTCTCTGTTTTAAAAATAGTAACTGCTGGACTATTTCTAAATTAATCAATATCAAATGACTTTTACATAACGATGATGACGTAGCTAATACGGAATTAAAAATTTCGAGAAGCGAAACCTTTCTTTTAAACTGAGCTACCATATTGAATAACTATGCATTTGCTTTCTATACCACGGCCTAGCTACACTCCTGCTTGTTGCTTTCTTCCTAACACAAAAATGTAAATATTACGTACTGGTACAGGCACAATTAATATGCCATTTAATGCACAAATTGTTTAACTACAATAAAAGAAATATGGTCTTACACTATTACGACTGCTCTGCATTAATTCGCATTGTACCATTATGTAAAAATAGCATTTTAGATATTTTTTATTCAAAAACATATCAAAATTTCAACAAAGACCAACTTTATAGCTTTGCCAAAATTCGCACTTACTTTCCCGCTTTCCTTTTGCTGTGCTAACACTTGCTGCTCATTTATTGTCTAAATATGTAACTAGTTATAATTTTTGGCGATGATAAAGAAGAGTATGTGTCCCAAAAATTAGTCATCAAGAAATAATAGTATGTATTGAACCTACGGCCATCTCTTAAGTTTTTCTTTTTCGTTATGCGTCTTATATATCTACGCATCTGAGTCATCCTATACATGCAATAAAGAATCTTAAATTATCAACAGAATTTATTACGTATGCATATTTATACCAAATTTCAGAACACCGTAGTTGGAGCTCTTATTTTCACATGTACAACATTCCAGTCGGTATCCAGTCCTTCATCATGTGTTCTTCAGCATTTCAGACATTATAATTAAATCAATAGTGTATAAAAGTGTATATAGTATATATCATCAGCATATATAATTCATCAGTGTATAAAGTAATTACACACTGATGAACTTGATAATTGGTTACGGAAATCATTAGAACTATAACGCTCAGTAGGCTCACTTACATATGATGAGAGACTGGATATTGTGTGTGTGTGATTACGGCAAAGCCTCGATGCCTATCTACCTAAGGGGAGGAATGCCTTCATGGAGGACTTTCTAAGGAAAACTGGCTCGTATACACAAATGGGGAAAACCATGAAAATGCCCATGCAGCCAGCTCGTTCGTGGGATTCGAACCTCGGACCGAACTACCAGTGTTCAGCGACTTTACCGCTCGGCCGCTGGTGGGCCGGCTAGATGTTGACTGGAAATTTCCAGGTATGTGGATGCGCTCTTATTATTTACCACTGCAATATTTTAAATAATTTATGACCACCCTGTATGGCATACGATAGTTTTCATGTGAATGGAAGCAAGGGTACGTGTGCCTATTGGTAAAGTAGTAATTTATACGATAGTCAGCTAATGATATCTAACAAGAGAAAATATATGGTGGGGAAAATCATCGACATTTTATCAGCTATAACATTTGCACAGAACCTACATAAATGGACTAAGTTTGAATGTTTATGCCTTGATAATTTTTTTTATTTAAATATTAGATTTTTAAGCTTGATGTAAATGATGGTCAAGCTTAAACAACTTTGGATTACCTCATGGAAACGTTTAAAATTGTCAGTAAGGTGGAAGCAAATCGTAGTAAAACTTTACATACATTACATACGTAGTAAAACATTCCGCAAAGCAATTGCCGTTATTTAGTTATGAGCTGATAATTTAATTGGTGTTTACATTTTTGTTAATTCTTTCGTACTAGAGAATGCCCAACGCGTTTATTTGGGAACAATTTAGCATAGCTAACATAAAAAAACATGAATAACATTCATTTTCTCACTGAAATCGTAATTGCAATTTGAGAAAGATGTGAAAAAAAAACTGAGTTTACAGTATGTATAATAACATTGAACATATAAACAAAAATAAGTTTAGCGCAGCATAATATTTACTACAAGACGATCTAATACAGAATATTCAATAAGCATCTATTTTAATTAAGCATTAAAAAAAGTCAGTCTGTAAATTCAGGCAAGAACAATTACTACTGAATCTTTCGTTATCATTATCTAAAAATATTACTTACCGGACAAAGGATGAGTGCCTGCTAAATTGAACTGCTTTATGTGTTTTAGGTACGACAGCAACGAGATATATTGTGTTGGAATCTTCTCTAATTCTTTCGGAAAATAAAATAAGTTTTTGAAACATCTGTACAAATAACACAATGCGATGATGATTACTGCGAATAAAACGAATGATTCAAACATGGTTGCTGGTGAAAAATGGAAGCATTACAGAGCCTTTTTAAAGTATTAACATAAACTGGTTTTCAAATTCCAGTACGCACAAAAATTTTATAATTAGTAATTTCTGACGTTTCTCATAAAATATGACGTTAAAGTATTAAATCAAAGCTCATCCTTCTTCCTCGTATTCTAAAGTGACTTCGTAACAAACATATTGTGGAGATAGCAATCATTGCCACAACAATTAAATTAACAAAAGGAAAATCCTAAACAAATCAACCCCCCTACATTTAAATACTGTAATTATTTGAAAAATGAATTTTAGCTCAGTGATATTTTTTAATATTTCCTTCTTCTACGTCAAGGCCAAATTATATTCAGTATTTTCCGTTAACAAGGCGTTAGCATGCCAAAGACTTGAACACGCACTCATGAACTTAAACGCTTTAAGCCACTATCGCTTTAAGCATATTTACGTTATATCTTAAGAAAAGGGGGAAAATTAAGCAAAATACTATTTAACAGTTAAGGATTTATGAACTGAAACAAAGATCTTGAACTAGAGAATTCCCCCAAGTGGGGAATTTTATGGTTTTAGGACGAGGAGTTGATGCAACCACACATGATGTACATCAATTACAGTAATTGTAACAAAAGACTTGAAACGAAAAGATTAACATAAACATGTTGATGACCTGTTGATGACGCTAAAATGACGCTAAACACGCAACTACCATTATCAGTTACTTTGTTTTAACTTGAACAACATGTTGCTTGTCTGAATTTTAAACATTCTCTGGAAGCTACTTTTACTAACGATGAAATTTGCATAGTTTTCTGGAGTACTAAAGACTTGGGCAAATACTTTCAAATTTAGTCAGATGAACATATATTTGCATATGCCTTAATAAAATGTCTTTAACTTAATGTTGTTGCTTATCCTCGAAAGATCTCTCATATGTCAGATCAATTCCAGAAGGTTGTTGACCACCAAAAAATCAATAACAGTGACGGGATCGGATGTTAAGTCCCCCTTAGAAAGTCCGATACAACCCAGTATGTGATCCGGTGAAGCTGAATGCTCACAGCATTTCTTACAAGCGGGGGTTTTTCTGCCACTATCAAAGGAAAGACATTTATAGTGGTCACTTGTTAGTCTAGCCAGAGCAGTCTGGGAGACACGGTCACATTTGATTTACGGCAGGGAGCCAGGGGATGTTCCTGTGTACCATTGGTGCGTAGGTGGAATACGCTATATTATATTCTGTTTAGATCTTTTGTTGGAGTAAAGTTCTTGGTAAGCAAGCGAAGAGCCAGTGATCGTTTGATTTTTACTTCCCTCTTTTGCTTTAACTTGTAATGTTCCTCACTTTGTAAATGCTAAGTTATTGTGGAACGTGAAGAATCTTAAGAACACTAAGCGAATAATCGCTGAAGTTCGTGTGACAAGAAACAACAAGATGAAAGGGTAAATAACCCTTTATTATTCAAATA
The DNA here is from genome assembly GCF_044657685.1 of Stegodyphus dumicola. NCBI lineage: Eukaryota > Metazoa > Arthropoda > Arachnida > Araneae > Eresidae > Stegodyphus > Stegodyphus dumicola. Next base: position 36,020,188 of record NC_140769.1, read on the forward strand.
AGATTTAACAGAATTCCGACATGAAGTGTACAATAAAAGCCGACACCTGCTCTTGAACTTAAGAGGCTAAGAAGTAAACTAAAACTAATTTAAACTAAAGGAAGGGTTAAATTAGTTTAAAACTAATTTAAACTAAAGGAAACTAAAGGAAGGATATATTAGGAAAGAGATATAGCCGAAGCTATCAAAGTTTTAATCCAGTTGACCCCTTAAACACGAGATGACTGCGAAGCTATAAAGGGCCTTAGTAAGGCCGAGCGTAATAACAGCTTTGAGAGAGAGTAGCAAAAATGCAGACGCGCACAAATCAGAAACTATGATTCTCTCTCACTCAGCAAGTAGAACTTCGCGGTTAAATACCGCTCTTCCTCATTATGTATTCAGAGTGCTTCTAAAACTACGTTCTGGCCGGAAGTAGTAAGTTGAAGTTAAGAATCTGACAGGAAAGGAACTTTAACTTAAAATTTAACTGTTAATAAAATTAACATAATCCTTACAAACTTAATAAAATTAATAAACGTGTCACCGAAGCACCAACAAATCTTGATCTACAAATTTACAATCACAGCAGTCTCCTTACTTGATAAAAGAAGACTTTTCAGTTTCAAAACAAACTAATTAGTTGCAAATCCAATATATCGAGAAAAAATTTTTTGCTGATACTCCTACTAATGAAACAAAAAAATGAAAACTATTTATAATAATAGCAATAATTTTACAAAACAGCTTAGTTTGCTAATTAAACTGTTAAAAGATAACAAAATCCCACATAATTTCATCAAAACACAACTGGTTAAGCTACAGTTATAAATCTAAAAATTACTTTCACCCTCCAACTGCAGTTTCTCATCATAGACTACACCTAAACTATTACGGCGACAGAGTCTGGATGTTGTTATCACAGTTGAATTAGGCATTCTTGTCAAAATTCTAACATTAGTTTAATTTTGATTTGAATGTCTAATAATTATTTATCTCTTTTATTAATCAAATGGACCTACCTCAAGTTCCAAACTTCAAGAAAACTCTTTTGAGTGAATTCTATATTCTGTAATATTTCACAACTTATTTCGTTTTCTGCCTTTTTTTTATCTTTCAGGTTACCTCTAGCTCACGATTACTAGGCACTGGCCTACCTTCATCATATTTTTAATACAGCACACTTCTTTTAATCACTACGATTATTTTTTAACTTCTTAGAATTTATTTATTCTTACAAAATTTATTATAATTCCTTCAAAAATATTTTTGCATTGTGACCACTGAAATTTAAAATTGAATTAATTTTAATACTAAGCACATTAGATTTTCCCGTTTCTTGAACTCAAACTAACTGAAACATACCTTGAGCTCAGTTTTTTGGCGGTTAACGATTTTAATTCCATTTGGATTTATAATCCAGGTAATCCGATGTTTTCCCTTTTCAAATTATTATTGTTACTAAACCATGCTAAATGCCCAAATTAGAAGCCTTTTCTAATTATTTTTATATTATAAGTCAGTTTAAAATTCGTTATTGATCTAATTTCATTACTCAGCACATGTTATGTTACCACCAATCTTATGCTACCGGGGATATCAAATTAAAATAGTTTTAATTTTAAGTTGTTATTCTAGTGTTACAGATTTAAGAACAAAGTCTGCTTTTTATCTTATTATTTTTTATTTTTGGTATCAAAGTTTCATTTGTTATTATTGTTTCATATGTTGGATTGTATCTGTTTGTTTTGTTTTTAGGTCGGTCTGCTCAAGAAGAAATAATTTTATTAGATTTTTTTAAGATTGTTTATGGTTCTAATACTATAATTTTGAAGTTTTTTCCCGACCTGTATGGCTTGAAAATTTCATATACCACCTATACACTACATAATTACTGGAATGAAGACAGTTTCATACATAATCCTTAGGGCGGTATATCTAATCGACAACATGTGTCTTCAAATACCTTTCTCTAGCTAGACAAAATTCTTTCAGTCTTCCAATTAATTTTCTTAAAATGTGATATAAAATTGAAATGGTTGTCGATTATACCGCCTAAATATTTGAATTTTAACTGAAGATTTCTTGTAGTGTGACCTTGTATTTGTATTGATAAATAATCGTTTTAGTTGTATTTATATTACGTCTCAAACCTTCATTGGTCTCCCAGCCCTCCAATTTTGGGTACAGTTCCATAAAGAGTTTTTTTATAGTTTCCAAATATTTTCCTTTAATGAAAACCAGAAAATCATCGGCATAGGATTTTCCTTTAATTAGAAACAGGAAATCACCGGCATAGGCCAAACGCTTTATATTTTCATTTAAATTCTTTTTTAACAAATTATTTGCGATGAGGTTCCAATACACAGGAGCGCTTTATGACACTTGCGGGCAGCCTTTGTCAGTTAACTTCGTAATATTCTCAAATGTAATGGCGTTCTGTAAAATAATCCTTTATAATAGAGTATTTTTTAATAGATAATAGAGTATATTGATAGTCGTTTTTGAAATTTCCACATCGAAACAATCCAAATATTGTTTCGGAAGCTTAAGTTTGGTTTTAAAACGTTTATTTCTACCTATTATTGCTTCATGATAGTAATCTGCAGCGATCAGAATAGCAATATTTTTGTCATTGCATTTAGAAGAATCAGTTACTTATAATCCTCTTAATTCTTTGTTAATTTTGGAAGATGATATATTAGGAAAGAGTAAATTAGTTGCGCATATTTGGTTAGTTTCTAAAGCTTAAATTTCTATCTTTAGGGAGGGTTCATTTCTGTTTTCGATTTTAACTTTCACAACATTCTCAGTTCGTCCAGTTTCCTGGTTAACCCCAAAGGCAAATAAGGTCAAAGTCTTCATTTCTACGTTTAGGGAGGGTTCATTTCTATTTTCAATTTTAACTTTCACAATATTCTAAGTTCGTCATGTTCCCTGGTTAACCCCAAAGGCAAATACCGTTAAAAAAAGTCAAACATATGCTTCGTAATATTGGTAAAAGCATTGAATACTATGAAAATAGTATTGTGTATTAAGTGTGAGACATCAATGGAAATTAATGAGTGTGTTTCTCGACTGGAAGAATTATTAATCGATAATATGGATAAGTATCTAAAAGTAAAATGTAAGAAAACACAATGACAAATTACTAGTTGGGGGACTCAAGACTTAAGAAGCAAAGGAGGATTATTTGTGCACTAAGGAAGAGTTCCCAGGTTAGCAAGATCAATGATAATGTTAGATTGAAGAGAAAAATTGAATACTAAAGAAATTTGGCCCTATAAAAAAAAGAAAAAAAAAAGAAAAAGAAAAAAGAAAATTAAAAACACTAAAAGAAGTTATAGAAATATGATCTTTCTACTAAATAAAGAGTATTGTGATAATTATTATCGGATTACAAAAGGAAGGTTAAGAAGTCAAATGATTTTGAAATAGTCACAGAAAGTGGGAGTCGCCTCTGTGGAGGAAATTTATAGGAAACTTGTGGAAGAAGTCATTCTATATGGAAAGCAGGATAGTGATTTAAATATCGCGGGGAGGTCAATATGGAAGATGATGACAAAATTAAAGATGCTTTCACCTATAAAGAAATTTCTTATACGATTAAGTGTTTAAGAGTCCATTCTGCCTCCAGATTGGAAAGGACGGGGTTTGGCTTATTAAGAAATTATTTGAGGAGTTTCCTTCATTTCATTTTATTTTATATCATAGATGTCTTTATTTGCGTATTTTTCCAGATGCTTGGAAAATTGGTCAAATGATACTCATTCCAAAAGGTAATGGAGAATATAGACCTATTTGCCTCTTAAAGACGTATGCAAAAATTTATGACAAACTAATTAAAAATGGAATTCAATACAAATTGAGAGAAATAAACTCTATTAGTTACAAGCAATATGGCTTTCAACGAGGCAAGTCTACGGATTTGGTCTTATATAACGTTTTGTTGTAGTTACTAATCTCCATGTCTAGGAATATACTGGACAAGGTCCACGAGTCCATTCACCTTCATAAAATCAAAAACAAGCTTAGGAGACTTGTAAAGGTCCTCAAGAGACAACTCCAGGCACTCAAGGATATGTGGCGGTGATGTCGGTGCTTTGTGACATTTAGAACAAATTGGATGCATCTTGAGACCTCTCTCAAAATAACTGTCCACTGAAGAATGTGTCCACTGAAGAATCGGGATAGTGTTGTCTGAACACAGTTATCGCAATCAATAGCAAGAAATCTTCCAGGACAATCAGTTTGATACCGTGGATGATTCGGAGGAACGAGCCAAATTTGCCTGTCTGCATATCTTCTAACGGAATACAGTTCAAGATATGTCAATGAATTGATAACTGGTAATGGTTCTTCAGATCCCTCCTTCGCCAGAATGTCTGCCATTTCATTCCCCCATATGTTAACATGGGAAGGAACCCATTGAATGTGGACTTCACGGAGTGACACGACCTGCTTAAGCTTGCTAAGAATTGCAATTCCGGCCCTATCACCAACTCTTCGCCAGTTTGAAAGATATTGGATGGCGCTACGACTGTCAGACAAAAGTCATACTGCCTTAAGATCTGTAAAGGACGAAACAGCGATTAGTCCCTCTTCGATGGCTATAAGCTCACTCTTAAAAAACAAACTACAGTCAGAATTTCTTTTCTTTATTTTAATAATATTTCCATTTGTGCATTTAATGACAACTCCATTACCAGAACGAGAGTCCTCACTTTTACTCCCATCAGTATAAATAAGGGTAGCATCAGCGGGAATTGCGTGTATAGTTTCTAAGGCAGATTGTCGGAACAGAGCCGAAATATCTCGAAACTCGACTCTAGCGAGTCCCTCAGACGGATCCAAACATTGTTTCAAGAAATGCTGCTCAACATTATTGTCAATTATACCAGCATACTCAATTTGACTAAGTGGGCTATTTTTCTGAAGTCTTTGGTTATTACTCCAGTGTTGCAGGAAAGTTTATTATAATATTTTGCAAGGCCAGCATTTCTTCTTAGGCTAAGGGGTTGAAGGTCTGTTTCATATAACGCAATTTTATTCGGGCAACTGTTGTGTAAGCCAGTTATAATACGAGAAGCACTATATTGGACTCTTTCCAATTTGGTAGAAGAGGCACAACAGTAAACGGGGAAACCGTATTCCAAAATAGGTCATATGATAGCTGAATAAGTAGTTCTCAAAGTGCAAGCATCGGCTCCAATCACGTCCCGATATATACTTTAAAATGTCCCGATATATACTTTAAAATTTTCTGCCCCTAAAGCCAGTGCATCCACATGTTTGTTACTAGAATCTCTGGATCGAGATAGAATCTCTATCTCTGGATCGAGAACGAAGCCAAATATTTGGGATGTTTGTCATACGTAAGAGACAAGTTATTCATAAAAACATTTGGATGATAATTATAAAACTTCCTATTGGTGGTAAAAAACTAACAATAGAATTAGTTGGATTAAAACTCAATTTTTGGTCTTTCGAGAATTTCCACACTTCTTCAAGGATAAGATTTATATTCGTCTCAGTTGAACTCACATCTGGGCCAGAGCTCCAAAGGGTGATATCATCCGCAAATAGCCCAACCTCACATCTCCTTGATATAATCTTCTCAATACCAGCCTCTCGACAGACAGAAAAGAATTGGGCTCAACACAGAACCCTGGGGACGCCTTGGCTCAGTTTAAAGGTGTTTGACATAGTGGAATTAATCTTTACTTTTATCAGTCTATTTCTCAAATCTGCGATACAGGTTAAGGCTTTACCCCTGATGTCAAAATCTTCGTAAAGTTTAATAATTAGTTTATGTTTCCAGACACGGTCAAATGCCTTTGATAAATCTAGAAAAGCAGCCACAGTATGATTGGTACGTCGCTTGTTTTGGGCATCTCTAATCTTCTGGCTGAGATAAACCAGTTGATCAGTGGTGCTATGGCCTCTTCTGAAACCGTATTGTGCTTTTGGTAGGAGGTCATGTGTATCCAAGTGGAAGAGCAACGGCCCCATAATAATTTTTTCCATGACTGTACATGCAATGCTGGTTAGAGCCATGGGTCTGAAGCTCCCAGGAGATCCATCGGTTTGGCCACGTTTCTCAACAGGTATGATTGTGGCTCTTTTCCACTCTTTAGGAAAGCGTCCAAACTCAAGATTGATTCACTATATTCAGAAATTTCTTTCTTGCATGAATGCCAAGATGCCCAATCATCTGGCCATGGATGCCATCAGGTCCAAGAGTTTTGGTCAAGTCAAGATCCTCGAGTGCCATCTCCAATTCATGCATGGAGAAGGATTTAAAGAAAAGGGGATTGCCATAGACAGCACTACGATATCCATGTGCAAGATCTCTAGACCTTTTTGCCACTTTCTTATCAACCTCTGTAAATGCCAGCTCACTTATCTGCTGGTAATGTGCCCCGAGAAGACCAGCCGCAGCTTTGTCATCTATAGGGATGTTGCCATCCGTATCTAAAATAGTATTACATCTCTTTATCTGAGGTTGTTCACTGCTAATATTTTTTATCAATTTCCACACTTTCGTGTCAGATGATCTAGCATCAAGTCCCTCACGTGTATCCATTCACTTTTTGCTCTTGAGCAGCACATAGATTCGTTTTATTTCTGCATTGACTTTGTTCATCTCTGCTCTGTTTTGCTCTGTATTATTGTTTTTCAATTCGAGTCGCAGGTTCTCTCTCTTCCGGATCAAAGGCAGCAATGCCGGCGAATTATGAGTAAAGTAGGGATTAAAGAGCTTTACCTTCCCTCTAGATATAGTTCTTTTAGCTGCCTTGAAGAGCATGTGTTTGAAAGTAATCCAGTTAGTATCAAGGTCACTTGAGTGAATGCCAGGTTCAGCCAGTGTGTCAAAGAGATCACCAAAGGCCTTCCAGTCTGCCTTAACAAAATTCCAATATTTTTTACGATTGAGGAAAGTACACTTTTTCTTCTTTATTTCAATTAAAATTGGAGAATGGTTACTCCAATGTTCTTAATAATTGTCCAGGTGCAAATTGGAAAGATAGTGGGACTTACTATGGAAAAATCAAGAGCTTCAGACGTGTTATAGATGTATGAAGAGTGCGTTGGAGTACCATCATGAAGGATATCATGAAACCTGAGTCATCTATAGAATGAAGAAGATCAATTCCTCTCTAATTTCGGGAAGAACATCCCCACGCTGCATGCTTAGCATTTAAGTCATCCAGAAGTAGAGTATTTCCAGATAAAAGATTATCAAAGACTCCAGGCAGATTACCAATTTTGGGAGGGTGATATAAATTGAAGATGTCTAGTGGGTCACCTCTCCACATAACAGTGATGCCTTGCAACTCTAAATCTGAACCAGTGGGTGCATTATAGCTTTTGGAAATATATTTAATATCTCTAATAAGGAAAACGAGGCCACCGCCTCCTTTCTCATGTCTGTCTAAACGGATGATGTTGTATCTCTTAACGTTTAGTTGAGAATTCTCTATCAATTTAGTTTCCTGTAGAGCGATAATTTGAGCTCCCTGGTCTTCAGCCAACTCCAATATTTGGTCAAGTTTAGATTTCGCTGCCAATGTTGAAATACCATTAACATTACTTTGGATTATTTTAAGAGCTCGTAGTCTAGGAGACTGTAGATTATTTTTAGGACGAGGTCCTCTTCCTAAACCTCGAACGCCCCCCTTTTGAACCTGCGTGACGAGCGATGCAGTATGGATTACGTTAGAAAGCTTCATGGTGGAGGAAAAGGGCAGCCTCTGTTAGTCGTGAGACTTGAGCACCAATGGTAGAGGACTGAGCTCAGATGCCTGTAGGCTTTAGCTGGGTACAGTGGAATAGCCTTCACGCCTTGGGTGGCCCTACCAGGAGTATACACTCCCGACGTACTTCGCCTATTCCACTCAGTGCCACCCCCTCGCCACGTTGAGGCAGCCTACAGGTCTTGAGGGGATATAACGTTTTATTTCATTTGAAAGATAAGAAGCAAAGACATCATGTTGCCCTGATCTCTTTCGATATCCGTGGGGCGTTTCACTCAATTATTTGGCCGTCCCTGCTATTTAAACTGAAGAAAATAGGGATCACAAAACAACTATTTGAAATTATTAAAAATTATCTAAAAAAATAGGAAGATTGTTTTCAAAAATAAAAATGATTCTGTTCATCTTGTTTATGATATTGAAAGAGGATGTCCTTAAGACTCCTGCAGCGCACCCCTGTTTTGGAGCCTCATTGTCAATAAAATTCTTATTAATATGGCCGGTGTTGAATTATTCTGCTTTGCACATGATATTTTGGCTATTGTCTATGATGACTCTTTAGAGAAACCCGAAAAACCTTTTTAGAGGAAAATTTTATGAACTGGAGTAGAGAAAAAAATATAGAGTTTAACAATGAAAAAATAAATGCTATTTTTTTTCCTAGCGGAGGGTAAGGCTACTAGAAAACCAAAGTTGAAATTTAATTGTATAAAGATTAATTTTAAAAGTCTAAATATCTTGGAGTGATTTTGATGAAAAGCTGACTTTTACTGCACATTTTAAGGCGATTCACAGAGATATAGAGAAAATTTTTAAATATTATAGAAGTACCTTTGATTCACAAACTTTAAAACTAAAAAGCATCACCCTTTGAGATATTTATTTAAATGTTATTAGGCCGAAAATTTTACATGGTATTGGCCTGTGGGGCTGCCGGGCAGAGGAATTGATTAGACTGAGAACTAAACTGGATTCATTGCAAAGGAGCTGGCCTCTTGCAAACACAAGAGCTTTCCGTACTGTTTCTACAGAAGTTATTTGCTTACTTTCTGGCATTCCGCCACTCTCAAATTTTTATAACTTTTATTACGAAAACTTTTTACTCAGCTATGGTTTTAAAAAGATTTTAACATGTGAAAATAGTGATGTTTTAAATTTTAATAAAATATCTTTTAATTTTAAAGATTTTATTCATATACATCCAAACGATTTTAAGTGTATACCGTACGATAAAGATTATATGAACACTGGCATGATTCATATATATACACTGATGCCTCCGGATATGAAGATGGAACTGATTGTGCTTTTGTTATATTTTATTACAGAATCAAAAACTATAATAGAAAAATACGATTAGAAGGAAATAAATCAGTGTATCAAGCTAAAGCGGTTGCAGTTAGAGAGGCACTGCGGGGGAGTTATAAAAATTTGAAACATTATTTTACAATACATATTTATTCTGATGCCCTCTAGGCCCTACAAGGCTTGGCGAATCCGGAACCAAGCAATAGACTTCTTTTGGATATAAAAATCATTTATAAAAAAATAAGAGAGAAAAATGGTATATTTTTTCATTGGGTCAAGGCACATATTAGTGTTACCGGGAATGAGAGGTCGGATATGCTACTTAAAGAGGCAGTCCTGGCAGAGGGTGATATTTATGACAATATTAATGATTCCAGAAGAATTACCTTGAGATAAATGAAAGCAAGCATAATTGAGAAATGGGCTCTTGAATGGAATGGTTTACTTGAGGATTTTGACCATAAAAAGAAAAATGGATCTATTTAATAATATAGATACTATTCAAGTTATCACGGATCATGGTAGATTCCCGGCCTATTTAAAACGTTTTAATCTCCAGGGAAATGATCAATGCTTGGCTTGTGGGAAGTACGGAAATGCAGCTCATTTTATGGAAGAATGTAAACTGACCGAAAGTGTGAGGACGAGATTTGGAAAAATAAATGAACAGAATGTAATTGAAAAAAGAAGATTCTCGAATAACTATGCAACAGAAATTATGAGAATTGTGAGTGAAAACAAGACCATCATAGGACTAGGACATTAAATATCTTAGTTTTTCTTTTGTTTACGAGTTCATGTGTTGGGTGAATGAGCTATGTGTCGTCTTACTATTTTTTGTTTTCTAACCGATTATGCTTATGATTTTCCTTATTTTGTATTGCATGAGTGTATTTTTAAAGATACACAATCTTTGTTTTAATCTTTTGTTTTATCTTTTAACTCTATTTTTGTTTGTCTGCGTCGGGTGTGCTGCGTTAACCACGAGGCCGATTATTATCGGCCGGGAGGGTTGCAGCATACTCGTAAACTAAACTAAATCGTCAAGGTCTCTTTTCGAATAACAGGTAATTTATATCCTTCTGATATGTCCCAAATTATAAAACTTCTCATCGAACCATTGTCTTATAGAATCCAAACTGCTTCTAAATTACCCTTATCAAAGAATGGGCATATCATTACAGGTTTGAAGCAATGTATTGCGGAAAATTTCGTTTCTTAATTAACTAATCTGAATATCTCCATTAAACGGAAAATTTGCCAACACAGCTTTACTTTTATCAGACTTGTTTCGAGTTGTAAAGAAATAGATCTACTGTTTTTATTACATATTTCACAAATTTTTCTTCCTTTATATTGTAGAGACATTAGGTATTTTTTAAAGCAGGCAAGATGAAAAATTAGCAACTGCCTTGGCCGGGAATCGAACCACGGACCTCTGGAATACCTGCCCAGCGTGCAGAACTACTACACCAAGAAGGCACGTTAGCAAGGCGGGAGAAATACTTTATATCATGCCTCTATTCTATGCTGAAGTTTAGGTCATAAAAACGTTGTTTTTACACGTTAATATTTTTTAATATTTTTTCTCATCCACGGTTTTTATTTCATAATACTCAGAACCGTTTAGTTTGTTAAAATATTGCTACGAATTTTATATCTGTAAATAATATTAGTGAAATTATATGTAAAACTGTAGTACTTTTTTCGTATAATCTAACATGAAAAACCTAAAGAAGCGAAACTTTAGCGAAAAAGTAAGAAAAAGATGCAAGTCTATTTAACATTGAGCAAATGGCACCTCGCTAAAGCGGCTAGATATCGCCAGGCTGCCGATGGTTTGGGGTGATTAATTTTTGCCAAAGATTTGTCGATAAATGGCGAAAAATTGCCATATTTGGCGACCATTTGGTAACACTTTGGTCCGGTCCCTGTGCAAATGCAATGGGTATTGTAATTGAATAACTTTAATGACCTTCTGTGTAACTGTAACCATATCTAGCCCTCTTATCTTCGAGAAGTAGTAGATATTTCATGGCGGCCAGGAGAAAACTCTATAAGACCGAAATTGGAATCACTTTGTTAGTTCGAAGTATTGAGATATCAGTGACAGCTTCATCGTTTAGATGTGCTTTGCATTGCGTTGTGCTTAACGCTTTTAGAAATTTGAAGTGTAGCTACTAATTGCACTCTGTAATACTGTGAAGAGCTGTACGACTATTTTTGTAGAAAGTTCTAGAACTGTGAAGTGTTTCTTCTGCTAAAATTAATTTTTACTTGCTGTCATCGGCTCTGTGTGCATTCAATCTATTACGAACAAGTACGTAAGCAACAATTGTGGATGTCAGAAAGGGGAGGTTGAATGCCGGTGACAAGAGCAATGACTGTTTTTTCTGAATTCCAAGAAAAAAATAGAAGGGGCCAAGAGATTAAAGCGAACCAAAATTTTATTAAAAAAACAGATGAAAGAAGCCCAAGAATACATTAAAAAAGTGATGAAAACTATTAAAGAAAATGGAAACTGGTCAAGATTCCGTTAAAGAAGAGAGAATGCTGTTCAAGAGAAGATTGAAATGGGTCAAGAGGAAATGAAAAGCAAAATTACCTTTCGATTTCTTTACGAATAAATTGCATTCATTCTTTAACATTCCAAGTTTGTAGTATTGGACAAAGTAAGCTCTCGTGAGTTTCTGATATCACATTCTTGACTATAAGCATCTAATTTGAATTTCACACTCATCATATAGTTTCCTAAGATTCTCTATATTCCGTACATTTATAACAGGGGAAATATTTAATAGTTTATTCATGTGAGCATTTATTACCAAATCTTTTCTTCCAAACCTGTTAGTTAATAATTCTATAGCTGAATCGTAATTCTTATTTTGTAAGCGGAAGTCCGGAAACAGCATAATACGCTACCCCGCCTAATAATGACTTTAAATAATTGCATTTATTTTACTTTCGATTATAAGTTATTTTTTATGGATAGCTGCTTCCTACTGACTTGAAAATTTTTTCCAGTTGCTTGAATGACCAAAAATTATATTTATAGTCAACTTAGATAATTTCGTAGGTGAAGTTTTTGTACTTCGAACAAAACACATTTTCTACTATCTCTAGTACTTTCTGATAATTCGTTTATTTTAACAATTAGATTACTCTTGTATTCTAATAGGTTATCATGATACTCTTTTAAGGAATTAATTTCCGCATCAAAATTCTTTAAATCTGTTTCCTTCAGTATAAAATTATCAGTTAATTTCACATATTCAATTTTAGAGTTCAACTGATTTAATAATGTCTTTAAATTACTTACTGACTTTTTTTTCTTGCATATTCTTATCTATTTTACTGATAAGCTTTGTAACTGGGCTTTTTTAACTAACCCTTAATTTTTTCAGCTTTTCTAGCTCCATTGGAAATAGAGAAAATAAATATTTTTACCTTTACAGATGTATATCCAGCTATTCAATAAAATCAAAATCTTGATACTTATTTTTCCTTCGAAATACTCGTTGAATAATCATTTTGTTCTTAATACTCCTTCTTCGCTTACAAGGATGTACCAAAATGTTTCAACAGACAATAATGGCGTGGCGTATCTAACAAAGTTCTACAATAAATCTAAATGCCGCATCTAAATTTCTACACGTGTGGTTCAGCAGTATTTATATGTAAATTAGCATTAGGTCTAGTTTGAAATGGAATTTATTAGAATACTACTAAACAAGTTAATCTAATCTTGAATCTACTTTTAATACTTCATCAGCAACATTTCAGTTGCATCAAAGAGAACTGTCTATTCAAACCGGAACAAAGGTGTGGCAGAGATTTCAAGATTTTAATTATACGAGTTTGTATTATTTCCCTTTTCATTAAAAATGAACATGAATAAAGAAGCAGAAATGTATAAATGGAGCTAATTAATTTCTAGTGTGATAGAAGTCTTACTCAAATATGAGAAGATACGGATTTGATTAACTTTTAACTGCACTGTCAAAAAATAAATCAGTCACGATTTTTTGCTGTAAAAATAATTACTTTGTATGGGAATACTTTTGTATGTGAACAGATTCTTTACATAGTTTAAAATTAATAAGAAAAGACCTCGATTGGCCGGTGAACATATGTAATCCGTCATGATGATAATTTCTAGTAATTTCTCTACAAAGTTACAAACTTTATCAGAAAATCGAAACGTCATCACGTGCCAAACTATAGTTAGAAATAAAGAGGCTTATTTACATGTAAATATGTGTTTGTACTCATGCGTCCAATAAAAATTTATGAATTAAGAGAAAGAAACTATGTTGTTATTATTTATTCTGAAGTTTTGTTTTACTTCGTAAATTTTGTCTAAAAACTTGTTTCTAAAGTTTTCATTATGTGTATATTTTTAGTTTAAATTAAATTAAATTATTTAGTGATTAATTAAACATGTTAGTATTATCAAAAAATTAGTCTAAAAATTTAATATTGTTATGAAATGTCCAGGTGCGGTAAGATAGCTTGCCCGCAAAGCAGGTTTACGGTTGCCATAAAAAGGCAAGGGAAGGCAGGGTTGCCACATTTGGCGACAAAATTGGCGATATACTATGGACGGATGGAGAACCTTCTGGAACGAATTCTTACTGGTTTAGCACAGATTGTTCTCGAACACAAGCCAAAAGCTATATAAACCCTGCTGATGCGTGGAGAGTCAGTCCTTGCGGAGTTAGCGTCTCGTCTAACAAGTTGGTATTTGGTCAGTGAGCGAGTGTCTCGAAGTCTAGTGCCGAGTTGGTCGTCGAGTGCATCGAGAGAGCCTTTTAGTGTATCGCGAGTTAATGCATCGAGTTTTATCTTAGAGTGTGTTGAAGAACGATTGAACCAAGGAGTCGGGAGCTGTACTCTAGTGTATCGTCAAGTGCATCGCGAGGTGTAGCGTGGAGAGTCTCGAGAGTACGTGGAGTTCCGTAGCCTGATAGCCTGAAGGCTATGTCGCTGATTGTTCCAGCGTGTTTATAGTAGTTTTTTGACGCATGGAAAAATGTTTTTGGAGCTGTCTTGAATAGTACTGGCCAATAAAGTGTGTTTTGTTACTTTATTAAGTGTCGTCGTTATTCACTCCAAATCCACGAACCCCGTACCGAAAATACAAAGAAATTTTTAAAGAAACGTAACAATATTTAGCTATCAGTATACCTGAATTACAAATTGTGACCAACAAAAATTTTTTACAATACCATACTTCAGATTTCAGATGCAAAATAAAGATAAATTTGTATTATTTTTTGCGTTATTATTGGTATGCTATGATAAATATTTAGCAAACTAAATTTTAAATTTATTTAAGATATTTTTTGTACTTTGTTAGAAATTTTTTTCATTTTACTGAAAAAAACAAGAAAGAGATAACTGGCCCCTCAGAGTTTTCAGATTGTGAATTCGGCCTGTATACAATGTGAGTTTGAGACCACTGATTTAAGAAATAAATATTTAATGTACTTGAAAAAGCTATTAAGCAACCTTATATCTAAATGTTTGTGGTAAAACCATATGTGAAAAAATTTTAAGCTACATTTAATCAACTAGTTACGATTCTCAACCCTCTGGAATGAAAATATTTTACAGTTGCATCCCAAATTCCTGTACCTATAAAATATTTTCTGCCAATTACGTTTACTACGAACTACATTTTAAGTCCGAAGACAATCTTTAAATCAAAATTTCGCTGTTTTGAAATAGCACATTCTAATGTTGTCCTGTCACACCTCAGATGAATGGGACAACTAGCAGAAATAATGAGACTTTGTTTAGATATTTTTCAAAGTAATTAAATGGTACAAGCACAATATTTTAATAAGAAAGACATTTCTGGCCAATACTTTATTCCTGAAAAGAAATCTATACGACTCCAAATATTCAACGAGGTGCAAGCAAAATACAGTGAAAAGATGAAAAGCCTCAAAATTCTTCAGTACTTTTCTACTCCCTTGTACGAAGTAAGGAAATACTGTAATCATGAAAAACTTCATATATAATATTTCAACGAAAATATCCATTTCAGTCGCTCTTGAAACCATTTGAACGATGTTTTTGCGTGACATCTCTATGTACGGACAGAACAAAGGACTGTTTCTTGCCAAAAAGGATATTAAACTGGATTCAGAAGAAGAGATTTTTTCCTTGACGTCTATACGTACATCTCGCATAACTGAAAAAAGATTAGCTATGTATGGACCGTTGAAATTTTATATATGGATTGCTGTAACACTTAGTTGTGCAGCTCCCCACTATTGTGCAACTTTCTGCACCAAACGTACACACACATTCTAAATTCACAGTGAAATATACAGGGTGATTCTAAACTGTTTTTACAAATTAAAAGGGATGATAGTACTCAACCATATGAGCAATAATGACCATAGAAAATAAGGTCGCATTCCACTCTGAGAGGCAGAAAAGAGGAATAGTAGAATTCCAACCTGAACTTACAACAGTGTTGGGAAAGCGAATGAACGAGACCAAAAGTTGCGCAATGAGTTTAGTGAAAAACTCACAGAGAGTGCACAAAACGGATAAAACAGAAAATTTAGCGTTCGAGTGTTAATTCGAGCTAAGACTTTGATGGCAAACACTCAAATTCACATCTTTGGTTCACAAGGTCTCAATCTCACAAGCGATTGCAACAAGTTAATTATCCAATCAAGGGCTGAATATTATCAACTAACTCCAAATTCCGCTGTATGCCGAGATTAGAAAGAAAAGTTCATGCTGTATTCCAACTGTCAGTACCATTCTTTAGTCAAAACTTCGTGTCCCATAGAAGGGCGCTTCAAGTAGAATGAACGCAGCACAGTAACTAACAGAATAGGATAGAAAATGGTGAAGAGGAAAAAACTGCTACCTTGAAAAAATGCGTGTAATCAAACCTACATTCAGTTGGAGTTAGTTGATAATATTCAGCCTTTCATTAGATAATTAACTTTTTGCAATCGTTTGCGAGATTGAGAGCTTGCGAACCAAAGATGTGCATTTGAGTGTTTGCCGTCAAAGTCTGAGCTCGAATTAACACTTGAACGCCAAGTTTTCGGTTTTGTGCCCTCCCTGTGATTTTTACACTAAACAGATTGCCAGTTCATTCGCTCTTCCAATACTGTTTAAGTCCAGGTTGGAACTCTAATATTCCTGTTTTCTGCCTCTCAGAGTGGAATGCAACCGTATGTTCTATCGTAATTATTGCTCATATGAATGAGTGTTATCACTCCTCATAATTTGTAAAAGCAATTTAGAATCACCCTGTATATACTATAGAATCACCCTGTATATACTTTATATATATATATATACCTACCCCCTTAGCCGGTTTAGTGAACTCTGCATTTTTATTCTTATATGTTGGCAAATTGTGTGTTTTTGCCTTAAAAGTGATTGAGTTATGTTGTTCTTATATTCCAGTTAAGGTTTTTATGCCTTTAATTGATTTGCATGCAATAGTCGTAAAATTATCAGCAGTTTAAAAGTTTAAAGGGCGTTAGGCCTAATGAGACCAACATTTGTTCACATTTGAAACTCTTAGTAGAAAAGTGAAGTAAGTTGGTGCACCAGATTCAGTATCTTTTTACCCAGTGAGGCTTTCAACGTTATGCACGAAAACTTTTGTCTCCCCAATGGCCGAATAATTTGTTTTTAAGTAGAAATTCTAATTTTGATTGCAAACATTGCATTTTTTGTTGTTTTTAACTGCATTCGTTTTTCGTTCCCCCCCCTTTTACAGTTTTTAATGAAGATATTTTGATTTTTTATGCATTTTTACCTTGCTGCGGAGTGATAACTAAATTAATTAAAGGAGAAATATATCTCTAATGAAATAAGTTTAAATGAAGTGCAGGAAAAAATGCGTTTAATTTAATAGACCGTACAGGGAAGTTATGTGGTGTCCACATCAGTTTTTTTTTTTTTTTCATCGCTATCGAGTTTATTGCATGCATACTTTAATAGAGCAATTTTGGAACTTTACAAAGCAGAACTATAGCTGGCTAAAGAACCTTAATGCAAAATAAATTTCTTTCTCAGCTCTTTTTTTTTTTTAATCATTTTTATAGGTAATACTTTCCATTTGATATTTTAAAGACACAGGAACTTCAGAAATGGAATTTTTTATTTTGCTTTAAAAAAGATGTCTTGCATAATTATGTGTAAATTCACGCCATCATTTCCCTTTAAGGTCACTTTATTTTATTAGTTATGAATATTTGAAGGTTTTGCGTGACTCAATGCTATTTCTATCGACTCAAACAATAGCAAAGCTTTAACGCTATTATATAGTATTCAGCTTTATTATTGTCAACGTAAATACTAGAAAAGCAATTAATAATTCAAATATCAAAAGAACGTTTATTTTAATAGATGCTATGTGAAATAAAAAAATATATTACGAACTGTTCAAGTGAAAATTCGCCTAAAAACTGACTCATGATTGGCTAAAGATAAAATATTTATATTTTTGACAGAAATAAAAAAGCCAAATCTTAAATTTTTAGCCTTCTTTAGCTTTAAATGATTGTTTATAAGTCAGAATTATTTCAGAACTCAAGAACAAATTGTACGAAACTCATTCTTCTTTGACTTAAACCTAAATTTCTTTAAATGTTACATAAAAGACCTTTTGTATTTTCTAATTCTAATCTCACCAAAAGCTGAATGGACCAAAAGTTCTTTCTTACAATTTTTCACAGAGTAAAAATTGTTAAGTTTTCAGCAGATTTCAAAGTAACCAATTTTTGACTGACCATGGCAATTTCAAGAGCTATTTAAAACGATTTGGACTTACTTCAAGTGCTTAGTGCAGCTGCGGTAACGGCGATGAAGATGCAAAGCATATTCTTGAGTGTGTTCATCGCGTCCAGCAGAGGAAGATACTTCAGGCAATTCTGATGCGTTTTGTCTGCATCTCGGCCCCCAAATTTTCTGAACTTTTTCAGACTAAAGAGACAATTTCTCCTTTTCGGAATTTCATTCTCAATTCAAATTTTTGAGTTCCCTGTTTTATTACCTTTTTTATTTTATTAGCCCAAAGGGCGTTAGCCCAGAAAGGCTATTAATTTCCTTTTGGGTCGAAAACTTCTGAATTTTGCGTCGAAAACTTTTGATCGAAAACTTTTGCGTCGAAAACTTTTGGCGAAAACTTCGCCTTCTGAAGTCTGAATCACTTTTCAAATTATTGCCACCAAATATTATCGCTCTCTGTTATATTTAAAGAAATTAAATAGTTAAGAATCTTCATAAATGTACGTATGTTTCTCGCATTAGGATAAAACAATGGTACCTAGTGCCATCGAATTTTGAAAAACGTACGTCTCCACCCGAATATGGGCATCTGGAAGCCCAAATTTGGAATCTGTTTTATTATCGATTTCATATTTTGTAAAACCTTTATGAGTTTTTGATTAAGAAACTCAACGATTTCAAAGCCAACAATGACAACACTGTATGGAAAAAAAATTACATTTTTATCTCCAGCGTGGGAGACTGATTATTGTAAATTCTAGATGTGTTCTTTTTAAATTATTTTGCGATATTGCTGTTGAATTGAATTTAATGATTTAAGTGCAAAGAACATGATATTTAATAAATAAAGGTAACACACAAAATGTTAAAAAAAACGCCTTTTGAGCGTAATATAAAATCTGAAAGCTTTCTGAGTTTATTTTTCTTTCATTTTTTTAACTTATTTAGTATTTTATTTTTTAACAGTTTTTCCACATTTGCAGTGCCGATGTACATTTGTTTATTTATTTTGTTTTTTTAACTTGGAGTTGAAATTAAAGGTAACGAAAATGAAAAAAAGTGCTAACCTCTATCTATTGTTGAATATATGCAATTTTTAAATTGGTTTTCTTTCTTTCCACCTGTTACCAATTCTATCGAAGATGAATTTAATTACCAATTCTATCAAAGAGGAAATTTGGAACATATATGTAGAGCAAGTCCAAATGATATCTGACAGTATATAAATAAAATCTGCTACGAAGAACTAATATTTTATTATTTTTAGAATAATCACGCACATCCTTATTCTGTTAATATTTAAATGTCTTTTATTTGTTTTTTGTTTCACCTTGAAAACAAAACACGTTTTCGTACCACATATGTTCATTTATTATTTTAGGATACAATCCACTACCATTCCAAAATCTAATTTTCTTGGGAAATCGAGCATCTGACCTATTTAGTTTGTGTATCTTTCAAAAGAGTAACTACTCTTGTCGTGCTTCTCCCACTTCTACCTGTGCCTATGCAAATGCATTGACCAACTTCGCTCTGCCAGCCTCAATCCAAATTACCAAATGATTCTGTATGGAAACCTCTAAGGAAGGTACATAAAAAACCGTGAACGGAGCAAATAAAAATACAGCTTAACTCTACGAGGAGGAGAGATGATAAATTTCTTCCAATATATTTGATTCTTGAATTGGATTACAACGAATAGACAGCCAGATATAAAATTCGAAAATAGCATAGTTTGTGGCATTCAAAAATATTATTAAACTCAAAAAAATATTGCTTTAATATATAATAATAAACGTGTGCTTGAATGTCTACAATTTCTATAGAGCTTGCTTTCTGCACAGGTATAGCGGCGTTTTTTATTTAAAAGTAGGCTTCGTTAAGTAAATTCTGTTGATAATTTTAGTTCGAGAAACTTAAGTCTGCTTCTCTCTCTGAAACAGTCATTCATTTTAAAAAGCAAAGATTCAAAGGCAATGAGCTTTGATGCACTAAACACTTACCTGCTTTCCTTTTCTCGCTTTTTTAATAAATTCGCTCTACTCAAAAGCTCAAAGCTTTCGTTAGCTAGTAAAATACTATGTTTCCATATGGCCCACCATTTCTGTACAAATCTGAGTTAGAATAACAAGTTGAGTAACAATTATTGTAGGTTTAAGGAACAAGACTCCGCGTAATATTTCTAAATTTACAGGAATAGTTTCGGAGGTTTCAACAAACAACCTTCTTCTTCAGCTTTAGAAATGCAGAAGAGGAAAGCAGAGCCTATGAACATGTGATAACGATAGGAAGGAAGTCAAACTACTGGCGCCATCCATTGATAAAAAAGGAACACAACTATTATGTTATTTCCTTAGAAGCTCAGGGTAAAGATGTATTTGAATCGGGATCGTTAATTGGAAATTAAAGATCTTTATGAATTTTAAACGCCTCTAGAAAATCCAATTCACCAATAAAAGATGTTTTTCGAATAATTTTACTTTTTTGAGTAATTTATATCGCCAAAAGTCGCCAAACTTGGTGACCATTTGGCGATATTTTGGTCCGGTCCTTTTAGAACCGTAAAGGTATTGTAATTGAATAACTATAATTGATTTCAGATGCAATTGTAACCTCACCCGGCCCTCATATGCTTCTAGTAATTTCAAGAAGCAGAAAGTACTAAAAATATCTTGGCGGCCGGGTGAAAACTATATAAAACCGGAGAGAGTATCTGCTCTCGGCTGTTGTTGTTAGTTGTTCGTTCAGCATGAATCAGAATATTTCCGATTATTATAATATTACTGAAATACTTCCTGATTACTTTTGCTCTTTAGATGAGCTTGTAGAGACATTAGGTTCTTTCGAGGCAGGAAAGATGAAAAATAAGCAATGCGCCGGAACTCGAACCACGGACATCTCGAATACTTGCCGAGTGTGCTGACCACTACGCCACGAAAGCATGCTAAGAAGACGGGAGAAATACCTTATAAGCTTTGCATTGTGTTTAACGTTCTTAGTATTTTGAAGTGTAACTACTTGTACTTTGATATTGTGAAAACTTGTACGACTATTTTTGTGGAAAGTTCCAGAACTCTGAAGTGTTCCTTTAGATAAAATAAATTTTATCAACCCACCATCGGAGCTGGGTGCATTCAATCTTTACTAACCCTTACACACGTAACCGTGTGGTATTTGCTGCCTTTGTTCAACAATTACATTATTATTGTTTTATTATTATTTTATTATCACTAAATGTAATTGTTCGAACCAATGGGGGTATGCATACTAAAAGCTGTAAATCAAATAATAGGATTTTTGCTTATTTTACAATGCAGTCATTCCTGTTCGTGTATTGTCGAAATACCATGCAAAATTCAAAGAGATTAATAGTCACTGGATAATGAAAACTATACTCAAGAGTTAAAAGCTTTTATTAAAATCAGAAATACAATATTCAAGCATTAATTTGATTCAGTTTTTATTTTACTAGTTTTAACATAAAATTCAAAGTGATAAAAATTATAATTAAGTTATTCAGATGCAGGAACAAAAATGAAATGTGGAAGGAAACTTCTTAACATACAGATGAAGCTGAAGTGATACATGAAAATAATTTTTTTCCAGTTCATGTATGAGATATGTGGCTCTCATGCTTCTCACACGTATTTACATATATGCAACACCGATAACAAACAGCAACGGCATAGAAAGCTTTCAACTCAAGCATACATATGTCCTTGCATGTATACAGAAACATAGTAAAGCTTGCTTAGAAAACACATTGGTAACAATCTCACATAGCGAATAAAAAAAATAAAAGCTGTCAGACATACAACAAAACTTAAAAGGTTTCATTTACGAAAGATACACACGCACATACATACTCATACAAAAATTCTTAAATGTCTTCAAACTAGTATTTATATTTTTACCTCTCACCTCGATATATTGTTTGTAATGTAATTTATCAAATCAGGCATCGTGCTGGAGAAATCTAGCACAACATCAAAATTTAACGTCTAATATAAAATCGCAACAGATGAAATGTTTTGGTAACAAATATTTTTATTGTACATTATTAATCCTGAAAAATAAAAGAAACTGCAGAATTTTTAAAGTCTGAATGTGTAATCCTTCCCTAAAAGTTTTAAATAGATCGTATATTTAGCTTTTATGCCCAGAACTTTTGTAGCAAGTTATATTTCTTCAATTTAAGTAATAAGAAAATATTTAGCACATGAGGGCCATTCTAGGATGCGAGTGGGCAGTCGTAGTTATAGCAAAAGTGTAATTAACTGCTTGGTTTATCTAACGAAGTTAACGTAGTTAGCTGCTTTAGCATTGAATCTATGTCTGGATATGTACGATATGTAATTTTTATGAACACTATATTTAAGCCATGATGCCACAAAAGTACTCGTGGCTCGAAGCTAAATCGAAGATATATTTTCGACAGAAATAAATATTGACATTACCCCTTTCTCGGTGTTTATAAAGATCCAAGTGAGCTATTTTCCCTGATGCAGGCACCTAGACTTTTTAAGCACATACTAGGTACAACATGTAGATAGTATTTTCTTACTATAAAAGTAAACACGATCTGGGAATGATCCTATTGTAGGTGTTTTCAGGGTAAGTAGAAGGTGATTCAAAATAAAAAAAAGATGATTGTAAACCGACGTAAGGAGGTATTGTGTAGAATTGTTATGTATTATTTTACAGTGCTTAGTTAATACATTAATTTACAGTGAATAGGGAAATTGTAGTGTTCATATTTGGGAATTAATTTTTAGTATGTAGTATTCCTTAAATTTTGTGCGTTTGATTACGGCAAAGCTCTTAATTCGCAAAACTTGGGTACAGTTAAAAGGCAGCTGGCCGCCGACCTTTGACCCCGAAGTGGTCGGTTCGTGAGAATGGAAAAATCAGCCTTTTATCTGTATCAAAACTTTTTTTTAAATAAGAATTTTGCCATATTCAAATGCAAAAAGTTTAAGCAATACTATATATTAAAAATTAATTCTCCAATATGAACATTAAAATTTCTCTATTCGCTGTAAATTAATATTGTTACGAAATGTACAGGCGCGGTAAGATGGCTTCCCCGCAAAGCAGTTTTAGGGTTATCATAAAATGGCAAGGGAAGGCAGGGTTGCCACATTTGGTGACAAATTTGACGATATACCATGGACGGATGGAGAACCTTCTGGAACGAATTCTTACTGGTTTAGCTCAGATTGTTCTCGAACACAAGCCAAAAGCTATATAAACCCTGTTTTTGCGCGGAGAGTCAGTCCGTGCGGAGTTAGTTAGCGTCTCGTCTAACAAGTTGATATTTGGTCAGTGAGCGAGTGTCTCGAAGTCTAGTGTCGAGTTGGTCGTCGAGTGCATCGAGAGAGTCTTTTATTGTATCGCGAGTTAGTGCATAGTCGAGTTTTATCTTAGAGTGTGTTAAGCTCCAGGAACGACTGAACCAAGGAGTCGGGAGCTGTACTCTAGAATATCGTCATGTGCATCGCGAGTTGTAGCGTGGAAAATCTCGAGAGTACGTGGAGTTCCGTAGCCTGATAACCTGAAGGCTATGTCGCTGATTGTTCCAGCGTGTTTATAGTAGTTTTCCGACGCATGGAAAAATGTTTTTGGAGCTGTCTTGAATAGAGAGTAGTTCGTTGAGTGCATCGAAGAGTCTCTTAGTGTATCGCGGTTAGTGCCTTGTCGAGAGAGTGTGATAAGCTCCGGGAACGACTGAACCGAAGAGGGAGCTGTGCTCTATGTGTCGTCGACAGCCAATAAAGTGTGTTTTGTTACTTCATCAAGTGTCAAGTGTTTGTTACTTCATCAAGGAATCACCCATTTGGCGACAAAATTGGCGATATACCATGGACGGTTTTAGAACCTTCTGGAACGAATTCTTACCGGTTTAGCCCAGAATGTTCTCGAACACAAGCCGAAAGCTATATAAACCCTGCTGGCATACAGTCAGTTAGTGTATGCCTCGTCGAAAGGGCGAGTCAGAGTGTGCCTCGTCGAGTGTGAATTAGTTAGTGTGTCTCATCTAGTTAATCCGTGCGGAGACGATCGAATTGACAGCCGGCCAACGAGTGCCGAGTAGCTCGTCGAGTGCATCGAAGAGTCTCTTAGTATATCGCGGTTAGTGCATTGTCGAGAGAGTGTGATAAGCTCCGGGAACGACTGAACCGAAGAGGGAGCTGTGCTCTATGTGTCGTCGAATGCATCGCGAGTTTTAGCGTGGAGAGTCTCGAGAGTACGTGGAGTTCCGAGAACGACCGAGTAGAGTCGGGAGCTGTACTCTGGTGCTTTGCAGCGACGCTGTCTCCACCGTTATTGCCTGACAGTGTAATGAAGGCTGTATCGCTGATTGTTCCAGCGTGTTTATAGTAGATCTTCGACGACTGTAAAAGTGTTTTGGAGCTGTCCTGATTAATATTGGTCAATAAAGTGTGTTTCGATACTTCATCAAGTGTCGTCGTTATTCACTCCAAATCCACACGAATCCCGTACGAACGTGAAGGAAGAAAATAACGTAACGATTGGTGTCAGAAGAAAACGTAACAATATATTTACTAAGCACTGTAAAATAATGCATAATAATTCTACACAACAGAGGTGACTGCGAGGTAGTAAATCTACGTGTGCTAGTGTTAAGTAGGTAATCTGAAAAGTGAGGCAGCGATGCAACATGTACGAAGTCTAGAGAGTCAGGATTGGCTGGAGGAAAAGTTTACAACCATAGCAAGTCAGGCAATTGAGGAGTGGATGAAGACTATTTTCAGATGCCATACTTTTAGAAAGGATACCCCGAAAGTAAGGGAAATGGGGTAAATAAAGTAGAATAATTCTACAATCAATAATAATTTATCAATAATAATAATAATTAATCGAGTTTAATAAAGTGTTCTTTTTTACCCTTTTTTGTGTAGTTCCTACACGTACTTCAGTTGTCACATTAGAAGATAAACAAGTGGATCTTACAATGTATAAGTAAAAGTTGCGTGCAATTAATTTAATTTCGCTTTATTGATGAATAAAAGCCTCGGTTGGAGCCATAGAAATCTGAACAGAATTCTTTGGAATTAAATTTTTTTATCTAGAGAAGAATATTTTCAGACTACCATTCGTAGAAATCAGACGTAAATCACTGAACTATTGATGGAATCAGACACAACTTTCGCCACATATTTTAATTATAACCTCCAACCTTTTTTTAGCAAATTTTGGCTTACAATTTAATCCTGATTTTTCATAAAATTTATTTTTAATTTTGCAAAAATATTATGTAGTTTCCATTTCATAAACAATATATCGAAGTTTTGTAGTGGGCGTCGTTACTTACCTGTTTGCTTGCAGAAATACCAGAGTCTATCGAAATCACACCTTTCGCTATAGAGTGCTACAGAATCATTTCCAAGCAGCTTCACGACACCGCAGTCGTACTTGTTACTGTCATCGGGTGCCCACCCGTCAGTCTCTTCTTGCCTGTTGAAATCAATAGTATTTCAATTTGCAAACACTAATTTCAATTCATTTAAATTTGATGTAATAATTAAGATTTCCATAAGAGTTAAACCTCGAAATAGCTATCAAAAGCTTTTCGTTAGAGGGCTGCAGGTATCTGCACTGTTATTATTAAAGAAGTTGTCCTGTTGACGAACTAGGTTTTAAGAGGACCATTTTGTAATGTCTGTTATCTTCTGCATAGATACGATGACACCCAGTCGGTACAGTGAGTTTAACTGCCGTACCGATGGGCTTGGGCTCGAATCCCTAAGAAGGCATGGATGTTTTGTAAGCGTATAATGTCTGTGCGGCAAGATAGCATTCAAAATACGCAGGGAGGCGAAAATCCTCTCAATAGGTTTGTGGTAAGGAAAGAGGAGTGGGAGATATTTGGACCGCAACCTAAACTGTAAATTTTGTATCTTTTTGTGTCTAATTTCTAACGTACTTTATTAAACTTTTACAACTTTTTATTAATGGGAATTATTAGTATTATCTAACAACAAGAAATGTAGTTAAAATATATATATGTGGATCTATAACCTTTTGTAGAATTGTTAAAAATCTCGTTTAGCCTGCTGGCTGCAACCACGGGTAGAAGTAGCAGGTATCAGATGGCATTTGCCAAAATGATATATACACCGAGAGACTCGTAAAGTTGGTGTGATCGTTGGTCATGTTGTTAGTGTTTCCGGTCTCTTCACTTGCTATACTCATTGTTCAGAATATTCTATTATTTGTGCGTTTAATTTTGAGTATATGTACATTCTTTGTTACTTGTCAAGTTATTTTATACCTCAGAAAAGTAGTACGTCTTGTCCTGTGCACATATGCTATGTAATACTAGTTGTTGGACACATCCATCAGGAATTTTTATGCCTGCCGGCTTTGCCATTTTGTTTTTTGCCCGAAGTCTATATCCACTGCTGATGGGGCAGCTTAGCGCTACGCTCAGACACTAGTAAGCTATCTTGTAATTCGAGTAAACGAGTAAACTTTGTTAACGAGAGTAAACTGTGTTCCTCCTCAATGTGTGTGTGTGTGTGTGTGTGTGTGTGATTATGGCAAAGCCTCGAGGGCTATCTGCCTAAGGGGAGGGATGCCTTCGTGGAGGACTTTCTAAGGGAAACTGGCTCGTATACACGTTACACATGGGGAAAACCACGAAAACGCCCATGCAGCCAGCCCGTTCGCGGGATTCGAACCTCGGACCGAACTACCAGTGTTCAGCGACTTTACCGCTCGGCCGCTGGTGGACCGTGTGTTCCTCCTCAAAATTAAAGCAGAAGCTTAACAGCTAGCAAGGTCTAGCGATTCCTAATACATACCTATGTGCCGGCCTTGCTTCAACCTGAACATACATAGGAACGGTTATTACCATCGTCGTCATGTCATAGTCTGACTACAATCACCGTTCTTTCTGGAATATTTTTTCAACGAATAGCAGATTTATAAACCTCATAGAGAGTGATATATTATGTAAGATGGAAGCGTACCAATTTAAAGACTCCATCCAAAACAATGACTTCATGTGGTAAGACTATGAACGTTACCAGACTATTTCCCTTAAATTAAATGTCTCAAATGCTCAGTTTTGTTTTTTCAGTATACCATGGTATAGTAACACAACAGAATTGAACATCTGCAACATACAATCTAATCAAAATTCTCCTTATTACTATTTTATTATACCATGGTACATCTCACCGGCTTCGCTGCTAATCAAAAATTAAATCTTGCCTGTTGATCTATTTTGGTTACACTTCGTATCCATGATGTCTATAATGTAAATATGCCAATAGTTTCGAAAATGTGTAGGGGTAATGAATATCTTAATGATACCACACTTTGATCACTACGTTTATATATCTTTTTATCTGTTTAACCACGGCGTGGTGCTTGACATCTTGATAATACATGTTAATACAAACTGTCGAACGAAAACGCTTTGTTTACGTCATATATAACACTTTTGTGGATACCAGTAATACGTCCGATTAAGAAGCACCCGGACATTTTCATATACAGTTCGAGCCGCTGTCATCAAAAGATAGCTAGTGTTAGTTTCCGTAGCATTTTGAAGATTTATAAATGTCATTAATTGAACAGAACTTGCGAATTGTCACTGAATTCAACAACAAAATTCCAGCGACTTCTTCTGAAGGAACGCAAATATTGATAACATAAGATAGTCCTAAAGGCTAACTTATGATTTCATAGAACAATACTAATAATGTGCATGCTGATTACCGAATTATATTCACCACGATTAAATATCTGTAGATGTATGTTCAATATAAATAATAATTGGATTTCATTACTATTCTTAAGCAAAATATCCTCTACTTATGTTCTCAACAACAAAATCATACAGAAAAATACAACTGCATAACTTAAATTTTAAGTATACTTATTCAGAGTTTTTATAGACTGTAAATGAAGTGGTTGCTTACTAAAAAAATTTATGGGATGCTGTCTGTTTTAGATGCGCAGGATTAGTTTCTAAGATATTTTATATTTCTTAATTTTTATTTTATTCATTACGTGTTTTTGTTTATTTTATAAGTTATTTTGTTACTTTAAAGAATAAATGTTTAGGGAAATTTGCAGAAAAATAAAATTAAACTAATAGCAATGTACTAATTATTTATTTCTTAACATTATTCCTGAATGCAATCGAGAGTAGTTAAAACTTTATAAAAAACTGATCGGTGATACAAAAAATAGCAAACATAATTCGATATTTCAGCACTGATATTTCTCAAGATTTATATATGAATTACCTGAAGCTCTTGGATAATTGATTGGTACTATGTTAAGATTAAAGTGCTGTTTCATAAAACTGAATGTTTTCTTCTTTTTACATCAATATTAAAATCTCCCATAATAATCATTAGTATGTATATCCTTGTCGATACCCGCAAAACAAGTAAAAGAAGTTTCATTTTTGCAGGCTGGTGCTCGGCTTTTCATAAAGCGCAATCTGTCACCAACATTGCAAACATATCCAAAATTAATAAATTCTCCAACGTAATCTGGTAAAGGTACACCCAAATTTGCGAATTTATTATTGGCAACAGTAGAAGAAGTTGAAGCTACTTGATTTATTTGAAAACTAACAGCTTCAGTCGGTTTTATTTTCTTATTATTATTTTCATAATATCTCTTTTTACGTTCTTTCTTTTTCACAGCTAAACGTTCTTCACTATGTTCTTTCAATAAACCTTTGTTTAATTTTTCTGCTTGCCACTTCTTCTCTATTCTTAGCGCATCTTTATTTTTCGGCATTTTATATTTATTTTTATACAAGCAAAATCTGTACGTCGCTCTCACAACCGCTCCCCGTTGACTCCAACATAGAACTAACACAGTTCTTTTTGATAAATACATGTAACCTACTACAACAGTTCACTGTAACCTCTACGGTAAGTTTTCAGATCTAAAATTTCTTTCTTTGCCAATGAGTGTTAATAAAGTTGCCCAAAATTATATTAAAAACAAAATAAAAGACATAAAATTTTCTCATCCAAAATTTTAAAAGATAAAGGATCATCTAACAGGTGCTAGCTTTCTCTAAAGTTAAATCGTTTCTAACTGGAATTAAAATACTACTTAAAATATGTTGCATACTTTCTATATTTGCTTCTGAAGTTTCCATTCAAAGCTTTTTATATTTACGAGAATACAGAACGTTTATTTATAATGAGAAACAACAGAGCATCATATTCAGTTCTATTTAAAAATTTCCTAGCTCAATATAACAGGAACGTTAGACATTATTTTTGCTTTGAAAGATTTGTGTACGATTTTTCTTTTCAAAATACGAAAATTTGTCAGAACCCGCTTTAGTCTGGTTATTTCAAATGGGAATTTTAGCTAATCATAGAACAGCTACATTTTGGATTACAATGTTTAACATTTCATCTGATAAAACCATGAAATCATATGCATAACTATGTTTATGTTGTAATATGCATAACTATGTTTATATGCATAATTATGTTTATGCCATATGTTTGTAATTTAATTCCAAAATTAAAATGCTACTTTTAATACTATAGGTGCTACATTTTAGTTTAATCGTTAGATTTTTCTTTAGTCTAATCGTTAGATTTTTTCAAATTATATTATTTTGTAAAAAAAGCTTATTTTTAAAAACCTTATTTTAAATACCTTTAAAATTTTAATTAAAAAATTTTATAAACAATACTACCGTCGAGAAACAGTATGTTTTCTGAGAAATATTATGAACTCTCAGGGAAAGTGTAAAAAGTAAAAAAAAAGTAAGAAGGATATGAAAAATGCGTTAAAATATAAAAAGGAAAAATAAAACAGTAAATAAAAATATCTTGAAAATGGCCTCAGCAACATAAGAACAAGGAACAAAATTACAGTTTTAATAAGGAAACTTTTCATTCTTAAAATTTTTTAAATAAAATTACTGCCCATCCTTGTACAGCCATTCTCCTTTCTCGTTTTTCTCGAGTCCGATGTAAACACCTCCTCCGAATCTGGAATTGTAAAATGCTTGTTTGATCGCTTCGATGATGCCTTCATTTCGCACGTGAACTAGATGACCTTTACCGCAACTATCTCTAGCAGTCTGGTAGTTCATTGGCTCAGCTTTTACAAAGAGGCAACTGCCATCGTATATAGAATAATTCATTTCCTTCTCGAAGCACTCTGAAAGATGTTTAAAATAGAATTAAATTAGCATTTTTTCATATTTATACATTTTATCGCTACTCTGAGACGTTATTCTCAGACTCAGAAGTTTAATACATTTCAAAAAATCACAACTCTTAAGCTTATAAAATACCCGGGTATAAAAAGGAAAACTAAAGTCTTAAATGCAAATTTGTAACCACGAAATTCGGCTGAAATTAACCTGACATTCTTTCTAAATAATGAACATACCTATGCGAGGCATAGTCATGGCTCTGATAAACACAAAAGAACATTGTCATACATTCAGTATACAACTTGTGACACAAAAAACAAGACTGGTCCAATAAATCATTGTACTTAAAGCAGCAGTTCTCCATGACATCATCACTTTCAAAGTAGTTCTCTTCAGTATTCATACCCTTCTGCATTCGGTGCTGCCATTGCTGGTAACAGTTCTGTAACGAGGTTTTTGGATCGCCATTCAGGAGATTCTTCGTTTTTGCCTAAACCTCTTCAGCTGAGGTAAAATGGGTTCCTTTTAAATAAGATTTAACTTTAGGAAATAAAAAAAAGTCGCTTGGTGAATAAGGAGGATGCCCCATAACAGTAATGTTTTTGCTGGTTAGAAACTGCTTGATAGATAGGGTCGCATGAGCGGGTGCATTGTCTTGATGCAACAGCCATCCATCATTCCACAACTGTGGCGTTTCTTTTTCCTACTTTTTTCATGAAGTTTTTTAGTACTTTAATGTAGTAGTGTTGATTAACAGTCTTACCACTGGGAACCCATTCAATGGTTATGAACGTGCTGCGAGTACAAAGGGGCGCTCAGCACGTTCATCATCTTTCCCACTGTCCCTTCCCCCTGAAAACCGCTTATGCCATTCAAACACAAGTGCATGAGACAAAGTTTCATGAGACGAAGCTCTGCCAAGAAAAATAAGAATAGAAGGGAAAGTTTAAAATTGAGGTAAATAACTATTTCATTAAATTGGCCGGATATCGCCAAGATGGCGTTGGTTTTGGCACCCAGTTTGGCACCAAATTTAAAGAGCAATCACCCAAAAATTGCCAAACTTGGTGTCCATTTGGAAACATTTTGGTCCGTTCCCTGTATAACTGCAATCGGTACTATAATTGATTCCTATACGTAACTGTAACCGTATTCTGCCTTCATATGTCTTTCAGTAGTTTCGAGAAGATACTAGATATTTCTCGGCGGCCGGAAGAAAACTATATAAGGCCGGAAAGAGCATCAGTTTCTCAGTTTTTAGTTTAGAGCTAAGTTCGAAGTATTGAGATAACCGTGAGAAATTCAGCTTTTAGATGCGCTTTGGATTGCGTTCTGTTTAATGTTCTTATTAGTTTGAATAATAACTACTGATTTCGCTCTATGACTATGAGAAAAGTTGTATGAGTATTTTTCGTGGCAATTTGCAGTACTGTAAAGTGTTCCTTTTGATAAAAATAAATTTTATTAAGCTATCATCAGTTCTGTGTGCATTCAATCTATTACGAACCCGTACTCACGCAATAATATATTGAATAATATTCTATTTTATGTTTTAAAGTATAATGCTGTTGTAATCACTTTTAAATACAACAAAACTTATGTTATGAGAAGGATGAAATATACCTCATTTGACTTATTTGATCGCTCTATTGTTATAAACAAAACGAAATTTTAAAATCATACGCATCTTAGAAGGACAGTGTAATCAATTAAAACAAATGAATTATATAAGTACTTTTACCTTTCTACTCGTAGTTATGTGTCGAAAATTTCAGTTAAAGCCTGAGTGTGAAAAATACTTTTCTTAATTTATCTAATCTCACTGTAACATTTATTATTACTAATGACTACTCGCTAACAGTTATTACTACTAATGACTGACTGGCCTATTTCTGTACTATAAAATATGCTTTTAAACTTTTCCTACGCACTTCTACATTTAAGAACTCTTCTGAGAACGCTTAATGCTGAGTTCTATTTGATATTTTTTGTGGAAAGTTATCATCCATTTCATTTTCGCTTTCCAACACATTTATTTTCTTCTACAATTTCATCTTCTACCTTTTTCTTTGAAGTTTGGATGTTTTGCATGTTTTAATTCATTGATATGATAAATCATCAATAATATTCTCTTCTACATTAGTTTCATCTTTTAAAAAGACTGCTTTTCAAAACTAGTTACAAATGTAGTTTTCATATGAAGTTCGGTTCCGTGCACTTGCAAGCACGTGTATAGAGTTCGAACGAAGTATTTTTTTTTTTTTCTTATTTCTGATATTCATTGATTATTCCGGTATTCATTGTATAAAATATTATTTCTCATAAACCATAGAGATAAATAAGTTTAAAAAAATTCATTATTTCTTGTTCAAGAAATTGTATAATTGCTAAGAATTAATCTTTAATTTGATTCCAAAAAACCGTGACCTTATTTTTAAAGCGGAAAACAAGTGGCATTAAGAAAGAAATTTTGTATATATTTTTGAAACTTTCTTAGAAAGTTTATTCGTTTAATTAGTAAAATCACGATAAGCAATGCTTAGAGTATTCCATTCCCTTATGTATTTACAGTACATGGAGCCTTTACTGTATTTTTAGTTTAAATTGTTAGTAAAATCAAATTGAGCTCAAACTCGTAATGTTTTAGTACAATTTCTCAACTTTCCCGCCCAAGCCTCGGGACGACATTTCAGATCAGTTTTTCTTACTGATCATTATTCATTTAAATTCTGAATCACAGCCAATCACGAATAAGCATTTTTGGATACATCATTGCAGAATTAAAAACATCAGATGTAAAAATTTATTGACTTTCATTGGCTTAGACTGCAGCTGATACTCATAGGTACTTAGACTGTTACTAACTTGCATGAATTTCTTGCTTAGTTCAGCTTTCATAAAATATTCAATTTTTTATTAATACATCGAACAGGTGTCATTTTTTTTTCAATTTACATGTAAAACGTCAATAGACATGATCATGCTTCGGAAACAGATGGTTTCAAGAAAACGGCTCACCAATAGTAGTAGTCTTAGTAGCTCAGATGTAATGGAATTCGAATACCGCGCAAACACATGTCATGTGACCAGATAAAGTCACCCTGTAAACTTGTGATGACGTGAATAAAAACTTGGTATTTAGCTTTATTTTCACTTATTATTCATTCTTACACGTGCAGTATTTTTTGAATCACAGATTTTTTAAAACTCAATGGATGATTAATAATGAAATTCAATATTTTGTGATCTATTAGTGACTGGTATGTATTTGTGACTGGTAAGTGTACAGAAAAGTACAACTGAAGATGCTTCGCTCCATCTTGCTGACCTTAAACATATAGCTACAATATAGTAAAGGATATTCAAAAATGTTTTACTTTAACTCATTCGTAGTTTACCAAAGGCAGTATTATCTCTTCAGAGCTTAGCAAAGAGATTATTACCTAAATTATAACTTCCGCTTCCTTTCGAGGTTTACATCACACAAAATTTATACTTATCGCTTACTGATGCAATATTAGAATGTTTAACTAGCTATTAAATTCCTCTGCATCCCAGAATTTGTCGCGGGAAATATAGACAGAGAACCTAGAACTTAGTACCTAAAACCTTAGTACTAGCTTTCTTAAATCCTCGAGCTCAAAACTTGGTACGTTTGGTACGTTTTAATATACATTACTTTGCATACTATTGGATAGAATTAGATTGAAAAATAAGAATAAAGCATAATAAAACTTACAAAATTGTTTGATTAAGAAAGCTGATAACTGGATCCTGACGTAGCATAATATAATCGCAAAAGACATAAATTCTGGAAGGGGATCGGAAAAATTAAAAAATTTTCGCACGATATTAGAAAAATGTAACTCACTGTCTAAATTGTCTTTTTGGCAAATAATGCCCATCGCTTCGCTGCAGGGCACTGGCTTGGTTCCAAAATCCTGTTGTTGGCTTATTCCAGCGCAACGATCATTTCCTCCATCTGGCTTTTTGATCCACATTCTATAGTCATCTTCTTCTATACTTTCCTCAGTACCGTCGTAAACCCATGTCTTCGATTCTACAGGATTTAAAAATAACTCTTTTGTTAGCTCTGTCTTTGACACAACACTGACAGAGGAACTATTTTAATAAAGGTGAAATGAAAGCTAAAATAGAAATACTTAGAATTTTTTTCAAAACTGCCAATTAAAATTGGTTTTACCGGTAATTTACGACCAATTTTTCTTTTCAAAGCATTTATTGAATTTGAAGGGTAATTCGAAAGTCGCACACATCAAACACTGTGGAACAAACAAAACTGTGGAACCTCCAAAATGGATATTAGTGGCAATTTTTTTTCAATGGATGATACTCCGATACCATTATTAATCTTCTCTACACCTTACGTGAAAAATAAAAGCTTATAATATTTCAAGCAAAAATGGAGATAGATGTTTCAAGAACAAATATCAAGAATTACATTATCGCTCACTCAACAAAAGTTAAAATTACTTCGTAATTAAACTCAGCAGTCTGCCAACTAGCCCTTAACTTGTCCAAAAAGGGAAGGAATTATAGTGGCAAAATACCTCTAAAACCGTACGTGTGCCATTTAACCTTTTAGCAAACATGGGCGTTTGAAAAACATTCGCACACATGAGCGGTGAATATTTATCTCATGTTACCAGGTAACCAAGAAAGTTAGTGCGGTTTTTGTCACTCATCAAAAACGCTCCACAAAAATCTTAAACACCCATTTTATTAATTCAGAAGTCAAACAACAAAAATCAGCGTTATATTTTCAAAATTTCACAGGACTAGTTTCGATGGTTTTACCGAACCACCATCCTCAGCTGCAAAACCGCAAATGAACAAGATAGGAAATAATGATTAGATAAGATAAGAAAGCCTGGACAAGAATAAGCAAGTGGCGCCATCTGTTGATGAAATCAGAACTAAAACATAATTTCTTTAAAGGCCGAAGGCAAAGATGGATTGGTATTAGGATCGTTAACTAGAACAGAACGATTTTTTGAATGGGAAATGCCTCTAGAAAATCAAGTTCTCCAATGGAAGATGCTTTTTGAATAATTTTTCTGCTTTCAACATTGTTGGTCAACCTTCCTGTAAGTTTCGTTAAAGGTATCCTAGACACTTGACGTAGCGACTGTTCTGGTTTACGCACTGTCACATATGGGGTCCCAATCTTGAACCTGAACTGCCTCTGCATTCTGCTTACTGAACTATATGGTGCAGTTTTCATTCTTGGGCCCTTCTTCTCTGACGAGATTACTCATCAAGGCCCGAAAATGCGTACCTTCAAGAGAACCCGTTACTGCGAACTTTTATAGCAACAAGTCATAACTTACTAATTACTACTGTATAAGAACTAGAATGTTTAGTTATAAGATGGTGAAATAGATATTCCATATATAGCGAAGAATGAAGGAACTGCTATGTGCTCACTTTTATGATCGGCTAATTTCGAGAAGCTTTCCGAATGCCTCGCTTCCTATTCAATGGATTTGAATGCTTGTGATTTGTGGTGAAAGAAATTTCTGAAAGATCGTATCTGTGGAAGAAACAGATGAACTCTTCCTGAACTGAAAAAAAGCGTAACACATAGTTTCCTAAAAAAAACCCTTCGCGCGACTAATTAAACATGGCAATAACGAACAAATAATTGATGCAAATTGAATGCGATTTGACCATATGTTGGGATTAAATAAAATTTTATGTTTCCAATTTGCGTTTCTTGTTCTTTATGAGTAATATTTTCAGGTAGTGGTTAAAATTTGAAGTATTTTTTAATGCAGTTTTCTTTTCCTTGGGCTAACGTACGTACAAAGTTTCAATAAAATACATCAAACAGAACGGGTTCTATATAAGTCTGGACAGGATCGCTTTAATTATAACCACCCAATATTTTTTCTGTAATTTTTACATAGATTATTTTGAAACAATTTTTAACCAGAATTAAACATATTTCATAAATATTTATTCTGTCATGTACAAAACTGTTAGAGGGCGTATTATTATACTTTGCATGGAAAAACATCGAGCGGGGGTTGAAAGAACTCCCACGTCAATAACACATTCTCATGAAAAAAGATAAGAAAATAACTCTGATATATTTTTCATCTACGCCATCTGATAAACGGCTTTGAAAGATCTGCTTACAATTAGTTTTCATATCTACTTGTGTTTGCAAGTTAAATAACAGGTGCCTCACATGGGTGTACTCCAACTGCGCGAATGAAAATCCCCCGGGTCTTGCTGTAGTCCAACTGCGCGAATCAAAATTTCTTCCCCCTGTTGCCTACAGGGTTACAATTTAACTTTTCGAAGCCAATTGTAGCCAAGAGGAAAATAAAAATAAAGAAATAGAATTACATATCACAAGAATAAGTAAAAAATATCTAACAAGCAGGCTAATTATTTGAATAACAGTAATAAATGCGAGAGCTAACAAAGAAAATAAAAAGTATTGGTAAACATACATATTAGCATTACAAACATCTTTCATTTATTATAATAATATCATAAATTAAATAATTATAAAGCATACAAATTATATTTTTTATAAATTACACCAATAATAGTCACGATGTCTGAACTACTAGACTGGAAAATTTCATAGAGTTCACTGGCGTGCAAAAGATTATTCCATATCAAAGTGTGTTAAAGTGTGCTAAAAATATTTTTGTTAATTAAAGTAATAATGTAAATGTTTGCAGACATTAATAGTTAAATTTAAAAAAACTTAGCATGAAATCTATTCTAACAACATTACTATGGAACACTGACGTATAAATTGTAAATAAATTTAAATTATTATGCTAAGAAGTTTTTCTAAAATTTATCTAGAAGAAAAGAATTAGATAAACAGTACTGCAAATTAATATAAACAATCTATTATAACAACATTACTATGCGTTTGGAACACTGGCGTATAAATTGTAAATAAATTTAAATTATTATGTTAAGAAGTTTTTCCTAAAATTTATCTAGAAGAAAAGAATTAGATAAACAGTACTACAAATTAATATAGTCAACCAGTCTCAATAAATAAAACTTTATTTTTTAACCAAAAATTAAAAATTGGATGCAAAAGTTTGTGTAATACACATAGAAATATCTGAACCTATAATTAATTAGAAATGTATAATTAAATTAATAACAAGCTCATTAACAGTAACATTAAGCTTAATTTCATTCAACCTAAAACAAGCAATCGATCAAGAGCTCCGCATAACTGAAGTTTTATTCTGGAATAAGTATGTTAAGAAACGTAGATGGAGAAATAATCCTTAATTTATTGATATCCATATAAACTCTATGCTTTCGGAAAAAGTTACATATAATTTGCACCGAGGAATCAATCACCGAAAACGAGTTAATTTCTTTCCTTATTTTTTCTTATTAGAGGGATTTGTAAAAGGTATGCCAAGGTGAAAATTTTTACAATATTTTTAAAAAATAAATTAAAAAAGTACTTTTACTTCATGAACTGAAATTTTTACGATACATTTTTACACAGTAAATAAGTACAAAAAAAGAAAGAGCTGGAAGATCTCTGGGAATAGAAACTCGAGTCGAACTACTAATGTTTAGTGACTTTTCCGCTTGATCATAAGACCTTTTGAAATTAGGCTGAACAATATATTAAGGAAAATAGAAGATACAGATAAGAACAAAAGTGGGCTGAATTAGAGATTTACATGTTTGGCGAATGAGTTAAACTTATCTGTAAATGT
This sequence comes from Stegodyphus dumicola, assembly GCF_044657685.1. Lineage (NCBI taxonomy): Eukaryota > Metazoa > Arthropoda > Arachnida > Araneae > Eresidae > Stegodyphus > Stegodyphus dumicola. Next base: position 36,057,927 of record NC_140769.1, read on the forward strand.
AGCATAAAAGCCTCAGTGAAGAAGGCAATGGCAATCTAAATATTTGCAATCTAAACGTATAGCATTATCAGTATCTGCTACTAATTTTAATACTGCTGAAAAAATTATAAATTGATTATATTATAAATCACATGAACTCTTTGCATTATAAATTACAACAGTTAGAAATATTATTAGCGTGATTTAGCGACCCTCTTCGTTAACAAATAATTTCAAATAATTAATTTTACAAGTAATTCAGCCAGAAACTAGGTTAGAAAATAATCTGCATGAAGTTTAAGCTTTACCAAGGTGTTCAAAAATCTTCTGTTAACTAGATTTATGATGCAATAATTTGTAAAAATTATCATTTAAATATAAATTGGCATAAATACAATACAAAATATATAAATTCTACATACATGAAAACTTAAATAAAGTGCAAAATGTGTGAAAAAAGAATGGATTAAAAGGGAACTGAAAATCCCAAGGTATTAATATAAGGGAGTTGGAATTTTTTTTGTTAATTATGAAAATTCTGCAGACGCTCATAAGTATCAATTTATTAATTAAATGTGTATTAGCAATTAAATGTATGCCAAAGTACATCAGGCAGAGTAACTGGAGAACAGAATAAATATTTAAACGTTTCTAGCATTAAAATGTGAAATTTGTAAGAAATTTAAATAACCTTAAAATAATTTCAATGACCAAAAATGGAAAACTTAATGGGGCATGTATTGCAATAATATTAGTGTAAATTTGGAACCACTTAAGAAATCCAATTTTTAGATTTAATACAGAGAATTTTTTTAATTAAATTAGAACTGTTTACCTAAAATGGTAAATTTGAAAGTTAAAACCATTCTACTATCTAAAAAGATCTTTTAAGATTTATCTAGACAAGAAAATTCTTATTTAAGTTACGGTACAAATCCGATATTTGATAGATTGATTATGTATCCGTTTTATATATGTCATTAATCTATCAATTTTGGTTTTATTACTTTACCAAATTTATTTGATAACTCGAATGAGTAAAAAGAAAAATTTGAATAAGAAATTAAGGTGAGAAATTGAGATATTGCTGGAAAATGCTGATCTAAAACAAGAAGATATTGATAAAAAAAAAAGATTTAAAAGCTTCACTTCATCTTAGGTTATCAAAACACTAAGTAGCAAAAAATGTAAATTTGTCACTGAAATGCTTAGGCTAATATTACCGTAAATAGATATCGTTTGAACGAGAAGTTAAGAAACTTATAAAAATAAGTCTGAAAAACAGCGTACAGTACAAAGTCCGAAATACGGACTCGTCGGGTCATCGACGATTCCGGATTTGGAATTTTTCCGGATATTAGATCATTAGTTTAAAATTTGTAAAATTATATGTTGAAATTAAAAAATTAGAAATATTAAATCGTGATTTATGATATAAAGCGTAAAAAATTTACAAAGAAATCTTAATATTTATTTGTTTATGTTATTAGCCATTTATTTCAATGCAAGTTGCTTTTTTTGTGCTAATATTTTCTCTTTAATTATATAGACTGACAGAATTTCTTATTCAGTTACAAAGTTCCATTGTTCAACTACTGTAATTGCTGTGTGTAGAATTCCGGCTAACTTGCCAATCGAAATTTTTTCGTTTTCAATAACTTCTCTGTCATTTTGTACACTATCAGTAGCGGTATTTTCTGTATTTAGATCCATACTACAGATTTCGCAATCCGTTAATTTATTGATAATTGGTGCATTGTCATCGCAATGAAAAACTTCTGTTATATCAGCTTCATTTATTACCGCTTCTCCACAGTTCTTTAAAAATTCCATTAATTGGGAAATTTAACCGCTGGTTTGCGATATCCGAAAACCTACACATTCGCGGCTATAATTTTCATCCTCACCATGAAATATGCTAGCAGGCCATATATTTATGCTAAGCAGTTTTTAAATTTTCTGGAGACACATCCTCCCACGATCTTGCGATGCTCCACAATGAGAATTTTATGCTAAAATTTTTCAAAAATTCTTGAATAGTTGCCATTATTCAAAAATTTTTACATGGATTTAAAAATTGTGCTTAATATTTTCATTTTCAGCGCAAGCGCTATTCCGATATCCATAGGCTTAATGATGAACAAACAATTTGGAGGAAAGAATAATACGGATATATATTATCTTTCACTAAAATTTTAAGTGAAGTAAGCTGAACAGTTGTCTACAATCATGACAATTTTTGCGTCATCATAGGTAAAACAACCGTAGGCCTCGGTAAACCAACCGAATTCTGCCAAGCCTCGGGTTTCGAATGATTTTCAAACCAACCATTCATTAAAATTTGTGTCATCCGTGTTCTTATTTGCACGATATATAAAGGGAAACTCTTGACTCCTTTAAATGCTCGAGGTCGTGATTTTTTCCAATTACAAAAAGTTTCACTTGTGTGTTCCTGCAACATTTGCGCATGCTAAAATTGTTAGTCTCGCTTTGGAATCTTTGACACGAATTGGAGTCTTTCCTATAGAGTTTGTCAAGGTATTTTGCGGTACATATTGCCATAAAAGACCAGTTTCATCAGTGCTGTAAATTTGTTCTGGAGATAACTTTTAACTATTAATGAGCAACGGATTCGTCTGCAGATAGTTCAGCAACTTCAGTATCAGCTGAAGCTTTTCCACCTGAAATTCTTAATTGCTTATATCATGGCGATTTTAAAGTTTTGTTAAACAACCTGTCAAATATGTGCACTCATTTTTTTTTAAGTTCGTTTCTTAGTGAAATATTTTAGCTTGCACCATTAGCATGTGACCCATCACTGGCACGCCCTCGCTGCGACGTTGTCTAGCCCATTCAGTCATCACTTTGTCATGATGTTAAATTTTAGCATAACGAATAATTTTTTCTGTTATTCATTGCAAGTGCAGTGTCGGAATCCACAAAAAAATTCAAAAAAGTTCCTTTTTCTGTTTTCTTATGTCATATATGCATTTTACTTTGCCATACTCGTCGCATAATTTTGAGACAGGTGTACCTTTATCCATTTTATGCAGCAACTCCACATTTGGTTTAATGGACATCGAAATATGTTTCGATTTGTAGATCTTGTCGCAGCTCCAGAATTAGAAACATTTTTCGACATAATCGAAAGCTGAAACTTTAATTTTCATAAAACTGCTGTAATAAAAACAGCCAAAAAATAATTAACCTGGATCAAATCAGAAAATTACGGAATAGCGCAATCTGCTATATTGACTGAAATTCCTTGGAATCAGTAAAAGTATCATTTTAGCATATAGCTTAACAGCGTCCGCTATACGCTATTGGCTATTTAGCCTGAGATTGGGGACGAAAGATAAGTTGTTCCGCTAAATTTTGTCTCGCTTCTATCGCGCACTGAGAAAACTAAGCTTGATTGTATTAGTTTCGTTATGTATTATTGTTATGTATATTTCTTGCATATAGTTAAGGCTTATCTGAGTCTTGAATTAATAAACTCTCACATATAGTTAAGGGTTATCGAGGGCCGGCGCTAGATATCTTACCGCTTGATGCAGCCTCTGCGAATCCTATTATCTTCTACCAAGCAGTTCCCTAAGTTCTAAATTTTTGCCGCCTCTAAATTTTGAATCTCAGTACATTGCCTAAATTCCGAAAATATTTTCATCCCTTAGTTTTGATGTTCGGTGCTTCTCTAAATTCCAAAAATCTTGTCTTGTCTATATTCTGCCGCCCGTTGCGGCCATAAGAGCTCTGGTGCCTGTTCTGGGTTTATGTGAAAAACAAATCAGTTATTTTTAATTCAAATAGCACTAAATGTAATCTTATCTTTGGTCTATTTAACAAAATCTATTTTTAGCATATGGGAAGAAATTTTTGTTAAATTTTTCCTCGTCAGTAGTTCTTAGCGCATTTAATTTAAATCTGTAATCATTGCCTAGCGTAATGTCAACATGAAAGGTTACTATACTCTTTGTTTATTAAATTTTAAAAAATATTTTGGCATCGCTGCATGATAAATTACACTCTAATTGTCATGAGTTGATAAACATGCGGTGATAAAAGTAAAATATAACAAGTAATGATTCGCCAGCTTGGCGTTAGGGGTATAAAATATTAGAAGGTGTAAAATCAACGATGTTTCTGTCTAAAATGTTTCGGTTTGAATGTATGCCAAACTGATGCGGAGGCAAATTACGCTAAATTATTTTTCCTCAATAACGTGGTATTAGTGTCGAAGGGAATTTAAGAATGGGGACTCTCTAAATGTTTTACTTACGGGGGGGGGAAGAATTAAGTGCGCATGCGTAAAGCATTTAAAAAAAAAAAGTTGTTGGAAGTTTTTGAGGTCCGGATTTTAGTTTATTCCGGATATTGGATGTCCGGATCTCGGACTTTGTACTATATTATTATCCGCACAATTAAAATGTATGTGAGAGAAACATGGTGTCTCCGTCACTGTAACTGCGCTAAGTAAGTGCGATTTTGAAAGCTGGTTTAAAAGATTTTAAGACCACATAGAAAACCTAAGCAAACACTAAAAGTGTCACACTTAAGCACAAAAAGCTAACATAAATGCTTAAACTAAGTGGCATAAATTCAGCACAAGAAACGATTTTCTTATGCTTAACTAATGTCACTTGCATTTTCAAGGACTGACTCGAAATTTTATTGTTTTTTCTGCTGAAAACCATTTTTACTCATTTCTTAGCACTTTAAAGCCTCTTATTTTGTTGTTTCCTAATTGAGAAATATTTCTTTCATTTTTCCTGTAATCCAAATACTTAATTACAGAATTCAACGTACTTATTGAAAGCAAAGAGAAGCTAAAGAAGAAGATTGTATTTTAATCAGAACCTTCCATCTTTAATGATTTTCAACTGCCTATCTGCTTATGATAACGGACACATTGGAATAATTAAAGGGGCGTAAATTCACAAAAATACAAGGCGATCTTGGAAAAAACATCTCCTTTTACAGCTTATATGGTTTTTCTCAAGAAGGTACAACTTTTCAACAAGACATTGGCTCGTTGCCATATATGCAGGATTTTAGATCTAAAGCACTTCAAGTACTAATTTGGCCTGGAACTGCTTCTGATATGAACCCCACTAAAAAAATATGAATATTTTCAAGAATAAAATCCATGAAAAAGAAATAGATAATATCGATACACTAATTCAAAGAACCCAGAAATTATAACAAATGTCTACAGCAGCAATACAATGTCCAAAGGAATCCAAGCATCGTTAAAAGCTAAAGAGTGTCATACTAAATATTATAATAAATATATTATAAAAATTATAAAATAAATTTATTAATATTGTTTAAAATACAATTATTTTAAATCTTTTGCTTGGAAATATCACTAAGTTAGTGCATAATAAATCACCCTTAATCATAGCAATATATATATTCCAAAAAGAAGTTCTTTTCCACATTAATTTTCACAAGATTGCACTAGGCCTGCGCCGCGAGGATGTAGTTCTCCATAGGGGCCACTGCCTTAAGTGCTTCCCATATTAAAAAATTACACATTGACAGATCAGAGGATCAAAGTTAGTCACCGTCTTTCACTTACAACGTAAATAAGAAAATTTTCAAAGAGCAAACTCAGAAGCATAAAACGACAACAAGATATTATGTTTCAGTCGCTACCTTATACTAGCAGCGTTTCCGTTGAATTCAATTTCATTGAGTACCCTTTATCATTACCATTTTTAAAACAGTTTTTAATAAACTAATGCAAGGAGTTCGTGCTTCGTTTTGCACACTGCACTCTCTTTATTAACTTATGAATCTTTAATGCTACATCATGAGAAAACTATTAGTTACTAACGCAAACAGTGGAAGGTTAACTCAAGTAATAACTGAAGTGCTTAGATGCAGCTTCCTTTTTGCAAAATAAGCACCATGAGAACGAAGTCACGGAAGGGCTTATTAATTAAAACGTTTTCTCTGTTTGTTGTATACATGGAGGAAAACTTCGTTCATAGTTAAAGTGGACATTAAACCTTCATTATTTAACCGGAAATGGAATTAACTTTACATTTTCCCCAAAAGGTTTATTTTAATTTATTAACAAGAAAATAATGAATACATTTACATTTGATCATTTCTGAAATAAAAAGATTTTAGTTACATTTTTGCTTTCTTTTTATTTCATTAAATTACGAATTCGAAGCTATATTCGAAGCTAAATCAATGATTTAAATAGTAATTATATATTATTAACTGTTATTATAATATAACGGTCCTTAATTTTCAATTTTAAAATATTCTGTAATCAATAACATAACTTTAAACATAAGAATTAAAACAGCGATTCTGATTTTCATAATTGTTCCAAACAAATGGCAATTTTTAAAGTTAGATAAGATTCAACTTGAATTTGGCTATGTGTGATATTTGATATATAATGCATGTGACCTGTCGCATATAATATATGTGGCATATAAAAAGTCCTAAATTTTATCTTAATCACTGTCAGTGTCATTTAACATGCATTGACCAAATTAAGAAAGGGTTCGAATTGCTCAATACAAACATGAATCCCATAACAGAAAAGCAGAAACTAATAAATCTTCCTTTAAGTTTTGTTAATCCCTTAACCATTCTTTTAAACTTTACTTCCTCTAAAATTATAGTAAATGGGTATCTCAGTAATTTGGCGACAAATCGCCAAAAGTAATAAATATAATTGACCACTATATTAGCTGTAACCGTAATTCGACTCTCCTATTGCCTTCCAGTAATTTCGAGAAGCAGAAAGCACTAGAAATATATCGGCAGTCGGGTGAAAACTATATAAGGCCATAAAGAGCATCTGCTCCGAGTTATTGTTGTTAGCTATTATTTCAGTGTGAGGTCGGAGTACTGAGATATCTCTGAGTTAGCTTTCTCTTTAGACGCGCTTTTCATTTTGTTAAACGTTCTTCGTAGTTTGAAGAGTAACTACTGCTTGTAGTCTGTGATGCTGTAAACACCTTTTTCATTACCATTTTGATGTAAAATAGCTTATGAATTCGAGTATTTCTGTGAAAAATTCTAGAAATCTGAAATTTTTCTTTTGATAAAATGAATTTTATCAACCTATCATTGGACCTGTATGTATCCAATGTATTATTAACCCATACGCAACCAACAATTTGTTTTTATTTCATTTCTTCAAACAAAATGATTCAGATGACTTTTCTTCCTTGAAGAAATGGAGGCATCATATCAGCCTCCTGCGAAGTGTTATAAAACAAAGCCAATTACACTGTAGGGCTGAATTTTACCTAACTTACATTTCTTACGCATCTTCATGCTTTTCTTCCATGTAAATAGCAGTCTGCTTTCACTTCCTAAATTAGTTAAAAGCATAGTCATATTTTGCTTTTCTAAACACATTTTTATGTTTTCGTGTTAAATTCTGCACCTCAGTTATCTTTAAGACTCGAGCTTCTATACTAACATCGCTCTTCTCTCATCTAACAACTCGTCAACCTCACAATTTTACGATGTATCAGCAAAGCATAAAAAGGCATTGCGCGTGTCTACGGAGTATATCGGATGCTGATAGCACTCATATTATTCTAAAATTCCCACCACTTCAAAGAATGTGGAGAAACTATATTTCTGCACAAATATCAGATAATAATCTGCGGAAACGTTTTGAGCAGCACAACGAGGAGGGATTTCTAATGTAATTTACTAGTTTATTTTGTGTTTATTTTGTCTAATGGAAATTACTAATTTATTTCCTAGAACATGTAGGATTTTTTTCCATTTCCATTTTTTTCTATAAAGGTGAATTCTTACATTATTTTACATCTTTTATCAAAAGCCTATTTAATATTGGACTATTTGTGTCTTAAACTAGATGGCTCTGTCATAAATCTTCCAATAAGTTTTATTAGACACGCTCCGCCTTCGCCATCAAAAGTTCCACTAATCCCCAGAAAGGTCTTAACGAAGAGACAGATGTTATGCATTTATTTTTATATTACGTTGAGAAACATTACTACAAAAAAGCAGTCCGAATGTGTATACTTTCTAGGCCTAAACTACACACATTTAATCTTTCTACACATGGTCACTATCTGAATTTGCAAACAATCTACTAAAAGCATTTGAGCCTTAAATGACCATGATAAGTTTCCGTTGCGCAAAATTTAATCTAATTTCATAGCATAAAAATTTTTAACTGTCCAGTTAAAGATGAATGAAAAAAAACCTTTGCTACATTATTAAGATTTTTATCAATACCATTAACATACAATAAACGAAGTTTAAAATTTGTTTATAAAATTCTAAATTCTCAAGGTAAAGCAATAGATAGCAGCGTGCAGATTACCAACAGAATTGTTTATAATTAATTCAGCGAGATGTGCATATTTCCATTATCGTTTTCGTCTCTCTTACTTATCTCCTACTCATACTACGTTCGCTGACAGGAAAGTGTACCTATGTCTATTAATTAAGTTCTGTTATCGCTGGTATAAAGTGGATCGCTGAACTCCGCAGCCAAGGACGCTGAAATAAATTTAGCTGTTTTCTATAGATTTTGTCAGTTTTAACTCTATTCAAATTTCAATTTTTCAGTATAAATTCATAAAAATAATTTGAAATTATAAGGTATTTTTTCCCTCATTTCTGCATGCCTTCGTGGTGTAACGGTAGCACACTCGGCGCATATTCTACAGGTACAGGTTTGAGTCCCCGCGAGGACTTTTCTCATTTCTCCCGTCTCCAACATCAAAACACTTAATTGCTCTACAAATTGACAACATCACTCGGCCATTGGCAGTGTGATCGTAGGAATAAATGAGAGTTGGTTTTGATTTTGAAAGCTCTCAAATGAAATCATTTGCCACTTTTTCCCAATTGTGATAATTTCGGGATAGCAATTTTCAGGAGAATAAATAATGTTCCCGGCAAATTATCCTAGCATGAAAAATTGTGTTTTCTCATTATTACCTACTGTTTTCGCATAGCAAACTAATAGAAATGTTTCTGGATTCTGAAAACTCTATTTGCAATTTTTATGCTGCTTGATAGCTATGGCAATGGCTAACAACGGTAAGAACATCACTAATGAAATTAACAATTCAGATTATATAAATTCATTTAGTTTTTAAAAGAAACGATTTACTACGTACACAATTGTAAAGGAACATTTTTAAGGTAAGAAAACTGTATTTTGAGAAGGATAAATAAAGACCTATGATTCATTTCTCCAAAAATTTCTATTTACCGTTGTGTACGAACATCATGGTTCTTTCCCGTTCTCTCAAAGAGAAAGATAGACAATGACATACCTCAAAGACAAACATTTTATCTCTTCAGAATTTGAACTAGATTTTTATATTTATTTTAAATAATATTCGTGAATACTTTCACGGAAAAGGTTAATTACTTAACCTTTGCATTTTCATATGAGTGAGTTTAAATATTTCTTTTAAGATAGATTATTTCCTGGGAAATCTAAATCTAAACTTTGTAATGAAGCACAGTCAGAAAACCAAAGCACACTACTCCCCTTTTTGATAATTAAAAAAAATTGGACCACCGTTTTAAATTGTTTTAAGAACAGCTCGATCTCTTTTTCATTCTGATGTCGTATATTGAAGATTTACAAAACAAATATGAAGATCCCTCCTATAAACATAAGAAAAAATTGAAGTGGGAGGTTAAAGAAGCAGAAAAGGCATTTGAAATACCAAAATCAAGGAGAAGAAAAATTGCTATTTGGATTTTTTGTCCTCGTGTAATTTTTTCACTTTTATCTTTGCGCATGTTATTATCTGATATGGCGTGGAATTTTGCATTAAGTGATTAATCTATATTTATGCTTATTATATCCACCTTAAGAATGCAGGGCTCTTATTGCTTAAATTTTTTTATGGTTAATACTATTTTTTTTTATTATATTCGAGTTAATTACTACATCCGATTTAATTCTTGTCAACAACAAAAATCACTTGGACGCGCTCAAATTCTCGACCATCCCTTGCACTAACTTTCATTGTTAATTTTTCACCATTACTTACAGTTTACATCATTGCAGTTTTGAAGAAAGACGTTGCGAAAAGATTTCTAAAACTTATACATCGAATTTATTGAAGTATTATGACATAATACATGCACGATAGCCTACAGCCGAAAACATCGCGACAAAAACGTCGCGGACGAAAACATCGCAGAAAAAACAACGCAAGGCGAAAACGTCGTGTTACAAAACATCGTCGGAGAAAATAAAGCAAAGAGAAAATATCGCAGTTCTAAAACATCGTGGTACAAAACAACGTCGTCGAAAATAATGAGGTTCAAAAACTTCGCAGTTTTAAAACCTCGTGATAAAAAATAAAGGACCAACCATCGCATGACGATAACATCGCAGACATGCATTTTCCAAGCTTTAATAACTGTAAAAGGATACTCGCATATTGATTTGTGAGAGCAAGATGGAAAGAAGGATAATTTTTACTTTCATATTTTTTATTAATTAATAAATTTTTAAATAAATAGAATAGAAATTTTTAACAAAACAAGAGATAATTTTCACTATAAGAGTATCAGATTAACAAAAGTGAAGAAAATAATATCATAATTAAACTTAGCAATTTTTTACAGATAGGTCAGGCAGTTATTTATCTTCCTTTTTCTATTCTTTTTTATATTATACTTTTCATGAAAAATTACCAGTAAAACTTTATTAAAAAACAATTTCTTAATGACCTTTGTTAGTTAACTCTGTCAGTTTAAAACTCTATTAAGTGCTATAAGTTGCATTAATTGTCTATGCTTAAATTTCCATTTTACATTTTCAGCCAATATTTATTAGTTAATAAAAAATATGAAAGTAAAAATTATCCTTCTTTCCATCTTACGCTCACAAATCATTCCTTTTACAGTTTTGAGCATCCTTTTACAATCATTAAAACCTGAAAAACGCATGTCTGCGATGTTATCGTCATGCGATGATTTGTAGATACTTTATTCTTTACCGCGATATTTTCGATGACGATGTTTTCAAACTGAGAAGTTTTTGAACTTTATTTTCTCCGGCGATGTTTTGTACCACGACGTTTTCGTCTTGCGTTGTTTTCTCCACGACGTTTTCGTCTTGCGTTGTTTTCTCCACGACGTTTTCGTCCGCGATGTTTTCGACGGACACCGCATGATATTATGAGCAAATATTGAACTGCATTTGACAGCGAAATTCGTCTAGAATTCAAGGTCAGGAAGCAAAGATATACTCACTTTGCCACGGATCCAGCTCTTTCTGGAAGCCAATATAAGCCTCATTAGGCATCCAGTCATTGGCCACTTCCTTCATTGCTTTTGCGATATCTTCTTTTGCCTCGTCTGTTAAAGGCTGGCTAAAGAACTTACCACCCTTCGTAATGCAATACTTCTCTCTATTAGGAGTTGGTTCGGCGAAATGCAAACATATTGAGGAAGAAGCACGAAAATAACCATCAGAACATCCTGTACATAAAAATTCCTTTTAAAAATGAAGAGTTTCTCATTCTTACTTATCGAAACAGAAAATGAAAATAATACTAGGAAAAACATAAAGCAAAACTTGAGAACCTAAGCAAAACTGCATCATTAAACGATAATATTCAATATCTTACAAGTATATATAAGTAATATTATAAAAGGAAAGGATTTTCTTCGACTTTTTCTAGAACGTCGATGTATACTAGACCGCTACTTTATAACAGGCACCTAAAGAACATTTTTCCAAACCGTAATTCATAATCATGACAACGACTGTTCCGGAAAAAAGATCAATTCCTCTAGTTAGCTAAAATCTCCTAATTTCCCCTGTATGGCGATGAGGGCACATATTACAGTTATAAATGAAGAGAGGGTCGCTATGACCTTGAAGTGCCCATTTTAAAGAAACAGAGTATATCTTTGTATTCTTTTTAGGCAGCTCTTTATTAAATTCTTTGTATTAGTGAACACAAGGAAAATTCCTTCATATTTTTAAGGACTTCTTCTTCATTACCTTCAATAATTTCGTCGTATTTCTATTCATCAGTTGTTGCCCCCGTTTTTATTATTCTTTCGTTCTCGATTGTGGGATAAGTAATTCAACATCCTTCCCTGTAAAGATGATTATTTTATCTTTTGAATGACTTTTTTAGTATCTATGTAGCCATGAAAAAGCTGTATGCTGTTCTTAACAATTAATGCATATCCATTTGCTGTATGTCTTCCTTTCAGGATATTAGTCAAATTAGCTCAAATTAGGATATTAGCTCGAAAGGCTTTCACCAGATGCTTACCCCATTAGTCGACTCTATTTCACTACACCTTTAAATTCTTATCTCATATTAACTTGTTATAAATAATTTAATGTTAATATCTTGCTTAAATTTATTACCTTTTTATTATAATTTAAGGATTTAGCTTAAAGTTATTTGTGACAAAATGTATGATGTAACTTGTTACTTAAATTTCTTTATATAGCTCAATTGTTTTTTTTTAATTTAGGAATTTTCTTTGTGTTAATGAACACATAATTAGTAATTTTTTTCTATATGGGTAGGGCCTTCAGCCCAGGTACCCAGTTGTATGCATCATTCGCCCGTGAAACAGAATGAATGCATATTTCGTTTCCTCTTTCTTGACTTTGTACTCATAATAGTAGAAGTGAAAGGTGTTTTCTTCCCCCAGCGGGCACTACCCATTTATAGGATTTCGCGACTACAAATGCCGGAAGCGGTAGTCATTTTATTATGGAGGCGCCTAATAAGCTGCCACCGTTACCTCCTGTAAAAGGACAGACAATTTATACCCATGTCTTCGCTTAGAAAGTCATCCGCGAAGGCATCACTTCCCTCAGGCAGATGCTAATTTGCTTTGCCATAATAAACTAAACCAAAGCAAAGCATTATATGTTCATTTGAAGACTCCAGACTTATGTTTAGGCACAGCAGAAGGATTTCGGAATTGATTTTTAAAAAGATGGTTTGGTTTTTCAAAAACAATTGTTCTTTCGAGTATTGCGGATATCTGCTGAATGTTTTGTATAAATGATCGAAACTGTGTGTAATTCCTTTTATTATGCAGGTGTAGTGTATTTGTTTAGTTATACTGATAAGTAAGTAATCTGCCGTTAAAATATGAATAAGTACACTCTACACAAAAAAAGGGGACAGTTAGGTATCTCCCGTTCTACTATGCCAGCTGACGAACTTTAACTTGCGTTTTCCATGTCTCAAAAACACGAATTAGGATATATATCAGATTTATATATAGCTTTGTTCTAACGTAGATATTTTGACACAAGATCGGACTTTTTCTGAAATGACATTGATTTTTTTCCAAATTTCGATTCTGCTACTCAAATTATGCTACTCAAAAATATCATGTTTTGTAAAAATCGCACGAGTAGTTTTAAAATATTAGTTCTCAAAATTCTTCCTCCTCAACGTTAATTGAATTTGGTATATATTTATTATTATATCATTTTTATTAAACTTACTTGGCTCCTTCTTTCAGAATACGAAATTTAGGTTCAATTCAACCAAAATTCGCTGATGTTATCTGATTTGTTATAAAATTTGTATTTTTCAGCAATTTTTATAAATTTTTCGAAAACATTTTGGCATACGTTGAGTCGCAGTTTATTATAAATTGATATTCGTGGTGCCATTTGGGCGAATTTTGGAAAATCGCTCGATTTTTTTTTTTTTTTTTTTTTTTTTTTTTTTTTTTTATATATATATATATATATATATATATTATTTTTCTTATTCGCAAATTATAATATTAAAATTCCGATGTCTAAAAATGTATTAATTACAAAACTTTGAATTATTTATAGATTATAAAGCAAATTTTTCTCTCTCTTTTAAGACAACAATGACAAAAAAAATATTAATTGGGCGATTTCCTACGTTTTTTTTTTTTTTTTTTTTTTTTTTTTTTTTGGAAAACATGCTACAATGTGACACAAAATCCCATTTTTCCTCATCATCGGCTAGGATACATAGTTTCAGCGTCATGTTCTGATGTTACTGCGTCTTAACGAAACCTAACCACATCATTTTTAATTTTTTACATTTCATAAGCTTAAATGCATTTTCTCAGGATTTCAACTAAGAGTTGCTTTTCTGAATTTTATTCAGGTACATAATATTATACTCTTTTATGAGACTGTAAAATTCTAATATCCAAAAATGTATCTATTATGAAAAAATTTAATTTTCAAAGATTATAAAAGAAACTCTTTCTGAAGGAGCGAACATAGTCTATCTAAACAGTATAATAAAGAATAATAATGTTTTCAAAACTTCTCATGAATTAGTGGAAAATATAGTACACGGAATTTTTTATGAATTACAATATGGTAAACCAATGCTTACAAAATTCGGTTTAGATTTTCTAAATTTAATGTTGAAACGATTTTTCGTCCTTAACTTCTTTTGATGAACAAACTAAAACTAATGGAAATTTGCTATTTGCACCATCGGATAGACCATAAAAAATCTTTTAAATGAAGATTACACAATTTTTCATGAATTACAATACAGTGTGGTGAACCAATGTTTACAAAATTTGATTTAGAGTTTCTAAATTTTACGTTGAAAAGATTTTTCGCATTTAACTTCGTTTAATGGCTGTTTGCATCATCGGATATAGATCAAAAAACCTTTTAAATGGAGTTTATGTAAGATTTTTATGCAGTTTCTGGATTTTTGGCAAAATCGGTGGATTTTTTTTTTTTATCGTTTGATGCATCAGAATATATGGAAGTTAAAAGAGTGATTCGTTTTTGTTAAAAAAAAGAATTTTTCCATTGAATAATTTAATTGATAACGTGTCATTGAAATTAACAAATTAAAAATTAAAAACAAAAAATATCAAATAAAGAGTTCTTAAACAATATGCTTATGTTTAAAATATTAAATAATTGAAGAACTAAAAGGAGAAACATAATTTATCACACAGTGGGAAAAATACATTAAATAATTCCTTTTACAGAATTCATCTAAAATTTTATATCACAAATAATAAAAGTGTTGGTTCCTAAATAACGAAATATATTAATTCAATTTCATCGTCAAATGCAAAAGCCATTATCTTTTTCTAATTCATCATGGGCATCTCACGTTTTTGTTGCCCATGATGTAATCGTAGATAAATTTTGAAAAGAGAAATTTTGCTTCTTAGATTTAATTTTTTAATCCTTTATTTCTTCTTCGCATTAAACTACGTGATAAATTATTTTCCTCCTTTTAGAATATTAATGATTTTGTGCTTTAAATTAAAGCTTATTTTTAAAACCTTTCTTAATATTCTTTATTTAACTTCATTTTAAATTTAAGCGCTTCTTTTTCGGTGGGGGCAAGCAAGAAAAAGGACCTGATTTTTTTCATGTATCATATTTTACTTCAACAAAGATTGTTCGATTAAGAGGAATAAAATACTTTTCTGTTCGTAAACAAAATAATTTTTTGACAAAATTAAAAAATGAATTTGTTAATAATAATATTATATAAAACTTCAAGGAACAATCTAAGAATAGTAGGCCTAAATACAATTTTCCAGGAAATTATAATATAATCGTTTTCTCATTAACGTTTATTATTGCTTTTTTGCGTGTCCTGTAATGTTTATAATTGCTTTTCGATTATCACTTTAAAGATTCATATTTATCGAATATTGTAGATCAATCTCTGTATCAATATCATACACATGCGTATAATTTTTAAATGATATGTAATATACAGTGTGCCTTAAATTTTATAGATGCGAGAGAATCAGAAACGTTTAAATAGATTAATAACAAGAGTACTTTTTCTTACTTGAGATGGAAAAGAAATAATTTGAATAATTAAAGCTCAGTACATCTGGAGTTTGCGTAATAGGAGTTTTATTGCAGCTGATTTTCTAAATAATGAAACATTATGCCTGACTTTTCAACATCGTGAAGTTCTACGATACTAGTCATTTGCCAGCTTCTACAAAACAATTCGCAGACAACTGCAAGTTCAAATATATGACAAAATATGAGAAAATTACCTTTCATAGTTCTGATCAATACCGTTACAGTTAGAAAACTGAAGCAGAGCAGATAATCTTTGCCACACATTCTGTAGTGTCCTCTCGTGGCGATGAAAAAATAACTTTACTGCACGTTACGGATAAAAGCTAGGGCTTGAGTTGCGTGCGGTCCACGTGACAGCAAATCTGATGAGCCGCATTACGTGTTTTCTTACATGTTTCCAAAGAGAAAGAAAAATATTTTGAATTCCAGACATGTCTAATATCTAATTTCCATGCACGCTATATGGTAATCGTTTATGACGATGAACGCATTCCCAAAGTTATTACTCAAATATCTTGGCATATCAACAAAAGGCTTCAACATATTCCAATAACTTTTCTCCATTTTGGAAACGAATGTCAGTAGGAATTTTTTCATATCAGTTCAGTTTTCATAAAACTTTCAAATTTTGTAATTGTTTTTAATTCTGATATGTTCTTAACATATGTGTTAAAATTCTCTAGCAGATAAATGTATTTAAATTATGTACAAAATAATGGTGCTTTTATAAAACTGCGTTAACATCGCCCCTGAATAATAACTATCATTTCTTTGTTACAATTTAAAATTTTAGGAGAAAGACCGAAACTTTGCAGTTAAAAAGAACATTTCTGTAAATTATTACGCATCGTTTGATAATATTTTGCAAGAACAGTAGTTTCATTTCCACCTATTAACTGAATGAGAAACACCCGTCGATGAACAAATAGCGATTAATATCAGCTCCACCTGAGTATATGAGTTAACATCCATCCGGTGTTGTTAACATCCATCCTCGAAAAACGCAACCATAAGTATCAAACCTCATTCAGAAAGTCTTATTTGCGATCGGTGTAATACGGTGCACGTTTGTAATCTTTGAGACAAGAATTAGAAAAGTCTTCTAACCTTGAACTTTGCTTAGAAAAATACATAGGAATTTATTCATATAGAAATACATAATAATAAAAGATTAGCTGCTAATACTATGCAAATAATCAGAAAATAAATATTAAATAGAGTTTTGATTTGCCAATGGCGAACTTTCTGATGAAATTATACAACTTCCTCAAATCTCCGAAACAGCGCTGCATTGCCCACTATAGTAGATATGTATATTTTCAGTTTTCCATTCACATTTATGTATTAATTGATTTTATCTGCTTCTAAATGAGCAAATGTGTTAACTTTTGTTTTCGTATTGCTGTATATTAAAAAATTTCGATATTTTATCGTAAACTCTTAATCAATTCATCAAAATTGCAATTTGTACTTATTTGAGCTCTAACTGAGTTCGGAGGCGAAATATTATGGATTCTAAACCTTCAAAGAAAATGGTTACAAAATGAACTTCTAAACTTTATTGATGTAACAGAAATGAAGAAACGAAAAAGAAGTAAAATTTTTAGTCTCCAAAGGCAAACTTCCTCTCAGGATTTACTGCGAAAAATATAAATATATATGAAATATACTTTTTACATTTTTCAATTTTTTTTAATTTGTGTGGTAGCTTTCTAAATATTCCAAGACTGTAATTTTATTATTAAAATCTATTAATAATTTCTGAATTAAATTCAGAAATTTGCTGAAAGAAGTTTTATATATTTTTTTTCATACTTCCGCCTCAAGAAGACGAAGTACTACAAATATACAGTGACAGCAGTGATTAAAATTACAACGAAGAATTTTTTGCAGATAAACTTTTATTTTATGTTAAGTATATGCTATCTAAATATTTAGTTTCTATTTATTTTGTTACCTAAAAATTTATTTTATACTATTATTTTATAACAAAGTTGACGAAAATGGCTTTTTTCTAGGTAATTTGTGTTTTGTGCTAACTATGCTCTTTGTAAAATAATTAGTTTGCATACAATTATTATTAAGGAAACTATTATTTGTATTTCAATACAAAATATTATTTGAAAATTCTGTTAAAGGTGTATTTAAAACGTCTAAGGAATTAAAACCATATTTCAAGCATCTTTTGCCACTGCGGTACGCATGGGTGGGCTCCAACTGAGCGAATGAAAATCCTGCCCCCGGTCCTGCTATAGTTCAACTGCGCGAATCAAAATTTATTTCCCCCTTTTCCTACAGGGTTGCAATTTAACTTTTCGAAGCCAATTGCAGCCAAGAGGAAAATAAAAATAAAGAAATAGAATTACGAGTACATATTAACAATCAGAAGAGCAAGTAAAGAATATCTAACAAGCAGGCTATTTACTTGAATAGCAGTAGTAAATGGGAGAGCTAACAAATAAAATAAAAAGTATTGGTAAACATACATATTAGCATTACAAACCTCTTTCATTAATTAACAGTATTAGAGCAAAAGGTATTATAATAATAATTTCAAACAATTAATTTTACAAATAATTCAACCTGAAACTAGGTTAGAAAATAAGCTGCATGCTAAAGATGAAACTTTACCAAGGTGTTAGAAATTAGAAATATCTTCTCTTAACTAGAGTTATGATGCAAGAATTTGTAAAAATTATCATTTAAATATAAATTGGAATAAATGCAATATAAAATATATAAATTCTACATACTCGTACATGAAAACTTGAATACAGTGCAACAATATGTGAAAAGGAATGGATAAAAAGGGAACTCAAAATCTCAAGATATGAATATGAGGGAGTTCGAATTTTTATTTTTGTTGTTGTTGTTATTTATGAAAATTCTGCAGACGCTCCTAATTATCAATTTATTAATTAAATGTGTATTAGAAATTAAATGTATGCCAAAGTACATGAGACAGTAATTGGAAAACAGAATAAATGTTTAAACGTTTCTAGTATTAAAATATGGACTTTGTAAGAAAGTTAAATAACCTTAAAATAACTTCAATGACTAAAAATGGAAAACTTAATACGGCAATGTATTGTAATAATATTAGTGTGAATTCAGGACCACTTAAGAAATCCAATTTTTAGATTTAATAAAGAGAATTGTTTAAATTAAATTAGAACTGTTTACCTAAAATGGTAAATTTGAAAGTTAAAACCAATCTGCTATCTAAGAAGATTTGTTAATATTTATCTAGACAAGAAACTTATTAAAGTGCGCTACAAATTCGATATTTAATAGGTTGATTGTGTATCAGCTTTGTGTATGTCATTAATCTAACAATTTTATTATTCAAAACTTATATATATGTATATATCAGCGACAAAAATCTACAACCTGGAAAGTTTTTTATTCTTATAGAGAACAAAAAAGATCTGGCTCATCATTCTTTTAAGCATCATAAAACTTTAGAATGAGTGTAAAAGAAATTCATTTTTACTTAAGCACACGCCAGATTTTAAATTAGTATTTGTTTTGTATGCACAATTTTTACAATATTGATAAACGAAAATAGAGGCTTGCAGTCTCAATAAAATGGCCCATTAATGGCAATAAATGACTTTTTGTAGCACATAATCTTCTTGGGAATTCAAATTCTTAGAAAGAGGGGACAGGAAAAAGTCGCGCAGTTCGTCTATTAGATAAGAGGGAGAGGAGGATCTTCGATCAAATTTCGCACTGTTCGTACCTTACCCGTACGCATCTTCAATTCGAACATCAACGTTGTTTGACTATCGGAATTGTCATATCAATACTATTTTATTTATACTCATGAAAAATATTTTAAGAGAATAAATCAAAAGATAATATAATAAAAAATTGCATAAAAACGTATTTTTTTCATTTATTTGCTTAAGATAATAATAAATTGGTTTATCGTAACTTTTGCACAGACTGATAAAATGACAGAATGATATTTTTCACTAAAGAAACAGAATAAAAATTATTTCAGCAGAAGTTGTACTAAATAAATAACGGCTCATGACAAGTTTGATCCTTATCGAAAAATATTTCCTTCAAGATTTCACGGAAAAGCACGGTCATTAACATTCATAGACTTCATTTATCTGTACCTAATCCCGTCTAATACTCAGAACCAAATTCAGAACTCATGCTAATTGCTGTCGCTCATCGACTGACATTAATCCTATCAATACTCAGAACTTGTTTAATACTCAGAACGATATTTTCCCCCTCAAGGCAACATAGTAAATCCGCACCTCTATTACAAGCGCAAGTCTATTATGCCTCTATATTTCGTATTCAAAGGGCGGCGGGTTTTAGAGTGTTTTAGAGGGTCGTTTATTCTCAATGTTATGAATAAATGGTTACTTAATAGGAACCTAAACCATGGGTAATAATAAATGACACAAGCATATAAATTTAAACATTTTATTTCTTACATGTTCATATAAGTTAACTAAGAAGAAACACTTTAAATGAGAAATAAAAATTTGAACAATATTTACATGTACATTTCATTGGCTAGGACTTTTTTTAGAAAGTCTTTGTTGGTTTTAATCTTGTAAAAATCTTCACAAGATAATTCGATATTAATTTTAATGTAAAATTGGAAACTGGGAATATTGGACTCGCCCCTTATTTATTAGCAGATTAACATTCTTCTAATAGTTTTCACCTTTCATACAGTACAGAGATAACTGACAAAGTAATTATCCTAAATAGTACTTCACAGTTAATTATTTTTAGACTTTTTGGTAAAATTCAAAGCCCACTTCGCATCTTCATCAAACCACATGATAGCAACACGGGAAAAAAAAAAAAAAAAAAAAAAGAATTCCGCAATACGCAAAAAAGCAACTCTGATTGAATGACGAGAAGTATCTTTTCAAAGTTCGGATGACGTACATAAGAACCACACTTTTTCACAAAATATATTTGTCACGTCGCCTGTTATTCCAATCTGCAGCTTCGTTTAAGGATACGTTTTCTAATGCAATACCTCAAATTCCACCAGCGTTCAGTTCAGTTTGTGCACTCATTAATTTCGAAGCGGTTCGTTATAACTTGCGTTATTCGTAGTGTTCTTTTTTTATTGCTTTCTTGTCTATTTTATTCCACCTATATTAGGGATAAATGGTTATAAGAAAGCGAATCTTCAAACACAAATTCAAGGAGACCGAAACGAAGTAAAGAGGTGAAGAAGTATGATTTGACTACTTAGCATTAGGGTTTTCGTAGAATGAAGCTGAAGATAATCCCAAAACTGTGTCATTTTCGTCTAAATATTTGTAAACGAAATCATGCGCCCAAATACATTATGTCGCCATATTGAGATAAAACATCCGGATTTAAAAATTAATCTCTCGATTTTTTTTTTAAAGTAAACCTTACGTGTTGAAAATGTCAAAAAAAATTTTGCATTTCACCAAGGTTAAAAAAAAAGTGCTATGCAAGCTTCATATCTGCTTAATTATCGAATTGCGAAAACTGATAAATGCTCCCAGCAATAAAGCCCACCAGCGGCCGAGCGGTAAAGTCGTTGAACACTGGTAATTCAGTCCAAGGTTCGATTTCCGGCAGTCAGGCGGGCTGCATGGGCGTTTTCGTGGTTTACCCCATGTATACTTGTTTCCCTTAGAAAGTCTTCCACGAAGGCATCCTTCCCTAGGCAGATAGCTGTCTTGTGCTTCGCCGTAATCAAATAAACCAAGTCAAACCAAAACCCAGCGATAAAGAATGCAGCACAGTAGTTATGTTTGGTGGAAAGAGAGTAAGGGGAGTTGAAACGCTTCCACTTTCAAACAAATAAAAGTTACTCGCAGAACTGATGATTTACTTTATTTAAATTACCGCAAAGCACTAGAGGGTTATCTGCCTAAGGGGACGGATGGCATCGTGGAAGACTTTCTAAGGGAAACTGGCTCGTACACACGTTATACATAGGCAAAAACAAGAAAACCAACCATGCAGCCAGCCCGTTCGTCTAGGTACGAATCCGGATTAAGATACGAGCATTCGGCCGCTTTTGGGCCAACTGGTAAAGCTAAAAACATATTTACATATATATTACACTAAATTTTCAGAATAGTTTATAATTGAAATAAAACGCATTTGTAAATTATCTTTAAAAACCTTATATTTGCTTTGTATCTGGAATGATTACGGTTAAATAGTTTTAAAATTTGTGATAAAATTTCAGCGCCATTTATAGCATTCAAATATTGAAGTTACAAGTTTTTCTATAATCATCGAAATAACAGTATTAGTTGTTCATTGTCAGAAACTGAGATTTGGAAGTGCATAAAGGGATTATTTCATTACAATTACCATATTGTAAGAAAATTAATGTTAAAAATTATTGGGGAAGGAAATTTGCAAAATGTACAATCAAAAATAAATCAATCGGAATCAACAACTTCAAAATGTGTGTAGAGTTTATTTAATCTGTTTAACCAGTAATTTTATGTTTTGAAGATTTATTGTCGCTTCTCTCTTTCCATTTTCCCGCTAGAACGCAAATTAGCTCGAGTGTATTTAAGTGAGAGTTTGAGATGGTTTAGATAAAGCGTGTTTTGCCTGCTGATGGCCACGTTGCTAAGTATGCTATTCTAAGATAAGAGTTCCTGTGTTCAGCCGTGCATTATAATTGCCGATAGTATTTCACACTGGTGAGGCTTTAAGAGCCAACTTCGAGTTTAAATTACTGGAGCCTTGTTATTATATATTTATATTTGGTTTTACACTAAATTTCTATTTTGAGTTCTTGCCATAAATGCTGGCTGATTAATAAGCACTAGATGTGCCGTCTGTTCATCTTACCTAGTTTTAAAATAAAGGCTCTTTTATACACTTCTCAGTCTCTGTAATACTTTTGAAGACAACGATAAGTCGTTTGCAGTCTTATTGAGGATATGCCACAAATTACATTTAGTAAAAGTCAATTCCTTATCTGCTGTTATCTAACTGCATTTAAACGATCATAATAAAAATAAATAAATAAGTAAAAATATAATTGATTAATGTTTTAAAATATCTTGCACAAACGCTGAATGAATTTAAAATTGTTATATAATAAAATAGAAAAGAAAATACTTCACCTCTTAATTTATAACTGTTTTTTATCTTGTTGCGTTTGGTCGCTATACTTATGTACACTGCTTGCAACCATAAATATTACAGGTAAATGCCATCTCGAGTTTTATCGTATGATGGAACTCTAAATATACGGCGAGCCGAAAGTCCTCTCGAGAGGTTCATAGTAGGGGACATGGAGGTAGGAAAGGGAGGAGGGGACAACCTGCGCTAAAAGTGAAGCACTGCTTTGGAGCTTGGGTCACCAGATCGGGTGTTCTTTGTTTACATTCAGAAGCTCGCTTGACAAGATTCTGATAGTATTTCGACACACGACAGTTCCATAGAAATCGAAAAAGGGACACTTTCGCATGAAAGAAATATTCATAGTGTGATGGATAATAGCAATTTGTATAGTTTAGTGACATTTACTCAAAAATCACATCTTGGTTATTTTTCGATAACTAACAAAAGAGATTTTGATTATGAATTTGTTTTATAAAATTATAAGCTGTTGCACTACAAAAATATAGATTTTAAGAAAAATGTTATGCTTAAAGAATGAAAAATACCTTACGGTACATTCAAAATTGTATACGTCTTTCGATACCCTTGATAGTGTATTCGCTACTTTTATTTTATTTTCCAAACGTCAAAATGTTTTAAATAAAACAAATTTTTTTCACATCCATATATTATTGTAACATGTACCTTTTAAAATTTTTAGAGGAGAGGCTTTACTGCTGCCTGCTGCTCATTTTAAACCCATCGTTTTAATTTTATATATCTGAAAAATAATCACTTTGGGCTTACACGTTTTATAAATATAAAATTATGTATGTTAAAATATTTGTAATTAGGCACATAGGTCAGATTAAGTTTTTATTAAATAGAGTAACGCATGCAAGGGCTATCTGCCTAAAGAGAGAGATGCCATCGTGGAGGAAGTTTGAAGAAAAACTGACCTTTGAGTGGGTATTAAAAATAATACTTATAATTTTCATTCAAATTATATTCATATATATTTTTTATGTAAAACTTTCGGGTGTATGCTAAATTAGTGTAAATTACTTTACACGAAAAATATAGTGAATGCACAGAAATTAAAGATTTGAAAAATAGGAAATATGTATGGGTATTTATGCATGTGCTTGCAAAAAGCATGTACTGCCTTTGGCAAAATACTTAAATATTTATTAAATTATTTATAAATGTATTTGAAATGAAGAATTTATTCACTTATAAACAACTGTGAAAGTACTGTGAAGAAATCTAATGATTAAATGTATCTAATTTATAATGATTATAAATGTTATCTAAATATATAATAACCTTAATATTGAATTGTAAACATAAATTGAAATCCTGTTAACAAATACGTTATAAAACTACTATGTAAGCAAGAATTGTTCGTATTGGAAAGCAATCTGTTAAAAGGTATTGTAAAGCAAATGCTATGAGATGCGCACTTAAGAACGTAATAAAGAGTTTTGGAATATGTATTGTTGAAATGAAGGGTAAAAAAAAAATCTGATAAATATCATTAAAAGAATTATTCCCCTTACATTTTATAATAATTCAGTTACAAGTTTTAAATAATACTTAGAAAAAAAATAAATAAATAAAGTTAAATAAAAAAAAAATCTGAAATGTTTCAGATTTTAAAGTACGTCCAAAGGGGCGTTTTTTAACATTTTGTGTGTTACCTTTCTTTATTAAATATCATGTTCCTCGCACTTAAACCATAAGATCCAGTGCAACAGCAATATCGCAAAATAGTTTTAAAACGAGCATATCTTTAGAATTTCCGATACAGAGACTCACGCGCTGGAGATAAAAATGTTTTTTCTGTACAACGTTGCCATTGCTCGCTTTGAAATCCTTGAGTTTGTTAATCAAAACTTCGTCAAAGTTTTACAAAATATGAAATCGATCATAAAACAAATTTCAAATTTCAAATTTGGTCTTCCACATGCTCATATTCGTTGGAGGATTACGTCATTCAAAATTCGATGACTCTATGTACCGTTATTTTATGACAATGTGAGAAATATACATACATTTAAGCAGATTTTCATTATTTAATTTCTTCAAATATAATGCAGGACTCTAACATTTTATGGCAACAGTTTGAAAAGTGAACCGACATTTATCCGTCCGACGCAAAATGCCAAAACGAAACTAATAGTCCTTCGGGATTCAAATCCCTTTGGACTAAAAAAAAACCTTATTTTATTCCCTTTCAGAAATGTTCAGAGAAAGTCAAGTACTATTTAATACCTATTTAATTATTAGGAATTAGCGAGTATTTCGCTAATTCCTAATAATTCTCTAATTTAAAATGAACTGAATAGAGCATTAATTATAAATTGACTTACATTTTTCTATTTAAAAGATGCCTCAGAAGCCAAAAAATCATGTCATATTTAAGAAAGTATTTTAGGAAGAAGCTCTATAAATAGAAAAGAAATAATGCATAATTTTAATATTAATAATACAATAAACTTTGATCTCAATTTTTGTATCTTAACCGAATAAAATCGAATTACCTTAATTTTTTTTTTCTAATGTAATTAACGAAAACTTGTGAAAATATTTCATTCAAATTAAACCATTCTGAGAAAACTGTCCTGTGAAAAATATAGCATTTAATTCCGTTCAGAATGAAATGTTGTTTAAAAATATGTTGTTTTCACATACTTAGGACTCTGAAGTGTTGTAGAAAAAGAAAATATATACATTTATATGTATATTTACGACGTAATTACAAAATATTTACATCCGAACGCGTCAAATCCCATAGAACTCAATGGTAAATGACCCAATGTTTTGGTCACCACGTAGGGATCGCCGGTGCTTCAGAGCAGGGTACGGGAGAAACTTGTTTAGGGCGACTCCATCTTACTTCCTACCTCCATGGTAGGGGAAGAGGGGTCGGAGACCCTTGGCCCCGTCCTTCCCCCGGGATGCTCTTCATCTGGGATGCTCTGGGGGCGGAACTGAGTTAAATCGCACTCAGTTCCTTGAGCACCTGTAAGAGCACCTGTAAGGTGCTCAAGGCTGTTGCCAACAACAGGCGTATCTTGCGCTCTTTGCCAGGAGGAATTTCGTAGGCTTGGGCTGACTATAGGTCAGACAAGTGCGCAATAGTCAACAAGTAGTTAAATTTCTTCTGTGCCAAGATGTATCTTCCATATTTTTAGGGACACAAAATATTAACGGTTTACAAAGTTCTATAGTAAAATTTAAGAAGTTACATTCAATAAAATGTCAGCAGAATATAGTCTATTGTCGTTCTGGCGATCCACAGTTAATTTATTCTTTACTCATAAATTTGCGATTTATCGTCTGCATAATACTATAAGTTCCATAAATCCACTTATCTTGAGAGAAAATGAAATTATGGAGTGATTTGCTTAACAACCAACAACGTTTATAAGTTTCAACAATAGTCATAAATGCAGCTAACTACAAATTCGAAGACGAATTAAATACAGATGATGTTTGCACATTTTTACAATGATTTCGGGGCTGTTAAATTAATGTTTAAAATCTAAAGAGAATATTTTTAATGTTCGATCGGATAGCCTTATTTCTAGGCTCTAAGTCTTCATCACGGTTTTTATAATACAAGGGAGTAAAATTTCTTGGAGGTATTGATAGCCATTCCTCTTCCACTACTTTCCAAACGGCCCACCATCGGCCGAGCCGTAAAGTCCCTGAACACTGATATTAGTTCTGTCCGAGGTTCGAATCCCGCGAACGGGCTGGCTGCATGGGTGTTTTCGAGGCTTTCTCCATGTGCAACGTGTGTACGAGAGACTTTCCTCCTCGAAGTCTTCCACGAAGGCATTCCTTCCATTAGGCAGGGAGCCCTCGTGGCTCTGCCATAATCACATAAACCAAACCAAACCTTCCACTACTTTCCAGAGTCCATCAGTTGTGGTGAGCTTGCGCTCCGAAACAGCTCTTTTCAAAAGAACAAAGGCGCAATACTCCATAGTGAAACATCAGCAGACGGAATACATCGAAAAGTATCAGTCTTCGTTTTTTCAAGGAATGCAGTGGTACTTTTAGAAGCATGACTTTGTTGCTTTCTCTTGATGAAGTTTTACTCTTTGAAAATCATAGGTGTAAAAAAAAAAAATGGCATTTCTTATATTCATATCGGACGTCAAATTGTCTCTTGATACTACGTTAAGTGGATTTTAACATTTTTTTTTTCCACTCTTCTTACTTTTAATTTCCGATTGTAAAAGAATTCTGCAACTTCATAAACTCCTTACTGAAACTTTCCTTCTACTGACGGAATCCTGTTTGTATACTTTTTTCTCTTCGTTTTCGATAATAAATAGACCTTGTTTTTCCATTCATTTAGGTAAACCCATGCTTCATTAAACATTACGATGTATTTTCATTTGTCTCCTGCTAACTAGTTTTTATATAGCTTTTTCCTCCCTTCGTTGAGCCACATGCCGCCACAAAACCTGGTGACCATGATAATACTTAAGTTAAGTACTAAGTCTTGGTTTATTAATTTATCTACTGTTGCTATGCTTTTAATGATGTTGCAACTGATTTCTGCGCCGGCGGACTTTCTCTTGTTACCAAGAGTTTAATTTTAGAAGTAAGGACGTACATTTTTTGGATATTCGTTTGGAGCTTTCCACACTAAAAAACAACTGATGGTTTTATCCTTTCCGATTTCTAATTTATTAGTTTTCATTTAGAAATCTTAATACCAGGCATTTCATAATGTTTTTGTGTTATGAAATAGGAATATTTCTCTTCGGAAAGCGTAAAGCCTTCCCTTCAATCTACAACTTGTATATATGCGACATTTTGAAAGAACAATGAATTTAAAATTAGCATATGATAGTTCTAGTTTCAAATAATAAGCTGCTGCCTGATTTTTTTTTTTTATTCCAGAACATGGGCGTTTTTTAAATTTTTCAAAGAATTCGTTCAAAAAATGCGTAAACATGTAAACACCTTCTGTACGAATGAATTCAACAGAAGTCTTAAACTAACTTAAGTTACGTTTAACAGTAACAGTAAATTTATTATTCGAAAAAAGAAACATGAAACTGTTATAAGATACATTTTGCTTTTAATCTCAGGCTTCTATGTATGTTATTCATAAGAGAAAGTAATAATTTAAATTAGTTAATTCATACTTAAGTAATTTTATATATATTCGCTTTGAACCTATGAGTAAAATGAATATTGAGAGGCGACATCCTGGATGAATAGAGATACGACCCGGGTTAGCATAATAGCAAAGCACACAAGGGCTTAAGGAAAGGGAAGCCTTCATGAAGCCTTCACAAACATGGTTTATGAAGCCATACATGGCCTTCATAAACCGCCTTCATAAACCATGTTTGTGAGGGAAGCCTTCATGAGCCATGTTTGTATACTGGCCTTCATGAACCATATTTTTAAGGGAAGCCTTCATGGGAAGCCTTCATGAACCATTTACTTTCCTACTATGATGCCTCTACAGCCACACGCAGCCCTTCTTCGAATTGCATCGTTCATCCTATAAACTCTCGCACTTAGATTATCTCCCACTTTGACGCTTATTTATGCTCTAAAGAGATACTATATCACTCCATCAGCGTGTTCTATCTAGGATAAGGCTTTTAAGATTATGTGCCTGCATTGGTGTAACTTAATACACCAGCGAAAAGCATTTTAAGGGATCCCAGCTTATTTTCATGGTACATATGAGGGAAAATCAGAAATGCGTCCATACAGCTAGTCCATTAGCTGAAATTTGAGTCCCAACCGAATTACCAGTGTTGGCGATCGTACCGCTTGGCCGCCAGTGTGCACAGAGGATTCGGAAAAATTGTTAATGGAAATTAAGTTATTGGCCATATAACACTGAAACGCAGTATACAGATATACTGCGCCATTTATTGCCTAGGTATGTTATTTTAAAACTGGGCTTCTTTATGTGTTTCTAGGTAAAAAATTAATAATCCTAATTCCGTTTTTCAAAAAGCATTTGTGATTTTTCATAGCTAATTCGATTCCTGTCTTACCTGTTCTCCTCAGCCAATTTGATTCGCATTTATCCCAGATCCACTAATACTCATCATGAATATTTCAACAAATCTGGTAAAAAGGAACACTCGGGAACGCTTCAAGAAACGAATTTTATTTGCATCCCCTGGCGAGAAACTTTCATGGTTTTCAGCTATCAAGAAACTGCAGTTTCACTTTTCTGGTAACAATTACCTGTTAAACTACCTACTAAATTACCTTCAAACCTAAGCCTTGGTGGCCTTATTAGGAGTACTCCCGACGTACTCCGTCCATTCCGCCCAGGAACACAACCTCCTATCGAGCGCTTTTTTCCAGCCCATTACGGCTTTCTTTCACTCTCTTTATCGAATGCCTTCTTTTAGCTGTTTCATATTTCATTAACGAAGATGCAGAGGTAATTGCATTTAATTACGAATGTACTCCGTAATCAAAGCGCCTTGGTCTAGGAACACTTCCTTCCCTGGGAATCCTCTCCTCGACTCCGTATACTATTATCATATGGAATGCCTCGAATTGCATTCAGTATTCCCAAATTTTGAATAGTGAAAATACACTATATGCTATATTAATTAACTGAGTTATGTATCCTGATTTTATTCTTACTGATGATATAACGAAGTCTTTCAAAAAATTCGGGGCTCGTACATTTGTTACAATACCATGCATATATTCCACATCTCACTGTTTCACCACTACGCGAAGTCTGAGGTCTTTAACTTATATTTTATCCATTCTCGTGAATAATCTGTTCTCAGAATGTTACCCAAGACATAAGATCATTAATTTTATCTTTCAGAGGTGATCAGTCTCTAGTTATTTAACAAACTAAAGTATATTATTATTATTATTTATGTGTTCCGCCTTAAGGCACTACACGGAAGGGAGGAATGCCTTCGTGAGAACTTTCTAAGGGATTGGATTGGACTGGATTGGATTACTTAATTATGGCAAAGCACACGAGGGCTATCTGCCTGAAGAGAGGGATGCCTTCGTGGAGGACTTTCTGAGGGAAACTGGCTCGTATACAAGTTACACATGGGGGAAAAACGAAAACGCCCATGCAGCCAGCGCGTTCGCGAGATTCGAACCTCGGACCAAACTACCAGTGTTCAGCGTCTTTACCGCTCGGCCGCTGGTGGGCCCAACTTTCTAAGGGAAACGTGGTCATATTAACACGTTACACATTAGGGATAACCACGAAAACGCTCATGCAGCCAACCCCTTTCCCTGAATTCGAACCTCGGACCGAACTACCAGTGTTCAGGGACTTTACCGCTCGGCCACTAGTAGGCAAACTAAAGTACATAAAAGAAATAAATACATTTATTAAAAATTCAAATTTTTATTTTATTTTGAATAATATATCAATTGATATGATTAAATACATGTAGCATTATTATAATGAATAAATGATATTTTTAATGTCATATATTATTATGTATCTGGTACTGAATCATTTGAATTTCAGTATTGTAGATTGTATTTGTTAATTGATATGCAGGACATATGCAACAAGCGCAGTAGCACCGGGCAGCAGAATTTGTAAAATTTTTTTAGGAAGTTATTGGGCGGCAGATTGAAGTGATTGCACCGGGCGGAGAAAGAAACCTAGCGCCGGCATTGTTGATATGATCTAATTGAATTTCACGTTAAGATTAGGAGAGCTAGCCATTCACTTTGAATTTGCATGTAGACTGCGACGTGTAAATAGCAACATGTTTTCGATATTAAAAACTACTAATATGATTTAATCTGTTGTAGAATAGAACCCAGACGTCACAAGTTTTAAATCTAAACCGGGAAACGCCAACAGGTGCTGTCGGCACAATATTTGTTATTTAGAATTCTTATCAAAGGCAAAACAAAAGAACGTATATGAATTTCTTAACCTTTCGTATCACAAAAGTAGGTCACCAGGTTGGTGAGGAAGCTGAGTCGCTTTCGGAAGATGGTATTTAAAGGATATCTACACTGCAGCGGTTACTTCCTGAAAATCGGGGTCGTGAGGGAGTGACTGGGACCAGCCATTTCCTCACTTCCTCGTTTCCAACAGCTGTCACTTTCTCAATGTTGTGAGGACTTTAAAAGTATATCCACCACATTTGGCTCCATATTACTCGATTTGGCATCATCTAAAGGAGAATGAAAGGAATTTGCTGAAAAGAATTTTAGAACAATCTTCATTCACACCATTATAGCAAAAACTAACTCTATTTCTGCACTCAAAGTGGGTTTTCAAAACTAAAACTATGCGAAAAAGTCATGTAAAAAGTATAGCTATGTGAAGGAAAAATGGAAAAACAGTGCAAACAATTGGCAAATCAATAATAACAAAGTATTTAATTAGGTATTTAATATTATTTTTTTATCCATTGAAACATATTTTCGGTTTCAAATATTTGGTTAAATATTTATATGATATTTACTAATTTTTTTTATTTAAAAACCTCATGAAAATGTTTATTTATATATAACTTAAATCATTTTCCTTAATGGAAATAAGAAGTCATTCCAGAATACAAAAACTTTATTTTGATGATTTAAACAAGGATGATTACTAAATATTGCATGTATTATTATTTTTGGACAATAAATAGATGCTCTTGAGTAAAATCATAATTAATTCCTTTTCGCAACTCAAAACATTCAGTTGTGTTGTTACCACAATCATGAAATTCGGTAGCATGGTGCATAGTTACGCTAGTGTCATTTTAATACTAGAGTCTATAGTACACAAAACATGCATCTGTAATACATTTTCGAAATTAGCTATTATCACAGTAAAAGCTGCACAGGAATATTTCACTTTACAACAACACTGACACCAAATGCAGAATAATAGATACAAGAAATATTCGGCTCTAGTGTAGAATTGGGTGCCCCTTCGATTAGCGACAATTTTTTGTAAAATTTTGGCAATGAAATCTTATTTCTGGTTACTATGATAGTGTAACTTTGCTTTAACCTCCTGATTTTTTTTAAATAAAAATAGATTGATGTGTACGTGGACAAATTTAAACAGTGCGCAATGCCTAGTTTGTGCAATTCTGGGATTTTTTTTAAGTGAAAACAGATCGATGTGTACATGGACACAGAGTTTATGCAATTCTTTGACTTTTTATTTTGGTTTTGTGTAGCGGCCATCTTGAAATTATGTCTTCCTGGCGCCGATCTTGGCGTCAAAAAGAATCGCCAAAAAATAAGGGGCACCCAATTGTAAACTTTTACCGAAATATTCTAAGATCAATAATAATAAACTACGTTAACCTTTTTATGTGCCAACAATTGATCTCTCACTTACACAATTCCCAAATCGTCTGACTACCATTTCTTTTGGCACTACTGTATAGTTCCCAGAGATCCCTTAGTTTATTAAAAAAACTGTAAGCCAATCAAAGATGCTTAATGAATTATAGCACTCAACACTAGTACATCGTCCCATATTTTCTTCCCGGCGTTCAGGAAAAGTGATTAATAGAGATTTTTTTTTCCTAGTCAAAATGTCTTTCCCTAGAGTATTTTTAAGATTTAATATTTTAAGACCATTTTTTAAGAATTTGTGCAGCAATTTAGTTTTCATAGAATTAGCGCTTTTAGTTTTTATGGTAATAAAATATTATATTCATAGTTAAACTCTTATTTTACAGAAATATCTTAGTATTATTTACTGCAGTATATTTAGCTTTAGAATAGTATAGCATTACCTATTACTAATTAAATTTTTAAGATAATAATTTTATATTCAAGATTTATAATTATATTACCTAATGATTAGAGCTTTTAGTTTTTTGTAGTGGTATGATATTACATACTGCAGTTTCTATATAGCTAGTGGCACACCAGCGGCCGAGCGGTAAGGCCGCTGAACACTGGTAGTTCGGTCTGAGGTTCGAATCCCGTGAATTAGGCAGATAACCCTCGAAGCTTTGCCATAATCCCACAAATACACTATATAGTTAGTAAAATAAAATACACGTATTCTAATTTTTATATATTCAGGTTTTTTTTTTTGGGGGGGGGAGGGGGTATTTAGTACTTTCAGTAACCTTTTTACACAAATTAAATATACACTTACTAATTAAATTTTTAAGGCAGGAGTAAATATTTAATGTAGAAATAGAGACAAGCAGATGTGAAATTTAAATTAAAATTAAGGCTAAATAATTCACCGTTACGATAGACTTAATTAATTAATTCGTTTAAACTGTTGTGATGTTTAATTCCTAACTATGCATACGTATAAGAACTTAAAATACAGACTTTTAAACTACTTTTATTTGGCTTTATTGATGTTCATAATTATCAAATTTAATTAGTAAATCACGAATTTGATCTAATGAACATAATTCTAATAAAAAATTAATATTAGATTACTCATGAAAAAAAATTTGCCTACTTTCCCATCATCATACACATTAAGCTTCACTAGAATCTTTAATCTTTAACAGAAGTACAGAAAGCAGTATTTGCACCTCAGAACAACTTTGGCGCTTTATTACGAAATTAAGGATTTATGGCAACCTCGATGAAAAGAACAAAGAAGAGAGTGAAAGTTTTCTCTCGAGACTTGAACATTAGAAGAATTTCTTAGACATACAGCGCAAGTGAAAGTGTGTTTCCTCAGGCAAAATTTCCACCTGTATCTATATATATATATCTTATAGACAAATGAAAATGTATTCCTCTGGAGAAAAGTGTGTAATAATTAGAAATTTTATATTCCGTTGTACTGCCTGCAATCCAGAAAACTGTAAGTGGAAATGAATTTAATATCTAATTTCGATTTATTATTATAAATTTATTTTAAAATAAGATGAATCTAAAGAACCAAAAAAGAAATATTAAATTCTTTCTTTTAAAAATTTCTTTAAAAATTCTTTTCAATGTAAAATGTATTGATTTCATAATAGGTGTTTAATTTTAAAGATAATTTGTGACAGTGGCCTTAGTCGTAGACAAACTATGACTTTAGGCTCTGCATTCAATTACATTAATATTTGCATTAATCTGATTTTTCTGCATTTTATGTTTCGTTTCATCTAATTAGAAGAAAACTATTATAACAGGTCAGTTCTATGTAGTCCTTTTAGCATATTCTCATTTTGTGAACACCCACATCCATTTATTAGTAAAATGTAGTTCACGCGTGCACTTTCCAATGCGCACATTCTTAATCTCTAAAATGTCAGTCTTTGATTAAGCTGACTATACGTACTATTTTGAATAGGATAGTACCGTTCTTTTTGACATTCCCCGGCTGTCCCGTTATGTTGATAAAGCTATCAATCTTTTTGCCATTTGCAATAAAAGCTATAAATATGTTTGTTTACAAGTTAGTCGTAAATTAATATTCATCAACGGCAACTCTGTCCTGGTTGTCTAAGCCCGTTTAATGAGTTGATAAGATTTTTTTTAACTTCCTTTCTCAATAAAAATGTCCTGCTACTATGGATGACGATTTTTTTGGACAAAATTGTTTGAAATTCTGTGTCATTTGCGATAAGACAAGTTTCTACGTTTCCGTTATACCCTTTTTTCCCGTTGTATATTTTTTCGTATATAGTCAAAGTATTAATATATTGAGACGACACAAGCTATTCTAGGTGTAAAAATAAAAACTGAATCATAGAATGTTACAAATGTGCTGAATGGCCGAAATTTGTTGTGTAGCATATCATCACCAGAGAGATATTCATTGAATTATTCTTCTTGTCAAATTACTGTCCGTCTCTAAGGACGAATTTAAACTTTTATATGGGTTCTATTAATGAAGATCTAACCATTATTATTATCATCTTCTTCTTCCTTTAACTTCTGTCCTACCTATCCTATCTGATGTCCCGTTTTTATTTCATGGAAATATGATCAGCTTACTTTTGATATGCTTGATAAAGTGACCACAGCATCAAAAATATTTATTTATTAAATATTTCCTTTCTTTAGGTTGGCAACATGCTTCTTTCTATTTATCCCAGGCCAGAAGGAAAAGTCATTCCTGGACTAAGCCATTAAACTAAGATACTGATGTGTTAGGTGCTAATCTGTTCGCCACATATAAATTTTAGTTTCATTTTTGGCATCGATTCCGGCTTGATTTTTACATTTAAATTAAAATTTTATAATTTCAAAGAGATTCTTATTTAGTTTTTCAAAATTTCTTGTAAAATTTACAGTGGCATCTTCGAAGGTTGTTGCAAGAATTTAGAACTGACGAAAACAGAGACAGGTCACTCTTGTTTGACTCATTGATAGAAATGAATCTGATAAGTACTTGTATATAAAACGTAAAAAGTTATAAATAAGGCAGAGAGGAAAAAGTCAAGGTAACTTATTAACCTAAAATTGTATATGAAGACTGGAAAACGATAACATATTAGCTGTTGTAATATAACTATAATATATTTTTAAAAAGTTCTAGGCTTAATTTTTTATGGTGTGTTGTGAACATACTGCGTATCAAGGCAGCTTTACATCATTTACCTACTTAAAGGCTTAAATAAATTTTAAGGGATACTTTGGATTATATATATTTTATTTTATTTTTTAATTTCTAAGTAAGAAAATGTAAAAGATTTAAAAAGTTAAAAAGATCATATGTTTATAATAAATAATAATAATTCATTATCTAGTATAGTTGAAACAAGTTACTTTAAAAAACAAGTACTTTTCCGTTTGGCCGGCGCAAATCTCGCCAAGCAGACTTTATTGGCGACAACATACAGTATACACATAAAAAATATTTAAAAAAATGTTAGTTCTAAGATTTTTTTTTTTTTTTTTTTTTTTGAAGGCATAAACATTTTAATATCGCTTAAAATTTTATAAAAAGCCAATAAATAAAGACAATAAATTTGTAAAAAGACATTAATTTAAGAATTTACTATACTTTCATGGTTCAACATCTTGATTCGCCGGTTCATATCACGTGACCCCAAGCGATTTCATCTCACGTAAACTACTCTACAAAAATCTAATGCTCTCAGTAATTATCTACATTAATTTCAAGTTAAATCTTAATTTCGAACACAAGTTTAAATGCAAGAAATATTTCAATTCGTACGAATAGCTTACTCAGAAATTATGTAAAGCTGCAGTGCTTTACTTCGCTAATGCATTCTCATTAGAATTGATGAATTTAACCCTTGACTTATATTTTCTATATTTTCGGCTTCGGGTAAGCGCTGTGATTGCATCCTGATTGACTTAATTACCGAAAATGGCCTTAGACATAAAACTGAACTATCTGATAAAAATTCTATGTAATTATATGCCACTATTGAAAGAAACAATCAATCTGATAAGAAAAAGCTGCGACTTGTTTTGAAAATGAGGCGTAAAAGGTTACCAGAGAGAATATTCCGTTTGGCATCGGTTGTACCATTATTAGCGACTTTATCGCTTGCGCCGGCAAAACGGAAAAGTACCAACAAGTCTTCTCACATACTAAGTGTAATAAACGAATTATTATGTAAAACATAATTAATTTCATTCACTTTTTGTAAATATTTCCCAATAAGAATATTTGCAAGTATGAATTCTCGCAAATATGTTTGGAGAATTTTATTTTTGCAAAATGAACTGACCTGAACATTACAGTAAATTTTAAATTTTAATAATAGCTTTTGACATAGTGAAATTTATTACGTTGATGTCTGTAAAATAATAGCTGCAATAAAAACAATTAATTCTCATTTAAATTAATAGTTTATTGCATTTGATTTTTATTTGAGCAAAGCTAATAGCATTTACTACAAAGATTTGTCCTTCTCTTTATTATTTTCTTACATAAAGATGTGTCATTTTAAATAACAAGCAGATTTTCTCCCCTTTTTTATGCTGAAATAATCCCCGAGGAAAAAAATTTACAATTTCGTGTAATAAAATTAATCGATCCATTAGCATTAATTAAAAATATATTCGCTCGGTCGGTATAAATATAGGTTGCTAGTTAGCAACTAAGAACATTTTGTAAATACAGAAATTTACTTCAAGTCTGCTTTCTGAGATCAATTATCTAGTATTTTTAGGCATTTATTTTTTTCCTCGAAAGAATATCAGCTGCCGTATAAACCAACAGCGTAAACAAAGGTGCATTTAGAGAAAATTAATTACTGTTTTTTCCTGACTGCATACTACTTATTAAGTATAATTTATTTATTTACTTCGTAAATTAAACATTTCGTCCGATAGAGGCCATACAAAAATTAAACTTTTCATTTCTACGTAGAAAACTGCCACAAACACATAAACTAACTTCATTCTATTTGAAATGTTTTTGTAAGCGGAAGTGTTCTGTAGTACCAACAGTTCCAATTATGAAACCGTGCATAACATCAGGCTTCAGAAAGCTTTGGTAATTCACAATTGTTAGTCTACATTATTTTTAGAATATTACTGAATTTGTATCAGTAATTCCAGTACATTTGTTCTTAAAAAAAATAAATGTTGTCAAGAGAAGGCTTTTGGGTGAATATATAATTTACTTTGTTTGCAAACACATAAAAATGTCATCAAATTTTACATTCTTCGTTTGGAGAATATTCAACAAGTGATTCGTTGATTAATTTATATATCATATCCGTATCAAAAACAAAAGATACCAGTGAAATCAGCAATAAATCTATATCTGTTAAAAGGAACTACAGATTTACATAGAATGGTCGAACCCAAAACGAATACAGCTTTTTTATAATGAAAGTTTTTAATTATTTGGGATTAAAGTCATTACCTAAGCAAGATAAATCTTTGTGAATGATAAACCTTTAAAAAAATTTTAACTTTCCATCAAAGAAGACATTCCACTATTAGAAATAACATTTTGAAGCTTGTCATTCTTTCATTTCATCCTTCTGTAAGTTACAAAATTATACGGATTCTCCAGAGGTTCAATTTTTCGAGTCATTTTCTCACCTATCAATTAAATCCACGGTTCAGTTCTTAAAGAATTCCATTTATGAGTTTAATTCTTGGGGAGTTTATAGCATATCTTTTGTGTGGTTTCAGAAATATCTGCTAAACTAAAAAAGCGTTAAAGTTTCGCATCAAGGAACATGAATCTTATGATCGAAAAGGCGAAATTAGTAAGTCCTCAATAGCTAATCATTGTTGGAAATTTAATCACAATTTTGACTTATTATCTAAAAGCTTGACTTATTAGCAAAAATTATCCAAAAAGCTTCATAGTTCGTGAGTTGTATTTCCTTGAAACTTTTCTCATTCACGAAGATTTATATTGTTTGTTTCATGACTTTAATTTCAAACCAGCCCTTCTTAATGCTTTTAAAATTCTAATAACTTAATTTTTCAATTCTCGTTCGTGTGTCTGCAGCCAAGGAGTTACTTTCTGGTATAATTTGTTTTTCTGCTCCTGTTTTCCCTCGAAATCGATACAGTGTCAACTAAAATCTACGCCTAACACAAGCTTGTTGCTTTGCCTAATCTTAAGTAGATTCTGATTTCGCTTTCTCGTGCTGCTTATTTCCGATACGTGTAATAATATATACAGCGTCTATGGAATTTCTAGGTAGCAATTATGTTCTACCTCTTCTTTGGCTCATGTGGTTCACTTTGGTTCATAGTTGGTGATTTCCTAATCCGTGATCGCTTAACAACTGGCACAACACACACCAACCACGACTTTAATTATTCAATTTTTGTAAATAAATCGAAACCACATAAACTGGCATATGCCAAACGTACACCCAATGTCTCTTCCTCTCTATATACTGCCTTTGTAGTAGCAGTTTTTACCGCCCATGATAGCTGCATACGATGCGGATTTTTGTGCATTCCACAAGTTGATCCGAATTATGATTCACCTCTTCTCTATAAGTTATCAATATGATGATTGTGGCTTTGATAACTCTTTTCTTTCAAAGTGTTGCACAATTAATGGCCTGCAATACATCTTCAAAATTAGCAGTGTTTTTATAAACAAGTTTTTACACGCTTCTTTGATTGTAATAGTATTTGATTTTTACTTAATATGTTTCACAAACAATAATCACTTAACACATGAACTGTATTTCTTCACTTTTATTTCATTGCACTAATTATAAATAAGATGTCAGCGATACGAAATAATTGATACAAAATAAGCGAGCCATTCTACATGGCTGTCACAAACACAATTCTATCAATCAATTATCTTGTTGCCACACATAAAGTTCAAAACTAAAGGAAGAAAAACAAAAGAAATTTACGCTGTTTGCAACAATAAAATGAAGCAAACGATACTCACATAAACATTTTCAACAGTTGGAGCACTTTGAAACTTCTTAGTCTGTAAAAGATAAACATAAGAAAAATAATACAAAATATTATATGCGAAGCAGTTCATAGTTTTTAGTCTGAATAGGAACAGGACACAATTTCACGACTGGTCGTTTTATGACACCATGACCAGTTTTACTAATAACTCTGACTCTATGATCTGAGCCCGGATGAACAGCAATTATTCTCCCTAACCTCCATTTAAGAGGCGGAAGATTGTCTCTTCTTTGATGAGGACTAAGTCATTGACTTCTAAATTGTTTTGACTTTTTTGCCATTTAGGTCTTTGCTGAAGCTGAGACAGGTATTCTCGATTCCATCTTTTTCAGAAGTGCTGAAAAATAAACTGTCTCACATGCCATCTGTCAAGGTGATTGAAGGGACTATAATTTAGGTCTGGTTCAGGTATGGCAGTTAAAGACGTTTCTATTAGGAAATGATCAGGTGTTAATGCAGTTAAATCATTTGGATCAGCCGATGTTGGACACAATGGCCTAGAGTTGAGACAAGCCTCAACCTGCGCTATCAAGTTCTGAAATTCCGGATAGGTCAGCACAGTATCACCAACAGTCCTTTTTAGATGTAATTTCATTGACTTTACTGCCGAGTCCCAAAGTCCACCAAAATGGGGAGATGATGGCGGGTTGAATATCCATTTTATTTTCTCTAAAGACAAAAATTTGTGAATTTCTTGATTTTGCTTACATTGCAAAAAAACATTTTCTGATTTCTTTGTCTTCACCTTTAAAGTTAGTACCGCAGTCACTATAAATCTCAAATGGTTTTCCTCTTCTTGCAATAAATCGTTTCAATTCACTTAAAAATGCCTTTGTTGACAAATCTTCTACCACTTCAAGATGTGCCTTGATTACAAAACACACAAATAAGCATACGTAACATTTAAGTGATTTTTGTCCACGTCCTGCGCGATGTTTAATCATGAACGGTCCAGAAAAATCTATTCCAGTTCGATGAAATGGTCGCGATTGTGTTACTCTAGATTCCGGTAGATCAGCCATTATTTGACTTGCAGTTTTAGCTCTAAGTTTGCAACACGTGATACAAGATCTTAGTACTTTTCGGATAGCAGATCTAGCAGCTATGATCCAAAATTGCTGTCTAATTAAAGATAGAAGTTCTGGTACTGCATGCAGATATTTGACATGAAAGTGTCTAATTATGATTTCTGTCAGATTGTGTTTTGAAAGTAATAAGATTGGATGTTTTTAATTTTCTGATAGTTGCGTATTTTTCAGTCTTCCTCCTACACGTAACACTTTGTTGTCATCTAAAATTGGACACAAGCTAAGGAGGTTGCTGTTTGTAGGTAAGTCCTTTCCCAACTCCAAACATTGAATTTCTTTTAAAAAGTGAAATCGCTGTATTATTCGGACAATACAGAAAGTTGCAGCTCGAATTTCATTACTAGATAAAAAAGACGTATTTCTTTCTAGATATGCTACTTTAGAATTCGATATGAATCTTAATATCCAAGCAAATATGCGTTGTAACTTTGGAAATGAAGATATATTTGATATAATAACAAGTTCCTGTACAGGTTCAGAAACTACAAATGAGACTGTTTTACGTGCATCTGGTAATGCCTCTTCATCTATAAGAATATTTTTAGACAAGGCAGTCTCACTGCACTTTAACCAAGAAGGACCATTCCACCGCAATTGATGAGATAATAGTTCTGCAGGAAATAACCCACTTGAAGCAGCAATCAGCTGGATTTTCTTTTCCATCAACATGACTCCAGTTCTCAGGTGGTAAGATGGATTGTATTTCAGAAACTCTATTGGATACGAATACTTGCCATTTTTTAGGATCTGACCTTAGCCATGACAACACGATTTGTGAATCACTCCAAGCTTGCACTAAATCAAAATTTATAACTAATGCAGCTTTTACAGACTGAATCAAGCGTGCCAATAACACTGCTGCACTTAATTCCAGTCTTGGAATCGTAATAGATTTTAATGGTGTTACACGAGTTTTAGCTGTTACAAGTTTAACATTAATGTCAGAGTTATTGCAAGTTTTGATATAAATAACTGTTGCATAACCTCTTTCAGACGCATCACAAAATCCGTGATGTTCACATCGAAAATAATCAGGTAGAAGAATTTTCCTAGGTATATTTATAGAATTCAAAAGTTTAACTTCTCTACATAGATTTCTCCAATTTCGATCAATCTCTTCTGTTACAGGATCATCCCATGATAATTGTAATTTTCACAATTGCTGAAGGATCATTTTAGCGAGAATTACTAAACGGAGCTATCCACCCCAATGGGTCGAATAGCTTTTTGAATGACAAAATAATCCTTTTAGTCGGAACACTTTGATACTCTATTACACCGACATTGCATTTGAATTCATCATTGTCCGGATGCCATTCCAATCCCAGAACTTTCAATGTTTTGTCCTCTATTACACAATGAATATTGTCACTATCTGTGTTTGTTAAGCCAGAGGTTTTTAACAATGACAGTTCACTTGTCGACCATTTGTGAAGCTCAAAGCCACCCCTTTTTAGCAGTTGTTGCAATTCGTCTATCAATGCAATACCTTCCGAACTATCTTTTACACCAGTTAACATATTGTTGCGTGCGTACGGGTTCGTTATGAAATGAATGCACAAGTCCGATGCAAAATGAACAAAAATTTATTATTATCACAACAAAAATGCTTAAATCTCAAATTATCATGCAGTATTACAATACCTCAAAGTAGTTATCTTTTAACTACTCAAATGTCCAATAGAACGTAATTCAAAACAGCTAAAGAAAGCTAATCCGCGAATTCGCTACAATCAACAAGAGCAGTTTTCTAAACAACAACAAACTAAGCAACTACTACAAACTGAGATGTTTTCCTCCTTTTATAAGATTTTAAAATCATGCGCTAGAATTTTCTAGTACTTTCTCGAAATCAAAAAGAGTTATTTATTTATTTAATGCACGCGCTCTTGTATTTTCAATTTTCCGGCTTAGCTTTCTTTTAATATTCGACACGCGCTGCACTGCGCGAGAAATAAAACCATTTAATTTATAATTGAACTAACATTAGCTTTTTAAATACCAAATTCGTAACACTGCCCCCTTCCCAAGGACTGCACGTCCCGGGCAGTACAATCCCTGGACAAGAAGCCGAACTTACAACTGAGGCATAAACATTACATTACAATATCAAACAACATGAACAATAAATGCAATAGCTAACTTAAAGAAATCATTTCAAATACACACTTAGAAACAAAAAGGACCATGGTCTTATACTATTTACAATTATTTACATTACGTATTATGGCCATAGTAATGAGCTAACCTGTCGTAATGAACGACTTTAGGTTTAGAGTTCGAAGACTTACGAATCCGAACCACGACGTCATTCAGCCTTTTTAGGACTGTGTACGGGCCATCCCAAGGTGACTGTAATTTCGGACAAAGTCCTTTCCGTCGAGTCGGATTCCACAACCACACCTTGTCTCCTTCGTGGAATTGATGTTCAGTAGCTCTTGTGTCTTATCGGGTCTTCATCTTCTCCGTCGCCAAGTTGACTCGCTCTCGTGCATAGTTGTGCATCACTTCAAACCGGGCCTGGAGATCTTGAATATGTTCCTCAGGCGATGAAGGAGCATCCGGAGGGCGACCAAACAAGAGATCACAAGGCAGACGAAGGTCACGACCGAAGAGCATCTGTGACGGGGAATAGCCGGTAGTCTCGTGGACCGCACTGCGGTAAGCCAGTAAAAACAGTGATAATTCTTGTCCCAGTCCTGCTGGTTTCTGGAAACCACTAATGAGAGGTTATTAAGGATGGTTCGATTGAACCTCTCTACCATGCCGTCCGACTGGGGATGTAATGGCGTCGTCTGGGTTTTGTCAATGCCGAGTAGTTTGCATAGTTCTTTGATTACTACCGAGGTAAAATTCCTTCCCTGATCGGAATGTAACTGAAGAGGTACTCCGAACCTGGGAATCCAGTGCTGTATCATCACCTCAGCTACTGTAACAGCCTCTTGGTCAGGAATAGGATACGCTTCAGGCCACTTGGTGAAGTAATCAATGACAACGAGTATGTATTTGTTGCCATCAGCAATTCGTGTCAGAGGCCCCAAGATGTCAAAGGCGATACGTTCAAACGGCGCACCTACGTTGTAACGTTGCAGCTTGCCTCGGCTGCGTTTTCTCGGTCCTTTCCGACCTGCACAGGCATCGCAAGATCGGCACCACTTTTGCACGTCATCCTTTGCATTATTCCAGTAAAAGCGCTCACGAACTCTCTGTAAGGTCTTTATAATTCCAAAGTGACCTCCTGTAGGACTGTTATGTAGTTCTTTAAGGACATCAGGAATCCGGGATCTTGGAAGTATCAGTTGCCATCGGAACGTCTTCCCATCATCCGATTCGAATTTCCGGTATAAGACGCCGTTTCGAATGTGAAGTGAATCCCAGAGTGCCCAGTATTGTTTTGTTGTAGGACTACAGATAGAAATGTCCTGCCAAGTAGGTTTTCTGTTTGATGACTCCATTAAATCAATTATGGGTTTAATGTCGCGGTCTTCCAGCTGGTCTTTCCTGACTTCATCATCACTCCACGGGTCTCAATCAGCCGATGTTGATGTTGTAATTTGTCTTGCGACCGGAGTCAGCAGCTCGTATTTCGCTTCCACCCTGGAACAATATCGGCATCTTTCTGGGCAAAGTCGTCTAGACAGAGCGTCGGCGTTCCCGTGTGATGATCCCTTACGATGTCGGATAGTGATGTCATATTCTTGGAGTCTCTGTATCCACCTGGCTATTTGACCCTCAGGATTCTTGAAATTTAAAAGCCAGGTCAATGATGCATGATCGGTGCGGAGCAGGAATTTTCTGCCGTATAGATAGTGATGTAACTGTTCTACAGCTTTGACTATGGAGAGCAACTCTTTCCTGGTGACACAATAATTCCTCTCCGGTTTAGACAGGCACTTGCTCCAGTACGCCACTACACGTTCTTGGCGGTCTATTTCTTGGGACAAAACAGCACCGACACTTTCATTGCTCGCATC
The DNA here is from genome assembly GCF_044657685.1 of Stegodyphus dumicola. Classification (NCBI taxonomy): domain Eukaryota; kingdom Metazoa; phylum Arthropoda; class Arachnida; order Araneae; family Eresidae; genus Stegodyphus; species Stegodyphus dumicola. The sequence goes on from NC_140769.1 coordinate 36,102,215, forward strand.
CGTGTCGAGAATAAATGGTCTGTCGAGCTGAGGCTACGTCAGGATTGGAGCAGATGTTAAAGCATCCTTTAAGTTGTTAAATGCATCCTCGCATTCTTTTGTCCACAAGAACTTTTGCTTAGTCTCTGTCAGCTTGTGAAGGGGTTTTGCGATGGAAGAAAAGTCCTTCACGAATCTCCTATAGTAGGTGCAAAGCCCTAGGAAGCTTCTCAGCTGATGGACATTTTCGGGACGTTTCCAGGATTTAACGGCTGACACCTTTTCAGGATCCGTGCACACACCTTCTGCAGAGATGACATGTCCCAGGTAAATCACTTCCTTTCGGAACAATTTGCATTTAGCGGGACTCAGCTTTAGATTGGCTTCTTTCAGTTTCTGAAGCACCTTTCTAAGATTTTCTAGATGCTCTTCAAAACTCTTTCCGACTTTGATAATATCGTCCAGGTATATCAGACAGGCTTCATAGGAAAGACCTTTCAAAACAGTCTCCATGAGGCGTTCGAATGTTGCCGGCGCATTACACAGTCCAAACGGCATCACCTTGAATTGCCAAAGCCCTTATCCCGTAGTAAATGCCGTCTTTTCTCGGTCATGAGGGTGTATTTCTACCTGCCAATACCCACTCTTTAAATCAAGCGTTGAGAACCACTTGCTTCCAGAAAGAGTGTCTAGAATGTCGTCAATTCTAGGAAGAGGGTAACTGTCTTCGTAACCTCATTCAACCGGCGATAGTCAACGCAAAATCTTGTTGAGCCGTCTTTCTTTCTGACGAGAACGATGGGAGATGCCCATGGACTTGCTGAAGGCTCGATGACATCGCCTTCTTCCATATCTTTTAACAGTGTTCGCACCTCTTTCTGTTTAGCAAACGGTAGACGCCTTGGATGTTGCTTGATCGGGGGATGATCGCCGGTATCTATTCTATGTTGTATCAAACTAGTTCGACCCACGTCAGAAGACGAGCGGGAGAAAACAACTTGAAGATCTTTAATAACGCGATCGGCAGCATTCTTCTCTTCATCGTTTAATTGCGCATTCTGAAGTAACTCTGATGTAATGCTTTCTGAAGCACGGATTCTTGGATGTTACTCTTTCTTTCAACGGTGGTTACTGGAGTACATGTTGCAACCACTTCACCTTTCTTAATAACTCTCGCCTTCTCAGTTACATTGGCGACTCTCACCGGGATAACCGTTCTGGATAGGTCGACGAGTGTTGAGGCTACTAGTACTCCTTTTGGGCTATTACAGTTATCGGGATATTCTATGATGCCGTAGCGAAAATTTCTATTTTCGGCTATGGATCCAGGAAGTAAAAACTCGGTTCTTGCGGGAATTGTGATATCATCTTGAGCTATAATTTTCTGGATAGATTTCACTCCATCATTAATTCCGAATAGGGCTATGTCCTCAGATGTAATTCAATTCGTCAATGTAATTCAATTCGTTATTTTCAAAGTCCAAAGAAAAATTGTATTTCCTTAGAAAGTCCAATCCGAGTATGCAAGAATCAGTGATCTCTGCTACATATGCCGTGTGATGGTAAGGGGCACTTCCAAACGTGATGTTAACGTTTATTTTTCCATCGATGTCGATCTTCTCACCGGACACAGTCTGGAGGGTAACGCAGGGCGGCGTCCAGATAAGTTTATTTCCCAGTTTTTGAGCCAAATCTTTTCGGATGATGGTAACGTTGGCTCCTGTATCTATCGTCATATTGCAGGGAACTCCATTAATATGTCCTATTATAAAAAGTCCATTACTGCCGCCTCTCACTGCAGAAATCTAAAACGCTTTAAACTGGGGCTTTTCATTATCTGGAAACCTCCGCCCCGTGAGATGGCCACTAATTAGTTTCCCTGCTGTTTGTTAGGAGCGGTCTTAACATCCGTACCCTGGGGTATTCTGCAGTTTCGTCGTATGTGTCCTTCAGCACCGCAGTTCCAGCACTTAACGGTCGGTTTCTTCTCACAAATATTCCGTTTCAAGGCGTTCAGTTGTCTAGTTAAATCGTCTAGACGAGCGGTGACTTTATCCCCTGGCTCCTGGACTTGATCAGCTCTGACTGGTTGGCGGTCTCAACGAGTGGCTTGCTGGGCTGCCTCGAATTTCATGGCGTACACTAAAGCGCTTTTCAAATCTTTAACATCCGCCATTCGCAGTGCTTTCTGTATTTCAGGGTCCCGGATGCCATCGACGAAATATTGCAGCGATAGGATTTCCCTCGTTTCTCTCGGGCACTCCGTAAAGGCGAGGTGGGACAGCCTTTCAACATCCGTGGCGAGTTCCTGGAGTGATTCGGTGGGCTTCTGTTGACGGGATTTTAATTGAAGCCTTCTGTAGTCTTTTAAACATTTCTCGCCAAAGCGCAGCTCCAATGCGCCGGATAGAGCTTCGAAGTCAAGTCTTTGGTTTTCAGGAAGCGTCTGCAGGATATCCGCTGCGTCTGCTCTCAGCGAAGCGGCGAGATGACAGGCCTTAGTTTGGGAATCCCATCCATTCGCATCCGCCACTATAGAAAATTGTGTTTTATACACTTGCCAGGAGGTCTTCCCATCATAAGTGGATAACTTCAGAGAGGGACGAGCAGGCATGGGTAAAAATTTAAAACCATCACTATTGTTCCCTGCCATCGCTACGAATTTCTTTAAAATATCCTCTTCTTTGGCTACTGCAGAAACCCTATCATCAATTTGTTGTTCGATTTGGTGTTGGACGGCACAAACTCTTCCTTCTATATGTTCTTTTACAGAAGAAACTCTTTCTTCTATTTCTTCTTTCACCGAAGAAACTCTTTCTTCAATTTTATCTTTTACGGAAGAAACTTTTTCTTCAATTTGTCCAACTTTATTTTCAACTGTGTCAATTCTGCTTTCCATAGCTTCAAATTTATTTTCTATTATGCAGGTAATTTCTCTTTTCATTTCTTCTTGACCAGCTCGAACGGCTTTCATTTCGTCCTTAACGGATTCCTGGCCCAATTTCATTTCTTCCTTAACGGATTCCTGGCCCAATTTCATTTCCTCCCTAACAGATCTCATCTCTCCTTTAACGGAATCCTCCATCTTTTCCTGACCAGCATCCATCTTTTCTTCCATTTCTTCTTTAAATGCAGCAAAAGCACTGATGAGCTGTCTCAATTGCTCCTCCATCGCTCTTGTTATTGGCATTCAAATCCCACTCCTGACACCAAAAATTGTTGCGTGCGTACGGGTTCGTTATGAAATGAATGCACAAGTCCGATGCAAAATGAACAAAAATTTATTATTATCACAACAAAAATGCTTAAATCTTCTCAAATTATAATGCAGTATTACAATACCTCACAGTAGTTATCTTTTAACTACTCAAATGTCCAATAGAACGTAATTCAAAACAGCTAAAGAAAGCTAATCCGCGAATTCGCTACAATCAAGAGCAGTTTTCTAAACAACAACAAACTAAGCAACTACTACAAACTGAGATGTTTTCCTCCTTTTATAAGATTTTAAAATCACGCGCTAGAATTTTCCAGTACTTTCTCGAAATCAAAAAGAGATATTTATTTATTTAATGCACGCGCTCTTGTATTTTCAATTTTCCGGCTTAGCTTTCTTTTAATATTCGTCAGGCGCTGCACAGCACGAGAAATAAAACCATTTAATTTATAATTGAACTAACATTAGCTTTTTAAATACCAAATTCGTAACAATATCATCAACATAAAAATCTCTTAAAACTATATTCTTTGTCTTTGGAAAGTTCAATCCTTCATCAATCGCTAACTGACTCAAAACTTTGGTTGCAAGATATGGAGCAGCTGCAGTTTCATATGTAACAGTTTTCCAAACGACAAACTTGTATTTGTTTATAACGGCTATCTCTCCATAATATTCTCTGAAAATCTCTATCTTTTTCATGAACCTTTATCTGTCTGTACATCATTTTAATATCAGCGGTTATTGTAATGTTATGAAGTCTAAATCTTAGTAAAATACAAATTAAGTCATCTTGTATTTTTGGGCCTATCATTAGCGTATCATTTAAAGAAACATCTGTGGTTGTTTTAGCACTCGCATCGAAAACAACTCTCAATTTTGTTGTTAAGCTAGAGTCCTTCAACACGAAGTGATGTGGGATATAATAGTATTTATTCTCTAATTCATAATCTGTGTCTGGCACTAATTCTACGTGTTCTAGTGAAAAGTACTCTTTCATAAACTAAATATACTGGTTGTAAATTTCTTTCATAGATAACAGCCTCTTCTCCAAGTATTGAAATCTGTGCGCCATTTCACGGAAGTCACCTAGAATATCTCTATTATATTTGAATGGTAATGCAACTGAATAACGACCTGATGTGTCTCTAAAATGCGAGTTTTTAAAATGTTCTTCACAAAGTTTTTCTTCATTTGTTAAAGGTTGTACATTTAGAAACTTTTCTAACTCCCAGAAATAATTTACTAACTCATCTGTATTTGTATTCAAATGATTTACATATACTGGCTCAAAATCTGTAGATTCAAAATTTGTAGTACCCGAAATTATCCATCCCAACCTCGAATTTAGAGCAAATGGTAGATCAGGACCACGTTTGACAATTTCTCCCGTCATTAAATGCAGAAATACATTTACTTCAAATAAAATGTCGACTGGTTGTGACTTGTAAAATAATGGATCAGCTAATTGTAAATCACTGAAGTTATCGAAGATGATTGATGGCAAAGATACATAGGGAACGTATCTGTCACTTTGTCCAGTACAAACGCTGATATTGATACACGAAAATCACTTTTAAAATTAGAAGTGAATACTAAATCAACTTCCCCATTACTTATAGTATTAAATTCTTCTAGACATGATACAGAAATGGGATTATCTTTCACTCGTAATCCTAATTTCTTCACACAATCCCTTGAAATAAATGATCTCTAAGATCCAGTGTCACATAAACATCTACACTTCACAAATTGTTGTTCAGAACTTTGAACTTTTATTAAAGCAGTTCACAATAAAATGTGACTGGTTTGATTACTTTTTGCATTCGAATCATAATGAGAGGCACAAACTGTGGCTGAAACATCCTTAGGACTCGTTAATTCATCTCTTTTAGGGATAGATTGCGTAGGCGGAGATATACTGTTTAACTTAGTTTTATTCTTTGAATTATTTACAATGTGCAAAATACTGTGATGCTTCTTAAAGCAATGTTGACATGTATTTAAACTCTTTTTTTTTTTTTTTTTTTTTTTTTTTTTTGAGCAAGTGCATATTAGATAAGCAATTAAAACACTAACGATTAGATTTTACAAATTCTATTCTTTGCTGAACCAATAAATTTAGAAATTTAGAACATTTGGCTAAACTATGATCTTCTTTACAATAAAGCACAACTCAAAGTAGCAACAAGAACATTATTCTTATTTTGAAACACAGATTTAGGTACCTTATTACTTGTTGATTTGCTATTTTGAAGTGTTCTTGCATAGTTTTTTAGGAATTCAATTAAAGTCGTAAGTTTTGGAATCTCATTACATTTTAACTGACTTTCTCACCATAATTTTGTAGAAGGGTCTAATTTTTGCAAAATTAAATAAGTCATTAAAGTGTCACCAAAATTATCAAGGCTTTGATTCAATACTTCTAAAGAACGAATTACTTCATTAATATTGTCAACTAAATTTAAAATAGCAAATGCTGATTCATTTTGAATAGTTGGTAAGCTTATAAAACGTTTAATATATGTAAAAATTTGTTCTCTCTTATTTGAATATCTTTCGTCTAACAGATTCCATGGTATTTCAAAATTACAATCCGAAATGTGAATGGTTTGAATAATGCGATATGCTTCACCTTTCAACGAAGCCTTCAAATACTGCAATTTTTTAGCATTAGATAAATTTGTATTATTTCTTATACAAGCACTGAAAAGATCTTTAAAAGCTATCCATTCTGTAATATTACCACCAAAAGTTGGTAATGTTAACTTTGGTAATTTAATATTCTCAAGAACCTGTTCTGAAATTACACTATTAGAATTATTTTTACTCTTTTGATTTTTTAATATTTTTTCACCTTTAAATTTTCACAAATAAATTTTATCTGTGAACTCCTGAACATTATCTATTTCGTTTTCTAATTCTTTAGTATCTGTAATTAACCTTTCGATTTCAGAATCAAGCTTCCTTAACTCAGTTTCTTTTTGTTTCAATAATTCGGCACATTCCTCTAGTTTTATTAAATTAATTTCATCTGCAGTTAAAATAGTTTCAATTTTCTTTACATAATTAGTAACACTCCTGCGTAAGACCGCTCTTTTTGTTTTAAAAGTTATAAGTTCACTCATAATTGATCAATTCAAAAACAGAAATTGTTCTTAAATCACTTAACACTATTATTAAAATGAAATCGAAACACTTTTCTATGCTGTATTACAACATTGTTCTTAAAATCCGTTATAAACGAATTTTTGTTAGAATATAAATGTTCAAAATCCACTTACCTCACAAAGTAGAGTAATGTTTCACCAACCATATGCATATTTGCGTTGTTACAATGCGCTTAGAACAGTCACTATTTTCACTAGCACTCAGGCTAGACTTTCGACCAATAATAATTTATCTATTTCTTAATATGTTTCACAAACAATAATCACTTAACACATGGACCGTATTCCTTAATTTTTTTCATTACACTAATTATAAATAAGATATCAGCGATGCGAAATAATTGATACAAAATAAGCGAGCCATTCTACATGACTGTCACAAACACAATTCTATTAATCAATTATCTTGTTGCCACACATAAAGTTCAAAACTAAAGGAAGAAAAACAAAAGAAATTTACTCTGTTTGCAACAATAAAATGAAGCAAACGATACTCATATAAACGGTATTGTTCTATTATTAATAATCAGTAATGGCGTTCACTATCAGACTGTTAAACTATTGGAAATACTTGTGTTTTCTGTCTGATAGTGGACATATTGTGTGAAACAACAATATAAAAACAATATAAATCTTCGTGAATAAATTCTAGTATATTCTTCGTGAATATAAATCTTCGTGAATTACAAACAATATAAATCTTCGTGAATGAGAAAAGCTTCAAGGAAATATAACTCACAAAATAAAAAGCTTTTTGGATAATTTAAAGTCAAAATTTTGATTAAATTTCCAACAATTATTAGCTATTGAGGACTTACTAATTTCAACTTTTAGGTCATAAGGAAATTTTAACGCTTTTTTAATTTAGCAGGTATATCTCAAACACACAAAAGATATGCTATAAATTTCCCAAGAATTAAACTCATAAATGGAATCTTTAAAAACTTAACCGTGGATTTTATTACCTTTTCATAAGACATAATGTCTAATTAATTCTAAAACTAAGAAAACGATTGTTGAGTTACAAATATAGTAACTGAAAAGATCAGGAAGAAAAGAAAACTTTCCAGAATTCGCAACACATATGCATATGATAATCGTAAATTTACTGCCACGAAGACAATATATTGTGCATCTGCCACAAACATAATCACCTGAATTCTTTTTTGCATGGTAATTAATAGGAAAAAATTTTAAACTTTATTATTATACAAATTGATATTAGTGCTGGATATAATGCATATAAACTATGAATTTTCTGTATTAAAACATAAATTTATTATTATGGTGAATAAATGTATAATAAATTAAATTTTAATTTTAATTTGAACACTAGATTTTCTTTAAGAGTTAAAAAATTTTCGAACAGATGAATGAGAATTTAAGTAATTGTGGCTTGCTTCTAATTAACATACAGATACATCATTTAATAAATGCATTCTTTCTTCTGCATACTTTTTAATTCTTATAACTCCTGAGATTCTGATTTTTTAACAATATTCAAAATCTCTGAAGGAAAAGCATCATCCAGGCTTCAGGCGACATACTAGATCTTGAAATTAAATCATTCAATTCAGAAATTAAGTAATTAAATATTTTTCGACACAACTATGTACCTAACAAAAGGTTTTGTGATAAGAAGCAGTTTCGTGTGTTGGTCTTAAAATTATGTTTACATTGATTTATAATTAATTTAATATTGGCCTTACTTTTATAAATTTCAGAACGCATATAATTTATTGTTTATTCTGTATATGTACATTTATCTGCGATAAACATTCCATTATAAATTAGTAATTATTCCTCTACTTCTTAGGAGTAGCAAGACATCGTGGAAAGGTGCGTTTGTGCTGTTAAGTTCAAAAGAAACCATGAAAACCATACAAAATCGATCAAAGTATATCTTCGCCATTTGGAGACGTTCACTTTTTACACAAACTCTAAATAATACAGTGAACTTATTAGAAGTGCCTGACGTTTGTGAGAGTGAAGAATGGAATTCAGCTGTACTGAGAAGTCGAGCAATTTTGCAAAAATACAGGGCAAATCTTAGAATTATAAATCCACCAAATGTGAAACAAATTGTATCAGTGCAAAGTGTAATCAAAAGACTGCAAGAAACTGCCTCTTGCAGTGATCATCTTATCAGTACATTCAAGTGAGTACAAAACTTTTTAAAATCAAATTATGTATATTCTTAAATTATTGCTCAGGTGAAAAATTTTAGTCATCCCTTAATGAATTACAATTTACTTTCTTAAAATTCTTTGCTTAAAGCCATCTTTCAAAGTACTATTTAAGATAACAGGGTAATAAAACAGTAGAAATTGTAAATGTATACTAAACCCTATATCTTTATAGTTAATACATCAAACTAAAATTTTTCCGAAATTCCCATCTGAATTTATCGTTTACTATATGCTCTCCTTCAGCTGTCAGTGTATAACTTTATTGCAATGTTCTCCTTCAATGTATAACTTGTTTATAATAAGAATAGAAAATTAGCTTCAATAGTCAGATCTACAGTATCAAAAACGCTTGAAAAAATAAATGTCAAGTCTCAAGATCTCCTAACAATCTCCTATTTACTAGACAGGCGCTTTAACCAACTAAGCGACGGTGCCCATATCAGAGATTAATTCAGTATGATATTTAGTTACGGCAAAGCATTCTGGGAGTATGGCTTAAGAGGGATACCTATAACGAAGATTTACGAAGGTAAGCTTGTTTTTATTTACGTTATGCGTAGAGGAAACTACGAAATTGTTCATGCAATTCATGTTTAGAATCAGATTACAGAATAAACTACCAGTATTCAGTAGTTTTAACTAATCCACTATTTAATCAAATATTTATCTCTCAACATTTTACTTCCTTGTACGAAGTAAAAAGGAAGCATTTAGTAATCGCGAAAATTTCGACTACCATATTTCAACGAAAATAATCATTTCGACCGCTATCGAATGCAATTTAACGATGTTTTTGCGTGCCATCTGTACGTAAGAACAGAATAAAGGACTCTTTTTCCCCAAAAGAATTATAAAACTGATTTAAAATAGATTCAGATGAGATTGTTTTCTGGCCTCTGTACGTACGTTCGTATCTCGCATAACTCAAAAATGAGTAGACTCAGAACGTTGAAATTTTGTACGTAGAACTGCTATAACATGTAGATATACACCTCCTATTTTAATTGCAATCGGCCGCACCAAACATATGTAAATATATGCGTATATATATATATATACACTTTGTTACTCGGCTGAGTGAGCTCAGTTTTTTTATTCTTAAATGTTTGTAAATTGAGCATTTTTTGCTTTAAAAAATGATTGAATATATTGTTCTTATCTTCCAGTTAAGGTTTTTATGCCTTTAGTTAACTTCCACGCAATAGTTGTAGAATTATCAACAATTTAAAAGTTGTTTAAGTGCGCCTAAGCCTAATTTTTTTACCATAGTAACCATATTTGTTTACATTTGAAACTTAACAGAATAGTGGATTTGCTGCCAATCTAGAGAAACTAATCTTCGCAACAACAAAGTAGCGTCTTCTTTTATTATTGCGAATTAAATTATGCTTAATCCATTCTGAAATTATCATTTAAGCTGTTAAATTATCCCATATATTGACACAGCATAGCATCCACAACAAATTAAGTCAGTTTCTACGCTTTCAGTGTCTTTTTGCCGAATGAAACCAAAAGAAAACTTTTAGTTTCGTGCACCGAAAAACCTGTCTTCTTGCCCGCTGGCCGTATTGCTTAATGCCAGGAGGCCTAACTAGTCAGCTTCAACCTTTAGACGTCTTCATTAATAAACCATTTAACAGTGCCGTAGCTAGGGTGGGGCAAGGGGCGCAGCATCTAGAGGGCGCCAAATTGATGCTACGAAATTTTTTAATGAAATGTTTTCCATTCTTGGCACACAGAAAGGGGCTCAAATTCTTCAGTTGTCCCCGGGAGCTGGAAACTCTCTCTACGCCCCTGCCATTTAAGGGATTTTATGAAGAAGTGGAACAGCTGGGTGCAGTCTTCTTTGTTGTATGACGACTCAGATGCTGATTTAAAAGAGGTTTCAAGTGACTTTTCATTTAGCTCTGGAGATGAGTGTCTGGGTTTGACGAAGAAGATTGAAAGGTGTTCTTTTCCAGATAGATTGGATATCTGCAGAAAGTATTACTTTGTATTTGCATTACTTTACATTTAAAATACTGTAAATTCATTATATTGATCAGTAATAAAGTTTTTTCCTTCAAACACGTGTATAAAAAAGGGGGCGCGTCTTATATACCGGCAAATACAGCACTTTTGCTTGTCGCGAAGTGAGAACTGAATTAATTGAATGAGAACTATAACTCTAATGAAATGCGAGGAAATAAGTTTAAATGAAAGGCAGGAAAAATGCGTATAATTTAATATTCCGTACAAGGAAGTCATGTTGTGTACACATCAGATTTTTTTCCAACTGTGATCTCGTTATTGCAAAATTATACTAATATTAAGGAATAAATTAATAGATTTTATTCTTCTATATTTTCTTGACACACCAACGACAAACGCAGCAAAATGTGATAGATGTACGTTGGGCTCCATTCTTGGCCTGAGTTGGCTGCGCGATTTTTCGTTTGGAAATTAAATACACTTACGGATAACAAAACATTCAGCGCAAAGAAGGAAATATGTTGCAACCTTTAAACTATGCAAAGAGCTGATATGATCCACGTTTTGTGCGGCACTTTCCAATTGCGCTGCAAATAGGAACTACAAATTTTCATAATTCGGTCCATAGTCAGTGTCATGTAAAAATTAAAAGCGTCGGTTAATGCAAGAAAAATTACGGAGTGTGAAGAAAGCCATAAACGTGAGGTTGCGCAACTCACGGACTTCAAGGCATGCTTTATCAATGGGAGAAGACGCAAGGGATCGGAGCGCCGTATAACCCACCACGTGGATAGTCTGACCATATCATTTGCTAATGTTCACAATAGTGGACACGTTTAAAGCACCCATTTGTAACCTATAGGTTGCAGACAGATCAGAAAAAACAACATTAGAGAAGATGGAAGGATCATGTCAGGCACATAACGAATCCCACAGTGAACCCTGTCTACTACACATGGATATATATTGGCTCCTGAACCCTCATGAATGAATGTCTCACAGAAACGACTCAGAAATTTCAGCGGGTTTGAATATTCCGAGGAAAGTGTGGATGTTTGTAAAGGTATTGTATGTGTGCAGCGTAAGGGCACTTGTACTAGCCAGCCGAGAGTTTAGTTTTCTCTCGAGGTTTGGTGGTAGGGGAAGAGGAGGAACATTTAGATCCGTCTTCTGGTGTGTCCTCAATCAAAGCTGGGGTGGAGCTGTACAGTTAGTGAGGTGGACTATATCTGTACTATTTCAGTGGTTAAATTCTGGTAGTCCGCTTACTTCTTCCTGCCTTGTCCTGCCTTTTTCAACTGTTACCTTTAACAACAAAACAAGGGCTCCGTTTGCAGAGGTGTGAGTTCAAAGTAATGTGAAATGTCACAGACTGGCGATAAGTGATGACAGCAGCAGAGGACATTTATAGTTTCATCAATGAATACGTGTTTGTTGATGGACAGCCGCTTGGCAGGCGCACTATCCAGACCCAGGATATTAAACGCACTATCCAGACCCAGGATTTGAAACCAATGCCGTCCAACAACCGTGGACTTGTCTACCTCAGGACAACATCTTGCGTCTATTCAACTCTGTGCCAGACTGAACTTTTAATATCTCCAAGCGATATCACGTGTTACTGAAGATGTAGAACTGCTCTTTCTGTAACTGTCCTACTGCTCTGTCTCGGCAGTTATGTGTATCATTCATATTTTTTATTACGTCAGAAAAACTTCAATTCAATCCCTCCTTTTCTGAGTATTAATTTGCCTATCGCATATACTTATCGAATCTCTCTTAGATCCTCTATGATAGTCTGTATGGTATATTTGATTACGGCAAAGCACTTGAGGGGTATCTGCCTAAGGAAGGTATGCCTTCATGGAAGACTTTCTGAGGGAAATTGGCTCGTACTACGCATGGGGAAAACCACGAAAATGATCATGCAGGCAGCTCATTTGCCATAACTCGAACCTCGGGCCAAACTACCAGTGTTCAGCGACTTCACCGTTCGACCGCTGATGGTCCCCGATGACATTCTGTAAGCAGATGGTTTATCACTATTATACGATAGCTAAATAATAAATGTTCACATGATATATTTTCTTATTTGATTGTCATAGAAAATTCTAGTTTCAAGCCTATTTTTATTTTTTTATTTTTTTTATTTTTTTATTTATCAATTAAACTTTTTTTTTCCAGGTGCTTGTTTGAAAATACAGATGCAACTGTCAAAACCCTTCGTTGGCCAGGATTAATTACACTCATGCTATCTAAAGGTCTGGGAAATCCTTTTCTGTCAGACAATTTCGTCAGCAAAGCATTAGATGATGTTGTTTGGTCATCTCAAGTTACTCTCGCTGAAATTATCAACTTGCTTCATTGTAGCATCGTTTTTGAGAAAGAAAATAAGCGAGTGTTATCTTCAAAGAAAATAAAGAAATCTACAATGCCATCCGTTGATGCTGACATAGTAGCGAACAGGTACTTCACATCTACAGTTCTCTACAAACTTTCAACTGTTAAAAATTATAAAGTAAGTTCTTGTTTTCTCTGAGTTAAATAAAAATGTATCATATGAAATATATAAGTAACAAACATTCGTAATTAAATTCTATGTATATGTGGGCTCAGCAGTAGGAAAAATGGTTAAAATTGGAAAAACTGCTAATTGCTGGTACTGTTTTCACAAAAAAAATTCTTTTTTTTTTTTAACTGAATTTCAGCGTTTCATTATGAAATATTTTAGTTTTCCTGAAGTGCGTTATATAAATTTCGAAGGCTGAGTTTTTTCGTGGAATCAGAAATGATCTGAAAAGTAAGGTAGAAGTCATTTGATAAATTTATATAATGCTTTTTTATTGTGGTTCCAAATAGAATCATGAAGTTCATGTTCTTATACGAATATATTTAAGAAGGGAAAAAAATAACTACTCAAACTTGTTAATTTCATAATTGTAACAACATAATTTCTTTCTAAAGCTCTTTTTCTTTATATGTACAAAGTGCATAACAAAATCCTTAAACATTGGAAAAAACTTTTAAACGTAGAAAATACGAGTTTCAAAATATCCTCTCTACCTACAATAAATTTACTACAGTGAGTACCGCTAAATATATCAATTCCAGCCTTATTTGATTTTATAAAGCGTCTGAATTTTACATGCGATGCTAGGCCGCACGCAAGGTTTCGTTTCGGTTAGCGACATAAGGTTGTATATTTTCGGGGGGGGATATAAAAATAAAATTTTAAAACTAGATTGATTTTATAGAAGATTTCAATAAAATTTTATGAATGAACTGTGCACATATCTGAAGCTCTCTCTCCTTGCATACGGGCCTGCTGTTGAGAAAAATACTCTTTTTCGATATGCTGTTTAATATGTAAGTTACATACACTTTTTTTATATGAAACTTTCATTATTTTTTTCCATGGATGACAAAAGCCGTCTTAATTCAGAAAAATTGTAATTATTTCAATATGTTACACAGATCAATACTATATGCAAGTATATCAAACATCATTTAAAACTTTATCCATTCGAATGTGTTGCATATTTCTTTTTCTTTTCAATGATGGTCTCCAAGCATTGCTTGTAACTTTCATTGCTTGCAGTCGTGCAGCAACTCAACATTGCTTGTAACTTTCTGTATCTCCACCTTTAAGTTCTAACGTTCTTCTCAAAATTTTTAAGGATTATCGAGACTGTGCTGCTCTTGGTGTACAGGATCGGGATTTTCATCCTCGGACTCACTTTCATTTTCACTAATTCCTTTGCTTCCTCTGATAACATCGATGATCTCTGCATCACTCTTTTCGTAGCAAGTCTCCATGTTTTCATCGATTCCCAAATATTCCAGGAAGGTCTCATCATGCATTTCGTCATCGTTATTCCTTGTCTACTGGCACATCTTGAGAGTTTCCAGAAATTTGATTGGGATGGTAGCCGGCTTTTTTAAAACGATTTGAAATCGTTTGCGAAGTTACTTCATCCCATGCATTTAAAATAACATGCATAGCATCTAAGAGAGAAATCGATTTAGCAGCTTCCTTAGAAGAACAAATTGCATCAGTCGTATTAATTTCATTAATAACATTTTGAACTACTTTCTTCCTGTAATAGCTCTTGAATGTTTTTATAACACCCTGATCTAATGGCTGAAGAATGCAAATAGTATTAGAAGGAAGGAAAACGAATTTTATGTTCCTCAACGAGAGATCAGTTGGATGGGAAGCGCAGTTATCTAACAACTGGATGGGGAGCTGCACTTTTTTTTTTTTTATTTATTCCACTTCGTAAGAAAATCCCTAAAAATATTGCTTGTCGTCCAAGACTTATTGTTGTAATAAATTACAGGCAAATGCTTGACGCCCTTCAGACAACGACGGGTTTTCCTTGCACCGATGACTAATGGCGTCTTCTCAACTGTTCCTCCCATATTATACGTTAAAAACACAGTAACACGCAGTTTCATTTTTTTAAAGCCAGCTAACGATTCACTTTTAAATATTCTGTTCTTTTAAGTGATATAATGTAGGGCTGGATAATAGAGACCAGTCTCATCAGTGTTAAAAATTTGATGCTCTTTAGTATTCTCGCAAAAGTCCAGCAAAATTCTTTTATATTCAGTTATCGGCTTCATTAGAATCTGCATATTGTTTCTCTCCGTGTCATTTTCTGAAAACGATATTGTTTCTTTCTTTCCATCTTGTGAGTCATCCAACGGTAGGGACACTGTCGATGTACTGCCGATGTACAAGCCTCCAGGAGAAGATGCATTAACATTATGAAGTGTGACATTATAGATAAATGGCGGACTCAATGGGAAAACTCTGCTAAAAATAATATGTTCATGAAGATTTTTGTTCCTAAGAAACATATCAATATTAACAATGACATAGACTTGAATCAGTTAATTACAAGTCATGGAAGATTTCCCTTTTATCTGAAAAGATTCCATGTTTCAAGATAAATGATTTATGTAAAGTATGTACAAAAGTAGGAGACAATGTCCACTTTATTACAGAATGTAAGTTAACTAGATGCATTGATGGAGCGAACATAGATTTTATGAAAAATGGTTTACTTAGGGCAAGAGGAATAACGCATAAGATTATCAAGATTATTAGCAACAATAAAGAAGCCATTGGCATTGTGTGATTCGTGTATTTGTATAGTTGTGTGGTGATTTTTGTACTGGCGTAGCCCGTATATGGTCATAGGGCAAACTTTGATTTGCAAAGTGGACCGGGCTACACCCTAACAAAACAAAACAAAACGGTAGGGACAAACTCCTCTCCTAACATTTTGGAGAATTCTGATGCCTTTTGATACAAGATTTCTCGTGGCGTTCTTGTTCTTGGCATTTCGAAAGCACTTCGAGAGGGCAATTTCTACATCGATAAGACTTTCTACTTCGCTTCCGCTTACGTGAGACATTTGTACTTGCTACCAATTCATTCGAAATTGCATCCCCTCTTTTCAAAAACGTACATAATGCACATTGTAAAATTCCGAGTTGTACAGAAGTTTCACGTTGGCTGCATTTTGGTAAGCTATTTGCTTCAACAATTCTTCTTTATCTTTTAATCTTGTCCTTGCGTTTAGACATTTTGAGGCACGACCAAACAACAACAGCACGCTATGAATGGGTAAACTGAACGAACTATGTGAGGAAAAAAGAGAAAAAAACAATTTTTAAAAGCGATTCTGCCTCATGTCTTTTGTGTGTGTGTGTTGTTGTTCTTGCTGTGATTGTTTCTCCTTTTCCGAAAGTACAATTCACAACTGCACATCAGTATCATCACTTAGGGAGGGAATTCAAAAATGGACTAGTGTGCTTCTATTACTCTTGTTACGCTGAATCTTTGAAATTGAGCATGTTGTTGTTTACGTTTTATTTTGCATTTGCTTCCCACTTATAAATGGATGGCCTATAAATGCTGTTATCATTTTAGTGGAAAATCTCGTAGTATCTCCTTTTATAAGTTTATTGATCGTCAACATTTCACTTTCGCGAAACTTACAACGCAACATATTATCGCTCTTTATATCGAGAAAATGACTCAAGCTACAATTCGCCTCGAATATAATGCATTTACCAACACATATGATTTAAGAGAATTCAAATGCATTATTTTTTTTATTTAACTTAGTGAATTTAGCATTTTCTTATCTCAATGCTTGTTTTCTTTGATTTTGAAAGCATAAGATTCAAAACATATATTGTGAATGATCTCATTATACCTATTATTAACATTAAAAGTTATATATAAATAAATTAAATACACTCGTTGTGAATAAATTCATTCTGCTTGAAGAGTATTTTGTGCAGGCAATAGATTTCAAAGTGAACAGTTATTAATGTAAAATTTAATCCGCTAAATGCGTAAGAATACAAATTAGTAAAGTTCACTTTGAATAAAAAACCTGTGCATTGGCTATTATTATAGAACATCTTTTTCATATAGACTGCAATAAAAAATGCTATAACTTCTGCTATTTACATATATAATTATGCTTACATTTGATCTAACTTCGCACTGAAAATTTTCAAAAGAAATCCACGATGTTTTAATTATTGCAAAACATTTTTAACCATCTTGCTTAAAGCATGGCAATTGTCTTGTGAAATGACAGAAACATTACTCTAAGCCCATTCGTCCATTCTAGAAACCACTCCCTCAGTGGCTATACAAATGTGTAGTTACGAAATACGCTTCCCGCAACTGATATGAGCCATTTCTGACAAACCTCTTGTATCACATCCCCACCTATGATTGGTTCAGATAAGAAAAATCGCAGTTCCACGTGTAAAAGTGAATAGATCTTAAATGAAATCACTAACGTTGAACCACGGGGTTTTGACATTTTCAGATAAGAAAATTTTGGCATTTGCACCTCCACGTGCGACAGTGAACCGACTTTGAACAAAATCACTAAACTTGAGACACAAACTTGGGTTTTTTACTTTTCAATTTTAAAAGAGATTTGATTTTTACAAGCGGTGGCGTTAATTTTATTAAGCGGTTTTTTTTATAATGATATTGTAATCATTTGAATTCGTCCCTTAGGTTTTGATTTAAGCGGTTTATTTTATAAAGCAGTGACTTTATTAAGCAGTGCTCATTGTACATCGCATAAGTCCGAATCATTCAGTCAGTGCTTTTAGATGAGAACTTAGAATTCGATTAATCGTGTTAATCGTGAAAACTAAGCGAGATGGCGAAAAAGCGTAATTAGAAAACACATACAGTATTGCCGACTTAGTATGAAATTACACCCTACATACACTTGAATAGATTAACTTGAATAGAACACTGAAAGAAATTAACTTGAGCAGAAGCCCTTCAATGCAGATTCCACGGTATCTGACTACTGACATAAATTTTAAGGAATTCCATCTTTCCTGATCTCATGGCTTCGTGGTGTCATTAAGAGGATGTCCGGCTAAGATTCGGGAAGTTCGGATTTTGACAAGGGTATCGATGATTGTCTCATCTTTCCTACTACAAGAAATTTTAAATGACTGTACAGATAGTGCCCGAACTAAAATGTAATAAATGATAATTCTTCACCATCTGGTGATCCATCGAATGAGTTCCCTCTTTCCCAGGCGCCATTTGAGTAGGGAAGAATGCAAATAATTTTTCATTTTATTGCGTTCCTTCGTGTTGTAAATGGACACCCATCCGGCAAGCAATCAAGAGGTCCAGATTTCGAATATGGGAGCGGGCATGGCTAATTTTTTATGCTTCCTTTTCTGAAATAAACCTGATGACATCGCAAAGACATTTCCATTTTGTCCTGTACGGCAAATTTTGCATAATTTATGAGTTCAGCGATACAGTGCAACGCTAATATAAGGGTTGCTAACAGATAATCAAAGGTGATATAACCGGTATAACTTCATGAGGAACTCACTGTGTCTTGACACACAGATTTCTTGGTTAATATTATGTGGACAAACAAGGCGAAAGTCGAGCGTAGTGTGGTGTCGACACAATTCGCACTACTGAACACTAGCAAATAATGTGGAAGAATAGTAGAATTTCAATGTAAACTGGTGTTTTTTATTCCGCAGTTTTTGTTGTCATGACAAACATCCTTTATTTCTGAGGGGTGTAATAAATACTTTTAGTCAGATAAAACATTTTTTTTTACTCTATTCTAATTTTATTAATACGAAACAACTAGTTTCTTACGTATATCTATATCTTTAAGAAGTGTAAAGTTCTTATTTTTTCAATACTATATAGCTTTTAAGAATTCAAAATGAGATTATTATAGTAATACTTGTGCATACCATATAAATTCTCATCTTTTAAGTAGAACAAAAAACTAAGTTCATACTTCTTGAATAAAAACTCAGCTTTAAATATACACTCTAACTGAAAATAGTTTTTGCTATTTTAGGTGCTTCTTCTCTTAGCAAATGTCTTAGAATCATTAGCTATAAATAGAAGTTCCAACAATAACGATTTCCAAGTAATTCATAATATTGGTGAATGGGAATACGAAGCATTCCATCCACGCGGTCTTCTTCTAGCAAGTGGATGTCAAGCTACCCTAGAATTAGCAGGATATGATAACAAAATTCAAGAGACAGCTTTTGAATTTGGCCACTGTTTTGCTCTTGCCATAAAAGTAAGTGTAAATGCATTTTATGTTTTTAATTCTATGAAATATTACCGTACACTGTTAGAATTTGTTTCTTTATTGTGATAGGTATTGTATTCAGAGCGTTTTAACCGCAATATGCACGGTTGTTCTTCAGGATCATTTTAAAAATGAACAGCATATTTTTCCTGTATGTTATCAACCTTTTTACACGGACTACAGATATTATCTTGTTGGCTACAGGAGCATTTTTTCGCGCATTAGGTGAGGATTTTCAACATCTTTGGAGGATCAAAACATATTAAAAGGCCCCAGTAAATGCAGTTTTGGAATAAAAGCTGACGAAGCCCTGGGGGAGGGAAGATTAATTCTACAATAGGGGGTTTCCAAACTTTATGTCAGGTTACTAGGAATTATTGCTTAACAGAATCTTGCATTTGTTCATTATAGGACCAAGTAATGAAGGCAGAGTTCCCTTTTTACGTTCGCGTTCCCCGCTACTACATGCTCACAGTTGAAAAGTTTTTCATTTTTAATCATTTTAAGTAATCATTTTCAAGTTACTTTAATCTTTTTAATGACTTTGAAAAGACGTTGGGGACAGAAAATATGAAATTACAACTTTTGAATCTTCAGAATGTTTCATGTTAAGATCCCATATAACACACAAAAACTTCTCTAGTTTTGTTTTAACAACAGAATTTCCTTTAAAAGTACAGCAAAAAAGATAATATTTATTAGTTCCTCTCAATTACACTAACACTTATTTTCTATAACGAATCTCAAACAAGCAAAGCAAGTTTTTGTGAAGAACATCTTAATGACTGTTTACAAAGGAGAATATCAAATCTAAGTTCTCCAATTTATACGGGAATATACAGTAATTTAGAGGTACTGTTCCAACAAAGTGCCAAATAACTTATAAAGCTTTATAGTCAACATAGTTTGATGCAAATCAATTATATATGATGGAAAAAAATATGTGTTTACAGTTAATAATATGCGTATATCATTTCAAGGTTTGATTTATTTAATTACGGCAAAGCAATCAGGGACTAATTACTTAAAGGGAGGGATGCTTCGTGGAGGATTTCCTCAGGGAAACTGGCTCGTATACAAGTTACACATAGGAAAAAACATGAAAACGCCCATGTAGTTCGCCTGAATTCGAATCCCAGATCAAACTTCAAGCGTTTAACAATTTTACTACTCGGCCACTGGTGGGCCAAATCATTTGAAATAATTTAAATTAGACTTTAAACAATAACTTTTGTATATTAAGCTTGGTTTCTTCTGTAGTATTCTTGTGAATTATATGTATTATATTACATCAATATATGTCTTGAAAACATGTGTTACTAATTACTTATAACAATAAATTTTCTTTGCAAAATTAAATGACTCTCATTTCACAATCGAAAGTCATGCACTGTAGTACTATTTGATATAAAATTATTGGTGACCATTCCTTTAGCATATAATTTTAAATGTTAAGTCACCAGCGACAAGTATAAGAAGCATCTTTTTCCATAAAAATATTAGTACTTTGAGATAGAATTGGATATAACATTTAGAATTATGAAGCAAGAACTAAATCTGATTAGTCACAACAAACCTAGAGGATAAAGTTATTTGATTCAAATTTGAGAAGTAAATCACAAAACTAAGTGTACAAAGATTATATTACATCAATATATGTCTTGAAAACATGCATTACTAATTACTTATAACAATAAATTTTCTTTGCAAAGTTAAATGATTCTCATTTCACAATCGAAAGTCATGCACTGTAGTATTATTTGATATAAAATTATTGGTGACCATTTCTTTAGCATATAATTTTAAATGTTAAGTCACCAGCGGCAAGTATAAGAAGTATCTTTGTCCATAAAAATATTAGTACTTTGAGATAGAATTGGATATAACATTTAGAATTATGAAGCAAGAACTAAATCTGATTAGTCACAACAAACCTAGAGGATGAAGTTATTTGATTCAAATTTGAGAAGTAAATCACAAAACTAAGTGTACAAAGGTAGTCATGAAACTTTATATAGTTTTCATCATGAAAATCAATACACAAATTACGATATACCATCGAAGTACCCATCCAACAAGCATATAGAAAATGATTCAAGTTATCATTTTCTATAAGTTTGCTCCAAAAAAGAATCATATGGATATTTATCAAAATTCAATGAGCCATTACTCAGATCACTTGAAATATTAAGTTTCTAAAGAGGCATTACAACAGTCCATAAAAAGAATTACTAATTTGATATATGAAAAAAATATGTGTCTAGCTTTATATGCGTGTTACAATTACAATTGTGTTTACCTTTATTTATAACATCTGAAAATATACTTTTTAATGCTAAAGAAATATTAACATTCTATTTAAAAAGATTTGCTCTATTGATTAATATCAATTTAAATTTAAAGGTTAAATGTGATTTGTAATTAAATCATAAAAAATTAATGCATTAATTGTTTTTAAAGTAAATCATCAATCCTTGTTGTTAACATTTTATTTAATTATTTAAGATTCATTTTAAGTTTTTGTAAAACTCTACCTGAACTATATTTTACTCAAAACAGCACTTTAATAACTTCAGTAGAAAATGAACACACAGAAAATTTATGATGATTATGAAATATAGTTTTATATTTTGTTTTTTCCATTAAGGCTAATTCAGATATTCAACAATACTGGAAGTACAAAACATCACAGACATCCTCTATTGACATAACCAGCTTCCCTATAGTTCTTCATCTGACAAATAATCCTGAAACATTAGCAAGCATCTACAACAGCAGGAAAGATCTCGATAACTTAAACAGTTCAGAGGTAAATATAAAATTAAAAGTTTCATGAAATGTGTCTATTATGTGAAAATAATTTACATTTATTTCTTTGTTTACTCTTAATATTATTTCATGCAAATACAGATCACAAATAAAATATTTATGCTAAAAATATTCAAATATAAAATCTTCTCTATGACAGTAACAACCTAAGAGAAGGACTCGAGCATCAATCATACATCAAAATTTTTCTGTAAGAATTCCTGTTTTTTACTTAATTGTAAAAATGCATATTTTTTTTTCAAAACAAATTTTGCTTCATAACAATAAAACTTCTCTGCTATATGCATTAAAAATATTTATGCTATTCTAAATTTATAAATTTGGAAGACTGAGGAAGCTGGAGACAAAATAATTGAATCCCTCAATTAAAATCCCATTTATACAGGGTGATCAGCGAATAAGCCCTGATTTCAAACTTAAATATCTCTACAACAAAGATCGATAGAATTATGCAGTAAACTGTATGTTCATTAGCAAAACTGTAAAAGTAGTGTACAAAAATTTAGAAAATTTAGTTACGAAAATCGTTAAAGATGGCACTCTGCGCTGAAAACTCTTTTCTTGAAAAGAGTAAAAATAAATAAATAAATAAATAGATAAAGTGAAGCAGCCTTTGCAATCAAAATACAATTTTTTCAAAATGGTCAGCATTCGAAACAATGAGGTGGTGTAAACGAACAATGAGGTGGCGAACAATAAAATTTGACATCACGTCTTGCAATGTCTCAACGGAAATAGAATCACATGCAACACCAATCAACTTTTCAAGCTCATCTAGAGTAGCGGGATGGTTTCGATAGACAGTGTCTTTTAATGCACCCCGCAGAAAGAAGTCGCAAGGATTCAGATCAGGAGAATATGAAGGCTAAGCTATTCGTGTGCCAGTCAAATGCGAATAATCTAACACAATTACTCTATTCCCAAAGTATTCAAGAAGAAAGCGAAAAACTTTATCTGCTCGATGTGGTTGGGCCCCATCTTGCAGGAACCAGTCGATACCTGGTCGATTCTCCAACACTAGTTGAGTGCTGACAAATTGTTACAAAATTGTAATGTAACGTTTAGTAGTTATCGTTTCTCGAAAAAAGGGTCCGATAATGCCTCTGGCGCATACCGCAGCCCATGCAGTAACTTTAGGCGAATGCAGTGCTTTTTCTTCACGCGAATTAGGATTTTCGGAAACACAAAATCTCCAGTATTTTTTTATTCCATTCAAATGAAAATGTGTCTCATCTGTGAGCTAGATGCAGCTCACATGAAATCTGTCGTTGTCGACCATTGTTGGAATCTGATTCGTAAAGTCAACCCTTTGTTGCACAGCTTTCATGGGTATGGCCTGATGACTTCGGATTTTGTATGGAAACAGCCGTAGGCTATTTTTTAATATTTTTTGTGTGTTCATGTACTTCAAACCTGTCTCTGATGTAATCCATCGGATGCTTTTCCTAGGATTTTGCTGAACAATTCCAGAAACTTTGGCTGTATTTTCAGGAGGGACTACAGTTTGCCTAGGCCCAACATTTCCCTTTCAATCATCAGCCACGCTGCCAGTCCGTTCGAATTTCGCTCGAATTCGAATTCTGTTCAAACTGGTTATTTTACAAAAGCATATGAATGGGTTTCGCATCGGGTTCAACTGGAACATTGAATTGGTTTTGAAAACTGCCACGTGTTGCCGTAGGACTGTGTTCTAATCAGTGAAATTCCAGAACCAAAAAAACATGTTGTTCAATGGAATACATTATTTCACTTTCTACGCTAGCCTTTTTTCACTAGCCAACAGTCGTACTGATCACTTTCGAATTCGAAGCCCATTTTTAAAGGCTATTGATAGGTACAGCGATTACAGCGCCATCTGTTAACGACTTTCGTAACAAAATTTTCTAAACTTTTGTACACCATTTTTACAGTTTTGTTAATAAACGTACAAGTTTACCGCATAATTCTATCGATCTTTGTTGTAGAGATATTTAATTTTGAAATCAGGGCTTATTTGCTGATCCCCCTGTATTATTACTAGCACATACAGTACAAGATATACACATAAAACTGGATATACAGTATAGTACAGACAATGTATGTCCTGGGCATACAGTACTATAATGTATGTATACGTCTAATACTATAATGTATATTGGACATAAATTATAATGCATAATTACATACATTTGTAACACAGGGACATTAATTATACTGGTCTTTATGTAGTGGAAGGCCTACCAGAGCTTTTAAAAGCTCCTTATCTTAAGACACAGAATATATTTACTATTGTCTAAAAACTTGATCTGAAGGCCTCTTGGAATGCAAGGCCCTACTGTTGACTCTATTTGTGCAACCCCATAAATCTGTTTCTGGGAGAAAGGGGGGGGGGAGCATTTCATTAGAAAATTAATCTAATGTTTGCTGAATATGAGCCTATAATATAAATTAATTATCTTATATATAATATGCATTACAATTTGTTATTAAAGTCTCAATTCAAATGAAAAAGTTAATTTTATATAATAACTTTTGATAATAAATTTTTGTAAACATTTGCAAAGTAAAAAGGTGAAATGGCAAGTTAACAATTACCACACATTAAATCTGATATTATTTAATAAAAATACAGACAATAATTTCAAGAATAATTCAGAAAACTTTAAAATGCATTTTTCTCTGCTTTTGTTTAAGCTGACATGAAATTTAACATTATTTCATTAATACCATTTAAAATGTTCTTTGCCATATTTATATTTATCATTAGGAAAATATTTTAATAGCATTTTATTGTGTTTTAATTACATGGTTCAAACTAGTAGTAGCAACATTTACTACTGCTTTTTTTTTTCTTTTTATTATATTGTTGTCAGATCATTATTAATATTCTGAGATTATTACTTATCTCAAAGCAATTCACATAAAATGAACATTTCTAATTTTTATTTGTATATATTGCAATCTTTTTCAAAATGCTCATGGCAAAATAACAAGTAAATTAAGCACGTTTTGTCACCTGATATTCTTAATGATTCAAATTTGCTTATCCATATAATTTTATTCTGAAAATAGAACTAATATGTTCAATATGATTTTGCAGCTCAATGAAATATTTACCTCTACCTCAATTATGGATGAAGCAAAGGACCAGCTTGCAAGCTATGTACAAAAAACAGTAAATGTTTTAAAATTATTCAAAGATTTGGGGAATGATGAAGTTATTAAATATTTACTGAAGTTAATTACAACATTGAATATGAAATAGGATTTTTTTAAATTCAAATATTATGTCACCAGAAACATTTTTTTTAATTCATATTTGGTGCTATAAATTAAGCAGCATAATAGAATTAATAAAATATTTGTACATTATAAGCATTATATCTGTTATTTCACTTCTCATTTTATTTCACATACATCCAAAAAAATCATAATAATAAATAATTTGTAGCGTACATCTCGTATTATTTCGCATACACCAAAAAAATCAATTAAGTACTTAATATTAAAATCCGAAAAGGATTCAGATTTTAAGGATTCTCCCAAAAGGGCTCTCTTAAAGTTTAATATTATTTATCAGCAGAGATTACTGATAAAAATAGTCCAGGTGGAAGAATGAAACATTTTTATAGTATTTTAGATGATGGTTTGGTTTAGTTTATTATCAGCAATCTGCCTAGGATATTACATGAATATGCATTCAGACTAACGTGGGAACTGTACATAGCTTCTATATATTTAAAAAGAGGAAAAATATGTAACATAATTCTATAAATATATCTAATGTTTTTAATTAGATATATCATTAATTAAATGCATCTTATTAAAATCAATCAGATTAAAAAGTAAAAAAATAATATTCTTAAGAACTGCATCTATTGCTTTTAAACAGTTTAGTTTATTAATAACAGATAACAATATCTTACATTTTACATAATGGCAATTAAAAGAAAAGTGAAACTATGCAAAATCACATTTGGATACCAATAGCCCTTTTGGCCCAATAATAAATAAAATTAATTAATAGTGGCAACAATAAAGAAATAACTCAAATCAACTTATTAAATTTAAAAAAAAAAAACTTAGCAATAACCAAAACTGGAAAAAAATTTTCATTAAAAATTTACTTTATTTTTAGCAAAAGAATCTTGTTAAAGCCCTAACAATCATAAATGATTGCTGTGTTTTATCCACTATAATATTTTAGTTATGATACAAAACATTTAAAAATAAATAACAATGACTGGTATTTACTGATTTTTTAAAATTTATCCCAACATATATCCATTTAAAGAAATAATACAAAATTTCATGAGAGCTCTATTTATTCTAGGAATAATTTAACTTTTGTATCTACTTTTTCCACATAAAAACTATTTTTAGCTCACTGCCAAATTTAATATACATTAAATTTCAAGGTTGGTTTGGTTTGGTTTATTTAATTATGGCAAAGCACACTAAGGCTATCTGCCTTTTGGTTTGGTTTATTTAATTATGGCAAAGCACACTAGGGCTATCTGCCTAAGGGGAGGGATGCCTTCGTGGAGGACTTTCTAAGGGAAACTGGCTCGTATACACTTTACACATGGGGAAAACCACGAAAACGCCCACGTAGTCAGCCCATTCGTGGGATTCGAACCTCGGACCAAACTATCAGTGACTTTACCGCTCGGCCCTCATTGAACTTCAAGAATCAAGTAAAATAGATAAATATTTTATAAATATAAAATTAAGAACCTACCTCAAATGAAATTAATAAATTTTACATATTAAAATGGATGCAAACCAAAACCATTTTAATTAAGTAAGAACCACTGCAATGATTAATAAATACAATGCTAAAGTTCAAAAACTCAGAAAGTAAATTGAGTCTAAATTTCCATATAAACGTATCTTATGCTTCTCCAAAGAACATTAATTGTCCTGGTACATTTAAAAACAAGTCTGAAAAAAAAAATTTAACCTAATTTATTTGCATATGCTGACTTTTCCTCTTAATGCACTTCCATGATCAATGTTTTTCCATTGCTATTAAACAGACAGAATTTTTACAAATTGAAAAGTGTGATTTTTTGAAAAAAGCACTATCTTCCTCAAAATGCATAATTTTCAATGAAACAAACATCATCATATTGTTAGCATAGTCAACATCAATCTAAGATTGCAATTTACCTGAATTTAAATTTCCAGATGAGTATACTCTTTTTTTATCTGAAGTAATCAAATCTCTCAATCAACTCAATCAAAACTAATAATCCTAAATTTAAAATAAATTTCTGTATGGGTTTTCTCCAAGTTTAAATTACGATAATCTCTTAACTGGTGTTAATTATGCTGAGATTTATCTTTGTAGTACACTATAAAAATTATTTATTCTAAATTAATCATCTTATTTAAGGATTAAGTGGCATTACAAAACTTTTCACAGTAAATGATCAGTAAAGCATTTATTTCCCAAAATATTCCATTTATTTTCTACAAAAAATATTGAAAATATGTACAAAGTTTACAATTATTAGAAACATATAACATCTAATGTTTCAGAGAATTAATAATGTTAGATAAGGCTTTTGCTGCTGCTGAAGATCCAAATGCGGGCAAAATATCTTCTGCCTGTTGTGAATACTGTGCAAGAAGTTTCTTTGTTTTTTCGACACTATCATCTGCCATTATTGAACGATATAACTAAAAAAGTTGCAAGTAAATATAAATTAGCATTTTTTAAAAGAAAACTATTTGCAACAAGAGTAATAAAAAACTTTAAATTTACATCTGCATATAAAAAGAAAAAGTTAGTCAAAGTTCAAGCATGTGAAAAACAGATAACAGATGAGCTTAACAGATTTAGCTCTTAAAAAGTTTTGTTTATCAACAGCTGTCATGCAATGACATAAATTAAAACACTGTTTGTGTAAGAGTTACTACAAGATAATTCTGAAGGAGTCTCTTACCATTTCCGAAAAGAAGTGATTTGATCATACACCATTGATATTAATTTAAAGAAGCATTACTGCTCTGAATATTAGCGATTTTTAGCTACGTGTGAAATGGTATATTTACTTAAATTCTAATACTTTGATTTGCATAATGTGTGACGACATCAATATTTGCTTTCATAATCTCAGCTGATATAAAATATATTGAAGATTACGGAAATGTCAAGCTTGTAGATTTAAAACATTATAGGATAGCATGATCTTATTGAGAAAAAATTTCAAAATTGTTTAAACCATTTCTTTGAAAGTAATTTATTTAAAGAACACTTTAATTTTACATAACATACAAATATTATTCTACAAACAGAATAAATAGAAACTATTTCATATATCCCTATCTATACACATTATTATTTTTCTTTTAATTAACTGAAATTTAAAATGGAAGTATGCTGATTTACCATTTCAGTATTTTCTTCAAAAATAAGTCAAATATTTCTTCTAAATTGCATAAAATTTAAATTATATTTATGAAGAAGTGGCTTACTAAAGCTCCAAAAGGCACACTTAGTAAGTGTATTATATTAAAACATTCTGTGCTTTAATCTTTGATATAAAAAAAAAAAAAATACAGTCTGAAATCCAGAATAATCTAATATCTGGCACCATTACTTTTTTCCTAATAATGTCTAGGAATCTGGAATATAAAACTTTAAAAAATAAATAATAAAAAAGCAGGCATACTGTGAAAGCAACTTGTCTCCCAATTTACTTTTTATTTGTGTGTTACTTTCAAATGCCAACTGGCTAAGGCATGGCCTCAAACTCAAATTGCATGTGGGTTGCATGCATTATCTGTAAGCCACTGATGTACCAGATTTTTTTAATGAATATATACAGGGTTATTAAAAAAAATTACAAAATGGCATGCAAATCAGGCATACCACAAGGATCAATAATCACAGAGGAACACAGGGTAAATACACAGGAACACAAATGCCACTACAGGGTGCTAAAGCCATGAGAGGGCATTGCTATACAAACATGAGCTGAGAAAACAGAGATTGTCTTCATTCAAGCCATAGATGCATTGGTAGTAACACAGCTATTTACACATCCCACAAAATGGCTGACATGCATTTGATTAATGGTATCTCCTACTGCAATGTGCGAGAAACTGAGCGAATGTATCGTGAGAAATAGCCTGATAGAAAGGTGCCTTACCACTCTGCATCGACGATTGTTCAAAACCAGCTCGTTTAACATGCATAAGCTGGATGCTGGTTGCCAAAAATCACCTCAAGCAGTTTTTTTCAGAAGAAAGAATTCCTCAAGAACTGGAGCTTAGTACTTCAATAAGTACACAAGTTGTATACCGAGACACCCATATCCCTTAACCTACCGCCTGTCGCATTTTACATGACCAGAGGCTGCATCCTTTTCATTTACAACATATCTAGACATTGGAACTGGAAGACTACAACAAGTGCATGGAATTTGCACATTGATTTTTGCAACGAAATGCTGCAAATCAACATCTCACAGCAAGTGTTCTCTTCACTGATCAGGCTACGTTCTCACTAAAAGGTGTGATGAACATTCAAAATGTGCACACTTGGACAGATGAAAACCTGCATGCCTCACAACACAAATTTACCCTCAATGTGTAGGCTGGCATTGTAGGAGACTGTTTATTTGGTCCATACATTCTCCCAGAAAGACTTGATGGTTGTATTTATTTTGCATTCTAGCAAGAGATTCTGCCAGACATGCTGAATTATGTTCCTATGCCAATTCATCGGTGCATTCAATTTCAGCGCAATGAGAACTTCCACGGATTTCAGCAAACAAATCAGAACACATCTGCAGGCTACTTTCCCTGGGTGCAGTATTATTTGCAGTGGACCAATTAAATGGCTGGGGTTTTTTAAAAGGACTTATGTATGAAACATCTGTTTCTTTGCTGGAAGACTTAATAGGAAAAATTGCTGTGACAGCATACCTGGCATCTTTCAAAAGGTGTGCCATTCAATACAGCATCGATGTCAGGCATGTTTCGATGCATCTGGTAAAAACTCTGAGCATCTCCTGTAGTGGTCATACATTTGTAGCATGTGACTCATATAAATAGATGATCTGGAATGGTTTTGTTTCTTGTCTCCGTACTACAATCAAAAGTCATTAATTCGGACACCCATAATCCGGAATAATCTATAATCCGGACCTCAAAGGTACAAACTTTCTGCGCATGCATCGCGTTGAGGCATGCGCATAGGCGTTTACGCGTGCGCGTAACACCTTTACGGCTGCGAATATGCATGTGCGCACGCACATAATACATTTACGCATGTGCATTGAATGTATAACAGACGGTATAAGCTAAGCTAAAATTATCTAATTCAGTTAATGTTGCAGATTGCGTTGTTCCTTAATCTTCGAATTGGATCCGGCTTATTATTTTTTGCAGACTGTTAGAGCAATTTTATAAAAGTAAGCTTGAACTTTCGATTATGTCAAATAGAATTTCCGATATATATTTACTAATATGTAAAGGATCCCGATAGTGAAGAAAGTGACACAGTAGTTATTGAAAACGAAAAAATTTCAATTGACAAATTAGTCGTTATTCTCGATACAGCAATTATAGGACTTGAACAGCGGAACTTTGTAACTAAACAAGAAATTATGTCTGTTTAATAGAATTAAAGAGAAAGTATTATCACATGAAACGTAGCAACTTAAGCAACTTACACTGAAAGAAATGTTTAATAAAGTAAACAAATAAATATTAAGCTTTTTCTGTTTGTAAATTTTGATCCCGTTTAGATCACAATTGTTCTTTATTTCATAAATTACGGTTTCATATTTTTAATTTTGTAATTTCTGCATGCCATCTTACCAGATTTAAAATGATGATCTATAATCCGGAAAAATCGATAATCCGAAATCGCCGAAGTCCCGACGAGTCCAGATTAACGACTTTTGACTGTATTTTTAATCCCCTCTAGTGGCTCCAGATAGCATTTGCGACCCTATGTTCTTATATGATTTTTTATCCTCGTTGTATGCCTGATTTGCCATGTCATTTTGTAAACTTTTTTTAATCATCCTGTATGAACAAACTAAAAAAAATTAATATCATAAATAAAAAAAAACTATAATTATTTTGTATTTGAAACCTAAAGTTTTGTAACTGCAGCACATTTTTATTGGTTTCATTTTGTAATTCAAATACAGTCAAAAGTCGTTAATTCGGACACCCATAATCCGGACCTCAAAGCTACAAACTTTCTGTGCATGCGTCACATTGATAAAGACCTTACCGCTGCGAATATGTTTGTGCACGTGCGCAAAATACGTTTACGAGTGCACGTTTAATGTATAACGGACGTTTTAAGCTAAGCTAAAATTATCTAATTATCTATTTCAGTTAATGTTGCAGATTGCGTTGTTCCTTAATCTTCGAATTGGATCCGGGTTATTATTTTTTGCAAACTGTTAGAGCAATTTTATAAAAGTAAGCTTGAACTTTCGATTATGTCAAATAGAATTTCTGCTATATATTTACTAATATGTAAAGGATTTACAAACCGAAAGTATATTTCGAAGTTCATTAAAAAGTGGAATTGCTGCAAAAAATGGATAAAGGCATATCCTTTGTTTATCTAAACTTTAACGTTTGTTTATCTAAACTATGTTTATCTTTAACACCTCGGCGGGCGCGCTATCAATTGGAAGTTGATCTGTCAGCAGGAAGTTGATCTGTAAGATAAGGATATTATCTTCAGGGCAGATGTTTTTATTTTATTTGGCTTATAATTCCTTACTAAATGTAGTATTTCATCTCGATGTACTCCGTCTTTGATATGGTTTAAATCAAATTCCTCATCATTATAATTTGCTTCCGATAGTGAAGAAAGTAACAGAGGTTATTGAAAACAAAAACATTTCGACTGACAAATTAGTCGGTATTCTCGACACAGCAATTATAGGACTTGAACAGCGGAACTTTGTAACTGAACAAGAAATTATGTCTGTTTATAGAATTCAAGAGAATGTATTATCACATAAAAAACGAAGCAACTTAAACAACTTACATTGAAAGAAATGTTTAATAAAGTAAACAAATAAATATTAAACTTTTTTTTTTTGTAAATTTTTATACCCTTTAGATCATAATTGTTCTTTATTTCGTAAATTACGATTTCATATTTTTAATTTTATAATTTCTGCATGCCATCTTACCAGATTTAAACTGATGATCTATAATCTGGAAAAATCGATAATCCGGAATCGCCGAAGTCCCGACGAGTCCGGATTAATGACTTTTGACTGTATACCAACACCTAAATATTTAATTTTCAGATTGTCATATGTTACAAATAGTTCTAATGTGTTTAATTAATTATTAAATAACTTGCTTTAATTTAAATTTAAAATAAACAGATTATGAAACCTTTCAAATTTTCCAGAGAAATTTTTCCAAGTGGAACAAAACTTTAAAATAAATTACAGGAACCTTTCTCTTATTTATTTAATTTTTCTTTAACACATAAATAAAAATACGCATGCTTATATGTAAATAATTAAACACTTTTTTTATGTGTCTAATTAAAGCGCTTGACACTCAATGACATTTCATTTCTAATAAAGTTTGTAAATATGGACAAATTTTTTAAAATTATCTTCAACACAGACTGTAGAAGCTAGTCAGTCGGGTTCTTTTCTTACTAATTTTTAATTATGAAGAAAGGCTATGTATTCCCAAGTAACACAATTACTCTTACTGCAAAACTACATAAATGAGTTTATTTATTATTTGACAATTACGAAATAAATTAATGAAACCTGTATCTTCAAATCTTTGAAAAAGATTTATATCACATTGTAAATTAATTAGTTCCAGCTGTACACATTCTGGTGCACTATTAATGTTCATTTTTAGTGGAAATGAAAACAAAAATGTAAACTCAGACTACAAAAAACTAAAATCTTGAAATCTTTGTAATAAATACATAACTGAAATATTACTTATAAAAGTACATAACATAGTTATAAAAAGTATATATCAATGGTGACATCTAGGGGCTAAAAGCATACTTAAAGCTAACATTTTTCTTTTTTATAACAATACAGCACCTGACATTGTATCGACATTAGCCATCGGCCCTTGAGTTGTTGTCAGGGGAGGGCCCCAAGACATATGTATCAGGAACGGAATATTGCACTCACTGGTTTTCTTTTGTTGGCATAGTTAACAAATGAGGAAGAAAGAATTAAGATAGCGAGAAATTTCTGTTAACAAAGCAAATTTGCTCTTCCTTAACTTTCTGATTTGAAGTAGCTTATTATTGTGTTCCATCTGTTATTATCAAACTTGTCAAAATTACAGTTTTACTAAATGATAATATCTCCTCTTTACTCTTTCTCCAAAACTACACATCTGTCAATCACATAGTGGATACTGGAATTTTGTATGCACCAAAAACCAGATAAAGTAGCTTTAAAAATATAGCAGCAAGACCATGCAAAAATTATAGAAATATGTTAATATAAAATCTGATGTATGGGGTATTACAAGTTCATGGCAGCACATGTCTGAAGATATTTTTTAAAATGCTTGGTATAATATACAACCAGCTTACCAAATTATATGATAATGATGAAAGCTGTACATCTGAAGGTTTTCAGATACCACAAATGACAAGCTAAAATATTTAATTAATGGAATAATGAGAAGAAATGCTAAATAAAGATAACTGATGCCTTACATTATGATGGCAATACCTCAATTATATATCAACCAATGGAATGGCAAAATATATGTAGTATGATTTTAAATACAGAAAATATCGCCATTTTTTCTTCGATTCAAAGTTAAATTTCATGTGGTGGTAATTCATAAAAAAATCTTTCTATATGCAAAATAGCTCTTCCAGAGCAGTTTTAATTTTATAATTTCTACATGTCATCTTACCAGATTTAAATTGAAGATCCAAAATCTCGAAATTTCCCAAATCCCAAATCATCAGGATTTAAACGATTCCAGATTTTAGATTTTGTACTGTATTTTAAGGAATAGATTTATACTTACAGCTTCAAAATCAAAACCAGATACATCATCACCTGCTTCTTCTCTGATTTTATCCACCATATCTGGATTTTTCTCTAAGTAAAATATAACAGGAAGAGAAACTAAATCAAATTTGCTGCCAGGAGGGCAGCCAAGATTATCAACAAAGGGTTGCAAATCTGAGTAAACCTTAAAGAAAGAAAACAAATTATATAAAATATAATATGAATATTAGGATAATCATTTTAAAAAGAATAAATAAATAAAACATGCTTATAAGGCAACGTACGTGTATGTGTATCTAAGGCATGCACAGGCTGAATATACTGATGATAAAAAAAAAAGACAACCTACACAGTCAGTAAATAAATATATTATGTCCGTAATTTAAAAATCTGGTATTTTGAATGGCTTTGTTTAACCTAGGTAAGAAAGCATATGCCAACAGTATGATTATAATACATTCCTGTTTATGAAAAGTGCAACATTGCAAAGGAATCATCACAACAGAATGCTTTATTCCACATACAACCAGCAGCAACACAAAAAAAATGATTAAATTTACAGAACAATATATCAATTTATTAAATGTAAAAATTTAATATTTAGTAAAGCCACCACATGCTGCAGTAAGAGCACATACTAATCATGGATGGTTGAATCAAACATTTTTTTTAAATGTTTACTTGAAGAATATCATCCCATATCACTAGTACTATTCAAGCCCAAAGTTAATTCATGTTCATAGTGGGTTGAGTGACACAAGTGAGTTTGCTGCCCATTCCAGATATCTTAAAAAAAGCTGTCTTGTGAACAGATAGGCCAAGGAGAAAGCAGTATTTACCACATTGAGAAGTCTTGAACTACCAATACGAGATGAGCACTGCCCTGTTAAAATGCACCTCCAGTAATACCTTAAATTAAGGATATGAATTCAAGCTCCACAATGTTTCTGGTGTAATGATTGCTAGGCACAGTACCGTCAATTCTTAATAGATGAGATTACCTGTTAAACTGAATGCAACCCATACTATCCAGTTTGACAGTCGTCTAATATGACAATGGTTTGGGAGATAAAGTTCATATCACAATAGTCCTCAAGCATCACCGTATTCCTAACTAAAATAGGATTCATTAGAAAAGACAATTTGTTGCCATTCAACATACCAGTAGCTGCATTCATGAGCCCACTGTGGCGGCAGGTTGTCAGCAAAATTCCGTACTCAGAAATTCATGTGTATAACATAGAGTACAGCAGACATTGATGAAGTATTGAAGCTGACAATGAATACCTATAAAAGTAGCTCCAGCATCATGACATCAGTCAAGATGAAGCTGCATAATCTGTCACAATCATATGGATGAAGTGTTTGACATCCTAAGCTGATGTAATTTTTTGGAAGCAATGGCAGGTTTAAAGCTTATCCACATCTCTCAAGCACATACACATGAATCACAGACAAAGCATTATGCCCCATACAATTGCAATTTCACATTGAGTAAATTCTGCTTTTCACAGGCAAATCATTTGCCCCTGTTCAAATGGCATAACTTGCCTACAGTGAGTTTTCTGTCATCCATGAAGAATAGTGAGTCCTCATGAAATGTACTTTAAATATTTCACTACTGCCATACTAATTACAGGGTTAGCATGACAGTTCGGAAGAAGCTGCTCACTCTGGCATAAACTATCAAGTTACACCCTGCTTTGTATATCAGGTATCATTTGTATACCACACCCTGCTTTGCATATCCAGAACGTTTCATATTATTTGAAAGTTCATATCTATTATAGCGTTTTAGTTTGCACAAAATGCAGCATATGCACGAAAAAAGTAAAAAACATAACAAGCTTGATTCACTTGACCCTAAAGACATAATATCTCACGTGATCTTTGTATCTTATAAATGTCATTCCAGTAATCATAGAGAAATACAGTGAACTACATAGCAGTTTAATGTGCTGTTATGAAGTCTATCTTTCTTTTCTTTTCGCCATCGACGGAACAGCTGGCCCACTGGATTAGGTGCTTTTCAGCCTGTTGGATCCCGTCGATGGAATTAAAAATAAATATACAAATAAGGAGCTTAGTATTGTGTCTTGTTTTAGTCTAATCACTCTCACCACAATACTCTCACTTTGTACTATTAAGTGCAGAGGCAGAAGGCCAGCCAATATATTTAATGCAGTTGTAGGAGAGGTACGGAATTCTCTGCAGATGCCCAGAAGAAATTGTCTTTGTGCAGAGTTCAATGCATGTTGCATGTTAAACGTGACATTGACGCCCCATATGGAAACGCCATGAAGAGCTATGCGCTCAGCGACTGTGACATACCATATTTTGAGCATCTGCGAGGAGACACCCCAGCTAGCAGCAGCTGTTCTCCCCATTGTATTAGACAATTTATGCAGCCTTTCTTTAAGATCCTTGATGTGAGGGAGTCAGGAGAATCTGTCGTCTATAATCACACTCAAGTAGCAGAAATGTCTCACGAATTGCATGTTTCTGCCATGAAGGTTTACGCATGGTTTGTGCTCGTGCCTTTTTCCAGGGCTAATTAGCATTCCTTTTGTTTTTGCTCTTGAAATTGTGAGCTTATATTTACTGGCCCAGTGGGCTATTTTGTCTAATGCTTTTTGGGAATTTACTTTGTAACTTTTATGGCTGTGACCGTTTGAAATTAGCAAGAAGTCATCAGCATACGCTATTATTTCTGATGTTTCATCATCATCAAACAGGTTGAACATGGTGTCTGCTACCAGGTTCCACAGAAGTGGACCTAGGCAGGAGAGCCTTTCATCACCTTTTGCATGTGGACACCTTTGTCCATTGTAGCTTCAATTCGTCTTTCACTCAGGTAGCTGTAGATCAAATCAAATAAAGTTTTGCAACAATTGATATCTTTGAGACATTTCAAAACATCATGCCATTACAACGAATCGAAGCATCTTGAATGTCTATGCTGATGACAAAAGTATGCAGTTTATTCTGCTTGTTTCTAAGTGCCGTGTTTTGTAGGTGATTCAGTGCGTGATCCACTGACTTTCCTGCTATAAAGCCATACTGCCTAGTATTTATAAGTTTATTAAAATTCAGTCTTTGGAGTACTATTCTTTCGAAGATTTTTCTTATGGCTGGGAGCAGGCAGATGGGCCTATAAGAAGCAGCCTCGTTTGAATTTTTATCTTCCTTTAGGAAGGGAGCAACTATAAGGAATCTCTTCCAAAACAAGCAGTCTTTTGAACTGTTCAGTATTCTGCAGCACAGAATAACTAAGCCTTCAGTTAACATGGTTAGGAACCATGACTAAATCTAGAAATTACTGTTCTATAGTTTTAATATAAATGCTATAAAAAATCCGGCATTTCATTAAATCAAAAAACAAACAACAGAAAATGTTTAGAACTGTTACAAAAATCAGTGACTATAATAAAACAAAAATGAGTGCAATGATTTAGATGTTGATGATATCATAGATGTACATAGTGAAAGTCAATTCATGAAGGAGAAGATTCTATTGTAACACATATTTATGGTTTATTTCTTCCAAACACCTATATTCTATTTCTTGATCAAACAATTTCTTAATATATGTAACTAAGCTGGCACAAGCTATGTGCCTTAAAAAAAAAAAAAAAAAAAATCTGCGTTTTTTATGATATACTCACTATAAGTAAGAAAAGTATGGATGGCAAACTAATAAGAGAGAAATGGTAAAGATTTTTTTTAATTGTTACCTCAACGATAATAGTATAATAGTATACGATAATACTGGTTTAGTAGTTTCAGTTTAGAATCTTGGATATTATGATTGGCTGAAACCTCATGTAAAAGTTTGCATCATTAGAATTACATAGGTGTCATGCAAGAAGGATTAATTTTGAAATGACAGTTTAAAGAGATTTATTATAAGCAGTTACTATTTTTATGACAAACAAGGAAATAAATTAAAAAGAAGACTTGAAAGATTATTACAAATTAAAGATAATATTCTATCTCACTTATTTTTTATCACATATATAAATATATATGCATACACACGCTCTTATAATATATATATATATATACAGGGTGGCTATAATTAAACTGACCCTATTCAGACCCCTCTAGAACTTGTTCCACTTATTGAATTTTGATAAAATTTGGTATCCATGTTATATGGATCATGGGGAAACAATTTCTGCAATAAAAAATAATTCAACGTTTGACCATCAGGAGGAATTGTGGCACCTAAAGAAGGACAAAATATCTGTCAGAATCATTAAAATTTATTCAGTAACAGAATGCGCACAATATGTGCCCCATTGACATCAAATACATATTGAAAGCACATTATAGCATGTTCAATGGTCGCGCAAAGTAACTTTTGAGGGATTTCAGCAAGATGGCATGTAATTCTGGCTTTCAACTCATGTAAAGTCCTAATTTATCCTTCATAAACATGGTCTTTTAAGAATCCCCACAACGAGAAATCACATGGGTTTAAGTCACATGAACGATGAGGCCAGGCATCTGGAAAAGCTCTCGATATTACATGATTCTTGCACAAAGTTAGCACAAAGCAGTTCTTTGACTTGGCGCCCAATGTGTGGAGTTGCTCCATCTTGCATAAAGACAGTAATCTGCAAACATTGTCATTCCTGTAAAGCAGGAATGACTGCTGTCAAAGGAGTTGAGAGTTTTAAAGAGTCACATAATCAGAATGCAGTGGTTGTTGGTGCAGGACATTGGAAGGTGAAGCACCCTATAAGCAGCAATTTTGATTATTCACAGCTTCATCTAAAGGAATGTCTGCCTCATCGGACCATAGAATTTTCCAAGGCCATGTCTCATCAATATCCATTCTCACCAAAAATTGGCAAGCAAATTCACAGCATGTTTGGTGATCCTGAGGTTACAGCATTTGCACTAAGTGGATCTTATACAGCTACCATTTCAAAATGGATCACAAAATTTTTCATAGGAATCGCCAACTCACGTGACACCAATCGAGCACTTGCTGAAGAATAGCGGGAACTGGAGGTTCTTTCAACCACAGCAGTAGTGACTTCTTTGCAACCGATTTCCACCCTCTTCATAGCAGCACTCCCAAGTCTCCAATCGCTTCAAATTTCATAATCATCTTCTTCAAAGCTTTCTTTGGCATGGGCCCTTTTCGCAATCCCTTTAAATGACAATTTGCATGAATATCACAACTAAGCTATTGCTGCCATTCTGATAAAACAGTTTTACCAGTAAAGCTCTCAGTCTTCTGTAAGGGCATGATTAGCGAAGACAAAGGCACGTAGAATGCTTTTCTGGTTCTGACTGCAAATCTCTTTATAGGTTTGATTAATTTGCATAAGAAATTTTTTTTAATTGCCAT
Source organism: Stegodyphus dumicola (assembly GCF_044657685.1). Classification (NCBI taxonomy): domain Eukaryota; kingdom Metazoa; phylum Arthropoda; class Arachnida; order Araneae; family Eresidae; genus Stegodyphus; species Stegodyphus dumicola. Next base: position 36,141,567 of record NC_140769.1, read on the forward strand.
CTAGTAGTCAAAATTTGAACTATTTTTTATTACAGAAATCTTTTCCCCATAGTCTATATAATGTATATACAGTCAAAAGTCGTTAATTCGGACACCCATAATCCGGAATGATCTATAATCCGGACTTCAAAGCTAAAATCTTTCTGCGCATGCGCCGCGTTGACACATGCTCATAGGCGTTTTACGCGTGCGCGCAAGACATTTACGACTGCGCATATACGTCTGCGCAAACGCAGAATACGTTTTCGCGTGCGCATTTAATGTATAACGGACGGTGTAAGCTACCATTATCTAATTATCTATTTCAGTTAATGTTGATGATTGCGTCGTTCCTTAATCTTCGAATTGGATCCGGCTTATTATTTTTTGTAGACTGTAAGAGCAATTTTTATAAAAGTAAGCTTGAACTTTCGTTTATGTCAAATGCTGGAGCTCCCAAAGGATCTAGAAAACGAAAGTATGTTTCGATGTCCATCAAACAAAAAATGAATTGCTACAAAAAATGGATAAAGGTATATCCTTTGTTTATCTAACCATTCCGAAATCTGTTTATCAATTTCACACTGCTCTGCGCGGGGCACATTGCTCTGCGCGGGGCGGACGTCGCGGCGCGAAATGAACTGGAAGTTGATCTGTCAGCACTATCGTTATCTTCAGGGCAGATGTTTTTATTTTATTCGGCTTATAATTCCTTACTAAATGTAGTATTTAATCTCGATGTACTCCGTCTATGATATGATTTAAATCAAATTCCTCGTCATTATAAATATCACGAATACAAATCAAATAGTTTTCTGGTTGCAATTTTCTAATTTCGGCTATGCGTAAGGTATGCTTTACGCATGCGCGCGTTGAAAGAAATGTTTAATAAAGTAAACAAATAAATATTAAGCTTCTTTTTTGTAAATTTTGATACCCTTTAGATCATAATTGCTCATTATTTTATAAATTACGGTTTCATATTTTTAATTTTATAATTTCTGCATGCCATCTTACCAGATTTAAACTGATGATCTATAATCCGAAAAAATTGATAATCCGGAATCGCCAAAGTCCCGACGAGTCCGGATTAAAGACTTTTGACTGTACCAAGTTTCATCAAAATCCAATATGTAGAACAGGTTCTACAGCGGTCTGAATAGGGTCACTTTAATTATAACCACTCTGTATATGAGAGTGTGTGTGTGTGTGTGTAGGTGAATCCAAAAAGAGGTTACGAGCAGCAGCATTTGAAAAATAATTACTAATGAAGGAACACTTTCCCCCAGAGTGGAGACAGATGGCACCAGTTGTCTTTCAGCAGTTGTGTAGATAGGTAGTGTTAAGTTTGCAGACATGTTAGAGCAACTGAAATGGCAAAACATTTAGGAAAGTAGTCTAACTTGGAAGTGGAAGCCGTAATTCATTTCATTTGAGCAAAGAATGTGTCCACATCTGAAATTCACAGTCAGGTCATGGAAGTTTAGGGTGAAAAAGCAATGGGAAGATAACATGTAGTGAAATGGTGTTTCCCTTTTCAGTCTTGCAGAGAAGTTTTCGAAAATCATACGGCAGCTAGTGTCCATCCCTGTTCTTCAACAACAGAAACCATACAACATGAGTTGAAGAAATAATTCAAAATGATTGATGGCAGACTAGGGGGTCAAGCATGTGTGCAACTTTTTTTGTGCACTCCTATATAACTTAATAATTTATGCTGCCCTCTCGACAAAAAAAGGCCTTTTTTACTGCTTTTTGGAAAAAAAATCGTTTCCTAATACATTTCTCCTTTCACAAGTAACTTCCACTTTACAGGATACCAAGTGAATTTGAAGCCCATAAATTTTATCACCTGTGTGCAGTCATTCCCTGCATACCCACCAGGAACAGTTCTGATTTGGATTTCTTTCATCCTTCTGCTCATATAGCAGGAAAGAAAGGAAAAAATTATTTCAATAAACATTAAGTAGCTGTCACAGCAAACTTCCTCATTTTTAACTTTCTGATTTAATCTAGCTTATTATCTTATTGTCCGTTATTATCACTTATCAAAATTAAAGTTTAAGTAAAAGATAATCTCCCCATTTCACTCTTTTCTCAGAATTATATATTTATTACTGAGTTGCATCATTCATGTCCACTTAGGGTTAATTTTTCTCAGGTCACTGCACACCTGCAAGTCTCTCTATCTCTCCTGATAAAAACTATACAAGTCAGATATCCACCAATATCTATAGCTATTTCTTAATTAGGTAATTCACAATCACAGTAAATTACAATTCCCTCACTAGATTGAGACATGCACTATTTTCAAAGCTAAGCTTTCACATGAGCATCATATTTACGAGATCTTCCATACACATAATTACTAAGGAAACATGATTTCCACATAGAAACCTATGTTCAGTTCACTTTTACACTGTTTCTACACTCATGTCCATAAATTAAGGATAATGCAAAATCAGGCAAAGGAAGAGTTAGAAGCAAAACAAATTTGACTTATTTGTAAAGCTTATTTATTAAACAAAAGGTAAAGAGCAAAAAAAGATGCTATATATTTGATATTATTAAAAAAATTAGCGATATTTTCTCCCTGGAGCAAATTACAAAAAAAAACCTATTTACAAAAAAACAATATTACATGGTTGGTATGATTGTTAATACATTGTATGTCTCCCAGACGATGCAATACAGTCCGTACAACGCCTAGACATGCTGAGTACCAAATTATCAATCTGATCTTGGGGGATATTACACCACTCAAAAAGCAATGCTCTCTGAAGTTCTGGTAGACATGTAGGAGGAGGCTGACGGGCTGCAACTCATCGGCCAAGCATGTCCCACACGTGCTCTACTGGATTCAAGTCCATTGAGAATGCTGGCCAGTCCATACGGGTGATATCCTCTGATTGAAGGCATTCACTTACGATGTTTGCACAGTGAGGACGGGAGTTGTCATCCATAAACACAAATTGTGCGCCCATGGCGCCCCGAAACAAACGTACATGTTGTTCCAGAATGACGTTCCGATAGATTTGGCTTGTCATGGTTCCAATTTGAACATGCAGGTCAGTTCTGGAACCCAGAATGATTCCACCCCAAACAAGCACTCCTTCACCACCGTAACGGTGTCGTTCAATGATGTTTTCTTGGTGGTAACAGGCACCTGGAGCTCTCCATATGAAAGTTCGGCGAGAATCAGACTGCAAGCTAAACCTGGACTCGTCGGAAAACATCACACAAGCCCACTGTTGCGGTGTCCACAATGCATGCTCTCTACTCCACGCTAACCGCAGGCGGTGAGTTGCAGTAAGTGGAACGCATCTGACAGGTCTACGAGCATATAGACCAATCTGCCCTAAGCCTCTGTAAACGGTCTCCCTTAAAATTGTCGTACCAGTAGCTGAAGAGAGCTGACGAGACAGGTCTGATGCTGTGCTCCGCCTGTTTTTTTTGGCAGTAACTGCCACATACCAGTCCTCATTCGGCGTTGTAACTCTGGGGCGACCTGTGCTGTAACGTCTACTCACATTACCATCATCTTGGAATCGTTGCCAAAGCCTGGAGATGACACTCTGGGCAATTCCAAGTTCGTCTGATACTTCCAGTTGGGTACACCCACATTCCAGACGGCCGATAATTCTACCACGTAAAAAATCATCCAAATGCGTCCTTTGTCTCATAACTATTCGGTTATTGCATTGAAATGCTTATAAAGCGCCTGCGAACAATTTTACTTCTTTGCCTGTATTCCTTATATATCACTCTCTTACACTCTCGTCATTGTGACGTATCATCGGTGTCATCTGGTTACTTCCCAAAATTTGCATATGACTCTTGAAGATGTGTGTAGTGATTTTAAAGGTGATATATTTATTTTAGAGTTCGATTTCCGCGCGACTCCGAATCATCCTTAATTTATGGACATGAGTGTAAATAGCATTATTGGAGCTTCTGACATGAAAATTATCATGCACATTTCAAGTTCATAATTTCTTTCTTTCTTCCCCCCTTTTTTTGATTTTGTTTTCTTTTTTACTTTTTACTTCAGCTGATTACATGGCTTAAAAGGTTTTTAATTTAATATACAGTAAAAACTCAACTATCTGGCATTCAACTAACTAGAAAGTTCAAATTAATGAGAATATTTTAGAGTTTGCGAAAAAAATAAATCAATATGTGTGAGATCTGTAATGCCTTTATAGAGCTCGTAATACTGCTAACACGTACATATTGTTGCCAAAGCATATAACTTAGAACCAATAATGGCTAAGCATGATGTCACAACAAAATCACAAGAAATTCATTTTAATTTAACATAAGTTGGCTTAATTTACGATAAGCTGGTTCAATTTTTGTAAAGAAGAATAATTTTTTCCTCACATTTCGAACAAAAGATTTACGCTTGGACTGCATGAAGTGAACCATTTTCAAAGTTACACGATCTGGGCATTAAAAAAAAAAAAAAAGCCATGACATGCGACTTTTAAAATGCATAAAGCAATTGCAATATAATGTGAAAAATCATGACAGGTGATTAAAGTTTTTTATATGCTATATCTACAATTTGTGTCTCTTTTTTGTTTACTAAATAAAAGATGATATCTTCATTTAAACTGTTTGGCCAGAATGTTTGGCAACATCTTCAACTTTAATGTTCAGCAGGATTTCATAATCAAATGAGGCCTACAAAATGTCAGCTTTTATAACTGAAATGTTCATTTTTTCCAAAAAATCTTAATTTTAAATGCAGGCTTTTCATATTCCAGTTGATAACATATGATAACTGTTTTTATAATTTTAGAGCAGAAATTTTTCCCATTAATTTGTCTTTTCTAATATGAATTCTATTTCTTATATGCTGAACAATCCAAAATTTTCACATATCTGGAATTCAGCATTTGTGAAGCTTTCCAGTTGAGCTTTTACTGTAATAGGAACACTTCATACATGATTTCACTTCAGAACTAAAATTAAATAAGGAATAATCAGTTTTAAACTGCTAATCAATTAGTAGTTCAAAATTAAAATCTAATTGCTGCAAAAATATATGAATCAACTAATTCAAATAAAAATTTTAATAAAGTTCAAATATAAGATGATGAAAACAGTTCAGTTTGCAAAATATTTGCGAATGCATAGACAATCATACACTAAACATTCTTAAAATCTCTGTCAACATACCTGCCATGCTAGAGCAACATTTTTTCCAAATTCAAATCCTTTAGCTTGCATTGCTTCATCATGCCCAGCAAGTTCAAGAGTAGATTTACAACTGTTAGCTATCAAGCTACCAGCAGAAAGAAAATTCTTTTCTTCCCACGTAGAAATATCCATATCTTTAATGGGAAGTGGGTTTCCTTGTTTATCATGCTCTCCCAAGAATTCAGCTTGCATAAAATCAGCAATAGCTTTTGATATTAAATCAACCACCTACAGAATGAAAAAAGAATAGAGGATAAAAATATCAAAATAAAATAAGTTATTAACTATTAATTTGACAAAATTAGATAGCTGATAACTCATTCAGTGTATGGGTTATAAGAAGAAAACATTAAAATTAAACTAATTTTTGTAAAAAGCATAAAAATAATTTTTACATATGTTTCTTATCATTCATACAAAACTTTTCACAGCAGGTTAAATAAAAAAACCATAGCTGAAAGAATGATATAACTAGGAAAATTCTCTTAACAGAATTCAATATATATTCTTCTATCTAGTAAAAATAATAATCTCTCATGAAAGATGTAAAAGGTAAATAATTTCACAAGAAACAATTCTAAATTTTTTTAAAGTTTAAAAGAAAAAAGTTTTGAAAGCTTTAACAAGTTTTTGCTATGCAAACAGATGAAGGGATTGTGTCATTTAAAATTGATTAATATAACACGTTTTGCCTATCATACTACCTATTAATTTTAAGTGTCTAGTTTTAATATTATTTTTAATTTGTGATTTCTAGTTTTCCTAATAAAAATTAAATTGAAAAATCGTATTTTTGGCCTACTTTTACAAAACTGATCAGAGTATGCAATTTATAAATATTATCAAATCTTTAAATCTGGCATATATCTTTTACATCACTGAGACTCAGGGAGTAAGAAAAGTCTGTAAAAATTTTACATCTTACATTTTGCCTTACAAAATTAAGCACTCTGATATATATATATATATATATATATATATATTTTAAATTTTAGAAAAGAGGAGAGGGTATGATCTTCTAGTAATTGTGAAAGGGTGTATGGAACAAAAGCAGTTGAAAACCACTATTCTAGGATCTTCCAATGAAACATAAAAATATTTCAACCAAGTTCAATATCCTTCAGTTAACAGTGAGAACTTGGACAATAAAAGATGTCAATTATTTTGTATTAAAAAATCATTTAGTATTAAATAAACACTGTTCACTTTTTTAGAGTACTTTAAAAATATTCCTAAAAATAAAAAGAAAAAACCTAGATGGAAAATGGAGCTGAAAAGCAAAACACAAAAATTTGGACTTAAATAAACATTTAACTTTATTGCAAGCTGCAGCTTCAAAATTTGGGTTCAATGTGTTGTGTCATGATGTTGATAACAATGATTTAAAAAAGAAAGGGCATAAGATTAGTTGAAAGCTACAATTGTGATATGAATAGGCTGTAGTTTGTAAAACGGTTATAATTTGAAGAAATTTTAGATTGTAAAATGTTACTTTTGACTCAAAACTTTCTAACCCTGAAAGACTTCTCAATTTCATAATGCAGTATGACATGGCAGCAATTTCCGCAGCATGTGCACTATAAAACAAATAATACCAAAAATTTCAAATTACACAACCAGATACAATAAATCATTCAGCACATCCATCCAGCAAAAGAACATCTGTGGACCAAATAAATTGCAAGATTGTTCTATTAAGTTTAGAGCCAGAAGAATTACAGAAAGTCAAGTCTGAAAGCATTATAGAAGATTTTCCCATGTTAAAGGCAAAAATAAATAAATATATAAATCAAATGAAACTGCAGTTGGTATAACATAAAAAATAAATGTTCTCATTAAAGTAGTACTTTTTTTTTTTTTTTTTTTTTTTTTTTTTTTTTGTGTCCAAAGAGGCAATTTGCCCTGAAGTATTATTGTTTTCGTTTTGCGATTTTGTGTTGAAACCTTTAAAAGGCTGTATCACTTTTCAAATCATTGCCACCAAATATTACCGGCCTGTATTATATCTGAAGAAATAATATAATGAAGAATCTGCATAAATGCATATATGTTTCTAACAGTGTGATAAAACAACAGTACTTAGAGCCATCAAAATTTGACTAACGTAATCTTCCGTAGAATATGGGCATGTGGAAGCCCTAATTTGAATTTGAAATTTGTTTTATTATCGATTTCATATTTTGTAACACTTCAACGAATTTTTTATTAAAAATCTAAACAATTTCAAAGCGAGAGAAGGCAATGTTGTACAGAAAAAAAATTTTTTATCTCCAGCGCGTGAGACTGCACATCGAAAATTCTAAAGATATGCTCAATTTAAAATTATTTTGCGATATTGCTCTTGAACTGAATTTTATGGTTTAAGTGCGAAGAATGTGATATTTAATAAATAAAGGTAACACACAAAATGTTTAAAAAAATGTCCCTTTGGACGTAATTTAAAATCTGAAACCTTTCAGATTTCCTTTTTATTTTCTTTTTCTAAAATAAAAATTGTCTTCAGTAAAGATGGAAGAGATACTCTTTTTTACATATTTAAAAAAGTGTGAAATAAAGAAAAACTAAGCCAAATAAAAATGATGCAATTATAAGGACATGCATTTAAGAAAGACACAACTTTCACACTGGCACTGCAACTGGTTAATATAAAATAACCTTCTGAAATTACTTTTATTTAAAAGTTGCCATATTTTGTGATTAAAAATGAAAATTTTTTATTTTTATAAAGCTTAGCAAGTGCTAGAGATAATTTGCCTTAATAGTTAATATACTAAAGGGAGATCATTTGATCATATTTTTTGATGCAGAGCTTATTTTTAGGTAGTTGGATATAAGTTTTAAAATCAGCCTTGTTATAAATTATCATCTTCCAAATATCAATCTGATTTCAATAGAGAGACATAAAAAGTTGTCAAATAAAGAGAAAGGAGCACCTAAAGAAAAAAACATCTAATGAAAATTTCTATTATCACTAGTGCAATGATGATTTACATTACAAATAATCAAGTAAAAACAGTTTTATCTTACCTTACAATTTCTCAGATTAGCTAAACCCTTGCAAGCATTCGCCAAAAGATAATCTCCACTCAGTATAGAAATTTTATTCCCAAATTGCAGATCTTGCAGAGTACTTTCATCAGGAATCCTGCTGGATGACAGATTTAAAATTCCCTTGTGTATAAGATGAGCTGTGTGAATCATTTCAGTAATCTCAGCTAATGTTTGTTGTCTAGATGTTACGCCAGATGTGCCTGCAGAACTTATATCAGAACATGTAGCTGTATGTCCGGCTGCTTTAGAAAGTAACAAAACAACCAATCCTCGTGTTTGCATATTTATACGCCCATGATATACAAGTCTCCTATATTTTTTTAAAAAGAGAAATGAATAAGAAACTTATAGACTTTATAAGTTATATTTTTTCAATATTAAATAAAATTTTGTAAGAATCTGTCAGTAATAATCAGTTATACGCATAATTCAATTTTATGCCAATATGAATAAATAAAAAATTTAGAAGGAAAATGGGATACTTTCTCTGCACCATGACCGAAAAGCCACGAAAACATACTAATGTGTCAAAACACAATATTTCCAGAAGTATTTATGTGGCAAACCAGGCATACATCCTTCCCCTAGATGGCTTTTAACTTCAGATACTTTTATTAATATGATTGCAGATTACGATCCCTCCTATGGGAATTTCAGCATAGTGGGGGACCACAAACTACAGTTTTTATCCTCTTCAAAGAAATCTCAGACTTAATTTTCTGCATGTATTGAGCATACTGAGCCTCACTTAACCCGGGAAGACGCGCGTGGGTGTATCGGCACCCCACGCATAAACAAATTCGCTGGCAATCTCCCCCTATAATCCTAAATGCTGAGGTCCATCAGTAGCTGCCTTCAAGGTCATGTTCTATACGTCTCAAGAGGAAACGGCAAATTCCAAGCATTTATTGTTGTTAAAATAATAGTTTGGGGATGTGCCGACACCCCACGCGCACTTTCGTGTTACTATTTTTCAGTGTGAGCCATGGCGTGTGCAAGTCTCTCTGTTCGGTCTTTTCCTCATTTTACATATGATCAAGAAACTAAAAGACTTAAAAAATTATTAGAGGGTGTTTCATCGGATGAAGATTCTATAAAAGAAGAATTAGAAGATTCAGATAATAAAGATACAGTTAGTGATCATGAGTCTGAATCAGAAGAAGAGTGTGACTCTTCAGAAGACATTCCTTGTGTTCAAACTGACTATTTTATAGGAAAGGATAAAAATTAGCTCCAATAAGAGATTTATATGAAAATTTTGTCAAGAATTGACAGAAGTTATATCATGTAGGGGAATACGTGATTTTGAACGAAAAGCTAGAACCTTTTCGAGGACGATGCTCCTTTCGGCAGTATATACCTAAGAAACCTGCAAGATATGGTATAAAGATATTTGCTGTGGTTGATTCTAGAATTTTCTACGCTTTTCATGTCAGCAGCCAGATGAACACAATTGGTATACCAGTTAAGAATTGGTCAATTTCTTACAGAAAATGATTTGATGAACCATAAAAAAAAGAAAATATAATATAGGAGATGTTACATGTGCTGAAGGAAAAAAGACAGAAAATCAAAAACTGTACATGTGAAGTGTAAAAAACATATGTCAAGAGCACTGTAAAATAGATGCTTCATGTGTATATTACAAGATATCTAATGCTTCCTGGGCGTAATTGATTTCAATATTAATTATATAACTCGTTGTTCTTGTAATAATTCTGCATAATTTGGATTATAAGTGCATTCACAAATAAAAAACAAACATGTCTCATAGAAATCAATGAATCCTAGACGCCTGAAAAAAATATCTATTTGTTATTAATTTTAAAATTAGCATTATTTTATATAATAAATGTTGCAATTAATAGAGAATGCCTTCTTTTACTGAATTGTAATAATATGTTTAATTTGTACGTCATTTAATTGCTTAAGGTGTTTTGACACCCCATGTGTGTTCTCGTGTTACATAATACAGCGCGTCCTCCCAGGTTAAGGCATCACGCACCTCTTTTTTCCTTTTCATTTTAGGCCTTTAGCTTCAAGGTAATGCCGATAATGCTGAATCTGTGCAATTCTCTGAATGTTTTTTAAAAGAAAAAACTCAGATCACTGTATACATGGAAAACAACAGAATAAAGAACAGAGCAAATGGGGGAATATGGAGAGAACAACAGTGTGTGGGGGGGGACAATAAGCACATGAATTATATATGAAAAAATGTAAAAAAAAATAAGCAGCAATGATTGAATTGTTGATAGAGACATAAAAGATACTCAAATAAACATTCTTCTCCAATCACCAACAAGTTCATAAATGCTCTCCAAAATTGCCAATGTGTTCAGGACTTTTGTTAGGGATTTGGATAATCAGAGTTCCCAATATATAATGTGAAAATTTAAAAACTAAAGAGAAAAAGAAAACGAGAACTTTTATTTTATTCGGCATCCATGGCTTGGTTAGTTAATGCAATGTCAAAATACATGAGTGTGTGCATGTGTGTAATTGAAAAATTCAGATGGTATTAGTGATGAAAATGATGATGACAAATGTCTGTGATCATCTTAATTTAAATGCAATTTCACTGAATATTGAACACAATCAAGTAGTACTATAAGTACAGAGAGAGGGGCATCCATTTTGAACAAATTCATATGCAGGTTTCATATACTGCAACATGTTATTCAATAATTACAAGTAAGTATTTTACATATATCACAATATGCAACTACACATTAGTAGAATAGAGGCAAATATGACAAGATTGAAGATTATGTTACTGATATTAGATTAAGAATGATGAAAGTATTACATATCTCAGGAGTGTTTGTTCAAATAAGTGGAGCTTTCGAAAATGTTAACCAACAATTAGCAAATGGTATACTATTAACACATCATTTGCCAAATGCATCCCTTATTCTTCAAGTCAATCTGCTTCTAAGTATGCTATTGGTAAATCTCTAAATCTAGCTATTAACAACGGATTCAAACTTCTAGCTATTTTTTTCCTAGAAAGCTCACAACTACTGATGCAAAATACCGTATATATGATAGGGAATTATTAACAATCTACATTTCCAATCAGAAATTTAGGTGCATTAGAGGAACACAAATTTGCAGCATTCACCAATCCCAAATCACTAATATTTGCTCTTATAAGAAACCTGAAAAATGCTCCCTAAGTCAAAATTGTCAACTAGACATTTTTAAAATTCACAATTGATGTAGAATACATAAAAGGAACTGATGATATTGGTGCTGACACATTACCTCGCATTCCTGAAACTGAAATCACTACATCCTATTTATTACTAGAAAACTGCTAGGATAAACAACAAATGATGAACAAATTAAAAGAAATATTACGACTTGTCTATTATCCGGTCGACAGTGAAAGTTAGCTAGCTTAACAGTTCATCAAGCCATTAAAGCTGACATAGATTCTTTCAAAGCTGCCCCAGACATTCCTGTGGAGTTCTTAAGTAACTGATGCTTCTTTATTCAATAAACAATGAGTATTCAATTTAGCACTCTGACTTTCTGAAATTGATAAAATTGTTATGCCTTATGATTTTACCAGAAGCTCTGTGTAAAATACTACGAGGGCAAACTTCCTACTAGTTTAAAATGACCACACGTCCCGATTTTGGTGGGACAGTCCTGCTTTTGGAAGACTGTCCTGCCGATTTTTTTAAATGTCCCGCTTTTTAAAAAACATCTGCATTTCTTATTAAATGTACTGTAAAAATATATCACCTATTATTTATTAATTATTATAGTAAATATAAAGAAATAAAAATACACATAAAATGCAAGCAGAGTAAACTAAATTAGACGATGTAATTAGTTAGATTTACTCAGTGGTGTTCGATCATTGTCGTTATGTCTCGTCAAGGAATATGTATTTTCAACGGAGGAACAGCTAGCATTTGCTGAAGGGCTATTTGCTTTCCACACCATAAATCACAATCAAAGTTTCAGATCAATTGATTGTACGTCGCAAATGATCAAAATATTGCACGACAAAAATTTTGCATGTGCAAGGACAAAAACCGAAGCTATTATTTTTAATGTTTTTTTCACCATATTCGTTTCCACAATTACAGAAAGAATTAGATAAATACACATTTATATCCATATATTATGATGCATCCAACCAGAAAGATTTAAAATTATTTCCTAGAATTGTTCGATTTTTTATCCAAAAACAGGAATTAAAATTTGCCGAGTGAAACTTCACAAATAATATTTGATTCAATAAGTACTATTTTAAAAAAGAATAATTTGAACAATAAAATTATTGACTATTTGTGAGGATAACACTAATGCAAATTTTGTTGTAAAAGCTAGAAAAGGCATTAATAATGTTTTTAGGAAACTTAACGAACATTTGAACCAAAAATGTATTCGAGTAGGTTGTGCAGCGCACATTCTACACAATACTATTCAAACAGCATCTGACTTACTTCCAGTGGATGTTGAAAATATTATTGCAAAGATTTATCCGTATTTTTATATATGTGCATGTTGAAAGTTTGAAGGATTTTTGTGAAAGCACAGAAATCGAATATAAAAGAACTATTGGTTACAGCAAAACACAATGGTTAGCTCTTTTATCTTTACTCTTTTTCTTTTATTTGAAAATATTTTCAAAATATATGAACCATTAAAATCATACTTTTTATCACAAGATAAATATCCAAGAATACTGCAGCTCTTTTTTGAAAATGACACATCACAAATTTGGCTTCAGGTCATCCACAACCAAGCTACATTATTTCACAATGCTGTGAAAATTATTGAAGGGTACAAAATTTCAGTTACAGAAGTGTCAAATGAAATCAACAATTTAAAAACAAAATTGCGAGAAAAAATTTATAACAATTACATTACGTGTTTAATGTATAACGGACAGTATAAGCTAAGCTAAAATTATTTAATTATCTATTTCAGTTAATGTTGCAGATTGCGTTGTTCCTTAATCTTCGAATTGGATCCGGCTTATTATTTTTTGCAGTCTGTTAGAGCAATTTTATAAAAGTAAGCTTGAACTTTCGATTATGTCAAATAGAATTTCTGATATATATTTATTCATATGTAAATGATCTACAAAGCGAAAGTATGTTTCGAAGTCTATTAAACAAAAAGTGGAATTGTGCAAAAAATGGATAAAGACATATCCTTTGTTTATCTAAACTTTAACGCTTGTTTATCTATGTTTATCTTTAACGCTGTGGCGAGCAATGAAGTGGAAGTTGATCTGTCAGCACTATCCTTATCTTCAAGGCAGATGTTTTTATTTTATTTGGCTTATTATTCCTTACTAAATGTAGTATTTCATCTCAATGTACTCCATCTTTGATATGATTTAAATCAAATTCCTCATCATTATAATTTGCAGTTGATCTTTACAATATGGTAACTGGTAGTTTGGCGACATTTTGGAGGCGATAAAGGTTACTACCTGACACTTTGATAATAATGTGAGCAGTACTCAGTTCCAATTACGCATTATTTTGTGTGAGGGAAATGAGAGATCATGGGATATGTCATGTGATATTAATGGACGAATTACGGTTCTTTAATCGGAAAAGGGGGGAAATCGGGAAAAAATCTGGAAATTTTGTATGTGGCTTTATTCTGTGTTGTGTGAAACAGTGTTCGTGAATTTTTGGATCCCATGGCCGTAACTAAAGTGAATTCGGAATGGGTATTTATGTATGTTTTAATTTAATGTATGTGCTCATTTATATTTTAAGTAGTGTTTTTGAATTTAATTATATTTTAATTAAATGATAGTTATTTTGTGAATTTTATGTTTGTAGGAATTTGGTATACGTTTTAGTTGAAGTAAACGTGCATGGAAATAATTTAAATATCTGACAATAAGTATTTGTAATGGTTCCGGTATGAATTCGTTGGTGACGTGTATAATGTAATAGATGATTTAGAGGTAAAAGTTTTTGGATATTTTATTTATTTTATATGTGGAAATGTTCATATTTGGAAAGGGTAAATACTTTTTCGCGATCAGGTAATTTCATATATGTTCTTTTTACCGGGTTTAAAGATTGAGAAAATTGTCATGTATTTTCGTGAAATTTTTCTAATTTATGAGAAAAAAGCAGTGTACATGGATATAGTGAAGAGTGTGCACAATGCCATTTTTGTGCAATTCTGGGATGTTTTTTAAGGTAAAAATAAGTCGGCGTGTACATGGTTTAGTGATATTTTAATTAAATGATAGTTATTTTGTGAATTTTATGTTTGTAGGAATTTGGTATACGTTTAAGTTGAAGTAAACGTGCATGGAAATAATTTAAATATTTGACACTAAGTATTTGTAAAGTTTGCGGTATGAATTCGTTGGTGACGTTTATAATGTAATAGATGATTTAGATGTAAAAGTTTTTGGATATTTTATTTATTTTATATGTGGAAATGTTCATATTTGGAAAGGGTAAATACTTTTTCGCGATCAGGTAATTTCATATATGTTCTTTTTACCGGGTTTAAAGATTGAGAAAATTGTCATGTATTTTCGTAAAAATTTTTCTAATTAATAAGAAAAAAGCAGTGTACATGGATATAGTGAAGAGTGTGCGCAATGCCATTTTTGTGCAATTCTGGGATGTTTTTTTAAGTAAAAATAAGTCGGCGTGTACATGGTTTATGTGTGTGTGTTATTTTGAAAAACACGTAAGGAGTATGGTATTGTGCACTTTTTCCCAATTTTGCAGTGAATATTTGTCATGATTAAGCAGTTTTGTTAGATAAAATTTCTAGCATAAGTGTAATTCGGCTAGTAGATTGTTGGAAGAAGTGTTCAGTAGATAAAAAGAAAAGAAACATGTCTTTACTTCATGAAGACAAAAGGGCGGCGGGAAAAAAAAAATAGAGGGTTGCTGTAGGAGAGTTGGTCGCCAAATTTTCGCCAAAAAAACGCCAAGTTACCATAATGTAAAAATCAACCTAATTTGCTTCTGATAGCGAAGAAAGTAACAGAGATTATTGAAAATGAAAAAATTTCGACTGACAAATTAGTCGGTATTCTCGACACAGCAATTATAGGACTTGAACAGCGGAACTTTGTAACTGAACAAGAAATTATGTCTGTTTATAGAATTAAAGAGAATGTATTATCACATAAAAAACGAAGCAACTTAAACAACTTACATTGAAAGAAATGTTTAATAAAGTAAACAAATAAATATTAAGCTTTTTTTTTGTTGTAAATTTTGATACCCTTTAGATCATAATTGTTCTTTATTTCATAAATTACGGTTTCATATTTTTATTTTAATAATTTCTGCATGCCATCTTACCAGATTTAAACTGATGATCTATAATCCGGAAAAATTGATAATCCGGAATCGCCGAAGTCCCGACGAGTCCGGATTAACGACTTTTGACTGTATTCAAATTATAGTTTTTACAAATATTTTAATAGTTACCAATAATTAATTTTATTATTAACTATTGGTAACTATAAATTTTTATTATATTATATTTTTGTATATTTATAGACAAATATATGAATGTATACAATAAAATATATTTTTTGAATTATTGATCTGCTTTCGTAACTAAATTACAATTTTCATTTCCTTCTATTTGTCTCGCTTTGTCTCAATGAAAATGTGGTCACCTTATACTAGATATTGTTCTAATTTATTACTGCTTTGTTAGTCATACTCAGCTGATCATATTATGTTCATTAACAGGCAATTTTGTGATGACAGAATCTCATAACTTTGAAAATAATCCACCGCTTGCTGTTCTACGGAAGATAGGTAGATAAAATTTAAGTAATTTTTTTTTTTTCAAAATGCATGAAAATAATACAGAAGAACCAATTTATATCCTTGTTCATAAACACAAAATGTGGCTTTCTGAGAATCAATCAAGATTACATCAAACAATGTGGATGTTATGCACATATTGTTACTTCACACTAATCCATAACTGGCACTAAACTGCACAGCTTAGCAAGTTTCACAGTCAATCGCATAATATGCAAAGTACTCAAATATCAAATGCTAACATTTTTTTACAAATAAAAAAAGTTAAGCTTCCAAATTCAGAAACAGAATTATACTGTGATATCTACTAGAATACCAAGACCTTATATTCCCAAAGCATTACGAAAATTATGTTTTAATTACACACATAATTTAGCTCATTCAGCCATTCAAATGACATAGAAATTAGTTTATAGCTGATATGTGTAGCCAAATATCAGCAATGATATCACAAATTGGACAAGACAGTGTATTCCATATCAAAAAAGCTAAAGAACACCTCAGCTCCTTCACAATCATTTATTGAAACTTCTATGTGATTTCAACTTATTCATCTGCATCTCATCAGCTCACTTCCACCTTCAAATGGATTCACAGATTGTCTAACAACTATCAATCAAAACAGAGGAGAAACAAACCAAAGTGAAACATAAAATTAGCAAAGTAACAGCCTTAGCATATTGTGCTTTTATGTCTGATAATGCAAAATTAATAAATGAACAACAGTCTTTGATAGCTAATCATTATTAGGAATTTAATAATTTTGACTTTGGGTCTGCAAAAATTTTTCAAAAACCTTCTTCAATTGGTGAATTTGATTTCCTTGATGCTTCTCGCATTCACAAAGATTTATCATGTTTAGTTAATGACTTTAAGACTAATCCAGTCCTTCCTAAAACTTTTAAAATCCTATTAACTTATTTTTCAATTTCATTACTATTTTTGCCAACAGATGGTGACATCTTCTCATTCGCTTTACTGCCGTGGATATAAATATGACTGTTGCTTTTTACTCTTGCCGATTTGTTTGCTCCTGATGAAGAGAAGCCTGTCCCTGTTTGCAGGGCTGTGGAGTTGGAGTCGGGCAGATTTTGGGGTAAAAGGAGTAGGAGCTGGAGTCGCTAGCAACAGGTCGATGTAAAATATGTATATTACACACATACATATTTTACATTTCAACTGTATATTTATTTAAAAAAATCAGTAAACCTATTTATAAATGGGTTTTGTTTGTGCAATGGTGAAAATTTTGCAATGATCGCTTTAAGAAAGAATTCGCAGCATTATTCCTTTACCATTTCGGCAGCAAATTGCTGTATTTCTACAGAAATTTCACCCTTGCCTGCTTCCTCTACTACAAGAAAATCCCACAAGCATAAATTTTATAAAAGGAATCTACAACAAAAATAATCGTAATTTTTTTATAAAAGCCATTGGAATTTGGAAGACTATAAAGAGAACCCATACAAGAATGAGAACATTCGAAACTGAATGTTTGCCATGCGTGTGGTTGCTTGAATAATTTTTATGCATATGATTAGCAGAGTTTGGCACATTCTGAAGCTTTCGTGTTTTCTGCTAAGGTAGTTCCAATTAGTGCCAGATGTACGTACAAACTGCACAAGCTAGAGCTTAGGGCCCCCACTTTCTTGCCCCCCCCACAAAAAAAATTTTACATTATCCCATGTAAAAAGAAATTGACTCACAACTCTCATAAAGGGCCCCATATCTCAAATAGCTTAGGATCCCATCAAATCTAAATCCCATCCTGGTTCCAATAATATGTAAGTATCTACTTCTTTTCATAAAGCTGTCTGCATACAGTATTACTTTATATTATTACTTTTACAATATTACTTTACAATATTACTTTTACAATATTACTTTTAAAATCCAAAGTACCATGTTTACTCACAAAATAGTCGCACTTTTTTTGCTGATTCTTCATTGTGAAAGTCTAGGTGCGACTATTATGCGGGAAATTTTTCTGCTTAAAAACGGGAGTGCGACTATTACGCGAGTAAATATGGTAGATTCTTTTCTAGTGAACTTCCTGTTTGCAATATAACAATTAGAGACATACTTCTGCTCTTTTACAGAATTTTTAGAGCAATGGCATTTTTATACGAAATATTATATCAAAAATTACAATGATAAAAATTTAAAATATAACTATAAAAAGTAATGCTAAAATGTGAAAATTAAAAACAATGTTAAAGCTGGGAAAAAATTCACTAATGAACTTTTATAAAACAAAGGAAGTTTATCAATTGCAAATTCTGAATGACATGAAATTACACTCACTTAGCAGTTTTAAGGATAGGATGATTTGTTCCAATTAGTTTTCGCAAATGCATGGCAACATTAGTAAACTCTTCACTTAGAAGGCACTTTAAACTAAAATAAGTAGTAGGATAACCAACTATTTTCTCGGCATCCGAGATAGCTCTGTTCCAATCATGAGTTTTTGCCGCAGCTGACCACTTTTCATATGGTTCAACAGAAACTTTAGTTGATATTCTCTGCCAAAAACATAATAACTGTTCATCAAATGAAGCACACTGAACCTTTTTCAGTGACGGGACTATATGAAAAATTAATTTCCGGGACAACATACCTATAAATAAAATAATATTACTATGCGACTACCAGATTAAAAAAATTCTCAACAGTATCAGACTGAATTCTACCATCTCATGAAAAACACATAAATGAAATGTCAAGGTGAATGACTTCCTGTAACCCGCTTGGTCACAGATCTACAATGGAACATCACATAACGGAACCTACTGCCCTAGGCCACTAAATGCCCTACATACCACACGTTTAATTGTTAGGTCACGACTTCACCTTTAGATTCAATTCTTTCTTAACTATTTATTGCTTGAAATAGCTACGTACCAAAAGTACTATTTTTTTAAAAAAATTTCCCAGCCAAGAGAGAAAATAGTCCCATTAAGAGATAATTGCATCGCATAGTAAACAACTTGAAAACCAAAACTTGAATATTAAAGACCACAGCCAAGGGATGTCAGCCAAGGAGCCTACAGTATCATAGTATTTAAAAATTATGAATAAAAACTCAAAATCTATAATGAGCTCAAATCATATTTAAACGAAATTAATTTATAGTTCTGTATTTGAAAATCGAAATGGCTTTTCATTTTACTTTTTTTATAAAATACATAACAAAGATTCAATGAAGGAACACCCGCACTTTCTTTTATATTGCTATTGATTTCAAATAAAAATTCTCCGTTCAGTAATATTTTGGATTTCGAACAAAAGTTTCTTTTCTTCTTATTATTATCTTATTATTATTTTTATTTTTATTATGGGCTTGTACGTTATCTCAGCTAAGGACCAACTTTATTTCTCTGTAAGCACGTAAGCAGACTAAAAAACTTCTTTGATGATGCAAAACAAGATGTCTACCTATTGGTCAGAATATTAAGCAGTTGTCTTATTACATAATTTTGTATTTTGACATCACGTGATTGTCAACGTCAAAGTTTAAACAAAAAAAATATGTTCACATTTAAAGCCGTTTTTTGTTATACAGTGGGTTTTTAAAAATTTATGGCAGTGTTCACTGTTTCTGTTTTATGAAAAGATTACATTTTGTTTTCATCTAGCATAAATTTGGATTATGGCTTCTTATAAATTGTTTAAACATATGAAGTGTGCTACGAGCAGACTGACTTCATTTAACTGTAATATTTATTCGACATTACGATCGTTTTCTACTAATTTAAAAACGTCTAAGACAGTGTTGTGTTTGAAGCCCTATAACAGTTGCATATTTTGTTATAACTTAAAAAAATTTCATGAATCTAACTGCATGAAATCTGATGATACTGTAATCAAAGCAAATGAAAATTCTAAAGATGAACGCGCACAAGGGTTTGATGATGAAGAATTTCAGAATATATTAAAGGACGTATTAAAAGATTTTGATGTTAATGATGAGGCCGCGAAGATATTAGGCGATATTCGGAAGAGTATAGATGAACCTAAATTAGGCAGTGATAAACTATCTGAGAGTGATGGAAAAAATCACAATATGTGTGTTACAAACAACGATTTGCATTCTAAAGCAAGTGTAAAGTACAAAACATTTTCTGATTCTGATGCCGTAGTGATTCCTAGCTATGAAGATTATCAAAAGTTTGATAATGAGAGGAATGAACAAACGTATCATGTTGATCAAGAATTCGAAATAAAACATTCTTATCATCATATGAAACGTAAGTTTATTAATGTAATACATACATAACGTTTTTACACAGCAGTGACCAACTGGCAAAAACTGGGGAGTGCTGATAATAGCCTCTTTGATTAAATGCATGATTGGCTGCATAGTATTTTTACGTTTCTTCTATGTGTTAAGTAAATACAAGCCAGTTCCATTTACAAAAACATCCCTTGTTTGGATATATAGATATTTATTAATTAACATTCCTTTTTGAATATTTTTTTTTTTTTTTTTTTAATTCCTTCTTATTTATGTAACTTTGGAATCTGTGCAGGATTTAATCTTAATTTAGAATTATATTTTGCTTTATACTGAATATTTTTGCTAAGGTATTTGTAGTTTGTAATAATGCTTATCAAATATTTGGACACAAGCCTAAAATTTTATAGTATCTTTAATTTTATGAACTTATTATACATATTTCACTAGAAAACAATCAGGCATTTTTCAGAAATAATTTCTACCATACTTTATGTTTGAGCTAAAGCATAATATTTTAATTGCATGGGAAGAGATACGAGGGTCTCCTTTCCTTTTCTCCTACAACCAACTTTCTGAGAGGGTTTTCAGCTGAATAGTATTTTAAGTGCACCCATGCTGCAGAGACATTACATATTTACATCCATTACATCTGTGGGATTTAAAACTGGGTTCCTGACTACTATGCCAACAAGTTGGCTTAAGAATCTACATGTATGGGGTCAAAAAAGGTTCATAGAGTTGCAATTAGATTGTAGCTTTATGAGCTCCATCAATAAGTTAATTTGTTTAATTCATATACAGTGACTCACATTTCTTTTCATATATTTGTATTTTTAAAATTTGCTTGCATAGATATTTTACTAAGCAGTGAAGCAACACCAAATTTATATTATTTTTTCTCAGTTTTAAGGTTTATCTATTCCAGAGTAAATATCAAAATAGTCTTTGCAATAAAATAATTTATTTTAAATGTTGAATAATTCAGACACACTCAGAAATTTTGATGAGGTGTTTTGGAAAACAATAATGATCAACAATCTTATGATGGCCAGTTATAATTTTATTTTACCTAATTTTTATCTTACACACATGCATATATATATATGTATAACTTTTATATGCACATACATGTGCATGCAAGGGTAAAAGTATATTTATGGGTACCGAGTTTGTGCAATTCTTTTACTTGTTATTTTGGCTTTGTGTAGCGGTGATTTTAGCGCCAAAAATTGCCACTACACAAATTCAAAGAATTACACAAACTCGGTATCCATGTACATATTGACCTATTTTCAATTTTAAAAAAATCACAGAATTGCACAAACCATTGATTTTATCCATGTATACATCGATACATTTTCACTTAAAAAGTCAAAGGAGCACCCAGTTCTAGGTAAAAGTATGTTTAATCTTTGGATTACGGTAACTTAGCGATTTT
Source organism: Stegodyphus dumicola (assembly GCF_044657685.1). NCBI lineage: Eukaryota > Metazoa > Arthropoda > Arachnida > Araneae > Eresidae > Stegodyphus > Stegodyphus dumicola. The sequence goes on from NC_140769.1 coordinate 36,163,276, forward strand.
TTGCCTAAAATTTGTTGACCAACCCTGCTACAGCAACCTGCTAGTTTTGTTTTGGACGCCATTTTGTTTTCACGAAGTAAAGGCATGTTTTTTTTTTTTTTTACTCAACATTTTTTTTCCAACAATCTGCTAGCCGAAAAAGTATATTTATGGAACATTCAACTACTCAGGTTACCATAAATGAAACAACAACTTCGTAATAATACACAGTAGAGACTAAAAGGTACTCTAACCCATGCAAGATAAAAAAAAATAATTGAAAAGTCTTGAAATGCATTACTTAATTAATTTTAAACTAAATTTCTGATACCAAAAACTTTTAATATTTTTTCATACAATAGTGTTATATTTGTAATACGCAATATAGTTTTTTTTTAAAAAAATCAGTTTATTTTTAATGTAAATGTGATTATGGGACAGCAAAAGTGAAAATACTGTCACACTTGTAAACTGCATAAATACAGACTGACGACCTTGGAGGATCATATCCCTTGAACACTCTGTCGATAAATTTGCTACTTCTATAATAGTCAGTAGGGAAGATTGAAGATATGTACTATTAAAGTGCTAATTATAACTTTTATGAATTATGAAATCATATTTTATCTTATACTCTACTGCACACAAATTTTGAATTCTGGATTCTATTCTCTCTTCAATCATGAAGAGAAATCCTTGTGTTTGAGTGTCAAATCTGTGAGAAAATCCAACTTATGATGGCCAGTGTGAATATTAAGTAATGAGGTCTGTATACTGGCAATTAATTATATCAAGCTTATGTATGTGAGCATTTAAGTCTAATGGATCTAAAGAGTTAATTTTTGTATAATCATAATTTCAGTAGTGTCCAGTATGCTATTATAATGTGAAAATGTCTGTTAGTCTCTTTTTTTCAAACCATTTACTTCTACAGGTGGAATTCATGGAGTATTTGATATAGAAGAATTAGTCGAAGTCTTGCGGAAGGAGAATCTCTTGGATATAGCAGTGATCTCAGTACCAAAAGAACTTCATTACACAGACTTCATGGTTTTAGCAACAGCTAAATCACCTAGACATTGTAAAGCTGCATCTGAGTTAATTAGAAAACTTGTAAGTGTATTTTATTATTTCTGAGTTTGTAAATCAAGTGAACATATTAGTATAAAGAGTAATCAAGGGAAAAAATCCCAAAATATCATAAAGGTGTGTGGTGTATTTTAAAGAAAAAAAGGTTGACAAAGAACAGCAACTTTATATACATACATATATAGACACATACATATTTTAAAAAATGTAAGGGCAGGTAGAAGAGATTGAAATAAGTAGATTTTGTAATAGAATGTATGTGCAGAATTGGCACACTGAAGTGAGACAGAACTATTGAGCAGCAGCTAAAAGCTTCTGCTAGTGTTAATTATAATTTCCTATGCAAATTTTGAGTGTTGTGCATAGCTAAATGAACACAAAGCTCTCTGACATGTTTTATTAATGAGGCTGTGGGCAGAAAAGAGACAGCTGCTGCCAGGAGATACTCGAGAATCACTTTCTGCCCCTCCTTTGAGTAGATACTGCATTTAAGCAGCAGCCCTGTGGATAAAGGCGTCTTGGTGAGTTCCATATTCATCTAATGATATTGTATTGCTCAAAATTCAGACCGAGAATAGTGATTTATGTCAATGAAACAATTTTACCATTTGCTTTCCACAATGCACCATTTCTGCCCACATGTTACAAAATCCACTAATTCTAAAACAGGTCCTCTTTACCTGTTTTAAAATTTTTACCAGATATTTTTAAATCACCATATGTGTACAGTCAAAAGTCGTTAATTCGGACACCCATAATCCGGAATGATCTATTATCCGGACCTCAAAGCTTCAAACTTCTCTTTGCGTCGCATTGACGCATGCGCGTAAGGCCTTTACGCCTGAGAATGTGCGCGTGCGCAAAATACGTGTACGAGTGCATGTTTAATGTATAACGGACAGTATAAGCTAAGCTAAAATTATTTAATTATCTATTTCAGTTAATGTTGCAGATTGCGTTGTTCCTTAATCTTCGAATTGGATCCGGCTTATTATTTTTTGCAGTCTGTTAGAGCAATTTTATAAAAGTAAGCTTGAACTTTCGATTATGTCAAATAGAATTTCTGATATATATTTATTAATATGTAAATGATCTACAAAGCGAAAGTATGTTTCGAAGTTCATTAAACAAAAAGTGGAATTGCTACAAAAAATGGATAAAGGCATATCCTTTGTTTATCTAAACTTTAACGTTTGTTTATCTAAACTTTGTTTATCTTTAACGCAGCGGCGCCGCGCAATGAATTGGAAGTTGATCTGTCAGCACTATCCTTATCTTCAGGGCAGATGTTTTTATTTTATTTGGCTTATTATTCCTTACTAAATGTAGTATTTCATCTCGATGTACTCCATCTTTGATATGATTTAAATCAAATTCCTCATCATTATAATTTGCTTCCAATAGCGAAGAAAGTAACAGAGGTTATTGAAAACAAAAAAATTTCGACTGACAAATTAGTCGGTATTCTCGACACAGCAATTATAGGACTTGAACAACGGAACTTTGTAACTGAACAAGAAATTATGTCTGTTTATAGAATTAAAGAGAATGTATTATCACATAAAAAACAAAGCAACTTAAACAACTTACATTGAAAGAAATGTTTAATAAAATAAACAAATAAATATTAAGTTTTTTTTTTTTTTTTTTTTTTTTTAAATTTTGATACCCTTTAGATCATAATTGTTCTTTATTTCATAAATTACAGTTTCATATTTTTAATTTTATAATTTCTGCATGCCATCTTACCAGATTTAAACTGATGATCTATAATCCGGAATCGCCGAAGTCCCGACGAGTCCGGATTAATGACTTTTGACTGTATATGTAATATAGTATTGATTTCATAGATGCAATCATGTGGATGTTGATCTGTAACAAATAGCAAACTTGACAACCGAGGCAGATTAAATATTCATTTTTATTTCAGTTGCCATTTGTCACCACAATTCAATTGGCATTCTAATCGGGCCTGTTTACGGAATATTTACATTTTTTATGTTGTTGTAATAAGAAGAAAACAGTCTAGAAGCTAAGTGCATAATTATCCAGTATGGCAGCTTATGAAGAGAACAGTTTCACTTCAGGAAATTTTAAGTTCCAAATTAGCTACATTGTCATCATTGTGTAAAAATCATATGATATGGATTAATCTAGAAATTATACAGTCTTTAAAACATTATTACTATTTTTAGATGAGAAAGGGGAAATACCCAAATTAGAATGAAGAATTAAAGGGCTATTGCTTATTATCTTACACACATGCACATGTATTTCATTAAATTAATTCAGTTAAAATGTTTATTCGAACTTTTAATTTTTTTTTTTTTTTTTTTTTTTTTATTATTATTATTATTATTATTATTTTTACATCTTTAGTAGTTTGCATCTATTTTCACAAATAGTAGCAGTTCACAATTTTTTTTATACATTTTAACAATGCTTCAAAGTTAGCAACATTTTTGCATACAAAACAAGCATTTTACATTATTAAGGTTTATAGCATAGGGTTTTTTTTAGTATAGCACTCACAGATAGCAGCTTTACACTCAACTTTACATTGTATTAGTGCCCTCTATTTATACAGTTAGCAGTAACAAACTACTCAAATTCACCTAGTTTAGAAAATTGTAGTCCAACTCAGGAATTCAAATATGTAGTTCTGGTAAGTTAAATTAGTAAGGGGACCGGAAAGTAATGTTGCTTTCTTACATTAAATTCACATGAATACATTTTTAATATGTTTTTATTTTTAATCAATAATGTAATCACCCTTGTTATCAACAACCTTTTGCCATCTAGTGTTCAGATTTTGAATCCCTGAACCGATATAAATCAATTGGTTTTTGAGTAAAATATCTGAAGATGGCAGTTTGGCCATCATTCAAATTTTCTAATTTTTTGGCGGAACTTTGTAACTGAACAAGAAATTATGTCTGTTTATAGAAGTAAAGAGAAAGTATTATCACATAAAAAACGAAGCAACTTAAACAACTTACATTGAAAGAAATATTTAATAAAGTAAACAATTTTTTTTTTTTTTTTTTTTTTTTTTGTAAATTTTGATACTCTTTAGATCATAATTGTTCTTTATTTCATAAATTACGGTTTCATATTTTTAATTTTATAATTTCTGCATGCTATCTTACCAGATTTAAACTGATGATCTATAATCCGGAAAAATCGATAATCCGGAATCGCAAAGTTCCGACGAGTCCGGATTAACGACTTTTGACTGTCTTTAAAAAAATTTTAATTCTGTTTGTGCTGAATCTGTGTAGAACTCCTTACCTATTTAATTTTTTCTTTCTTGTACTAGCTTTCAGTACACAGTCAACATACATATAGTCATTCAAACAGTCATCAGTCACTGCTGAGTGCAACCAAATGTGTGTTGGGAGAAATACCATAGCATTGCATTTTATACTACTAATATGTAAACATCTTGATGATTAAAGTATTTTCTATTGTATGTCATTGATATTGAATTTTATACTAGGAGATTTTAGAAACAGAGTTATTCTGATAATTTTTATTAATTTTAGTGATTTGTCATTGTCATGTTTGCAAAAGTTAAAACCATATAGCATTAACCTCAGAATACACTTGATGGTTCTTTTAAATAATAGCAAATAAGATGCTTAATGTCGTTCTAGTTAATGCATTTTGTCAGTTTATATAAAATACGTATTGTGTGAAAGAGGGCAATACTTTAGTTTCCTTTCATAATTTATGATTTAATAAGTTGTCGACATATGTTCAATGTATTACAAATGAAAATTGAGCAATTTTTTTAAATAACTGATAAATTCATATTCACTTCTATATTATATCAAAATTATAGTTTTCATCACATTATATATTAGCTAAAGTAGTGATGTGTATTTATCATTTGATATATGATTATAATTGTTTTATTTTATGCTTTATGAATAGTATACTTTAAATATAATAAAACATTATTTCGCATTTAAATCATGATGATCACTTCTCAAATTTATCCCACCATGTTCTCTTTATATCATAACTTAGTTACTGGTGGGGGGAGTAATGTTGGGAAAAGTACTCCCCCACCAGTAATTAAGTTAATGTTGGGAGAGCTTTTGGCCACTAGATAGTAGCATGAGTCAGTATAATCTAATAGCTTAAAAATAGCATGGTAATATTGAAATAATTTTATGTAACTAAAAATTAATAAAAATGTGTGTAATTCTTTTATTGTTTGTAAACAACATTTCAGAAAACAAAATGTGTTATATTATGCCTTGTATTGTATTATTTCTTTTTCTTATATTTTTATATATAATAGTTGTAACTGTGATTTGTGGCTTTCTAAGTGTAACCTGATATATACTGATAACCATGTGCTTGACCGCACTGTAGAAATAAAGTGTGTTTTTTTATGTGATAAGTTTCTTCGAGAAGTTATTATTATCTAAATGGACTAACCAGTAGTATTTTATTTTATTCTCAATAAGGGGATTATGTAAGCGAATGACATGATATGCCCAAACGTATTATTTTACATAGTACTTGGGAAAATGCTGATACTTTTCCAGTGGAACTGAACACATGTAACTATATTTGTATTCTATTCAAAGCATGTAATAGCATTTATGTATAGGTAAATTTAAAATTTTGCAAGTTGGTTTAAGTGTGCACAAAGGCCTGAACGACCCTGCCCTAAAAAAATACAAAAGTCTAAACATTCTGCTGCTTTTCAACTGTTCGAAGATCACCTACAATAGATTTCCCTACCACATCAGCTACGATAACGACATGTTAAAGATGATTTTCTTCTTTCCTCTCCCGCTTCTAAGAATCCTTCTTCCTCTCCCCAGCCATGCATTTATGGTTTGCTTTTAATGTCATTTATGCTGTTAGCATTGCATCAAAAATCATAAATTTCTTTCAAATAGTCGAAGTTTTTCATCATCTTCAAATATCAATCTAAGAACATTTTTGGGAGATGACATGTGGATAATTAGGAGTATAGTGAACTTTTTTTACAATTTAAATATTTTTATTACTTTTGAGTGAAAACATATCATAGCCATCACTAATAAGAAATTTTATATTATAGCAAGTTTATATTCCATTTTTTATATCTGTGCAAAATGTATAAAATCTACTAATGTTTCAATTTGTTTCAGTACAAAATGAAGAAACATGAAACTGATCCTTATTTCATAATTGAAGGCCAAGCTGTTCATAATTGGAAAGCGCTTGATATGGGTAAGTGCCTGTCAACCTCAATAAAGACAGAAATGACTATGGTGTTTACTTTTATTTCTTCATGAAATAAATCTTTTAATTGTAGATATATATTTTATAGTTAGTATATATATATATATATATATTATAGTTGCTATTCATTTTACGTGCATTATCATTCAGTGCTTTTTTCCCCTTCACAACAGGAAATATTGTCGTTCACATCTTATTGGAGGATACAAGAACTCTGTATGACATTGAATCTCTATGGCTTTTTGATGCTGAATTTGACACTAGAGGTAATTTAAAAGCAGATCCTGCATTAAAAGCACTTGAAGAACAAATGGCTTTCTTTAATTTATTACAACAGTCAAAAGAAACTGGCAAAGAAGCTGCATAAGAAATTGAGAAATTATATGTAAGTGCATAATAAGCAGTATTCATTACAGCAGTCATCATCATCAGAATCAGGAAAGAAAATTTTAAGTACAATGTATGGATTCCTTGTAAACATCATAAAATGTTTAATATATGTTGATAGTGGAAAAGAATTTTTTTTTTTTTTTTTTTTTTTTTTTTTTTTTGTTATTCTTTACATTAAAATCATTCAGAATGGAGTTTATAGAAGAAATAAAGTTTGTTGTCTCTATAGGAATCGTAATTCATTTCAGAGCAGTGCAGTTATATTATTGATAACATTTAAATTACTTTCGCATTGGTGATAAAGAAACAAAAAGTATTTTTTATCATGTAAAAGATAATACAGTTCAGATTTGCTAGAACAAATTTCTTAAGCAATTTTTCCAAGGTTCGTAGCCGTCCTTACAAGTGCTTATAAGTCCTTATATTTGAAAATAAAATATAAAGGCTCTTATAGGTGCTTACTTTTGCTTTAAAGCCCTTATTTTTTTTTTTTTATTATTTATTTATTTATTTATTTATTTATTTTAGTGCTTATTTTTTGCTTTTAGTGCTTTTTTTAATTAACGCGCATTTTTCCTCCCGTACCAAAGCTGAAACTAAATAAACAACTTTTCTTCCTTATATGGAACGTCAGATGGTAAATCATACTCCCGGAAATAGCTTTTCCCCTTTCTCTGCATTAACGTAACCTATGGTGCGCGCGAGAGTATAGACAGTTGCACGTCGTTCTTTTGTTCAAAGAATTGCGAAAACCGTAGAAAATTCCGGTACATTCGGTATTCTTTTCCGCCCACCCAAATACTACACACTTTTGAATTTCTATCAAGATCTTAATAATTTCCATTCTAGTTCCGCATGGTCAGTTCATATTCGTGTTTATTATGATCGTTATGCTTATATTATGAGCATATGTATGAATATTTATAATAATATAGTTGCAGTAGCTGCTGAAGTGTAAATAAACTTCCAAAAATGGGTATATTTTTACACAGATTAGCTTTCTAAGGAATAATATTCGGAATGGCTTAAATAAAAGGAAAGTAATCGAATAGTCAGAATAATTTTTTCCCCCAATACATTATACATTTCGGAGGTTGGGAGGTTCTCTCCTTTCTCCGCAAAATCTCTTAATATTGAAGCAGCGGACTTTTTTTTTTTGGTCACTGTCCAATCTGGATTGAATAGGACTAAAAGTTTTGCGGTCTACCCAACCCAAGCGAAGAATGATTCTATTCCAGAAATGTAACGCAGTCTGTTCAAAATTAGAATCAAAAACACCCCAGATTAGTAAGTCTCTTTCTTTTCCTTTATTTAGTTCTTTATTCTTCGAATACCGACAGCTGTTGATTCCGATTGCGTAATATCACATATGGAAGAATTACCCCGCACGTATTGCGCAATATAATGTATGCGATATTTTGCAGAGATAATTAATTTGATGTTCAGTCTGAGATTTATTTATGAACACTTAAAAGAGTTTTACTGTGCTTTCTAAGCAGAATATTTCTCAGTTCCGTTGGTCTATATTTATATGATGCACATATCGAAATGTCAAAATCATTTATTTAGCCGAGAAATCTAAAGAATGGCTACAATCCCCCCGCCCCTCCTCTTTTTCTAGTCTCGACTATGCGGAATATTCGGCAATTTCCGAGTATGCGGGTTAGTTAAGCTTTTACTGTTTAAGGATGACTGCATGAAGCAATTTCCCTTCTGATTTCAGAAATGTTCCTCTTTTTTACTTAAATTACTTTGCTTGGAATATATGTTAAGGGAAAACTGTAATGCAATGAAAATTTAGAAAAGTTCAGAATTTTGATTTAAATTATTTAAATATTAATATGAGTGGAAAAACAAATTGTATTTTTTATTAGGTGCCAAGCGAGTACAATTAATATGGCTTATTATTATTTATTTTCTATATTTTGAACTGAAATTTCATCATTAAATCTTGTAATATAGTTTAGTTCTGCATAGTTCATTTTTCTCTCATTGTAAACTAATTCTGTAAATTGAACTGTCATTTAAAATTTAAAAAAAAAAAAAGTTGTTTTCTATGGTTGAGGTAATGCTCATTCTCTTAATAAATATTGCATTGCTCATATTTTAAATTGCAAGTCTAATTTTTCTTTTAAGGTTATGCAGTTGTGTATAATGTAATTATACAGGTGGTGCTTATTTTTTTTTTCTTAAAATGTGCTTGAAAAGTGCTTATAGGCACTTATTTTTTTAACTAAAATGTGGCTATGAACCCTGTTTTCATATATATATATATATATAAGGTATTTTAAAGCTTATGGATTTTTTTTATTTTAATTAATGTAAATTTCAATTGGTAATAGAACACACCAAAATAGACACTTTTTAATCTTAGAATATATGTAAGGTAAAAAATATGAAAGCAAACTTCTAAATTTAATTCACTATAACCTCTTACATTTTTTATTTCATTTGGGAACTTCATCTATCTGTCCTTAAAATAGTGCTTAAGTCTAAACTGTGTCATTCAAATTAATCATACAATCTTATGTAACCCTTAATGCAGATGTCTCTTGACCAATCACCAGATTGCAAACCAAAACTTTTCTCTTCGCATGCTTCCATCTTGCGTAACTACGCATTTCAGCTTTGCTCTTTACTGTGCTAAGATGTAATTTCGCAGGCTTGTTTTCTATCTCAACAATATCAAAAATGTAAATCTTCTGTGGAAAGGCAAGACTAGAGTGCCAAGTGATTGTGGCCACAAATATCAATTGCATATAAAAATGGAATTAAAACTGCCTTGACTGCCAAGTTCTTTCGATATTACCAAGTTAACATTATTAGCATACTATGCAATCAAAATTTTTCTTCAATATGGTTCTAAGCAAGCATCGACACTGCTCCGGCTTTTCCTTGTGCTCTTATTATTACATTCACGTTTACTAGTTAAATATCTTTAACCCTCTGAGCACCATGACAGCTTTATCCGGTCATGAGATATTTTGTCACTTAGTGCACAGCAGCTTATAATTTAAGATAATTGCTTCTTACCTTGTTTAATAATATAACTGTAATCTTAATAAATGTTGAAAATAGAGACAAAAATAGGTTTAGCTAATACAGACTCTTTAAATACAGGTCTTCTCGACGGATCCAAAATCCCGCACTGCTCAGAGGGTTAATAAATAACTTTACATTACAAACTAGTTTTAAATTTAATTATGATACATATGTATTTTCTTATATGAAACAACTCCTTTGACTTTATATTCTCTTATAAGTGATATTTTTGCAAAAGCAATCTAATGTTAGTCATCTTAGTGACACTGTTTGATTAGGTTTTGTTAAAATAATGAATTAACTCTGAGATCTTATGAACATATACAGTTAAAAGTCTTTAATCCAGACTCGTCGGGACTTCGATTCCAGATTATCGGTTTTTCCGGATTATAGATCATCAATTTAAATCTGGTAAGATGGCATGCAGAAATTATAAAATTAAAAATATGAAACCGTAATTTAGGAAATAAAGAGCAATTATGATCTAAAGGGTATCAAAATTTACAAAAAAAAAAGCTTAATATCTATTTGTTTACTTTATTAAACATTTCTTTCAACGCGCACATGCGTAAAGCATACATTATGCATAGTCGAAATTAGAAAATTGCAACCAGAAAACAAATTTATGTGTATTCGTGATATTTATAATGATGAGGAATTTGATTGAAATCATATCAGATTACATCAAAATGAAAATACTATATTTAGTAAGGAATTATAAAACATCTTAGTACCAATCTGTTTAGAAGTAAACTGTGCTTGTATGGGATGATTATAATTAAAATTATTTTTTTTCAGACCTATATAGAGCCTGTTATGTTTGATGCATTTTATTGAAATGATATACAGTCAAAAGTCGTTAATCCGGACTCGTCGGGACTTCGGCGATTCCGGATATTATCGATCTTTCCGGATTATAGATCATCAGTTTAAATCTGGTAAGATGGCATGCAGAAATTACAAAATTAAAAATATGAAACCGTAATTTATGAAATAAAGAACAATTATGATCTAAAGGGTATCAAAATTTACAAAAAGAAAAAGCTTAATATTTATTTGTTTACTTTATTAAACATTTCCTTCAATGTAAGTTGCTTCGTTTCATGTGATAATACTTTCTCTTTAATTCTATTAAACAGACATAATTTCTTGTTTAGTTACAAAGTTCCGCTGTTCAAGTCCTATAATTGCTGTGTTGAGAATACCGACTAATTTGTCAATGGAAATGTTTTCGTTTTCAATAACCTCTGGGTCACTTGAGATGAAATACTACACTTAGTACGGAATTATAAACCAAATAAAATAAAAACATCTGCTCTGAAGATAAGGATAGTGCTGACAGATCAACTTCCAATCCGCAGCGTGAAATTGATAAACAGATTTCGGATTTCAAAACATACTTTCGCTTTGTAGATACAAATTACATATTAGTAAATATATATCCGAAATTCTATTTGACATAATCTTTCTAATCTATCATAATCTAATAATGACGTTTCTGCCCCCCCCCTCTGCCGCAGAGCAGCGTGAAATTGATAAACAGATTTCGGATTTCAAAACATACTTTCGCTTTGTAGTAAATATATATCGGAAATTCTATTTGACATAATCGAAAGTTCATGCTTACTTTTATAAAATTGCTCTAACAGTCTGCAAAAAATAATAAGCCGGATCCAATTCGAAGATTAAGGAACAAAGCAATCTGCAACATTAACTGAATTAGATAACTTTAGCTTAGCGTATAACTCCGTTACACATTAAACGCGCATGCGCACAAACATATTCGCAGCTGTAAGGGTCTTATGCGCTCTCGTAATGTTACGAAGCGAATAACGATACTAATGCGTAGTTCGAAAGGCTAGTAATAACTTGACGATTCTTCTTCGAACGCTAATTTTGTTTCGACGAATATGCATCAGTGGTAAATTTGATCTTGATTTGGATACAAAAAATTCATGACAATATCTTTCATTTATATTTAATGAAAGCACCAAAATATATCACAGAAATACACATACATCGCAATGGCGAACCACAGTTACATAATGTTAAAAACACAGAATTCTTTTGGCGCAACAGCGCCCTCTATCCTATGAAAAGTTCCAACACACCCCACCTGTGCTCTTTTAAGAGCACATTAAATTTACATATCAATAATATATTTAGATATAATCAAAATCAATATGCACAAATTAATATTGAAAACTACATTGCAAATTAAATACAATACATGAAACAAACATATATGTATATAACGTTAAACTTCAAAAGGATAGATTAATTGGACGGGTCTTCGATAAAGTCCTTGAGAAGTACGAATCAAACATGAACGCACATACCCATCCCTACCTTTATAAACTTCTTCTATAATTCCAATAGGCCATAAAAATTTTGATTTCGTCGACCCCTCCAGCTATACAACCTCACCCTTTTTAAGATTCCTTTCAGGAGATGGATTTAGAAAAGTATGCGCAGACCGTAATTCGAGGAGATAATTCTCCTTCCACTTTTTCCAAAATCTAGACCTAATTTTGGCTAGCGTAAATGTAACTCCACCATGAAAAATTTTATTATGTTCTCTAATAATAATTAACTCTGTAAATTTAGACTGCTTAGGAAGAAGTATAGGATGAGCTTCATCCTTTGTAAACGCTCCTTGTTCTAACCTTCCTTTTATGCGCAATACACTACAACTGTCGACAAATGGGGCTAAATTCGAAAGTGGAGAGTTTTTAGGAATCGATTTACCATTTTTAAGGTTCTGCAATTCTAAGTTGAACTCTATGTTTTGCTCATGTTTTATCCAGTCTATTTCATCATTTTGAAGTTCTGCTGTGAGAGGACCTGCAATCGTTTGTCGTTTTCGAAGTTTATTAACAAACCGTTTAACTAGTGCAGTTACTCTTAGTACCTTTAACAAACTACTATATTTCCTTAAATCTAAAATAAATATCGAATTTTCTACCAAACAGTTATTTTGCACTGTACTTTCAAATTCTTTTTTTTAGCTCTAAGTCTACGTCTGTAGATTTTAAGTTCTCTCTTTCACTAGGCCAGTATTCAGGTGATTGGCTTAGCCACGGTGGACCGTGCCACCAAATATGGTTTGTAGCTAAATTTGCTGCAGAAATTCCTCTGGACAAGATATCTGCAGGGTTATCCTTACCAGGACAATGAGCCCAATTATTGGTATCTGATAAAGATTGAATTTCTTCTATTCTATTTTTTACGAAAGTTTTGTATTTACTAGCTTGTCCCTTAATCCAACATAATGTAATCATCGAGTCGGTCCAAAAATAACTAGAAGTATTAAATTTAAGACATTTACTTACTTGATGGACTAATCTTGCGGACAATAAAGCTCCCATTAATTCCAGTCTTGGTAATGTAAGACCTTTCAGAGGAGCTACACGACTTTTAGAACAAATAAAACTGATACTTATCCTCCCATCTTCAGATATAGCTCTTAAATACAATACAGTTCCATAGGCTAAAAGAGATGAATCTGAAAAAGAATGAATTTCAAATGAAATAAATTTACAGTTCAAATTTGAAAAATAACATCGAGGAATCTGGAGATCTTCTAAGTGTTCGATTTCACTGCACCACAACTGCCACTTGTGATCCAGCGACGATGGAAGTTCATCATCCCAGTCTATGTCATGACTCCACAGTTCCTGTAGAATGCACTTCAGCTTTATGATGAAAGGCCCAAGAAATCCGATAGGATCATAAATACGACCCACTACTCGAAGAATAAACCTTTTCGAAGCAGTTCCGTTCTTGACAAACTTTGATAATTCTTTTACGTTAAAAGATATACTGTCCGCATCTGGATCCCAAACTAGACCCAACACCTTGGATGGTGAGTCAAGTCCTGTACTTGAGCTCCTTTCCTCATCGATGTCGAACTCAGCATCTTTCCACAGCTTACGCAGTTCCATGGAATTGGTTTTCCATTTTCGTAATATCATGCCACATCTTTTGAGAATTTCTACACTTTCAGTCGTAATTTTCAAAGCCGCTTGCAAAGCTTCTTCACCTCCAATCAAATCGTCGACATAAAACCATTCTGACAGTAATTTGCAAGTATCAGGAAATTCTTCTTTACATTTATCAAAATGATATTTCAGAGTTGCAGCTAACAAATATGGACTTGGTTTTAGTCCAAATAAAACTCTACTAAAGTTCATTTCTTGATATGAATTAGAACCGATATCATCAGTCCAGAAGAATCTCGTAAATTTTCTATCACTAGGATCGATCAAAATTTGTAGATACGCTTGCTTTATATCCGCTGTGAAGGCGATTGTATTTTGTCGAAACTTTAAAATCATTTCAAATAGATTCGGATACAAGTTTAGTCCTTTAAATAAACAGTCATTAATCGAAAGTTGTCCTCCTTCATGAGAAGAACCATCAAACACGATTCGAAGTCGACTAGTAGATTTGTCCTCGCGAATGACAGCGTGGTGGGGTAAGTAGAATGACTGCTCAGAATATGACACTTCAGTATCTGACGACGAATTCTCAATGATACCTTCCCTACGATAATCATCAATTACCTTTTTATAATCCTCATAAAAAGCTGTATCATTTCTAAATCTCCTAACCAGACCATCGAAACGTTTCCGAGCCACTTCTCTATTATTTGCTAATTTCTCCTGCATACCTGGTTTCCACGGCAACTTTACACAATATCTTCCATCTACGAACCCAACAGAATTATTAAATTCATCAAGTATCTTCTGTTCCACTAAAGTCAAACACTCCGCTTCCTTGTTTTCAATACCTAAACTTTCCAGTTCCCAGAAACGCCTGAGTTCAGCTGATACAGTGCTTTGATCACCTAAAACTAAGTTCACAGCAGCCGTTTTACTCATATCACCACAATTTCCCTGCAAGGACCATCTAAGTTCTGTGTTTACAGCTACCAAAGACGTATTTAACCTTTCAAAACCTTTTGTCAACTTCCAATAAAAATCTATACCTATTAACAAGGAAATTTCATTATCATCTGACGCTTGATTAAAACCCCACGTTAAAGTTAATCCCTTGGCTTCCATTTCAGCTCTTGTACGCTCATTCGGCAAATTAATCGCCGCCCTCGAAATTTCATGTGTTTCCAACGCCTGTATTACGACTTCATTTCCATCTAAAATATTTCGCAATCTCACTTCAACTCTGCGACATGTTTGCAACCTAGGATCCTTTGCTCCAAATGAATAAATCTTTAATGTTTCTGACCCTAGACATTTTAATCCCAACTTCATAGATACATTTCTTTTAATAAAACACTACCGTTATCAAACATTGCAATAACTGTACCTGACGATTTACGACCAACAATTTCTGTCCTAACACACTGCAATAAAATCACATTCCTATCATTTACAACTGAATTCGAAATAGTAGGCTGAATTTCCAATTCCTTTGGTTTTTCTTCTTCCGGTTTTGAATTAGATTTACACTTGCTAGAATTTTCAAATTTAAAACAAATAGCTTTGGCGTGTCTACCAAAGCAGAATGAACACTGTTTAGCATTACATTTTTTCACAAAACAGTTTGTGTTACAACATAACAGACATCTCCTTTCCTTAATTAATTTATCCCTTTTTTGTTGCACAGTCATGTTCTCACATTCAGTCTTACAGTGACCTTGACCACAGAATAAACAAACTTCGGAAGTTTTCGCCATAAATTCTGTTACTGACGCATGTTGATTATTGCGACTCGGATGAAAGTTTCGTTTCTGATTTCGAAAATTGTTTTGTTTGTGTTGGTTAGAATGAAAATTATTATATGAAGATACATTATTAGAATTAAATCGGAATGCCTTTTCTCTTGCACTAATAGCATTGTGTAAAAACTTCATCAATTCCTGTAAATCATGACAATTATTTATATTTTGCTTCGAAAATTCAAGAGTCAATTCTCCTGGCAGATTTTTTAGTATTACGTTAGTCAGTATTGTTGTGTATGTTTCCGATTTGACATTTAATTCCTCTGAACATCTAATTTGAGTTTGGGCTTCAAAATAAAGGTTACGAAGAGCTTGAATGTTAGAAGCATTTTTTACAGGTGCCAGATTCAATAAATTTGACAAGTGAGCATTTATTAAAATGTCTCTTTGGCCAAATGTTTCAGAAATCAATTTAACAGCCTGTTTATAATTCTCTGGAGTAATTGAGAATCCTTTAATGCTAGCTAGAGCTTTACCACCTAATAACGACTTTAAATAGCAAAATTTGTCAACCTCAGTTAAATTAGAATTATTATGTACAGAATTCTCAAACTGATTCCAAAAATCTAAATATTCTGAAGGCTCACCATAGAATCGAGGAAGCGAAAGTTTAGGAAGTTTAGTTCTGTTTCCTAAAGTTTTATTTTCTACGTGAACATTTTCTGGATTTACTGTTTGTTCACCTGACTGATATGGAACTGTTCCAATTGATTTAATTTTGTTTTGCAACTTTACTTTAACTGGTATTATTTTTTCGTTATATTCATCTACTGTGTTAATTTCATCCTTAATTTCTTGTTCTTCTTTCAACAATTCATCAATGTCACTATTTAGTATGTTAATAATTTCAATTTTACTATTCAACTGTTCTAAATATGAATCACATACATCTATGTCAATATCTGATTCATTCAAATATATGTTTATTTTTTCTACTAACTTTAATGTTTGTTCACGATATGTGTCACGCTTAGTTCGAAGCTTTAACAATTTAGCCATTTTCACAGTTTCTAGCAACAAATTTTACCCCTCAAATTCTTTAACAATAAATTCTAATTCTAGAATTCTAAGAAAACAAACTGTAATTTTCAACAACAAATCACACTTCAAGCATTAACAACAAATTCTAATTCTAAGAAAGCACAACATTTTCTTATTTTCAAATACCAATGCAAATATTCAGTAAATGCGAAACCTAAAGTTGTAAATTTTTACCAAACAAGATCAACAACATCAAATAACTTTACCACTTCAACAATTACAAAATATTCTATTCAACCAAATTTTCAACAAAACTATTTACTCACCTCACCATTACGATAATTCCCGGCGACAGCACCACATGTTACCAAGCGAATAACGATACTAATGCGTAGTTCGAAAGGCTAGTAATAACTTGACGATTCTTCTTCGAACGCTAATTTTGTTTCGACGAATATGCATCAGTGGTAAATTTGATCTTGATTTGGATACAAAAAATTCATGACAATATCTTTCATTTATATTTAATGAAAGCACCAAAATATATCACAGAAATACACATACATCGCAATGGCGAACCACAGTTACATAATGTTAAAAACACAGAATTCTTTTGGCGCAACAGCGCCCTCTATCCTATGAAAAGTTCCAACACGTAAATGCCTGTGCGCATGCGTGAACGCGACGCATGCGCATAAAGTTTGTAGCTTTGAGGTCCGGATTATGGGTGTCCGAATTAACGACTTTTGACTGTATATGTTATTTGGGTTGTGGGGGAAAAGAAAAAAAAAACATACATTTTCTTCTAGGTAAAAACCATACATTTCATTCTAGGTATATAAAAATAACAAGTATATCATATGCAAAAATTTGGCTATTCCTTTCCTTAGATGGAATCATCTGCAACTGAAGCGTATTAATGATAGAAGTGCTTAAGCCGTGAAACACTGGCAGTATGTAGCGAGTTCATTTGTATGACTGTAAGCTCTGAACTGCATGGGAGTCCCTTAGTGTATTATATAAAAGAAGTCCCCACAAAGCCATCTCTTCCTTTAGACAGAAACCCTTGCTCCTTCTACCATAGTTAATTGATCTGTACTTCCGTATTGGTTAGGTTAGGTGATTTGAATATAGCAAAGCACACAAGAGCTATTTGACTAAGGAGTGAGATGCATTCGTGGAGGACTTTCTAAAGGAAACAAGCTTGTATTCATGTTACGCATGGGAAAACCACCAAAATCGACCATGAATACAGCCCGTTCACTGAGATTCAAAGAATGTCGAACTACCAGTATTCAGTGCTTTAACCACTCAGTTACTGGTGGGACACTTTCATATTATATTTTCTAAGGGATTTGTTATCTTGTATTTATAATGTTATTTATAACTGTTTATAATTCTGTTTCCTTTAATTTATTTTTTGCTTTGAAAACGGCCCTGGTATTTTAAACTTTTTTTCCCTGAAAAAGGCCCTTTTTTTAACTGAGGTATTCAATCCGGTTAAGATTATAACAAGTAACAATTTATCATATTAATTTGGAAAATTCTCCGATAATTTGAAAAAATATTCATTACGATAATCTTAGTGGAACTGTTTTTTCAGCTTTATGAGGTCGAAAATTATACACATATGTTGAAGATGAAGCAGATACCATAACAACTGCTTTTTTCTCTTTCTGGTCAGTGAATGAATGAATACTTTAAATGCTTTTCTCGTCAAGAATGGGATGAGGTCGGGGTTGCTGGAATTTGCAGTTTCTCCAATAATGCCAAAACAGGGGAATGTCTTTCTGCTGGTCATTGAATGATTGACAGGATTTAGCAAATTGTTAAACAAAAAACTGGACGCAACGCAATTTATCGTTTCACACATTTTTTTCCTTCTGTTCTCTTTGTTCAAAAGTATTCATATTTCACAGCGTAATTCTTACACTATTAGTTCTCGAAATGGTAGAACTGTATTCTACGGCAGACGCATACGCTTTCTACTATATCCAGTGTTCTCAACTTAGGTTGAATTGTAGTATAGTGTATTCTCATTATAACTGATGACCCTTGACTTTGCCTTTTCTATATTTTAGCCTTTGGGTGAGCGGTGTGATTGCATTCTAATTGATTTAATTACCACAAATGGCCTTAGGGCACAAAATTGAACTACGAGTATCTGGTAAAAGTTCTGTGTAATTGTATGCCAGTATTGAAAGAAACAATCAATCTGACAAGACATGGCTGCTACTTATTTTGAAAATGAGGTGTAAAAGCCAGCGAGGATATCCCGTTTGGCATCAGTTGTACCATTATTGGCGACTTTATCCTGCGGCCGGTTGCATTACCCTTCATGGCACGTCATCCTGGGGCCATTTTCCAACAAGATAATGCCAGGCCACATACCGCTCGCATATCTCTGGACTGTCTCTGTGCGGTTGATACTCTTCCTTGGCCAGCAACGTCACCAGACCTTTCACCAATCGAGCATGTCTGGGGCATGGTAGGCTGCCAGATTTGGGCACCACAAAATATCTCAGATTTGGAGTGACAACTGATGAATGCCTGGCAGAATGTGTCGCAGGATGACTTTAGGAACCTCTACCACTCCTTGCCTCAACGAATTCAAGCATGCATTGCCACCAGGGGCAGTTCGACCAATTACTAATTTGAACACTCAGTGGGTGATTGTGAGCCGTGAATGGGTAAGGTGACCTTGATTTTTGAATCATTTTATTATCTGAGTATGAGCTATACACATGTTCAGTTTCATCAAAAACAACCACTCCCTTCGTGATGCTTCGATTTTTGTACAAAAAAAGTGTATTTTAATGAAGTGACGAATGTAAGCGAAGATTCTAATGCATGGTAAGTTTATATGTACATTACTATATGTATTAAGTGAAAACTTTTATATATATTTCCAAATGTAATGAAAGTATATGCATCTTGATGGGAATTTGGGAATATTCATATATTTAATTTGCATATATGGTGGAGCACCACTTATATGTCTGTTTTTATATATTTTTTACATATGTTGTTTCACCTTGGTGCTGATTCAGTCCTATTTATTTTAATAGTAAAATATTTCCATTATATGTCGCTTTTGTTTGACTTACTACATTGGTTTTATATCTCGCAGTACCACCATTCAAATATTTTTCTCAGAAATGGGGATGGAAGAACGAAACAAAGGAATCAAATTTCAGTCTTGTAGGAGGTAAAAACAAGTTCGTGAATTGAGGGGATACTTGAAAAGAAAAACAGACGTGATTTTTTTTCCTTCTTAACAGGAGAGCTGTGTTAAGTAAACTAGGTGGAGCAGAATTAACTGATACAAAATGTCATGAAAGTGAAAGGCACTCTCGTTGAAAGATAAAATTCAAATCTTAAAAGAATTTGATAAGAATATTTGATGAATACTTGTTGAGCTATGCAAAAGGACTGGATGGAAATTACTGTGACTGTACTAAAAATGGTGATAAATTTTAGAAAAAAGTTTGAAGGAAGTGCAGAGATTTGTGATCAGTATGCCTCAAATAAATTGCATGTTCAATATGTTTCTTGAGATTGAAGCCATTTTGCTAAAATTTTTCATTGTTGTGCATCTAATATTCCAGTGAATGGTCCCATGTTAATCAAGACGTTAAAAGAAATAGCACTTCTTCGGTTGAATGTGAAAAAAGCCTGTTTTACAACTGGATGGTTGCATAAATTTAAACTGCAGCATGGAATCTCATGTCATATAATAAATAGGGAATCGAAAAGCATTCCCACTGAGTTGGTTGAAGAGTGGTTTAAGAATTTATGAATTTATCCACCAAAATAGATATGATATGAGTTAGAAGACATTTTTAATGTTGATGAAACTGCTCTTTTCTTTAAACTTTATCTGGACTGTGTCATTTCTAAATTAACCCTATCATGTGACTTTCACAGTGATGATGACATAGTTAATTCCGAACTTCACTCAAAATTTTGAGAACCAAAACCTTTCTCTTAATAAGCTGCCATATTCGATAACTGTGCTTTTTGCTTCTTCATGTGTTCTTGCTGAGATGCTGCCTCACTGCTTTCTTACAATATTAAAAATGTAAGCGCTCTTGAAATGGCACGAATAGTGTGCCAATGTGTTTATGGTTGCAAAATGGGTCTTCAAATAAAAATGAATATTTCATTTGCTTCAGCTGCAAAGTTTGCTGTTCATTACAAATCAACATCTACAAAATGCAATATTTATACATCTATGCTGTCAACTTTCCTACAATATTGCATATATATATATAACTAAAAATTCAGATGTATTTGCTAAGACTAAAAAAAAAAAAAAAAAAAAAAAAAAAAAAAAAACTTTTGATGCGAATCTAAGACAAAAAAGTAATATGTAAAATTTAGTGCAATTATTTCTTAATTTTTACTCAAATTTTTTGCCAGATTACTTATTTAGTGTTGCATTTTTCTCAAAAAATTTTTTTCATCATAGGAAGTACATTTGAATTTATTTATTTTAATTTATTAATTCATTTATTAACTTATTTTAGTATAAAATCACAAATTTTAGATACCTAATGATATTTACTGAAAGCCAGTTAGTATCGCAGGTACTCAAGAATCAATGCTTGATTTTTGAAGTAAGCTTGATTGCAATCCAGAGTAATAGAGTCATTTGTCCATAATTATACTGAATCTCCATCAATCAAGACGTGATCTTTATGAAGATTTTGGACCTGCAAGACAGGAACAATTGAAGTGAAAATATCATTAAATGTTGTTATCAATCTGATTCATCACGGATTTCTTTCTTTTTTGACTGAGATAAAAGTGGATATGATGATTTAATCTTGTACACATAACTGTTCTCACAAAGCAAAGAAAACTGAAGTGAGTAAAAAAAAAACTTTAAAGAAGAATGTAATAGAATTTTGTAATTTGTTTATAAAATTAATACACTGTTTAATTAATACACTAATACACTGTTTAATTAATACACTAATACACTGTTTAGTGAACAATGGAATTGTGAATACAGAGGTGATTAGAGGATGATTTCTTTATTTTCCCTTTTAATAGTAAAATGATGTTGATCATTGTTATCAGCCACGGTAGGAATAATAAAAACTACAAGAATAACTTGAAACATTTTTTGACTCAGACTGAGTTTATGAAATAATTAAAAGTTTTTAAATCTGCATCAGCCAATAAAACTTTTTGCATTTCTCTTTATGCGAATAGTAATGCAAAAATATCATGACATCGATCAAGTTTTGCTTGTTTATGTTATATTATTTTGGAAGCTACACTCATGTCCATAAATTAAGGATAATGCAAAATCAGGCAAAGGAAGAGTTAGAACCAAACCAATTTGACTTATTCGTAAAGCTTATTTATTAAACAAAAGGTAAAGAGCAAAAAAAGATGCTATATGTTTGATATTATTAAAAAAATTAGCGATATTTTCTCCCTGGAGCAAATTACAAAAAAAAAAAAAAAAAAAAAAAAAAAAAACCAATATTACATGGTTGGTATAATTGTTAATACATTGTATGTCTCCCAGACGATGTAATACAGTCCGTACAACTCAAAAAGCAATGCTCTCCGAAGTTCCGGTAGACATGTAGGAGGAGGTTGACGGGCTGCAACTCGTCGGCCAAGCATGTCCCACATATGCTCTACTGGATTCAAGTCCGGTGAGAATGCTGGCCAGTCCATACGGGTGATATCCTCCAATTGAAGGCCTTCGCTTATGATGTTTCCATGGTGAGGACGGATGGTGAAGTTTCCATGGTTTGTCATCCATAAACACAAATTGTGCGCCCATGGAGCCCCGAAACAAACGTACATGTTGTTCCAGAATGACGTCCCGATAGATTTGGCTTGTCATGGTTCCAATTTGAACATGCAGATCAGATTTGGAACACAGAATAATTCCACCCCAAACAAGCACTCCTGCACCACCGTAACGGTGTCGTTCAATGATGTTTTCTTGGTGGTAACGGGCACCTGGAGCTCTCCATATGAAAGTTCGGCGAGAATCAGACTGCAAGCTAAACCTGGACTCGTCGGAAAACATCATACAAGCCCACTGTTGCGGTGTCCACAATGCATGCTCTACTCCAGGCTAACCGCAGGCGACGGTGAGTTGCAGTAAGTGGAACGCATCTGACAGGTCTACGAGCATATAGACCAATCTGCCCTAAGCGTCTGTACACGGTCTCCCTTAAAATTGTCGTACCAGTGGCTGAAGAGACCTGACGAGAGAGGTCTGAGGCTGTGCTCCGCCTGTTTCTTTTGGCAGTAACTGCCAAATACCGGTCCTCATTCGGCGTTGTAACTCTGGGGCGACCTGTGTTGTAACCTCTACTCGCATTACCATCATCTTGGAATCGTTGCCAAAGCCTGGAGATGACACTCTGGGCAATTCCAAGTTCGTCTGATACTTCCAGTTGGATACGCCCACATTCCAGACGGCCGATAATTCTACCACGTAAAATATCATCCAAATGCGTCCTTTGTGTCATAACTATTCGGTTATTGCACTGAAATGCTTATAAAGTACCTGCGAACAATTTTACTTCTTTGCCTGTATTCCTTATATATCACTCTCGTCATTGTGACGTATCATCGGTGTCATCTGGTTACTTCCTGAAATTTGCATATGATTCTCGAAGATGTGTGTAGTGATTTTACAGGTGATATATTTATTTTAGAGTTCGATTTTCGCGTGACTCCGAATTATCCTTAATTTATGGACATGAGTGTATTTTTTGACTTCAGTAAGTAAGTGTTCCCTCCCCCAAGTCCAAAGACCATGACGTAGCGTTAGCAGGCCGGATTGATGGCCCGGTCTGTTTGACAGTGCTTAAGTGTTCGTTCTGCTGTCCGGGGCTAGGGCCCCTGTTTATGGCAGATGTTTTTACCATCCCTGCAGAGTGGGAACGTGGAATGTGAGTTGCTGAGTATTCCTGTCGACTCAGCTTTGTCTTAGCTCGTCGGCTCGACCGATAGGTTAGCGGCATCTTGGATCTCCTCTAGGGGTTTGGGCATTTAACTGTGTTAAGGCAGCCTCGAGCTTGCCATGTCTGAGTGCTCCTGTAGTGGCCCAGTTATTGCATGAGAAATAATTATTTTTTATTTCATATATTTGTTCATGTGTTTAATTATTTTATAAAATTAACTTTAATATTTTGTTAATATTCATATTTATATTTCTTTTATGCTGAATGGCAATAAGTAGTTCATATTTATATTTAAATTTCTTTATGCTGAATGGCAATTAGTTCTAGTTCTGATTCATGATTGCGAGGTTTTGGTTTCAAAACGATGCTTGTAGCGTCGCATTTCGATAGCCGGAAAATAAAATGCAATAACTTAGCTATTTGTTTATAATTCATGCTGTTCCTAGTCATAAATTAATTTTAAACATTAGTAGCCAAGGCTACATCGTGGTGACCCTGATTAATTTTCGAAATGTCAACAAATGACTCTTCTGAAACTGCTATGAAAGATACGATGCAGTCACCGGAGCTTCATAAGGTGAGTGTCAAAATACCTCCTTTTTGGACTGATAAACCGGAAATATGGTTTTTTCAAGTTGAAGCTCAGTTCAAAATTAGTAATATCGTTTCAGAAGAAACGAAATTTAATTATTTAGTTTCACAGCTTGAACCTAAGTTCGTCGAAAATATTTGGGACATTGTAACGAACGATTGTGCCACAAAATTTTCGGATGCTAAAATTAGGTTATTACATTTATTCAAAGAAAGTGAAAATGTACGGATTAAACGTTTGAATACTGGTATCAAACTTGGAGACATGAAACCAAGCCAACTTTTGCAGAAGTTGAGATCAGTTGCTACTACAGATGTGTCTGAAAATCTAATCAAAACTTTATGGCTGGAGAAGCTACCTGACTCAATAAAAAATATGTTATTAGTTAGTGATGAAGATGTAACCAAGTTAGCGTCTATGGCAGATAAAATTAGTGATATGAATCGGAAACCAGAAGTATTTAGTGCTAATGCTCCTTCCGTTCCCGCAAATGATTTGTTGCAAAGAATTACCTTTCTTGAACAAAAAATTGATCAAATAACCATTCGCCCAAGACGCAGGGACTCGGATTTACGTAATTCACGATCACGATCTCGAAGCCGATCTCGTAAACGATATGACCCTACTGGCAAATTTTGTTTCTATCACTTTCGATTTGGAGCAAAATGTATTCCAGAGAAATGCCAGCCTCCGTGTGCTTGGGTAAAAAACGATTCCAAAAACCAGGAAAACTCGAATCTGCAGTAGGTTCAGCGGCAAACGCTGCTGCAGAAAATATGAAGGATTGTCGCAAATTTCGTTTATTCGTTCGTGACCGAAGATCAAATTTGCACTTTCTTATTGATAGCGGAGCTGACGTAAGCATAATTCCTGCTACTTCACAGAGTAAATGTAAAACTGAATACAAACTGTATGCAGCTAATGGCACAGATATTTCCACTTATGGCATAAAAACGCTAACTCTTGATTTGGGATTACGTCGTGATTTTCAGTTTCCATTCATAATTGCTGATGTCACAAAAGGTATTTTAGGAGCTGACTTTCTTCACAAATATAAATTGCTTATCGATATAAATAAGAAAAAATTAATTGATGGCGTAACACAGCTTTGTGTCCAGTGTGATGTCGCTGCTATTTCCAGTGATTACTCAGTAACCACATTAAATAAATCCCTAAAAATTTTCGATATACTGTCGAAATATCTCGAAATTTCTAAACCTAACCTTTTTCCTACACAAATTAAACATGGTGTTACACATTTTATTACGACTGATGGTCAACCCGTTTATTCAAAGGCACGACAGCTCGATCCAAAACGCTTAGCTATAACTAAAGAGGAATTTAAATTTATGCTTGACAATGGAATAATTCGTCCATCAAACTCCCAGTGGCAAGCCCCTTGCACCTTGTTACGAAAAAGGATCGTTCATATCGTCCTTGCGGAGACTACCGACGATTGAATGCGCAGACGATACCTGATCGATACCCAATTCCTCGCATTGAAGATTTTCATCATATTTTAAGAGGTACAAATATTTTTTCTAAAATTGATTTATTCAAAGCTTATTTTCAAATTCCCATTGCAGAAGAAGACAAATGTAAAACGGCTATCATCACTCCTTTCGGTTAAAACGAATTTAATGTAATGAGTTTCGGTTTAAAAAATGCTCCTGCAACGTTCCAAAGATTTATTCATGAAGTCTTTAGAGAATTCGTTTTTCCCTATTTAGACGATATACTCATTGCATCCAGTACCCATGAAGAACACGAAAATCACTTTAAATTAGTTTTCGAAAGATTACATACATTTGGGTTAAGAATTAATGTTTCAAAATCTGTATTTGCTGTTTCCCAAATCGAGTTTCTAGGCTACCTAATTACACTTAAGGGTTCCCGTCCTTTGCCAGAAAGAGTTCAAGCTATTACTAACTACAAACGACCAGAAACAATTCATGAACTTAGAACTTTTCTTGGAATATTCAACTTTTATCGTCGTTATATGAAGGATGCAGCGAAGAATCAAGCATTGTTACATGCGTATCTCAAGGGAGCTAAAAAGAGGGACAAACGTAAAATCGAATGGACTGAAGAAGCTGAAACACAGTTTGAAACGTGCAAGAATGACCTGGTGAACACGGCACTGTTGTCTTTTCCCAATTCTGAACTACCTCTGGCGTTATTTACAGATGCTTCAGATACGGCGATTGGCTCAGTGTTGCAACAATATGAAAACTCCTCGTGGAAGCCAATAGCATTTTTTTCTAAAAAATTAAGTGATACTCAGCAAACATATAGCACCTATGATAGAGAACTATTAAGCATATATCTTTCAGTTAGACACCTTAAGCATTATCTAGAAGGAAGAGTATTTACAATTTATACAGATCACAAGCCCTTAATATTCGCCTTTCGTCAAAAACTTGACAAAGCAGCACCTAGACCTCGCCAACTTCAATACATCTCCCAGTTTTCGACTGATATCAAATATGTAAAAGGTGAGAATAATATTGTGGCGGATACATTATCTAGAGTTAATGAAATTTCATCGATAGATTATGATAAAATAGCTGATGAACAAACTCAAGATGAAGAACTGAAGAGTTTGCAAACCACTACTTCCTTGAATTTCAAGCAATATTCTCTACCTTCGGGGAAATATTTGTGCTGTGATACATCAACTAAACATATTCGGCCGCATATTCCTCAGGCTTTCAGAAAACACGTCTTTCAAAGAATTCATGGTTTATCACATCCAGGAATAAAATCGACTATGAAATTAATGACATCAAAATTCATTTGGCCTAACATAAAAAAAGATGTACAGTTGTGAACAAGAACCTGCATTCCTTGCCAAAAAGCTAAAATCAGTCGGCATACCAAAACAAAATTAGGTGAGTTTGAAGTACCACCAGGAAGATTTTCTGTCATCCATATCGATCTCATAGGACCACTTCCACCATCTAAAGGGAATATTTATTGTCTTACTTGCATAGATAGATTTTCGAATTGGATGGAAGCAATTCCTTTAGAAAATATTTCCGCTGAGAACGTCGCAAGAGCCTTTTATAGCAACTGGATTGCGCGTTTCGGAACGCCAAGTAAACTCATTAGTGATCGTGGATCCCAATTTAAAAGTGATACATTACGAGCTTTGTCCAAAATCTGTGGCATCAATTTACAGCACACTACTGCCTACCACCCGTCGTGTAATGGCAAAGTTGAGCGCTTTCATCGAACATTAAAAACAGCATTAAAAGCCCACAACAACATATCTTGGACGGACACGTTACCAACAGTACTTTTGGGTTTGCGTACTGCTATTCAAGAAGATACCAATCATTCTATTGCGCAAGTAGTTTATGGCCAGAGTCTCAGACTTCCTGGAGAGTTTTTCAGCGAACCAAGTATCCAGACAGCATCGGAGACTTTTGCTAATAAACTCCAGAAACAGATGGAAGTTGTTGGACCGAGACTAATTTGTAAAAATTCATCTGAACAGATATTTGTACATAAAGACTTAAAAACTTGTTCTCATGTGTTTCAGCGAATAGATCGGGTAAAAAAACCTCTGGAACCTCCTTATGAAGGACCATTTCCTGTTATTGATCGCAAGGACAAATATTTTACTATTAGCATAAAAGGAAAACATGTTAATGTATCTCTGGATCGCTTGAAACCAGCATATATTTTAGCTGAGGAAAATTCTCAGTTGATACAACCTGACTACACTAATTTGCAGAGACAGCAGTCAAATTCGGATGTGAATCAAAAACATTCTCGCACAGGCAGAACTATACGTTTACCTGTTAGATTCAAGGACTGACTAAATTATTTTGATAGTGGTTAACACTGCAATACTAGTTACTACCTATTTCTCCATCTTCGTAACGTAACTTAGTTACTGGTGGGGGAGTAGTGTAGTGGTTCAGTTATAGCATGAGAAATAATTATTTTTTATTTCATATATTTGTTCATGTGTTTAATTATTTTATAAAATTAACTTTAATATTTTGTTAATATTCATATTTATATTTAAATTTCTTTATGCTGAATGGCAACTAGTTCTAGTTCTGATTCATGATTGCGAGGTTTTGGTTTCAAAACGTTGCTCGTAGTGTCGCATTTCGATAGCCGGAAAATAAAATGCAATAACTTAGCTATTTGTTTATAATTCATGCTGTTCCTAGTCATAAATTAATTTTAAACATTAGTAGCCAAGGCTACACTCCTTCCTCCTAGTACACTGTCTTATTTGCCCAAAAGTTATAACCAGCGCAGGAGTTCGTCTCTGGTGTTCTCTTCTGTCTATTTGAACGTGAAAATACTTGATGCCGATGGGTATGTAACGGTAGAAGCCTTCGGCAAATTGCTTAATCCTTATTTTGTTTCTAGTGTTGCGATAGTAGTAATTTGTGCAACATTTATCTTTTTTGTGATTACTTGTTGTTATTGTTTTTCTGCATAAAAAAAGGTAAGTGCAGTTACACTGACATTCTTGGCCGCTTAAATTACTAATATGTACCATTCTTTCTAAATTTAAGATAACTCATACAAATTGTTATCTGCTGTTAATGGCTGGCGACAGGGGTACAATCAAGTAAAACAGAAAAATGCTTTACCTGTTTGACCTTATTTAAAATAATTTGCTTTGTATTATCTCCTAATAAGCTAGTTGTTGAATTTTATCTCCAAGGTAATGAAGCATATTTTTTAGCTTGAATTTTACTAATATATACGGAGATGAAAGGGTCAAATTTTATGATCATCTCTATACATTTTAAAAAATTGTTATTTCTTTCGAATAATTTTTTGCTGGAACCACGGAAGGCTAAGTTTTGTTTGGCTAAAAACTGAATGGCATAAATAATTCTTTCAATAACATCGCGCCCATGCTTAGTCTCTTTTTTTAATAAGTTCTGAAATTCCGAATTAACAGGTTTATTCTTTCGTAATCGTTTTCAGAAGGCGGATTAACTCCTTTGTTGTTTGACAAGATTCGACAAAAGTATATCTAAAAATATTTACGTTCATTTTTGTTTTTTGGAAAACTGAAATTCGAAACCAGGTTTTGGTAATATTCAGGACCATTTTCTATTTAGGCTTGAACTTGGGATGGCAATAATAGATTTGGGCATAATCCGGCAATAATGGACTTGGGCCATCAGGCACAGGCAAATGCGTATCTACTGTAGATATTGTAGATTTCAATAGTATTTCTGCTGTTTTTTTCGGCCGGCTGCATTGAAGTTAAATGTGATTCTCAGGTGAAAACACTTTCTAACTCTTTCTGATTATTAGGTTCTTTTGGTAATTACATTGGTAGCTGAGGTGTTAATGGAGAACTAGTGCTAATAGCGTCAACTTGGGTATTCTTTGGGTTTTGGAGAAACTAATTAATTTTAAAGTTCGGGTTTATTAAGTCTTCTTCTCAGTTTCTTTTTTTTCATTGCATTCTGATACTTAGACAGTTTTTTTTTTTTCCTTTTCCTTCCGATAGCTGGGAGAAAATGAAAACAGAAAAGTCGAAGTAAAAATAAAAGTAGAAAATAACTATTATAAGGACTATTGCGTAAACCACTTCTTAAAAACACTTGGAAAGTCACTGTTTGAAATATTTTGCCTTCTTCTGAGAAAGTGAGTATATCTTAAACCATTGCTTGGAAAACATATGAACTATTAGATCCATACCAAATAATTCAAGCAGGTGGCGGTACATTTTTGTTTATGAAAGTAAATAAGTCAGATTTAAAGTATTTATTTAAGACTAATGAAATAACAAAAAATTTTGTTTCGGTTTTCCGTATAGCTAAAAATCGCAAAATGGCCAGTTTTTGATTTAAGAATACATTGTATATTTTTACTTCACTTCAAATCTCAAACTGGTATATTTTAAATTCAGTGGTACTCCGTAAATATCTCAAACCTTTCTTCTCGAAAGCTAATGATTTTTAGTTTATTAAACAATGGTTCATGTTTAAAAAAAAAAAATCGAGTAATTATGCTCAAGTCGTCGCTTTTCTGAATTAAAAAGCTAACCTAAGTTTAACATAATATGTAACTGCACTTACTTTTTTTTATGTAGCATAACAACAAGCAATCACCAAAAAAGATTAATGTTGCACAAATTGCTACGATTGAAACTGTAGAGACAAAATAAGGACTAAGCAGTTGGTCGAACGCGTCTACTGCGCCCCCTGTACCCTTAAGAGATGGCTACAGCCCCTGCTAAACGGGACTTTTTTGAGAAACGAGATTCTGGTAGCACTGCTTTAAACGTGAGGATTCCTAGAAAAAAGAGCCCTGCCTGAAGCGAAGTCCAACCTAGCCAAAGAATATGTATGTACATAGACATTCTTTGACCTAGCTATGGAAACAATATTGCGGCTACCGGGATTTATTCAAACCAATCACATTAGCCGAAACATAATGTGATTGGTGACCTTACATACGCATCGGCATTACGTATTTTCGTTCACATAATATTTATGAGATCAGCTCAACATGTCAAAAACTGCAAAAGCATTAATTGATAAAAATAAAAGTGATATAAATAGTATAGATCTTATGCATAAACTGCAGTTTTTGCAAACTTTTGGAGGAAATGTAGCACCGCCGGTGGAAACTCTACGTTATGTCATTGTCAACAACATAGCGGTGTGCAGAAGAGAATTTTGTGTATATCCCTAGATATCAGCCCTAGAGGATTTTTTTGAGCCCTGTTGTAAACCAGTTTGAACCTTGTCGTAAACTACGTTGCGAACAACAATTTATTCAGTGCAAACTTATTGGATAAGTATATTATTAATTTGTTTTCAGTTTTAAGATAATAAATAGTGTTCAGCAATATATTTAATATCCAATGTGTTTAGTATATTATTTCGCTTCACTTGCAGTGTTACTTTTTTTATAACATATTTTTGTTGTTGTTGACTATTGTTCATTTGTCTGACCGGTAGTCAGCCCAAGCCCACGAAATTTCTCGTGCAAAGGAGCGCAAACTACGCCTGTCGTTGGCAACAGCCTTGAGCACATTACAGGTGACAGTGCGATTTAGCTCAGTTCCTCCCACAATTTTGATGGGGGCCCATCCCTCTTCCCTTAACACCAACCTTTCGAGAGGACGTTCGCCTCGCATAATTAGAGTGCCTCCATGGCGCATGGACATTATACATTTACAAACATCCATGTCTTCTTCGGGATTGGGCCCTTCGGCACAGCAGTCAGCAAGGCTAACCACTAACTATACCGGCTGGGCGGCTTTTTATAACATAAGTGTATGTATGATTTTTCAATAAATATGTTTGAGTGTGGGTTTTAACAAAGTACAAAATGTTTGCATATTTAGACAAAGTTAAAATGTAATTGTTTTGGTTTTTCATATTATTATGTTAATAATGCTTCATTTTAAATGTTACCCATAAGCAATGTCCCTTTAATATCGTCACTGCATAAAGGCGCTCGCTAGACATTTGCACGACGGGTTGACATAGCCTATAATTATTAATCCAGAATATGCTTTTAAATGTTGGCTGTCTAAAATTTCAAATCTTGGGGTATATTTTAAACTGGGCCTTCATAGCACAGAAACAGACTATCAATAATAATACAGATTGTTGATGAAAGGCAGTATGCAAAAATAATTAATGCCTTAAATTTATTGATACAATGACTTAAATTTATTGATATTAATAATATATTATATAGTTTGTAAAAATAGATTTTTATAAATGTGTAAATGACTTATGATGAGTTTCAGAAAAGAGCCTGTATTAAAAATACGTTTTAATAGTCTATGAGTGAAATTAATTGGCACATCAATTAAAATTTCTCCATAATTAATAATGGCTAATGCTATTAATTTTCCATAAATCTGTTACTTTTTTTTTTACATAGTATCGTGAAAAAATAATGCAAGCTTTATTTCTGTAACTTCGATCTCTATATACTAGCAACCGATATATATACCGTATATTCCGGTTTATAAGCGCATTTTTTTTACAAAAAATAGGACCGAAATTTATGGGTGCGCGTTATACGCCAGATATAAAAATGACAAATTAAAGAAAAAATTAGATTTTTACATGCACCGAAATGCTGTTTATTCAAAAGAAATGACATACCTATTTTCTTTCGCGAAATGGATGATTTTGAAACCAACACTGTGTTTGTTTCTTTTTGTGTTATATTTACTACTAAAAGGAACACTGTATTTCAACTAAAGCAAATGCGATTTACTAAAGTCTTCGATTTTCACTTTCCAACTCAGCTTCAAATAACTACAGAAAGATAAAACATCTAACTTCCTAATTTTATGAATTCTTTCAGTTTGGATGGTTTCTATAAAACTATAGTTTTCGATATCTGCATTGAATACAATCTCCGCTCTTTGCCAGAATATTACTCCCTCAAGAATTCAACCCACACACATATGTTTCCCCCTATCGCTTGCCAGTGCGGTTTACCATTCTTTGAAAGGCTAAGACAAATGTTCGAATAAGTGACTTGAAAAGATAACAGCATTGCAGAAGTATCTTTTAGGTTTCCTCGTGAAGAATTGGGTGCGCGTTATACGCCGAATTAACCTAAATTTTTTTTAATGTAGCTTGAAATTATAGATGCGCATTATACGCCGGAAAATACGGTATATATACACATACATATTGTTGCGTTTTTTTATTCTTCTGACACCAGTTGTTACGTTATTTTCTTCTTTCACGTTCGTAAGGAGTTCATATGGATTTGGAGTGAATACGGCTCTACTTGATGAAGTATCGAAATACACTTTATTAGCCAGTATTGTCAGGACAGCTCCAAAACACGTTTTTACAGTCGTCGATGAACTACCATAAACACGCTGACACGATCAGCGACACAGGCTTCAGGTTATCACGGTGAAGACAGCTTCACGACAAAGCACTAGAGTACAGCTCCCGACTCTGCTTGGTCGTTCTCGGAACTCCACGTACTCTCGAGACTTTCCACGCTACAACTCGCGATGCACTCGACGACACACGAGCACAGCTCCCGAGTCTTCGGTTTAGTCGTTCCCGGAGCTCAGCGCGCTCTTTCGACGATGCACTAACTGCGATACACTACGAGACTCTTTCGATGCACTCGGCACTCGCTGCCCGGCTGTCAACTCGATCAACTTCGCACGGACTGACTAACTCGAGACTAACTATCTCGCACTTGATGAGGCACTCACTCTCGCCCTCTCGACGAGGCACACTCTCAATGACTGACTATCAGCTCGCTAGACGAGGCACACACACTAACTGACTGCGGACGGGCAGGGTTTATATAGCTTTCGGCTTGTGTTCGAGTACATTCTGGGCTAAACCGGTAAGAATTCGTTCCAAAAGGTTCTCCATCCGTCCATGGTATGTCTCTAAATGTGGCAACCCTGCTTTCCTTGCTATTTTATGGCAATCCTAAAACTGCTTTGCGGGGAAGCCATCTCACCGCGTTGGACATTTCGTAACACTGTCCTCTCCCAAGGACTGCACGTCCCGGGCAGTACAACCCTTGGTCAAAAGCCAAATTCGATACAATCAAAACGCTATAAAACATACAGATAACATAACTAAAGAAACAAACATTTACACTATACACAAATTAAACACATAAAAATTTTAAATTATACAAATTAAAGTACATAATGAATTTTAGTCTCGGTCTTTTCATTAAAATATACCCGGGTCAAATACTTTCCCACTGCCGTTCTCAGATGTATTTCTGTTTTGCATATCACAGTCTGAAGATTCAGTCCTTTCAGACTTGTCATCCACAGAAAGATCTGAAACAGATCTGAAACTCTGTAGTTCATTCGCAGCATGCATACAGTTCACCTCGCTATTTTTAGCAATTGGTACATGCTTATTTACCTCTATTTCCTGAAAACCAGTTCCGATGTTTGCATTAAAGTCCTGAACGGAACCGGATTCTTCACTATGAGACGCACACATAGTTTGCAAAAGTGGGTGAATTTTCTTGCCATACTGGAGCGCACTGCTTAAGCTGTACATCAGCTTCTCCCATCTCTGCATCACATCATGCACTTTCAGATGATTCAACACTTGCTACTTGCGACTTCGTCATTTCACTATCACTTTCGACGATCTTGACAGTCGCGTTTTCACTTTGTTCTATCTCTACTTCAGGCACATGAGATTCAATATCTACTTTCCCGTCTTTTATTTCTTCATGTTTTCATTCTTTTCCTTTAATCCCGTTCAATATTTCCTCCATCATTTCTTGATCTTTCTCAAGCAATTCGTTAGCTACTTCTTTCATTTATTTATCCTTTGATTCTTCAGACGCCACTTCTGTCATTTTCACATTTTCTTTTATGGTTCCAGTTTCTTCCGCTAGCTCCACTTTCATCTGTGGGAGTCGCTTTCGCACCTGTTCTCGGCCGGCTTTTATCTCTTCTCGTCCAGCTTTCATATGAGCTGTCATCTCTTCATATCCAGCTTTTATCTCATCATATCTAAATATTTCCTCCATCATTTCTTGATCTTTCTCAAGCAATTCGTTAGCTACTTCTTTCATTTATTTATCCTTTGATTCTTCAGACGCCACTTCTGTCATTTCCACATTTTCTTTTATGGTTCCAGTTTCTTCCGCTAGCTCCACTTTCATCTGTGGGAGTCGCTTTCGCACCTGTTCTCGGCCGGCTTTTATCTCTTCTCGTCCAGCTTTCATATGAGCTGTCATCTCTTCATATCCAGCTTTTATCTCATCATATCTAAATATTTCCTCCATCATTTCTTGATCTTTCTTAAGCAATTCGTTAGCTACTTCTTTCATTTATTTATCCTTTGATTCTGCAGACGCCCCTTCTGTCATTTCCACATTTTCTTTTATGGTTCCAGTTTCTTCCGCTAGCTCCACTTTCATCTGTGAGAGTTGCTTTCGCACCTGTTCTCGGCCGTCTTTTATCTTTTCTCGTCCAGCTTTCATATGAGCTGTCATCTCTTCATATCCAGCTTTTATCTCATCATATCCCGCTTTTATCTCAGCACATCCGGCTTTTATGTCAGCACATCCGGCTTTTAAATCAGCATATACGGCCTTCATCTCAGCACATCTGGCTTTCAACTCCTTCTGTTCGGATCTGATCTCGGCTGAGAAGTCCATCAAAGTCTTCGTTTCCTCCGCCATGGCTTTCCTCTGCAGGCGGGTCACTGGCATTCACTCGCAAATCCAACATCTGACACCAAATGTTGCTATTTTTTATTCTTCTGACACCAGTTGTTACGTTATTTTCTTCCTTCACGTTCGTATGGATTTGGAGTGAATAATGACGACACTACTTGACGAAATAATCGAAACACACTTTATTAGCCAGTATTGTCAGGACAGCTCCAAAACACATTTTTCGATGAACTACTATAAACACGCTGACACGATCAGCAACACAGCCTTCAGGTTACCAGGCTATCACGGTGGAGACAGCTTCACGACAAAGCACTACAGTACAGCTCCCGACTCTGCTTGGTGGTTCTCGGAAGTCTACGTACTCTCGAGACTTTCCACGCTACAACTCGCGATGCACTCGACGACACACGAGCACAGCTCCCGAGTCTTCGGTTTAGTCGTTCCCGGAGCTCAGCACGCTCTTTCGACGATGCACTAACTGCGATACACTACGAGACTCTTTCGATGCACTCGGCACTCGCTGCCGGCTGTCAACTCGATCAACTTCGCACGGACTGACTAACTCGAGACTAACTATCTCGCACTTGATGAGGCACTCACTCTCGCCCTCTCGACGAGGGACACTCTCAATGACTGACTATCAGCTCGCTAGACGAGGCACACACACTAACTGACTGCGGACGAGCAAGGTTTATATAGCTTTCGGCTTGCGTTCGAGAACATTCTGCGCTAAACCGGTAAGAAGTCGTTCCAGAAGGTTCTCCATCCGTCCATGGTATATCGCTAATTTTTGTCGCCAAATTTTCTTGCCAAATGTCGCAACCCTGCTTTCCTTTGCTATTTTATGGTAACCCTAAAACTGCTATGCGGGGAAGCCATCTCACCGCGCCTGTACATTTCATAACAATATACCACACTACCAATTGATATCTATTGATATATGTATGTTTCATTTGGTAATACGCAGTAGTACCAATATATATGCTACTAACTGAAAAATTTCTATAAATAAGAAAAAACTTGTCGGAACACTTTCAGCACTGAAGTTAGAAAGATAAAACAATAAATTATAAAACTATAAACTGCTTTGTAAAAACTGTGATGTTTGTTTCTGATGAGAGTTAAAAAAAAATGCCTCATTCTCTGTAACACAGTATAAGACAGGTACATTATCTCTTTTAAGTTAATTAGATGAAGTGGTCACTCAATGAAATTTTGCATGACTTTTATGTAGTTTGTAAGTAATCAAGTAGCGGAAATAAAAACCTAGAATTTACATAATGAAGGATTAATTGGTTCATTATTTAAGGCTATCTGCCTAGGGAAAGAGATACTTCCGTTGAAAAACATTCTAAGGAAGACTAGCTCGAATTTACGTTGCACACGGAAAATACCTATGTTGCCAACCCTTTCACCGGGATTTGGAAGCGGTTCAATCTACCAGTGTTCAACGATCATTGCCGTTCCATCACTGGTGGACAGAGCCTATGCAACCAGTGCGACCTCACCTAACGGCAAAATTTTTAGAATTAAAAGGACAGTATAGAATAAATTTTGAAATTTTTAGAGAAGAGAATAAATTTCAGAATTTAAGGATGGGAAAATTTTTGAAATTAAGGAGAGAGAGTGGGCAGCAGAATTTAGGGGTGTCCAATTTTTAGGTTGATTTATTATGATCGTAGCAAAGAACACAAGAGCCTATCTCCCTAGTAGAATTCTCAGAATCTGGGGAGTCATCGGGCAGCAGATTTTAAGACATGCAGAGATTGCACCGGAAGGCAAAATACCTAGCGCCGGCCCTGCAAGTGGACTGGAGAAGGATAAAATTTTATACAGTAATTTGATATGTGTGGATGTAGTGAGTGAATGCTTTAGAGAAACATAATTAATTTGTAAGCAGCATAGAGATACACATTTTAAGTTTTCTTCTAAATACTAATAAAATAGCAAGTCATGAAATATATTTTGTGTATCTGTCGGAAGAGTCTTATTGCAAACAAATAATGTTATTGTGTATGTAAGGCTACTTTCTACGTATCATATGACCGAGGCAATCGTGAGAAACATCTGTTTTGAGCTAGATATTACCGTAATCTTTATCAAAAGTTGATGACTCTGTCATCCCCCCCCCTCCATTGTCAGCAGTGCGAGCCAAATTTTTTTTTTCTCATATCCATTTATTATTTCACTGTTCACTGAAAGACTTAAGTGTTTAAACCTGCAGTCTCTTGTCCCGATTGTGAAGCATTCGAAGCCATTAATGATACGGAAATGCAAATCAGGTAGGGGTACAAACAGTTTACAGTTCATTCAAGGTTCTATGAATAGTTTTTGGTATATAGATATCCTAATAGGGCATTTTGCAAAACATTGCTTCCTAGGCTATTTTTATAAATTTTAGCACACTTTAGAGGAAAGATCTGTTCCATACAACATAACAGAAAGATAAAATAGTATTTTTTATTTAATTTCAGAAATATTTGGCTTGATGTAAATTATTTGTATTATGCGAATAAATTATTATTTGTATGGATTTTAATCTTTGAAAAGTGAAGTCACAATGAGAACATTCTGTTCAGAAACTAAACCTTCAAATAAACTGTTAGTTTTCGACAGATACCGTTTGTCAACGGCATAAAAATGTGCTTATTTCTAAATTCCTTAAGCTCACACACCAGTCGGATAGTCCACTTATCTAGCTAATCTTCCCACTGTAAACGTTAACAACCCCATCGTTAATATCTCCAATAGGAATCTTTCGGAGGATCAGTTAAAAGTATTAAAATATAATTTCAACTTTTCATAAACATCTAAACCTTCAATTCCTCAAATCATCGCCCCTACAGAGAAAGCCTTTAAATTCTCCAAAATTTCGGAAACGCAGAAGGATACAATTCGCCACCTAATTACTCATAACGTTAATTTTATCAACAAATCTTTGGGTTCGAATGTTAGCAAAAAGAAAAATGAGATCTTACGTGAAATTCATTCTGATACTAATATCATTATCTCTAAATCTGATAAGAGCGGACAGATCGTTGTTATGAACAAACACACATATATTACTGGAGTCTCTAAACTGATAAATGAAGGCTCGTACTGCTTGATCCCTAAAGATCCCTCAACTTCGGACCTCACGAAAGTTAAAAGTACTATCAAATCTTCTCATATTCTGCCAACTCAGTTGAAGAAATCACTTATTCCACATATTACTAATTGCGCTAGGCTTTATGCTCTTCCAAAAGTCCACAAAACCGGTATTGCTTTTCGACCTATTGTTTCCAACACAGGTACTGCTTCATATATCCTTTGGCCAAATATTTAGTTTCCAGATTTTCCCCTCTACTTACTAACAATATTCATACTGTAAAAAATTCTGTTGAAGTCATTGATAAACTTAAAAATATTTCATTATGGTTTCATTTGATGTCAAATCACTGTTTACTAATGTTCCGGTCGAAGGAGCACTAAATTGTCTTGAAACTAGGCTTCGGGAATTTCACTTCACACATACTGAAATTAATGAGTTGGTTTCGCTTACTAAAGTCTCTCTAAGTCAAACCCACTTTGTTTTCCAAAATGCATATTTTCGTCAAGTTGAAGGATTGGCTATGGGTAATCCTCTCAGTCCGGTACTCGCTGACATTTATACGCACTATTTTGAGATGAAATTATTTGATAAACTATCTTTTCGTCTTTGGATTCGGTATGTTGACGACACTTTCGCACTTTTTGACTGTTACAAAGAGGATTTATCCGAGATTCTATCGATTATGAATTCAATTGATCCAGCCATCCAATTCACTCTTGAAATAGAATCCAACAATTTCCTTCCCTTCCTTGATATTCTTATAATCCGTAATGAAACTGATTTTAGCACCACTGTGTACCGTAAGCCCTTTGCAGTTTGTTTACCACCACATGCCAAGTCATGATCCAAGTCATGATTCCATAGGTGAATTGGATTTTCTTGAGGCTTTTCATATTCACAAAGATTAAGCATGTTTAGTTAATGATTTGAAGTCCAATCCAGTCCTTCCTAATGCCTTCTTAATTCAGTTATTTTTGCCGATAGATGGCGTTACCTCCTCAAGTTTGGTACTACCAGAGGGTATAAAAATCCGTTCAGTGGTTGCTTTCCATTATTCGAAGTTCAGAATATGAGCGTGAAGGTGCAGTTGCCCCTCGCTCCCTTTTTAACTTGGCTAATTTTTCTTGTCCTTTGTGTTACATGTTTGATCAGATAGCCTGGTTCAGTAAAAGTAAGCGGCCAGTGTAACTCTGATTAAAAATCCGGTTATAACCACGTGCAGTGCTGATAAGGACCACGCGTTTCTGAGACTCCTTCCCCTTTATTTTTCTTCTTACTATGTATTTCTTTCTTCTGATGAAGAGGGACCTTTAGCTGCCTTCGAAATCGATTGAGTGTTTCAATATACTTACGCTAAATACAAGGTTGTTTTTACGATTTTGATTGTCACATTAGCGTGTTTCTCTTCTAGTCTATGTAGATACATCTCAAAATTTCTAGAAAATTCTATTTAGTTCAAGCAATAGCCGCTAGAGAGCAGTAGTCTTACCCATAGTGCATTCTGATTAGTTCTCGTTGATCCCGACCAAGTTAATAACCATTATTTTTAATTGATTATACTATTTGACTTAATATAGTAGTATTTAATGAAAAACGTACGTGTATTTGCACAAGTTTTAAAAATAACCCCACCGCTGGGACTTGAACCCTACATCTATGGTATGGGAAACGTGAACGATAACACAAACCATGCTTTTGCCTTATGAATCCTGATTTTTGATCGTGTCTATCTTCTTCGTACAACTGACCTTGTGCAGCGGAAACCAGCATGAGGCTGATGGATTGCGCATAGGCAATTCTGTTCAAACTTGCTCAGACCTTTGTACATCCTCGATAATGAATGAATTCATAACTTTAAATTCATTTTGTTTCAATTTTTAGGTTAAGACATTTTAAATTTCTCTTTTCTCATTTCTTTATCTTACAAACATAATTTACATAATTTTCTTTTCTTCTCGCCGTTAAATCAAGTGTACTAATTTTCACACCATATTTTTTTATATTCAATCATAAGATTTTCTTTTCTTTTCACATTTTTAAGTTTTACATTCTTTTCCCCTACGTTTAACTTGCAAAAATAATAGATTTTATAAAAGTAATACTTTTTCACAATTTTAATTTTTCTCTTTTTATTTTACAAAAGTTTTTTTTCCCCTTTCAGTTTAATCTTTTCTTTCTTTGTTTTACATTTTTCACTTTATTTGTTTTACAAAAGTTGTACTTATTTTCATACAATTTTTTTAAATATTTTTTACGAACTCAGTTTTTTTTCCTTCCTATATTTTACTTCAAGGAGTAATTTTTAGTTTTTCTTCTTTTATAAAAGTATTTTTTAAAATTTCTTTGAAGAATTTTCGGATAAGGTTCGGAGAACAGCCTTAATGCCAAAACGGGGAGAAACAGCTTATCCTTAAAAGAGCCAAGTTGGCGCAACTAAGGCTGTTCTCCGAACCTTATCCCTTAGTTTGTGTTTACTTCCAAGCC
Organism: Stegodyphus dumicola; assembly: GCF_044657685.1. Lineage (NCBI taxonomy): Eukaryota > Metazoa > Arthropoda > Arachnida > Araneae > Eresidae > Stegodyphus > Stegodyphus dumicola. The sequence goes on from NC_140769.1 coordinate 36,204,018, forward strand.
TATCGAATTAATTTCCTCCTTTTCGTTGCCCTGCGTTGGCAACATGCTTTTGAGATTTGTTGTTCGTAGAATGCGGTCGTTAAAAGCGTAGCTGACCTGTAACTATTGTAATTCCTAATTTAAAGCTTATCTGTACTGCTGAATTATTACTAAATGCTTTATTATTAAATGCATTCAGTTTGGTTTAAATATACCGAGAGTCGTTTAATTTATTAATGATATTTAAAATCGAAACTACATCATCCATTTCGGCGCCATTCTAACAGAAAAACGTAAACAGTTTGATTATGACTAATTCTGCATACGAGATGCTGTTTAAGGGCCCGTCTACTTAAAGCCTTAAATTGAGGGCTGCAACTGATATCTTTTAGTTCATTTTTTGAATTTAAGTCGATAATGTTTTTACTTCTCGGATTAGGTGGGTACAGATCAGGGAAATTAAAATAGCCAAGCAAATGACTAGAACTTAACTCGGGTTTTCATCCGCAGAGAACCCGTTGGCGCCGTTGCATTTTTACTCGCCAAGCTCGCGGTTCATCGACGATAAGCAGAGCCGCAAACGTGATATTTTGTAAACGTGATTTTTAGTGCATGTAAATTCAAGTTAGCAAACAAAATAATATGTTAAGCATATGGTAGTAAAAATTCACAGATAATAAGCATGTAGATGTAAATCTAACTGGTTAAACATACGAAAATAAATTTGTATTAAATTCAAGTTAGCACAGAAAAGAATATATTAAGTATAAGACAATATATAAGCATTTATAACGGAAATAAATATTCATTTAAAAATATAAATTAGTATTAATGTACTGAAATTAACCGGTTAAAAGTGATAAACGAAATAAATTTGTCTTAAATTCCAATTAACACAGAAAACAATATAGTCCTTACACCAGCAGTGGTTTGCTAATTTTGATGACCATGGTGATGCATCAAACTATTCTGTCATCTTAGATAATCAATAATATTTTTATTTCAATTTAATCATCTATTTATGTCACACCTGCCATCCTCTGAAAGGTTATTGTTAAGAACTGTTAATAATTAAGAACACAACGTAAACAGCAGTGTTACAAATTAGCATTCACCCCTCCCGCCGTATTTTCATCCTTTCATCATGAAACAGAGAACCGGCATCTATCTACGAAAATATTTCTATCTATTCGTTGTTAAAAAATTCAGAAAAAATAATAATAAATAAGAGAAGAATAATATAAATCTGCAAATGCGAACAACGACAGTGATAATTCAACAAAATGAACGCAAGAGGAATAGTTGCAAACTTCGAACAAGCGAATAGGATAAATCCGCTGGGTTACCACGTTTGAACTATTATCGCCAAAGTTGGCGATGTTTACATTTACCGGGTTCTCTGCGGAAGTGCTTCCCTTAACTCTTCAATCACTTCCAAGTGTGGTGTATGATTGATTTCTATCGAGAACGTCGGCATTCGCATCATGATGAATGTGAACAGACAAAGAAAGTTCGTTAATTTCAATACCATGCTGAGTTGCAAAATTACCAGGAGTGATTTTTAACAGGGTTCGTAGCCGTCCTTACAAGTGCTTATATGTCCTTATATTTGAAAATAAAATATAAAGGCCCTTATAGGTGCTTACTTTTTCTTTAAAGCCCTTACTTTTTTGTTTTTGGTGCTTATTTTTTGCTTTTAGTGCTTTTTTTTAACGAACGCGCATTTTCCCTCCCGTACCAAAGACGAAACTAAATAAACAACTTTTCTTCCTTATATGGAACGTCAGATGGTGAATCATACTCCCGGAAATAGCTTTTCCCCCTTTCTCTACATTAACGTAACCTATGGTGCGCGCGAGAGTATAGACAGTTGCACATCGTTCTTTTGTTCAAAGAATTGCGAAAACCGTAGAAAATTCCGGTACATTCGGTATTCTTTTCCGCCCACCCAAATACTACACACGTCTGAATTTCTATCAAGATCTTAATAATTTGCATTCTAGTTCCGCGTGGTCAGTTCATATTCTTGTTTATTATGATCGTTATGCTTATATTATGAGCATATGTATGAATATTTATAATAATATAGTTGCAGTAGCTGCTGAAGTGTAGATAAACTTCCAAAAATGGGTATATTTTTACACAGATTAGCTTTCTAAGGAATAATATTCGGAATGGCTTAAATAAAAGGAAAGTAATCGAACAGTCAGAATAATTTTTCTCCCCAATACATTATACAGTACGGAGGTTGGGAGGTTCTCCCCTTTCTCCGCAAAATCTCTAATATTGAAGCAGCGGACTTTTTTTTTTTTGTCACTGTCCAATCTGGATTGAATAGGACTAAAAAGTTTTGCGGTCTACCCAACCCAAGCGAAGAATGATTTTATTCCAGAAATTTAACGCAGTCTGTTCAAAATTAGAATCAAAAACACCCCAGATTAGTAAGTCTCTTTCTTTTCCTTCATTTAGTTCTTTATTCTCCGAATACCGACAGCTGTTGATTCCGATTGCGTAATATCACATATGGAAGAATTACGCCGCACGTATTGCGCAATATAATGTATGCGATATTTTGCAGAGATAATTAATTTTGATGTTCAGTCTGAGATTTACTTATGAACACGTAAAAGAGTTTTACTGTGCTTTCTAAGCAGAATATTTCTCAGTTCCGTTGGTCTATATTTATATGATGCACATATCGAAATGTCAAAATCATTTATTTAGCCGAGAAATCTAAAGAACGGCTACAATCCACCCCCTCCTCTTTTTCCAGTTACGCTCGACTATACGGAATATTCGGCAATTTCCGAGTATGCGGGTTAGTTAAGCTTTTACTGTTTAAGGATGACTGCATGAAGCAATTTCCCTTCTCCTGATTTCAGAAATGTTCCTCTTTTTTACTTAAATTACTTTGCTTGGAATATATGTTAAGGGAAAACTGTAATGCAATGAAAATTTAGAAAATGTTCAGAATTTTGATTTAAATTATTTAAATATTAATATGAGTGGAAAAATAAATTGTATTTATTATTAGGTTCCAAGCAAATACAATTAATATGACTTATTATTATTTATTTTCTATATTTTGAACTGAAATTTCATCATTAAATCTTGTAATATATTTTAGTTCTGCATAGTTCATTTTTCTCTCATTGTAAACTAATTCTGTAAATTGAACTGTCATTTAAAATTTAAAAAACAAGTTGTTTTCCATGGTTGAGGTAATGCTTATTCTCTTGATAAATATTGCATTGCTGATATTTTAAATTGCAAGTCTAATTTTTCTTTTAATGTTATGCAGTTGTGTATAATGTAATTAGACAGGTGCTTATTTTTTTTTTCTTAAAATGTGCTTGAAAAGTGCTTATAGGTGCTTATTTTTTTAACTAAAATGTGGCTATGAACCCTGTTTAAGTAAGGGCCCTTTGAAAATAAAACCCAAGCGAAAGAAAATTTTCAAAAACGAAATTTATTTTCAGATTTTACATATGTTTCTCTATTTTTAGACATAGTTGCCAAGTTTGTTTAAACACGTATCATACCTTAGAACTAGATTTTGAACACCCTCTTCATAGAAATTTTGCCGCCTGCTCCGATAAACATGAGGTCTCTGCCGTTTTCACGTCCTATACTAGACATTTTAGGAAATTCGTTTGTACGAGTGCTTCTGGTGAAGCGTCTGTTCTCAAGAATTTTCGCTTCAACTGAAGCTACTATGTCGCCTGTGATCACAGATGGGCAAATGGAGCGGGACTCATCATGGACGTTGTCGCGGCCAGCTTTAAAATCTCTGACCCACTTAGCCTTCACTCGTGGCAATAGCTCCATAAATTTCACAAATCTGCCACTGAATGACTGCAGTAGACAGATTTCTTGCTAACAAAAAAAGTATCAATGACCGTACCTTGCACGTGGCGGACGATTCGATAATCTTAAACATTTCAAAGACACAGAACAGACCGTACAGGTTATCTACACAGCTGCAACTGAGCACAGTTGTTTCCAAGGGATGCCGGGATACACTGCAAGCCTTTGTTGCCGCCCGTGCGACACATATTAATGTATACAACGAAACGCGATACTTAGAATTTAAATCTCCGGCTATAAGGATAGGATATTCTGCCTTTGTGATTTGATAAAGATCTTAATTTGTCAAAGTCTGGCTAGGTGGGTTGTAAATCGAATTGACCAGAATCATTTCTCTGTTAGTGCCATATATTAGAGTGGCAGTTGCTTCAATGCATAGAGACGTAAGGAGAGGAAATATGGTGAATTTTAGATGACTTTTAATTAATAGCTCTATGTTGCCACCTTTATTGTAGTTTCAATCCGTGTGTAGTGAGCGATATTCAAGGGTATTAAAGCGATCATTTTTCCCGAGATGTGTTTGATTGGTGACGAGGACTCCCAGTCAACCTTTCCTTCAAAAATAACAATTGGAGATATTTTATTGGCTGATTTGTGTGGTTTAGTGACGCTAACAGCATTTGTTTTGAACTTCTGTTTCGCCACTGGTAATTTCATGTTCCATTTCAACTACGGCAGCATTTCAAACCTATTCTGTTGTTCAATGTCTGGCTGTTAACTTAAAGATATTTTAAGGGTTAATTAAATTTTCATTATTTTCTAGGTTCTTGGTAGCTTTTTCTTTATTGGACGGAGCCGATTGCTTCAACTGTTTTCGTTTTTTGATAATTTTGCTTTCCGTACAAGTTATATCCTATACTTTGGATCTGCACTCACTTCTATTGTTTAAAACTGGTTCTTTTTCATGTGCCTATAAGCAAATATTGAAAGTATCCTGGTCAGCAAATGGAGTCTTACTTTGTTTATTAAATAGTCAATTAATATGGGTGACAGCAGTTATAGTAATGGTCGTTCGAACATTCGTCAACATATTCTCAAATCTTGTCTTCACTGAGATTCGTAGCTGAGCAATTTCTTGTTCTTGCACGATTCCTTATCCTTGATCTCAGTCTATTGAACGCATACACCAGTCAAGTCGCAGTATTTAACTAATTACTTTGTCTCATTGAAGCTGCTTTATTATAATTCGAGACACTGTCATCGGTAGATACAAAAAAACAAAAGAAATAGAAGGCTACATACATAACTAAATACTCTCTATAACAATTTTCCTTCACACATTTAATTTTATAACAAATTCATCTTCACAACAGTTTATATTGCATAAATTTTATTTTACTATTATAAGTATAATGAAAAAATTAGATGAATTATTAATAAATATGCTTTTTCAAGTTTATGTATATACAATTGTACTTTAACCTCTGAAGATGAAATAACAGATCTCAGTATGATCAATATACACTTTAATATTTAAAATAAGCTGAAAGAAACAGCTTATTTTAAATATTAAATTTTATGGCTAGAATGGATGTTGCACTTTTTGTTTTTTCCTCTTAATTAGGGCTTATGTTTGTTTCCTTTTTAAAAATTGCATTTGTTATCTGAACTTTTTTTTCCATTTCATTCTTAGACTTTGCTTAAAACCGATCAAGTAATTTAAAGAGAGAGAGAATCTGTTTTAGTGTATTCATAATTCTCCTCTCCTCCCATAATTACATGTTATAAGAGTACTACTTTTAAGGATAGAATCCAGATGTTTAGAGTGTCTCCTTAATTAAGTTCAAACAATTAACTATTAAAAATTCTGGTTTATACACTAGCAACATTGACAATTAATTATACTATTTGTATGTGCCTTTATACATTCAAATTGTTTTTAGAAAGCAGATAGCATAGCTAATCATAAAATGAAACCTTTTACTGAAAAAATCTTTTATTCTGCAAAAATTACATCAACAATATAATTGTTAACAAAGAGCATAAACACCAAACAAAAAATTTTCCCAATAAAAAAGCAAATATTGGAAGTTGCCAATGTATCAAGTACTCAGCAAAATGGAATAACATTGGGAATTTTATATTTCATCTACTTCCTTGGTTGGTGAATAATATTTGGCCTGTTACCACTTGGTCTATAATCATGTGAAGGTAAAGGCTTGTTGTGGAATGCTTGAACAGCTTCAGCTGGAAAGTCTGCATCTCCCTATTACAAAAAAATGCTTCATAAAAGTACATAAAAGCATTATTTTATCCTAAATAACTCAACACAATTTAATTTCTTCTCTTCAGCTTTGAATTTACATAAGATCATATAATACAAATATGGATCTATTTATTAAAAATATACTTAATATATATCAGCAGGGTAATTAAGGTACTACAATCTATTATATAGACTAATTATAAATTTAATAAACTTAGTCTATTATATAGACTAAGTTTATTAAATGAAAAACTAAATGTTGTTAATTATTGTATAAAATATGTTATAAAGTTTCTAGAAAGTTTTTTGACAACTTTACATTGCTGTGAAACTATTAAATTCAAGTTTCATTAATTTTTTGGTGGGGATACTGAAAAATGTTACATGAATGGGCATGAAACATCAAGCAAATATGACAGGGTATGTATAGGTCATCTGCCTTACATTAATAGAGCCTTTTCTAAGAAAAACTGGCTTGTATTCATGCTAACGTTCATGGGGAAAAACAAAAAAATACACTACTAGAAACTTTCAATTAGATGAACATTAAGATCATTTGTTATTTCAATATTAATATATTAATTTAAAGAATTTAACCTAGTAAATTTTAATATGTTTCAATACAAACTCCTTTCAAATTTACACTTATGCTATTTTATGCTATATAGCAAGCTCAGATTCAGTATTATGCTTGAGTATTTATTATGCTTTCATTTTTATTCTGCTCACTTACTTTTCAAAACACTTATGAAAAAGCTTTCATTAGTTTTCATTTCATTGTCAGCCATTATAAAAATTCTTATAATGGCTGAAAACTTTCTTCATAAATCATGTCTGGCCACCTTGAATGGTTTACCAAAATAAACAAAAATGTGGGAATTTGTAACTAATTATTTATGTACATGTAACCTAAAGGCATTGCTAATACCAGACACCATAATGAAATTAATGAATGAAAAATCTATGGTAAAAATTTTAATTGTATATGAAAACCAAAATGTAGCCTTTGGCTGCTATATGAAATAAAATATTGAGGAAAAATAATATATGACTAAGTATGCAGCACAAAATATACTAATAGCATGTATCACTTAAAAACATCCCTATGAGAAAAATAAAAATATTAAAATTCTAATTGAAATAAAGGCTTTCAGTGGCTTCAGTATAATTCATGCACGTAGAATAACTTATAGCTTATCTAACTAAAAGTCAGATAAGCTATAAATTATTCTACGTGCATGAATTATACAGGCAATTCGAAAAACATCAAGCAGCATATAAAATGTGCCAACAAATATCTAAACATTTGTTTATAAAACAGGTTTTTACTTCTGCTAAATTAAACACTTTCTTATTCACATTTTCATGTTATTTTTCTTCTGAAAAATTCCATGTTTTATTACTTTAACAAGTACAAATTGTAATATCCCAGAACTGATATACTTTCATGGAGAACAATTTATCAGACAATACTTTACTGAAGCTAAAGCTGTTATAAATGTACAACCAGTATTAAAGTTTTCTACAACTGCCTAAATCAGCACGATCAATCATACAGGATCTTAATAGTTTCAACATGTATTAAAAACACAAATTTTACATAAAGATATCTATTTATATTTGGATTGAAATTGATTTTCATACTCTACAATAAATTGCAAAAAGTCTGTTAAACTAGTATATCCAGTTCTGCTGGAAATAAATGAGTTACATTACAGTTAGTACTGCACGACATTTGTAACAGGTGCACACAAATATATCTCAAGTTAATTAAAAGTATCACAATGAAAAAAGTATGATTAAAATTATCAAAATTAAAAAGTACTGATATATAATTATGAATGCCAATTTGCAAACAGTTCATTTAAAGGAATCAGAAAAACTGAAGACAGAAAAGAAAGAGGCAGAATTATTTTTAACAGCTTTTAACTACGTTTTGCAGCTGCTATAGCTATTTTCAATTAGAGTACCTACATTTTTACATATTCTCTTTACAAAAAGCAACTGTCTATAAAATTAGAAATTTTTATAAAAAAAAAATTCTTATCACCTTTGTAAAACACTGGGTGAATTAAAATTTCTCTTGATTATAGAATGGGTAATTTCCTTTTCTGGGTCAGATACGAAAATCATACTTCATTTTCAAAATCGCATTCTTATTCCAATTCGTTCAGTGTCTCACTATCAAATGCACTGAATTTTGAGCTCAATAAAGTCACTGAATCATTCTTGGTAAATGCATAATGCCCATAATTTTAGGGAAAACAAATTTTTTTTTACATATACACGTTTAAGGTTGAACACTTCTTTCATAAATCCTCTTAAAATTACTCTAATAAAATGAGAATTGTAATTTTATAGCATAAGAAAGAAAGAGTAAACCGAATTTCAGATAACAAAAAATAATATTTAGGATTATATTTTAAAATAGAAGTAGCTAAATCTGTAAATATAAAGGCTAAATTAATTTATGTGTTGATACGATAGGTCACATTTTCCTTTGGCCAGAAGTTTTGAGTTTGTTTCCAAATAATAATCATGGGTTACTTCAACAGAAGTTTAAAAATATTGTGATCAGGATAGTGAATATAAACACAATGAAAATGGCAAAATTCTTGAAATGCATACTTAATAAATGATACAGCTATTACGAAAGCCATAAGTAGCCTATAACTGCAGTCAATGCAGTTCTTACTTGAAAGAAAGAAAAAAAAAAAAAAAAAACTGTAAACTATGGAAAATTAAAATGGGAAGCTGAGACCACTTTACTTTCAGTATACTAAAGTCAGCCATGTTTTAACTGGCATTTCATTAAAAATATCAACTTCTTAAACAGTCACAGATCTTAACTTTTCATGATCAACTTAAATGTCTGCAGTGTCAATCTTGAATTAAAGAAGATACATTATAAAGAAAACTTATCTTCTAATAAAACATCATAAATCAGCTTTTGTGAAATTAACTCAAAAGTAGCATTTTCTGACAAAAAGAACCAAATAAAAAAAAATCAATAGAAAATAGATGCCATTGTTTGACACATAGATAGAAATTATTAAAAATAATAAAATAAATAAAAACATCAAACTAGAACTACATCTGCTTGTTAAAAGAAATCGCATTTTTTCGAAAACAAAGGACTTTTCAAAAGATAATGCAAATATTAATGTTTCTCCAGTCTTCCAAATATATGATTTGATTTATTTTTCTCATAGTCATGAGTTAACTGCTACGTATATCAAATGAAAAGCGAGCTAAACACCTGGACAAATAACAGAATCCTAACATTTAACTCAAGTTCTTTATGAAGGATAAATCAGCAGATGAGTAGAAAATTAGGTACTTTAGGATATTCATCTTTTCATTCAAAACTGATATTGTATTTATTTAATGAAATACATTATTGATCCTTCATTATACGTAGCGTATTCAGAAACTAAGTACCGTTTCATTCTAGTGCCATTGCAGCGCTGTGGTAGGCATCCCGCGCATGCGCACTAGTCTTTCTTGTTCACTGACTTTCAATTGTCACCATTTTGGTTGCTCTATGTTGTGTTTTCAGTTTGCTGTGCAAATTCAAAACGTTTAAGACAATTAGTTCTCCCGCTGACTGTGAGATTCGTGCCGTGATTAAATTTTTGAACCCGAGGAATGTTAAACTGGCCGAAATTTATCGTCAAGTGACAGAAATTTACGGTGAATACACGATAAGTAATGGAATGGTGAGAAAGTGGGTAAGAATGTTTAATGCAGGTCGAACAAATGTCCACGCCGAGGCTCGGAGTGGTCGGCCTTCTGTTGTCACTGATTATTTGGTAAGGAAAGTTGATGAAGCAATTCATGAGAACAGACGCTTCACAATGACAACTTTTTCAGAGGCATTTCCACAAATTTCACGTACTGTTTTGTTCGAAATTGTGTCTGACCGCTTGAATTATCGCAAACTGTGTTTCTGATGGGTTCCAAAATTGCTCACTGATGTTCACAAAACAAAGCGACTTGGTAGTGCCCTGACATTTCTCACGTGATACAGTGATGAAGGAGAAAACTTTTTAAACCAAATTGTTACAGGTGATGAAACTTGGGTATGTCATTTCACATTTCACACCAGAATCGAAACAACAATCGATGGAGAGGAGACACACTCATTCTCCGAAAAAACAAAAGTTCAAAGTGACAATGTCATCACAAAAGATCATGTGCACTGTCTTCTGGTATAGGAAAGGCGTTTTGCTTACTGAATTTCTTCCCAGAGGTGAAACCATTAATACGGCACGATATTGTGAGACTTTAACAAAACTAAAGCATGCCATTCAAAACAAACGAAGAGGAATGCTCAGTAAAGGAAATGTGTTGCTCCATGACAATGCTCGGCCCCATACTGCTGGTGTCACTCAATCGTTAATTCGACAGTTTCATTGGGAGCAGTTCGATCACCCGCCGTACAGCCTGGACTTGGCGCCGTCCGACTATCACTTGTTCCTGCACATGAAGAGCGAGCTTGGATCTGACGATGACACGAAAAATACTGTGGAATCGTGGTTATCGAAACTGGAGGGAAGTTTCTTTGACGATGGTATACAAAAACTGGTCACCCGCTATGGCAAGTGTTTCATCATTGGCGGAAACTATGTTGAAAACTAGTTTGTTTAAGACATGTATTTTCATGTAAAAATAAAATTGGATTCGAAAAAATTGTTTTACTATTTTTTTTTTTTTTTTTTTTTTTCCAAAATGGTACTTAGTTTCCGAATACGCCTCGTAGTAATCTTGCTTTATGTAATTTCTTAAACTACACATTAATATAAAATTTAGGCAAAATAAAAAGGCTCATTTAGTATGAATATTTTAGCCAATTTTTCCTGAATCTTTTTAAACTTCTTCCCCAAGGCTTTATTTATATTCTCAAAATATTACGGCATATTTATAACAAAGTAGGTTCTCCTGCAAGGCAAAAAGTTCACTAAGCCAATTTCAATAATGCTGATATTTTCTTAATCTATGTTGACCAAAATACGAAAAACAGGAAATTTGCATTCAAATATTATCATACATTTTGTCAGTTTTTTTGCAAGATACTCAAAAGGTCCTCTCAAGCTGTGTTTTGGCCTCCTCGGTGATTGCGGTGATTTGTGCCCAGAGGGCGCACCGCACAAAAAGTTAGTTGCGTTACAGAACGTAAGGAAAGCGGACACGCCAAAATGTCGGGCGTATTACCGCTAATTGAGGTAATTGCATCGTATCTGTCAGGTGGTAGAAAACTAGTATGATGTATCAATTCACATGCCAGGTGGCAGAATATGTCTATCATGTACATGCCAGGAGGCATAACGCTTGTAAACATGCCAGGTGGCATACGACTTGTAAATAAATTGTAAATAAATGTACAGTAAAATATCTTGGTGCAATAGATCAAAGAACATGCATCAACAACCGTCTGATCATTTGGATACGTACATTTTTTTTTTTGGTGACCCGGACGTGATTTGTGGAGATGAAGATCTGATCATTTGGATACGTACATTTTTTTTTTTTTGGTGACCCGGACGTGATTTGTGGAGATGAAGAATGGACGAAGAAAATTAGTGAGTTCATGACTGAAAAGCCAGGATTTAACGCGAAGAAATTCGAGGTAGGCCCTTTTTCATTTTTCCAGTTTTGAATATAATTGTTGAATAAAAATCTTGGTGATTATTATAGTTGATAGAATCTAATGGTAAAATGGAGGCTATGAATAAGGTAAAGAAGTTGCGTACAGTGACGCGTAACTTAACTACCAAGTTGATGAGTAAAATAGATTCTGCATTGTTAGAAGAGGGTGAAACCGCAGATGAGAAATTAAAAGAATTACTCGAAATGTTACTTGAAAAATCGCAGTTGTTGAAACAATACGATTCTGAGATTGAAAAACTTATAATTACGGAACAAGAGTTGGAAACAGAAGTAATTTCCGCGCAGGAATATCAGGAAAGAATTATAAGTTTTAAATGTAAAATTCAGGAAAAATTAAGAAAAAACGCATGTAAAGTTGAATCTAGAAATTCTAGTGAGAAAACTATATCTCCGAAGTTGAAAACTTGTGAAGTTAATATTTTAAAATTGCCAAAATTAACGATTACAAAATATTACGGTGATCCTTGTTCTTGGCTTGAATTCTGGAATCAGTTTAGTAATTCCATTCACCAAAACGAAAGTCTCAGTTCGGTTGACAAGTTTTGTTATTTAAAATCGCTTTTGGGAGGTTTAGCTTTAAATGCTATTAGTGGATTAACATTTACTAGTGAAAACTATACGGTGGCTGTTGATATACTAAAAAACCGTTTCAGCAGAGATGACCTGCTAATTAATGCGCATATGAATAAATTGTTGAGTTTAAAACCTGTAAAATATTCCGGAAATATGGCTTCTTTGAGGAAGCTTTATGACGATATAGAAATACAAATAAGGAATTTAAATTCTTTAAATGTTACTAGTGGTTCTTATGGACATTTATTATCCTCTATTTTGTTAAAGTTAATACCCGAGAATTTAACTCTAGAATTCACTAGGAAAAGAAGTGATAAACAAAATTTCGATGTTAATGAACTACTAACGTTCTTGAAAACGGAAGTGGAATGTAGGGAAACATCAATGATATTAGCACGTTCCAAGAATTTTGATGTAAATGAAACATCAATACGAAACAAAAGTTCCCATCAAGGTTATCAAAATAAATCTTACATGCATTCTAAAAGAAATATTTACAGTATGAATAAGCAAGGTGCTTCGGTATTAACTAGTCAAAGCGAAACTCCCTCTAAATACTTTCAAAAATCACATTTTAATCCAAATCGAAAGTTCTCTACCCCGCCTAAGAAAGAGAATCAAAATGTCTGCATATTTTGTTTATCTGCTTGTCATATGAATCATGATTGCGCACTTGATTTAAAGGCTCGCCGAAAGGCATTAATGGATCGAGGTTTATGTTTTATTTGCTTTTCGAAAGGGCATCCAAGGCGTTTCTGTGCTCATAAAGAGGAAAAATGCAGACTGTGCAATGTCCAAGGTTTACATAATTCATTAATATGTGACGCCGCATCGAAAGGTTTAGAGACGGATACTTCCAATCAGACAAAACAAACGCCAATCCCTGAAGCTTCTCTTTCGCTCTTATGTAATGAAAATAATAACAAAATTAAACTACTGACTTTCGTTCTTTTACAGACGTTTTCGGCAACAGTTAGGTGTAAAGGGGGAACAAAAAGGTATTACATTGTATGCTAGATTCAGGGTGAACAAAGTCATTCATCTTACGAGAAGTGGTTGATTCACTGGGGGTTGAAAATTATTAATAAAGAAGCGCTTATTATTTTCACATTTGGATGCAAAGATGCAAAAGAGCGCTTGTATGATATCGTAGAAATCGTATTGCAAAATGTAAGCCATCCCAATAAAAAGATAAAAATTAACGCAATAGTCATTGATTCTATAACACTAGGGCAAGTAAAAGTTCCTTCTCGGTGGATACGAAAAATGGCATTTGAGAAGGGAATAGAATTAGCAGATGCTGGTATGAGTGATGAAATTCAAATATTAATAGGTTCGGATTATATTTGGGAAATTTTAGGAGAACGAAACGTGAAGATTTGTAAAAAATTAGTCGCAACAGAAAGCACTTTCGGTTTTGTGATTCAAGGCAAGGACGAAGGATCAAATTGTAAGGACGCAAGAGTTAATCATATAACCGTTGTAAATGAGGACTTAGATTATGAAAGAGTTAAAAAATTATGGGAATTGAAAGCAATTGGGATAAGTTCGGATAAAGAAATTTTAGAGTCATTTGAACGAAATACAACTTACAAGAATAAAAGGTATGAAACTCGATTATTGTGGAAAGAAGGTGTTGAAGGTTTAAATAACAATTATGAAATCGCAAAACAGTGTTTACAATTTTTAAATAATAAGTTTCAGAAAAATAGCGAGCTATATTTAAAATATAATGAGATAATTAATGAACACTTGAGAGATGGTATAGTGGATACGTATTTAAATGGTAATTTGAAAATGGGGTATTACATGCCTCATCACACGGTAGTGCGCGAGCAGAAGGATTCTACAAAGGTTCGAATAGTTTTTGACGCTTCTTCTAAAAGTAAGGGAAATTTATCACTTAATGATTGTTTGGAAAGCGGACCTAATTTAAATGCTGATTTGCTAAAGATTATCATTAAGTTCAGGGTACATTCAATTGCGTTTTGTGCCGACATTCAGCGTGCATTTTTAGAGGTAGGCTTAGCTAAAGAAGATAGGGATTTTTTAAAGTTTTTGGGGATAAATGAAGAAGGGTCAAATCTCGATCACAGTAATCCCAACTTACAAGTTCTCCAACACAATAAAGTTCCTTTCGGGGTCAAGTGCTCACCTTATTTATTAACAGCTATAATAAGACTGCATTTAAAAAAGTATGAAGATGCCTACAAAGAGGCATGCAGTATGTTAAAAGAGCTTTACGTAGATGATTTAATTTCTGGGACAGTTAATGTAGCAAAGGCCTTACATTTAAGCAAGGACATGATTTTCATTCTTAGCGAGGCCAGTATGAATTTACGTGGATGGGTTTCGAACTCACCTGAGCTGAATGAACTATGGAAACTTAATGGAATTGACTCTCGTGAAACATCTGAAGACTCTTTGGTACCGTTGAAAGTTTTAGGTCTTATCTGGGACAATGTCAATGATAATTTGAAAATAGATGTATCTCAGTTTGAGAACTTACAAAATCTCAAAGTAACTAAACGCATCATTTTAGCAGCATGTGGTATGCTCTTTGATCCCTTAGGAATTATGAATCCATTTACTGTTCGAATTAAACTCTTGATGCACACTATGTGGGAAAAGAGTATTCAATGCGACGAAAGTGTTCCCCTTGATACAGAATTCATATTTCAGGAATGGTTAAAAGAAGTTGAAAAAATAAAGCTTTTCGAAATTCCCAGACAGTACTTCAGTGATAGGTGTTGGAAGTTTATAGAAGTTCACATATTTTCTGATGCCAATCTCAAGTGTTATGGTGCCGTAGCATATTTTAGATTTAAGAAGAAAAATAAATGTAAAACAAGTTTCATAATGTCGAAATCCCATTTGGCTCCATTAAAAAGGGTAACACTCCCTAGGCTTGAACTTTTGGGAACATTAATTTCTGCAAGATTAGGTTCGTATTTGCAATCGATATTTCCGCAGTTGGATAAGGGAAATATATTTTACTGGAGTGATTCCCAAATTTGCATTCACTGGATCAAGGGATCTGCCAACGAGTGGAACCAATTTGTTAGAAATCGTGTGGTAGAAATCAAGGAGAAAACAATTTTAAACAACTGGTACTTTTGCAGTGGGAAGACAAACCCTGCTGATAAACTTACGAGGGGGATGGATGCTGAAGCTCTAATTAATGATAGTGATTGGTTTTCTGGGCCACCCTGGCTTTCAGAAGTAGATATTCGACATTACATAAACGAAATGAATACCAAAGCTGACTTGCAAAACGTTAGTGAAGAACATAAATGTGTTACTTTGAAAACACTTGTGGAATCTACAGAACCTTTACTAAATCTTGAATTGTACGGAAATTTAACCAAAGTACTGGGAATAATGGCTTATGTTCTGCGCTTTGTGAACAACTGCAAATCCGCTCGTGAAAAGCAATCTGGTGTGCTTACCGCCTATGAGTTGCGGAAGGCTTCAGAATTTATTATAAGAAATGTTCAACTTAGTGAATTTTCAGAAGAAATTAAGGCTTTAAAGACAGAACAACCGATTAAAACTAAAAGCAAAATCATTTCACTTAATCCATTTCTAGATGAAAACGAAATTTTAAGAGGTAGATTAAGAAACGCAGAAATTACCAGAGAAAGTAAACATCCCATTATATTGCCAAATAATAATCACTTCACAAAATTAATGATACGGCATTATCATGAAAAACATTTACACGGAGGGTTGCATTTAATGTTATCCACAATAAGACAGAAATACTGGATAATAAGTGCAAGGAATGAAATTAAAAAATGCATTTGGAAATGCATAAAATGTTGCAGAGTATGAGCAGTAACATCTATTCAATTAATGGGAGAACTACCTGCAAGTAGAGTGATTCCAAGTAGAACCTTTTCAAAGGTTGGCGTTGATTATGCCGGCCCATTTTCTGTGAAAATGAAAAGGGGAAGAGGTATAAGACCAATTAAATGTTATATCTGTATTTTCGTTTGTTTAGCTACAAAGGCTATCCATTTAGAGATTGCTAGCGACTTATCAAGTGAAGCATTCCTAGCTGCTCTAAAACGATTTGCTTCGAGGAGAGGAAAACCTCAAGAAATAAGAAGTGATTGTGGAACTAATTTTATAGGTTCAAATAAAATCCTCAAGGAAGCAGTTTCATCTGTCCAGTCAACCTCAGAATTTCAAAGGTGGTTAGCAAATGAAAACATAAGGTGGATATTCAACCCGCCAGCTGCTCCACATCATGGTGGTATATGGGAGGCAGCTGTTAGATCTATGAAGCTGCATCTAAAGAAATGTGTTGGAACTCAAATTTTGACTTATGAAGAGTTTCTAACTCTAATTGCACAAATTGAAGCATGCTTAAATTCGAGGCCAATAACACCGGTCTCCAGTGATCCCAACGATTTGACAGCTTTGACTCCTGGACACTTTATTATAGGGACTTCTTTAACAGCTGTTCCGGAACAAGATTTAACCGAAGTACGAGTGTCTCCATTGCAAAGATGGCAACTAACACAGCAGATGTTCCAAGGGTTTTGGAAGCGATAGTCTAAAGAGTACCTGTGCCAACTACAGCAGCGTAGCAAATGGAGACAGCCTAGCAGAAATATTCATCTAAATGACTTGGTTATCATTAAAGAAGATAATATGCCTTCATTACGTTGGAAACTCGGGCAAGTAATAGAAGTCTTTCCTGGAAGAGACAATAATATCCGAGTGGTTAGACTAAAAACTGTGCACAGGGACATTAAACGTCCTATTACCAAACTGTGTCTTTTACCAGTTGAAGAACATTAACTTAAGTGTTTGTTTCATATTGAATATGTTTTATTATTATTTTCATTTCTTATTGTACTAATAATTTTATTTGTTTGTTCTAGTTTAACCCTCATAGTTAATGTTTCAATATAGTACGATATAAGATGTTTTGCTAGAAGATTGGTAAGTGTAACATGTAATTTTATACTTTTTGAAGGTTTTTGTATGTTTTCAGTTTCTATATTTTTCATTTACTTGTTTACATATATTGAAGATTGTATTAAGATGAATGTAATTCATCGAGGGGGGAGGATGTTTTGGCCTCCTCGGTGATTGCGGTGATTTGTGCCCAGAGGGCGCACCGCACAAAAAGTTAGTTGCGTTACAGAACGTAAGGAAAGCGGACACGCCAAAATGTCGGGCGTATTACCGCTAATTGAGGTAATTGCATCGTATCTGTCAGGTGGCAGAAAACTAGTATGATGTATCAATTCACATGCCAGGTGGCAGAATATGTCTATCATGTACATGCCAGGAGGCATAACACTTGTAAACATGCCAGGTGGCATACGACTTGTAAATAAATTGTAAATAAATGTACAGTAAAATATCTTGGTGCAATAGATCAAGGAACACGCATCAACAACCTTCTGATCATTTGGATACGTACATTAGCTGTATGTTGCTCATGGCTTGCGAGTTAAGCATGTCTGCTTTAAAGTATTGAGAAATTTTAAAAAATATGCAATAAAACAATTTTCCAGAGAAAAATAATTAAGAATAAGATTAGAAAAGAAAAATATCTTTTCCAATTTTACTTTTTTCACAAAGCAGTACAAAAATTTATACAAATATCTATTTGCAATCAATCAAGTAAATTTCACTCACCCTGGCTAATGCACCTGAGATAACCAGCTGTTGTTTTGGAGGGCTGGAAAAAGTATGAAAAAATTTCACTCAGATGTAAGTAAAATATACCATAAATATAGAGCAATAAAGAATGAACATTACTAATTTAGATATAGGTAGATCTGCTACAAAAAGCAGTTTTTCTGCATTTATTCTAAACTGTTAAAGACTGCACATACAGCCATTATTATAAAAAAGTAAAATGTTCCAAAATATTGTTTTACAGCAGCATTTTCTGAAATTGGTTACAACCTAACAAATCTTTTAAACTGTAATGATAAAAAAAATTAGTAATCATAATAAAAATGGTAATTATAAAAAATAGGTACTTTTCTGTTTTGCCGGCGCAAGCGATAAAGTCGCCAGTAATGGTTCAACCGATGTCAAACGAAATATCCTCGCTGGTAACCTTTAACTTTTACATTTTCAAAACAAGTCGCAGCCATTTCTTATCAGATTGATTGTTTGTTTCTTTGAATACTGGCATACAATTACACAGAATTTTTACCAGATAGTTCAATTTTATGCCCTAAGGCCCTTCGCAGGCGGTAATTAAGTCAATTAGGATGCAATCACACCGCTCACCGGATAGCGAAAATATAGAAAAGGCAAAGTCAAGAGTTAAATTCATCAATTCTAATTAGAATGCACTAGCGAAGTAAAGTACTACGGATTTACAAAATTTCCGAGTAAGCTATTCGTACGAATTGAAATAATTCTGTCATTTAAACTTGTATTCCAAATTAAGATTTAACTTGAAATTAATGTAGATAATTACGGAGAGAATTAGATTTTTGTAACATAGTTTACGTGAGATGAGATCACTTGGGGTCATGTGATACGAACCGGTGAATCAGGATGTTGTACAATGAAAGAATAGTAAATTCTTAAATTAATGTTTTTTTAAAAAATTTATTGTCATTATTTATTGGCTTTTTTACAAAATTTTAAACGGCATTAAAATATTTATACCTTCAAAATAAAAAAATTCTTAGAATTAACATTTGTCAACATTTTTTATGTGTATACTATGCGTTTTCGCCAATAAAGTCTGCTTGGCGAGATTTGTGCCTGCGAAATGGAAAAGTACCAAAAAATAATGTTTCACTGTTTTGAAAAAGAGTCTGAATTATTGACAATACTTTTTTCATATGAAGTTAATTCTTAAATGTTAATTGCAATGATAGCTCATTCAAGCTAAAGCTAATATTCAACTGACAAAGTTATAATATGGTTAACACAATAAAATTACCTGAATCTCTTTTAAGACTGCATTCAAAGTTTTGATACAAACATTGATATAAAAAGAAATTAAATACCAGTGTGTATGAACAAGTTTTGCAGCACTTTTATATCCAAAATGCATTATATAGAATTTTCAGATTTATATGAAGATTATCTTGGGTGAAATCTTTACCGACTTACATCAAGTAACGACTTACAAATTTCAATATGATCATTCTTAAATTACACTTTTTTTTTCGGAACTTACATAATTTCCTGTTGACCATGAAGGTTGGCTATCATCAAACCATGGCTGTGATCCCGCTAAATTTACGCCAATCGTTCCAGGGGATTCTGAAGAAACTGGAGCCTCTTTGGTTTAACCCTCTGAGTGTTATAACCGGCTTTATCCGGTCATCAGAAGTTTTGCTACTTGGCATATATTAGCTTATAATTTAAGATATTATGCTTTCTTACTTCCTTTAATAATGTAAATATTTTAATGATTGTAAGTTTATGAAAATACAGACTAAAATAAGTAATTATAAAAACTGAATGAATAAATGCTGTTTAAATACCAGTCTTCATGATGGATCTAAAAAAATCCTGTGCCGCTCGAAGGGTTAATAAACAATCAGTTCCTTTTAAAGGGCTTTTATTGATTTCTACTACTTTGTTAGGTACCATAATTTTACAAAAAGCTCTGTTTAGAATGCCTAAGTAAAAATTTCCTGCGGGTAATTGTTCCAATCTATTATTGCTTTGTTGACCATATTGTGTCGATTAAATCACACATTTTTTTGATGGAGGGATTCTATAACTTTGAAAATAATCCATTGCTTGCTGTTCTGCAAAAAGCAGGTCCCAAATGTTAATCTTTTTTTAATGCAAGATAAATACAGCAATAACAGTTAATTTATATCCTTGCTGATAAAAAACAAAAAACATGGCTAATCAAGAGTCAATTGATACTACATCAAATAAAAATGAAGATACTATGAGTGTGTTATTACTTCATGTTGATCCACAACTAGTAGTAAATTGCACTGCTTCACAATATTTTCATTTTGATGGGCTTACACACAAGTACTTTTTTATATATTTAATTTTATGCTTTATAAAAAGGTCTCTATTTTCACTTGTGTAAATAGCAAGATGTAATTTTAAATTAGAACAAAAAGTATTTTCTCAGTTTTCAGAATTTTTGACCATATTTAAATTGAGCTTAATAAATATATTTTACAAAACATAACATTCAACATGAAAGGAAAAAAAAAATTGCAAATCTGTCTTATTTTTTTAACAAATACTAAGCTTATAGGCATATTAAAAACCGTGTAACCCTATTTTGAATTGTACGGCCATTGCTGCAACTTATTTCATTTTAATAAAAAGAAATAGTTATTAATATTTAGCTTTAATTCAATATCTGTTTTGTAAAAATTACATAATTCAATCATAAATGGAATACAAACAGAGAAATAATTTAATGTTTATTAAAACTGATTTCTTACAAATAATTTATGTGATTTATGTCCTGAAATTTGTCACAATCAAACATATTTCTCATATAATATTTTACTTATAATGTTCAATTTCTGTAAATGGAGCTATCTGAATGATTACATCTTAATTTAGAAAATATGTTTATTAAATACCTTATATAGTATCCTGGCGACCATGAAACTATCACCAAGCAATGCGATTTAATACCAATTATGGATAGACACGATGACACAACACATACTCATAACATCTGTGTTTTCATTTGATATAACCCTGACTGATTCTTGATACATTTTTCATTTTTTCATAAATAAGGATATAAATGAATTGTTATTGCTGTATTTTTTACAAGCATTTTGGAAAAAAAAATAGTTCAAGGATTGTAGAATCACATTTATGCATTTTGGTTAACTTTAGACAGTTCGGAGAATTAATAACTGTTTCATGGGAAAAGGAAATGTTTATCCTCAAAGTAACGATTATACCCGAGTGAACTGCGTCTTTTGTTAATGACACAATATCTCAAACTCATAACTATCAAATTAATAACCAACTCATATCACCAGTCATGTGGCTACACTGCCGAGGTGCAGGTATAAACATAAAGCCTGGCATTGCAATGCATTAGCATTCGGTCAATTGTAATTAGGATATATAGCATTCGGTCAATTGTAATTAAGATATATACAAACAAATTAAAAATCATCAAATCATAACCTGACATTAAACATATAAATCAAAAATAAAACACAAGATTCAGTTATACAGAACTGAATTTCATGTTTCATGTGATGTATAATAACATTAAAGAAATTACCTGGGTGTCACTACTTCTTCTTCTTCCTCTTCATCACTTTTTTTTGTTTCTACAGGTTTTTCATGCGACTGCACTTTATGCTGTGTTATTCGCATTCCTCCAGCTTTCACTATGGTAATTAAAATATCTCAAATGATGCTTAATTTTTCAAAATTGTAAATAATATTTTAAATGTTATACCATGTAGTCAAAAGTTAAAAACACTGATGCCATTTTTTAAAATTACAGTAATAATAATAAAAAGTTGGACCGTTTTTTTAAATTGTTATCATACCCTCCCCCAAAAAGTCACCGACACAATGCCGGCTAATTTTCCCTCCAGATGCAAAATGCAACAGGCATTTTGAAAATACTAAGAATTCCATAAAAGAACAACGAGTCAATAAAATTAAAAATGCATAAAATGTCTATACTAAAACACCTTATCAAAGAAATACTTATGCTTTTTTTTATACTGTTGTTCCTACCCCCATATACACCGTGATCCGTTTTTGCTTCACAAAATATCAAAATTGTGCAAAGTTGGTATATTACACAAATTTGACATTACACATGCTCCTATTTTCCTTAAGCACACAGCAATCTATTTTCGCTTTAAAAGAATTAGAGAATTGCATATATCCACAAATTAAATTGTTTAAGTACAACTTCATAGAATGCAAACTTTTATGTTCTCTATTGTTGAGCAAAATGCCATATTTCTGAAGAAATTCAGTGCTTCCTTTTTTATCAGCTGGCAAACTCCAGTCCCATAATGATAGATTACAAGGGGAAACACATACTCAAAGCAAACACAAATACAAGTTATAAAATATCAAATTTGAAGGAAGAAAACTGCACTTGTTGACTGCACATGCACAATAGGTTTCTGCATAAATACATTTTGCCAATGTCATGGATTGTCTATTTTGGTGGATATAGTGCAATAATGCATGAATACATTTCATGGAAGTACAGATAACCAGAAGGAACTGCTTAACTGAAACAGAAAAACTAGGGCAATATAATGTGGAAATTAAAACAAACAAATTTAAGTTTTTTATATGCTTTATCCATAATGTTTATCTTTTGATTATCTAACTAATAAAGAGCAATCAGTTTTTTTCTTTTTTTTTTTCAAACGTTGACTGAATGATTATGCAAGTTTGGCATAACCTCTACCATGAGGTAAAAATATATTTGTGGGTGCCCCTTGGCGATAATTGGAGATTTGTGGTGGTACATGGACACTGAGTTTGTATATTTCTTTGACTTGTTATTTTGGCTTTGTGTAGCCGTGATTTTTCCCTAAAAATCACCGCTATAAAAATTCAAAATAACAAGTCAAAGAATTGCACAAACTTGGTATCCATGTACACATCAACCTATTTTTACTTTAAAAAAAATATGAGAGAATTGCAGAAACTAGGCATTGTATGCTCCCTTGTCCATGTACACGTCCAAGTACACGTCAATACGTATAAACTTAAAAAGTCAAAGGAGCAACCAACAAAAAATATATAATCTCAATTACTACATTTTAAATCAGACAATGAAATAACATAAAAAAGGAAATTCATCTTAGCACTACACAAAGGAAATATTCACTTATTTACGTGTCTTCTGTCAAACAAAATTCCTTACTCCAGCATCCAAAAACTTCCTAAAATATAAAAACAATCTGAACAAGAATCCGTATAATGGGGTCGCCACATATATTCACAAAAATATCCTCCATATTGGCAATAGTGTCCGACGTCCAACCATACGTATTTCCTTCCCACAAACAAAACACTTAATAATGGCTACTAAAGTAAACTTTCATTTACACATCATTCAATTAATGCTTTTTTCCCTTTCGTTTCAAATCGTACAGAAACTTCAAATTAATCTTACCAACTTCAGCCATTTTACCGTGTAAACCACAAAATAACAACGTACTTCTTACCCAAAATTCGACACACACTTTCAAAATATTTTCCCACAATTTCAAATGACGGCAATCACGCAATCAATTACGTCATAATACGATTTCCATTACATTCAACTACTCAGGTTACCAAACACAAAACAACAACTTGGTGATAAATGAAACAACTTAACGATAATCCAACTGACACCCTTAAATCTACTCTAACCACTTATGGTCAATGGGATTCATAACTAATGCGATGTTTTACATTCATATGTTAAGGCCAATAAAAATACATTGGCTTTTCTGTCAAAATGTTACATGATGTTAAACATAGGTTTTTGATATGCGAGTTAATGACAAATAACGATTTTTTGTAATTTTAGACCATAAATAGCTTTTTCAATTCATTTGGCTTTTCTATCCTGATCTACAAATTTTATAAACCCAACTACCTGGAATTTTTCTTTCGGCATTTCCCAAGATTTCTGGATAGACGAGTTTTTACCATACAAGGTGATGAATCATAAATTGGTAATATTGGGAAGAAACTATTTACAAATGATGTAAATGGTTCTCAACATTGAATTTTAAGACCTTTCAATACATAAAATATATGCTATGTTATGTAATGTGAACATCTGTCTGTCATCTTCAGTTACCACAACATTTATTATTGCTACATTAAAATTTCTATCTTAGATAATACAGAAATAGGTTGATCTTTACATTATGGTAACTTGGCGTTTTTTTGGCGAAAATTTGGCGACCAACTCTCCTACATCAACCCTCTATTTTTTTTTCCCCGCCGCCATTTTGTCTTCACGAAGTAAAGACATGTTTCTTTTCTTTTTATCTACTGAACACTTCTTCCAACAATCTACTAGCCGAATTACACTTATGCTAGAAATTTTATCTAACAAAACTGCTTAATCATGACAAATATTCACTGCAAAATCGGGAAAAAGTGCACAATACCATACTCCTTACGCGTTTTTCAAAATAACACATACACATAAACCATGTACACGCCGACTTATTTTTACTTAAAAAAACATCCCAGAATTACACAAAAATGGCATTGCGCACACTCTTCACTATATCCATGTACACTGCTTTTTTCTCATAAATTAGAAAAATTTCACGAAAATGCATAACAATTTTCTGAATCTTTAAACCCGGTAAAAAGAACATATATGAAATTACCTGATCGCGAAAAAGTATATACCCTTTCCAAATATGAACATTTCCATATATAAAATAAATAAAATATCCAAAAACTTTTACCTCTAAATCATCTATTATATTATACACGTCACCAACGAATTCATACCGCAAGCATTACAAATACTTAGTGTCAAATATTTAAATTATTTCCATGCACGTTTACTTCAACTTAAAAGTATACTAAATTCCTACAAACATAAAATTCACAAAATAACTATCATTTAATTAAAATATCACTAAACCATGTACACGTCGACTTATTTTTACTTAAAAAAACATCCCAGAATTGCACAAAAATGGCATTGCGCACACTCTTCACTATATCCATGTACACTGCTTTTTTCTCATAAATTAGAAAAATTTCACGAAAATGCATAACAATTTTCTGAATCTTTAAACCCGGTAAAAAGAACATATATGAAATTACCTGATCGCGAAAAAGTATTTACCCTTTCCAAATATGAACATTTCCCCGTATAAAATAAATAAAATATCCAAAAACTTTTACCTCTACATTATCTATTATATTACAAACGTCACTAACTAATTCATACCGCAAACATTACAAATGGTTACAAATACTTACTGTCAAATATTTAAATTATTTCCATGCACGTTTACGCAAATTACTTTACTTCCACCTTACATTTAGAACAATGCATAAAAATAATATCCTCAAATAATTAAAAATACTAACTTACCTATTCTTCTTCAGAATCTTGATTACGTGTCCGATAAACTTTTCTTATTTCTGTTTCAGGATCTTTAAAATCATACTTATAGTTCACAGCAAGGTACCAGGTAAAATAAATAACTTAATAAAACATCTTTACTTCTATCTCGCACAACCTTAAAGAAACACTTATTACTACCCCTTTCAATCCCACTAAATACCCATTTCGAATTCACTTTAGTTAGGGCCATGGGATCCAAAAATTAACGAACACTGTTTCACACAACACAGAATAAAGCCAAATACAAAATTTCCAGATTTTTTCCAGATTTCCCCCCTTTTCTGATTAAAGAACCATAATTCGTCCTTTAATATCACATGACATATCCCATGATCTTTTATTTCCCTCACACAAAATAATGCGTAATCGGAACTGAGTACTGCTCATATTATTACCAAAGTCCCAGATAGTAACCTTTATCGCCTCCAAAATGTCGCCAAACTACCAGTTACCATATTCTAAAGATCAGCCCAGAAATATGGTTAACAGTATGTAAAATAACTAAAATTTTGCCATTGGTACCTGATTTGAATGCCTCTCTGAAATCGCAAAAAAAAATGACAATTTCTAAAAATTTTTCATTACCCGGAGGAATTATTGAAAGCTAACCAAATGAATCAACTTCAACCTTAACTCTTTCGCCGTCTTCTCCTATCTGTGAAAATTTTCCCCCAGCAGCCGTCTGTTTTTCGTAGTGTGTAATGTTGTTTTCTCTGTACATAACTTTCCATACATGACTTTCGTAGTGGATGAATGTCAATGAATACTAAGTAAAATTATAAGGAAATAAAGCATAATGCAAAAATAATACCTCTGCTTATTTCTAACAGCAGGATAATTTGATAACATCTGATCCAGGCAGCCCACTTTTCCCCTTTTTTTGTTGTAATCTTTTACAATGATTGTTTTTTTTTTTTACAGTTCTTTTCCGTGTTCCAAAATCAATAATCGAGTTATTATGGACCGTACTCATTAAGCGTATATCCTTCTTGTCTTTCCAATTCAAAACCTCATTTTTTTCTCTTTTTCTGCTAAGTAGACGTTGAAGCCATCTCTCACTGTCTTGCATCTTATGTAAAATGGCACGAATATAATATTTATAAAACCAGGGGCAAATTCAATTAGAAATAGAATGCCTGATTAGTGCTGCCCTCTAGGAAGTATTAGAACAAACAAAAATAAAAACTCAAAGAAGTAAACATTTAGAAAGCGTTTTAAACGTTTAAAAGTTTTTAAATGTAGAAGAATGCTTGAAGTGCATTACGGCCGTCCTGCAGAAGTTTCACTTGAACATGCTACGAACGACGAAAAACTTAATGTAGGTTTTGAAACTTGTAAGTGTGAGGCAGAAATAAGTTCATGTGAAATTCTACTGCCAGTGCATAATCCAGGGGTGGCCAAAGTGGGGCTCATGAGCCTGATACGGCTCTCACAGGCAATTTGTGCGGCTCGTGCATTTAAAATATATGTATGAAATATGATAAACTAAAACTATTCAGTGTCCAAAAAGAAGTAATTAATTTAGACTCTTTTTACAAAGTTATCAGAGATTTCTTTCTATTTAGAACCTCTTCTTTTACTTCTATAATGATGTAAATATGAACTTGTGACTTTTAGAAAATCTAGATGCGGCTTTTGAACATTCCTGAATTCAAACGTGCGTCTCTTACTGACATGAAGTTTGGCCAACCCTGGCATAATCTATAAAGCATCAACTCAGGAAAAAATAAATAAATAAATAAATAAAAATAAAAAAGAAAGGAAAAAAAGATTCCTTTAACCCTTTGTGACACGCATATTTAAAATATATTTTAATCTTTAAAAAAATGCCTTAGAATAAGTCAGATGGACTTACTTAAGTGCCTTTAAGGCTTGAAAAAAATTCTGCGCTTTTATTTTTTACGGGGGAAGGTGGGATACCGTTCGTCCCACCATGCAACTAGCACATGTCTTATAGCATATTGGTGTATAGCAGGAAAAAAAAATCATATATGGAATGAATAAACAAAATAAAGCATGCATTCTAAAATATTCATAATAAACACACTAAAATGCATTTTGTACTTATTGCATATATGCATGACTTGTAAAATTTTGCATATGCACATTTTGCATATATATATTTAATATTTTTAAATTTTATGAACAAAAGAAAATATTTTCTTGAATATTATTTTAAGATTAAAATTTGATACTTGTACATATGATACTAAATAAAGTATTAAAATTGGCACTTGATTCAAAAACATTTATATATGATTAAAATTGAAAAAAAAAAGTCATTTTTCATGAAACTTTGAAAAACATGTTGTTTCATTCTTTTGTAAGCATGGAGGCGTTTCACACATCCAAAATGTTCGTCGTTCTTCTTTCGATGTGCTGCAATATGCACATCTTCTCCTGCTCGTTCTCTTTGGCATGTGAATTACATTTTTTAGTCTCTTTTCTGGTTGTACGAACGGGGTTTTAGTTTTTATTTGAACTGGGGATTTCAGTTTGCTTTTCAGCTCTTTCTTGCCTGCAAGTGCCATTACACTTTCTATAAATGAGAGAAGAAAACCTTTCATTGTTTTTACATCATGATAGGGCTCACGAACAAACTTTACTATACTCGCATCTAAAAATTTTAAAAAACAAATCATATGTGCCACCATTTCTTGCTTTTGCGATCTATTTCATATAGTACTTTCAGTTGATCAATCAGTCGACATATCCCATATTCTTATTGTATGAAATAATGCTGTTTGGGCACAGTACTTTTTTTTGTCTTTCCATCTCGTTCTTTTCTATTAATTTCTTTCATTTCAGTTGCCT
Source organism: Stegodyphus dumicola (assembly GCF_044657685.1). Classification (NCBI taxonomy): domain Eukaryota; kingdom Metazoa; phylum Arthropoda; class Arachnida; order Araneae; family Eresidae; genus Stegodyphus; species Stegodyphus dumicola. The sequence goes on from NC_140769.1 coordinate 36,232,205, forward strand.
TTTCCAAGCAAGACAGGATAGAAACAGATCTTTTATCCTTCCATTTTATGCAATAAATTGAAACATCGCTAACTGAAAAGTCTATATATTCTCGACATACATTTGTCTTTTAAATTTTGGGGTAGATACTTCCGATTCATATTTACAGTGCCACATGCATAGATGGGTCTGTGTCTTTAAAAAGTGAAACAAATTATAACTACTTCTCTTTCTTCTTCAGCAATAAATTCAACCTCAGTTATTCTCTCTTGGATTTCAATTTCATCTGAAGCATACGAGTCGCAATCAGATGGCAGTTCAGCAAAAAGATCCAAAGTTTCCTGAGTTGTTAATTTTTTTCTAGACATTTTAGCACATCAGAGCATACAACGGATGTAAAAATGTGCACAATCACAAAAAAAGTAGATGGAAAAAAGAAAAGAAAAAATAATCGTGAGTGCTGCCATCTATTGAGCGAAAATTCAAGTGTGTGGTGGGACAAATTTTAACCCACTTAATTCAACTGCAAAATTAATGTTATAAAATATTGAATTCAATTAAGATTTTTGAAAATAAAATACCTTTGAATATTAAAAAGAATCATACATATCATAAATTGTATACAAAAATTTTTAAAATATTGAAAAATGCGAGATACATGGATATCACTCTTGTGATCCTATTTTGAATATTTTTTGCTTATAAACTTAAGCCCTGGTATAGTAGTAACATCTACTGAGAAAAATAATAACTAAAATACATTATTTTTAAAAGATTAGAAAATATCTAACGGAAACTGCTAACTGAGAAAATAAATATTAATTAGGTGGGACATATATTGACCCACCATGCCGCAAAGGGTTAAAAGATAAATACTTCCAATGTTACAGCTTACTGAAAACAGAAAAACTAGGGCAATATAATGTGGAAATTACGACAAACGATTTAAGTTTTTTATATGCTTTATCCATAACGTCTATCTTTTGATTATCTAACTAATAAAGAGCAATCAGTTTTTTTTTTTTTCAAACTCTGACTGAATGATTATGCAAGTTTGCCAGAACTTCTACCAACTTACGAGGTAAAAATATATTTGTGGGTGCCCCTTGGGGATAATTATGAATAGATAATCATGATAGAAAATTCAAATGAATGGAAAAAGCAATTTATGGTCTAAAATTACAAAAAATCATTATTTGTCATTAACTTGCATATCAAAAACCTACGTTTAACATCATGTAACATTTTGACAGAAAAGCCAATGTATTTTTACTGGCCTTTTCATATGAATGTATAATATCGCATTAGTTATGAAATTCCATTGACCATAAGTGGTTAAAGCAGATTTAAGGGTGTCCCTTGGATTATCACTAAAGTTGTCGTTTCATTTATCGCTTAGGTGGAGTTTCATTTATTCCAATGGATAGCTTCCAATGTTACAGCACATATCTGTGAAAGGGACATTTAATTTTCATTAATGTTTGTACTTCCTACTCAACATTAACAATCAGAAAAATCAAACATAAAATAAGATCTATAATGATAATATGTCTATTGGTAACAGCATCAGCATAAATAAATTTCTAACAACAATGCATTACAGTGAAATGTATCTGAATGGGTTCATATTTTAATGATCATCCAAAAAAGAAAGTTTAATATGCTTTATCAATAGAAATTATTGCTAGAGATGGCCCATTTGAAATAGTGATACATTTTACAGGATACTGGATAAATATGCATTTAGACTAACATGAGTACATACGCATCTCCTGCACACTTAAAAAGTGAAAAGTATGCAATGTTTTTCGATAAAAATATTTAATGTTTCTAACTAGACATATCAGCAATTAAATGCATTTTTATTTAAATTGATCAGGAAAAAAACACTTTTAAAAACTACATCTATCACTTTTAAATATTTTAATTTGTTAATAACAGGCATATCAAATATGAAAGAATAATATATTATATTTTCTGAATAGCAATAGACTCAAATGACAAGTGAAGCAGTAGGAAATCTTATTTTGACTAAGAGCCCTTTGGAGGCTAACAACCCTTCTGGGCAAACAAGTTTCAGATGTACAAAGAATTTAAATCTGACACAATAAAGGAAAAAATTTAATCTAGAATTGCCTATATATATATTTTTTTTTAATCTTGAAAGTAAAATTCTTATTTTTTTTTAATAAACATTAATGAAAATCAAACAAAAACAAGAAAACACAGCTAAGTTTTAATGGATAGGCATGAGACCAAGGTTTGATTTAAAAAAATGTAACAACAAAAAATGAAATTACCTTAAATTATAACCCAGTGCTTGAAATATATGTTTTAGGTCAGAGTCCTTGTGTTAAAGTCAACAGCACTATTTAGCATAGAATTCTAAAAAACTCAACAGCACTATTTAGCATAGAATTCCAACATACCTTCTGGCCAACAAAATTATCACTTGATCTAAATTCCAAGTAATATAAATACTAAATAATTAATTTGTATTAATTTTATTTAGAATCAAAATTAAATTCTTAGGACATATTAATCTTGTTAAGGGTCACTTTTTTAAAAAATGTGCTGTACTAATGATAAAACATATTAAATCTCTTTGATAGATCTCAGAACATGAAATCACAGTCTCAAGCAATTTAAACTGCAAAACGTTCATGTATTGGCCAATTACGGTATCAAATGAAATATAAATAAGTATGTCAGTTTAATGTTACATATTAAAGTCAAATCAACATAATTTCATTTAAAAATAGTTCCTAGTATATAAAAATATTATTTTTTCTATTTTCATAGTTCACAATCAAAAAGTTAAACATTATTAGGTATATTTATTCATTCATAGAACTCAGATGAATTTTTAATAGCTAGGTTCTGTATTTCTATCCTACTCGTAGAATTAAATAACTGAATATTTACTGTTGTCATATGTACCAAGGTCAAGGTCACTATCTTATGCAATATTTACGTTGAAGATAATGGGAAAACTAATTTAGTTATCTTTGAAGCAAAGTATGTCTTCTCAAACATTCTGCATAAAATTATTGAAAACCATATCATTGTCAATCTTAATATACAAGATGTGCAAAATTTTTCATTGAAGTGACGATTTAATGACACTACTGGTAAAAATAAATTAATTTAAAATGTAATGTTCTAATTAAATAAGTTGCATTCTAGCTAAAATTAAACACCTGATGCTTAGGAATGAAATTAAATCTTTTCCACAAGCTTCCGATAGGCTGAGACTTTTATACTTAGTTTAACAGTGTATTTACATAACAAAACAACGAAAAAAATTTTTATCACAATTATTATTCTGAAACTTTAGCTCTCCCGATGTTGCACTAGAAAACAAAATATTAAAAAATATATACATCGACTCAGTTAATGTACTTTAAGAAATAAACGCTTTGAGTTTCAAAGAACGCATCAGTTTTAGTTTTGTATTTAAAATGCTCTTTAATTTATTTAATTCAACAAAATAATCAAATATACCAGCAGGCGGGTGCCCTCCCTTCAATTCGTTATTTCCTTCAGTTGATGACATGTTACTAAAATAAAGTAAAACCTGGAAATACTTCGTATAATACTTCGCATGCCACGTAAACCTCACGTTTAGTAGATAACCATCTGTTTCATTTGTACACAGAAAATAAATAAAAATAATAATAATAATAAAAAGATACTCAGCGGTTACAGCTTATTTAAATTTACAATTTACATACTGAAATGTCAATATTTATAAATTCATTAACATCTGTTTCACGGGGGAATGGTGTATACACCTGGGTACCTGGGTCGAAGGCCCTACCCCTATTGAACAAAATTAAAAAATTACTAATTATGTGAGCATTAACACAAAGAAAATTTCTAAATTTTTAAAAAAAAAAAAAAAAAAAAAAAAAAAATGGAGCTGTATGAAGATATAAGTAACAAGTTACATAATAAATTTTGTCACAAATAACATTAAGGTTAGTCGTTAAATTATAATAAAAAGGTAATAAAATTAAGGAAGATATTAACATTAAATTATTAATAACAAGTTAATATGAGATAAGAATTTAAAAGGGTGTAGTGAAACAGAGTCGGCTAATGAGGGATGCATTTGGTGAAAGCTTTTCGAGCCGGTGACAAATATCTTGAAAGGGAGACATACAGCAATTGTATGAATAAACAAAAAGTAGGTGTAACTCCTTCGGTGAAAAATTTAAAAGTAGAAAAGAATAAAAAGGCAGGTAAATAATGGATAAGTTTGAGCAATTTGAAATATTAAATTGACACTGGTCCTGTCTAACAAAATACAATAACAAGATACAAAATATGTGCATATATAAGAGGAGATATATACATAATACAATAAAGCATAGTTACAATATATAACACAAGCGCTGAATAATAATGCAGGTAACAGTAAGAAAACATCAATCAATATTTACCTTAAGTATGGCCATTGGGCGTTTGCAGTCAACAGAATCATTAATGTCGTAATTACGTATTTTAATAGCAGGGTTTTGAATATTTTTTTGGCTTTCGAAAAAATTACTTACTAATTTACAATATATAGTATTAAGCTGGTCCATTTTGAGCTCAAAATGGATATGATTATTACAAATGTACCAGGGTGAGTTTGAAATTTGACGTAATATACAATTTTGGGCTGTTTGGAGCCTCTTTCTATCCCATTTGCAAGAGTATACCCATACTGGGCAGGCATAACAAAGCATGGGATGCAATACGGATTTGTAAATGAGTAACTTGTTGTCAATAGACGGAACGCTGTTTCGAGAAATTAAGGGGAATAGTGTTGCTTTACGAGCTCGGAACTTCTGTAAGAGAGATGTTATGTGTGGGGTCCACGTGAGAGAATTACTGAGGATCACACCGAGATAAGGGACCTTCTTAGCCCAGGGTAAGGCTACTATAAAGGGGAGTTGAATCGTCATCCATTTTTCAACTAACTTGTTGCTATTCGCTACTGGACTAGCACTGTTTTGTCGACACACTTGTGGATCGATTCCAGTGCTTAAATTGCGCCGGAGTCCACTGGAGCCTGGCTCCGGTATTTCTCAGTTCAGATAAATTACAATTCTAACTGAGCGCACCGGAGCCCTAAATAAGATGAGCTCCGGTACTTCTTTTTATAATTTCAAGAAAACAAAATTTAGAATTCCTAACCTTTTAGCTTAACAATAAGCAGATCTTGCAATACTCTATTTCCCTAGAAATACGAGCTCATGAAAACATGAGACGTTTAAGTAAAAGTCCCCTCACTCACATGCGGAAACCTTTCCCTTTAAGAAGGGCAATAAATTTGGGGGAGTTTGTTTAGGAACGCGTAAATTTCTCGCCATGCCATCGTATCTAGTGTATTGTTAGCGATGGTTACATTTAGTTATCCTCGCAGGAAGGAAAATTTGTGTTCTTAAATGTGCGTTAAGTGACAGCGAGTACAGTAAGAGTGAAATACTGAGATAAAATGCTCAGGCACGTCCTATACATCGTCTTCCCAGAGTATTCACTAATATAACCAAATACGGGGGAGGGGGCGAAAAGCGTAACCAGCAACTTTGCATTCATCCTTAGAAGTCAGATTCAGAACTCATTTTACCCCTGACACACATCCGCTTGATGGCTATAATTATAACAGCAAAGAGCCACGGTCAAAGAGAACGTTTTCTCTGACTAAGATTTCCTCCATTTTTTGTTTCCATCCATTCATACCTTCACACCCTCATTCAGTTTCCCCTCTTTTTAGCATTATCTTAATTTTCATCGGGTATATTTTAAGTATATAGTTTAAGTTTTGTGATGATAAAAGAAATCCCCCCCCCTACGAACAGAGCTTAAATTGCGCTGGCCCCGATGCTTCTCAGTTTTTGTAATAAATCCTAATTCTAGCCGGAGCGCACCAGAGCCCTAAATGAGAAGGTTGCGGCACTTCTTTTATGTAATTTAATAACAAATTCAGTAGAAATTTTATCTCGAAAATTTTATTTTTAGCAATAAAATTATATTAAAAATCGCTTATTAAATTTTAATTTATCTCTTTACATTTAATTTAATTATTTAATTATATAATAATTATTGATTAAATAAGATTTTATAAACATTAATTTAATAGCTATTAATTAATTTGATAATAATTAACTATTTAATTAAAAATTATTAATGAGTTTAATAATCATTTTATTTATTTATTTACTCTTGTTCCTCTTTGCTGACGGTCTTCCATAATGCTCCGGCACTTCTAATTTAGAAATTAAGCCCTGATCGATTCCGACCTAATTTTCAGAAATATGGGTGAGTGTACTGCACCAAATTGTTCGAATCAGTCCAAAAATAACTTTAGACTGTTTCGTTTTTCCAGAAATGAAGAAAGACGAAGAAAATGGATAGTTAATTCTCGTCGAGATCAATGGATTCCGGTCCCAGGAGCCTAACTTTGTGAGGTAAGTTCAGTTTCGTATTTTTCCATAGAATGTTAGAAAAATTACTCTTCGTATTTCTTCAAAATATGTATTTTCATTTAACTGTCACGTATTGCCGATAAACTGATTTTATAAGTACAAAATCAACTGCGGAATGTGTATGTATTTGTGCAGTAAAGAAATATCGCCAATACTGTTTGTGATGCTGTTTCTTTTATTCTTGTGAAAAGTTTCTAAGTTTCTAGAGAAAATATTACCCATGAAAGCTTCTAGAGCGAAATTATATACGTGTAAGTTCCAGTTTAAATTTTATAGACAGAGAAATATACAAACTTTACGCTCTGAGAAATGGAAGTGTAACATCAATAAGTATTTAAAACAAGGAAAACGTTAAGAAAAACCTTAAGAGGAAAATAAAAGAAAGAAAAAAGAAATGAGAGAAGAAGAAAAGAAAGTGACATCTTTTGATCGTAAATTTAAAAAAATCTACTAAACGGATCATTCAAGAAAAATTGATCTCGCAACCTGAAAAAAATCCAGCTTAAAAATAGACTCTGAAAAAACTAGAAAATTATCAGAAATCGAAAGACGCCTAAATCATCTTTTGAGAGAAATTTTAGAACGTATCAGTGAACACCGATCTAATAACGGACAAAATTTTTGAAAATATGCAAAGTGATAATGGGATTGTCTGGACAGTAGCGAGATCTTTGAGAACGTTAAAATTATTAAAGTATGTTAATAATAATAATAATAATAATAATAATAAAAATCTGAAATTTTTCAGATTTTAAATTACGTCCAAAGGGGCGTTTTTTTAACGTTTTAACGTTTTTTTTAACGTTTTTTAACTTTATTTATTAAATATCATGTTCTTTGCACTTAAACCATAAAATTCAGTTCAAGAGCAATATCGCAAAATAATGTTAAATTAAGCATATCTTTAGAATTTCCGATATACACAGTCTCGCGAGCTGGAGATAAAAGTATTTTTTTTTTTATATATAACGTTGCCATTTCTCGCTTTTAAAGCATTGAGCTTGTAAATCAAAAATTCGTTAAAGTTTTACAAAATATAAAATCTATAATAAAACAAATTCCAAATTTGGGATTTCAGATGCCCATATTCGCAGTAGGATTTCGTCATTCAAAATTCGATGGCTCTATGTACAATTGTTTTATCACAATGCGAGAAATAGACAATCATTTATGCAGATTTTTCATTATTTAATTTCTTCAAATATAATGCAGGACTCTAACATTTTGTGGCAACAGTTTGAAAAGTGAACCGACGTTTATGAGTCCGACGCAAAATGCCAAAACGAAAGCAATAGTCCTTCGGGACTGAAATCCCTTTGGACTAATAATATATAGTTTAGATAATTTCTGGCAACAGTGAGTGTTGTCGTGATCAGGAGTAGTGCTGTAGAAGTAACGAGAAATTGTGTACCCGTATATATTCGTTACTCGGTGAACCAGTACTCGTTACTATCGTATCGTTACTCGTTACTTTCGGTAAAATCGATCGGTATCCGTATCTTGAGCCTATTTTATCGGTCTACGGCCCTAAAAAGGGCTTTGAAACATCGCATTGCATTGAATCACGTGAGCTATTCTACCCCGCGGGAACTGGGTAGTGATGCGATAGGGAGTTTTGCGTCGCATTTTTGGCTAGAAATAATTCACTTTATTTTGGCTATTATTTTTTGGTGCACTGGATTCATTATTAATTTTTCTATTGCTGTCAGGGCTTAGTTTCTAAAGTCAGAAGGCCGTCAGGAAAACAGGAAAAAATAAAATAAAAAATAAAGAAAGAAAGGAAATAAATATTACAATAATAACATTAATTAGTAATTAAAATAACAAAAAATTACTTATTAAAAACTTAACAATTAAAATAATAAAAAATAGCGATTAAAATAATGAATAATTAAAGTAACATAATAATTAGCAACTGAAATATAAAATACTTATAAGTACAATTTAATAAAAATGTAAAAACAAATAAAAATTAAAATAATTTTTTAATTTATGATGACTAATTAAATAATAAAGTAAAATACCAGATCTTGTCTTATTGGCTTAGTATCGTTTCGTCCTATCTCATTTTATCCCCAGCTCGAAAAAGTGTTATTTCGTTCGCTGCCTTCCCCCACCAATTCCCTCTTTTCCCGTTTCATCCGCTGTTTGAAAAATAGGTGTTTACTTTACGATAAGGCGAACGTCTGTTTAATTCAATTAAAATGGTTTAGAAGAGATGACTGTTTCTACTTCGACTTAGCTTTTGATTTTTTAATATTATTTAATATTTTATGCAGACAAATTATGTTGAGCAGAATAATGAATTTCAGACGTGTTCAAAAGGTGTGTATCTGAATATAATAACATTTTTGTTGTATAGTATCCATTTTTTAAATTTCACACATTTCTAAAGCAACAGAAGTACGTTATCACTATTTTGGCACACACATCAAAAACATGTATAATTAAGATTAATGTTACATTCCTTATTAAAAGTAATGGGTCCTCATTAAATGCAACCATTCATGCTTTTAGAGGATTTTACATGTGGTGGTCTTAAAAAGATGATGTTCACTACCAATGTTTGTTTATGTTCCCAAAAATAGAGATCTCTTAAAAGGTGACCTCTTAGAGATGTCGTAAATTGATGATTTGCTATAATTATTTTCCGATAGATAATGGAATTAATGTAATTTAATATCAATAACTAGAGGAAGCAAGTTTAAATACGGTGCAACAAAACTACAGAAGTATTTTAAATGACGAAATTATTCATATTTTGTCAATGTCAAATTTAAAAAAGAATTAATTTTGGACAAATTATGAAATCTAACTTTTAATGTCGTCTTCTGGTTTCTATATTTATATCTGGCAAAGTTTTATACTTGTTATGAAAAAATAAAAATACAAGAAGTTTGAGTCCCGTAGGACAAAGATTGAGCGGGAAATTTAGTTTCAAAATTTGCAATGTTTGATGCCATTTGTAACTTGCCTTTGGGTATCGCTTAATTGAGTTAGAATAATTCGAGGAAATAAGTTTAAATGAAGTGCAAAAAAAATAAGCATAATTTAAATAGTCATAGAAGGAAGTCATGCGGAATCCATATAAAATTTTCACTTTTTCATAATGACCATAAAACGTTGCCAAATACAAATACAGAAACTGGGAGACCGCATTAAAGATTAGCTTTCGTTATTTGTCCGTTATTCGTTATTTCGTTTGCTGCTTCCCCCATTCCCTTCATCAGAACCGCTAATGACGAAAGGGTGAAATTTCCCCGATTCATCCCCTCTCCAAAAACTCCTTGTTGAGACTGTTATTTGTTGAGACAAGGAATGCTATATTATAAATGTCAACTTGCTTTTGACACTTAACAATAAAATCGGTACTATTCGGTTTCGAGGGCCGTAAAAAATCGCCAAACTATTGTTGATGCCAATGCTGCCAAAAATAATTGCGGCAACCCTAACAATTGCGGAAAGAAAGGAAGTATAATAGTAAATAACTAAGATTGATGTTTTAATTTAGATGAAAGGTTAATTTCATATAATACTTTTTATTATTATAATTTATATGAAAAAGGGCTAAACATGACTGAATGAAAGCATAAGAGTAAATAACTATTTCAGATCATTATTATAATTTATATAAAAATTGCTAAACCTAATTGAATGGATGCCTGCATCGCTACTTCGCTACCGACTTATCGCTAAAGCATGATTTCATCTCGCTGGTTGTTCAAACGTAATTTTCTAGAATGAATAATGCCTTTTCTTTGAAAATATTCTCGGTAAAGTGCAGAATCGCTCACTTATTTGTTTGCCGCTTTTTACAAGGGTAAAAACAATTGGATTTTTGTCAATTTTCTTTTACTTTTTAAGTGAAAATAGGTCGATGTGTACATAGATAAAGTCAAGAGTGTGCGCAGTGCCATTTTTGTGCAATTCTAGGATTTTTTTAAAGTGAAAATAGGTCGATGTGCACATGAATACAGAGTATGTGCAATTCTTAAAAACGCTTTAAACAGTGGGGGATTCTTCACTTTACCCAAAATTCTATTGCCGAGTTTTCGTCATGGGCAATTCCCAAATTGTTAAATCCATAGGCTATCAAAAAAGGATTTAAAAATTAAACTAGTATTTCAATGGCATCTTAAGAAATATAGAACTACATAAACTTACGCAATCTGAAATCAGCGCGTACGCTAGATTTGGCGCGCTGTTAAATGGGCGCGTTTGTTAGATTTGGCGCTTTTGCGCGCACATTTTCGCTGCAATTTTTTTACGGCCCTCAAAACCGAATAGTACCATAAAATCGATAAAAACATTCGCAAATGTATAGGTTAAGTACGAATAAGAACTTAAAAGAAATTTAGAAATCTATAAAAGGTAAGGAAAGTTTTATGTTACTTTATTACAGATAATAGTGAAGCACTAAATATTTCAATCAGTGTTATTTCATAATGCTATGAGTATACTTTTATTCATTTAAGAAATGGCCCACCAGCGGTCGAGCGGTAAAATCGCTGAACACTGGTAGTTCCGACCTGAGTTCGATCTCAGGCAAACGAGTTGGCTTCATAAGCGTTTCGTGGTTTTTTTCCCGTACCAGCTTACCACGTACCATAACGAGCCAGCTTTCCTAAGAAAGTGCTCTACGAAGGCATTTTTCCTTTTAGACACATAGCCCCAGTGTGTTTTGTCATAATCAACTAAACCAAATCATTTAAGAAATATATCAGTTGATCACTGCTCAGTGTACATCTGCCGTTTACTTATAAAAACATAATTTTTTGTTTGCTTATAAAAACATAATTTTTTGTTTGCTTATAAAAACATAATTTTTTGTTTGCTTATAAAAACATAATTTAAAGACGTTTCCACTATTTTGCTAATAGTTCTGGAAGGCTCATAGAATCCGAAATTATGTTACACTAACATCCGAAATTATGTTACACTAGCTAACAGAGAACTTAAGTCTGCTTAATACAACAAAAATCTGCTTGACTTGCTTTCGCGTCTTTGGGAAACGTAAGTATATGCAGAAATAAATATTAAAATCTATCACGTATATTTGTAAGGATGTAAAGCATACTGTTTTGGTTCACGATAATGATAAATGTGCATCATGTTACAACAGTTTTAAAAGATCACAAATAACTATACATATGCTAGACTTCTAACAAAATTTCTGTTACAATATGAATATGCATTTATTATTATATGAGTCGTAAAACGGCCCACCAGCGGCCGAGCGGTAAAGTCGCTGAACACTGGTAGTTCGGTCCGAGGTTCGAATCCCGCGAACGGTCCGGCTACATGGGTGTTTTCGTGGTTTTCCTCATGTGTAACGTGTATACGAGCCAGTTTCCCTTAGAAAGTCCGGCCCACCAGCGGCCGAGCGGTAAAGTCACTGAACACTGGTAGTTCGGTCCGAGGTTCGAATCCCGCGAACGGGCTGGCTGCATGGGTGTTTTCGTGGTTTTCCCCATGTGTAACGTGCATACGAGCCAGTTTCCCTTAGAAAGTCCTCCACGAAGGCATCCCTCCCCTTAGGCAGATAGCCCTAGTGTGCTTTGCCATAATTAAATACACACCTTAGAAAGTCCTTCACGAAGACATCCCCCCTTAGGCAGATAGCCATAGTGTGCCTTGCCATAATTAAATACACCCATACACACATGAGTCGTAAAATTCAGTATTCCTCATTTTTAGATTCTAGGTATACGAAAAAAATTTTTTTTTAAATTTTTGTTTTGTTTTTAAAAATTAATTCAGTTTAAATTTTGATTTATATATAATATGATATAAATTCATCATTCATTAATAATATTTTATATATAACAAAAAATTATCATTAATGTTCCAAATTTTAATTTTTTTAATGATTTGTCTTACATTTGTTGTATATTTGTTGAATGCATAGCTAAATATTTCAATTATACACAATAAAGGTTATGCAGAAAACAATTCAGCTGGCATGATAGCTAATTGCGAAAGAAAAATTAGAGTCTTATTGCTGTTAACTCTTAGTACAAGCAGCCATTTTTAAATTGACGTTAAAATAAATTCATTCTATGGTCTATTAGAAAATAACTATACTGGATCATTTATTGACGACTTCTAAGAGGTCGCTTTCTGAAAGAGACCTGTATTTTTGAGAACATAAACATACGTTGATATTGAACATCACTTTTTTAAGATGCCAGAGCAAATGCACAGAGCTCCAAAAATCCTCTAAAAGCATAGACGGTCACGTTTTAAAAGGCTGACTACTTTTAATAAAGCCTGTATATATTAATGTTCATTATACATTTATCACATTTTTACTTTCTTTCAAAACAGCGATGCTGTGGTTCAATTGCTTTAGAACTATGTGAAACTAATAAAATGTGCCCTATGTTATAAAAACCTAATTATATTCAGATACACATCTTTTGAACATGTTTGAAATATATTATTCTAATCAGAATACTTTGTCTACAGAAAACATTGAATCAATATTAGAAATCAAAAGCTAAGTGAGATTAAAGTAGGAAGATTCATATCGTCTAACCCATTTTAATTGAAGTAAACAGGTGCTTAGTCAAGTAACTTATTTAGTGATAATTAAATAAAATAAAAGCCAAGGCTTTTATTTTCTCCTTACTTGGCTTTTATTATATATATATATATATATGTGTGTGTGTGTGTGTACTTTACATTTAATTATAAGGACATATATATATGTACTTTACATTTAATTATAATTTATTTGATATATATATATATATACATATTTACGTTTGGTAGTAATACCGATTGCAATAAAAAGGGAGGTGCACATCTAGATGTTATAACGGACCCATATACAAAATTTCAACGTTCTATAACTAACCGTTTTTGAGTTATGCAAAATGCATACATACGTACTTACACATCACGAAAAAAATTCCTTTCAAGTATCAACTTATAGTCATAATCATTAGTCATAAGTATCAGCTTAGAGTAAATGGGATTACATTTAACAATAAGTTTTTTTGAAAAAAAAAAAAAAAGAGAGAGAGAGAGAGAGAGAGAGTCCTTCATTGTGTTCGTACAGTCGGTCACAAAAGTATTCGAACACCGGTACCCTATCAGAAAATGACAAGATGGCGTTTTTTTTCTCTTTCTCTCTGTGTGTCGTGTTATTCCATCCTAGGTTTTCTTCTCCCCCCATCTTGGAAAAAACTGGAAAAAATTGGTTACGATCTCTTTTTGAATGGGGAGATGCCATTTTGAGCAAAAGCTGACGACCCTATCTTGGAGAATGAACATGACCGCTCTACACACCCTTTTACTCTCTCTCTCTCTTTGAATTGGGAAGCCATTTTGGGAAAAAGCAGACGACCCTATCTTGGAGAATGGAAATGAACGCCTCTCCCTCTCTCTTTGAAATGGGAAGCCATTTTGGGACCCTCTATTCTTGGGGAGGGAGAAAACTGAAGTCTGCATTTCGCTGTCTCTGAATGCGGAAAGCCCTTTTGGGAAAAGCGGACCCTCTTCTTCTGATCTTGGAGAACTGGAAATGAACGCTCTACACGATCTCTCTTTGAATTCAGAAGGTATTTTGGGACCTTCTAATGTTGGAAAACTGAAATGAACGCTCTACACCTTCTCTCTCTCTCTCTTTCTCTGAAATGGGTAGCCATTTGAAAACTCCCTAACTTTGAAAAAAAACAGAAATGAACGCTCTACACCATCTCTCTTTGAAAATGGGGGGGGGTGTCATTTTGAGACCTTCCTCCCCTAAACTTGAAAAAAAAACTGAAATGAATGCTCTACACTTTCTCTCTTTGGACATGGGTAACCCTTTGGGGACCCTCTCCTCTTGGTATATAAAAAAAAAGAACTGAAGTGAAGGCTCTACACAATCTCTCTTGGAATGGGATCCATATTTCGGGAAACGTGGATCACCTCATGCTGGAAAACTGAAGTGAACCACCAAGATTGAACTCTATATAATATTTTTTTTTTAATTGACATCATGACCCTCCTCCCATTTGTTATTAAAAAAATTGTTTTTTTTTTTTTTTTTTTTTTTTTTTGTTTTGGTTTTTATCCCATTTCCGATGTGATTTCAGAAATGCAATTCCATAACAGTTCAATTTCATTCGAGGTTAAATGATCTAAACAGTCTTTGACCCACCCATCCGTATGATTATTTTCTTCTCCTTCCTGTTGCACCAAATTTTGTAAGTCCATATAATCATTCCATACGGGAAGGGCTGTATCCTCACAAGGCTGTCTTGAAACACTTGGAGTCTCTTTGGGATGAGTGGAGGGATCTAGGATGTCTGGACCCGGCTGAAATTCTACCTTCATGATTTCTAGACCCGTTGGAACTTGTTTACCCGGCTGAAATTCTACCTCCATGATTTCTGGACCCGTTGGAACTTGTGAACCCGGCTGTGATTCTGCCTCCATGATTTCTGGACCTGTTGGAACTTGTGGACCCGGCTGACATTCTACCTCTACGATGTCGGGACTTTTTGAAGCTTGTGGACCCGTCTGACATTCTACCTCTACGATGTCGGGACAGGTTGGAGGAGAAGAAGAAGAAGAAGAAGAGGATACTAGAAGAGGTTCTGTCTGTGAGGAGTCCGAAAGAGGTTGCCTGTTGGAACAAGTCGGGGAAGAAGAAGAAGAAGAAGAAGAAGCTTCTGGATTCTGAAGCGGATCTTGCACGCCAGGTAGGTTCCGGTAAGTCGACCGTTTTTTAAGAGGTAATTTTTTTTCTTCCTCCTCATCTTCAATTGTGATGACTTCAATTTCATTCCGTTGCCGGGTCGATTTTGTTTCGGGCCATGACGACGGTTTGGTCCAGCTCCTCTTATCATCTAAGGAAGGGATGGGTAAAGGTGGCGGAGGGTTTTCTTCTTCTTTTTCTTGAAACATCATCGGCGATTGGAAAGAAATCTCCTCTTTCAATTGTTTCCAAAGCGAGTACGAGCACCGATCGACGAGAAAGAGACTCTTCTGGGTTGTGACGATGAGATATTGCGTTTTCGGGGGAACGACATAGTTTTGAAAAGGTCTTAGAATATATTTTTTACATTTCGTCCTGTCGCTGACTTTAAAACTTCTTTCCTTCAGATTGGGGGACGATGATTCGTAATAGGCGAGAGGAGCGGCTGTGGTCTGAACAATATGAACTTCGTCCTCAGCCGTCGTTCTCACTCCAAACGTAAAATATCGTTTCGTGAGAAAAATATTCTTCCACCGAAAACTCGTGCGCGGATCTGTATATCGCCGGTCTGTTTGAATGGGCCGTCTCAAAGCTCGATCCATCCGATTCCAAGAGAAGGGAGATTCCTCTTTCGTTTGTTGCGATTCGAATAAATTTCTGTATATATTCTGAACGAGCAGGTTGGAGGATTCGACATCTTGGTTGAAAGAAACGATCGCTTGATGAGGTGGTAAATGCGGAATAAATGTCGCACAATGACACGCCAAAAAAATTTTCAAGTTGGAGATTTGCTTTAGCGTCTTCAAATCCTCCCCGTTCGAATCCTTTGAGTTGGAAAAACGTCTAATAGCGACATGGCTCCCAATGGAAAAGAAATGATCTCGCCCAGTACTCTCGTCTTTTTATATATCTATATAGACACACACAGACAAGCATAGAGGCTCTATGACGTCCGTTTTATTTGTTTTTTTTTTGTTTCTTTCTCTCTCTCTTCTTTCCAAGAAATCTTATCTCCATGACCTCTTTTTCTTTTCTTAAAAAGATGAATGTGTGTGGGAATGAGGAAGTGAAAGTAATAATTTAATAAACAAAAAATTATCCAACCATGACTTTCTTTTTTTTTTCAAAGTCACCCTTTCCAATCCAAGGACGTCCAGAGATAGAGGAAGCAGGGAGAGAGGAGGAGGAGGGAAGGGAAGGTCACACTCTCTTTCTCTCTATAAATAAAAGGGGAGAGCCCCAAAGTCGTATTTTTGTCCAAGTGGATCATGAGGAGGCATCCCCAGCTCACTACGTGTATTCCTTTCAAATATAAATATGTTGATCTTTCCTTTTATATCATCCAAGGAGTCGTTTACCTGAAAGCCTCCGATTTTTCAAAATGTGCGGGTTATTATACCGTGGGGAGTTATCAAAAGATGCGGGACGAATTTTTGTCCAACGAAAACGTGTTGATGGCTCGTGACATTCCACCTTTGGATGCACAATTTTGTTAATGAAACGAGCCAAATATTTTTACACGTCCCACTTTCTAACCGTCTCGCAAATGAATAGGATTATGAATCGTCTTGAGAAGACAAAAGGGATTCTCGTTCATTTTAGTGAATGGTTGCATAAATGTTTGCACGAACCTCTCTCGATCGAGAAGACTGGGAAGAATACCTATTATATTCTTCTCGAGGACTCTCCTCGTTCGTCTCATCATAGAGAGGCCACGACTTTTGAAAAAATCCTCGAGCAAGAAAAAATAGAATGGTGGAACAACTACCCCATCCCTCTCCCCGAGCATCAAGAGGAGCGTGTTCAGAAAAAAAAGAAAAAACCTGTCCAAAAGCCTATCCTCATCCTCCTCGATAATGATGGGGATGAGGAGAAGCCTGTTCAGATTCCTCTCCGTTTGTCAAAACCCGTCGAGGATGAAAAACCTCTCCCTTCCTCAAAACCCCTTGAGGAAGAGAGACCCCTCGAGAAGGAGAAATCTCTCCCATTGTCAAACCTCCTCGAAGATGAAAATCTCTCCATTTATCAAGACCCCTCGAGAAGGAGGGACCTCTTCCTTTATCAAACCCCCTCGAAAATGAAAAACCTCTCCATTTATCAAGACCCCTCGAAAATGAGGGACCTCTCGATTTGTCAAAACCCCTCGAGGATAGGGAAACCAAAACTTCTCTCTCTTTCGAAGAGGAGGGACCTCTCAATTTGTCAAGACCCCTCAAGAATAAGGGAACCGAAAATCCTCTCCCTTTCTCAAGATTTCTCGAGGAGGAGGAGGAGGAGAGACCGCTCCATATCTCAAGACAGGACCCCCCTCTATCTCTTGAGGATCCGAGGGAAACGATTCCTATTGAAAAACCATCTATCGACGATCCCCAGAAAAGGTCTTCGGAGGAGATTAGACTTCCATGTAGAAAACGAATCTGCCACAATCATCATCATCATAATAATAATAATATACCCCCTTCTCAACAACAGAATCCTACAACATTTGCAGATAAATGCATTCAAACCAATCCCTTTATAGTAACCCTTTTGATTGGAGAACCCGTGCATTAGCCTCGAAAAATAAAATGAGATTCTAGACTGTTTCTATGAGCAGAATATTAAGCCAATAGATAGGTCTAGCTCAGAATTTTTCTTTTTAAAAGAAAATAAATAAATAATCCAAAGACTATTCGTAAATATAAATGGTAAAGTCTTGAGTCGGCTGGAAAAAAATTTTCAGAGCTGAGAAAAATTCTACAACTCAAAAAAAAAAAAAAAAAAAAAAAAAAAAACTTTTTGTTAATTTTTATCATGTCTTAGACATGATAAAAATTAACGACCCCCCCCCTTCCCTTTTCGTCTGGGAATGTTGTCTCACTCTTTTGAAAAACAAATCGTGATTCATTCATGGAATGATTGCCATTAGAGAAAGGATGAGTCATGGTCTATTTTTAGAAGGGGTGAGACATCCTTCCCAGACAAAAAGGGAGGGTCATTAATTTTTATCATGTCTAAGACATGATAAAAATCAACCAAAAGTTTTTTTTTTTTTTTTTTTTCATTATAGAATTTTTATCTCACCTCTGAGAAATTTTTTTTCTCCCAGCCGATTCGAGACTTTACCATTTGATTTTAAGAATGATTTCTCTCTGATCTATTATTTCAAAATTCCAAGTTTCGCTTCAGAACCATCTATGCTGTTAAAGAAGTAACGTGATATATGTATTTTTTTTTTAATGAGTTCTGTCAAGATTGAATTGTGCAGGATCGACCTTGCGAATTTCTTCTCTGTGTCTTTAAATAATAATGATACCGAACTGCTTTTTGTAGAGCGCAATGGAAAAAACCTTTTGTATGGTTAGGACAATTCATGTGTTCGATCCCATTGTATTTGAGAATCTCTTGCGTCGATCCCGAAATGCAATAAATGGATCTTTGCAACCATTTCTCTAAAAACCGCCGTTTCATTTCTCCTCGCACCCAAATCATGGAAAAGGGTTCCGTCAACATCGTTAACACCCATGGAAAATAACTGTACGGAATTTCTCCTTCGTACCACGACAAGCCGTGATAATAATCACTCGCCCACACAGCGGTTCGTTTTTCTTTCTCGGTGAGCATTTGCCATGGAAACGGGGGTTTAAAAACAAATACCCCTCGAGAAGTACCGTCCAATGTGACGTAAGCCAATTCTTTCACAATAAAGGCTCCTTGAGAATCGTAGAAACCTTCAAAGTCGAGCACGAGTTCCATGTTTTTTCTTTCCAAGGTGACCTTTATTATTGTTATGATGGATGTGTATTGAGATACGCACGATATTATTCAAAAAACAAATATATATATATACAAATGTGACCTTTCCCAGAATTCATACGACCTGTCACGTGCAACCTTCTCTCTCTATATATATAAAAGAGGAGACGGCGAGAGAACGCTATCCATTTTTTCCTTCAGGACACACAGCGAGCGAGAGAGAGAATTTTGTTTTCTTTTTTTCCTCAATTGAAGAAGATGGACATTTTGAGTACCAAACCTCTCAAAGATTCCTACATTGTTCTGGACATGGAATACTTTCACTGTTATGATCCAAAGACGGGAGATATATGTTTCATCTTGAAAGAACTGGGCTACATCACTTGTGATTTAACCTTATGCGGATCCATGATTTTTCTCCCTCCTGTCCATTACGATGACTTATCGTCCCGCAATCAAGCTGTGGTCAACCAGACTACAAATAACCGACACGGCCTGCAATGGACCGAGGGTCGTCTTTCCTACGAGCATCTTCCTACAATCCTGAAAATACTGACCGAAAATGTGGAGGTGATCTACGTCAATGGATACGATAAAGCCGAATTTTTCAGCAAGCTCTGCCAGCGATCCGTTTACGAGTTTTACATCCCAGGGAAAACCGAGTGGCGGAACAAGTCGAAATGCACGCGACACCAATATTTCCAAAAGATGATTCATTGTGCCGAGAACAAGGTGAGAAATTTTCGATACCATTTGATGGAGGGTAGTTACGTTTTCCGGAAATTACATTGTTACCCCTCCGAGAGCAAAGCTGTCGAAGACGAAGAGGAGGCGGAAGAATCTCCCCAGGAGAACTCGTGCGACGATGAGGAGGAGGAGGAGGATGAACTTTCTAATAATAATAATAATAAATGTCTAAGTTGGGATGCTTTAGAGACCCAAGAATATTGGTCTCAACCCTTATCTCACCTAGACCTGAAAGAGGATCCTCAAGTGTACTCTTTGTGGTCCTCTTCTAAAATTTGGTCTTGGAGAGAACCCTTGAATGTTCATGAATGAAATGGTATGTAAATCCCTAGAGAAAAAAAATAGAAAAAAAGTTCCTTTTTTTTGTAATATGTTGATTTCTTTCCAATCCCATTCCTTTTCTATAACTCCAGCCCAATCGACGAGAAGAAGACGGATTTTCCAAGTTACACAAGACGAATCTTCCAAGTTACACAAGACGTAGAAAGATTTCACAAGGATTTATAAATCACACGCTCCCACATGATATATGTATAGAGAGAAAAAGACCCTCTGTTCTCTAGCCAATACGTCAAGACTTCCCTAAACTAAGAGAGACCATGAGTACGAAGGAAACCTTAGCAGAGCAAGTGGAAAGACTTTCAAAGAGATTAGAAGAGTTAAGACGGGATAGATTTACAGTTCCGCCGACTAAAGAGGAAACTATCATCGATTTCAACAAACCGCTGTACTTTCATCCCCTACCCCAAAGAATGAGACGAGTGGACTCGCCGTTGAACAGTTCCAATGAGAAACAAAATGTCACTTATTTGAATAGTCAATTTCAACACATGAATATTTCATAAGTATTTTTTCCCTAAAGCGTAGGGAGATCGGATCAGTAGTTTTTCCCTTTTCATCGTCGAAAAAGATTGGGAGGAAAAATCTTTCTCAGCTCTCTCAGAAAAATTTTTCTGCCTTTAAAAAAATAAAAAAAAAAAAAAAAACTTTTTGTTAATTTTTTCAGGGTCCATCCATCTTCTTATGTGAAACGGTGACCCTGACAAGATCGAGATAAACAAGTCCTGTGAGTTGTTTTGTAATCTTGACGCGATCCAAGAAAGACATTTTATTATTTTTTTTTTGAAATAGGCGGGGGGTGGGGAGAGAAAATGTTCTCACGACCCTCAGATATCTTTTCATAAATATATTTTTTATCAAAGTGTTTCTTTCATTCCGATCCTTTTAAGAGGTTGGAATGACCCTGACATTTAGATGGGGTCGCGATCCCGACAGATGTCGCGCGAGTATAAAAGTGTGTGTCCTCCGCGAGATTTCTTCATAGAACAGAAGAAGACGTGAACTGAGCTGGTAAGTCCCTTTAGTCCTATGAATAAGGTTATCTATAAACTCGATTTGATTCTTAGTTTTTTTTAATAATGATAATAATCATAACTTCATTTAAAAAGACCTTTGAAACTTTTTAACCCTTTGAAAAGAAAAATGTCTCTTTCAAGACGACGACTCTAAAACGTTTTATTGTTTCCCCCCCTTTCTAGATCTTCCCTGTTATACATATATACCTTTTCGATTCTCTTTTTTGCTCTTGTTTGTGGAAGACATCACCGTATTCATCGCCATGGCGTGTTCAGAAAACTTTATCGTGCTCGATCTAGAGGGTTTCCAGTCCTACAACCACAAGAAGGGTGAATTTACCTACGTTTTAAAAGAATTGGGCTATGCGACAAAAGATTTTTTGACCGTGGGATCGTTGACGTTTACTCCTCCTCACCCCTTCCACCAACTGAGTGAAAAAAACCAAAAGACAAATGCCTGGCTGACAAGAAACCGGCACGGACTTCGTTGGAACGAGGGTCATATTCCCTACAACCATTTAGGACGCATTCTCCAATCGCTCACTCACAGCTTCTCCACGATTTATGTGGTGGGATGCCAGAAAGCTAAATTCTTTGCTAAAGCCTTGGATTATCAAAAACCCGTGACGGAAATTTATGTGCCAGATGGAATCATTTGGAAATATCGGGGAAAATGTGCCCGACATCATCAAAGGATGAAATATTTCCATTGTGCCGAAAACAAAGTGCGCAACTATCGATGGCATATTATGGAAGGAGATTTTCATATCAATCACGTCTATCCAGACGGAACGGAGAAAGAGGAGAGGATTCAGGAGGAAGCAGACAATCCTCTGCAAGCTTTTGATAAGGCCTACGATCAGTTAGAGAAGGATCCGTCCCCAAAAGCGTACGATAACCTCATCCAGAAATGGGATAATCTGTCCTGTTTCCAAGTGATGGAACATCCGGATGAGCATACGCCTTTAAACTTGATGGGCTCTTCTACTTCTTCTTCTTTGTCGTCAACTTCCTCCAATAACTCGAGGAAGACGGAGGGTTGGGGAGACATACCTGAAAATATTCCCCATTACGATCCAGCAGCCTGTTGGGACGAACCTTCCAAAGAATCTCATGAGACCCCCAAAATATCTTCAGAGGATCCAAAGACAAAATCCACTGAGTGTTGGGACGATGAACGGACGACTCATGCTCCAAAATCCACTAAGACTATATCCACTGAGTGTTGGGACAATGAACGGACGACCCATGCTCCAAAATCGACTGAGACTATGTCCACTGAGTGTTGGGACGATGAAACCGAAAAGACGACAGAGAATTGGGATGACCGTTCTCAAAAGTATTTGAATTGATATATACATAAACTCAGGAGAAAAAAAATAAAGAAAAGATTTTTAGAAATAAGTAGAGAAAGGTTCTCCGCTTTCCCTATATTTATGGAAATGGACTGAGAAGAGAGAGAGAGAGAGAGACGAATCAGGAGACCAAAAAAAAAATGGGTCTTGGAAGGAATGAGTGCAAATGCATTCGATTCCTTCCAAGACCCATTTTTTTGGGTCCCTCTCTCATCCAATCTTGGAAAAGAACTTTGTCCTATTTTTCTAGGTCCATTCAAAAAGAAATGAATCTATCCATAAATTTTCTTAAAAGAAAAAAAACAAAAAGATCCATTACCTCTTGACGGTCCAAAGTCGAGAATCTTGGAAAAAGTCATCCACTCTCTCCATCCAGTCAAGCTTTTCTGTAGAAAATCTAGTAGGTGCATCTGCATTCTTGAACACCTGGCAGTTATTATTGGACGCGAAACGTCGAATGCTGAAATAGTTAACAGTGAGCCCATTCTTAAATAAACGGGGATGTTTTATTCATCCAGTCGAGTGCCGAAAAATTTCTGAGAGCCGAAGAAAAATTTCTCTAGCTGAAAAAAAAAAAAAAAAAAAAAATACCCCCCTTTTAGTCTGAAAATTGATGTCTTCAAATTTTCAGAGTAAAAGGGGGGGGGGTAATTTATTTTTCAGAAACGTTTCCCAGCCGACTCGATGTGAATAAAACTTTACTGTTTGTTAAGAATGTTATTTAATGGATCGATTTCAACCTATTGAGTTTCACTTGAGTTCCGGCCGTGCTGTGGGCACACCTGGATACAAGTTTTGCCCTTTTGGAATAGAATAAAACTTTACTGTTTTTTAAGAATGTTATTTAATGGATCGATTTCAACCTATCGAGTTTCGCTTGAGTTTCACTTGAGTTCCAGCCGTGCTGTGGGCCCACCTGGATACAAGTTTTGCCCTTTTGGAATAGAATAAAACTTTACTGTTTTTTAAGAATGTTATTTAATGGATGGATTTCAACCTATCGAGTTTCGCTTGAGTTCCGGCCGTGCTGTGGGCCCACCTGGATACAAGTTTTGCCCTTTTGGAATAGAATTTCCGTCTAGGTAGGCAGGCTACTTTTCCTCTTTTTGCATTTTTCATGTCATTTCATTTGTATTACAATATACTGAAAACGGGCGTTCGAACTGATTTCTAGGCTATTTCTATACAAATGGAGCTCGATCCAAGAAAGAAATGATGTCTTTTTTTTTATTTTGTGGACTGCCAATTTGTATTGGAATATACTGAAAACGGGTGTTTGAGTCGATTTTCAGTATATTTCAATACAAATAGAGCTCGGTCCAAGAAAGAAATGATGTCTTTTTTTTTATTTTGTGAACTGCCAATTTGTATTGGAATATACTGAAAACGGGTGTTTGAGTCGGTTTTCAGTATATTTCAATACAAATAGAGCTCGATCCAAGAAAGAAATGATGTCTTTTTTTATTTTGTGGACTGCCAATTTGTATTGGAATATATTGAAAACGGGTGTTTGTGTCGGTTTTCAGTATATTTCAATACAAATAGAGCTCGATCCAAGAAAGAAATGATGTCTTTTTTTTATTTTGTGGACTGCCAATTTGTATTGGAATATATTGAAAACGGGTGTTTGAGTCGGTTTTCAGTATATTTCAATACAAATAGAGCTCGATCCAAGAAAAAAATGATGTCTTTTTTTTATTTTGTCGACTGCCAATTTGTATTGGAATATATTGAAAACGAGCGTTCACGTCGGTTTTCAGTATATTTCAATACAAATGGAGCTGGATCCAAGAAAAAAATGATGTCTTTTTTTTATTTTGTGGACAGCCAATTTTGTATTGGAATATACTGAAAACGGGCATACACGTCGGTTTTCAGTATATTCCAATACAAGTGGAGCTGGATCCAAGAAAAAAATGATGTCTTTTTTTTATTTTGTGGACTGCCAATTTTGTATTGGAATATACTGAAAACGGGCGTTCACGTCGGTTTTCAGTATATTTCAATACAAATGGAGCTCGATCCAAGAATGAAATGATGTCTTTTTTTTATGTTGTGGACAACCAATTTTGTATTGGAATATACTGAAAACGGGCATTCACGTCGGTTTTCAGTATATTTCAATACAAATGGAGCTGGATCCAAGAAAGAAATGATGTCTTTTTTTTATTTTGTGGACAGCCAATTTTGTATTGGAATATACTGAAAACGGGCGTTCACGTTGGTTTTCAGTATATTACAATACAAGTGGAGCTGGATCCAAGAAAAAAATGATGTCTTTTTTTTATTTTGTGGACAGCCAATTTTGTATTGGAATATACTGAAAACGGGCATTCACGTCGGTTTTCAGTATATTACAATACAAGTGGAGCTGGATCCAAGAAAAAAATGATGTCTTTTTTTTATTTTGTGGACAGCCAATTTTGTATTGGAATATACTGAAAACGGGCGTTCACGTTGGTTTTCAGTATATTACAATACAAGTGGAGCTGGATCCAAGAAAAAAATGATGTCTTTTTTTATTTTGTGGACAGCCAATTTTGTATTGGAATATACTGAAAACGGGCATTCACGTTGGTTTTCAGTATATTACAATACAAGTGGAGCTGGATCCAAGAAAGAAATGACGTCTTTTTTTTATTTTGTGGACAACCAATTTTGTATTGGAATATACTGAAAACGGGCGTTCACTTCGGTTTTCAGTATATTTCAATACAAATGGAGCTCCATCCAAGAAAAAAATGATGTCTTTTTTTTATGTTGTGGACTGCCCTATTTTGTATTGGAATATACTGAAAACGGGCGTTCACGTTGGTTTTCAGTATATTTCAATACAAATGGAGCTCCATCCAAGAAAAAAATGATGTCTTTTTTTATGTTGTGGACTGCCCTATTTTGTATTGGAATATACTGAAAACGGGCGTTCGAGTTGGTTTTCAGTATATTCAAATACAAATGGAGCTCTATCCAAGAAAAAAATGATGTCTTTTTTATGTTGTGGACTGCCCTATTTTGTATTGGAATATACTGAAAACGGGCGTTCGAGTCCTTTTTCCGACTATTTCTACACACATTCCACTATATTAAAATGACGTCATGGTTGAGTCCACACAGAGTCGTCCCCGGACAGAGTCGTCTCCGGACAAAGTCGTCCCCGGACAATTTTATACCGAATTTGTATAGAGATATACTTAAAATGGGGTTGGAAAGTATAGAAAAGAGAAGAATTGAAAGTGAAAGTCAAAAAGCAAAATGGGATCGGCTGGGAAAAATTTCTGAGAGCCGAGAAAAAATTCTGAGTCAGAAAAAAAAAGAAAAAATATATAATATATATTATAAATACTTTTTGTTAATTTTTATCATGTCTTCTAGACATGATAAAAATTAACTAATCCCTTTTGTCTAGGAATGTTGTCTCACCGTTTCTAAAAAATAGACCATGACTCATTCTTTCTAAAGAATAGAATTCCAAGAAAAGAATGGGTTCTGGTCTATTTTTAGAAACGGTGAGACAACATTCCCAGACAAAAGGGGGTACATTGAGTCTGTGCTGTAGATCCTGAACAACCTATCGGTCACCGGTAATATATCTGGAAGGACCCCAAAAAGCTATCCACTGTCGTTGGAATTGTGTTCACTGGAGGCTATTTCTTTTTTTCGCAATCTCGCTTTTAGTTTTCTCTGAGATTCTTTAGAAATGGGTGAAGATGGGTAGCGTGAAGAGGGGGACACCTGGATCAGGATTCCCGATTAGGGTAGAGAGGGAGGCGTGTTGCCTTTTCAACAGCCCACAGTGTTCTGAACAGAAATGTGGAATGCTTTTATAGAAAAGAGAAGAGTTGAAAGTGAAATTAACTCACCCCCTTTTGTCTGGGTATGTTGTCTCACCGTTTCTGAAAATAGACCAGAACCCAGTCTTTTCTTGGAATTCTATTCTTTAAAAGGATGAGTCATGGTCTATTTTTAGAAAGTGGGAGACAACATTCCCAGACAAAAGGGACGTGAGTTAATTTTTATGATGTCTAGAAGACATGATAAAAATTAACAAAAAGTTTTTTTTTTTTTTTACATCTCAGAATTTTTTTCTGAGCTCTGAGAAATTTTTCCTAGCCGATCCCATTTCGTTTTTCGACTTTCACTTTCAACTCTTCACTTTTCCTATCCACTGTCGTTGGAATTGTGTTCACTGGAGGCTATTTCTTTTTTTTTTTGCAATCTCGCTTTTAGTTTTCTCTGAGATTCTTTAGAAATGGCTATACAAATTTCACCATCTATATAGAAATGATTTCCAAACAAAGTCGTCCCCGGACCATCTTGATGACCGAATATGTATAGAAGTAGTTTGAAAATGGGCTTCAGGGCCGGTTTCTGGACGATTCCTCTACAAATTCGGCCGCATCCAGAAAAACAAAAATACATAGTTTCTTTTTTGGGTGGACAGGAGATGATAAATTTCTTTTCTCTCTCTCTCTCTCCCAAGATTGGAGGAGAGTGTGGCCCAAAAAAATGGGTCTCGGAAGGAATCGAATGCATTTTGAAATGTACTCATTCCTTCCAAGACCCATTTTTTTGGTCTCCTGATTCAACTCTCCAGTCTATGGAATAGGGAAAGCGGAGAACGTTTCCCCTTCCTTAAGCGACTGGAGACCATATCGCATCATCATCATCATCATCACCACCATCATCCTCTTTCTGATACTTTTCAACGAAGGCTTGATGTCTCTGGATGATTTTGGGGAGATGATGGATCCCGAATTAAGTGATGAAAAAGAGAGGACTCTTTTTCCTTTCTTGTTCGTCTTGCACAGTCTCTCGGAGGGTGATATACGTTTCCCCGTCCTCCTCAATTTTCGTCAGAGGTCTCATGAATATTTTACACATCCAAGGGAAGAGCGACTTGTTATGCAGGGATTTCGAAGCGACGAAGGCCGCTTCATTCGAAGTGAGGACAATCTGGTTCGGTTGACCCCATTCTTTGGAGTAGTTGTCCAAATCGCCTAGTCGAAGAAAATGGTGTCGATTAGGAAAAAAGACTTGGAGAACACTCGTCGTATGCGAGACGTTCGTAGGCAAGAGAGTCAAGATATCTTTGGCATTCCAGTACAGGAATCCTAGATCCACATACGCGTGCACGTAATAGTCATCGTTATATTCCAGTTTGAGCAGCATGGCTTTTGTATTTTTTTTTCCGTTCTCAAGGCGAAACACTCGTCTGATATGAACAAGAGCTCGCTGGCGATCCGTTTATATAGACTCCTCAGAGAGAGAGAGGGGGGAGGAGGAGGAACAAGGTTGATGAATTCTATAATAAAAAGAAATGATAAAACATGAGTGTTTGTGAAGGTCATAGAGAGATGATTATAGAGTTGTTTTATTTTTTATTTTCTCAAATGAAAAAACCAAAAGGGTCCCATTCCATACGACATGGCCTTTGAGAAGGTGACGGGGTCATGTGTCTACAAAGTTGATAAACTTTAGAATAAAAAAAAAGCTTTCATCACGTAGCTCTCGAGAAGAAAATGACAGAGGTCTCTAGGAGAAGATCATAGGTAGTATACAAAGGATGGTTGTTTTTTTTTTCTTTCGTTCCTCTCAATCCCATGACCTTTGAAAAGGTGACGGGGTGTCCTTTAGGAAAAAAATAGAAGGGCATAGAGAGAGAGAGATAGACAAAGTTTATTTTTTTTTTCTAGAAGTCAACCGTCACGTCGCCCATCACGTGGTCTTCTCGTATATATAGAGAGGCGAGTGGAAGACAGACTCTATTTCCCAGAGAGAGAGACTGCTGTGCGTATCCATATTTATACTCAAGATGATGATCCGCGTCTTATATAATGAGTTTGTGAGCATTCGCTGTTATGTGGATGACGGAAGATTGTTTTGGAACGCTACGGACATTTTGCCTCTGATTCATACTTCCAGTAAAAGAACCTGGGACATTCTCTCCGTGTTTTTCGACGAACACCACGTCTTCAGGAAAATAAAAGATCTTGAGAGTCTCGGCAGTTCTCAAGAGGGATATGTCCTCTCCAGCGAAGAAATGTTACATCTGGCCGAAAATAATCCTAAAAATAATAAGCTTCTGGCCTGGGTGTATAGCATTTTAACTCAGCCGCTGGTTCGAGTTGTACCCAATCAACCCGTTTACCGACTGCTCTATCCGGGGGAGAAATTTCCCTTCATCACCCTCTTTAATCTGGGAGTGCGCTACATACCGCCTCATCCAGGCATGACGGATTCTTCTACTTACCCTAAACAATATGCCAGCGCTTATTGCCAGACAGACCCCCGTCAAGAAAAGGTCGTCGAGACTCAAACGGATCCTCTGGTGGTCTCTTTAAATGTCACTAAAGTTATCACCTTCTAAAAAAAACAACCACCACCACCCAAAAAAAAAATTTACTCCTCCTCCAAATTTTTTTTATCTTCTCGAAAGAAAAAAAAAGAAACTTTTCCATCTAGCCTCTTTCTTTCAATCCCTCTTAAGAGAGAGAGGGAGGAGAAAAGAAAGAGAGTTCTGAGGAGGCAAAAGAAATGGGTCTGGAAGGAAACGGGTGCATTGCGAGAAAAAGAGGGTCCTCTTTTCTTTTCTCGAAATGCACCCTTTTCCTTCCAGACCCATTTTTTTGATCACTTCTTCAAACCAATCTTGGAAAGGTGGGGATACAATAAATTGTGCGTAAAGTCCATTTCGATCAAGACTGGATTTTTTTTTTGAAAAGAAAACATAATGTTATATATAGATAGCTAAATCTTTATCATGATATTCTTTAAGAATTTCTTAGCCATTTGTCAAAGAAGGGGACTATAATTGAAGAATTTATGAATTTGGGAACATGTCACCCATGACAAATCTAAAATCTTGGAAGTGGATACTGGAAAGCCCCGCTCTGATTATAATTCTGAGTTCTAGCATGGGACATTTTTTAGATCAATAAGCTAAACTATTTTTCTAGTCTCATATTCTCTCGTGACTAGGGTTTCAAATTTGGGTAGAGAGAGACACTGTTCTGAACAGAAACGTGGAATGCTTTTATAGAAAAGTGAAGAGTTGAAAGTGAAAGTCGAAAAACGAAATGAGATCGGCTAGGAAAAATTTCTCAGAGCTCAGAAAAAAATTCTGAAATGTAAAAAAAAAAAAAAAAAAAAAAAAAAAAAAAAACTTTTTGTTAATTTTTATCATGTCTTCTAGACATCATAAAAATTAACTCACCCCCCTTTTGTCTGGGAATGTTGTCTCCCACTTTCTAAAAATAGACCATGACTCATCCTTTTAAAGAATAGAATCCAAGAAAAGACTGGGTTCTGGTCTATTTTTAGAAACGGTGAGACAACATGCCTAGACAAAAGGGGGGGTGAGTTAATTTTTATCATGTCTAGAAAACATGATAAAAATTAACAAAAAGTTTTTTTTTTTTTTTTTTTTTTTTTTTTTTTTTTTTTACATCTCAGAATTTTTTTCTGAGCTCTGAAAATATTTTGCCAGCCGATCTCATTTCGTTATCATTTTTTTTATTTTAGAATTCATCAACCTTGTTCCTCCTCCTCCCCCCCTCTCTCTCTCTCTCTCTCTGAGGAGTCTATATAAACGGATCGCCAGCGAGCTCTTGTTCATATCAGACGAGTGTTTCGCCTTGAGAACGGAAAAAAAAATACAAAAGCCATGCTGCTCAAACTGGAATATAACGATGACTATTACGTGCACGCGTATGTGGATCTAGGATTCCTGTACTGGAATGCCAAAGATATCTTGACTCTCTTGCCTACGAACGTCTCGCATACGACGAGTGTTCTCCAAGTCTTTTTTCCTAATCGACACCATTTTCTTCGACTAGGCGATTTGGACAACTACTCCAAAGAATGGGGTCAACCGAACCAGATTGTCCTCACTTCGAATGAAGCGGCCTTCGTCGCTTCGAAATCCCTGCATAACAAGTCGCTCTTCCCTTGGATGTGTAAAATATTCATGAGACCTCTGACGAAAATTGAGGAGGACGGGGAAACGTATATCACCCTCCGAGAGACTGTGCAAGACAAGCAAGAAAGGAAAAAGAGTCCTCTCTTTTTCATCACTCAATTCGGGATCCATCATCTCCCCAAAATCATCCAGAGACATCAAGCCTTCGTTGAAAAGTATCAGAAAGAGGATGATGGTGGTGATGATGATGATGATGATGCGATATGGTCTCCAGTCGCTTAAGGAAGGGGAAACGTTCTCCGCTTTCCCTATTCCATAGACTGGAGAGTTGAATCAGGAGACCAAAAAAATGGGTCTTGGAAGGAATGAGTGCATTTCAAAATGCATTCGATTCCTTCCGAGACCCATTTTTTTGGGCCACTCTCTCCTCCAATCTTGGGAGAGAGAGAGAGAGAAAAGAAATTTATCATCTCCTGTCCACCCAAAAAAGAAACTATGTATTTTTGTTTTTCTGGATGCGGCCGAATTTGTAGAGGAATCGTCCAGAAACCGGCCCTCAAGCCCATTTTCAAACTACTTCTATACATATTCGGTCATCAAGATGGTCCGGGGACGACTTTGTTTGGAAATCATTTCTATATAGATGGTGAAATTTGTATAGACATTTCTAAAGAATCTCAGAGAAAACTAAAAGCGAGATTGCGAAAAAAAGAAATAGCCTCCAGTGAACACAATTCCAACGACAGTGGATAGCTTCTTGGGGTCCTTCCAGATATATTACCGGTGACCGATAGGTTGTTCAGAGTCTACAGCACAGACTCAATGTACCCCCTTTTGTCTGGGAATGTTGTCTCACCCTTTCTAAAAATAGACCAGAACCCATTCTTTTCTTGGAATTCTATTCTTTAGAAAGAATGAGTCATGGTCTATTTTTTAGAAACGGTGAGACAACATTCCTAGACAAAAGGGATTAGTTAATTTTTATCATGTCTAGAAGACATGATAAAAATTAACAAAAAGTATTTATAATATATATTATATAATATATATTATATAATATATATATTGTATATTTTTTCTTTTTTTTTCTGACTCAGAATTTTTTCTCGGCTCTCAGAAATTTTTCCCAGCCGATCCCATTTTGCTTTTTGACTTTCACTTTCAATTCTTCTCTTTTCTATACTTTCCAACCCGATTTTAAGTATATTTCTATATAAATTCGGTATAAAATTGTCCGGGGACGACTTTGTCCGGAGACGACTCTGTCCGGGGACGACTCTGTGTGAACTCAACCATGACGTCATTTTAATATAGTGGAATGTGTGTAGAAATAGTCGGAAAAAGGACTCGAACGCCCGTTTTCAGTATATTCCAATACAAAATAGGGCAGTCCACAACATAAAAAAGACATCATTTTTTTCTTGGATAGAGCTCCATTTGTATTTGAATATACTGAAAACCAACTCGAACGCCCGTTTTCAGTATATTCCAATACAAAATAGGGCAGTCCACAACATAAAAAAAAGACATCATTTTTTTCTTGGATCCAGCTCCACTTGTATTGTAATATACTGAAAACCAACGTGAACGCCCGTTTTCAGTATATTCCAATACAAATTTGGCTGTCCACAAAATAAAAAAAAGACATCATTTTTTTCTTGGATCCAGCTCCACTTGTATTGTAATATACTGAAAACCGACGTGAATGCCCGTTTTCAGTATATTCCAATACAAAATTGGCTGTCCACAAAATAAAAAAAAGACATCATTTTTTTCTTGGATCCAGCTCCACTTGTATTGTAATATACTGAAAACCAACGTGAACGCCCGTTTTCAGTATATTCCAATACAAAATTGGCTGTCCACAAAATAAAAAAAAGACATCATTTTTTTCTTGGATCCAGCTCCATTTGTATTGTAATATACTGAAAACCAACGTGAACGCCCGTTTTCAGTATATTCCAATACAAAATTGGCTGTCCACAACATAAAAAAAAGACATCATTTTTTTCTTGGATCGAACACCATTTGTATTGAAATATACTGAAAACCGACGTGAATGCCCGTTTTCAGTATATTCCAATACAAAATTGGTTGTCCACAACATAAAAAAAAGACATCATTTTTTTCTTGGATCCAGCTCCACTTGTATTGTAATATACTGAAAACCAACGTGAACGCCCGTTTTCAGTATATTCCAATACAAAATTGGCTGTCCACAAAATAAAAAAAGACATCATTTTTTTCTTGGATCCAGCTCCACTTGTATTGTAATATACTGAAAACCGACGTGTATGCCCGTTTTCAGTATATTCCAATACAAAATTGGCTGTCCACAAAATAAAAAAAAGACATAATTTTTTTCTTGGATCCAGCTCCACTTGTATTGTAATATACTGAAAACCAACGTGAACGCCCGTTTTCAGTATATTCCAATACAAAATTGGCTGTCCACAAAATAAAAAAAAGACATCATTTTTTTCTTGGATCCAGCTCCATTTGTATTGTAATATACTGAAAACCAACGTGAACGCCCGTTTTCAGTATATTCCAATACAAAATTGGCTGTCCACAACATAAAAAAAGACATCATTTTTTTCTTGGATCGAGCTCCATTTGTATTGAAATATACTGAAAACCGACGTGAATGCCCGTTTTCAGTATATTCCAATACAAAATTGGTTGTCCACAAAATAAAAAAACAGACATCATTTTTTTCTTGGATCCAGCTCCTCTTGTATTGTAATATACTGAAAACCAACGTGAACGCCCGTTTTCAGTATATTCCAATACAAATTTGGCTGTCCACAAAATAAAAAAAAGACATCATTTTTTTCTTGGATCCAGCTCCACTTGTATTGTAATATACTGAAAACCGACGTGAATGCCCGTTTTCAGTATATTCCAATACAAAATTGGCTGTCCACAAAATAAAAAAAAGACATCATTTTTTTCTTGGATCCAGCTCGACTTGTATTGTAATATACTGAAAACCAACGTGAACGCCCGTTTTCAGTATATTCCAATACAAAATTGGCTGTCCACAAAATAAAAAAAAGACATCATTTTTTTCTTGGATCCAGCTCCATTTGTATTGTAATATACTGAAAACCAACGTGAACGCCCGTTTTCAGTATATTCCAATACAAAATTGGCTGTCCACAACATAAAAAAAAGACATCATTTTTTTCTTGGATCGAACTCCATTTGTATTGAAATATACTGAAAACCGACGTGAATGCCCGTTTTCAGTATATTCCAATACAAAATTGGTTGTCCACAACATAAAAAAAAGACATCATTTTTTTCTTGGATCCAGCTCCACTTGTATTGTAATATACTGAAAACCAACGTGAACGCCCGTTTTCAGTATATTCCAATACAAAATTGGCTGTCCACAAAATAAAAAAAGACATCATTTTTTTCTTGGATCCAGCTCCACTTGTATTGTAATATACTGAAAACCGACGTGTATGCCCGTTTTCAGTATATTCCAATACAAAATTGGCTGTCCACAAAATAAAAAAAAGACATCATTTTTTTCTTGGATCCAGCTCCACTTGTATTGTAATATACTGAAAACCAACGTGAACGCCCGTTTTCAGTATATTCCAATACAAAATTGGCTGTCCACAAAATAAAAAAAAGACATCATTTTTTTCTTGGATCCAGCTCCATTTGTATTGTAATATACTGAAAACCAACGTGAACGCCCGTTTTCAGTATATTCCAATACAAAATTGGCTGTCCACAACATAAAAAAAGACATCATTTTTTTCTTGGATCGAGCTCCATTTGTATTGAAATATACTGAAAACCGACGTGAATGCCCGTTTTCAGTATATTCCAATACAAAATTGGTTGTCCACAAAATAAAAAAACAGACATCATTTTTTTCTTGGATCCAGCTCCACTTGTATTGTAATATACTGAAAACCAACGTGAATGCCCGTTTTCAGTATATTCCAATACAAAATTGGTTGTCCACAACATAAAAAAAAGACATCATTTTTTTCTTGGATCGAGCTCCATTTGTATTGTAATATACTGAAATCCGACGTGAACGCCCGTTTTCAGTATATTCCAATACAAAATTGGCTGTCCACAAAATAAAAAAAAGACATCATTTTTTTATTGGATCCAGCTCCACTTGTATTGTAATATACTGAAAACCAACGTGAACGCCCGTTTTCAGTATATTCCAATACAAAATTGGCTGTCCACAACATAAAAAAGAGACATCATTTTTTTCTTGGATCCAGCTCCATTTGTATTGTAATATACTGAAAACCGACGTGAATGCCCGTTTTCAGTATATTCCAATAAAAAATTGGTTGTCCACAACATAAAAAAAAGACATCATTTCTTTCTTGGATCCAGCTCCACTTGTATTGTAATATACTGAAAACCAACGTGAACGCCCGTTTTCAGTATATTCCAATACAAAATTGGCTGTCCACAAAATAAAAAAAAGACATCATTTTTTTCTTGGATCCAGCTCCACTTGTATTGTAATATACTGAAAACCGACGTGAATGCCCGTTTTCAGTATATTCCAATACAAAATTGGCTGTCCACAAAATAAAAAAAAGACATCATTTTTCTCTTGGATCCAGCTCCACTTGTATTGTAATATACTGAAAACCAACGTGAACGCCCGTTTTCAGTATATTCCAATACAAAATTGGCTGTCCACAAAATAAAAAAAAGACATCATTTTTTTCTTGGATCCAGCTCCATTTGTATTGTAATATACTGAAAACCAACGTGAACGCCCGTTTTCAGTATATTCCAATACAAAATTGGCTGTCCACAACATAAAAAAAAGACATCATTTTTTTCTTGGATCGAGCTCCATTTGTATTGAAATATACTGAAAACCGACGTGAATGCGCGTTTTCAGTATATTCCAATACAAAATTGGTTGTCCACAACATAAAAAAAAGACATTATTTCTTTCTTGGATCGAGGTCCATTTGTATTGAAATATACTGAAAACCGACGTGAATGCCCGTTTTCAGTATATTCCAATACAAAATTGGCTGTCCACAAAATAAAAAAAAGACATCATTTTTTTATTGGATCCAGCTCCACTTGTATTGTAATATACTGAAAACCAACGTGAACGCCCGTTTTCAGTATATTCCAATACAAAATTGGCTGTCCACAACATAAAAAAAAGACATCATTTTTTTCTTGGATCGAGCTCCATTTGTATTGAAATATACTGAAAACCGACGTGAATGCCCGTTTTCAGTATATTCCAATACAAAATTGGTTGTCCACAACATAAAAAAAAGACATCATTTTTTTCTTGTTCCAGCTCCACTTGTATTGTAATATACTGAAAACCAACGTGAACGCCCGTTTTCAGTATATTCCAATACAAAATTGGCTGTCCACAAAACAAAAAAAAGACATCATTTTTTTCTTGGATCCAGCTCCATTTGTATTGTAATATACTGAAAACCGACGTGAATGCCCGTTTTCAGTATATTCCAATACAAAATTGGCTGTCCACAAAATAAAAAAAAAGACATCATTTTTTTCTTGGATCCAGCTCCACTTGTATTGTAATATACTGAAAACCAACGTGAACGCCCGTTTTCAGTATATTCCAATACAAAATTGGCTGTCCACAAAATAAAAAAAAGACATCATTTTTTTCTTGGATCCAGCTCCATTTGTATTGTAATATACTGAAAACCAACGTGAACGCCCGTTTTCAGTATATTCCAATACAAAATTGGCTGTCCACAACATAAAAAAAAGACATCATTTTTTTCTTGGATCGAGCTCCATTTGTATTGAAATATACTGAAAACCGACGTGAATGCCCGTTTTCAGTATATTCCAATACAAAATTGGTTGTCCACAACATAAAAAAAAGACATTATTTCTTTCTTGGATCGAGCTCCATTTGTATTGAAATATACTGAAAACCGACGTGAATGCCCGTTTTCAGTATATTCTAATACAAAATTGGCAGTCCACAAAATAAAAAAAAGACATAATTTTTTCTTGGATTGAGCTCCATTTGTATTGTCATATACTGAAAACCAACGTGAACGCCCGTTTTCAGTATATTCCAATACAAAATTGGCTGTCCACAACATAAAAAAAAGACATCATTTTTTTTCTTGGATCCAGCTCCATTTGTATTGTAATATACTGAAAACCAACGTGAACGCCCGTTTTCAGTATATTCCAATACAAAATTGGCTGTCCACAACATAAAAAAAAGACATCATTTTTTTCTTGGATCCAGCTCCACTTGTATTGTAATATACTGAAAACCAACGTGAACGCCCGTTTTCAGTATATTCCAATACAAAATTGGCTGTCCACAAAATAAAAAAAAGACATCATTTTTTTCTTGGATCCAGCTCCATTTGTATTGTAATATACTGAAAACCAACGTGAACGCCCGTTTTCAGTATATTCCAATACAAAATTGGCTGTCCACAACATAAAAAAAAGACATCATTTTTTTCTTGGATCGAGCTCCATTTGTATTGAAATATACTGAAAACCGACGTGAACGCCCGTTTTCAGTATATTCCAATACAAAATTGGTTGTCCACAACATAAAAAAAAGACATTATTTCTTTCTTGGATCGAGCTCCATTTGTATTGAAATATACTGAAAACCGACGTGAATGCCCGTTTTCAGTATATTCCAATACAAAATTGGTTGTCCACAACATAAAAAAAAGACATCATTTCATTCTTGGATCGAGCTCCATTTGTATTGAAATATACTGAAAACCGACGTGAACGCCCGTTTTCAGTATATTCCAATACAAAATTGGCAGTCCAAAAAATAAAAAAAAAAAAAAATTTTTTCTTGGATTGAGCTCCACTTGTATTGAAATATACTGAAAACCGACTCAAACACCCGTTTTCAGTATATTCCAATACAAATTGGCAGTCCACAAAATAAAAAAAGACATAATTTCTTTCTTGGATCGAGCTCTATTTGTATTGAAATATACTGAAAACCGACTCAAACACCCGTTTTCAGTATATTCCAATACAAATTGGCAGTTCACAAAATAAAAAAAAAGACATCATTTCTTTCTTGGACCGAGCTCTATTTGTATTGAAATATACTGAAAATCGACTCAAACACCCGTTTTCAGTATATTCCAATACAAATTGGCAGTCCACAAAATAAAAAAAAAGACATCATTTCTTTCTTGGATCGAGCTCCATTTGTATAGAAATAGCCTAGAAATCAGTTCGAGCGCCCGTTTTCAGTATATTGTAATACAAATGAAATGACATGAAAAATGCAAAAAGAGGAAAAGTAGCCTGCTTACCTTGACGGAAATTCTATTCCAAAAGGGGAAAACGTGTATCCAGGTGGGCCCACAGCACGGCCGGAACTCAAGTGAAACTCAATAGGTTGAAATCGATCCATTAAATAACATTCTTAACAAACAGTAAAGTTTTATTCACATCGAGTCGGCTGGGAAAAGTTTCTGAAAAATAAATTACCCCCCCTTTTACTCTGAAAATTTGAAGACATCAATTTTCAGACTAAAAGGGGGGTATTTTTTTTTTTTTTTTTTTTTTTCAGCTAGAGAAATTTTTCTTCGGCTCTCAGAAATTTTTCGGCACTCGACTGGATGAATAAAACATCCCCGTTTATTTAAGAATGGGCTCACTGTTAACTATTTCAGCATTCGACGTTTCGCGTCCAATAATAACTGCCAGGTGTTCAAGAATGCAGATGCACCTACTAGATTTTCTACAGAGAAAGCTTGACTGGATGGAGAGAGTGGATGACTTTTTCCAAGATTCTCGACTTTGGACCGTCAAGAGGTAATGGATCTTTTTGTTTTTTTTCTTTTAAGAAAATTTATGGATAGATTCATTTCTTTTTGAATGGACCTAGAAAAATAGGACAAAGTTCTTTTCCAATATTGGATGAGAGAGGGACCCAAAAAAATGGGTCTTGGAAGGAATCGAATGCATTTGCACTCATTCCTTCCAAGAGCCATTTTTTTTTTTGGTCTCCTGATTCGTCTCTCTCTCTCTCTCTCTCTTCTCAGTCTATTTCCATAAATATAGGGAAAGCGGAGAACCTTTCTCTACTTATTTCTAAAAATCTTTTCTTTATTTTTTTTTCTCCTGAGTTTATGTATATATCAATTCAAATACTTTTGAGAACGGTCATCCCAATTCTCTGTCGTCTTTTCGGTTTCATCGTCCCAACACTCAGTGGACATAGTCTCAGTCGATTTTGGAGCATGGGTCGTCCGTTCATTGTCCCAACACTCAGTGGATATAGTCCTAGTGGATTTTGGAGCATGAGTCGTCCGTTCATCGTCCCAACACTCAGTGGAATTTGTCTTTGGATCCTCTGAAGATATTTTGGGGGTCTCATGAGATTCTTTGGAAGGTTCGTCCCAACAGGCTGCTGGATCGTAATGGGGAATATTTTCAGGTATGTCTCCCCAACCCTCCGTCTTCCTCGAGTTATTGGAGGAAGTTGACGACAAAGAAGAAGAAGTAGAAGAGCCCATCAAGTTTAAAGGCGTATGCTCATCCGGATGTTCCATCACTTGGAAACAGGACAGATTATCCCATTTCTGGATGAGGTTATCGTACGCTTTTGGGGACGGATCCTTCTCTAACTGATCGTAGGCCTTATCAAAAGCTTGCAGAGGATTGTCTGCTTCCTCCTGAATCCTCTCCTCTTTCTCCGTTCCGTCTGGATAGACGTGATTGATATGAAAATCTCCTTCCATAATATGCCATCGATAGTTGCGCACTTTGTTTTCGGCACAATGGAAATATTTCATCCTTTGATGATGTCGGGCACATTTTCCCCGATATTTCCAAATGATTCCATCTGGCACATAAATTTCCGTCACGGGTTTTTGATAATCCAAGGCTTTAGCAAAGAATTTAGCTTTCTGGCATCCCACCACATAAATCGTGGAGAAGCTGTGAGTGAGCGATTGGAGAATGCGTCCTAAATGGTTGTAGGGAATATGACCCTCGTTCCAACGAAGTCCGTGCCGGTTTCTTGTCAGCCAGGCATTTGTCTTTTGGTTTTTTTCACTCAGTTGGTGGAAGGGGTGAGGAGGAGTAAACGTCAACGATCCCACGGTCAAAAAATCTTTTGTCGCATAGCCCAATTCTTTTAAAACGTAGGTAAATTCACCCTTCTTGTGGTTGTAGGACTGGAAACCCTCTAGATCGAGCACGATAAAGTTTTCTGAACACGCCATGGCGATGAATACGGTGATGTCTTCCACAAACAAGAGCAAAAAAGAGAATCGAAAAGGTATATATGTATAACAGGGAAGATCTAGAAAGGGGGGGAAACAATAAAACGTTTTAGAGTCGTCGTCTTGAAAGAGACATTTTTCTTTTCAAAGGGTTAAAAAGTTTCAAAGGTCTTTTTAAATGAAGTTATGATTATTATCATTATTAAAAAAAAACTAAGAATCAAATCGAGTTTATAGATAACCTTATTCATAGGACTAAAGGGACTTACCAGCTCAGTTCACGTCTTCTTCTGTTCTATGAAGAAATCTCGCGGAGGACACACACTTTTATACTCGCGCGACATCTGTCGGGATCGCGACCCCATCTAAATGTCAGGGTCATTCCAACCTCTTAAAAGGATCGGAATGAAAGAAACACTTTGATAAAAAATATATTTATGAAAAGATATCTGAGGGTCGTGAGAACATTTTCTCTCCCCACCCCCCGCCTATTTCAAAAAAAAATAATAAAATGTCTTTCTTGGATATCGTCAAGATTACAAAACAACTCACAGGACTTGTTTATCTCGATCTTGTCAGGGTCACCGTTTCACATAAGAAGATGGATGGACCCTGAACTTTAGACATGATACAAATTAACTCTACCCGCCTTTTGTCTGGGAATAGGGTCTCACCGTTTCTAAAAATAGACCAGATCCCATTCTTGGAATTCTATTCTTTAAGAAAGGAGGAGTGATGGTCTATTTTTAGAAAGTGTGAGACAACATTCCCAGACAAAAAGGGGGGGGGTAGAGTTAATTTTTTTCATGTCTAAGACATGAAAAAAATTAACAAAAAGTTTTTTTTTTTTTTTTTTTTTTTTTTAAAGGCAGAAAAATTTTTCTGAGAGAGCTGAGAAAGATTTTTCCTCCCAATCTTTTTCGACGATGAAAAGGGAAAAACTACTGATCCGATCTCCCTACGCTTTAGGGAAAAAATACTTATGAAATATTCATGTGTTGAAATTGACTATTCAAATAAGTGACATTTTGTTTCTCATTGGAACTATTCAACGGCGAGTCCACTCGTCTCATTCTTTGGGGTAGGGGATGAAAGTACAGCGGTTTGTTGAAATCGATGATAGTTTCCTCTTTAGTCGGCGGAACTGTAAATCTATCCCGTCTTAACTCTTCTAATCTCTTTGAAAGTCTTTCCACTTGCTCTGCTAAGGTTTCCTTCGTACTCATGGTCTCTCTTAGTTTAGGGAAGTCTTGACGTATTGGCTAGAGAACAGAGGGTCTTTTTCTCTCTATACATATATCATGTGGGAGCGTGTGATTTATAAATCCTTGTGAAATCTTTCTACGTCTTGTGTAACTTGGAAGATTCGTCTTGTGTAACTTGGAAAATCCGTCTTCTTCTCGTCGATTGGGCTGGAGTTATAGAAAAGGAATGGGATTGGAAAGAAATCAACATATTACAAAAAAAAGGAACTTTTTTTCTATTTTTTTTTCTCTAGGGATTTACATACCATTTCATTCATGAACATTCAAGGTTCTCTCCAAGACCAAATTTTAGAAGAGGACCACAAAGAGTACACTTGAGGATCCTCTTTCAGGTCTAGGTGAGATAAGGGTTGAGACCAATATTCTTGGGTCTCTAAAGCATCCCAACTTAGACATTTATTATTATTATTATTAGAAAGTTCATCCTCCTCCTCCTCCTCATCGTCGCACGAGTTCTCCTGGGGAGATTCTTCCGCCTCCTCTTCGTCTTCGACAGCTTTGCTCTCGGAGGGGTAACAATGTAATTTCCGGAAAACGTAACTACCCTCCATCAAATGGTATCGAAAATTTCTCACCTTGTTCTCGGCACAATGAATCATCTTTTGGAAATATTGGTGTCGCGTGCATTTCGACTTGTTCCGCCACTCGGTTTTCCCTGGGATGTAAAACTCGTAAACGGATCGCTGGCAGAGCTTGCTGAAAAATTCGGCTTTATCGTATCCATTGACGTAGATCACCTCCACATTTTCGGTCAGTATTTTCAGGATTGTAGGAAGATGCTCGTAGGAAAGACGACCCTCGGTCCATTGCAGGCCGTGTCGGTTATTTGTAGTCTGGTTGACCACAGCTTGATTGCGGGACGATAAGTCATCGTAATGGACAGGAGGGAGAAAAATCATGGATCCGCATAAGGTTAAATCACAAGTGATGTAGCCCAGTTCTTTCAAGATGAAACATATATCTCCCGTCTTTGGATCATAACAGTGAAAGTATTCCATGTCCAGAACAATGTAGGAATCTTTGAGAGGTTTGGTACTCAAAATGTCCATCTTCTTCAATTGAGGAAAAAAAGAAAACAAAATTCTCTCTCTCGCTCGCTGTGTGTCCTGAAGGAAAAAATGGATAGCGTTCTCTCGCCGTCTCCTCTTTTATATATATAGAGAGAGAAGGTTGCACGTGACAGGTCGTATGAATTCTGGGAAAGGTCACATTTGTATATATATATATTTGTTTTTTGAATAATATCGTGCGTATCTCAATACACATCCATCATAACAATAATAAAGGTCACCTTGGAAAGAAAAAACATGGAACTCGTGCTCGACTTTGAAGGTTTCTACGATTCTCAAGGAGCCTTTATTGTGAAAGAATTGGCTTACGTCACATTGGACGGTACTTCTCGAGGGGTATTTGTTTTTAAACCCCCGTTTCCATGGCAAATGCTCACCGAGAAAGAAAAACGAACCGCTGTGTGGGCGAGTGATTATTATCACGGCTTGTCGTGGTACGAAGGAGAAATTCCGTACAGTTATTTTCCATGGGTGTTAACGATGTTGACGGAACCCTTTTCCATGATTTGGGTGCGAGGAGAAATGAAACGGCGGTTTTTAGAGAAATGGTTGCAAAGATCCATTTATTGCATTTCGGGATCGACGCAAGAGATTCTCAAATACAATGGGATCGAACACATGAATTGTCCTAACCATACAAAAGGTTTTTTCCATTGCGCTCTACAAAAAGCAGTTCGGTATCATTATTATTTAAAGACACAGAGAAGAAATTCGCAAGGTCGATCCTGCACAATTCAATCTTGACAGAACTCATTAAAAAAATATATATATATCACGTTACTTCTTTAACAGCATAGATGGTTCTGAAGCGAAACTTGGAATTTTGAAATAATAGATCAGAGAGAAATCATTCTTAAAATCAAATGGTAAAGTCTCGAATCGGCTGGGAGAAAAAAAATTTCTCAGAGGTGAGATAAAAATTCTATAATGAAAAAAAAAAAAAAAAAAAAAACTTTTGGTTAATTTTTATCATGTCTTAGACATGATAAAAATTAATGACCCTCCCTTTTTGTCTGGGAAGGATGTCTCACCCCTTCTAAAAATAGACCATGACTCATCCTTTCTCTAATGGCAATCATTCCATGAATGAATCACGATTTGTTTTTCAAAAGAGTGAGACAACATTCCCAGACGAAAAGGGAAGGGGGGGTCGTTAATTTTTATCATGTCTAAGACATGATAAAAATTAACAAAAAGTTTTTTTTTTTTTTTTTTTTTTTTGAGTTGTAGAATTTTTCTCAGCTCTGAAAATTTTTTTCCAGCCGACTCAAGACTTTACCATTTATATTTACGAATAGTCTTTGGATTATTTATTTATTTTCTTTTAAAAAGTAAAATTCTGAGCTAGACCTATCTATTGGCTTAATATTCTGGTCATAGAAACAGAGTGGAATCTCATTTTATTTTTCGAGGCTAATGCACGGGTTCTCCAATCAAAAGGGTTACTATAAAGGGATTGGTTTGAATGCATTTATCTGCAAATGTTGTAGGATTCTGTTGTTGAGAAGGGGGTATATTATTATTATTATGATGATGATGATTGTGGCAGATTCGTTTTCTACATGGAAGTCTAATCTCCTCCGAAGACCTTTTCTGGGGATCTTCGATAGATGGTTTTTCAATAGGAATCGTTTCCCTCGGATCCTCAAGAGATAGAGGGGGGTCCTGTCTTGAGACATGGAGCGGTCTCTCCTCCTCTTCCTTCTCGAGAAGTCTTGAGAAAGGGAGAGGATTTTCGGTTCCCTTATTCTTGAGGGGTCTTTACAAATTGAGAGGTCCCTCCTCTTCGAAAGAGAGAGAAGTTTTGGTTCCCTTATCCTCGAGGGGTTTTGACAAATCGAGAGGTCCCTCATTTTCGAGGGGTCTTGATAAATGGAGAGGTTTTTCATCTTCGAGGGGGTTTGATAAAGGAAGAGGTCCCTCCTTCTCGAGGGGTCTTGATAAATGGAGAGGTTTTTCATCTTCGAGGAGGTTTGACAATGGAAGAGATTTCTCCTTCTCGAGGGGTCTCTCTTCCTCAAGGGGTTTTGAGGAAGGGAGAGGTTTTTCATCCTCGACGGGTTTTGACAAACGGAGAGGAATCTGAACAGGCTTCTCCTCATCGCCATCATTATCGAGGAGGATGAGGATAGGCTTTTGGAAAGGTTTTTTCTTTTTCTTCTGAACACGCTCCTCTTGATGCTCGGTGAGAGGGATGGGGTAGTTGTTCCACCATTCTATTTTTTCTTGCTCGAGGATTTTTTCAAAAGTCGTGGCCTCTCTATGATGAGACGAACGAGGAGAGTCCTCGAGAAGAATATAATAGGTATTCTTCCCAGTCTTCTCGATCGAGAGAGGTTCGTGCAAACATTTATGCAACCATTCACTAAAATGAACGAGAATCCCTTTTGTCTTCTCAAGACGATCCATAATCCTATTCATTTGCGACACAGTTAGAAAGTGGGACGTGTAAAATATTTGGCTCGTTTCATTAACAAAATTTGTGCATCCAAAGGTGGAATGTCACGAGCCATGAACACGTTTTCGTCGGACAAAAATTCGTCCCGCATCTTTTGATAACTCCCCACGGTATAATAACCCGCACATTTTGAAAAATCGGAGGCTTTCAGGTAAACGACTCCTTGGATGATATAAAAGGAAAGATCAACATATTTATATTTGAAAGGAATACACGTAGTGAG
Source organism: Stegodyphus dumicola (assembly GCF_044657685.1). Classification (NCBI taxonomy): domain Eukaryota; kingdom Metazoa; phylum Arthropoda; class Arachnida; order Araneae; family Eresidae; genus Stegodyphus; species Stegodyphus dumicola. The sequence goes on from NC_140769.1 coordinate 36,276,717, forward strand.
CTGGGGATGCCTCCTCATGATCCACTTGGACAAAAATACGACTTTGGGGCTCTCCCCTTTTATTTATAGAGAGAAAGAGAGTGTGACCTTCCCTTCCCTCCTCCTCCTCTCTCCCTGCTTCCTCTATCTCTGGACGTCCTTGGATTGGAAAGGGTGACTTTGAAAAAAAAAAGAAAGTCATGGTTGGATAATTTTTTGTTTATTAAATTATTACTTTCACTTCCTCATTCCCACACACATTCATCTTTTTAAGAAAAGAAAAAGAGGTCATGGAGATAAGATTTCTTGGAAAGAAGAGAGAGAGAGAGAAACAAAAAAAACAAATAAAACGGACGTCATAGAGCCTCTTTGTGTGTCTGTTTGATTCTATATATATATATAAAAAGACGAGAGTACTGGGCGAGATCATTTCTTTTCCATTGGGAGCCATGTCGCTATTAGACGTTTTTCCAACTCAACGGATTTCGAACGGGGAGGATTTGAAGACGCTAAAGCAAATCTCTAACTTGAAAATTTTTTTGGCGTGTCATTGTGCGACATTTATTCCGCATTTACCACCTCATCAAGCGATCGTTTCTTTCAACCAAGATGTCGAATCCTCCAACCTGCTCGTTCAGAATATATACAGAAATTTATTCGAATCGCAACAAACGAAAGAGGAATCTCCCTTCTCTTGGAATCGGATGGATCGAGCTTTGAGACGGCCCATTCAAACAGACCGGCGATATACAGATCCGCGCACGAGTTTTCGGTGGAAGAATATTTTTCTCACGAAACGATATTTTACGTTTGGAGTGAGAACGACGGCTGAGGACGAAGTTCATATTGTTCAGACCACAGCCGCTCCTCTCGCCTATTACGAATCATCGTCCCCCAATCTGAAGGAAAGAAGTTTTAAAGTCAGCGACAGGATGAAATATAAGAAATATATTCTAAGACCTTTTCAAAACTATGTCGTTCCCCCGAAAACGCAATATCTCATCGTCACAACCCAGAAGAGTCTCTTTCTCGTCGATCGGTGCTCGTACTCGCTTTGGAAACAATTGAAAGAGGAGATTTCTTTCCAATCGCCGATGATGTTTCAAGAAAAAGAAGAAGAAAACCCTCCGCCACCTTTACCCATCCCTTCCTTAGATGATAAGAGGAGCTGGACCAAACCGTCGTCATGGCCCGAAACAAAATCGATCCGGCAACGGAATGAAATTGAAGTCATCACAATTGAAGATGAGGAGGAAGAAAAAAAATTACCTCTTAAAAAACGGTCGACTTACCGGAACCTACCTGGCGTGCAAGATCCGCTTCAGAATACTTCTTCTTCTTCTTCTTCTTCTTCCCCGACTTGTTCCAACAGGCAACCTCTTTCGGACTCCTCACAGACAGAACCTCTTCTAGTATCCTCTTCTTCTTCTTCTTCTCCTCCAACCTGTCCCGACATCGTAGAGGTAGAATGTCAGACGGGTCCACAAGCTTCAAAAAGTCCCTACATCGTAGAGGTAGAATGTCAGCCGGGTCCACAAGTTCCAACAGGTCCAGAAATCATGGAGGCAGAATCACAGCCGGGTTCACAAGTTCCAACGGGTCCAGAAATCATGGAGGTAGAATTTCAGCCGGGTAAATAAGTTCCAACGGGTCCAGAAATCATGAAGGTAGAATTTCAGCCGGGTCCAGACATCCTAGATCCCTCCACTCATCCCAAAGAGACTCCAAGTGTTTCAAGACAGCCTTGTGAGGATACAGCCCTTCCCGTATGGAATGATTATATGGACTTACAAAATTTGGTGCAACAGGAAGGAGAAGAAAATAATCACACGGATGGGTGGGTCAAAGACTGTTTAGATCATTTAACCTCGAATGAAATTGAACTGTTATGGAATTGCATTTCTGAAATCACATCGGAAATGGAATAAAAACCAAAACAAAAAAAAAAACAAAAAAAAACAATTTTTTTTAATAACAAATGGGAGGAGGGTCATGATGTCAATTAAAAAAAATATTATATAGAGTTCAATCTTGGTGGTTCACTTCAGTTTTCCAGCATGAGGTGATCCACGTTTCCCGAAATATGGATCCCATTCCAAGAGAGATTGTGTAGAGCCTTCACTTCAGTTCTTTTTTTTTATATACCAAGAGGAGAGGGTCCCCAAAGGGTTACCCATGTCCAAAGAGAGAAAGTGTAGAGCATTCATTTCAGTTTTTTTTTCAAGTTTAGGGGAGGGAGGTCTCAAAATGACACCCCCCCATTTTCAAAGAGAGATGGTGTAGAGCGTTCATTTCTGTTTTTTTCCAAAGTTAGGGAGTTTTCAAATGGCTACCCATTTCAGAGAAAGAGAGAGAGAGAGAGAGAAGGTGTAGAGCGTTCATTTCAGTTTTCCAACATTAGAAGGTCCCAAAATACCTTCTGAATTCAAAGAGAGATCGTGTAGAGCGTTCATTTCCAGTTCTCCAAGATCAGAAGAAGAGGGTCCGCTTTTCCCAAAAGGGCTTTCCGCATTCAGAGACAGCGAAATGCAGACTTCAGTTTTCTCCCTCCCCAAGAATAGAGGGTCCCAAAATGGCTTCCCATTTCAAAGAGAGAGGGAGAGGCGTTCATTTCCATTCTCCAAGATAGGGTCGTCTGCTTTTTCCCAAAATGGCTTCCCAATTCAAAGAGAGAGAGAGAGTAAAAGGGTGTGTAGAGCGGTCATGTTCATTCTCCAAGATAGGGTCGTCAGCTTTTGCTCAAAATGGCATCTCCCCATTCAAAAAGAGATCGTAACCAATTTTTTCCAGTTTTTTCCAAGATGGGGGGGGGAGAAGAAAACCTAGGATGGAATAACACGACACACAGAGAGAAAGAGAAAAAAACGCCATCTTGTCATTTTCTGATAGGGTACCGGTGTTCGAATACTTTTGTGACCGACTGTCTGATTATACTGGGAGAACCATAAAATCGGAAAAGTGATGGGTTTCACAGTTAACGAGGCAATCGAAGACAGACTGGGAAAGAGAGATCCTTTTTTTAGCTGAGAAGCAGATTGCCTTGAAAATCCGTGACTCTAACCATATAATTTCTCCATAGACTCTTTGAACAGTATTCAGGAGACATCCTCCATGAGGAAAAAACAAATCTCCCCTTCCCCTTCTAAATCGACTGGAAAGAGAATGAGGTGGAAGAGATCCATCCACGAGAGATCATACTCTTGAACGTCAGACAAATATGAAGTCGAATAGCTTAAACAAAAAATGCTTGAAAAGTCATCGAGTCTCGAAAATCTAGGCCTCTCTCTCTGAAGGAAATGAGAAATGGGAATCTGCGTTTTTCTTCCTCAACGGCTGATATTCATCTGAAGTGACACTCGAAATGTTTAAATAGATAAACGAGAATCCATTCTTAAAAAAAAATGACGCTGTGTCGTCAATTGGAGAATCGAGTCGGCTGGGAAAATATTTTGAGAGCCAGGAAAAAAAATTTTCTAACTCTAAAAAAAAAAAAAAAAAAAAAAAAAAAAAAACTTTTTGTTAATTTTTATCATGTCTTTAGACATGATAAAAATTAACTACCTTCCCCTTTTGTCTGGGAATGTTGTCTCACCGTTTCTAAAAATAGACCATCACTCATCCTTTCTAAAAAGAATAAAATTCCAAGAATGGGTTCTGGTCTATTTTTAGAAACGGAGAGACAACATTCCTAGACAAAAGGAGGGTAGAGTTAATTTTTATCATGTCTATAAGACATGATAAAAATTAACCAAAAGGTTTTTTTTTTTTTTTTTTTTTTTTTTTAAGAGGTAGAGAATTTTTTTTTCCCGGCTCTCAAAATTTTTTCCCAGCCGACTCGATTCTCCATTGACAAGACAGCGCCATTTTTTTTAAGAATAAACTCTCGCTTATCTATTTAAGCATTCCCAGTTTGGCTTTAGATGAGTGTCAGCCGTTGAAGACGAAGCATCCTGTCACTTGGGAGAGACATATTTTGAGGAGTCAACATGTTGTGTGGACCGTTGAGATCGATTTTTCTCTTCCCATTGTGTGGACATTGTTGAGCGTTTTGTGAAGCTTTTAAAGAATGGAGGGGTTTTGATGGAGAATATTTCTTTTTATTGAATTTTTAAAAAAAGATTTAAGATTCACATTTTATAACAGGTTTTACATGGAAAGAAGGTTTTTCTTCTAGTTTGACGACTTCTTTTTCTTGGGAGATGTTTCTATTGGAAAGATGGAAGGAAAGACGATTCCCACATTGAAGAAGGTTCATGAGAAACTCGTACGGATCTTGGTTCTCTTCTCGAGCCGATATATCATACGGAATCCGGGACATGTTTTGCAATCGCTCCAGTTCCTCCTCGTATTTTTGCTTGCTCGCCAATTTCATGCGGAGACGAAACTGGTCCAGAATATACAATCCCTGGGGTTGAGTCACTCGAGAAAAAGCGACATATTGCTGAAATCGATTAAAAGGTCCGTGCATGTAAATTGCGATCGACGGAAAGGTAGCTCCTTGGGCTTTATGAGCCGTAATCGCTTCGGCTAACATCAAAGGAAACTGTTCGCGATAAAATGCGAGTGTTTTCGTCGAACAGGTGTCAATACGAATGGAGACGCGATCGATAGGAGCTAGACTATTCGAAAATTGCAGCCAGACACGCGTCACAACTCCGTCTTCATCCTGGTCTATTTGGTGTAGTGTTCCAATTGCTCCATTCATCCATCCTTTGGATCTGTCGAGCGTTTTAGTCAATTGATATCGCGCTCCTCTTTGTAAATGGAGGACGGATTCGAGATTCGCCATCTGAGATCGATGTAAATGTTGACTCCGTTTCATCATCCTCTTCCGCAATTTTTCGCTCTCGGAATAAATCACGTCTCGAGCCAGACACGAACAGTACGTCCCTCGGGATTGGAGACGTTTCATATTATATTTCTCTGCATCCTTGCTCGAAAAACAGAGAATAATAGCTTCGCGAGGAATTTCGTCGAAACTGCGAACGCGGGACTGGAAAAATGCCACATCGTCCGGTTCTAAAAAGTGATTTCTCGTTAAACGATCGAGTCTCTCCTCGTAATCCAGAGAAAATCGCATACATTCGACTAGTTCATAGTAGAGCGTGGATTGAGGCGTCCACCACCCTTCAGAATAAAAAAAGGGCGTGTCGCGAATCGGTTGGAGCTGCTGCAAATCTCCGAATTTAATCATATGCACATTCCCAAACGGTTTATCCGGCACATGACACAATTGTCGAAGTTGCTGGTCGAGGCGCGAAAATAAATTGGATCCGATTGTGGAAACGTCATCCAAAATCACCATCCGTAAAGGAGCATACAGGGGTCTGTAATAGTCTAAAGTCTCTTGGGTCAGAGGTCGAACAAAAGTCCCGTTCATTTGAAGACGCAGGGCATGATGCAAAGTATCTCCCGTAATGTAAACCGCTCCTTGAGCACTGAGTGCGAGTTTGAGAACCGAGCACGCTTCGCTAAAAAGAGGTGTTCGAATCAGAGTTTGGTATAAAGCTTGGATCAGGAAAGATTTACCCGTTCCGGCAGATCCTTGCACAATAATATCCAGAGGAGGGGGACGTTTCGATTCAGGTAACGCGTAATAAGTGTACAAACGGACGAGAACGTAGATCAGGAAATTGTATTGCTCTTTATTACATTGTCGAATACATTTTTGATAGGCTTCTTCGGACCACATATCCTTATACTGCAAATTCGTATAGCTTTCCCACTGCTTGGGAGGAAGATATTTCTTTCGCGGTCGGGAGTTTTTTTTAAGAACAGCATAACGTTCCTTTTGAAGTATTCGTTCTCGCTCTCGATTAGCTGAATTGCTTCGCCAGCGTCGTTTCTGTTCACGCATTCTTTCCCTAAGACGTTCTCTACTGGATAGCCTCATCGTGACACCACTCAAAAAGGTGAAGTGTGTGTATAGAAAATCACTTCCTTTAATTTATATACATATACTTTTTGAGGAGGAGGAGGGGTGTGTGTGAAATGACCTCGTCTCGAAACGAACCAATAGCATTTCGAGAAGACTTGGAACGAGATAGGTTTCTTAGAAAGAGAGAGAGCGACACAAAAAAAATATATAAAAAATCAGAATGATTTATCCGTCGACCTCTGGGCTAAAAGTAAACAAACAAAATTTGAAAAGGTCAAGGTGAACTCACTGAATTCATCTTAAAAATCAGATAAGAAAAAAAAACGAGGGTACCCATGTTTCCTCTTCAACAACATAGACTCATCTAAAACGAAACTCGGAATGCTTACACAAATAAACAAGAATCCATTCTTAAATAAAAAATGGGGACGTCTTGTCGATTGAGTCGGCTGGAAAAAATTTCTGTTACTCAAAAAAAAAAAAAAAAAACTTTTGGTTAATTTTTATCATGTCTTCTAGACATGATAAAAATTAATGAACCCCCTTTTTGTCTGGGAAGGATGTCTCACTCTTTCTAAAAATAGACCATCACTCACCCTTTCTAATAGCAACAATTCCAAGAATGAGTCATGGTTTGTTTTTTTCGAATGGGTGAGACATCCTTCCCAGACAAAAAGAGGGGACAGTTATTATCATGTCTTATAGACATGATAAAAATGTCTATAAGACATAATAAAAATTAACCAAAAGGTTTTTTTTTTTTTTTTTTTTTTTTTTTTTTTTTTTTTTTTTTCAGTCAACTTGGCTGGACAAGACATCTCCGGATTCTTTCTGGAATGGACTCTATGATCTATTTAAACATTTCGAGTTCCGAGTTTCGCTTCAGTTGAGTGTGAGCCGTTCAAGAAGAAGAAACCATCCTGTGACTGGAGAGAGAACTATTCCTTTTTCTATTCACCCATTGTGTTGAACCGTTCAGATATTTGCTTTTATTAATATTTTTTTTCCTAACCCACCCGTCTTTAAACAATAGAATAGTTTGAAAGGGTCAACCCATTTTATAGATATCAACCTCATACCCTCATCTCAACGGGTCTCGAGTGGGAGGAAGGAAGGAGCAGGCGACGAGAACTAAGCATGTCTGTTTATCGAGTAGACGCATCGGGGAAAGAACGATACCCGACCGACCCCCAACATCCTCATTACGAATTATACGTCACGGATCCTGAAGGAAATCCTATCTTGGCTCGAGACAAAAACGGTAATGAGTATTACGCGGTAGATTTAAACGGAAACCAATACATTTTAGCTCCTCGACGGTATGCCCGAACGTCTTTGGGACGAGAATACTACCCGAAATTTCAAAATGGGGACGAGTATTCGCTTTATACGTCTGTTTTATTCCCTTATGCCAAAGACGAATCGGGGCATGAAATGTATCCTAAAAAGGCGGATGGAGTCGAATATTGTTTAACGGCCGGCGATCGAATTCGTTATGCTCGCGATGCTTGGGGAAACGAGTTTTATCCTCGAAGAGCGGATCAGCAAACGGAATACCTCTGTGAAGAAGTGGGGTATGCGAAAAGAGCCGACGGATCCGAAACGTATCCTAAATTTTATATCTATACTTCTGGTTAAGATCTCTCTCTCTCTATCGAAAGAGAAGAAAATAATAAAGAGTGTGTTACTGCAATGGAGCATTCTGACGCGGAACCTGTTTCGTATTCCATTTGGTGTGTGAAATGCCGAACCAAGACCGATACGGTCGACGTCCACTATCGCATGTCGAAAAATCGACGGCCGATGGTCACGGGAAAATGTCAGGCGTGTGGAACCAAGAAACAACAGTTTATTACAAATGCTTCCGTTCCACCTGGAATTCAGTTCCTGGATGAGGAGGAAGAAAAAGGAAAATGTTCCGAGTAAGAAGAAACAAGTATATTCAAATCAAAAATTGGAAAAAGATGGATCTTACTATTATCTGCTCTCCTAAAGCGGGTGGTTCACCTTTACAGTTTGGCATACAGACGGATTCACATAATCCGGTTCCAAGACTCGTGAATTTTCCTCAACCGGCAAATCCATCCTTAGATACTTCTTCTTTGAATGAGTTTTCTAGCATTCTGAAAGAATATCTAAACGTCGTGAGAGAATTGATTCTTCCCCTGCATCGAAATGTTGAAGAAAAGAGCTCTGAATGTGGAAGCAAGGACACGGATCCAAAGCCAAATTCGGAGGGTTGAAAGGGATAGGTGTAAGTCCATTATTAAAAAAAAGAAACAATGGTCATGTCATGTCTTGTCGATCGAGTCGGCTAGAAAAAAATTCATGTCTTAAGACATGATAAAAATTAACTCTCTCTTCTTTTTTGTCTGGGAAGGATGTCTCACCCTTTCTAAAAATAGACCATCACTCACCCTTTCTCAAGGCAATTATTCCAAGAATGAGTCATGATCTATTTTTAGAAACGGTGAGACAACCTTCCTAGACAAAAAGGAGGGACAGTTAATTTTTATCATGTCTGGAAGACATGATAAAAATTAACCAAAAGTTTTTTTTTTTTTTTTTTTTTTTTCATCACATAGAAAATATTTTCCAGAGCTCTGAGAATTTTTTTCCCAGTCGACTCGATGATCCAAACAACAAGACATCCAAAATTGTTTCTAGAAGAAACTCTCGCTTCTCTATTTAAACCCCTCGCGTTTCCAACTTCAGATCCGTGTGTGCTGTGCACTCAACCTAGAATTGCGCTTTTCCTCCCTCCTGGAAAGAACCTTTTTTTTTCCTGAGCTCTTAGCATTTTTTCTCAGCTTCATTTCCATTCTCCAGGTTTCTGTCTCCTCCTTTCCGTTAACACTGCAAAATTTCTAAATTTCTCATCACTCGGAGCTTGGAAATCTGTCATCAAAAAAAAAAAACATGACATAGCTCTGCTTTCAAGGAGTCGGTTTAGATTCGTCAGGATCATGGCTGATTTTCCATGACGGCTCTCCAACCTCAATATTAGAGTTTGAAAGGAATAAGGTAAAAAAGTTCGTCCTAGATATCCAACGAAACGTAAAAAGAGCGACGAGGATCTAAAAAAAGCTACGACTCTTTCCAGAAGGGGGAGGGAGCAATGGATATTCAGGTGAGTCCACAGCATGGACTGCACGAAAATGAAACGACTTCCGCAGATAACAGAATGTTCGAGATGTCTCTCGTCGATCAAGTCAGCTGGTAAAATTTTTCTAAGAGCTGAGAAAAATGTTCGCATACCTTCACAGAAATTCTTTCCAGGAGGGAGAAGTGTGTATCCAGGTCGAATTCACAGCACAGACTGAACTGAAGTTGGAAATACGAGTGGTTTAAATAGAGAAGGGAGAGTTCCTTCTAGAAACAATTTGGATCTGTCTTGTTTGGATCATCGAGTCGGCTGGGAAAAAATTTCTGAGTGATAAAAAAAAAAAAAAAACTTTTTGTTAATTTTTATCATGTCTTCTAGACATGATAAAAATTAACTCTCTCTTCTTTTTGTCTGGGAAGGATGTCTCACCGTTTCGAAAAACAAACCGTGACTCATTCTTGGAATAATTGCCATGAGAAGGATGAGTTTTTGTTTCGTTTTCGAAACGGTGAGACATCCTTCCTTGACAAAAAGAGGGGACAGTTAATTTTTATCATGTCTATAAGACATGATAAAAATTAACAAAAAGTTTTTTTTTCTTTTTTTATTGTTCAGAAATTTTTTCTCCCCCTCCAACCAACTCAATGGACTAGACGATAAGTTTTTAAGAATGGACGTTTTGTTATTTATGCAGATATTCCGAGTTTCGCGTCAGGTAAATGCGCGCTCACTTTAGATTGGATTCCCTTCAGACAGGTCTAGAGATTGGATAACCCATCAAGAATTCTTCAACAGGTTTTTGGAAAAAAGAAATCGTCAAGAAGTGAGTATTGATTTTGATATTTTCTTTTCAACCTTGGGTCAGTTTCTAGTACATTCCTATACTAATTCCATTGTATTTAAAAAAAATAATGTCAGCACGGACTGATCTGACCCGAAACGCTTGCCCATCCAGTTGGCTGCTGGAGGGAGGGGAAAAAAAAAGAAATTTGTTTTGAAGGATATGTCAATTCTTTTCTAAAAATAGATTTCTAAGAAAAGAATGAACCTTTGTTGGAAATCTATTTTTAGAAACATGTCTAGACAACATGTTGACAAGAAAAAAAAATTCTTTTTTTTTCCTGAGAGTGAAATGATTTTTTTCTTTCCACCCACTTTTCTTATTCTTTGGGAGGAAGGAAGAACTTCCCTTCCCCCCCCCCACCGCCTTTTTTCCTCTAGTATTTATATAGATCCGAGTTTTTCTGCCTACAGGGTTCATTCTCGTTCTTCCTTCTCAACCGAGCAAAACTAAAATATCGACCGATGCTGTTGCAGTTCTACCTACCCTGGTGGAAATCACGCCCGTCTGTCATCTCGAAGTAGCTGATCAATGGGAACCTCTCTCCCGTTTCGAAGAATGGTTTCGGGACCCGGAGCGTATGGAACAAATCGTCCAAGAAACCATGTGCTATTTATCCTGTTACGATGGAAAAATCCTGCATTATTTTTCGTCCATCGAAGTTTTCAAGCACTTTGCTTTCCAATCGATGATGGAGGCAGGAACCTTTCGCTTACACGCTTATCTGCGATGGGAAAATGTGATCGCCGTCGATGCTGGAACTTTTTTAAAACTGTTTTACGTTTCACCCGAGTGGGTTCATATTCTTCAAATCGGAGAAGCTTCTATCCGTCTTTATGGATGGGAAATGGAATCAGAAGCCGACGGGTATCGTATGATTCCCTATCGACTGCGAGCTCGCTCCGTGTACATTATTCACGGACCTCTTTACTACCAACTCCAATTTCATGACAAGACGGTGTTTGCCGTAGACGCCCTCTCCAGGAAGAAAATGGAGTCTTTACGAGCGTTGCATCCTGAACAGCATTTTCAATTCCCTGCTCGCGAGGAAGAGAGGAGAAGGAAAAGATCCAGAAGGAGGAGACACCTAAAGAGGTACTAAAAAAGAAGTCGGAAGGTAGAAGCATATTTGTTTTTTCATTAACGGAAAAAAAAACTGTGGATCATTCTTTGTATATTTCTTGGGAAAAAAAAAAGAAGAAAAGACTAATAGTCATAATAGAGGGAGTTAGGAGGGACCCTATCTATATATAACTCTCTATATAAATCGGAAGCGTCAACAGGACGGTCCACCGAAAACAATCTACCTTATCTTTCTCAGAGCAGAGTGGAAAAAAGGCCAAGATGCGGGGACTCATTGGAAGCAAAAAAATTCGAGTGGTTTAAATAGATAAGTAAGAAAAGATTTTGAGAGGTGTTGTTTTATGGATGGAGCTGGCTGGGAAAAAAAATTGGCAAAGCTCAGAGAAAAATTTCCTGAATTGAAAAAAAAAAAAAAAAAAAAAAAAAAACTTTTTGTTAATTTTTATCATGTCTTATAGACATGATAAAAATTAACTCTCTCTTCTTTTTGTCTGGGAATGATGTCTCACCGTTTCGAAAAATAGACCATCACTCATCATCCTTTCTAAAATAATAGAATTTCAAGAATGGGATATGTTCTATTTTTCGAAACGGTGAGACATCATTCCCAGACAAAAAGAAGAGAGAGTTAATTTTTATCATGTCTATAAGACATGATAAAAATTAACCAAAAGTTTTTTTTTTTTTTTTTTTTTTTTTTTAACTCAAAATTTTTTTCTACAGCGCTGAGAAATTTTTCCCAGTCGACTCACTCATCCAAACAAGACATCTAAAATTGTTTCTAGAAGGAGCTCTCATTTTTTTCTATTTAAGGAACTTGAGTTTCGGCTTCCCATCAGTCTGTACTGTGCATTCAACCTGGATACCCATTTTTTGGAGCTAATTTAGCCTAATATAAGCTAATTTAGCCTAATATAGGGGGGAAATTTTCGCAGTTTTTTTTTCCTGAAACCCTCTATGGATCAGAGAATCTCACACATATCCTCCTCCGTGGATCGAAATGGACTGACCGCCATATCTGTTTTAGATAATAGTTTTGAATTTTCCACCTCCTCCCCAAGATTGGACTATCTCAATGTTTTTTTAAAAGAAAAACAAAATTATTTGTTATGATTATTCTACAATTTTTAGTTTTCCCCCCGACTCTTTAAGAAGAATAAAAACATAAAGCACATTGAAACAGTTCCGATAAATTTTGAAAATGAAAGTTCATCACCTTGTTCCCCTTGAAAATAAGTTTTCCCGGTCTGAAAATCTTCTTGGATTTGAAGAGGTTCTCTCATCACACTCTGAAGCCAGGTCGAAAAGAGGAGAGCGTCTGGACCCAAATCGTTGAGCAGTCTTTCCAGGGAATCGAAGGTGATAAAAGGAGTATAGCGGAGAATCCGGCTGGGGCGGTCCGACGTATCGATCCAGAGATCCGTCGTTAAGGATCGGTAAGGGCGAAAAGGGGCTCGAGAGATCCATTGCTGAATAGTCCGTTGACTTTTCGGACTCATCCAAGTCCCTTGCTGGGAAAGGCAAGTTACGAGTTCCGATCCTCGAAAATAGAGCGTGCCCGATCCCAAGTAAAACGTGAGGGGAATTGTCTTGGCGAAACGGAAATGAATCGCGAGGGAAAAAGACTCTCGCCGTAACCACTCCATGGCGTTTGGTTTTCTCTCTCTCTCTCTCTCTTTCTCCTGAGGATGAGATGGAAAAAAAAAGAAAAACAACTTTTCTCTCAGCTTCTTTTATATATAGGAAGAGAGAGGAGAAGGAGTGTTCTCGAAAAGACTCATGGGAAATTTCCTCTTCTTCTTCTTTTTGGGGTAGGTGGGAGGAACTCGTTTTTTTTTTGGTGGAGAGAATGCGTCGGATGACATCCCGAGACATTTAAAAAAAGAATAGATAGGATGGATTCTTCAAGTGGGAAATGCGGGGTGGCTAAGGGATCTTATTCCATTTTTTTTACTTTTCTAAATAACAAATAGAATCGGGTGGATTCCATTTATCTCCTTCTAAAAAATATAGCAACACTTGATCCTTCCCGTCCTTTTTCATTTCCTGTTGACGTGTTAGATACTTTAGAGCCTCTTCGATTTTAATTAAGTAACCCCGATAGACCATCCGATCATCAATACTCCCGATATTGCGTTCGAGAGCTATTCTATAAGCAGCTTGAGATTGGAAAGGAGAATAATTATCAAAGTAGGTATTACGGCGTAAATGTTTAGGATGTTCGACTATAAAAAAATATTGTGTATAAATGCATTGATCTAATCCCGTAAATTCTAGTTTGATTAAGGGATACTGAGCCACGTCCGAGGGTTGGTAGGCGAATCGGTAGCCGGACTCTTCTTCAAATTCCTGATAAGCGACTCTGAACCATTTGAATCGAGGGTCGTCGTCTTTCTTGAAACGTCTTTTATCCATTTGTCCATGCGGGAAATCCCATTCATCTTCATAAGCTAATTTAGCCTTGTACCGATCATAATCGTCTTGTAAATTGGGATGGAGAATCGGATAAATATGGTTTTCAAATTCATCTTGAAGCACCGATATTTTTTCCAAATCGAAGTGTGGTTCGATACGTTTATTTTTTAAAAGCTGAATTAAATAATTTTGAAAACAGTATGGCATTTTTCGATGAATCATCACCACCTGTCCTGATGAGGTCTTTACCACTAAACCATATGAAGTAGAGTATTTGTTTCTCTGGATCATCTGAAAAAAGGAAAAAGAGAGAAAAATTCCTTGATTACCTATCCACTCAATGAATACATTTATGAACAGCAAATTTCACTAATTGTTGGAGCGCTAGCATGGCCATAAATCGATGACAAGATTTCGATCGACAAGATGGACATTGCTGTGGCTGACGATGTTGAGGTTTGTAAATAACAGTCCATAAAAACTTGAGATGTACCTTTTGATGAATTTTTTCTCGAGTGGGTTCATTCGCCACGTACAGTTTTTCAATATGAAGTCGTTCCAGATCCGCATTCAATTGCTGAATAAATTCCTTCGTATGTGTTTTCAGGTCTCTGGCTATAAACCGGACGCAGTTCGTAAGAGTATATCCATCAGAGGTGACAGCCAACACACCAACAATTTTTTGGTGGAGCTTGGTCTGTGAGGACTTCTTCTTTCTAGAGCACTGATGAGTGGATGACGAGGGAGGAGAAGACAGTATTTCCAAAGAATGAGTTGGAGAAGGAGAAGACTTTTTCGGTACTCTAAAAACGGGTGAAAATGGTCCATAAAAAGTGGGTTCCGTATCTGGAATATCCTCAAAGGGATCTTCTTCACATGAAATGACTAAGTTATCCGTTGCCATGTGTTCGCTATCTTTTTACGAAACAGAATGAACCCCGATTTCTTTTTCAACCATTTATATACTAAGAGAGCGGGGAATAAAATAGGTAGAGGTATCGAGATATCGTTGAAAAATATTTTTAAGAACTAGGAGAAAAAATTCTTCAGTAAAAAAAAAAAAAAAAAAAAAAACTTTTTGTTAATTTTTATCATGTTTTTTAGACATGATAAAAATTAACTCTACCCTTCTTTTCGTTTTGAATGATTTCAACATGTTGTCTAGACATGTTTGTAAACAATAACTTCCAAGAAAAACATGATCATTCTTAGAAATCTATTTTTAGGAAAGGTGAGACATCATTCAAAACAAAAAGGAGGGTAGAGTTAATTTTTATCATGTCTAAAAACATGATAAAAATTAACAAAAAGTTTTTTTTTTTTTTTTTTTTTTTTTTTTTTTTTTTTTTTTTTTCAGCCAAGAATTTTTTCTACCCGATTCGATTGACAAGACATCCCAGTTTTTTTTAAGAATGGAATTTCTGTTCTATATATTTCAACATTTCAACTGTTGCTTCAGATCCCTCTGTGCTGTTGAAAAAGCCTGCACTTCAACTCTCCTGGAAACAGTTTAAGCCATGTCTTCTCTCAAGATTCTCTTTAGATCCAGCAAAGATGTGGATTGTGTCTCGTGAAAACAGTTCATTGTTCAAGAAATTCATGGAAAGATGGGGAGGTCTTTTTAAATGTACTATTTCTTTTTATTAACTCTTTTCTTATGTTTACTTGACAACTTGTTGCTTTCTCAACTTCAGGTTCTTTGGTCGGCTGTCTAAAATCAGCTCTTACCTCAGTGGACGATGCATCAAATTCCATTGTACTGAATTCTCCATTTCCCGAAAAGACTTCTTTCAACATGTGAATGGCTTCTTTGGTCAATTCTAATGTTTTATCTATCGTTTTATTCTTTTCATTTTCTCTACGTTGGAGGATAGCGGGAGTTAAAAAAGGATTTTGACAACAGGGTTCAAATTCTTTCGTTTTGTCTTTGCGATCATGACGATGTATTTCTATAATCTTGTCATCCGTATCATCGGGGTTTATCCATATTTCCAAATCTAACTCTTTACCTTCAGAATTTTTGGGAGATAGATGAATAAGTACAGGATCCATCGCCATGGTTAAAATATTGCTTCTTCCTTTTTTATTCCTCTTCTCCCTCTTCATTTTTTTTTCAAAGTTTTTTTTTTTATATAATCCACTCTTCAAGTCCCATATTCAACGAATATATTTCTGGCTTTCTTTAAAAGCTTGCAATAGCCACTGAAATCGGTATCGTATCAAGTAGGCCAGAGCTCCAAAGTAAAATAATAGAATTAAACAGACGACATAATAATGAATCTTCAATACGTTGCCCAGTAAAGCGAAAAGAATCGTAGGACCCGCCGTTACCAGTAGTAAATGAATGGCGAACGTTTGTCTCTTCGACCATCCTTCCTCTTTGGGGCTTTCGTCTTCCTTTTCAAACCGACTCAATTCTTGGTCCGTTTGAAAATTTTTCTCGATTCGTTTGAAATGAGATGTCATTCTTGACCTCTCGAAATTTTAGGAACACTTGTTCCATGTACAATGACATAATCGTACGCTGTGTTGCCTCGCAAGACCCGTTTTGTGAACCGTAAAACCGACTGATTCTCTGGACAATAAATCGGTCGGAATTCAACAGATTGGTCGGTCATACATTCTCGTTTTCCCGTTAACCTATGCTTTTCGTCTATGTGTGTATATTCCAAAACACAGGGGGAAGATAGATCGCCCAGAACTCGATGCACGTAGGGTCCACATTCACAGACGTGTCGTTCGGTGTCCCATCCTAGTCCGGGCACGTTCCACAAATCTCGAACGCAGTAATCGACAGAACAGACCCACGGAGATGTTTGAATCATTCGATTACCTCGCCGATCTAAAGAATGGCATTGACATTGGTATCGGAACGATCCATCTTCTAACGTTTCGTAATAATCGGCTACTTCTTGAGCGGGTTGTTGGGTTCGATGATCTATTAAAACATTGAGAGAAGGATCACGGGCTTCTGGATGTTGACAGGGATGGGTGAAAGAGGAACGAGGAGCACAGAGCCATCCCGAGGCCGAAAAAATAGGAATTTCCGAGGAAGAAAGACAAGCGGTCCGGATTCCTTGGGGAATACAATAAGTACCCGGTTCGAGATGATTCCATGTTTTATCAGAAAGAGTGAGTTTTTCGTAAAACGTGGGATTTGTTTCACAGAGCTGAGAACAATCGCAATGGCTATCAGGACACTGAAAGATTTGGAAAGGGCAATACGTCTCGGTTGAAATTTCTGGTAAGGCTAATGATGATGAGGGAGGAATAGAAGGCATCCGGAGATTGGGTTTATAAAAAAGATTCAAGAGAGTCACTAGAAATACAATGCATAGAATGATCGCGCTCGGGTGTATCATTTTTCTTTCTTTCCTCCTTTATAAATTAGAACCGGTTCCGATCCCTACGAGTTCTCATTATACTGTGATTCGACACTTTTCCAAGGACAAGTCGCTTCTACAACTGTTTCCTCAAGACGTTTACGTGTTCGTCGATCAAGGTATTTGTTATTTGTATGAGAAAACCAACGAAGAAAAAACCTATATTTCAGCTATCCGGCTCGATACGCTGAGACGGCACGATCTTTTACATTATAAATACATGCTAAAATGGCCTCATACGATTGAAATCGTGTCGTATCCGAATCATCTCACCCATCCGATGGATATTTTAAATTACAGAGCTTGAGGTTCGGTTTTGATGAAAGGAGCCGTATTCTTCACGGCAATATCGTTTTTATTCTCCGTAGTATACCAATGAGCATCGACCTCCCAAATAATTTGAATAGCCTTGCGTTGTGTTTTATAGACGGGATCGTCGAGCGATTTGAGAGGTAATAACGCGTTCGGTTGTAACCGTTGTTCGGCATTCAAACCTTGGTGAACGATCCGTTTCAACATAAACGTAAGAAACAAGCGACGTTTTCCAAAGAAAACCAGCGACTCTTCTGTATGGGTATCCATAGCCGGATGAAAGAGTGTGAAATGGCGTCCTTTTTGGGGATCCATCACGTATTGGATGACGATATGATGATACCAATCGCGTTGCCGCATTTGCGAGAGGAAGTGAAGCCGTTGCAATTGACGAAATTAACGTCGGGTTAGACGATACGAATCCATTCTGACTTACTTTTTTATCGCGCCAAGATTTTTCTTTTTTGTTGACAGGATAAACATTCACGATACAGAGCCGGCATTTCATCCAACGCGCGATCTTGTTTTAAAAAATGTCGATAATTCGGTTTGGAACAACACGCTGCTGCGTCCTTTTTCGGAATTTTTTGCTCTTTCCATAATTGGCACATCTCGTTTATGAATAAAGGCTGGATGCTCGCCATACTTTTATTCGTTTTGGGTTTATACTACTGCTACTTGTATTTCTATAATTTTTCGGTCCCGTCCCCGAAAGTTCCTTCTTCTCCTCCGACGACAACGACGCGTTTCCAATATCAGATCGAGACCTCAAACGACAACGAGGTTTCGTTTCACACCTCCACGGGAAAAACATGGACGTTTCCTCTCCCACCCGAATATTATTTCGCGGAAGGACGGATTTGGGAAAAAGATGAATGTTTTGGACAGCCCGATGATACTCAGCTCCCCGCAACGGGGAAAAACCTCTACCTGTTTTTATTACGATCGCAGAGTTTTGTACCCCGCGAAAAGTCCATGATGTATTATTATTATCGATGTCGGCACGGTCGTGTTCTAGACGTGCTCATGTGTCAAGAAGAACATTCTCCTTCTACCTGCATTCCTGTCAATCCCTGCATCGATCAGCATGACGGATCGGTTTTACCCGATCCAACCAATCGACGTTTTTATTACGAATGCCAGAACGAACAACCGATTCGAATCGCCTGTCCGCCCAAGACATTTTTCTACTACGACGCTTGCACTTCGCGAAAACATTTCGTATCTTACTGTGAAGACGGTCAACATTTTCCAATTGACGAGGTGACGTATATCGAGTGTCGTGGCCATCGACCGAAAATGATTCGATGTTCGCCCGGAGAAAAATATTCGACACATTATCGGCGATGCGTGTCTGATCTCTGCGACGGATTTCCGGATAATACGCAACGACCTCTCCCCATCGTCCAAAAAGGATCTTTTCTGTACTCTCCGGGTTACGCGATTTGTGAAAACGGAATGGTTCGCGACACTATATCCTGTCCTCTTTCCTGGGATACATGGACCGGCGATGCCTTATTCCATTTACCGATGGTGTACGACGAAACGTCCCAAACATGTCAACTGCCTCTTTTCTGTGAAAATGTTCAACCGAGCTCAAAACAAACTGTCGTTCCCGCTCACGAGTATACGAAACATCTCCCGTCCTATCCATTTTCAACATCTTTGGATCGAGCTGTAGCTTACACGTGTGATCCAACCCGAAAATGTACGGTTCTAGAACCAGGCTATCGAGTGTCGGATCAATATACGGTTGAATGGGCTTGTGAGGGTAAGTCGTCGTCGTCAAAACTCGCGATAGGCGATACGAGCGATCGATATTTTGATTGCGCTCGGAGGGAAATTCAAACGTGTCCTCCTCAAACATTTTTTGACGGAAATGAATGTCGACCGCGCATCCCCGGCGCGTTTCAGTATCGGCATCTCGATGTGTTTAAATTCGATCATTTATCGATCGTTGCGAATTGGATTCGGCCCTGGACGACTCTTGATCATGAACCTCGTGCCTCTTGTGACGAAACCAACGAAGAAGTTTATATTCCCGGCTATAATATTTGTTCTCATCCCGACTGCACGCCGTACCCATTCCTCAAACAATTGAAAACAGCTATTTATTTACCCACTTCTCCTCACATGTGTCTTTTCGAAAAGGGAAAAATTCGAAAGAAACGCGTTCGACGGCAAGGTTTGAAATTTTGGTCGCAGCGATTCGTGAAACAGGCTTCGACTTATAGTGTTCCCGAAACGTGTCGTGAAAGCCATCGCATACGATCGGGACGATTTATTCCCGATTCCGTATTATACGCCACTTGTAATTGGCGTCAACCTTTTGTCTTTTGTCCTTCTTCCTCCACAGAAGGAATTCGAGTCACTCCGTATGGGTATCACGTATGCGTACCCAAAGAAGAAGCCTATGAAGGGATTTTACCGGCTGGATTAACCCTTCGACTTGAAGTTCAAGAGCTGAGTCGTATTATACCGGAACATGGAGCGCGATATAAAATAGATGGACGAGAAGCTGTTTTTGATGCGACGCAGCATCCCGAAGGTATCCCCCTCCTCACTTCAGTCTATGAAATTTGGACCGAGCGCGACATGAAATTGTTTTTTAGAATTCTCGTCACGCATCCTCGTTCAGCTTACTGGGAAGACCGAAAATTAAAAGCCCTCCCCGATCCTGACATGACGTTGTTGTACACAGGTAAAATGACCGAAAAGCCCGTCACGACCGATGACTATCCGGTCTCGGCCGACTCGTTGATTCAAATGGAATAAAGTAGAAAAAAAATGGATCGTTATTTAGGTCAAGGCATATTGTTTTACTCTACGGTTTATATCAGCATCATCCTAGTCGCAGTCACCCTCTTAACGAACCGGCTCATCTTTTTATTTTTATTAGTCCTCACGTTTGGTCTAGCTGCTTACATGGCTTATTTGACCGTTCATAATTCCGAACATCTCAAAACGACGGGCCAATCGATTGAAGACTGGATTCGAAAGATGTATCAAAAGATAACTGGATAATCGGAGGTGACTCATGTAAATATCAAGATCGGTAAAGGAAAAAAACATGGTTTCGGTTTACACCATAGATGAATTTGGAAAGGAACGATATCCAAAAGATCCTAAAAAACCTAAACAGGAGCTGTATTATTTCGATAATGACAATCGACCTATTTTTGCCAAAGACGAGCATGGAAATGAATATTACGCTGTGGAATATCGGGGTCATGAATATATAGCGCTTCCTCGTCGGTACGCCAAATCCAATTCCGGAGACGAATTTTATCCTAAATTAAACAATGGAGGAGAATACCCGTTAAATTCATTGGATGTAAATGTGAAAACGTATGCTGTCAATGCGAGGGGAGGAGAGATTTATCCTAAATCCAGCATTGGAAAAGAATATTATATACAGGATAGAATTCGGGAAAAGCCAGAGACGAATTACATCCGATATGCACGAGACGAAAATGGAAATGAGTATTACCCGAAAGATCATAAAAATGAGGAATTTCTCTATATCTATCTAAGTTATGCTAAAAAAGCGAATGGTGATGAATTTTATCCGAGAAAGTGGTATTATTGAAAGATCTTCAGGAGAACAGTATTCGCAGCATGGACTCATCTGAAACGAAACTTGGAAAGCTTAAATAGATAAACGAGTCCATTATTAAAAAATGGTATCTTGTCCATCGAGTCGGCTGGAAAAAAATTTTTCACAGCTGGAAAAAAAAAAAAAACTTTTGGTTAATTTTTATCATGTCTTATAGACATGATAAAAATTAACTGTCCCCTCTTTTTGTCTGGGAAGGATGTCTCACCCATTCGAAAAAACAAACCATGACTCATTCTTGGAATTCTATTCTTTAGAAAGGAGTGATGGTCTATTTTTAGAAAGTGTGAGACAACATTCCCAGACAAAAGGGGGAGGTAGTTAATTTTTATCATGTCCAAAGACATGATAAAAATAAACCAAAAGTTTTTTTTTTTTTTTTTTTTTTTCCATCTAGAAATTTTTCTCAGCTCTTACAGTTTTTTCCCAGCCGAGTTGATCCAGAAAACCAGACATGTTAAAATTGTTTCTGGAAGAGATTCTTGCTTATCTATTTAAACTCCAAGTTTCACTTCAGATCACTCTGTGCTGTGAAAGAAGAAACATCTTCTTGTAATTTGTAAGTACTAACTGATTTTTTAGTTTATTCACTGGTTAGTTACTTCCCCTCCAAGTCATTCGTTTTTTTTCCCCTCCAAAAATCTTCAGCTTTTATTTAGAATGACGATAAAAATAAAACACAAAAAGGAAAAAGATGGTCACGCATAAGTAATGCATGTAGGGTTGAAATAGGAAGGTGAATCCTGTTAACAAATAAACAATTATCGTGAAATAAATCCAATTTTTCGGGGTTCTTTCGTCTGTTCGTGATTTTTGGAGAAATGACATTCGCGCTTGGGGTCGATCGGTCATGGGTACTTTATGGATAGCATCTAAATATTCTTGCACTTTCTCGGCAAAGAAGAGGTATCGATCGCTCGCATCTTCTTCTAACACGTCCCATAGAAGATCGGGTGTGATTTCTAGAACATGGTCCGTTTCCGATTGATAAAACTGAACGTCTAATCGCCAGTCGATATCGTAAAGAGTTCGAGCGGTCAGCACTTTATTGAAATGAAACGGATCCAATATATCGAGTACGGCGGACAGAATACTTATACCCGTCAGCACATTGGAAGTAATCGAGAATCCTGTCGCGGCGATTCTGGAAAGTGTTGCGAGCGTACTTAATTGGGTCCGAACGACGGCTTGAAGGATGGCCGATTGAATGGGAAGAGACTGCATACTCAATTTGGTTAAGAGTTTAGGCATCCGTTTTTCAAGGATTTTTTGCGCGGCTTCTAATCCGATATCGATCCCTACATCAATCGCCAATTCATGAACCAAGGACCGTTTCACATGTTTCTTGGGCCAGTTTTGTACAAAGTCGGAAAGATGAGGAGGATATGGTGGTAACGTATGATTTTTTTGCAGAGTGGAAATAGATCGATAGATACTGCTTCCCAAGAAAAATTCGACAATATCTTGCCCCGTCGTCGTCACACAATCAGACCCGTTGAAAACAAGACCGTACGCTTCACAATAAGGCTGGTTGAGTCGTAAATGACCCTCGACGAGATTGAGGCCGGCATGATGACGAGGAAGAGAAGGATGATTTGATTGAAAGAAAACTTGTTCGGGCAAGAGAGCTAATTATTTCTTGGCGAGATTTACGGCTACACATTTTCCATTTCGATATTTCGTGTCCATACTCTGCTGCGTGTTGGAATATAAACGATCGCAGGCGGGTTGGCAAGCTAAACTGAAACCCGTTCCGAGTCGAATCCATCGCGGTTCATCTTCCAGGGAACACGATTCTAAATTTTCTTGGAAAGGGAAGCAGGCAAACATGTCACATCCCGTTTGCGTAAAAACAAATTTTTCGACGACGTGACATTGTTCCGGATCGAGGGTTTTAGGAATGTAGTAATCCCGTTTGGAGTCGGCTTTTCTTATTTGGAAGGTGGTATGTTTAAAAATAAAAGCGTACCGACTTTGAAGAGCTTGTTCGTAAATATAGAGTTGAGTCGCTTCTTGAGCATACCGAATAGCGTGATCGAGATCGTAAGAAGTGACAGTATATTCATTTCTATTTTGAAACGAATCCCATTTCATCTTGGAGGAGGGCTTTGTTCCTATATATCGAGAAAAAGTTCGATGTTGTTGCTTTTTTAACAACAAAAATAAAAGGATTCTTTTTTTTTATATAGTAACAAGTATAAAATGAGATTCAATTCAGTATTTACAGTTGCGTATGGAACATATACAAAAACCAGTTCCAAAAAAAATTTTTTTTAATTAAAAAATAAATTGTCTCAACTATAAAATCCTATAAATTTTAGTTTTTACAGTTGCGTATGGAATAGCGATAAAAACCAGTTCTCAAAATTTTTTTTAATGAACTATCTTATCTATAAAATCTTGTCAAAATCAGATTTTACAGTTGAGGATGGAACCTGATGAAAAAATATTTTGGAAAGGATGCTATTCGAAAAACATTTTATCATGGTTAGTAGTTCTTCTTGTAAAGGACAAAAACAAGTTTATTTCGTCTAATATTTGTGCATCTAAGGTATTTAAATCTATTCCAAAAAATATATATATAGTCTCCCACATACCTTCAATGTATTATTAGACTGTTCACTCTTTATATTCCATTAAAGAGCCATGGAAAAAATGTTCCGAGTCTCTAGGGGTTCATTTTGCCTTGTTCACTACTTGTAGTTTCTACATTTTCGTCTTCACACTCTAGTCTTTCGAAGGAAGCTTCTACAGGATCTTCTCCTCCCCTTTCCGATGGAGGTGGACTCTCGGGAGAAATAGGATCTTCTTCCCCCTTTTCCGATGGAGGTGGACTCTTGGGAGAAGGATAACGAACAGGTTGTAAATCGACAATCGAAGGGTCGAAATAATCACTCGAAGCTAAAGTAGGGTCCGACATATTATTTCTGTTTTTCTTCTTGATTCTAGGATCCTCTCTCACATTCTTTCTCTTTTGAGAATTATTTTCTTGTTGATTCTTTTTCGCCTGGTATTGTTCCAATTCTTTCGTCTTCCAGACTTTAATTTCGTAAAATATATTTGAAAATAGATCCTCTCCAAGATACTTTAAATACAATGCACCCCATTCGCTTACTTCATCAATGGTAGAAGGTGTAGTGTTTATTATTTCTTCTATAGTACGTCGAATCACATCAACGTAGAGAAGATATTCCGATCGTTTGGAAACTTCGTGATATAAACAACGGACGATTCGAGCATGAACTGCTTTAAAATCTAGAGCTTCTTGTTCGTTTAAAGGTGTTTTTTCATCTCCTCCGTACTGTAGATTAAAAACATACTTTTGCAGATCCTCGCCCAGCAATCCGTCTACGGCAAATAATTTATACACTTCTATCTTAGGTATTTCCTGTCGTTTGAATAAGATGTTGGAAAGTCTTATTAGATCGGTCGATCTAGAATAGTCTTTAGATAAAACTTTCTCGATCATATTCCATTCATCTGGCGTGGAGATGGTTTTATTTTGTACCAACTGCTGTTGCACATCCATCCATAAACGCCAAATGGTATTTAAACAGTATCGATGGACGGGTACAAGAGGTTTCAAATCTTGAATCAAGGTCCACGGAAACATCATCATATTAGCTATTCTTTTTAAAACTCTCAACTGAACGGTGGTTTTAGTCGTAAACAAATTAGATTGATTAAATTCTTCCAGCACGACTTCATCCAATACGTACTTGAGACGATCCTTCAAGGGTAATGTCAAAGGCTCCAGGGTTACAGTGTTTTCCTGATCCATCTTGTCCTCAGTATGAAATGAGAAAATCGTCTCAGCTCCAGCTGTTTATATACTGTGAAACGAAAGGGGGGGAGGTAGAAAGGAGAAGCAAAAGTTGGGTAGTAGGAAAAAATTTAGCTTCGAAAAAAAAAAAAAAACTTTTTGTTAATTTTTATCATGTCTTTAGACATGATAAAAATTAACTCTCTCTCCTTTTTGTCTGGGAATGATGTCTCATCTTTTCGAACATATTTCTAAAAATAAATTTCCAAGAAAGAAATGAGTCATGTTCTATTTTTAGAAACATATTGAGACAACAGCTTAACATCATTTGAACAAAAGGGGGATAGTTAATTTTTATCATGTCTGAAGACATGATTAAAATTAACAAAAAGTATTTTTTTTTAATACAGCTCTGGAAATTTTTCCCAGTTGGTTCGATCGATAAAACCAGAAAAAGGATTTCCACTTAACTATTTAAATTACTCGAGTTTCGGTTTCAGATCAGTTTGTGCTTTGGATACCAGCCTCGAAAGATCTTCAGTTAAAGTCTATTATATACACATTTTGGTAAGTGAACTTTATTATTTTGTTGAATTGTTTTTTGGCTTTTGTGAATTGCTTGGATATTGTTTCTTTTTCAACTCGTTGTGTTTAAGCTCTTTTCTTTCTCAAAACAATACGAGCTTGTCGTGGCAATCGATCTCGAGCTGTTGGATGCCGTCGTGAGCAATGACTTAATAGATATCGACAAGCTTTATTGGGAATTTTCTTATTTCGTATGTGGGCCCCACCTTCGGTCACAAACGTAATGGAATGGTTACCATATTTATGAAGCAATCGATTAGGACCCACACGAACGGTTCGAGATCCAAGAACGTATCCTCGACGTTTTCGCATAGGTCTTCTACGAATGGGTCTTTGTGTTCCTCTACGATTGATATTGGAAGGAGAGGAAGAAGAAGATGCAGACGATGAAAAGGAAGCCGAACGACTTCTTCTTACAGGACTTCTTCTTCTAGAATGACGTATTTCTAAACTACGACTACGATTTCTCTGACTTTTTCTTCTTCTTGGACTTGGACTTCTGCTCCTGCTTAGACTTGGACTTCTGCTCCTTCTTGGACTCGGACTGCGTTTTCTTGGACTTCTTCTTGAACTTGGACTCGAACTTCGAGAAGAAGGAGAAACGGACGGTCGAATAATGTAAGGGCTAGTGGTTACATCGGATTTGGCATACGTGTGGAGAGGAAATTGAAGTTCGAAATCGTCGGGAAGGTCGACTTGGTTTTGAATTTGTGAAGGTAGAATATCGTCATAATAAATAACTTCGGGTGTTCCAAGAGGTGGAATTTCCTTCGAAACATCATCCTCGTTAGGATCATTCATTCTGACTTTATTTCAATCGAAACACGGATCCGACGACAGGATCTAAGTTATATCGCATAGAAGCTCGATACGCATCTTGAACCGATGTGCAAAGAATATATTCCAAAGGTCCGAATCGTTTCTTTTCTAAAATAATGGGAAGATCGACCGTCCCTGCTCGATAAAAAGGCGTGAGGGAGAGAATTTCATTCAATTGTAACACGTTCCCGTGCTGGAATTCCCTACAACAGAGATAATCGATCCATTTCTGAACGAGTTTCTTATAAGCACGAGCTTCCGCGGACGTTTTAAAACACAATTGCCAGCCTTCAATGCGATCGATATGATTCAGCATGTAATCAAAAGCTGTCCAAAAATGAAATAACAGTGACGACGTATTCCGGAAGGACGTGAGATCGATTAAAATCCATGACATGTTTTCTAAGGGAGTCGGATCGGGATTCTCGGGACTGATCCATCGATCCAGGGTAGGACTAGGACCGATCGAAAGAGCTTTCTTGGACTCTTTAACTTCGGGTAGATCCGTTTTGTAAAGGAACGTCTGTTCCAAATCCATCAGCTGTTTGGTTTTTTCCATATACCTTTCTAAACTTCCCGGGAAATGAAAATAGGATAAATAGGAACACGTATGGTATCGATCGATAAAAATCATGTGGCTCGTTAAAATGACGAGGTGTTGAGCCGTTTTAATGTCGTGGTGTAAAACGGCATGCGGAAAAGGTTCAATGTAGAATAATAAATCGCACGTGTTCGTGCTCAATTCTTCCGGTTTAATCACACGCACATGAGGGGAAGACGGGTACGTATAAAAGGGACAAATGACGAAAATGGTGAGGTGGGATAAATGTTTGGAAATGTAATCGTTGATCACATAGGGTAATCGACTCAGGTTCCCAAACACAATTGTTTTCTTGTGTTGGAGAAGGTACTGAAACAATTCGTCTAAATGATTCATTCTTTGCTCTTCTTTTTCTTTTTCTGAAATAAATGAAAAAAAAAATATTTAAAAATAAGGAACCATGAATTCAGAAACGATTATGAAACAAACTGTAGCTTGCATTTCTTGGTTTTTGAATGAAACGTTCGGTCCCTCAATTGCCGATCAGTTCAACCAAGAAATTCAATGTTGGCCCGAGACGTGGAACCGGTTACGCGAATGGTTAGTTCATACGCCGATGCAGAATCCCAAAGACTGTATTTTATCGTTTGCTCAAACTCTGCCTCAGTACGAAACGTTCCAGGCCTCTTTAGAAAATTCGCTCGCTATTCACGAAGAATTTTGGAATAAAGTATTTACTAACTTGAGAGTTGCCCAGTCGCTTTTAGGATCCCCATGAATATTTCGAAGCTAGAACCGTTCGGTATCTTTGCTTTAGCGGGCGGATTACTCTATTCTATTTGCGTGTTGATTGTGCATGAGGAAGAAACTCACTTTAAATTTCATTTCACGGTCTTAACGCTCGTCGTTTTTCTAGCGCTCATGGCCATCACATCTTTCAAATATTTAAAATACCGCTATCAATGTGAGAGAATGGAAGATATAATGTCCGCTTTGAAAATTCAATAATAATAATAAGAAGAAGAAAAAAGCACTTCCATCATGAATTTTGTCGAACAGTTATACGAAATGACGTTGGATGAAATGGCCACTTATTTAAGTGAGAAAGATCCTATTTTACGGAAATTGTTCACTGAATATGTGGAGTATGCCAATTTATTACCCGAAGAACAAACTCAAGCCGAAACGCTTTACCGACAATATTTTCCAGAATCGGAGGATACTCTCGACGCGTTTATTGACAATTGGCGACGGTTTAAATTACAGTATCGTTCCGACAATGGCCGACAGGTCGAAGAAGATGTCGAACCGGACGAGGTGGAAGTTCGTTCTCAAAAAGGTGGACCTTGTCCGGGTTTCGTCTTTGATCCGAAGGGGAAACGACTTTACAGTCCGAGAGTACTGAAACCGTTCAAATCAGATCGCAGACCAAATGAATTTGATGTGTTCAAGTTTCTCATGGACAAAGAACGCAATCATGAAGTGTATCACCTAAATATTGAACCGAACGCCAATGAGCTGTATTTAGATATGTCTTATGAAGATAGACGCAACATGGACACTCGAGGAGATCAAGCGCTACGGAAAATGGCGAAAATGGTGACCATCCTAAATCAAAATTGCCATTATAAAATATTGGATCTCTATACCGAAAGACGAATCACATAAACTAAACGCGAAAAGCCAAAGAAACAAAAAATATATTATTAACATACCTGAACAGAAGCTTGTATTCAAGCACAAACTGATTTGAAGTGAAACTAGGATGGTTTAAATAAATAAGTGAAAGTTCATTATTGTAAGAAAATGGTGATGTCTGGTCAATCGAGTTGGCTGGGAAAATTTCTGAGAGCTGAGAAAAATATTTTCTAGTAGTGGAAAAAAAAAAAAAAAAAAAAAAAAAAACTTTTTGTTAATTTTTATCATGTCTTCTAGACATGATAAAAATTCACTCTACCCTCCTTTTCGTTTTGAATGATGTCAACATGTGTCTAAAAATAGATTTCCAAGAAAAGTATGATTCATTCTTAGAGATCTATTTTTAGAAACATGTTGACATCATTCAAAACGAAAAGGAGGGTAGAGTGAATTTTTATCATGTCTAGAAGACATAATAAAAATTAACAAAAAGTTTTTTTTTCTTTTTTTTTTTTTTTTTTTTTCTTTTTTTTTTTTTTTCACAGCTCTTGGGAAATTTTTCTAGCTGACTCTGATCATTCTTGTTCTTCCTTCTTGAGTGGGCAAGATGTCAATAAAAGCAGTTGTTGGTATATTTTTTCTTGGATTGAAGTTACGCCCGTCCATCACCTTGAACGTGTTTATGAATACGAGTGACTCATCGTTATCTATGAAAGTATTTCTCTGAAAGATTTTGGATTCATCTTGGGTAGGTCTTGTCATATTTTTTTGAATTAAATCATTACTTTTTCATAAAAATGCCTCCACCTAGCATCAGAGCAATAATATGTAGCATTATATTTCCGTAAAACATCCAGTTGCGTTGATTAAAATGTTCGGCTCCTGTTTTGGGTGTCGCATCACTGTAAATAGCTGTTGCCAGGTAGCCGAAATTGAGTAACGAGACAAATACAATTCCTAATAAGATAATTACCATGATAGCCTTTGTATCCATCGTGATGTATTTTTGAATCTAGTCTTTATTCTCTTTTCGGTTACACGTAAAGTAATAAACCGACCATTAGTATATTGATCACATTGACAACCGTTGGAGCAATGAGCAACATTTTATTGTTGGCCCAGAAATCGCTCGCTGTCGTTCCTTTGGTCGTGACTTTATTCGGATCGGCAGCATCGTAAACGAAAGCCACACTGCCGTAAGAGAGACGATATACGATGAGGGCCATGATGACCAGTGTTGTCACCAGACATATTAAAATGGTTATGGCGAGAGTCGAACGAAGATTAAAACCAAACATTGTTTTATCCACTAATGATTCCTTTATTATGTGATTTCTTGA
This sequence comes from Stegodyphus dumicola, assembly GCF_044657685.1. NCBI lineage: Eukaryota > Metazoa > Arthropoda > Arachnida > Araneae > Eresidae > Stegodyphus > Stegodyphus dumicola. Next base: position 36,306,016 of record NC_140769.1, read on the forward strand.
TGGACTTGTCGATACCATTGAAGAAGATTGAAATGTAAAGGGATCGATTGTCCCGAATAATAGACGAGTAAATTTCGGTACATGAAGCATTGGAATAGGTAAAGAAGGAAAAAACAGAGTAGATGAAATAATATCATGATGGAAACGATTCTTGATCGTCCATCAGCTTGGATTCCTTATCAGGAAGAATTTCTAAGAAGTCAATTGTTATTGACGTATCCCAAAAATATTATTTTTACAGCTCAACTCTTAGACGTGCATTTAAGATATGTAACGGAACATGTTTATCCCAATTACCTCTCGGCAGAAAAATTCAACGTGGATTCTTTAAATGAGGTGGATTGGGCTCATTCCGTGATTCTGGTGAATCAAGACAGACAATTATTAATCGCTCCTGAACCGGTTAAACAGCTCGTCAACCTTGATCGGCGTTTACGGTATCATGAAGCGGCCGAAACTATATTCCATGGATTTCATTTCTTTCCTAAACTCTTCTATATATTTCAGTTTCGATGGATCGTGTTTCTGGTGTTGGTTGCGTGGTTTATCGAATGGAGAATAGACATTCAAAAAAAGAAATTCTTTTAAGAATATGGACCCAAATAAGAAGGTTTTTTCCTATGATGGAGTATAAACTTGGATCCAGTCCACAGCACTGACTGACGATTTAAATAGTTAAGTGAAAGTTTATTCTGGTTAAAAAAGGGTAACTTCTTGTCCACATCGAATTGACTTAAAAAAAAAAAAAAAAAAAAAAAAAAAAAAAAAAAATTTTTGTTAATTTTTATCATGTCTTTAGACATGATAAAAATTAACTTTACTACCCCTCACCCCTTATTTTGGTTTGAATCAGGTGTCAACATGTTTCTAAAATAAATTTCCAAGAACGATATGACTCATTCTTTTGCTTAGAAATCTAGTTTTAGAAAGTGTGAGACATCATTCACAACAAAAAAGAAAAAGGGGGTAGAGTTAATTTTTATCATGTCTTTAGACATGATAAAAATTAACAAAAAGTTTTTTTTTTTTTCACCTGTTAGAAAATTTTTCCAACTGACATTGTCATGTTTTGTTACTAATGGACTTTCGTATTCCTAAGCTTTTTTTTTTTTTTTTCATTGGTTATTTTTCTCCTTTTCTAGGTGTTCCGATCATTTCAAAGTCAGGCGTAGATGCAGTTGCATGATTCGCTGCGATCGCCATTAATATACTTGTCACGTATTTACTGACGGCATACATTTGCTGCGTGAAACGATTATACAAAGGGTTGGGGACTTTGAGAGGTTCCTTCTTTGACAATTCGTCTTGAATCAAAAACGAAACGCAATGAAGTTCCGTGGATACGTTCGTATCGTCTGCTTGCAGAGTTTCTTGGAATACGGCAAAAGCCCGATTCAAATCATGATCGGTGACGAGTTTCGTTAAATATGGAGCGATATATTTATCGTGAATGACTTTCCCGATCACGCCATTCAACATGTCAAAGATGGAATTAAACGCCATCAATTTTTTTAACTGAATTTCCGAATGGACGCATGTTTTAGCGATACTGTACATTTTTAAAAATCCTTCGTAGCCTTCTGGAATTTCGGTCGTTGAATCTAGAACGTGTTTACTCATGGGCAGTTTTTCAATGACTTTCCGTAGATAAGAAACGAGATATTTTTCGCGAGCCGTTTCCAATTCTCGATTCATTTGCTGACCGGGATCTGTGTGTTTATTTTGAAGCTCTAATAACAGAGACACGTCCGACTCTTTAATTCGTTTATGGGTAGGTTCTTCTTCCTCCTTCTCCCCCTCTTCATGGTCCATTTCCTTTTCGGATTCTTCATGAGCGCGTTTCATTTTTATTTTGATTATATGTCTCCCTTTCTTTTATTTTGATTTTCTCTCTCTTTCTCTTTAAAAGAAATGAACTTTTTCCAACGCTTTCGTGGGTTCTCCTTTAATATCGGGAAAGACGGCTGGATCTAACGTCGCCGCATATGTTTCTACATAAGGAGCTCGAGCGAACGTAACATGCCACATGCCTTCCTCATTCGGTTTCATCTGAATACCGTTCGATCGAAGAAGGTTTGGGAGGGTTTTCAACAGTAAATGGAAAGGATTGAGAACGACATGGCCTTGATAAATTTCGGGAACGCGTCGATCCTCCTCTGAAAAAAGACATACGAGATATCGATACAGGAGCGTGTAGGCGTTCGCGTGTTGACTTAATTTTCCATCCAGTTCTTGCTCGATCAACTGGCAACGCGTGAGCTGGTTTTGTCGAATAATGGTTTCGTAGCACGTTTTGACATGAAAAATAGGATCTTCGTGGCAGTGACGCGTATGCACCGTAAAGGGAAGGTACTTAAAAACATATTGCATGTAGTCAAAAGGCCACGTTTCTTCGATTTGTAGATGGTGTTTCTTGGATTGGACCACGTAATAATTGAAAGGATAGGATAATTGAGTCGTGTCTAAATTTTCAAATTCGATGAACGCGACCGGCGAATAATCAAACATGTAGAAATAGGCAAACAGTTTCACATGATGGATCGGGGAATCGGGTTCGCTTTTAAAAATATTCGCGCAAGCATTATAGCCCTTATCGTTATTTTTCAAATAATAGGGATGATCGAGTCGCACCCCAATATTCCCATACCTCGGATCACACACACAACTTCCAAATTCTGCATGATAAAAAGTATGTTTTAAAGGCTGACCTGTAAAAGCATCGAAGGAACAGGGCTGCTGGAAGTAACCGGGTTTTTGGAAAGACGCGAGATACTTTTCGGAAAATACGGTCGGATCCCATACGTTGTTTTTTTCTTCTTCCTTCGAAAACGCTAATCGTTCGTGAGCGGTCATTTCTTCACACCCGAAACCTTGCAAAAGCGGCTTGTATCCAAAATCGCAAACACATTTACCTTCTTTCAAAGGATCTTTGTCTAAACTTTCTAATCGGCCGTGAGATCCGCAAGCAATGTCTACGTCACAATTCCCCCCGCGTTCTTTTTGCGTGACGAGATGAGGGTATTTACAAAAACAGGTCGCGAATTTCAATCCTTTTTGATTCACCAGAACCCACTCTCCCGTAGCTGAAGAACAAGTAGCATGGGGAAGGAGTTTGGGAAGACATTCACCCCGAAAACATATTTGATCGTCGTCACAATCGGTTGCGTGAATACAAGTCGAATAAAGCGTCGTCCGCTGAGGAGGGTGGTAAGAAATGGATTGCCAAGGATGGGTTGTAGTCGTTTGTGACTCGTTTCGAAACAGGTAGATCATGATCAGGTAAAGATAAAAGACCAGAAGAAATATCCAAAGCGTCATCTTCTTTTTTTCAATAGAGGTTCACAACTTTTATTTTATCGCCTCGATCTTCATGCACCAGACCGGCATTATCTCGTTGAGCCCCTATTTGTTCAAAATATTGCAAAAGTTTATATTTGGTTTGTAGATTCTGGATCGATAATAAATACTTTCGAACACTGTAGACCATATCGTTTCGTTGAGCCTTCACCATTTTGACAGGGTCGTCCATTATTTTTTAAATTACTTGTTTACGCCAAACATTTGATTCAGTGCATCCTCCGTGGAGGTTCCTGGACCCCCCTTAATAACACTTACTTTCCTAGCATTTGGATCCTCTATTGGGTCTTTAGGAAGTCCTCTTGTGTCCATCGGTAATTCTTTCTGTTCCGTTTTCACCTTTTCCGCGATCGAGGTGGCTATTAACTGAAGGAGGAGAGGTTGATTAAAATTGCGGCAAGGAACGATTTTGTTCAAATATTGACTGTACTGAGGATAAATATTAAACCTCGATGAATAAACATATTATGAGGGGTGAGATAGGGAAGTTGATCCATTTCTTTTTGAGCCATCTTGGCAAAAAATCGGTAACGTCGTTTGGATAATATATGTCGACGATGGATTTTCCATAAATCCATTTCTAAATGCTTTCTTCTTATTTAAAAATGAGTAACGGGTTTGAAGTAATTGGGAATGCCGATAATTTCGGGACACATCTCTTCCCCTTCTTCCATCTCTTCGACTACAGGGAGGGAAAGAGGAGTTTCAATATCCAGATCGGTCGAGAACAGGACAGATTCTTTAAATAAGATAAATTCGCGAACTAAACCTCCTACCTTGTACGAATTTTCTCCGAACGTGTACCGGTTAGAAATTTGAAGGTTTAGAATACCTAGAAAAGAAGTCGTCGTACTAAACATATTTTCAATCGAACACTGAAAAGTATTTTTTAAACCCTCTCCATTAAAGATCCGACTCTTTCGTATACACCACATATTTCTATGAATTTGAAATTTATCTTGGGCTCCTTTACAAGCAGAGCAAAACGCGGGATCGCACCGGTCCATGAAAAAACGACAATTCTCCGCAAATTTGTGTTGCGGATTCTCTTTCATGCTTTCGCCAATTTTAGTTAAAGGAGCACACAGTCGAGTCATGAACGAAGTTCCTATTTTATTATTCTCCCCCGGTTTCAAATACCAATAACCAGCCACGAGAACATTATAGCAATTTTGTAAACCAATAATGTTTCGGATGTGAACAGTATCTTTTCGAGTTCCTTTGGAAAATTGAACTTTTTGTTGACAATGTGTCTCGTACAGCGGATCGTGATTTAAAACATCTTCCCAGTTGGGACATATTAAGTTGAGAGCACCTTGACGTTCTTTTAATTCGTCGATAGCTTTCTCAAGGATGGGAGAAGAAAGAATATTCTTGATAATCAACGAATAATCCATTCTTACTCAATAGATTTCTTCTTTTCGAACAAAGTAAAATGTAGTATCTTGGTTATTAGACTACTGGCCTTAGGAGATGTTACCTCTTTAGCAGCACGAACTGATTTGAAGCGAAAATGGGATGACTTAAATAGATAAGCGAGAATTCATTCTAGAAGGAATTTTGCAGTCTTGTTTGGTTGATGAAGTCGAGTGGAAAAAAAAATTTTTGTGAGAGCTGGAAGAAAAATATCTGGAAAGTAAAAAAAAAAAAAAAAAAAAAAAAAAAAAAAAACTTTTTGTTAATTTTTATCATGTCTTAAGACATGATAAAAATTAACACTACCACCCTTTTGTCTCTGAATGATGTCTTACCATTTCTAAAAATAAACTATGACTCATTCTTTTCTTGGAATTTTATTTTTAGAAATGGTGAGTCATGGTGTATTTTAGAAACATGGTGCTGAGACATCATTGAAAACAAAAAAGGGGGGTCATTAATTTTTATCATGTCTAGAAGACATGATAAAAATTAACAAAAAGTTTTTTTTTTTTTTTTTTTTTTTTTTCCTGACAGATTTTTTCCAGCCAGATTTTCAACCGACCTTTTCCCAATCATCATTTTTTAAAACTGGCTCGCTATTGGTTTGTTTAAAAATGACGTCATTGCTTCAAGAACTATATACACATAACTTTCTCGTACTCACTTCTCTATACGGAATGGGGTTCCCAGCTGACATAGCAAAAACCCTATCTCGCTTCATCTACAACTCTCGTTGATGATGTATACAAAATTGGGTAATTTTTTCCACGACTTTATACAGTTCTTGATCACGGGGATCTATCTGCTTGTACGGCTTCACGTGAATTCTTAAATCATAGCGCTCGTCCATATTTTCATTGACGTTATCATCGACCCCAATTAAAAGAATGTCGTAATCGTACAAGACTCTGATATGTTCCGAACATTTTGAAATATTATACTTTCGGCACGACTTTTCACATTGCGTGCGGCCAAATATCCGATACGCATATCGTGCAATATCGTGCAATGAACTGTTGATCACTCGCTCGACATAATCATCCGAACCTTTACTCCACAAAATGATATCGATATTGCAAAGACGTAAAAACTGGATCAGGAAATTGGTTTTGGGTCGAATTTGAAATGTTTCTCCTTCAAAGTATCCAAGCGTCTCATCCATATCTAAGACACAGACCACCACCATCTTTCTTTTTTAAAGAAAGAAGAAGATGAGTCGATCCACCACTCATACTATTATTGAACACGTGAAAGAAATTGTTTATTATGCTCCTTCCAAATGTCCTTGGCATTTTGATTATGCCTGTTTTCTCATTTTAAATAATTTCAATCAAAGACGATTCCACTGCCTGTTTACTTCCCACTCGATGCAGTGGAGATCTTACAGTGCCAGCAGCTCTTGTGACTTGCCCGAACATTTTTTCGATTTGATCCTTCTTCATCGACAATTGAGTTCGGAGTATGTGTTGCCTTTTGCGACGCATTTCCGAGAACGTTCGGGATATACAATAGGTCTCTTTGAAATGAATCCTGGACTTTATAGTGCTCGCATTCTTCAACCGGAATATTTAGCAGAAACGTTTTACACGTTCATTGTTTTCTTGTGTAGTATTTGTTATCGACTCGGAGGAACGGCTCCCGTTTTAAAATTATGTTCTTTTGTGTACACGGACCATCATCCCGTGCTCGTGGATATTGGAGCTCTGAATGTGGAAAAGAGAGAACGCATCGGTCATCGAGAATTTTTAAACGAGAAGAAATGGCATCGGTTCTTGAAACGACGAACGACTCGAGACATTATTCGGTACGTGAAACTCATGCATCCGGATTATTTTAAGAAGAAATGTCGTGGTCAATGCATTCTCTCCGAGAAAGTCGTCTTCAACGATGTAACGCATCAACTGATTTGTAAAAGTCGACAACGCAGTCTGGCCGAGGTTTTAGATACTTTTCATGAACTCATGCCCCATGAGCCTATTCGTCAACTCATTCGAACGTGGCTTTCTGCGAGATAAACAAGAAGATGGATTATAAACAACTCGTCCTCGATTTATTGAAACAGAAAAAATATCCCATTTTATTGGGTTATGTGGTCATGGATATTTATTACAAAGAGGTTTATAAATCAGACGGGAAAGTAAAACGATTTGACTCCCCATGTTTCGAGTTGAATCAAAGATATTTAGAAGAACCCAATCCATATAAACTGGAATTTATCACTTCGGACGAGAGTAGTAAATTGGTTATTCGACGACAAATCGATCCTAAAGATTTTAATATAAATCAATATCCGGAAAAATGTTTTCGTGTTAAACTGTCCAGTCACCATCTTGCTGAATTTGATATGTTTAAATACAAGATGTTCGAAGAACAAATTTATAATTTCATAATGTATCTGAATAGTAACATTCCTGCCATTCGAGAATTTTTGAACTTAACTCACGACGAAAGTACTCGATATTTACCCCAGTCCATACGACTATGGGTGTATAACTATAAAACGGCCAAGATCACTCATCAAATTATGGATCCCGAATATTTTGGACCTCGTTCATCTCTTTTACTGGAAACACGCATGATTCAAGGTTTATTGTCACCGTGCACTTCTAAATCAGTATTATTGTCCCTTCGAGATGATTATGCTTGGAAGAATCATACCGATAAAGCCATTTTACCGTCTTATGTATATGATTACGATCCTTATAATTTATATTATTCGGATCACTGGAAGGCTCTTGTCCCGCTGGCTTTTAATCCGTTAGAAAATCCCATCATTTGTTAATATTCCAGTTGCAGCACGTACTCATCGTCTTCACTCCCGTCACGAACAAAATTGATGTAACGTTTCGTTTGAGGATCCTTGTAGCGACAGACTTGGCGAATACCCCGACAAATAGATCCCGGCAAATTTAAATCTCGATCCATTCCTCGAGTCGGTTTTAGAATCAGACCCGATTCGTTTGTCTCGAGGGCTTTTATAAACTTTTGATCGTAGCCAACACGAGCTTTGAGTTTAGACTTTCTCTTTCTCCCTCTTTTTTTGGGTAGAGGAGCCAAGTAATGCCGAATGGGTATATCTATACTCGAAGAGCGACTTCGGGATCGATTTCGGACTCTTGTTAGACTTGGAGATCGACTTCGGGCTCTTGTTGGACTTTGAGATCGTGTTCGGACTCTCGTTGGACTTTGAGATCGACTTCTAGAACGTTGACGTTGAGATCGACGCCGCATATTTGGATTTATTTCTACTTTATTACGGTTTAAGAAACGTTTTACATAGTCTTGGACACGAGGTTCTTCACTCATAGCGTCATACCAGTAATTTCCCGGAATGATTATAAATTTATCGTCTCGAAACTTTAGAAACTCTTCTGGACTATAGCGGGGAAAAAATTTTTGTAAATGAGACAAGTCGAATAAAACGTGCCCCAACGAACATGTCCCTGTCAATTCAGAACGACGCACGTTTCGATTTAATTTCTCTTCTAACACTTTTTGAACATACTCAATAGGAACTTTGGAAGGATAAGACATTTTTTTTTTTGCTTTATATTCCCCAAATGACTTGTCCATAGAAATATAATCGGAAGAAAACTGAATCTCGAACGTGCTGGTGTGTATCATAGTAAGCGTGATCGTATAAATCAAACACATCTAAATGAGCCAAGGCATGTAAAGTAAAAATGAATAATAATTGCCATGTCGTTTCATTACGATAAAATCGAGTTTGATCTACATTGACCTGATTAGCATAATAGGTGTTCATATTGATCGTGCCCCTGTTTTGATCTACTAGCATCTTGTTCGAAGTGGAATAGTTTAAGCAGTAATTGCGATGAATTTTTATAAACTCGAAAAGATTAAAAATAACGTAGACGGGAATTTTTCCTTCCTCGGTTTCGGTTTCAATAATATATAACTGAATAACCTCTTTGGGTCCTCCTGGCTCTTCACAATAATACATGGACATTTCGTAACGATCCAATCGACGAATTGGATTTTCCAAGATACGATTGAGAATCGAGACCCATCGTTCAAATATGAAATGGAATTTTTTAAAATCGATCGTGGCCCAATCATCCATGATTTTAAAGCATGCCGTACAAGCATCTCGCCAAGTATTAATTTTAGACTGAAGAGCCGTTTGACGACAAGATCGACGTTCTTCGTGTTGATCAACTCGTCTTTCCATATCCTTATCCTTTGTTTTTTGTCCAAAGAAAAAAAAAGATGGCTGAAATGTATATATTCTTGATGATGTTTGGTCTCTTTCTATTTTTCTTTCCTACTTCTGTCATAGAATCGGATTCCATCCCCATGAACGAATCTATACCGCTTAAAGATTGTCGACGAGAAAAAGTCTGGTGTGTGGATACATGTGATTTTCTTTGCACAAACGGGGAAGAAATGCAATGTGTTCGAGGACTCTGTATGCCCAAACTGAATCCTTACCCATGTCAAACTGAAAAAGGGGGTATGATTATTCTTACAGAAAAAAATGGATTCTATCAGTGGTCGTGTTACTGTACGGATCCAGCTTTTTACAATGGACCGGATTGTGGAGAATTGGCGAAAGACGTTTGTCAAAATGGTACATTTATCTATAGGGGGTTCAATCAACATGAATGCATGTGTCAATTTCCACAAGTAAAGGCTATGATTCAAGGAAAACCTCAGTGTGTGCATAGGAATATAGCTCGGTTTTATCGGGATCCGTAATGAACTGGATCATTAAAAAATGTACGTCTGAAAATGTCTCAAATTTTTTGAAAAAACAAACCGTGACTCTATCTTACATTGGGTGCAATTAGAAATTACCCCTCTTTTCGTCTGAAAATGATGTCTCACAATTTCGAAAAATTGAAGACATCAATTTCGGACGAAAAGAGAGAATTTTTTTTTTTTTTTTTTTTTTTTTTTTTTTTTACCAATTCAATCGATTTGATCCTTATGGTTTTTTAATTATCCAGACTCTCACTTATCTATTTAAGCAATCCGACATTCCCTACAGATCAGTCTGTACTGCTGAAGAGGTAACATCTTTCAACGCAGCTTCTACGTTACGACAAATGCTTCAATAAAGGTAAGAGATTTTTCCTTCTTAATTATTTTTCGTTTTACTAGAAAGAAATGATTATCCTATTTTTTTTGAACCTATCTAAGTGTTTTGAGTTCTACTTCAGATTACGAAGTGCTTTTGAAGATCCAATCTGGTTATCTTTTTCAATCCATAAAAGCAATGATCCCTATATTTTTTGAAAGTTTTTTAAAGAATAGACTATTGTGTTACTGATTCCATCTCTTTTTTAGCTTCTTCTCGTATATATTTACGATATTTTGCAATTTTCATGGAACGTTTAATGATAGTATAGGAAGGATTAAAGGGTCGATACGGAAAATACTTTCGAAAGAATCGTTTTAATTTTCTTAAGCAACCATCTAATGATCGAGGGAAAAGTGGGCCGGCAATAACCGAAGCCAAAAATTCATACAAAAACCGATTACGTTGATCCCATATATTGGACGATGCCAATTTCTTTTCTGCATAATATCGTCGAAGATCTGTTTCGTTCAGAAGTTTTAAAATTTCGTTTGCTTTTAAGTCAGTTTCAAGAATGACAAGAATAAATAAAGCCATCTCTTCATATTCATAGCGATCTATAACTATTTTTCTAAGTTTTTTGAGATCATTTAATGTAAGAAGAGGACCTTGACATCTTTTAATATGAATTTGTTTCGAGCGCTCCCTCTTTTCACCGAGCAAACGGTATAAAAACACGATTTTATTTTTTATTTTATTATACGATTTCCTCTTTTCCTCAGTCAGATACTTTTCATATATCTCTAGTGCTCTTTTATAATGATATTTTATACCGTCACCATGTTTTTGATACCAATCATAGAATTCATTAAAATAAAATTCATACTTAGCTCGTGTTCCTTCCGAAATATTCATACGTTTAATAATATTTTGACATTCCTCCATCGACGGACATTGTTTGAATACTGTATCGTCAGGCTTATGTCTATGTTTAGGAAGAGCGTTATCCCAACATTTCCATCGTCTCATTCGTTGGTATTCTTTTTCTTTGAATCGAACGTTTGGATCTTTTCGCCTTTCTCGTTTTCTCCATCGATTTGCTTCTTTTACTCGTTCCAGTGACCAATAATGTTTCAAATATGCTTTTCTTTTTCTTTTCCTTTCAGATAAAATTGTAGGTTCCTCAGTATCCATCTTGACTCCTACCCTTCATTATTAATTATTATCTATTATTTTTCACTTCGTCTTATATTTTTTAATCTAATCCTTTTTTGGTACCTAAAAAGTAAATTGATTAAAAAAATATAAGGATTCCATAAAACTTTTAAATTTTCCTTGACCGTAAAATAACAAAGATCCTAAAATCCTTACCTTTTAAATGTAGTGTGTCCCATAGGACAAACCGGTTTGTCCTATGGGACACACTAGATTTAAAAGGTAAGGATTTTAGGATCTTTGTTATTTTACTAAAAATTTGATAAAAAGGTTTATACTAGAAGGTTTCAAAATTTTATTAATGATATTAAATTATTATTAATGATTTTTTGAATGGGTGCCAGGATCTGACGCTATTGATAAAGAAATAACTTAATCCATAATATATATATCTGAAAAACAAATACCATGAAGGGGGAACATAGTTTTCCTAATGTTTATCTTGCTGTGTTTCATAAATCATGTAGATGGTCAGACAAATTACTAATGTAATGACAAATAAACAGTAAAGCTGAATAGTATGAATAAAAGGCATAAATGTGTTATAATTAGATCCAAAAACGGATCGGAGAAATGATTCATAACTCATTTTATCTTGTTCATTCCTTTCTCTCTATTTACATACAAGTTCTATAAATATCCTTAATGGATCCAAGATTCTACTTCAACTATAAAATTGACTCATAGTAAGATTTTTTACTTGCAGATACTCAAGGCAGTTTGGTATGTTTATTAGAATTCCAAATACATTTCCCGCATCTGTTCTAACCAATGGATTCTGGATTTACAACGAGCGGTTTTTATCAGAAGCATAAAAGACCTTCCCATCTATTCTCTAGCCATGGATTTTAGATTTTATTAGACCCCTTAGCGAATGTCAGTTCGGATACTACGCCAACTATAAAATCGGCTCATCGTAAGCTTTTCCACTTGCGGATACTTTCTCAGATGTCTATTTTCTTCTTTTTTTAATCCGACCCTCTCAAAAACAAAGGATAATGAATATTCATAAATACGCTACACTTTACAGCCAATTTCATGGCTTGCATTTAGGAGGATTCAATGTGATTCAAGATACGATTTTTTTTCCCTTAGCCCATATGCGGCTTCAACCTTCTGTGATTCGAAAACTCGTTCATTTCGATAAAGTCGTCCCGAGTCAGAAACCACTCGTTCTCGCCCTAGCCGCCTATTGTAAAATGTCGGACTTGTCGTGTACCTTTTTCTTCAACGCAATGCGTCATGGATCCTTCTTTTAGAAAACGAACGGGTCATTTTCCCCACGATCCCGAATTCATCGGAATCCTTCCACAATCTTTTCAAACTTTTCGCCACACCATTTTTTGTGAAAGATCCTAAAACGATCGAACGGTATTTACAAAATCCCGTGTTCGGAAACGTGTACCGCTCCCAAAATAATCATACAATTCTATATTTAGACGAATGGGATATACCGTATCCAGGAGGACATTACTTTGATGATGATAACGGGCCCAGATTACATTTACCAGAAGATGACGGAGGGAAAAGGTATCGTCTTTGTTTTTTATCCAACCAGGTCCATCACGAGAATGACCTCGTCCATAATTTCATCAACGAATGGAAAGATCGACCGGACGTTTATTACGATCCTCTGAAAACGCGAACGGCTTTTCCGTCTTCCTTTATTGAATTTTTACCGTCCGTGAATCCTGAGAAACCCATCCCGTTTCCCATTGAGTACAATAAGAGTACGGCGCTCATTGAAAAACAATGGACGTATCAGCACCATCCTCAATATATTGTCCAAGATATTTTGAATACGTACGATCAGAGAAATTCGCTTGAGAAGATCGGACTCTTGATCGAATACCCGTTTCAAATCGGGTTCGAAAATGCTACTCGATCGAATCCTAACGGGAAATGCATTGGACTCGTCGTCAACGGTTCTGAACCGGAAACGATTTTATATGTTCGATCACCGTATCAGCGGTACATGGAATATCAAGCCATTCCCACGACCGTGCACTGGATTCCTATTCTTTACGAACCAGAAACCACGTATCCACTTCAACCGGTCGTACTCTGTTCGACGATCATCGGGTTTGAATACAAAAAGGCTTTCTTATGTTTAAGTTATGTCATGCTCGAATCTCATCCGAAACAACCTGCTAATAGAAACACAGCGTGTCTGTTCCATCCCGTCACAGATGTGAGCGAATTGACGTTTCTCGAGAGTTACGAATACGATTGTCAGTATGCGCTTCACCGAGTTCGATATGCTTCCATTCCTCATGATTTATGGTGTCTGACCAAAATCGAAGAAGAAAAACCAGTTCCACTTGCTAAACCCTATGCTCATCTACCTTACCTGGTTCAATCATGGCTGGAATTTTATCATCAGAATCGTTCCAAGGATCCAGAAATCTGAAATCTGAAACTCTTTCAATTGGCTCTAACTTTGGCTCGACATAAAATATGCTTTTCGGCCGAAACGGTCGAAACCGAAGAAGAAGAAGGTATCATTGTACCAAGAAATTCATCGTCCCCGATCGTCATTCGCCTAAGTCGGGAAGCTTGAAAATTTCTCGATATTGTCCGGTTAAGAATTGAATTTATGGAACGACCAGTTTCCTCTCCATGTGTTCTGTTGTAAAGAGAAAAAAAAAACGAAACAAATATCTGTAGATTGATAAATGGTGATTCCCTTAGCTAAGCTAGGAAGTTATCCACTGATATACACAATTCTTGAAACGATGACGTCATCTTGAAATGTCTTGTGAATCGAGTCGGCTGGAAAAAATTTTTAAAAGCTTAAAAAAAAAAAAAAAAAAAAAAAAAAAAAAAAAAAAAAAAAAAAAAAATTTTTGTTAATTTTTATCATGTCTTTAAGACATGATAAAAATTAACTCTCTCTTCTTTTTGGCTCACCGTTCCGAAGAAGGATGTCTCACCGTTTCGAAAAACAAACCGTGACTCATTCTTGCAATGATTGCCATGAGAAAGGATGAGTTATGATTTTTGTTTTTTTCAAACGGTGAGACATCCTTCCCAGAAAAAAAGAAGAGAGAGTTAATTTTTATCATGTCTTAAGACATGATAAAAATTAACAAAAAAAAATTTTTTTTTTTTTTTTTCATCTACAGAAATTTTTCTGGGCTCTCAGAAATTTTTCCTAGCCGACTCGATTGGCAAGACATCTCAAAATTCTTTCTAGAATGGACTCTCGCTTATCTATTTAAACATTTCAAGTTTTACTTCAGATCGCTCAGGAGGGTTGAAGAAGAAGCATTTCGTCACTTGGAGATCATATTGTATTCTTTTCCATTTCGGAATTGGTCAAGATTCGATTAGGAGCAGCAATCAAGTAATCATACATCTGATTACATCGTAGCAAATAATCGACCGTGATCCAATTGAGTTGAATATTCACAATCAACACTAAAAAATAGAGTATTTCAACGCGAGTTATTTCGTACGTCATATCTGCCCGTTGAGCGAACTGGTCGGCTATCTGATCTATTTCCGTAATGATAGTAAAAAAGTTCAGTGGATCCACGACCAATTCTGTATTCCATTGAATTGTAAATGGAAGTACGAGGTTTTGTTCACTCAAAAAATACAAATAGCCGTATTTCTCTTTTTCTCGAAACCGCGTTTGAATATAGTCTCGCACCGCTTCCCGTACTTCTGGATCGCGCACCAGTTCGAGCGTGACGAGGCTCGTGAAGGGCGGAAATTTATGAAATTTGATATATTGAGGTACCACGGTATTCAGTCGAGGACGATATTTATGATGAAGAAGGTGATCGATAGGAGTCTTTAAGGATTGAAGTGTAACGATATCCATCTTTTCTTATACGAATTTCCAAATAATAAGGCCGATGATGACAAGAACGATTCCCAACAAGATTGGTTTTAAGTACGGTATATTACCCAAAACATCTAAAATACCACTCGTGATGGAACCCGTCACGTCTTGACTGAAATGCGTTAAAGCTTCTCCGATCGTGGGTCGACGGCATTTCAATTCTTGCGTCGGTGTACAATCGTGATATTGACAATCACATAATCGACAACACGTATCCTCTTTCTCGTTGTCGTACCCTTCACACGCATTCCATTGCTGAATAGGAAATCCCGTGCACGATTCGATCCCGTGAACAGGTTCGGGTTGACAACAACTCAATTCTTTAAGTTTACAAACCATGTCCCCTCCGTTGTAGAGAAAATAGCCCGAATTGTCCCGAATGTATTGGTTGACATATTGAGAACCGAGCGCGACGGCCGTCACCCCTCCTGCGGTCAGAAGAGCTTTCTTACTAAACACTTTATCAAAAGCTTTTTGAAGGGGTTTATTCTTCGCGACGACTTTAGCGACCTCCCCTGCTCGTTTGACAGGAATGTCGAATTGTTTAAATTGTTTAGCGACTTTGCCTCCAGACTTGTTAAAAAATCGCATGTCTCTTGACCCTTGCCGGATTTTCAGAAACCAAGACAATGAACGAATCCAATTGTATTTTTAGTAATCGAAAAATTCCTTGTGGGTCGGACAATATTTCGGCGTTTCGGAATATTCTCTGCCTGAACCATCTTCCAAATCCTTATGGATTGCAAATTTATTATCATCGAATGGAATCGGAATCGCATACCAAGGTCGTTGGACCTTTCCTGATTGTGAAGGAAAATTTCTCGTTTCCGAAAAATACTGTCATTTTACCGACGCGCGAGTTCCTGGATAAACATTTCCGACCCGATTTACACGACGTCCAGTTGGACGATCTCACATTTAAACTCAACCCGTGCATCGAGCACTATATCAACCACCTGTATTCTCAAGACCCGACCGACTTGAAACGCAATAACGCCATGGATGTGTTTGATCGGCGTTTCCATTACGAACTGCTACGGAATTTAAGTGTTGGCAACACGAACGAAATTGGTTTAGGCGTGAACAATACCACGAAGATGCAAGAAGAAATGATGGTTCATTTCAAGAGCACGCTTCAGCAACGTCTTTGCGGTTTATATCACTATATTAATAATTCAAATGTAGCGACGCTTTTCGACAAGATAAAGGTATGCGACATGGCGAATGGAGGTCTTTTTGTCGACCCTAAAACGGAATTCTCTCCTTTTTACAATTTCCTGCTGGCGCATTGTTTATTCGATTTTCATAAACTACCCAATTTAGACCTCGTTCCCGAAACCGTCATTTCGAATGTCGCGTACAAGAAAGGGGTTGGGTTTTATACGTTAGAAGATATTTGTCACCCTGAACCGATTGTTGTGATGGGAGAAGAAACAGGATCTTCGTATCTCTATCAATCCAAATGCATCACGTATCCCAAAGAAACGGCTTTAAATAAACAATTGACGAGAAAGGATTTGCCCGATAATCTCATTATGAAAAATGCCATGCAGTTTTCTGATACGCGGTTCCTAACTTGCTAAATGCGAAAAGGTTTGGAGAAAAAAATTGATTTGGTTGGGGGTTAAAAAGTCAGTACAGAAAAATTTCTATTATGTAAAAAGGAAAAAAAAAAACAAAATGGTAATATACCTTGACACAGAATCTGTTTTTATCATGTAGAAGCTTGTACACAGGCCACAGCATCAAACGATCTGAAATGAAACTCGAATGGCTTAAATAGATAAGTGAGAACACATTCTTGAAAAAAAATGATGGTCTTGTTGATCGAGTCGGCTGGAAAAAAAAAAAAAAAAAAAAAAAAAAAAAAAAAAAACTTTTTGTTAATTTTTATCATGTCTTTAGACATGATAAAAATTAACAATTCCCTTTTTGTCTGGGAATGTTGTCTCACACTTTCTAAAAATAGACCATAACTCATCCTTTCTAATGGCAATCATTCCAAGAATGAGTCACGGTTTATTTTTCGAAAGAGTGAGACAACATTCCCAGACAAAAAGGGGAGGGTAGTTAATTTTTATCATGTCTAAAGACATGATAAAAATTAACAAAAAGTTTTTTTTTTTTTTTTTTTTTTTTTTTAACTTCTAATCCAGATCATCCAGATCACGACGAGACCTGAGAGCGTACGGTTTATACGCAAATTTACTAAACTTGTTCTTCATAGAACTGGCAGAAACCTCACCTAAATAGACTGGATCCTCATTGCCTTTTACATCCTCAGCCTCCTTCTTAGACTTCTCTTTCTTGAATGGTTTGCACAGATTTGGATTGATCTTGCTTTTGATGGGAACCTGGTCTGGATCCACCTTTTCAGTTTTGATTTTCTCTTTATCGAAGGTAGTGGAAATGGTTTCGTTAATAATATTTCTCGAAGAAGGTTCTAAAATATTTAACTGAAACACGGGTTTTTCGATCATATTCAGAGCATCTTCTTGAAAGAGAATCATATCTCTACAAATGCCTCCTACTCTACAATACAAAGCGTCCGTTTCGTAAAAGTACCGCGAATTAATTTTAATATTTAAAATACCAATAAACATATCGTTATTCACAAATTCTTGGTCCAGGGTTTCTTGAAACACGTTTAAAAGGGTCGTTCCATCAAACACTTTGGTTTTGCGTAAACACCATTGATTTTGAGACATCTGAGAATTCAAATCATTTCGTTGACTCATTTGCCGACACGCTTTACAGAGAGAAGGTCTACATTTTTCAATGAAGAACCGACATTGTTCTGAAATCAGCATTTGGGAATGATCGGCAGCCACGGCTTTGGTAATGTCCACCAGAGGAGGACAGAGTTTACATATGAAAGAATGGGCATTCAGATTCCTCTTATAATTAGTAGCGCAGAGAACCCAATACCCCGCTACGAGAATATTATAATGATGATTGAAATCTTTAATATTTTCAATCTGAATATAACCTTTTTCTACGGGATGCTGGAACGGGATCGCTTTAGCTTGAAAATCTTGAAACTGAGGATTGTTGGCTAATATATTTTTCCATTCCCGGCTCACGAGGTTCAACGTTCTCGGGTTATTTTCAACGATTTCGTCAATCCCCGCTTTTAAAATCGGGTGCGCAAGAATACGATCGATTAACTCTGAATATTCCATAGTTCCCCTTTATTATTATTTTATGGACTTCTAAACATCTCGGTCTGTTTCCTCAATTCTTTCGCGTACCGGTCAATGATTTCAATCGTTTGATTCATGCAATAGGTTAAGAATTCATCTTTAATGTAGGTTGTATGCGACCCCTGCCAATCTAACCCTCCTGTCAGAGTTTGTACGTCCCACTTGATGTATTGCAATAAAACATCGGTCCATTCTTTCACAGTCATATTGGATCGAATGCTTCGATCCACGAAATCCAATTTATTCAGCACGGATCTAATATATTCCTCCGACGAAAAAACGGTTTTTCCGTACACGACATCAAATCGTAATCGAAAATAGGACACGTATAATTGATAAAACAGGTCGCTGAGCATTTTGAAATCGGACGATACGGAGGGAGAAGGGGTTGGTTCGGTTTTAATGTGTTCCAATTCCTTTTGCAAGTGGGCTTTTTCGTCCAGACATCGATCTAAAGCGTGTTTGGCATCTTGTAAATCCAATGACAGACCTCTTACATAGTCTTCGTCGACCGTCGATACGTGCTTTCGTTTATATTTCGAAGTATCGGACATTTCTACATCCTGCGGAGCTACGAGAGCTTTAGCCAGTTGGTTTTCTAAAGTTTGGTTTCGAGACCGAGACACTTCTAGTTGGTTTTGTAAATCTTTCACTTCCCGCTGTAATTCCTCCACTTGATCCGTAGGATACGTAATGGCCGGTACAGTAGTGGGTTCTTTCACTTCGGTGATGTGAGGACGTTCCTCCAACTGCCGTCGATATAGGTCTCGTTCCTGCTCGAAATATAAAATCACCGAATTCGCCAATTCTTCAATGGGATCTGGTATGTTCGGAAACTGGGCTCGAAGCGTGACAATTTGTTTATAAACGAGATCTTGAAATTGTCGATGCTCGTGAATCACGTTTTGGAGTTGATGGACAACAGCTTGCGGCCAATCTTCTCTTTGATCACTAGGGTCATTCTGAAGGATCGTTTTTAGGAACGTGGTCAATTTCGTTTTGGCGTAGAGGAGGTACTCATTACATTTCGTATAATTACTTTCGACTTGATCGAGTTTCTGTTTCAATTCGAAAAGTTGTTCTTTGGTTTTACGGAGCTCGACTTCACAATCGTTGCGATTCTCGACCTGTCGAGCCCATTCGATCATGCTCGACGCCAAATTATCGAATTGAACGACCGGTATTTCGGGAAAATGACCTTTCAGTTGCGCCAATTGCGTTTCGAGGGTCCTCTCTAGATTTTCTTTGAAATGGAATACTTTTTCGAGTTCCGCGAGAATCTGATCGTAATCCGTGGCCCCAAAATACGCATTCCATTTAGTCCGTATCAGAGTTACCAAATTCGTTTTCAGGACCTCCAGTTTCTTTTCTAAAGCGACGCGTTGCCGTTTTTCATGTTCTAGACTCTGCTGTAATTTTTTATGTTCTTGGCTACGATCCCGATGGAGTTGAGCTTGGATTTGTTGTAGGACCTCCTTCGCTTCGTTCTGGTTCTCAATCGATTGTTGAAGATCGTGTAGTCGTTGCAAGAGGGTCGTGTCTTCCATCATGCTTTTAGAGGAAGAAGGGAGACTGTGAAGAATCGTATGAGCTAAATTGTCGGGCGTTAGCGATTGATTTAAAGCATTCCCGAGAAGTGTTAATTGGTTCAAAAGCTGGGTTTGCCAATTTTGTAAATACTGGATATACGTTTGAATTTGCTGGAAGAAAAACGTTTTCCAATCTTGGTTCGCACCTAAAGGTTTCCAAAATGAGGGGGGAAGGATCGTCTGTAAAAATGTCATAAACTGCGTTTCGTGGAACTCCTTCATTTGCTTAGCCATTTCGTCTCGAAGAATCGTCTCGATATGAGGATTTTTCTTTTGCAGCGTGTCAAGAACGCGTTGAATACCTTCCTGGAAATGTGTTTCGGACTCGATTTTCCATTTTTGCAGGAGCTCGGTTCGTTCTTTCTGACCCTGCTCCAACTGCTTTTCCAATATCCGTTTTTCGTTTTGACAAAGGGTCAATTGTCCTTTCAGTTCCTCGTTCAATTGCTGGACGTGCTGTTTTTGTTCCGATTGATATGATGTTAAAAACTGGTCGAGGGTTTCTTGTAATTGCTCTAATTTAGATCGCGACGACTCGATCATGAGCTGCTGAGAAGGAGGCGATTCGAGCGGTAAAGTTTCAATGACCGTAGTCGTAGAAGAAGGAGGAAGTTTCAGTTGCTCGATCGTTTCTTGTAAAGCCATTTGCAAAGGGCGGATTAAACTTTCCGTTCGTTGCATCCATTCTTCAAGTCCCGTTTCGTAGCGTTGGTGCAGCATTTGCCATTCGTTCATCAAACGGTTTGGAAACTCGATATTATTATTATTATTATTATTCAATTGTTGTTGTTGTTGTTGTTGTTGTTGTTCTACTATTTGCCTTTGCCATTGTATTTTTTCAGACTCATGCGTTCGAATTTGTGTCTGTAAGGTTTCGTGATCTCGTTTCAATTGCTCCCACTGAGTTTGTAAGGTTTCGTGATTCCGTTTCAGCTGCTCCAACTCAGTCTGCAGGGTTTCTTTCTCCCATGTAAGGCGTTCCAATTGTCGTTGCAAATCCACGACTGAATGCTCTTTTCCGAATCGAGCGGTATTCACATATTGTTCTTTTTCCGCTAGAAAATAACGCATTTCGTTCCTGTGCTCTTGTTGGAGCGTTTCGATTTGTTTCCCAAAAGCTTTCCGATCTGCCTCCAATTGAGTTTCCAAAGAAGCGATTTTGTTTTCCAGGTCCTGCGATTCCATCGGAACAATCTCTTCCAAATGCAAGCCCGAAATGCGAAACAAGAAATCGATGATGCTCGAACTCTTTTTATACAGTTGAGGATAGAGATGGAGTAAAGGTCGACTCAGAAAAGCATCGATCACGTCGTCTCGAAGGTTTTGTTTGAGACCATCAACGACATTTAAAGATATAAAAGTGGGGTCGGACTGGTATTGAATAAGACATCGAACCAGTTCTCGTAACATTCTTTTCTTTTTGCTTTTTTTAAATCATTAAAAAGTAGGCTACTTTGTTCAAATCGAGCAACATATATTGATATTTTTCTTCGGAGCGGGACGATAACCAAATCATGACTTCTTTCAAGTAGCGACGATTCTTTCTAAAGTGGGAAACGTATATTTTAAATCCTTCTCGGGTCCATAATTCATTATTTCGGTAAAACGGTAGCCAATAATTACATTGTTCACGATTCACGTCGAGGAACGTTTCATGATGGAATGACGCAATCATGGGCGAAACATACATCACTAAAGACATATTCAAAACGACAAACCAAACACCGGTTAATTTCGTGTCGTCAAAAGTAATTTCACAAGTATAAAAGTCCGATGGAATAGAATCCGTATGCAGGTAAGGTGGAAGGGAGCGTTTAAACAATTTATGAAGTTTGGCAGCCAATTGAGCACTCGCAGCTTGTCCCGTTAAATGTATGAAGTGGAGGATGAGCATGGGATGTAAATAGTGATACCAGTTGGATCCCTTTTGTCTTCTCAAGACGATCCATAATCCTATTCATTTGCGAGACGGTTAGAAAGTGGGACGTGTAAAAATATTTGGCTCGTTTCATTAACAAAATTTGTGCATCCAAAGGTGGAATGTCACGAGCCATCAACACGTTTTCGTCGGACAAAAATTCGTCCCGCATCTTTTGATAACTCCCCACGGTATAATAACCCGCACATTTTGAAAAATCGGAGGCTTTCAAGTAAACGACTCCTTGGATGATATAAAAGGAAAGATCAACATATTTATATTTGAAAGGAATACACGTAGTGAGCTGGGGATGCCTCCTCATGATCCACTTGGACAAAAATACGACTTTGGGGCTCTCCCCTTTTATTTATAGAGAGAAAGAGAGTGTGACCTTCCCTTCCCTCCTCCTCCTCTCTCCCTGCTTCCTCTATCTCTGGACGTCCTTGGATTGGAAAGGGTGACTTTGAAAAAAAAAAGAAAGTCATGGTTGGATAATTTTTTGTTTATTAAATTATTACTTTCACTTCCTCATTCCCACACACATTCATCTTTTTAAGAAAAGAAAAAGAGGTCATGGAGATAAGATTTCTTGGAAAGAAGAGAGAGAGAGAGAAACAAAAAAAAAACAAATAAAACGGACGTCATAGAGCCTCTATGTGTGTCTGTGTGTGTCTATATAGATATATAAAAAGACGAGAGTACTGGGCGAGATCATTTCTTTTCCATTGGGAGCCATGTCGCTATTAGACGTTTTTCCAACTCAACGGATTTCGAACGGGGAGGATTTGAAGACGCTAAAGCAAATCTCCAACTTGAAAATTTTTTTGGCGTGTCATTGTGCGACATTTATTCCGCATTTACCACCTCATCAAGCGATCGTTTCTTTCAACCAAGATGTCGAATCCTCCAACCTGCTCGTTCAGAATATATACAGAAATTTATTCGAATCGCAACAAACGAAAGAGGAATCTACCTTCTCTTGGAATCGGATGGATCGAGCTTTGAGACGGCCCATTCAAACAGACCGGCGATATACAGATCCGCGCACGAGTTTTCGGTGGAAGAATATTTTTCTCACGAAACGATATTTTACGTTTGGAGTGAGAACGACGGCTGAGGACGAAGTTCATATTGTTCAGACCACAGCCGCTCCTCTCGCCTATTACGAATCATCGTCCCCCAATCTGAAGGAAAGAAGTTTTAAAGTCAGCGACAGGATGAAATATAAGAAATATATTCTAAGACCTTTTCAAAACTATGTCGTTCCCCCGAAAACGCAATATCTCATCGTCACAACCCAGAAGAGTCTCTTTCTCGTCGATCGGTGCTCGTACTCGCTTTGGAAACAATTGAAAGAGGAGATTTCTTTCCAATCGCCGATGATGTTTCAAGAAAAAGAAGAAGAAAACCCTCCGCCACCTTTACCCATCCCTTCCTTAGATGATAAGAGGAGCTGGACCAAACCGTCGTCATGGCCCGAAACAAAATCGATCCGGCAACGGAATGAAATTGAAGTCATCACAATTGAAGATGAGGAGGAAGAAAAAAAATTACCTCTTAAAAAACGGTCGACTTACCGGAACCTACCTGGCGTGCAAGATCCGCTTCAGAATACTTCTTCTTCTTCTTCTTCTTCTTCCCCGACTTGTTCCAACAGGCAACCTCTTTCGGACTCCTCACAGACAGAACCTCTTCTAGTATCCTCTTCTTCTTCTTCTTCTCCTCCAACCTGTCCCGACATCGTAGAGGTAGAATGTCAGACGGGTCCACAAGCTTCAAAAAGTCCCTACATCGTAGAGGTAGAATGTCAGCCGGGTCCACAAGTTCCAACAGGTCCAGAAATCATGGAGGCAGAATCACAGCCGGGTTCACAAGTTCCAACGGGTCCAGAAATCATGGAGGTAGAATTTCAGCCGGGTAAACAAGTTCCAACGGGTCCAGAAATCATGGAGGTAGAATTTCAGCCGGGTCCAGACATGCTAGATCCCTCCACTCATCCCAAAGAGACTCCAAGTGTTTCAAGACAGCCTTGTGAGGATACAGCCCTTCCCGTATGGAATGATTATATGGACTTACAAAATTTGGTGCAACAGGAAGGAGAAGAAAATAATCATACGGATGGGTGGGTCAAAGACTGTTTAGATCATTTAACCTCGAATGAAATTGAACTGTTATGGAATTGCATTTCTGAAATCACATCGGAAATGGGATAAAAACCAAAACAAAAAAAAAAACAAAAAAAAAAACAATTTTTTTAATAACAAATGGGAGGAGGGTCATGATGTCAATTAAAAAAAAATATTATATAGAGTTCAATCTTGGTGGTTCACTTCAGTTTTCCAGCATGAGGTGATCCACGTTTCCCGAAATATGGATCCCATTCCAAGAGAGATTGTGTAGAGCCTTCACTTCAGTTCTTTTTTTTTATATATCAAGAGGAGAGGGTCCCCAAAGGGTTACCCATGTCCAAAGAGAGAAAGTGTAGAGCATTCATTTCAGTTTTTTTTTCAAGTTTAGGGGAGGGAGGTCTCAAAATGACACCCCCCCCCCATTTTCAAAGAGAGATGGTGTAGAGCATTCATTTCTGTTTTTTTCCAAAGTTAGGGAGTTTTCAAATGGCTACCCATTTCAGAGAAAGAGAGAGAGAGAGAGAAGGTGTAGAGCGTTCATTTCAGTTTTCCAACATTAGAAGGTCCCAAAATACCTTCTGAATTCAAAGAGAGATCGTGTAGAGCGTTCATTTCCAGTTCTCCAAGATCAGAAGAAGAGGGTCCGCTTTTCCCAAAAGGGCTTTCCGCATTCAGAGACAGCGAAATGCAGACTTCAGTTTTCTCCCTCCCCAAGAATAGAGGGTCCCAAAATGGCTTCCCATTTCAAAGAGAGAGGGAGAGGCGTTCATTTC
The DNA here is from genome assembly GCF_044657685.1 of Stegodyphus dumicola. NCBI lineage: Eukaryota > Metazoa > Arthropoda > Arachnida > Araneae > Eresidae > Stegodyphus > Stegodyphus dumicola. Next base: position 36,330,510 of record NC_140769.1, read on the forward strand.
CATTCTCCAAGATAGGGTCGTCTGCTTTTTCCCAAAATGGCTTCCCAATTCAAAGAGAGAGAGAGAGAGTAAAAGGGTGTGTAGAGCGGTCATGTTCATTCTCCAAGATAGGGTCTTCAGCTTTTGCTCAAAATGGCATCTCCCCATTCAAAAAGAGATCGTAACCAATTTTTTCCAGTTTTTTCCAAGATGGGGGGGGGGAGAAGAAAACCTAGGATGGAATAACACGACACACAGAGAGAAAGAGAAAAAAAACGCCATCTTGTCATTTTCTGATAGGGTACCGGTGTTCAAATACTTTTGTGACCGACTGTACGTACAGGCGTCAGCCCAAAAAATAATTCACATGGATTCCGTAATCGTCAAAAACGGATATTTCCGTTAAAATATGATACCCAAAAGTTTTCTCGATTACAATAATTACTACCATTTTATTTGATACAAGGAAGTAAAGAACCTATATTAATCTACATATTCTTATATAAACAATACCTAAGTGCAGTATATAAATATTTCAAATCAATAAAATCTGACTATGGCACGCTCAAGGAAAAAAAAAAAAAAAAGAAGAAGAATCATCTAAATTTTCAAATTACAAACATAAATAGCAATAGTAAAAAGCAAATACAAAATAACGCTTCGCGCTATCAAAATTGCTCATTTTCTTAAATATCAACAACTAAATAGTATTTCAACTAAAACACATAATGTAAACAAGAGTTTGCCCGATGCGCAAAAAAAATTCAAAATTATCTATGAAAAATATGAGCGCATTGTGACGCAACCGTATCATTCCTATTCGAACAGCAACCGCATCATTCGTATTCGCATAGAAACCGCATCATTCGTACTCGAACAAACCGCATCGTACGACAGATGCGAGTAACGAACAGATGCGAGTAACGAAATGAATTTGTGAGTACCGAATCGGTACTTCGAGTCAACCGATGTACCCGTTACTCAGTAACGAATACATGCGGTTTGCTCCAGCTCTAATCAGGAGATCGTGCTTCGCGATACTGTCGTTCAAAAATTGCTATAGTTTGTAATTCCAATAAAAGCATCGTATTTTTGCTCTGCTATTCGTTTTTCTCTTTATTTTTAGAAATAACTTTTTAGGTTATGTATTTTTAAGAAATACTTTTTTAGGTTATGGGTCAAGCAAGCTCCCATATTGCGTCAAATGTTTTGAATTGATGTTTTCTCGAAGAAACGGAACTCGTTAAGCCTAATCAAGTAAGTGTTTTGTTTTCGTTATAGCAATCGAAAGTTGTTTAGAAATCAAAGTATGGAATTATCTAAGGTCCAAGTAAAGCCTTTATCAGGTGAAAGCGATTGGCTTATATGGAAATACAGGATAAAATTTGTTTTAAATTATCATCCTGGTGCTTTAGAAATTGTAGAAGGAACTATAGTGAAACCAGAAATTCTTCCTGTAGATGCTTCGATTGCTGAACAAGAGAAATATAATGAAGCTGTTAAGAAGTTTCAAAATGCAAACACTAGTGCTATGATGGTATTAACGAATTCCATGACGGAAGAAACTCTGCAAAAAGTTATGAGATTTCAGACTGCTAGAGAAGTGTGGTTGGAATTACATAAGTTATTTGAAGCATCATCAGAAAATCAATTGCATAATATATGCAAGCAATTTTTTCAATTCAAGTGGAATGAAAATGATACTATGGCAGCTCATCTTTCAAAATTAAAAAACTTATGGAATGAGTTGAATTCAGGACTTGAAAAGAAAAATGAAAATAAGTTACCTGACATGCTACTCAATTGCGAGATTTTAGATGTCTTACCAGGACAATACCATTTGTTTAAGTCAAGTTGGTTACTCTTGGGTGAAGACAAAAGAACAGTTGATGAGTTAACAGCACAGCTTTGCTCTCATGAAAGATAATTTAAAAGTCACGAGAAAGGCAATACAAATGAACAAGTGGCATTAATAATGTCAAAATCTGAAAAACAAAAGCAATATAAAAAAGACAAATTCAGAAGAAAACCAAGAAAAGAAGATATTTGCAATTATTGCAAAAAGAAAGGACACTGGGTAAAAGATTGTAAACAGTGGATTGCTGATGGAAGACCACCCAAGAATGGGTTAACGAAAACCAATGAAGGAAATACAGGCAGTGTAATACTGATGTCCATTGACGAAGAGGCTAAGACTGATCGAACATCTTTTTGGATTGATAGTGGAGCTACAAGACATATCATGAATTGTTTCACATACTTTATTGACTTTATGAAGTTTGATAGTCCTTGTAGCATCAAGGCTGCTGGAAAAGAAACTTTAGTTGCTCTTGGTAAAGATACAGTATGTGTCAAAACAACTATTGGTAGTAAAATCCAAAGAATTTACCTTAAAGATGTTTGGTATGTCCCTGAGATAAACAGAAATTTATTTTCTTTACTTGCTGCTCAAGATAGAAATCCGAATAGTAAATTTATTTCAACAGTTACAGAATGCTGGTTAAAGGTTAATGGTCAAGTAGTGCTTTTTGGAACTCGCAAAGTATATGGTACTTTATACAAGGCAGCTATCGAACCTATTATGCCTGATAAAATTATAGAAGTTCATGCTGCTGAAGCAGACAATTCCTTGTTAGAGTTATATCATCAGAGATGGGGACATCAAGATAAACGTCACATTAAGAACATGCTTGAGAAAGAATTAGGAATTAAAATCCCATTTGAAAGAAAATTGTGTGAACCATGCATTTTTGGCAAAGCACACCGTCTACCATTTGGCATAAGAAAGCCAGCCAGCAAGCCTGGTGAATTAATTTCAGCTGATGTCTGTGGACCTTTTGATGAATCTTTCCAGAAGAAAAGATACTTAGTTGTGTTTAATGATAGCTACACAAAGTTTCGTTATGGGTATTTTATCAAGGAAAAATCTGCTGTTGTAAATATGTTACAACACATGCTTGCACACGCTAAAATTTTAGGACATTCAGTCAAAGAATTTCTCAGCGATAATGGAGGCGAGTTTGACAATGACAAAGTGCGTGCTATTTTGCATTCTGAAGGTATAACTCAAAGACTAACAGCACCTTATTCTCCTGAACAAAATGGCTCTAGTGAAAGAGACATACGTACAATAATCGAAATGGCAAGAACATTTAAGTACTCAAATTCTGAAGCTCATTTTCCTGCAGCAATATGGGCTGAACTAGTCAACACTGCCATATATGTACTAAACAGAACTGGCAAATCATCAGTAGAAGGCATGAGTCCTTATGAGCTATGGTTTAAAAAGAAACCTCGAATTAAGCATCTTCGTATAGTAGGATCTGTGTGTTATGCCCATATTCATAAACAAAGAAGAAGGAAAATGGATAATAAGGCTACAAAAGCTTATTTAATTGGTTATGATGGAGACGAGAGATACCGACTATGGATCAAAGAAACCAATAGTATGATCTGTTCACGGGATGTTATATTTAACGAAAAGCTCACAGATTGTGAAGAAAGGGTGCAGTTACCTATTCAAGATCAAGATAGCCTAATTTCTGGCTCTGAACATCAACAAAATTCAGAAAAAGATAAGTCAGAAAAGTTTCTTTGTGAAGAAGATAATTAAGAAAAAGAATACAACAAAGAAATATCTGGAAATATATCAGAAGAACATTTTGAAAGAGAAGAATGTGAAGATATTAATTTGCAAAATAATGCACAGTCAAGATTCCTAAGAGATAGAGCTGACTTGAGAAAGCCAAAGCGTTTTGAAGATTATATAATGATAAGTGAAGCTTTTATTATTGATTCTGAAGAACCTGAATCTTATGAAGAAGCAATCAACTGTAAGCAAAGTGTTAATTGGAAAGAAGCTATGGATTCAGAGATGAAATCATTGATAGAGAATGAAACATGGAGTTTAGAAAAATTACCAAAAGATGCTAAAGTCATACCAAGCAAGTTGGTTTATAAGATCAAAAGGAATCCTGATGGATCTATTGATAAATTCAAGGCTAGACTTGTTGCCAAAGGATGTACTCAACGTTTTGGAGTTGATCAAACGTTTAGTCCAGTAACAAAGTTAGGAACTATTCGCTCAGTTTTGAGCATCGCAGCCAATGAGAAAATGCATCTTTCTCAGTTTGATGTCGGTTCAGCATTCTTATATGGAAAACTTGAAGAATCTATATACATGCAGCAACCAGAAGGATATAGTGACGGTTCGAAGAAAGTCCATATTCGAAGCGGCGTCATGTATCGGAAATTCGAATCCGATGATGGAAAAGCTTTCCAGTCGTAGCTGATACTTTTAAGATCCCGGACGTCTTTAAAGAACTACATAGTAGCCTTACAGGAGGCCACTTCGGAATAATGAAGACTTTCCAGAGTGTTCGAGAACGTTTCTACAGGAGTAATGCAAAGGATGACGTGCAAAAGTGGTTCCAATCTTGCGATGCCTGAGCGGTTTGGATAGGTACGAAGAAACGCAGCCGGAGAAAAGCTACAACGTTACAACGTAGGAGCGCTTTTTGACATCCTGGAACCTCTGTCACGAACTGTTGATGGCACAAATACATCCTCGGTTGTCATTGATTACTTCACCAAGAGGCCTGAAGCATATCCTATTCCTGACCAAGAGGCTGTCAAGGTAGCAGAGGTAATGATGCAGCATTGGATTTCCAGATTTGTAATGCATCTTCAGCTACATTCCGATGAAGGAAGAAATTTTACCTCAACTGTAATTAAACAACTCTGCAAGCTACTCGGCATCAACAAAACCCAAACGACACCTTTACAACATCATTCAGAGAGTATGGTAGAGAAGTTTAATTAGAACATCTTTAATAACCCTCCCTGGTAGTTTACAGAAAACAAACGGACTGGGACAAGAATTGACCAATGTTTTTACTGGCTTATCGCTATGCAGTCCACGAGATTACTGGCTATTCCCCATGTGAGATGCTCTTCGATCGTGACATTCGTCTGCCTTTTAATCTCTTGTTTGATCGCCCTTCGGATGCGCCTTCATCACCTGATATTGTAAGCACCTGTACGAGTATTTCTGCGAAAAATTTCAGAACTTTGAAGTGTTTTTTTTACAATAAAATGTGTTAACCTATCATCGGACCTGTGTGCATTCAATCTATTACGAACCCGCATGCACAGAACAATATTTTCTCTCTTTTAGAATACTTGCCAGGTTGCATGGATGATGTAACAAAATAATTATGTGAATATCATTGCCATCTTGGCAGTGGGAAAATGCACTGTGTACATACACCTTAGAATTTAAAATTGCTTGTATTCTTGTATTTGCTGACGCAGCTACTGAGTGACTGATGTGTTTTAATTCAGCTTTTACGTCCATCGCCAAGTGCATGATGCTACTGTAGAACAATAATCCTGGATAAAAGATATTATTTGTATACGAGTCGCTTCATTTCGGAGTCAGATACCTGGAATTATCAGTACAGGTTACCAGTAACTAACGAACTGACAATTTTTTCCGCCTAGTTGGCGGCGATCAAATTCGAAGATAACAAACAAAAATAGCAGCATACATTTTTTGAATTTCCCTTTCATTGATGTTTATATTTTACATAAAATGAGCCGCAAAATTCTCTTCCTGTGCACTTATTGTCACCAGCTCCTCGGGAAGATATATCATTTGCTCAACTAAAATTGGTTTAGTCCTTCTACAAACTACACAAATGTGCACAATTTGTCGTGCCAATTTCTGACCTCTTAGTGGCCAAAACCTTTGTTTGGCACAATTCAACAATGCTCGTGGACCTACATGCAGATATTTTTTATGATAATGTTCCATTACTAATTTCGCAAACTGATGATTAGCTGGCAGAGTAATGTGATGCCTATGTGTGAAGTTTGAATTATCGTCTTACAAAGGCCCCCGCCTACTCTTAGAAACTGATTTTAATCAAAAAATGGATTCAATGATTTCAAACAATCTTTACCTGAGATGTCCTTTTCAGGTTTTTAATATTCTCCAAAAATATCTTACTTTGAGTTACCTTAATTAGGTACAACTCTGACTCATCGATTGATTTCCTCCAATGATAAAATTCCCCTTCTTTTTTCTTGGTTTGGACGGTTATAAATAAACCTGAAAATATAACTTAAAATATTCAATAATTTAGTATAGCTATTTGTAATAGTTAGAGTATTCTAAAACAGATTATTAGTTGTTAATTGTTTAACTAGAATGTTTTGTAAATGAGTTGAACTAAAGTCAAGTTGAGGGTCATTATTCACTGAAGCAGTTTGATTGGATAGCTGCTTTAGATCCTTGCGGTCATCTAAGTCTGACTGAGACATTATTATATACGAATCAACTACTTCTGTTCTTAATGACGATCCATTACCCGGAAGTTTAAATCGTTCAATTTAATCTGGACTGACACCTCTGGAAATCAAGTCAGCTGGATTTTCTTCTGATCTCACATATCTCCATTGTAACTCGTGTGTTGCTGAATTTCGGCAATTCGGTTAGCTACAAATATTTTGAGCTAACCTAACACAGGTGAAGACTTCCGAATCCACGGAAGAACTACAGATGAGTTACATCACATGTATATTTTATCTGATTTCAATTTAAGTGACTTTAGCACCATATTTATTAACTGCGATAGTAACACTGCACCATACACTTCAAGTCTCGAAATAGAAACTGATTTTAACGACGAAACTCAATTTACTACACAAAAGAACTACTGAACTGGAGCCCGATTGAGATAGATATTTGACATAAATGCATGCTAAGCCAATTCTGAAGCATCAGAAAATCCATGCAATTCAATTTTAACAGCTTGCTAGAAAAAAATTTTCGATTAATAATTATAGCAATAATTTTAGGCATCGACATGATGAAATTCTTTCAGAAAATTCCCTTTCGGGAAGCACATTATTCTAGCCAAGTTTTCTCAATCATTCTAGCTATAGCTTCTGCATAAGAATTTTTACTTTCGTAATACCTGGTCCAATTAAATGAGTGGATCAAATATTCGAGCGACATCTGATAAAATCGGTCTCTTGGTATAGTAATCATGGAAATTTGTAGTTACATTGAATGTGAAAGAGTCTGAATCTAGATTCCATAAAAATACCTCACACCTTAAGTTTCATTTCACTGGAGAACGAATAATCTTCAGCCTTTGTATTAATACTAATCAATAATTACATGTGATTAGCGAACTATTTGTGAAAATTTATGCCTCTTCGACTTAAGAGATTAACTAACTGAATTTGCAGTGCTTTAGTTTTTTTTTTTTTTAAATTCTTCTGCTCCCGACAGAACATCATCCATATAAAAATCCTGAAATGTGACAGAAAAAGCTAATGTAAATTTCTTTCCTTCATTTTCAACTAAATGATATAAGAATCTAGCAAGGAAAGGAGTACTAGTAGTGGCATATGTTGATACATCTTGATTTCTTCCTGGGCAGTTTCCTACCAAAGATTTCGTTAATGTTTTCTCTGAAAAACTCAGGATCTATTACAAATTTGACGGTATACTTTTTTCTATATCAGCAATGAACGCGAAAGCGCATTTCCTGAATCGTATCATAATGGAAGGCAAATCTTCTTGCACTATGCCTCCATTCAGTAACAATAGTATCATAATGAAAGGCAAATCTTGCGCTATGCCTCCAGTCAGTAACTGCTCATTTAAAGATGGCTTCGCAGAAGCGTCAAATACAACTCACAGTTTTGTCGAACTTTTGTCTGGACGATATATTCTATGATGCTGAATATAATACGATGGTTCCAAATTTAAATCTTCGTGTACTTCTACCATGTAATCTAGTTTCGTATTCCTGCAGAAAATCCTCATACAAGGATAGTAATTTTGGTTCCATAAGCAGTTTGCTCCATAACTAATTTTAATCTCCTTAACACAGTAGCTTTAGAATTTCCTAGAAATAAATGTTCTTCACTTTTTATAGGCATCTGGGCAACATACCTTCCATTCTTATTTCTAGAATGTATTCTTAAGAAATGATTTTTGCATAATAATTCTTCCGGAATCTTAACAGGATTATCTTCTTTTATACTTACTACTTACAAAAAGTTCTTTATGCTCTGATTCAAATTGTCCAATTCTTGAATTAACCCTCAATCTTCTTGTTTCGGACTGATATCAATTTTTCCGCTGATAATATAGCCAAATACTGAATTTTTAAGTTTAATATCAGAGTTTTTCAGAGAAATGCTTTCGCATTTTAATAAATCGAAAAAAAATTCAGCACCTATTAGTAGATCAATATTCCGTGACGTGTAAAATTCAGAATCAGCAAATTGTACAGAATTCAGATTTTCTAAGGATGTAATATCCAGTTTATGGGTAGGTGTAATATTATTTATTTTAGGCATTACTAAAAATTCTAAGTTTCTATAATAATTCTTTTTTATTACGGATATTGGCGTTAAATTTTTGTTTTATATTGAAAGTTCTATCATTCAAGCAGAAAACTGAAATGTTAATTTTCTCGTGATCTAAGTGAAGTCTGGTTGAACATTCCACAGTCATAAAGCTGCACATTGAAGAGCTATCAGTGATTGCTCTGCAAGCACAAGGTTCACCATCTCATCTCCCTAATGTAAATTACAGCTGTCATCAGCACAACGGTCTCAAAAATCTTTCGGGCGTAGAAGGTTATAAGCGAGGACATCTGAGAAGCTACTTCTGGTCAAGGGGGATCTGAGGCAGAGAGATCCTTCCAAATTTTTTTATGGTCTTTGATGACAGGTATTTTCCACTGAGAAAAATGCAACAGGCTATGATGGCATGAATTGCATAAAATGCACAAACTATTTGATGTAAATTCTGTCACTTCATCCGATGGTTTAAGGCAATTAATACAAAGATCAAAAATTTTTTTAGTCTAAAAACATTTAAATTTTAAAATTCATCACACATATAAATTTGATGCATCGAGTTACATAGTTTACAATTGTACAAAGTTCATTTTGAATGAATTAGAAATAACTTTGCTTTGAGTGAAAGGCTTCAAATTTGAATTGGTAATTTGTGTTTTTGAGCACCTGACATCTTTTCTCAAGAAATGCGATGTAGTCCGTTTGGGTATGAGGCTCAGAAGTATTTAAACTCATTTCAAATAATTTATGAGTTTCTTTATTTAATCTGGGGAGAATTAAATTTATCAGTACGAGATCCGAAAATGTGCGCCTTTCATTGCTCCAGTGCTTAAGATCTGTAATATTTTCAGAAGTGTTATACAGTAACTTTCTGAGCTGGATTTCCAATTCATGATTTATTTTTTCCATGTTTATAATGGCGTTAATATGTCTATCAATAAATGACTGTTCATTTTCAAAGCGATGTTCTAATGCTTTATATAATGATTGAAAGGATTCATCTTCTGTTTCAGAGTGTTTTGCTATACTTCACAGTGATAATTTCAAATAATAAAGCTTTTCAGACTCCGAAAGTGAGAATTGTTAGAAATTATGCTATTAAATTGAATTTTAAAATTGTTCCAATCTTCATATTGGCAAGAAAATGTTGGCAAAGGTATTACCTGGTAATTTAATGCTACTCCCAGCATTCTATTTTTTTTTTTAATGGCCAGGCGTTTTATTTAATAGCCTTGCACCACTACAAGGGCCGGAAGTGGTGGCCTATCCATTATGGGAGCACCTAATAGATGGCCACTATTGCCTCCTATAAAGGGGACAGACAGTTGGAACCATGCCTTCTCTGGGATTTAAATACAGGCCCATTGCTATGGCAGTCAGGGTCACTAACCACTATACCGGATGGGCGACACTCCCAGCATCCTTAAAATAGTTAAATAATTCTGACTTTCGATTATCGGTTGGTGTCTTACAAAAGTTCTTAACAGCCTATATGCTCACGTTTTCAAAAGAATTCTTCTTTTTTTTATACTGTTCTGGTATATTAATTTCATCTTCCAAACTATCAATTGCAAAAAATTTTCGATTTCGCTATCTACTAAATATAAGTCTTGCTCTTTAAGCATTAACCAAGCAAGTAGTTCTTCAATAATGTTACTGTTTAGATTTCAATTTTCAGTTCCAATTTAGAGTTTATCTACCTTTGCAGTAACAGTTCGCAAAGATGCTCTTTTTTCTTTATTTTCTCTATTCCCATACTGAATAGTCAAAGAAACAAATATTCAGACAGTTTGAAATTTAAAGCGATATGTAAACCACATAAATTCTATGGTTTGAATTCTTAAATTATACAGTTCTTAATTGAAAGTAGTAGAACCAAAGTTCACATTTTCCTCAGGGTAACGACGGACTGATTACCATATACAGTATCCAACAAAAAAGTTATAAACAAATCTTCATGAGCCAATTCCAAGCTCCGCCTTGATGGACCAAAAATGTTTTGTTAATTGCATACTGCATTATAGAACAAGGTGATAATGTCTTTCGTAGTTTTATTTAAAAATACAATAATAATATATACGGTACATTAGAATCAAAGTTCTTGTCAACGGATACCAATGCAGTTTGGTGCCAGCAACTAATGAACTGATACTTTTTCCTGCCTAGTTGGCGTTGTTTGAATCCAAAGTGCAAGGTCACCAAGTTTGGCACAATTGCCGTTTTTACATGTGCAGCAACTCGCACCAGTTATTTGAAAATGATTTTGAACTTAACACATGAGAAATATCTTCTTGCTTTTTGATGTTTCATCACAAGACATGAATTACGCAAAGTTGTAACCAGCAATAATAGACATACTTTTAAACGAGTAGAATATGATCATCAAAGATTATGGAATTCAGTTACAGATGAACAGATTGTGAATTATTATAGTAGAAAAGGGACTAAATTTAAATATATAATAGAAAAGGCTGTTTGGTGGGGAAGATTTTGGGAGAAGCTACAAATAAAAATTTGTATGAGGAAAACTACAGGAAAGGCTTTATTATGGCATGAAGAACTATAAACTACAATAACAGAAACTGAAGCTATCATTAATTTTCAGTTAATAACTTGTGTGCATAATGATCCTTTAGAACCATCTCCTCATTTTTTAGTAGGTAAAAGGCTGACATCTGTATCTATTCTAGCTAGATCTATCTAAAAAATTAGCTGCATCAAAAATGACATACTGAAATGGTACCTACATCACCATGGTCAACTGAATAATTTTTGGACCAAAGAATATCTACTACAATTAAAAGGTGCTCATTGTGTAACGTCTATCTATATGGAACATAAACTGAAAACTGATGTCATGTTAATACAAGACGACAAGTTGCTTTGCCATATGTGGTGGAAGAGGTAGAGAAAAAGGTTGTCAACAGAAATTTTTTCGTTTTCAATAAACTCTCTGCCACTGTCTTCACTATCGGAAGTGGTATTTTCTGGCTCTAGAACCATACTACAGATTTCACCGTCCATTAATTGATTGATGATTGGGCGTAATCTTTTTGACATAATCAAAAGTTCAAGCTTAATTTTTATAAAATTGCTCTAACAGTCTGCAAAAAATAATAAGCCGGATCCAATTAGAAGATTAAGGAACAGTGCAATCTGCAACATTAACTGAAATGCCTTAGAATCAGTAAAGATAATTTTAGCCTAGCTTATACTGTCCGTTATACATTAAATGCACATGCATAAAGCATACAAAAAAAAAAGTTTGTGGCTTTGAGGTCCGGATTATAGATTATTCCGGATAATGGACATCTAGATTATGGACTTTGTACTGTATAAACACCAAATATACACCATATATATTGAATTATCAGTACAGATGATAAACATCCTGGGAGTGTAATTTAACAACTGCCCCCCCCAGACAGCTTCACTATAATCAAAATGATTTTCTAAAATATATAAAGCTCTTGGTTTATCAATCGACAAACTTTTTTTAACCATAATGAAGATACTAATTCATAAGTCAAACAACAAAAATCAGCGTTATATTTACAAAATTTTCACAGGACTAGTTTCGATGGTTTTACCGAACCACCATCCTTAGCTGCAAAACCTCAAATGGAATCGAAATTTTTTCGTTTTCAATAAACTCTCTGTAACTGTCTTCACTACCGGAAGTAATATTTTCTGGCTCTAGAACCATACTACAGATTTTGCTGTCCATTAATTGATTGATGATTGGGCGTAATTTTTTTGACATAATCGAAAGTTCAAGCTTAATTTTTATAAAATTGCTCTAACAGTCTGCAAAAAACAATAAGCCAGATTCAATTAGAAGATTAAGGAACAGTGCAATCTGCAACATTAACTGAAATGCCTTATTTGCGGTTTTGCAGCTGAGGATGGTGGTTCGGTAAAACCATCAAAACTAGTCCTGTGAAAATTTTGTAAATATAACGCTGATTTTTGTTGTTTGACTTATGAATTAGTAATTATTCGGCGTGTTATTGTGTCTTAATCATAATGAAGATGTTTTATATATGATTTTTAGGTAAGAGGCTAAAAAGCAAATTAGACATTTGTATGGAAAGAAAAAAATGAGATTATTGGTGTTTAAAAATTCCAAATGGAAGACTAAAGTGAATTATTATAGTACTTGTACTAATGAACTTACAACACATACTCGTAACTTTTCTGTACATTATCCCATCTAGGAAAAAATTAGCAACAAATTTTAGTACATAAAAATATATACAACTCTGATATAGATGAATTTAAGAGTAATTTTCAAAATGGTGTAAGGAATGGCAATTTATATGAGTATCACAATGTTACAATTTTTCATTTAAGTACACATTTAATGCCACTTTTTCTGATAAATAAATTCTAGTTCTGTAAATTTAAAATTATTCAATATTTCTCATAATTTGTTATATATAATAATAATAATATTTAACATTTTTAAAATGTCATTTTTTTTTAGTAAAAGAAAATTTAAATAATGTAAGGGGTTTTTCTCCAATCTAAGGAAAAAGAAGTTCAACAAAGTTCAATAAAAAAATATTTCTTTTCACTTCTTAAGTCTATATACAAAATAAAAATTATACAGTTCATTTTTTCTTCTTCTGTGATTTCTTTTTTCTTTTACCTACAAACAGAATTAATAAAAATTTATAAATTATTAAAAAAATAAAATTATTTTCATTTTTTTCTTTTTAATATATTTTTCAAAATTAATTTCACTGTAAATTAAGCTACTCATAAGTTCAATATGACTAAAGTTGCTGCATAGTAACAGCAAATATAGCTATTAAATCCATGAATTCAGATTTCTAGCTACAGTTTCAATCACTGTTATTCGATTCATGCATATAGGATGCAGCTACCTTCAGTAACAGCAGGCGTGTAGCCAGGGTGGGGGTACCCTGGCAGCTCGGGCACCCTCCAGCTTTACCAGTACGTATACTGAAAAAAGTGCTAATTAATTTTCAATAGATAAGACTCAAGTTTTTAAATGCTTTCCAGCTTCCCCAAAAAATTCATGTGATTAATGCGGACCGAATGAATGGAACGAAGTCTACGATTTTCCATTTAGAAGTAAGATCAGGAAAAGTCATCCTTCCTCAGCAAACAAGTGGTGGGAAAATATTTCGAAGGTTAGGTGATACTTTCAAGTCGTAAAACTTTTGTTCTCTTACAGTTTTGACTACCCTTCCAGTTTTAAATACACGGATAGTTCATTTACTGCCAAGTAGTTTATTTTATTTTATTATTAGCCCAAAGAGGTAAATTGCCCAGAAGGGCTATTAATTTCATTTTGGCACTTTGCGTTGGTTCGCTATAAACGGCATGTTGCTTTTCAAATTGTTAAAATATTACATTAATTAAAATATTACCAAAATATTACAGTCCAGCATTATATTTAAAGAAATTAAATAATGAAGAATCTGTGAATGTACTTGTATGTATGCTTCTCGCATTGTGAAAAAATAAAGGTATTTAAAGACATCAAATTTTGAGGAACGTATGCCTTCATTTGAATATGAGCATCTGAAAGCCCCTATTTGGAGTTTAGAATTTGTTTTATTACCTATTTCATATTTTGTAAAACGTTAATGAATTTTTGATTTAACAAACTCATCGATTTCAAGGGAAATTCTAAAGATATGCTCTTTTTAATTTATTTTGTGGTATTGCTGTTGAATTTTATGGTGTAAGTGTGAAGAACATGATATTTAATAAATAAAGGTAACACATAAAACGTTAAAAAAAGGCCCTTTTGGGTGTAATATAAAATCTGAAAACTTTCACATTTAATTATTTTGTGTGCATCTGTGTTTGGAACAAATAATCAGATAATTTTTCAATTAAAAGGAAGCATAAAACAAGAGAATTTAAATAGAATGAAAAAGGTACGTAGCCCATTAGTGGGCAAAATGCTGAATAGTGGTAGTTTGACGTGGGTTAGAATATCAGGGAATGAGCTTTTATTGTTTTTCTCGTTTATAAGTTTTAAATACAATCCAGTTTCCCTTAGAAAGTCCTCCACAAATGGAATTGCATCCCTTCCCATAGACAGATAACCTTTGCATGCTTTTCCGTACTGATTTAAATAAACAGTAGCAAGTCTATATGAAATACTAATTATAATGATAAAAAATTGATATAATTGTAAGATCATATACATCATCGACATTAAGCCGAAACAACGAATCAACAACATCCCTTTCCAAGGGAAATAATTTTATTAGCATGGGCTTTTTTTTGCAAAAATCAATGTTCTACGCTATAGTTCTAACATGTTTAGAAAGAACAAATACATTTTACTTTTTGATCATAATAGTAATGCAAAACAGAAAAATAACATAAACAATATTAATATTAATGACTATCACTATTATCCTTGGGTGGGAATATGAAAATATTGTTCATTTTTTTTCTGGTTCATTTACATCAAAAAATTAGATTCACGGCCTAAAATTTTAAAGTGATAGTTATTCATTTTTAAATTCTATAGTGTAGAACATCGATTTTTGCAAATTTCTTAAAATTGGTTCTTTTTTTTTTTTTCCAGCTTTAAAGCTTCTATTGCTTTTTACGCAAAAAAGTAAAAATAACACAAAACCTTGGCACATACTCTTTGCTCTCTTCCTGTGAAGAATAAAGGCGTGTCGATGAATAGAACCGAGGCATTTTACTAAACTGCAGAAATCCCTATTAGAAGGTCCAATTAGCTCTTAGGGATAAACTATGAGGGATCTGGCCAATTTGATCAACAGAAAGTTAAAAGTAACGGATCATATCTAAACTTTTTGAAAGTTACTATGTTTTTCCTACAAATTTTGTTGTGTGTTGTGTTACCAGAAATAATGCTTTATCTTGTATTGAGTTAATATAAATCACTTAATATGGAAAAAGAAAGCATACATTAAGAAAAATGTGTTAACAAATTGAGTTTCTTTTCTCCAAATAACGAAGTGAACTCTACCAGAAGCATTTCTGTTGTGGAATAAGGTAAACAGTCTTTCCCCTTCAATTGAATATTCTGGCTATTATATAATTAAAACTATTATAATAATAGATATGATTATAATAAATAAAATGAATGTTTAATGAATTCAATATTCATGCAGTATGTGCTTTTGTGTGTTTAAATGCATTTATCTACACTGAAAATTTCGGTAAGTGGTAAAATTTTTCAATCTTTAATTACCTGCAGTTATGAACTGTATTCCAAACATTAGTTTAATTTGCAATAATCTTAATTTTATTTAACTATACTATTCAGAGATATCATACACATAGTTAATGCTTCCAAGTCGCACAGTTAGAAGAAATAATTATCACAATGAAATTATTTCTTTAATGTATGGTATTAAATGACTGAAAGTTATTTTAATTCTTATTTGAAGTTTTTCTTCCAAGAGCAACACTGATCACAAAGGAATGACTAGATTAAAATTTGCTACTAATGTCTTAACTTCACAGATTTTATAGAGCTGTAAAAGGAAAATGTCTTATCTGTATGCTGTGACATATTCCTTGCTCCTACATAAAAGAATTAAATTATTTAATCTTTTATGCTATATTAAGAATTCTACAGAATGTGAGAATCATTCATTTAGTGACAGGAGAAAAAGTACAACGGTCTCTTTCTAACTCTTTTACATTGAAGAATCAACTATAAATATGTTAACTTGTGCTGCTTCTGTCTATTAAAAATACTGAGTCAATATGTAATTTGACTTATTGCTTATGAAAAAGTTTAAATGTGAGCAAGCATATGTAAAGTGTTATTGAAGCTTTCATAAAATTCTAATCCATAAACAAATAAACTCAGAATTAAAATAAAAGTTTAGAAATAATTTTATACTTGTTAAGTTAGAATATAGCGCCACCTATTGGATAGGGAGAGAAACTCTCACTTGGCCATCTGGATTCGGCTAAGCAACATGCCAGAGCATGTATTAGATCTGAATAGTTAATTACTGTAAATAAATTAGTTAGTTCTTTTGCTATACAGTCCACTTATTAGTTTAGAATCATAGTACATGGTCAGCAGAACCGGAGAAATGAACAGCATGCTGGCATTAGATAGAAATAAAACTTCGTTAAAAGCGAAACTAACTAGGTTAGAAAATGTAGTGAAGGCGTATGATGATAGTTCGAATAAGAACAAAATTCAAATAAAGTATAGATCGCTACAAAGCATTCAAATGGATATTAGAAACTTGAGGATTAGATATATCGAAAGCGTTGATGAAAAAGATGTCACAGTTATTGATGAAGAAATCGCCGAAATGGAAGATAGAACTGAAGTTCTGGAGGAAAGAATTATGGAAATTCTATCATCTATCGCACATTCTGAAAATGAAAATGATTGTAATAAATTTGATCCTAAAGTACAAATACGTTTGCCAGAATTACCAATTCCTAAGTTTTCTGGTAAATATACCGAATGGAATAATTTTAAGCTTCAATTCGAAAACATCATAGCGAATAACACTCAACTTACAGAAGTTCAGAAACTCTACTATTTAAAGGCTGCATTAACAGATGAAGCAAAAAATCTTGAAACTGTTGATGATACTATTAATTCTCTATTTAAAGCTCTTCAAGATAGGTATGAAAATGAAAGAATATTAGTTGAGACGCATATAAAGTCAATAATGGATTTAAGTACTTTAACATTTGAATCGTCTAAAGGAATAAGATATGTAATAGATAATGTTACTAAAAACGTTAGGACTTTGAATGTTTTAAAATATGAGAAAAATAATTTATCGGATATTCTGTTATTAAATATCGTACTTCAGAAAATAAATTTCGAAACGCGCAAACAATTTGAACTAAGCATTAATGCTACGGAAGTTCCTACGTTTGATGAATTAATTTCGTTTTTAGAGAAAAGATGTCAGTTATTGGATAACATTAACCGTAGTATTAATAAAATGAAATATCCGTTAGAAAAAAGTTCGAAATCAAAGGCTCTGATGGTTAAAACCGATAGTGTTTCGATTTGTGTTATATGTAAAAATAATAATCATCCACTGCATAAATGTGATTCATTTTTAAAATTAAATCCAAATCAAAGATATGAAATAGTTAAAAGACATAAATTGTGTCTAAACTGTCTCAGTAACGAACATTTAATTGCAAATTACAATTCTAAGTTCAGGTGTTCGGAATGCCATAAAAAACACCATTCATTAATACATCGCCTGCTCAGAAATGGCGCCATCCAACATAAGTTAGACAAAACAAAAACGGAATCAGGGAGTGACGAAATTATAAACAAGAACGCAGATGTCTCTAATAAATATCAATCAAGTTGTCTTTTGACACGCAGAAAAACGACTTATTGGCGACTGCAATAATATATATTTGCAATTCCGAAGGAAAAAGAATCCCAGTTCGCGCAATACTTGATAACGGCAGCATAAGTTGTTTCTTGTGTGAAGGAGTTGCTAATTTGTTAAATTTAAAGAAGGAAAGAATTTTTGCATCTGTATCCGGAATTAATGAGAACGTTATAAATATTAATTATCAACTAGATGTACAGATTTCGAAAAAGGATTTAACATATGTAAGATCAGTTAATTGCTTGGTTATTTCTAAAATAACCAGTGTAACTCCATCAAGGAGTTTAGATGTACAGTCATTAAATATTCCCATTGATACTGAATTGGCGGATCCGCAATTTGGAACACCTAACAAAATAGATATGTTATTAGAGGCCGAATTGTTCTTTGAGATTTTAAAACAAGGAAAATTTCAATTAGAAAATCAACCGTTGATATTCCAAGAAACAGTTTTTTGGATATATCGCGTCTGGTGAGTCCAAAAGTGTAAATTATTGTGGTTTAGTTCTAAATAGTGAAGAAAGAGTTGAAGAAATTTTGCAAAGATTTTGGGAAGTTGAATCCATTGAAAATATCGAGGATGCTTTGAGTGAAGAAGAAAAATACTGTGAAGAACATTTCAAGCGTACTCACTATAGACAAAATCATGGAAGATATGTAGTTCAGTTACCCATAAGGGAAGGCGTAGAATTAGGAGAATCGAAAACGCTGGCTGAGAAAAGATTGCATCAAGTGTGGAATCGACTTGAAAGTGATTCGAATATGAAAACATTATATAAGAATTTTATTAAAGAATATAAGGATCTAAATCACATGGAAGAAGTTCAAGAAATTGAAACATCGACTTGCAGTTATCTTAGTCATCATGGAGCTTATCGGCCAGAGAAAGCCTCTACCAAGCTTCGCGTTGTGTTTAATGCATCCGCGGTTACTAGCAATGGAAAGTCACTGAACTCAATATTAATGAAAGGGAGAATACCTCAAGAAGATTTATTTTCTATTATTATTAGATTTCGAAAATACAACTATGCATTAAGAGCTGATGTTCAGAAGATGTACAGACAAATACTTATTGAACCATCTCAACAAAACCTGCAGTTGATCTTGTGGAAGGAATCAGTTGGTAGTCCTGTGCAGACTTACCGTCTAAGGACTGTAACATACGGAACAGCAAGTGCACCATTCCTTGCAACAAGGGTCCTGAAGCAGTTAGCAATGGATGAAGCGACAGACTTTCCTCATGCCTCAAGAGCCATACTGAAGGACTGTTACATGGACGACATTATTACTGGAGCTAATACGATGCAAGAAGCCAAGGAGTTGCAGACACAGTTGACCTGTCTTCTAGAACGTGGTGGAATGCAGTTACACAAATGGTGTTCAAACAATCCAGAATTATTGAAGAATAAAGAAAGTGCTACTCAGGATTACTCCTTTCAAGTTACCAGTAAGCCTTAGATTACAAAAGCCTTAGGAATGTCATGGAATACGTCTACAGACTGTTTTTCTTACGATTTAAAGGTACTTGACATTGAAGAAACTAGAACGAAAAGAGATGTCTTATCAATGATAGGTCGCCTCTTTGATCCGTTAGGTTTAATTGGACCTGTTACAACAAAAGCTAAAATATTCTACAAAACCTCTGGCTTCTAAAATTAAATTGGAATACACCTCTAACTAAAAATTACTCTGAAGAATGGAAGGCATTTCTGCATAGTCTAAAAATAGTCAATGATTATCGCATCTCCAGATTTGTTCTAACCAATACACCTCTAACTAAAAATTACTCTGAAGAATGGAAGGCATTTCTGCATAGTCTAAAAATAGTCAATGATTATCGCATCTCCAGATTTGTTCTAACCAAAGGATTACAACAAATAGAAATTATAGGATTCTGTGATAATTTAATAGGTTCTCTAACAGTTAAAGAATTGGATGACGCTGAGAAAATCATGATCAGGTATGTACAGTTCCAACATTTTAGAAAGGATATTTTATCTTTAAAAAATAAGAATTGTGTTTCTTCCAAAAGTAAGTTAAAATTTTTATGTCCATTTTTTAGATAATGATTCTCTTCTGAGAGTAGGAGGCAGACTTGCCAATAGTAATCTTAATTACAACCAAAAGTTTCCTTATATAATGCCAAAAGATAATATTATATAATGCCAAAATGCGCGTCGCGGCGCGCAATGAACTGGAAGTTGATCTGTCAACACTATCGTTATCTTCAGGGCAGATGTTTTTATTTTAGTCGGCTTATAATTCCTTACTAAATGTAGTATTTAATTTCGATGTACTCCGTCTTTGATATGATTTAAATCAAATTCCTCGTCATTATAAATATCACGAATACAAATCACATAGTTTTCTGGTTGCAATTTTCTAATTTCGGCTATAAGTAAGGTATGCTTTACGCATCCGCGCGTTAAAAGAAATGTTTAATAAAGTAAACAAATAAATATTAGGCTTCTTTTTTGGTAAATTTGGATACCCTTTAGATCATAATTGCTCATTATTTTATAAATTACGATTTCATATTTTTAGTTTTATAATTTCTGCATGCCATCTTACCAGATTTAAACTGATGATCTATAATCCGGAAAAATCGATAATCCGGAATCGCCGAAGTCCCGACGAGTCCGGATTAAAGACTTTTGACTGTACTATTTATTAAGGGGAAAATATGTGTTCCATTTTCTGTTTTAGAAACAAATTAAATCCATGGAATCCTATAAAGGTAATCGGTATTTTTGAGAACGATGAATATTTACTTAGCAGATCAAAATTGTCTACAATAAAAGATTATCGTTTTAAAAAAACAACTCGCAGTATTTAATGCATTCAAATTTCACAAAGATAAAATAGTTGAATGATACAGATAAAATAATTAAATTTTATATTTCAATAATATATTCCAATAAATCGTTTAAATGAAAATTGCTAATAGAAAAATTGTAAATGCCTCAGGATATTGACTAGAACATAAAAAGCACAAAATCGTATTCTGTAACTTAGCAGTCGTTTAACTCTTATCTTGCAGATGAAGCATTGCCTGAAATCCATTTTTTCAAATTAAAAATATTATTACTTATATTGAGATAAAAACTGTGAAATGAATCTATCATACAATAAGTTTTAAACAGTGTTTTCAGTATTCTTATGCTGTTATGAATACATTTGCTCTTCTCTGAATTATGATTAAATGGCTAAGTTTAAATATAAGTCTATTTGTACTTTATAGTTTCTTACGTTTTAGTGGCTAATAAATTTGCATTTTTGGTTACATTAAACTCATATAATCGAGTCTCCCTATATGATTTAGGTTGACGAAAATAATATTAGAGCTTTGCTGGACAAGATGAGCCATGCAGTATAAGGCATACCAGTATTTTTATCAGAGCTTTTTGTATATAATTGAAGCCCTAGGGCACATTGTGTGTTTAACCAAACCAGATGCTTATGTGCATAATCAGTGAAATGCGCAATGTAAGCATGATGCTATGATACTGCTGAATTCAATCATTTCATCTGATTTCATTGTAACAGCATATCATTATCTATCTCGTTTAAAAGGAATTACAGTTAAACTTTAGGGACGACCTGTTGATACTGTGGAAGCCTATAACATTGTCCAGGAAATAATTGAGTTTATATTTCTGAGCGAGAAAATGTAGATAAGAGTTTTGAAAGTATATTTGTTCATGGTGGACAAATTTGTAAACAATTAGATGTAGAGTTTCAAATACCACTCATCATTTGAAAGCAAGTCTATCAAAATAATGCTCATTGGGATTAGTGTTTAATACTTGACTTAATAAATACCGATCTTTACTTGATTATCTCATTTTCCATTAAAAATCTCAATTTTCAAATTTAGAAAAGAATGAATCATCCCTGTTTTGCATACAACTATCAGTTTGCGCTGATCGTGTAAATGAAATTGCTGTAAATGAATTGAAGGGTACATTAAAGATGATTTAACCTCATCGGAACTTCTAAAAGAAGCGACGAAACGTTGGCGATGGTATTATATGTCTATTCCCAAAGCAAAGCTTACAGACACACCAGTTTTGGCTTTAAAAGCTTCGAATAAAATCTTTTTACCAAATGCTGATGTGCTTTTGCACAGAGCAGCTGCTGATAACATCTTGCGAATGTGAACGTTCCCGAAGTGCTTTAAAATGGTTAGAAAATTATAATAGACATACTATGATGGAGATCGCAGAAATTCTTTGGCATTAATGCACATTCATTATAGCAAAGAAATATCAAATGACAAAGTTATTGATATATTTGCCAGTTTACAGCCATGTAAAATGAAATTCAGAAATATTTTAATTGCGGAACCAAAATGAAAGGACAGAAAAATGTTTGCTTTTTTAAAATTTTTATTTGCAAGTTAATTTCATGTCCAAAATAAATGATTATTTACAACTTTGATGGATTTAATTCAATATCTTTATTATTTATAATTATACAGAATAGAAATATGGATTTTATACATTTATTTATCTTTATAGTTGTATTATGAAACCAAAGTAAGATGAATTTCAAAATTCTTTTAATATTTTAATAATAATTTTTAATTAATCAAAAAATATTGAGTTAGGCATTTAATATGTTTGTAAGGTAATAATTTTAAATATGATAATTAAATGCAATATATCCATAATTATGTTATATAATTTTATTTATATTACGATAACTGCCATTAACATAATATATTAATCACAGAAAAATTACCTATATACTGTAATAGGTAAAACAATAACAATGATACATGCTCGGTTTCCAGAATTCTGGATTCTCCATTGAATGTTGCATCCACAAACCAGGGGGTGCAAATGGGAAGAGCCATAAATTCTAGCACTCTGAACCTTATTCTGTGATCTTAACTAATGTTTAATAACATACATTTCAACTGCTGCTTTTCCCTGAGTGTTTTCCCTTCCCAATAACATCACTTGACAACAGCTGATCATAGCTTAAATTTAATCAATTGATATGTTGCAAAAACAAAAATATCATAAAAATCAAGATCTTCATTCTACTTCAACTTATATTTAATAAAAATTCATGAAAAATGGTAAACTGCATGCACTTTTTAATAACAGTCTGAATTTTTTTTTTTTTTTTTTGGATATATCACCGTAAACTGTTAAGAAATGGGGAACAAGATATTTTTGGTTATAGACTTGGAGAAAGCTACAATGGACTGCTGATGGTTCTTTGCATTGTAATAACTTGGAGAGGATGTATTGTGTGATTAGAAAGACGTCATTTACAGACAGACATAGCCATAAATTCAGCACGTAACTTTATTCCTTGATAACAAATTCTTAGGACACATATTCTTTTTCATTGCACATCATTACTATGCACCTCACAATTTTATACAGATTATATTTTTAGAACAATGGGCAGTACCTAGCACAGGCTAAGCAAGTGAAGTAGCATCTTAACAGGAGGAGAGCAAAACACAAAAGTGCAATCCAATATGGCAGCCTATTTTAAAAGAAAAATTCAATTCTCAAACTTTTGATTTCAAGTTCCGAATTAGTTATGTCAAAGTTTCAATTTAGATTCAGCATTAGTTGTGTCATCAGCAATAGTACATCATATGTATGGGTTGATCTAAAAATGATGTAATCAAGAGAAATTTTGATGCATCGTAGATGCTAGGAGAGGGGTATAGAAAAATCTGAAGATATATATATAAAGATGTAAGTAATTTATTAGATATTTTTTTATTTTATATTTTACATACATACCAGTATTTTCTTCTGAATCTGAGTCAGAAGATGTGGATGAAGAGAATGATGATGAGGAGGAGGAGGATGAAGAGGAAGAGTCTGAGGAAGATGTTTTTTCAGATGGTTCAACAACGGGTACTAGAGGTAATGGATTTTTTGGTAAGTTTTTCAAGTGTTCCCGTAACTCATCACTGGAAAAAAAAAAAAAAAAAAAAAGGTGGAATGAATAATACACACCTAAATGCTTTTTCAAGTACCTCCTATTTACATAACTGTAAATAACTGTTAAGCAAAAAGGATGACAGGCTACACAGGAGTATACAAACAACATAACTATTTTATGATTTTTGATACAATATGATAAATTAACTACTACAGTCAAAAGTTGTTAATCCAGACTCGTCGGGGCTTCGGCAATTCCGGATTATCGATTTTTCCGGATTATAGATCATCAGCTTAAATCTGGTAGGATGGCATGCAGAAATTATAAAATTAAAAATATGAAACCATAATTTATGAAATAAAGAACAATTATGATATAAAAGGTATCAAAATTAAAAAAAAAAAAAAAAAAAAAAAAAATTATTTGTTTACTTTGTTAAACATTTCTTTCAATGTAAGTTGTTTAAGTTGCTTCGTTTTTCATGTGATAATACATTCTCTTTAATTCTATAAACAGACATAATTTCTTGTTCAGTTACAAAGTTCCACTGTTCAAGTCCTATAATTGCTGTGTCGAGAATACCGACAAATTTGTCAATCGAAATTTTTTCGTTTTCTATAACCTCTGTCACTTTCTTCGCTATCGGACGTGAATTATAATGACGAGGAATTTGATTTAAATCATATCAAAGACAGAGTACATCGAGATGAAATACTACATTTAGTAAGGAATTATAAGCCAAATAAAATAAAAACATCTGCCCTGAAGATAAGGATAGTGCTGACAGATCAACTTCCAATTCATTGCGCACCGCGGAGTTAAAGATAAACAAACGTTCAAGTTTAGATAAACAAAGGATATGCCTTTATCCATTTTTTGCAGCAATTCCACTTTTTGTTTAATGGACTTCGAAACATACTTTCGCTTTGTAGATCCTTTACATATTAGTAAATATATATCAGAAATTCTATTTGACATAATCGAAAGTTCAAGCTTACTTTTATAAAATTGCTCTAACAGTCTGCAAAAAATAATAAGCCAAATCCAATTCGAACAACGCAATCTGCAACATTAAGTGAATTAGATAATTTTAGCTTAGCTTATACCGTCCGTTATACATTAAACACGCATTCGTAAACGTATTTTGTGCACGCGTACACGCATATTCGCAGCCGTAAAGGTCTTACGCCCATGCGTCAAAGTGACGCATGCGCAGAAAGTTTGTAGCTTTGAGGTCCAGATTTTGGGTGTCCGAATTAACAACTTTTGACTGTAATTTGAATTCAAAAGCATTTTATTAATTTATCAAAAGGCAACCAGCAGACAAAATTTAACTCGGAGAACCTTCAGAGTGACCTTCATATATGCAATATTTCCAGGTTTTTAAAAAGTTTATATTTATTTTCGAAAACATGAAGCCAAATGGAAAAACAAAAGAATTTATAGATGAAAAGTACATTCCTTCCAAAATTTGGGATTTTACAAAGCATCATATCATACATTAATCTACCAATACGTAGAATTTATTAAAATTAATATTTATAGTGTTTTTATAGTCAGAAGTGGCTGAATTAGAAGAACTACGATTAGAAGAAATGCTCTCATATACAATTTCAGAATAGCCACTGACAATTTCCTAATGATGGCTATTATGTAATCAGATCTACAGAGTTATTTAGCATCGAATATTGGCTATTTTTGTCTGAGAAAATATTTAGATTTCGATTAAATGGTTAATTTGCCCCCCCCCCCAATGTCATTAGATTCACAGACTGCATGCCTCATCATCATGTACTGTTTTATGATGAGCTTTGTCTTCATTGAACAGGCTGATCAGTATCTTTTAGAAAATTAAAAAAATATTAGCTTAAAGAATCAGTACAAAATGAATTTTCCTCAAAATAATAATAATTAAGGATTTTAAAATTTTCTTGTTGAATAGGCAAAAAACAACATAAAATCACTGACAAACTGATCTCTCTAAGTAATATTCAGAATTCAGAATCTGCATTTATTTCAAGCTTATTATCACACAGATTTATCATTGGATGGTTTCAAGCCAGCAGGATTGACAAACAGCCTTTTCATGACCAAATTATCAGAAATTATTCCACATTATAATTTAAGGCAATTTAATAAATTCCAGGAAATAAAAATTCCACACAGAATGAAAAACAACAACAACCAAAGAAAAAAAAAAAAAATCTTTATTAAGAAAACAGGATCTTGAGCTTATGAGAAAACAAACAAAATAAATAAAATGGACTGCAGACTGGCATATGAAAAGTTGATGCATCAACATAAAGTTTTTCATCAATGGTCATCAACTAAAGATTCCTAGCCACTGATGCCAAAATTCAATGTTAATCAACAATAGGCATTGCTTTGTCTTGATGCTTTAGTTTTGAGTATCAAATGATACCACAACTGGATTTATCATCTATCATCAATCTATCAGTGCACTATAATTATTGTGATAATTTTATTGCAAGAAAAGAAAATATGAAATCCATAATATAGTAAAGAGAGAATAAACTGTGAAAACTAGGAAAAATTTTGTGACCTACGATATTAAAATAAAAATTTTTAGGAAAAATTAGAAACCTAGGATTTTTATTAATCTGAAAATCTGCAGAAAGGATAAAACATGACTTTAGAAGTCCACTTACTCAATGCACTTGCTTCAGTTACAGCCACTATCAATTAACAGAAAAGTCCAGCTTAAAACAAGGGGTATATATATATATATACATATATAAGCAAGAAAGTGATAGGTAGAGACTGGGAACTTTTCTTCTATCTCCCATTTTGTCTAGATATTACACTTTTGGACTAACTTCATTTATCAGAAAGCTATCATTTAGAAATCAGCAATTCCCAGATCTTGAATATATAAACATTAGAAATTCGAAGTTCTTTTTCAAGCAAGACAGCAGGATAACTTTTATATAAAAGAAACAAGAAAGCTTTTCGAGGACTAATAGTAGACACTTAAGCTTTTTATTATTATTTTTAAAATATTGTTTAATCCGCTCTTGATATCATCTTCCTTTACTAACTAAAACAGCATGAACTTCCTTCCTTACTGTAATGGAAGCAGACTATTCGACTAACTGAGAAACTGAAAAATCCAAAATCAAAATAATTCTCAAATGTGAGAAATAAGGCTTTTGCCATCAAATCACTGCAATACATAGACTCAAACCTACAGCAAAAATCGTCAGTAATCAACACACAAATAACCATTTTGACAACTTTGAAAACATGCATGTAAGGCATATTTTTTAAATTAACTATTTGTCAATTCGTAATTAACAATTAAATATTGGGTTTTAATGAAAGTTTCCCGCTACTGGAAATATCATCTGCACAAACAGCTTGCGTCGCCGTGTTTAATCATATTTTGTCAAAATATTTTTGGCATTTACCAGGAAAAGCCTTGGTTTAAAACACTGTGCTGTGAAATTTGCAAAAAAACATCATTATCATTAAGTTCAAGATGTCTGAAATGGAACTATCATGCTACGAGATTAGAACCATCATTTACTTCCAGTCTGTTACAAAAAGTTAGCCACAGAATGTCACCAAATCATGTGTAGGTTTAGGTACTAATGTTGTATCATATGACACTGTGAAGTTTTGGTACCGAAAGTTCAAAAACAACGACAATGACATTCAAGAATCAGAGCACTCTGGCCAGTCTGCGAGAACTTGTGGAAGAAGATCAGTATGCAACCACTTGAGAGCTTGCTATAAGGAGTTAGACATTAGTGCCATGTCTATTACTCATGCTATGCATTGCATAAACTTGATGTACACGTTCAATTGCTGAGCTGACTCAAGCTGATAAGGACAGACATGTTCAGGCCTGCACTAATCTGCTTGAATATTAATTCAAGGACAAAATTGTATTTAAGGCAATTTAATAAATTCCAGGAAATAAAAATTCCACACAGAATGAAAAACAACAACAACCAAAGAAAAAAAAAAAAAATCTTTATTAAGAAAACAGGATCTTGAGCTTATGAGAAAACAAACAAAATAAACAAAATAAATAAAATAATTCTGGACCGGATCATCACTTGCGATGAAAAGTGGATTTATTTTAACAACACAGGCTGAAAAGAGGTTTCACCGCAAAGCACAATTTGACTAACAAAAAGATCATGATTTGCATATGGTGGGATTGCCATAGTATTATCCACAAAGTATATCTGGAAAAAGGTAAAACCCTCAACAGTAAGGTGTACAGCAAGATGCTAGTCCGTGTTGATGATGCTATCAAGGAAAAACATCGAAATGAATTCCGGCGCAAAAAGGTAATGTTCCAGCAAGATAATGCAAGACCACATGTGTCTGCATTCACCAGACTCTATATGAACTCAAATGGATCTTTTGCTACACGCATCATACAGCTCCGACATCACTCCTTCGGACGTCTACTTTTTTTTCCCACTTTCAGCTACATCTTGCTGGTACTATCTTCCATTCTGCACAGGACATTTGCATTGAGGTGTATCTGCTTTTGGAGTAGCGGCTACCAAGTTTCTGAGCCGAAAGCGTTTGAAAAAGTACCGAACTGTTGACAAAAAAATCATAGGTTTGAGTAGATATTACTACCCGCAGTAAAGGTACTACTTTCACGTTTTTTTCTAACTTTAGTTAGAACATTTTTGGGCGGAAAAATTTCGTTACAACCACATAGTTCATTTTTAGTTAGATTTTTAATTACAAATTTAATGGTTACTTTTAATTAACCATTAAATTTAAGTAAGTTTAACTTAAATCCAAAAATATAAAACACTGATTAATTAAAAATATTTGTATATTATATGCATTTCAACTGAAAGTTTTATTTTTAATACTCAAACAGATACATTATTGAAGCAAATATTTTAAAGCATAAATAAGCATAGATGATATTATTAGAATTCTATAAACCATATATCTCTGAGATTTATGTAATCTGATTTATACATGGAAATAATAATAAAATAAATAAAGTAAATTTTATATAGAAACAAGAAATATACATATAATCATCATCAAAAATACTTATAATTCATTTAGTAAGTTGCATGCTTTGCAAGCTTACATTCTATATTAGATAATATTTTATAAGAGGCTCTTCATTTACCTACATGTTTACTTTTTCAATGAGAATAGCTTCAGGAGCTTTCATACTTAAATTTGGTGGAATTATAGTCTTTGTTTTTCCATTTAACTTTTTATTTTCTTACGACTTCTGTCCATGTGCATATCTGAGAAACTGTTTTAGCTTTAAAAAAGATTAAAGAACTGCACATATTAATTTCATGGAATGCATATTCCTGCATTTTCTACTAGTATGCAAAATGCCATATTTCTGAAAATTTTCAAAATTTTTCCATTAGCAGGTACACACTGGCATTCCTATTTGTTACAAGGAAAAAAAAAAAAAAAAAAAAAACCCATACACTAATCCCAACAAACAGAAACTACAAATATAACCCTCGAATTTTAGAACCACATAAATTACGGCCACTACTACTGACAGAGATGGCAGCATCACGAACTGCCATAATGCACACACAACTATATGTCAATTGCTAGATAAATACACCTTCATAAAATTCTGGGCTTGTTTACTTTGGTGATACTGCACTTGATTTTAGTTAAGGTCAGGTGGATAATATGATAGCACCGAAATGTTTCTCGTAGGATATATTTCAATCAGGGTTACTTTTTTTTGGCTATAAATCATCTAAACAGAATTCAGAAACATTACATTTAAAAGATGCTTCAAATAGTCCAAAACTAAAACCAGAAGGTTTACATTTAATTAAAAATCGAATTAAATAGCATTTGGCTTTTATAACATCTTTTTCGTAATCTTTTATGAAGAAATTTGATGTTTCTTTCGATTTTATAGCACTAATTTCTATATGCCTTTGAGAAAATAAGTATCATTTACAGTCATCTTTTATAATATGGTAACTGAAGAGTCTTTTTTGCTGATGCAAAGTACATGATTTGCATAAGCTTCATCTTTTAATACATCATAATTTTGCAGAATATGAATTTTAATTTCTGGCTTGGTAATTTTAACCTCTTCTCCTGAGATGGTATAATTCACAAACTTGAAAAAATTTCAATTTAATTATTAATTAACTTCATAATTACAAATTGCTAGAAACATGTGCTACATTTTCTCACTATAATATAACCAAACAAGCTTTTCACTCCAGAGTACTTGATTGAAAAGATAAGGATGGGAAGTTGCTAAACTACAACTGGTTACTCTTCAAATTAGAAAACCATCCCACTATAATTTTTTCAAAGAAAAACCAAAGTTTTTTTGACATTTTCCAAAGTTCATAGTTTCTAAGGAATTTCCATAAAAACTATGGAGAATTTGCAGTTGGAGTCTATATTAATACTTTTCAAAACTGAATATTATTATTATTTTTTTTTTTTTTTTTTTTTTTTGAATTGACAAATAAATAAATCATCTAAACAGGCAAGATTTTTCTCAATATTATCATAGTAAGATATTTCTTGACTGTTACAGTTAAAATATACTGGTTTTAAAAAATTCAGATCAAGTGAAAATTAAAATTTTTATTTGTATTGTTATTTTTTAATAGTTATAAATGCAATTTGAAAAATATGACACCAATTACAAAATTGATAAAGATAATAAATTATTTATTTACTTACGTTAAGCCTCCTAAACCAATAGATGTGAAAAAATTGACAGCAAATCTAGTATTATGAGGATGATCTCTTGGAAAAAGGCCATCAAAAGCTTCCTGGAGAGTTCTAGAGGAAATAAATATTTAATTAAAAATTTGGTACTCTTATTTATTAATAAAATGAACTTCATAAATGATAAACAATCATTAACTATGTTAAAACTTTTCATAAGCTAGTTTAAACTATAATTAATTAAAATTTTAATTAAAGTACTCACACATCTTTAACACGTGCATTTAAATTTGTAAGTCCCATATATTCACACAGTTCTTGAAATAAAATTTTAATAAATATTCGACTTGAAGATGTAGTATCCTCTTCATTTAATTTTATAATGGATAAAACCTATAAAAATGATGAAATTTTGCTTAGGTTACATACAAACTTACATGACAATTTGAAATTATAAGCATTTTTTATTGGGATTAATCTGATGGCAACAAAATTAAAATAGCTTATGAAACCATTTTAACTTTGTTGGTTCATGGAACACTGATAATTAAAAAGAATATTGCATAGATATATTCTCAATTTAACCCTCTGAGCATTATGGCCGGCTTTATCCGGTTATCAGAAGTTTTGCTACTTGGCATATATTAACTTACAGTTTAAGATATTTTGCTTTTTTACTTTCTTTAATAATGTAAATATCATTTTAATGAATGTAAGTTTATGAAAATACAGACTAAAATAAGTAATTAGTACAAACTCAATTAATAAATGCTGTTTAAATACAGGTCTTCATGACGGATCTAAAATCCTGTGCCACTCAGAGGATTAAGTACTAATAATAAGTAATGTTTGTCTTAATACATTTCTGTATTTTGACTTATTTTTAGCTTTTGTTCATACACAATAATATGTATATTACTTAAATACATAACACAGCTGCTAGCTAAAAATATATTAACACATTTATATTAAACAGGTAAAAACCATAATATATTAAGTCAGAACTTTTTATTGAATATTATGGATACATTTATAATAGTATATTAGCATTCATGTAGGTCACATTTTATTCTATTAACTGAAAGAATCATCTTATATGGTAGTCAGAAAGTATTATATAGTATTTAACTTTAAATGTTTTCCTATTACTTGACTGCTAACAAAAATTTAATGACTAAAATTCAAGTGAACATACTTAGTATCCTGCATGTAGACTGATGCAGATTCTGCCATATGACATATGTCTTCTGGAAAATTCTGTCCATTTGAGAAACGAAAAAATAATACACTGATATGTTTTCATACCTTTATTTATTGTACAGTATACTTTCCGCCATTGCTTATGACTTCTTACTAGTGCAATGGTAATTTGCAGATACCATTAAAAATTTTGCAGGGACAGAAACAAGTGATAATCAGAGCGTCCAAGGTCTAAGGAATATGGTGGATAAGGCAGAATTTCCCAGCCTAGTTCTCAGATTTTCTGATGAGTCACCAAATGAGCATGTGGTCTGGCATTATCATGATGAATTATTATGTGATTCATTATTATGAACACAGCCAGCCTCTTTTCTTTGAATACTTTGTTTAAATCGTCTTTACAGTATCTCTCTGAACTGAGACTTCTTTAGGTTTCAAAAGCTTGTAATGTACTGGTCCTTGGGCATCCCACCATATGCACATGCTCTTATTCAGGCTCAGACTTGGTTTAGAGGCAAAGGGGGCAGGTTGCCTGGCTCAAAGTATGCTCTTTTCATAACAATGTTTTCATTCATAATCAATTTTTCATTTTCAGTTATAATCTGGTCCAAAAAGTGTTCGTTTCTGCTCTCAGCAAGCAAAGATGTGCATATGATGATCTGATCATGCAAAATTTTTTCACTTAAGTCATGAGGCATCCATCCAAAATATATATAGACTAATCCTAATTTCCAATTATGGCTCAAAAAGGTTTGTTGAGCTGAATTAAGCTTTTCTGCAGTCTGCTGTGTTGTCAAAAAAGGATCTTGCTCTATCAAGATCTTGACAGTATTATCATGGATTAAAGATGGTAGTCCAGCCATGGCTTTTCATTAAGCTCAAAATCATCTGCTTCAAATTTTTCGAGCCATCTCCTGCACACTATATCCAAAACTGTATCTCCACTAAAAGCTGTCAATAAATTTTGACATGTTTTTGTAGCATTTCTTTTTGTTGGAATTCATACAAAATACAGTGTTGTAAATTAACTTTATTCATAGTCATGTCTACAAGATTGCATCTCATTTAATAATGACAAGATATTTTCCTTTCAATTAATTTAAAAGACTGGATATTTACAAATGCAGTAATAAAGAGAGACAGCCATATACGTTCAAATGAATACTTGCATGTACATTGAAACTTGAAATAACATTATTCGACAGATAGGCATGCAGTAACACTCAGAATAACACAGTTTGCTAAACAAATATTTAAAAAAATGCTAAATAAATGCTAAACAATTTAAGAATTTAAACATTTAAAGAATCTATAACAGATCATTGAATAGGCATTTCATTCAATGATAATGTAATGCACCACACAAAAGAACTTTTAGACTTTACTGGCAATGTATCAACTTTACCTGGCATGAGGACGACTGTTTAGATATGCATATGAAATTGATTAAAAAATTCTTATTAACATTTATGTACATGTATTATTTATAATGACCAGTAAAAAATAAAAATTTTTCAACTGTTAAAATATCAAAGGGAAAAAAAAATTATTTGACAAGAAACAAATACATTTTACTATAATAATAGTATCCTTGAACATTACTTCCCAGCAACAAAACATGTCAAACATTTTATTTAACTTTATAACTGATATATAAAAATTTTTACCATCCATGAAATGGCATCAGTGTAGAGTAAATGGGCAAAAAATTTTGCAACATTTCTCAATTTATTCGTCTCTAAGCGATGGATAGTCTTATATGAATTTTCAAAGATTTCTGTAAAAGGCTCGACGTACACCTTGTTTAATTGGCAGAAGCGCTGAAAAACAATCATAAGACAATTAACCATTTACAAGTTAAAATTATAAAAGAATTCTGAACACTATTTTATACAAATAATGGCTTGCTTTTGATTACTACTACCTACCAAAAAGAGAACTAAATACAACTTGTATCATACCTGTGCAAGTAATCCAAAAAATTTCTCATAAGTTCTTTGCTGGGCACAACAATCAAGAATCATGTAACACATTTCAAGCTAAAGCAAAATTTAAAATGTTAATAACTTATATGACAGAGACATAATTGATGCTTGACATAATGATGCAAATATTCATTTAACAAACATTAAAATGAAGTTGAAAATATTTTATGCAGAACATAGATATTACTTATAATGAAAAGTTAATAGTGCTATTTCTGTAAATGGTCAAGAAAAATCTAAATAATTGTGATTATAAACAATAAAAAGACCAAATTAAAGGATTTGAACAAAAGAACTAAATATAATAATTACAAGGGGCATGTCTCCCACATGGATTTGTGACAAAAAATTAGCTGTTAATATGGTAGCAATATAAATCAAATGTTTAAATTATTGATGATTTTGCTTATTAATTTATAATACTATCTTGAAATCCTCCCAATTTTGTTACAATTCTTAAACAAAACTACTTACTTACTTTTATATGAAAATGTGCATTAGATTTCTTTTTCACATCAGTCAGTCTTTGTTCATAAATTGATCAGTATGGAAATCTTTTCATAATAGAATTTCATAATAGCATTTTCATTTTTTTTGCACATGATGGGAATAACATTTTATATAATATCTTGCTGTTACATAATTATTTTAATTTTTAAATTGGATTAGGTTACTTATGAAAAAGCACACAAGAAAATTATGGTAAAGCATAATTATAAGCATCAGGAAAAGAATGCTTTTTGGGAGTATAAGAAAACACAATGTAGCCAGCCGATTCTTTTGCATAAAATCAGTGCCAAATTATCACTGTTTTACTGCTTTATTCAATGTTAAATCTTTTAAATTTTTGCTTTTATTAATCAAACTAAACATTAAAAACGAGGTTCTTCTTTTGATAATTTAAACTCCTATCTTCCTATTCTCCTAATACTAAGATATATAATATCAAATTCATCATTTTTCAGTGTCTTTTTTCTCCATTTTAAGAACTTTTGCTTTTGATTACCTATAACTTAACTGCATATGCTTCATTCCATTATGCATTATCTTATGCTTGCAATCAATTATGCACTTTTATTTTTAAAAGTATTACAGTACACTTAATAATTAAACAGTAACATAATACTTGAAATTTTATGAGAATGCAAAATCTATTTCAGATTACAATACCACAATACATGAAATGGTTTATAATTTTTTCTCCCAATAATGGCATTGGCCATTCCTAAGGCCAGAAATGGTGGCCATTTTATTGTGGAGGCACCTATAAGTGGCCATCATCACCTTCTATGAAGAGACAGACAATTTTACATTCATGCCTTCTCCGGGATTCAGACCCGGGAACTTCGGTATCTCAGTCAGGCTCCCCTAATCCATCTATCCGAGCAGCAATTTCTAAAAATACGAAAAATACTTTAATTCATATAAAAGTTTGCAAGGATAGCAAGGCGGGCTTGTTAATTATAAAAACTTGCTCAATTTCAACAAAAAACAGTTCTCAATAGTAGCCTGTTTTATACTTTACAAAGACTTAATCCTTTGCACTCTAGGCCTTTTTTCACTTGGGCGAACCAGCAATTCGAGATATTTTCCATCATATTTGGTGAATATCTTACAGCTAACTTAAGATGTTTTCATAGAAAACTAATAATTCTTTTTATGCTAGAAAATGGCTGGCTATTTCGCCCAATACAAACAGTATTATTTGCAGTATTTCTTCAGATTCTGTGCATGTTATCCATTCTGAATTCTCTTATCTCTTCTGTGGAATCACTGTCACTTTCACATTCATTACTTATAGTACCAACTTTTTGCCTTCTCACATCTCTTACTTCATTGCTATCTTCATCACTGTGTACCTCTTCTCTGTCATCAAGTATTCTATACATAGGCATAACTTCATTCTTCATCGAGGAAAAATTGAACTCATTTTCACTTGAACTAATTCCCTCATAATATTCCATGCTTACTGGGCTCAAGAACTTTGAAAATAATATTCCTAAAATGTCAAGTTTAAACTACTTGTCAAGATGTGGCCATAATTTAAATAAGGTATTTAAGATTAAAGATTGGAAATCATTTTATACATGCTTTGTTGAATACACTCATGAAGTGATACTGCCCAAACTAATATATAAATATCTCCACTACTTGAATTACCACGTCAAACCGAGAAGTGACTGTCAGTCACAGCATCAAATCAAGTGGTGACTGAGAGTCACCTCAAGCAACAAATCAAGCTATCTCTTGATGCAAAGGCTTAAGCAAAGCATTTTAAATGGCATAATTTTATATACAATATAACATTAAAATGGTTCTTTGATTAACTTTGCACTATCCCATGATTCTTGGTCACATACTTTTATATTTGTACTGATTTCTTTATAATCAGGTTTTCAAATGGCACAACAAAGGCTTCAAAAAATGCTATGATACTTTCATTAAACATTTTAAAATTGTGCTTTCTTTTGTTCTGTGATTGTAAATGTCTGGCTTGTGCACATGTGCACAAGTAAAGAAGAGCTTCAAAAACTAAAAATGGTAATCAATATATTGTAAGATTTACTACTAACACGCAACATATAATTTTGGCAAACATTTAAAGTGGTTATCTACAGTTCTTTCAATGAGGATATTAAACAATAACAGTTCTTTTATTCAGGCTCAAAAATGATATATGAATAGATGTCTATTATCTACCCATATAGTTGAGAAAAATATAAGGCAGGAGAACATACTTTGTTAAACTAATAAAAAAAGTTCTATTTTCATTCATATTAAAGACCTGTAATCCCTGGAGTCCAAGTTAACATCAATTTAGTCTCTAATAATCACTTGTCTTATTGGTAAAAATGCTTAAAAGCTAAAAAAAAAATTCAATAAAAGCAGAAATATAGAATTATGCTATTTAGGGTACTGAAAATTTACATTATTAATACCATTAACTATAAAATAATGTTATTGATACAGAAGATGAAATTTAATAAGACAGTCACTTTATTTGATAAAAAATATGATCTTCCACTGCATGAAAAATGAATTAATTATTTGATATTCAATAAATTTTAAATAGGAGGAGAAAACCAGACTTACTATTTGCCCTGGTTTCAATTCTAATTTCAGAAGTTTATGAGCACATTCTTCAAAATCTAAACTAGATTGTATGGTGAGATAAATTTTTCTTCTCAAACACACAATATTAGTTTCAGTCATGTCAATGATCTGTTGACTTTCATCATCTGTAAAAAAGATTCAGCACAATTAGCAAAAGAGCTAGTTTTAATTTTATAATAAAAAATGTACTTTTTATTATGCTTAAAAATATACAAAATGTTATAATAAAAGGTAAATTCTGGGTGGGTATATTACATGTAAACAAAACATAATGCCGAAAAAAGCATTTTACTTCTCTATTAGCACAGCTACCTTGGTGCAATTTAGCGATTTTTTATGGAAGAAAAAGAATGAAGATTTATAATTGAAAAAAAGAATATTACATAATATATATTTTACTTTTTAATTAAGTAGTTAAGTTCTTATCATTCACACCTCTCTTCAAAAAGTGTTCATGATGCAATACACTATGTCATCAAACAAGTTATGTGACAACCCATGACATCATCAAAATGCGTTTATGTAGCAAATCAGATATGCACAAGCGTGCACCAGATGCATGTTTTAGTATATGTGGATTTCTACCTTCTAAATTCAATGGTCATTTATTTCATTATTATATATCTCTGGAATGACTATATTTTTTCCCCTTATAACAAATCATAATGGGACTAGAGAGTTTACTGGCAGATGAAAGAGAAAGTGTAAGTCTGACTAATGAGAAAGCATATTTTTTTTTTAAAAAAGCAAAAACAGATTGCTGTATATGTGGGGAGTAAACCAGCAATCACAATGACAATTTTCTGCATGATGCTTAATTTGTGCAATACTCTTCTGCTTTTCTTAAGAGAAAACAGATTACTGCGCACATGAAGAGAACAGTGTGTGTGTGTGTGGGAGGGGGGAAATTACAAAAGATTGGATTAGATTATTCAAGTATGGCAAAGCACACAAGGGCTATCTGCCTAAAGGGAGGGATGCCTTTGTGGAGGACTTTCTAAGGGAACTGGCTCGTATACAAGTTACACATGGAGAAAACATGAAAACGCCCATGCAGCCAGCCCGTTCGCGGGATTCGAACCTCAGACTGAACTACCAGTGTTCAGCGTCTTTACCGCTCGGCTGCTGGTGGGCCGGAAACTACAAAAGAATTTCTTGAAAAAGCTAAGAATTTTATTATGAATATTGCTTGCTTTTCTTTATGTTTATCTTTCTATTGATTGATTGCTCTTTCTTGGAATTCTTAGTGCACTGCCATTTAATATACAGAAGGCTGTTCTCTTTTGTACATTAGCTTGGTGAAAAATCAGTCATCAACATCAGGAGATGATGCAGATAATCCGAAAGTACCAGTATTATTTCAAAAATCAGTTAACAAATCTACGAGTGGGTTTTTGTTTCTTTTTCTCTGGTGGAAACTTTTTGGTAATCACCTTAAAAAACAAATTTAAATCAACTGTTCCTTTTTGAGATTTTGCGGAAAAATATGGTATTCCTGCAGAAATTTTATCACCATTTCTTCTATCGCAGGCAAATCCCACAAGCACATATTTTAAAGTTGACAAACACAAAAGTATAACAGTTCAATTACAAAAATTGTTGAAATATGACAAAATGAATGCATACAAGAATGGCAGCACTGTTTGTTAAACTGATGAATTCTTATATGCATGATTATATGGTTACCAATATTTGACACATTGTGAAAATTTTATATTTCTATTAAGGTTATTCCATTAACACAATTGCAAGTACCATAAAAAGAATAATAGTAGTGAGTGCTTTTCATAGAAGAAAACATGCATGAATGCAATTAGAATTATAAGGATTTGTATTACCTATACAGTATCAAGTCTGAAATCTGCAGGTCCAATATCCTTAAGAACCTCTGAACTTAAATATATAAATATAATTAAATTAACAAGATAAATTCCGTTTTCCCCTTACCATATAGTTGAGAAAAATATAAGTCTAGGAAAAGAGAATATAATATTCAGCAAAAGAAGGCAAGTGTGGCATAAATATCATTTTACTCCCTACTAACCAAGATTCCCTGCAGGCATGTCTTTTTCAAACACCTGCTGGCTAGAGAGTGGTACCCTGGACAATTACAATGAATTGATTGACATATTAATGCTCATCAGGGTAATAATTTTAGAAATTGATTGTGATTGTGAGGGGGTTAGCATTTTTCTGTTAGACCTAAACAATAAGCTAAAATCTAGCCATGGCTACATATCACTTTACTAGTTTAAACTGATGATCTAAAATCCTGAATCACCAAGATTTAGGTGAATCCAAATCTCAGACTTTGTGCTGTAAATAGAAAAATCTATTATACAGCAGCATAGCAGTAAATTTAGTAAAGAATCTGAAAAAGAAGAAAACTATGTCAAATTAAGTTAGGTATTCATGGCAGCGTTTTTTATTAAGTTTGTGTTCAAAATTACTAAAAATATACTATTTTATTTTTATAACTGTCAAAAAATTAATTTTCATTCAAACAATAATAAATGATAGTACATATAATATGGAACTAGAAGTGTAACCTCCTTGAGGCTCTGGCAACCATTCTTCCGTGAAATACATGAACAAACAACAACAATATGTATACTGAATTTTTATTAAAAGTGTGAAAAATAAACTTGTAAGTAAGGTGTTAAAATGCTTTAATATTATTTGCTTTAATTATGCTTCTATTACCATTAGGCTGATACTCATGAGTTTTATTAAAACATAAATTAAACTCATGACTCAGATTTTATTACACAAAATTTTAAATGAGTTTTTCTAAAATCATTATGAAGACAAAAATCAATCTTGAACTTTGTTTCCTTTTAACAATACACAGAGCAAGGGGGGAAATAATTAATTTAATTTAATCTTACCTTTAGTTTCTTCATCCTCCTCCTCATCATCATCAGAATCATCACCAGATCCTTCTTCATCACTAGAGTCACCAAGTATTTCTAAAATACATAGGAAAACAAATTATTAGATCTAAATTAAACTTATACCCATTTACACACTTTTATACAAACATTTGCCAAAATAATTTTAACTGTTTTAATTTCCAATGAATGATAAATGCATACATGCAGCTATTTATATGGTATTTCAAGAAAAAGTAGCTTTCTCTACAGTATATCATTTTAATTTAAAAACAGGATATCGGAACTTACTTTCATTATATTGTTACGAAATGCCCAGCTGCGGTAAGATAGCTTAACTGCAAAGCAGGGTTAGGGTTGCTAGAAAGTGACAGAGAAAGGCAGTGTTATCAGATTTGGCACAAAATTGCCCATTTGGCAACAAAATTGGCAATATGCCATGGATGCAGCAAGAACATTCTAGCGGTTTCCTCAAGAATGCTCTCGAAGGTGGATAAAAAGCTATATATACCCTGCCTGTTTGTAGAGAGAGGAGTATATTGAGAAGTATGTTGAGTTCAGTAGCAGTGTTTTGAGTTCAGAGAATAGCTTGAAAACGACCAAACCCTGTTGGCAGCTCTGCTTTAGTGCTTTGCCATGAAGCTGTCTTCACCATTATAGCCTGAAGGTTGTGTTGCTGATTGTTTCTGCATGCTCATTATATTTTTTTGATGACTGTAAGCATGTCTTTGGAACTCTGCTGTGTAATACTGGTAAATAAATTGTCAAGTGTTGTCATCAATCGCTCCAAATCCACGAACCCGTAGAATGCAACAATATGAATATTAAAGGGAAAACTATGGAAGCTGTTCATAAATTTCTAAAAATTGTTTACATTTATTTTTGCATTGCATGCTAACAAGTGTCAATGTAATAATATGAAAGCTGAACTCATGATGCATTCCAATTTTATTGCAATGCATCATTAGAATGGTAACTCAAAAGGCTCTACCAAATATATAACTTTTCTTTCACAGTTGCTCTTCCAATTCGTTCATATACAGAAAACAAAAAATTCTGAACCAGGGTGCACATTTTTATGCGGCATTGGTAAGCTAATTAAAAATATAATTAGTTAATTTGTAGAGACATTAGGTATTTTTGGAAGCAAGCCAGATGAAAAATTAGCAATGCCTTTGCCGGGAATCAAACCGCAGACCTCTCAATTATGCGCTGAGCGTGCAAACCACTACACCACGAAGGCTCGTTAAGAAGGCAGGAGAAATACCTTATATACTACCTGTTTTAAAGGGCGACTGGAGTTTGTTAGGGCACCCAATGGCCTAATCATGGGTGAGGAGAATCATCATCCAACACCCTTTTAGTTTGGGTGCCACTGTAGAGACATTAGGTATTTTTGGAAGGAGGCAAGATGAAAAATTAGCAATGCCTTCGCCAGAATTCGAACCACAGACCCCTCAATTACGTGCTGAGTGTGCAAACCACTATACCACGAAGGCAGGAGAAATACCTTATAAATTGATTATAGCAAAATATATAGGGGCTACATTCCTCATGATGATGCCTTTATTAAGAAGGTTTTCTGTCAGTGTTCAGCATCTTAACAACTTGGCTAATTGTGAACTGACAACAAAATTAGAGCAAAACATACAAAATACAGGTGTATCTACTTAAAACATAAAAACAGATACCTCATGAATTACACAAAGTCCAATTCATGACATATGCATTAAATGGAAATCCTTACATGGTAAGCAGTCACTAAATTCAACAAATTTAATAACCATAATTGCTGATGGTTAAACTGATAGTCTCATCACTGACCACCAGTTTGACCCTTTTGGTAAACACTCTTCATTCAAAAGCTTTAGAAATTGGCTGAAACTACCAATTGAATGGTATGATTAAAAGATGGGGAAAAAAAAAAAAAAAAAAAAAAAAATTAGGGATGTATAAACAAGTCTTGCTCTGGAGCACTGTGGAGTATTTCAAATCAAGAAAATAGATTAACTTGATTTCTGTTTTCACATTGCATGAAGAGTTATTTTATTCAATGATTAAGAA
This sequence comes from Stegodyphus dumicola, assembly GCF_044657685.1. NCBI lineage: Eukaryota > Metazoa > Arthropoda > Arachnida > Araneae > Eresidae > Stegodyphus > Stegodyphus dumicola. The sequence continues at coordinate 36,372,096 of NC_140769.1, forward strand.
AAAATTCTAAATTCAAAACAAAATAGTAGGAATTTATTCTTTAAAGCTTAATAAATAAATTACATACATGATTAAAATTTTATGTGAACAGAAATTATACTGAATGACAATACAGAAAATCTATTCATTAATCACAAAAAGTAGCACAAACAAAAATATAATATGACACACAGGCACGCACGTACCCCCCCCAAAAAAACCCCCCTCTATTTCAAATACAGAAACAGCTCAAGAAATGCCATACGCCGGATAAAAGAAAATTCTGGATAGTTCAGCATATAAAAATGCAATTCATAATACAAAAGCCAAATAAATGGCAAAAGCACTCTAAAATTTAAAAAAAAAAAAAAAAAAAAAAAAAAACAATCTTCTTAACTGTTAGCTCAAATACCAACTACATTTAAAATTATATAAAATTTTGAAAAATTGCATTTCAGACATTAAAAGGTGAGGTATTTTCATAGACTTTAAACATATGAAAGTAAAACATATTATCCATTTCTGAAATCCCATTGACCATGAAAGTTAGCAAACTTGGGGGTATTATCCCATTAGAAGTTTGAAAAAAAAAATATTCCTCTTTAGTTAGTCGAATAATAAAGAGATACAAATTACCGACAGAGCATACAAACAGCTTAAATCACTTCTCAGAAATTTCCCTTTCCCATTGCACTGTTCATTCATTTTCAAATAAAGTTGCATATCCTGCCCATTAACACACACTTCAAAATGCAAGGGGGAAAAAAAAAAAAAACAGAGAAATATGCATACACTTATAATTTAATGAAGAAATATAAAAAATACTTAAAATAAAAAGCAAAAAATTAAGAACGTAATGTTTATAATTCTAACTTGTGCATCAAATCCTGATGTGAATCCATAACTATTATTCAAGGTGGTAAATTGAGCTTTTTAAAACAAAATTTCTGAAGCTTTTAATTCAGAAATGATACATATATATTCAGGATCACCAATTATGTTTTTCATCAAAGTGAGGCAGTTATTTAAATATGCTATAATTTGAGGTGGTAATGTTTATGAAATGAAAAATTGTTTATTATGAAAAGTATATTCTGGTAAATTGGGTGCTGAGCTTTGAGTGCTTGTCTGTGCCTCAAATTATATAACACTTCTACAGAATACCATTTAGCTCCACTGCAATTACACAAACGTATTGGGTATTTTATTTGTAAGGAGAATAACTATTTTATTCAAAGCTTCTTTTCAGCCTATTCTTAAAGATCAGATTTAATAGCTGGGATGATAAAAATACCAAAATAGCAGATTTAATGGCCCATGACATAAAACCAACAGGTTATTCATTAAATCTCACTTAATGCTGTATTTAATGTTTAATTTTGAATGCAAGCGTGCATGCATTGTGTCGTATAGGTGTCGAATGTCACTTTGTGGTATGGAGTTCCATGCTTATTGCACTCGTTCTGCCAATACTGGGATGGTCAGTGATGGCTGTGGATTATGCTGGAGTAGTCGTCCAATGATATCTTATACATGCACAACTGGAGACAGATCTGGTATCTCGCAGGCCAAGGTAATATGTAAACACTCTGTAGAGCATGTTGTGTTACAACAGCAGTATAAGGGTGATTGTTATCTTGTTGGAAAGTTCCCCTTGAATGCTGTTTACAAATGGCAGCACTACAGGTTGAATTACCAGACTGGCATACAAATTCGCAGTTAGTGTGTTTGGGATAACCATAAGAGTACTCCTGCTGACATAGAAAACTGCTCCCCAGCCCATGACTCCAGGTGTAAGTCCAGTGTGTCTAGGCCACAGACAGTTTGGTTGTAGGTGTTCCCTTGGCCTCCTTCTGACCAACACACGGCCTTCATTGGCATCAAGGCAGAGCCTGATTTCATCAGAACATACAACAGAACATACAATTGATTTCATCAGAACATACCACTACTCCTTCCTCCAATGAGCTTTGATTTGACACCACTGGAGTAGCAAATGGCAATGGCTTGGAGTCAGTGGAAGGCAAATTACAAGGCACCTGGCTTGGAGCTGTTCTTGGAGTAACCGATTTGTAACAGTTCGCTGTGTCACTGTGGTACTACTCAAATTTCTGTTGCAGACACAGTACGATGCACTACAACTATATGCTGATCTTCCCTATCAGTAGTTTCACATGGCTGCCCAGAGCCCGGTCTTTTTAAAGCAATACCCTCATTTGACCACTGCTCCCAACAATCATGCAGAGCAGATATATTCTGGCCAAGTCTTTCTGCAATATCACGGAAAGAAAATCCACCTTCTCGTAGCCCTATTACATGACCTCGTTCAAACTCGGTGATTTTTGGATAATGGTTTCTTAGTCTTCTTATAGGCAATCTTGGCTGACATCAACTCAATACATCAAATTTCAGAGATAAAGAAGTCTCACAAACTTTGCAGCATGCATTTAAAGCAAACCTGATTTGGAAGTTCTGAATGGCGCTACTAGCGCCACACTTACCTGCGAAATTTGAATTGATGTCATCTTTCAAATATATAAATATGCCTACCAAATTTTGTTTATCTAACACAAGTCTTTCTTGACGTTGGGATTCTTTTTTTTCTGTCAGTGTATATTCTGCTGTATTCATATCTTAAAAAAAAAAAAATCTTGAATGTATTTACTTGAGTCTGTAGAAATAATTTACTTCAATGTACTTGAGTTAAATTGGCTGAGTACATTCAGAATTTTATTGCTTCCTTGTATGAGGTAAAGGAAATATTTTAATCACAAAAAATTCTGGGTATCATATTTCAATGAAAATATCCATTTTGACCACTATCAAATGCAATTTAAAGATGTTTTTGTGTGACATCTGTACATAAGGACAGAATAAATAATTTTTTTTCCCAAACGAATTACAAAAATGACTTAAAATGGATTCAGAAGAGTTAGTTTTTTTTTGTGGCATCTTTACATGTATCTCGCATAACTCAAACACGAGTAGCTTCAGAACGTTGAAACTGTGTGTATAGGACTGGTATAACATGCAGTTGTGCACCTCCTTTTTTGGTTGCAAGCAGCTGGACCAAAAGCATATACCCACTCTGTTACTCGGCTCATTGAGCTCAGTTTTTTATTCTTATATGTTGGTAAATTGTGCATTTTTTGTTTTAAAATGATTGAATTATGTTGTTTGTATCTTATACTTAAAGTTTTTATGCCTTTAGTTAATCTGCATGCAATAGTTGTTGAATAATTAACAATTAAAAAGTCTAGACTAGAAGAGATACACGCTAATGTGACAATCAAAATCGTAAAAATGATTTATATTATATGATGATGATGAATTTTGATTATGATTTTGATAATTAAAAAGTCGTTTAAATGTGGCTAAGCCTAATTCTTTTCTACCACAGCGGCCATATTTGTTTACATTTGAAACTTAGCAGAATAGCGAACTAAGTCTTTCTGCACATTCAGTGTCTTTTTGCAGAGTAGGACCAAAAGGAAACTTTTAGTTTTGTGCACCAAAAAATCTTCCTTCTTGTCCACTGGCCACATTGCTTGTTTTTTCTTAGAAACTCTGATTTTAAAAATTTTAGCCCAAAGGGGCAATTTCCCCAGAAGGGCTATTAATTTCGTTTTGGCATTTTGCATTGATTCACTTTTAAAACTGCTGAAAATAAAATTATCATGTGAACTCTGGCGATCGTGTGTTCGCAGTTGTCTGATCTGATACCTTTTCCTGGCAGGTCTTGTGATAATTGTTTATGTAAACAAATATTTAGAATTCGGAATGTAATGGATATTCTTTGCTTACTGGTTTTGTTTACTTTCTTTCTCGATAACCTGATTAATTATACTTGGATTATATATCAGTCTAATATATTTATGTATTGTTGTGAATAAAAATAAGAAAAACATGGACAACACGGTCTTCATGCGAGAATCACGTTTATTCTTTAGTGTGATATATTATTATTTTCTATGATATTGTTGTTGAAATAAATTTTAAGGTTTAAGTGCAAAGAACAATATACTTAATAAATAAAGGTAACACACAAAATGTTAAAAAAAGCCTCTTTGGGCATAATATAAAATCTGAGGGCTTTTAGATCCCCCCCCCCCAGTTGTTTTAACTGTATTTAGTGTTTTATATTTTTCAATTTTCAATACAGATATTTTGAGGTTTTATGTGTCTTCGTCTTGCCGCGAATTACGAACTGAATTAATTGAATGAGAAATACATCTCTAATAAAATTCGTTCGAGAAAATAAGTTTAAATGAAATGCAGCAAAATTCCATACAAGGAAGTCATGTGGTGTACACATCAGATTTTTTTTTCAAAGATAAGCCTGAAGAGAAACCTAAATACAATAGTTTGTAAAAACTATATTAATAGTTAATTAACAGTTTATAGTTGCGTTAATAGCTTTTAGAGAAGTAATGTAAAATTTAATTTTAAAATGTTCAATGTATTTAATTTATATTCAAAAACATCAATATACTCACTATAATTTAGTTTATATTCGGTATCTATCAACGTTCTTACCATTAACTGACACATGTCTATATATCTTGGATTGATGTCTTACTCAGACATCAATACAAACTTATAATACTTCATATATTTCTCAAAGAAAAACACATTATTATTTTGTTATTACTAATCTCGCTCATCTAGCAATAGTTAGCACAAGCCCATGACATTCATTGTGGCAAGGAGTCAAATGCACCTATCATTGGCAAGAGCATTGAGCACCATATAGGTGACAGCCCAACTTTAGCTCAGTTCTGCCCTCAATTTTGAGAGGCAGCATCCCAAGGAGATGGGTCCGAGGATCTCTCACACCTTTTCGTGTACCACCAACCTCTCCTGAGGACCACTGGAGGACATATTTAGAATGTCCGCGACATACAGACACTGTACATTTACAAATATCCATGCTTCTTCGGGATTTGAACGCGGCCCTCCAGTACAGCAGTTAGAGTCACTAACCACTATCCACTATCCACTGGGCAGCATAGTTTTTACGGAAGTAACTCAAAATTTTATTTCCAGAATAAAAAGTAACTCAAAATTCCTTATCGTTATTTCACAGCAGCTTAAAGAATTTCAAATTTTTTAACTACCTATATATGTGACTTTTACCTGCATAGGTCTAATTGATCCAAATTATTAATATTTATATAAATGAACCACACATCAGAATAATTTTTTTCATGTTTTTATACATTCAAACTGAAATAGCATAAGACTGTAGATATCTATGCAGCAAATGCTGTAGTAAGATATTTTTTCAGATGTTTTGCTACATATTTCATTCATAGTTTCAGGACACATCACCATAAACAAGTTTTAATTTCTCATGATAAATACTCTTTTAAACTATATTTATCAAAGAAAAATGAATGACTATGGTTGATACCTCAAGTCAAAACAACTTATATTTATATCTTTGAAATATTTACTAGAAAGTCTAAGGAACTTTAAATTAAAAAAGGGTGCTACATATATTGTCATGGCTGACTTCTTAAAGTTATTGAAGAAAAGGTCAATTATTCAAAATTTATTATTCAAACCATTATTCAAAATTTATATGAAGAGGAGAAGAAAGTTTCAGTAGTTTTATGTTATAATAGCCTACCTTTAACAACAGATTTATACTTTTCTTCATTTTCTTGATAATCAGGATCAAATTTGAAGACATCTGCAACACAAAAAAGAAGTAAATTTTTTAGGGGGAAATTAAATAATAATTTCAGATATAAAAAATACTTATGATTCTTTAATTTTTGAAAAACAAATATATAACCATAAAAACCAGCATATTTTTGCAAGAATTAAAATAAAAAGTAATAAAAACAATACTCATATCGAAAAGTAATAAATTCCTAATACTCAGAATTTAAAACCAAATAGATCAGTATGATTTTTTACAGAATATTTTCCCAAATAGTCATAGTCTGAACAGGTTCCTGGGTTGTTATTTCTGAAAATCATCATTAATTTTAATTTTAATTAAGAATAAATTATTTCCACTTGCATACTGATTAACTAATAAAGTAGGCAGTATGTTAATTAAAAATACATAACACAGATATAGATTTATTATTAGATACCATATAAACAATCAGTCTGCATTGGAGTACATAATATACAACTTTAGGAACACCTTTCATAGATTAAAGTAATGATGTAGAGTCATTAGGATTTTTTTTTAAACTGGAGGTGTGAAAAATGTGCAATGCCCTCGCTGGGACTCGAACCCTGGACCTCTCGAATATGTACCAAGTATGCTTCCAATTAACACTACAAAGGCATGTGGAAAGGATTAAGAAAATACCTTATATACTCCCCCTTTTAAAGAGCAACTAGGTATTAGGGAACCAATTGCCAAATTCTGGTGGTGATTAATTATCGTCCACCACCTTTTAGTTCAGGTGCCACTGTAGAATCATTAAGTTTTTCCTCTTGAATATATGTCAATTATGCTTCCAGTTACAACATAAATGCATGTGGAAAGGAGGAAGAAAATACCTTAAATTTGCTATATATCAAATAAATTAGATGTACTATAATATCGGTTAGAGATCAGCAAATAACATCAGTTAGAGATTTACCAGGAAATAAAAGAAAGAAAGAAAGAAATCATTATGAAGCAGTACAGTGCTTTTTAACCACTTGGTTTAGTGATGTACTATTTTAAGTTGAAAGATACAGTAAATGTATTCCAGAAGGTAATAAATACTTCTGATAATTGGCAATTTATCAGATCATTTGATAATAAATAGAAAATCTTATGTCTCTTGAAATAGAAGTCCTAGGTCACAAGATGACAAATATCCTGGTAGTACAATACAACTTAGCATGATGGGGGGGGATGGAAAAACTAAACTATAAGCATTTGTGTTATCAAAACATAAACTATAAGCCTTTCTGTTATCAAAACAAAATGCTATTAACATGAAATTATTCGTTCAACTTTTACAAGAATGTTATTAATCAGAAGATAAAGTTTTACATTTGGCAGAAAACATTACTTATTTTTCTTAATTATAAAATGAACAAGTAACTTACTTAGCATTTCTTGCCCATCCAATTCATCATCTAGATTAAGGAGATGGGTGTATTTATCCTCCTCTTCTACTAAATCTAGTTCCTTTGGAACTGTTTCAAAATCCTAGGTAACACATAAACATACTATAGTTGTTGAAGAAATAGTTCTAATTTGACAGTTATATTTATGACAGCAACATATGGAAAAAGTTAAAGACATGAAGTTTTAAGTTAAAACCATATAATTTATTTGCGGTACCATGTTTGTCCATTTTAACTTTTTTCTTTCTCTGTGCATCTGCCTCAATACTAGATGAAACAGATGATCTGTGTGCGGAAAAAAACAAAACATGCATTTTTTTCTTTTTGTGAATGAGTTTTTATCAATTTCTATGATTTTCTTGCATTCATCAATTCTGACATTAAGACAACAAGGAAGGGACACATATCTCTTTAATGAAATTATTCTAATCAACAATCAATGCTATGATTCATTTGATGCATGCTTTGCTTTACAAAACTCAATAGATGGTAACTCCTGACACAATAAGTAAATTAAGTGTACAGCAGTAATGAAAGGAATGAGTATCCAGCAAATAACACTTGTGTTTAGACACCTTTCCCTTTGCAATATGAATGAAAACTGCATAGTTTGAGTTATATTTCTCTCTTGAAGAAATAAGATAACCACTTTACCTTGTGACAAATTCTAATCTTCAGTCATAAAATGTATTATGGTTAAAAAAAAAAAGAAAGAAAGATTAAATGAAAAACATGAATATGCAAGCAATGGTTAAACAGATTCCTTTTATCAATAAAAAAAGCGAAACCAAACTACAGACAGCTACAGCTGAGAACATTTGAAAAAAAAAAAAAAAAAAAGGTATGGCTTTAACAAAAAAGGCACTGAAGAAGTAATTTTAAGTAGAAGAAGTAATTTTAAGTATTAAAGTAATATGACAACTTGCATTGCCGATTTACATATCAACCAGTTTTTATATCACCTACAACAAACAGTAGAAAAGGAATATTAAAAAATAATTTTTTGCATAAACTTGATGTACAAGTTCAATTGCCAGGCGTCGCATGAGCTGACTTAAGCAGATAAGGTTAGATGTGTTTGAGCCTACACTAACCTGCTCGAATATCAATGCAAGGACCAAATTCTGGACTGGACCATCATTTGCCATGAAAAGTGGATTTATTTTAACAACACAGGCTGAAAAGAGGTTTCGTTGCAAAAACACAATTTGACTAACAAAAAAGATCATGCTTTATATCTGGTGGGATTGCCGTAGTATTATCCACAAAGAGTATATAGAAAAAGGTAAAACCCTCAACAGTAAGGTGTACAGCGAGATGCTAGTCCATGCTGATGCTGCTATCAAAGATAAAAGTCGAAATGAGGCACAAAAAGGTAATGTTCCATCAAAATAAGAATAGCACCGATACAGACACATGTGTCGGGTGAGTCAAAGAAAGTCTATGTAAAGAAGGAAAGGCTCCATAGACGTAATGTGACCGTCGAACCTGTTTGAACTTCGACATCAACTTCGAGCTTTGGCGCTTTTTGGCAAAAGATATTTCACCCATGCACAAAATAATTATAGCAGATGTAGGAAAAGTTATGTGTGTCTAGACCTTTATCCGGGCTAAAAATAGCATTCAGTATTGAAAGTTAACCTGTGTCTTTTATGCAGGTAAACTTTTTTGAGACCAAATTTAGGAAAAAATAGAGTGTCTTATATGCTGTCAAATACGGTAATTTCCCTTTTCTATTCTAAAAATAATAACCTCTCTCTGCACTGCATCATTTCTAGAAAAATCGATGTCATATGACGTAGTTATCATGATGTAAGTGGAACTAAAACCCAACCAGCCAATAGTAATTTTAGAGCAATATTAACTGTCCAATCAGAATGCTTTGAAAACCAAAACTAACTCAGTCTGACTTGAGATTTCATCCTGAACACACTTGCTTTCCAAGCTTTGGCCTAGCTAGCTACACTGCTGTCTGTCTGCTCTGCTTTCTCGCTACAAAATTATCAAAAATGTAAGTCTTTTGGAACAAGCACATTTAATGTGCCGATTTGTGTGTAGCCACAACATGTTGCCGAAAATAAAACTGAAGATTTAATCTGCCTTCACCTCCAATTTCCTACTCATTACGGATACAACCGCTTGTATTTTATTCCTGCTCCTGTTTTTATTACATATATATATATATAAATACTTTTGGTGTGGCCGATTGCAACCAAAAATGGCAGTGCACAACTATATATTATAGCAGTCAAATATACAAAATTTCAAAGTTTTTAGGCTACTCATTTTTCAGTTATGCGAGGTACGTACGTACACACGCCATGAAAAAATCTCTTCTGAATCCATTTTAAATCAGTTTTATAATTCATTTGGGGAGGGCTTTTATTCTGTCCTTACACACAGATGTCATGCAAAAACATCTTTAAATTGTATTCGATGAAATTCGATAGCTGTCAAAATGAATATTTTCATTGAAATATGATACCTGGAATTTTTCGTGATTACAATTGAAAATACAATAACAAAAGGAAAAAAGTTTACTGAAAAAATGATTTTTTTTTTCCAGACTAACTGAGATTCCTGTATATCACTTCTAAACAGCTGTAGGGTAGGAAGTCCCATAATGGCTAATAACAATGCATAGAATCATGTTATATTGATGCTAATATGACACTTTCAGTCCTTAAGTGAAATGGTGGTGAGGTCATTTTGCTGTCACCTAGAGCAATCTCTATCTCTCTGTGTGTGGGAAGGGGTAACCATTTTTCTATCCAATGTAAACGATAAATGAAGCCCTAAAGTTCACACATCTACAGGTTATCTTATTAGATTTAAATTAATAACCAAAAATTCAGAACGACCTAAGTCCCGACGATTATTGGTCACGGTATCATGCAGGGTTTTATTTGATGTGTACTGTTAATTAGCCCTCAAACCCTAATTGTATAAACTTTGTGTTTAAACAAAATTTAGAACATAAACACCATCTCTTGTGCCAAAATATCAGCCAAAGCTTGTTGTGATGCATCAAAACAGAACAGTCAAATTTAAACCAAACACAGAACAGTATTTAAAGTCTAGCTTTATCAAAGCATCAAAATCAAATCCATAGCGATAGAACACAATGCTGATCAATTACAACTATCAGATTACATGGCAGGAAACTAAATTGTAGCATGCACATGAAGCCAGAAAAAAGCTATCTTAAAATCCAAAAGTAGCACTTTAAATACTAACTCATTTGCATTCTGGTGAGGAATACGGAATGGAGTAGTTATGGTAAAGACTGAAATCAGAAAACTAGTTAATTTAAATAATAAACTCACAATTGCATAAAAGTTACCATATTTTTTTTCCAATACTAGAAAAAATTTGTTACATTAACATGTAGCTTAAACATATTCAAACTGTTTTAACACTAATAAAGCAAGGTAAGTCTTTATAACACTTGAGAAGACTGAAAGGTTTTATCCACTACCTATTACAAGAATGCTTCAAAAATAGAGAAGTGGGCATTTTTATATACAGTGTTAATAGTAGAACTAATTAGTGTACCAAGAGAGAATTAGCATCTTTGATCTCTGCACATCGAGACAGATCCAAGTTTCTTTATCTGATGAAATTCTGACTAGTGGTTCGCAAATTACTTTTTTTTTTTTTTTTTTTTAAAGCTTAATTATTGATCTTAGTGTGTTACATCAGTTCTCACAGCGTAGTGTGTGTCATGGTGAGTGTGTTGACATCAGTTATTACAGTGTAGTGCTCATTAGTGCGTTATAGTGATCTGTTCTAATTGTGTTGTGCCTTCACTTTTGGATTACCTAATTCAACAGATGAAATACACAGAAGATAAACGACCAAGGATTTCCTCGCTGAAAAGAGCAATCCACATAGCAGTGTGACGTAGCAGTACGAATTAGGAACTTAAGACTCAGAATTTGGAAAAGTCTGCCGGATTGTACGTTTTCTATAACTTTTCTCACTAGTTCTTTAAACTTCGGTTTTCTCAGCTGAAACCAACAATTAACATAGTAGCGTGAGCTAATTAGTGATACAATGATAGTGTTGTGCGAATACAGTGTTCTACAGTGTGTGTGCAGTACTCAGCATTACTAGTGCTTAATAAATATTATTGTGTTTACTTCATAGAGAACAAAGGAAGCGCAGAAGAAGCCCTGCAATAAAGGTAGGATTGTTTTAATTATCCGGTAAACAAAATATTCGATAATCCTATGACCAATAATTAAGATTGCATTACATTTACACAATCGCAGTCACCTAAATAGCATTAGGGTAATAATAGCTGTTTAAAAATTATGATTTTGTGTTTTCAATTAGGAGCTGGTAAATTAGCTGCGTATTCATTCCTTAATCCTGTATACCACCCTCCTAAATATTAGCAGTTTTGCAAGGATTCGTTTCAGTGATCGTATCTTGTATATTTTCCTGTTGTATACATTTAACTACACTTATATTTGTGAGTGTTTATATATCAGTAAGTGCTAGTATCTTGTAAAATATATTTCTAGCTTAAAAATAATAATAATTAATTAAGTTTTTTCCTCTTAATGTGTGTTGTATAATTATATAATTCTGGCTTACAATAATTTAACTAATTAAGTATTTATGCTGATATTTTGTGTTATATACTTCTAGCTAATAATAATAATTTAATTGATTTAGTTTTTATACAGAGAATAGTTTCAGTGCTTGTATTCTGTGTGATATCATGTTTTATACTTTTATTATACGTCCCATAGACTTATTAATTGACCTTTACTAATTAAGCAGTGTACAGCTCTACTGCTACTGTATTAATTGAGCAGTGCGTTACCTGTCATATTTGATTGAGCAGAGTATTACTTGCATTACTTGTCACTTTCCCAGATTGAGCAGAGTATTCCCACTATCCTGATTGAGCAGTGTATGACCAGTGCTTATGTATACTCATACAACTTACATGCAACTTATCTAGTGGCATTTCTACACTGGTAAATACACCAAAATACTCCTTGATTGCTATACTCAACTTCATCATCACCCATATTCCTTCCAGCACAAACCAGCACTATGCCTGATGCAGAAGCGTCAGTGCGCCTTTGCAAATTTGATGCAGCAACGATCGTAGTAACTGAAAGTCTTAATTACGAACAAAAGATTAATATACTTTATGAGAAAGTCAAAGACATTGGCACCAGTACAAAAAGTAACAAGTACCTGTTAAGGACAGAGCAAAGAAAGAAACTCTTGACCATTTTAGAGGCCTTCTGGACTCTAGCCACCAGAGGACCTGCTGCCACTCCACCTCCAGCTAAAATCAACACAGGTGTTAATACTGATTCAGGACTCTCCTACTCTCCACCTCAACCAACAATACACCCAGCAGCAGCTCCGGTTATCGGGCGTTCCTACATGCAAGTGGCATCACATTCTACGAAACACACACTTCTTATTTACCCAAAAGAAGACTCGAACGCCACAAGGAAAGAACTAAAGGAACACCTGAATGCCAAATTCCCTCTCCCATCACTAGGTGTAAAAATACACTCAGTTAGAAATATCCAGAGGGAGGGGATTGCTGTTGACTGCGCCACCAAAAAGGATCTTACCCACCTCACAAAAACACTAGAAAGCAGGCAAGGCAAATAATTTGCCAAAACAAAATTGCCAGCAGTCAGACTACCTAGAGTCGCAATCCACGACATAAAATTAGACGTCATCAAGGAGGACATTGAACGGGCACTAAGCTCTGAATACAACCTTACCAGCAGCATTACAAAAATCTTATACCGGCTAAAAGATAAAGCAAATGGCGTCAAATGGGTGCTGGAATGTCAGCCATCAGCCTTCCACCGCATCATGCAACACCCCAGATTGTATCTTGGCTGGAGAATTGCGGAATTCTTCAAAATCAGACGATGCTTCCAGTGCCAGGAATTCGGGCACACGCAGCAAGACTGCAAGAACAAAGTCTACTGTGCTTACTGCTCCGGAAGCGACAACGTCAAGAACTGCAAATCCGGGATGGCCCCCTGCACCAACTGTGCAGACTATAACTACAGAAGTAATTACAAAATATCCTGCGCTCCCCCACCTATGATATCTCCTGTCCCACCTACAGGAGATACGTTGAAAGAATCAAACGCAGCACAACCTATGATTATAGCGGATATTCATCAATCTACGCCTACAGACCACAACAACCAAGTAACATTTAGCCCCATAAAATGCATCCAGATTAATCTGCAAACAGCGCAGGCAGTGACATCTCAAGCAGTCACTCATGCAACATCCCACGATGCAGATCTACTCCTGATACAGGAACCTTATTGTAGAGAGGGTCAAGTAGCAAGCCTTCCCATATCGTGGAAAGTCTATTAACGTAAAGCAGAAACTAATGAACAATCCCCCATAGCCGCAATAGCATGCATCAATCCATCCTGGTCTCTACTAGTCATCAAGCAAGAACGAGACTTTGTTGCCATCTTACTAACATTCAATAACACACAGTACATAATAGCTTCAATTTACTCTTCCCCAATGGACAGTATCACTGGCACCACTTCAAACATTCTTGACACCATACAACGATGCCCTTCAACCCCTCTGCTTCTTAGTGGTGATTTTAATGCACATAACACCATATGGGTATATGCAGATACTATGACGAAGGGACAGGAGCTCGACTTTCTGGCAGCCAATAACATTCATCTATTAAATAAACCCGATTTCCCACCTACATTTGATAATACCTATCATGTGGGCTGGCCAGATCTCACCCTCTGTTCAAGCAGCATCACAAACCTAGTGCAGGACTGGACTGTGGTCAATGATGAGAGCTGCTCCGATCACAAATACCTTCACTTTCTCATAAACTGTGACACGAAAATCCAGTCCTATGTAGGTACAGGCTTCCAGGCAACAAGATCTGCCCCCTCAGTCGCTCCTCCACACGCATCTTAAGTAATGAGGAAAACAAACTTGTGCTTCACAATAGCCCAGAAGGCATAGAGATTTTCACAGACCGACTACTTGAAAACCTTACAGCTGTTGGCTTTAGTTTTCCACATGCAAATTTTGATCGGAGGTCGATCAGCGGTAAGCTAACGTGGTTGCCGCTGATTGGCTGATGACGTCAAGATCGGTGGGTTGGCCGAGTATATATATATATGTACGCCGGTATTGGCAAATGCTTCTTGTTTCTTGTTCTCTTGTGTGATTATCAGTTAGCATTATGCTAGTTTGCTTTCAATCAAATGATTTTAAAATGTAAAGGCTACAGTGTTAGCTCTTTTAATTTATTTACGGAATAAAGCAAGAATTTTATTTAGTCTTAGCTTTATTTAAGGGAAGCAAAACATGCTTTGCCTTTATCACCACTGCCAACAGGGTTATGGGCCCAGCGCCAACAGCTAATCAGTCATCCAGTTTAACTCAGCATTAAAGGAATGTAGGTGAAGAGGGCCATTATCCACGAAAAGAAGCTGACCTATCTTAGAAGTTTGTTTAAGTCGTTGTGCTCACACTTAATTGAAGATGTCATTACTACCTGAAGGTTTTGAGTTGTTAAACCATGACAACTGGGATCGATGGAAAGTCGACATGAAAATGCTGTTACTGGATAGAAATTGTTGGAGCTTCATAGAGGACAAAGAAGAAGAATTAGATAAAAGTGCAACAAGGCGTGAAAAGCAGGAGTTCACACTGAGGGAGAACAGAGCCTTCACTACATTATATTACGGAATTAAAGCTGAGTTCAGGCCGCTGATACAAGAATGTTCAAGTGGTAAAGAAGCATGGGAAGTTCTACAGAAGCAATTCGAACCCAAAACAAGAGCAAGGATAATTCAGTTACTGGATGAATTTTTTAGTATTAGATATACGCTAAATGAAGAAATAGGATTATTCATCGCAAGAATAAGAATGACTGCAAAGAAGTTGGCTGAAGCTGGTCACAACTTGGCAGATCTTTTTAAAGGATTCCAGGCAATAAGGAGATTACCCCAGGAATACTCCGGCATTGTACAATTGATCTATAGGTGGAAGGACGAAGATTTTACGCTGGAAAGAATTGCTGAAGAGCTGGTAAGGGAAGAAAGCCGACTTCGCCAGGTAATTGCCGATTTAGAAGACAGCAAGGTAAGCGTGTTTAATACTATTAGTTTAAACGCAGGGAAAGATAAAGTTGAAAATAAAACTAAATCTAACAAAAAGATGGGGAATACGAGAATAGGACATTGTTTCAGATGTCATACATTTGGGTACTTAATCGCTCAATGTAAAGAAAATATAAGTAAAAGTCAGAAGTCTAAAATAGATGATAAAAATGGACAGTTTAAAGATAAAGAATTAATATTAGTAGAAAATTATGTACAGATAAAGGAGGTAATGCAGATAAATTTAATTGGGTCGTAGATACTGCAGCTACAACTCATTTCTGTAATAATAGAAATTTAATGACAAATTTTGAAGAAATAAACAATATACGTATGTCTTTAGCTGTAAGAAATTGTGAAAGTAAAGTACTAGGAAAGGGTACCGTCAAATTTGCAGTAAAAGTAGGCAATCGAATAAATTGGATTGAGTTAGATAATGTCTTATATAATCCAAATCTAAGAAGAAAATTATTATCGGGAGCAAGGTTAGAAAAGGCAGGTGCTCATTTTGTAATTTCAAAAGGGAAGATGTGGATATACTTTAATAATTGGGATAGAATATGCTACGTTAAGCGATATGACGGACTTTGTCATGTAAAACACGTACAGACAGATGGAACACGTACAGACATATATTATTATGTAGAGGGAACAGACACCCGTTTTAGATCCTATAATGATATTGAAAAGTATTGTGAGGCAAGAAATATTAAATATGAAAAAGATAAGTTCGATTTTAGTGGAAAAAACGAATACTCGGGGAAAGTTAATTTCGTAGAACAGGAGACTAGCTCTGTGTCTGAAGAGGCAAATTCTGTAGAAATAGTTATCCCACAAAATTTTAAAGAAGCACGAAAATCAGTAAATGCCGAAGAATGGGACAAGGCAATGAAAGAAGAAATCGACACAATAAAGAAAAGAAAGGTTTGGAAATTAGTCGAAAAGCCAGAAAATAAAACAATAATTGGAAACAAATGGGTCTATATGTTAAAAAGAAATGAAAAGAATCAAGTGGTTAGATACAAAGCACGTTTAGTAGCACAGGGATTCAGGCAAAAAAGAGGTGAAGATTTTGATGACGTTTACAGTCCTGTAGTAAATTTTTCAATCATAAGAATATTTTTCACTATCCTGATATGTTTATATGGATGGACTAATTGTCAGTTAGATGTAAAGAACGCATATTTATATGCAAATCTAAATGAGAAAATATATATGACCCAACCAGAGGAATTTATCGAAGAGAAAAATAAAGTGTGTTTATTACACAAGGCCATTTATGGTCTACATCAAAGCGGCTGTGAATGGTTTCAATATGCTAAAAAGAAATGAAAAGAATCAAGTGGTTAGATACAAAGCACGTTTAGTAGCACAGGGATTCAGGCAGAAAAGAGGTGAAGATTTTGATGACGTTTACAGTCCTGTAGTAAATTTTTCAATCATAAGAATATTTTTCACTATCCTGATATGTTTATATGGATGGACTAATTGTCAGTTAGATGTAAAAAACGCATATTTATATGCAAACCTAAATGAGAAAATATATATGACCCAACCAGAGGAATTTATCGAAGAGAAAAATAAAGTGTGTTTATTACACAAGGCCATTTATGGTCTACATCAAAGCGGCTGTGAATGGTTTTGTGAATTTGAAAGTACTTTAGAAAATCTACATTTTAAGAAAATACAATGGTGTAATTGTGTTTATAAGAGTTCAAATGTAATTCTCTTGTTATATGTAGATGATATTGTGATTTTTTGTAAAGATCAATATAGTATAGATAAAGTAATTTCACAGCTGAGTAAGTTTTTTGATCTTAAAGTATTAGGCAAAACTAAAACGTTACTTGGAATTGAATTCTTAGAGAATGAGAATGGGGTTTTTATACATCAGCAAAAATATATCGAAGAAATTTTTGAAAAATTTAAACATTTCCAGATACCAATAACTTTACTTCCCATAGCTAAGGGCACTATTCTTACAAAATTAGATTGTCCATCTACAAGTGCAGAAGTTGCAGAAATGCATACATTACCCTTTAGAAATCTGTTAGGATGTTTAGTTTTTATAGCTAACAGGACAAGGCCTGATATTACATATGCAGTGAATATCTTATCACAATTTCAGGAGAATCCTGGAATTAGGCATTGGAAAGCATTGTTGAAATTGCTTGGTTATCTCAATAGTACTAAATTATATAAGTTAAACTTATCGAAGATTAAACATCTAAATTTATATTGTTATTCAGATGCTGAATATGCAAGTAATAGAGATGACCGCGTGTCCATGGGAGGATTTATATTATATTTAGATGAAGTACCGGTAATCTGGAAAACTGTTAAACAAAAATGTGTAAGTTTATCAACCATGGAAGCGGAGTATATCGCTTTATCTGAAGCAGCGAAGGAATTAATGTGGACGAAAAATGTCTTACAAGATGAAATTTTAAAGTTTAATTTAAGAGCGTGTAAATTATTTTGTGATAACAAGCCTGCCATTGATTTTTCTAGATCGCCAATAGAAAATCGCCGAACTAAGCACATAGACGTAAAATATCACTTTGTTAGAAAACTAGTAAATGATGGAGTGTTTGACCTTGAATTTATCACCAGTAAATTAAATACTGTCAACTTATTTACAAAAGCAGCGACTGCTGTTAATTTAAGAAAGTTTTGTTTAGATGTTTTCAGTGTTTAAAGACAATAAGTGTTTTCGTATAATAGAATTGAACTATGAACTTCTGTGAAAGTTTTGTTTTTGTCTTTGCATGGGGAAAAGAGGGCCGTTTGTTGGCTTTAGTTTTCCACATGCAAATTTTGATCGGAGGTCAATCGGCGGTACGCTAACGTGGTTGCCGCTGATTGGCCGATGACGTCAAGATTGGCGGGTTGGCCGAGTATACATATATGTACGCCGGTATCGGCGAATGCTTCTTGTTTCTTGTTCTCTTGTGTGATTATCAGTTAGCATTATGCTAGTTTGCTTTCAATCAAATGATTTTAAAATGTAAAGGCTACAGTGTTAGCTCTTTTATTTTATTTACGGAATAAAGCAAGAATTTTATTTAGTTTAGTCTTAGCTTTATTTAAGGGAAGCAAAACATGCTTTGCCTTTATTCCCACTGCCAACCACAGCAGCCTGTAGTGAACTACTCCCCTCACGCGCAGCAAAGAAAATATAAGGAGTTAAATGGTGGACGAAAGAGCTCAGACAACAACGGCAAAAATGCAGAGCTATCAGACGCCGCATACGTACCACCACCAATGAAGATAGGAAAATCCAACTATTGGCGACATTACGCAAAGAGCACGCTCTTTACAAAAACAACATACTAGCGGCCAAAATTACCAGTTGGAGGAAATTTTGCACCAAAAACAGCAATCCGTATGGAATCCTCCACAAGCTAGCCTCAAGTGAAATATATCAGCCAGCTCAAATCTTCATGCAGCCACCAAATACAAGCAACGACAATCCAGTACAAAATACAGCCACCACAATCCTCAACGAAGTCTTCCCCACAGACAACGCGGAGGAAGATACACCAGCACGGAAAATTGTTCGCATGAATACCAACATCCCACCGACTCCACATGATATACCATTTAGTAACAAGGAAGTCAAGCAAATTTTCCGACACCTAGCCCTGAAAAAAGCCCCCGGTCCAGACGGCCTGAACTATAGCATCAAAGTTGCCTACAAAGCACGCCCCTCCTTTCTTCTACAAATTCTTTAATGAACTTTTTGACAAGCAAATATTCCCGCAGGCATTCAAGAAAGGACATGTTGTCCTATTCCTCAAAAAGAATAAAAGCCCGCAAGATCCGCGCTCTTTTCGCCCGATATGCCTTTTGCCAACCCTGGGCAAAATTTACGAGAAATTAATTGTTAACAGACTAAAATATCATCTCCATAGCAACAATCATCTCAGCCCCAGGCAGTATGGCTTTCACACTGGTCCGTCCACTACACATGCCCTCTGCAAAATTCATGAAACAATTCAACGCAATAGCACTACAGGTTTCCATACAGCTTTCATATCCATAGACCTCCAGAGTGCGTTTGACACACTCTGGTGGCCAGCGATAAGACAGGCCCTCCGAGACGCACAGTACCAACCTCTTCAGCGTTTTTAGTAGTTATCTAGAGAATCGTAGTCTTCTCATAGCCATCAACAACGACACTACCTTCAAAGTGCAAGAAAGAGGATGTCCTTAAGGCTCTTGTGCGAGACCAATTCTCTGGAATTTGACATTCAACGCTGTACTGGATGCAAACTGGCCACGACATACAAGTGTCATCGCCTACACAGACGACGCAGCTCTTCTTGTCAAAGGTCGCACTCGTGCGGAGCTCAAGAAAAACGGCACCGAAGTCTGCTCCCTCCTCGCCAATATCTGCAGCAACTTAAAGCTTACAATCTCTACCGCAAAGTCATCAGCAATATAATACCCAAAGCAGCTCCAACGCGCCGCCCCTGTATCAAACTACAAGGAGCCAACATAACGATTGTCCAAACGCTAAAATACCTAGGTGTAATCTGGGATAAAAAACTAACCTGGATCCCTCACATCCAAGAACTAAAGAACAAAACATCAGCTATAGCGAGAAAGGCGCGTGCATTCCGAGGTTGAAACTGGGGTCAGAATCATCATATTCAGAAGATCCTCTACCATGTGGTAGCTGAAAAAATAGTTTTGTATTCTGCTGCCGTATGGGCCCAATCGATGGGAGGACGAAAGATCAAACATCTTACATCTCTTCAATGACCATTCCCCCCTGAATCTCTGTAAAGTGTACCGCACCACAGCCACCAGCTCAGCGACAGTCCTTGGAGGGCTCATTCCACTCCACATATGGGCAGAACAAGAGGCAGTCTACACTACTTCATATACCTCTGCAAAGATGCAACATTTGGCAACATAACATACAGCCCTCTACAACTTCAAAGCCCAGGTAACACTCTTCACACTCATCCCACACGTAAAGGCACAGGAATAAGCATTAACATCTCACGGATACAGCCACTGTCAATGATGCGAGTTTCGAGGGATACACAAATATACACCGACGGCTCTAAGCAGGAAGATGGAGTAGGCAGCGCTTTTGCACACTATGACAAAGGAAGAATCATCCATGTATGGAAAGGATGCCTTGACTTAAACAACAGTGTGTTCCAGGTGGAGGTGCAGGCAATTATAAAGGCAGTACATTACACTTTCAATAATAATATAGAACGGGCGAAAATTTTCACAGACAGTATGTCAACACTTCTAGCACTAGATAATCACAACCACACCTCGCCCTTGATCATCAAATGACAACAACTTTTACAGCGCAACCCACAGAAACATCTCTCCTTAACATGGATCAAGGCACATGCAGAAAATGAAGGGAATGAAGCAGCTGATAGCCTGGCCAAGCAAGCAGCCACTGATCCAGAAGCTGAAAAAAATCATAATCCCAGCCCTTCCTTCCTACCTCAAAGGGCTATTACGGGGTCAAGGCCTAAATTTTTGGCAGGAAGACTGGACGCACTGCACAACTGGAAGACGTACATACAGCTACCTCCCGAAAGTCAGCACTGAACGCAACATTGCAATAGCTCCTCTTACGGCTCATATTACGGGACACGGCCCATTCCCGACCTAGTACTTCAATAGACATGGCATAACAACCACGGACATATGCCTTTTTCTCTATATGTATAATACTTTTTTTTTTTAAACCTATGAGCCTGTATTTTAATCCTATTATTTTGTAACTGTATTTTTGTATCTGTATATTTAATTTGTATTTTTATTTGAATTTTATTGTGAATATGCAAAATTACCATAGCAAATTGCAACAACAAATGTCAAAACGGTAAAATGAATGCAATCTGCCCTTGTATGGCCATGCAAATGCTCTTGTTAACATCCTAAAAAGCTCTCGAGGCGGCCTCTTGAGGCTTCAGGGTTCCTGGTTAGTGGAGGGTGCGGGACACATGCCTGTTTACCTCTGTTAGACATCCCCGTCCTCCGTTACCAACCAACCAACCAACCTGTTACATTAGCTTGGAACTTCATACAAAAACTTCAGATGGTTATAATATAAATAATAATAACAATGATAAAAATAAAGCAAGGTAAGCTTTTATAATGTATAAAAATACTGAAAATTATCACTTCCAAAGAAAAACAAAAGGAAAGAAAAGAAGAAAATATATTTACTTTAAAGCCATCCTTTTGAATTGCAAAGAATACTTCAATCATATAGCGAACACGGACATCAACTTGTCCTTGATGAAGAATATCTCGAACTCTATCACTTATTGCTATAAAATCAGTAACATAAGTCATAAGTGGAAGTTTATTTTATCAATCAAACAGCATGAAACACAGACTTTTCTAAAAAATAATTTAATATTTTAATACATTCAAATAATTCAATAAACTAATTTTATATTCATTTGCATAAAAAAATAATCACTCTATTTTTCTATAAATGCTTTCACAGCCTGAACTTATACATTAATTTATAAAATTTTATATTCATTGCTTAATTTTTAAATCAAGATTTTTCAGTTTTATCCTTACAGTTAGACATTTTTCTAAACTTAAGGTACTTTAGCTAACTTACCTAAAATAAATTAGCTAAAAGGACAAGTAGTTCAAAACTAATTCCAAAGAATTTGATGCAAAGTTACTTTACGTAATTTTGTTATGTGAATTCCATTTCAAGAAGTTTATAAACTTCACTAAAAAATAACATCAAAATAAATAAAGCTGAATATAAGATTTAGAATGAAAATAGAACAACATTAACTAGGAAAAGAAAGAAGATTAAGCAGAAATTAAGAATGTGAAAAGCAATAAATTACCCTTGAAATGGGGAAAGAAAGACAAGGAATCTGCCATAATTAGTCTCTTTGAACATTTAAATAGGTATAATAACAAACTGAATTTTACGCAAAATATTTTCACAGTTCTGATTCTTAAATGAAAATTAAGTTATTTTCTTAAATTTAAATTTATAAAGGTATTTGTAAAACGAAAAATTGTACATTTATGAGCACTATTAAGAGCAGAACTATTTAGTCTAAGGTAAATGTACAAAAACTTATTAAAATATCCCTGAATGCCGTTCAGCCTATAACAGGCACCAGCAACATTTCAACATATGATGGGTACTGTGATAAGGTCCAGCCTATAACAGGCACCAGCAACATTTCAACATATGATGGGTACTGTGATAAGGTCCATACTAGGAAAAAGTACTTTTATAAAAGGGCTGTTCAATAAGACCAAAATTATAAAAAATACAGAATACCTTTAATCGTCATCATTTACATGGTCTTTTTCAAAATAACTACCATGGCACGCAATGCATTTATCCCAACGTTCGGTCCACTTCTGAAAAACATGTAAAAGTCTGTTTTTTGAGAGCTTTTTCAAAACTGCCTCCGCAGCCTTTAAACATTCTTTGTTGCTTACAAAATGTTTGCCTCATAATGGTTTCTTAAGTTCAGGAAACAGCCAGAAATCACATGGAGCGAGATCAGGACTGTAGGGAGGGTGCGATAAAATCTCTATGTTGTTATGCTGCAAAACATCCTGTGCGCAACGAACAATATGTGGTCGAGCATTGCCATGATGCAATAGGAAGTTCATTTCGGAGCAATGGACATTTCCTTTGACCATGCTGTACCACTATTCGTAGGACATTAGCGTAGTACGAGCTGTTTATGGCATTGCCGGGCTCGACAGTGTGTAAATACACAATTCCTTCATAATAAAAAAAATTATGTTCATAACTTTCCCAGCGAATTTCACAGTTTTAGCTTTCTTGGGAGTAGGCGAAGATGGATGCTTCCATTCACTACTTTGTTGTTTCACAGTTGGGTCATAGCGATACAACCAAGCTTCATCTGCTGTGATGATATGCTTTAAGAAATTGTTGCCTTCTTGTTCCAGTCTTTCTTTACATTCTGTGCACTCAGGTGTCAACAATTTTGGAATCCTTCGCACACAAACACGTTTCAGTTGCAAATGTTCTGCCATGATTAAGTGAACACTTTCTTCAGAAATATTCAAGAGAGTATGCAGCTGACGTACTGTAATTCTGCGGTTCTCCTTAATGATAACCGCAAAGGAGAATCGCAGCTGTGTTAATCATTGTCTCTGTGACAGACATTGAAGACTGGAACAAGAAGGCGACAATTTCTTAAAACGCATCATCACAGCAGATGAAGCTTGGTTGTATCACTATGACCCAACTGTGAAACAACAAAGTAGTGAATGGAAGCATCCATCTTTGTCTACTTTGATGTTGAAAATTTACATGACAGACGTTGAAGGTCGTTCAATATCTTCCACATTTTGCCTGCCTTCCTTAAAAGCTTTATGCCAGTGAAAAACACTTGCCCTCGCTAATGCTTCATCATTAAAAGCTTCACGTATCATGTCCAAGGTCTCTGATGCTGATTTTTGCAGACGAACACAAAATTTAATCAATTTAATCACATAACGTTATTCTATCGATGCTTCCATTTTGACAACTGGCCACGTATTATAGGCTCCCGCAAACACGCTTCAGGTCAATCACGTGATATTCAGGAACACGAGCATTTACACGCCATTTATCGGTAGCTTTTGTTAATACAGATGACAGACTTTTTTTATGCCCCAGAAATTAACATTTCGATGAATGGTTTCGTTGCAGTAAAATTAGTCTTATAGAACAGCCTATGTACATCTCGACAATATCATTATTGCCATGCAAAAAATTGACCAACATGTTCAACATCTAGATGAAGTATTTTCTTTATTAAATGAAATTAGACTCAAAGCAAATGCCTTGAAATGCAGGTTTACCGCAAAGGAACATCAGTATCTTAAGTACAAAATTTCACAAAAAGGCATAAAAAACATTATCTGCCTCCAAACACAGCAAAAGAAGTAGCATCATTTTTGAGCATGTACTCATTTTATTGTTTGTTCAACTATTACTGGTTTTGAAAAGGTAAAAAAAAAAAAAAAAAATACATGGACTGCAGAAGTGAACACGGCATTTGAGCAACTGAAGCAAGCATTAACCAGTGCTCCAATACTGGAATTCTCGGAAGGGGATCAGAACTTGGAAATTGCTGCTGATGCTTTGGACTATGCAGCTGGTGCCATTCTATCTCAAAACGGCCGCCAGTAGCTTACATTGAACCCAATTCAAAGGAACTACACCGCAACAGAACGAGAAACTCTAGCCATTCTATCAGCAGTTTAAAAATTCTGAGTGTATTTTGGAAATGCCTTCAACAACATTTATTGAGACCATGCTGCCATCAGATATTTGTATTTAGGCAAAAATTTATCGCCAAAGCTCATACGATGGACTCTTAAATTACAAGAATATAATCTCATTATTAAACATACGCCAAGAAAAGAAAATGTCGTTGCTGATATACTATCAAGAATTTAGCTAGATGAGGAGGAGAACACGGTTAAATGTCCTATGTTAACCTCACAAATAACTGATTTCAACACAGTTATTTTTGAATTGAAAGCAGATCGAGAGTTTAAAAACATCTATGCTTAAAGATCCACAAAATTTTGAACATGTGGACATTAATGCAATAAGAAACAGAGCAGCACATTATCAAATTATCGATAAATTATTATTCCATATGATGGCAATTATGAAAATTATGAATTCAGACCAGTTTCTCCCAACTAGCTTAAGTATTCTACATAAGTTACATGATTCGCCTATTTCAGGCCACCTTGGAATCAGAAAAATGGTTCAGAATCTGCAAGGCGGTTTACCTTCTGCAATTACAGAAAGTTGTAAGTGCCTATGTCAGGTCCTGTTATATGTGTAAATTAATTAATGACATTAACCATAGCCTGGCCAGGTATCTAAACAGTATCAAAACTACCTTTCCTAATGAATTCGTAGGTAATGACTTGTTGGGTCCTTAGCTTAACATTAACCATAGCCTGGCCAGGTATCTAAACAGTATCAAAACTACCTTTCCTAATGAATTCGTAGGTAATGACTTGTTGGGTCCTTACCTTGAATTCAAATAAATAAAAATAGCTATCTCGATTATCATGCACCATTTTTTTAAATGGGTGGAGATAGTTTCCCTCAAAAGAACCTCCGCAAAAACTGTGTCTAACTCATTTTTAAATAAATATATATTAAAGTACGGGGCACCAGTAAAAGTAATTTCTGATAATGGCAAACAATTCATCAGATCCTTGTAAACTTATGCACAGACATATGGCATTTAAAGATGGTTTTGTATTGTCCACAGACTAACATAGCAGAATGAGTAAATAAAAATATAGTTAAAAATTATTCAAAGTTATGTAGAGAATTATCATAGTTGCTGAAAAGGCTACATCAATGGATTAACTTTTGCACTGAGAACAGCAAAACATGATAATACGGGCAAGACCACGCTGAATTATTTTTAGATAGAAAAATCAACTTTATTGGACAAATTATTTTTTGTGCAACAAAGAGAGACAGAGTTCAAACTGAGAGATATCCAACAAATAATCAGGCAATTAAAAGTTCAGATATTGCCAGGGAATTACCAAGCAGAAAATTTAGCACGATCAAAAGAGAAGGGAGATGGAATACAATGTAGGTTAAAAAGTATTAATAATAAAACATGCATTATCCACTGCTCCTGGTAATAAAATTACAAAGTTTGCTGAAAAATTTGAAGGACAATTCATGATAGAGAGAATAAAATATAACACTTTATATATAAAGGATAAAAATAGACAACAAAATGTGGCAAATATTGATCAAGTTAAGCCATACTATGAATGAAGTGATTTTCAAGTGCTAAAGGATCTTTTCCAAGAACCTGGAAGTGAACCAAGTAATAGCACTGCAAGAAACTTCATAACAGGTCATCCCAGAGAATAAAAGATTGGGAACTTTCACCCCAGATAAATGCCAGAAAAGAGCTAAAGTAGAAGCCAACAAGAAGAAAGGGCAGGCATCGCAAAAGAAAAGGAAACAACCTCCAAATGTTCTCGTAAAGCCAGCAAAACAAATTCCAAGTGAAGCAGAGAAAGGTCCGGCCCTGGCCAGCCAAGATTCTTTCAGAAGGAGTACTAGGTACAAGCACTTAGTTGAGTTCATCTCTTTGCCATAAATTAAAAAAATCAAACGCAAGAAGCTCCGTTCCTGCAAAGTTCCAGAGTTACAACCACGTGATATGACAAGGAGTTCGCAGTGCACAAAGAGGACAGACTTCCATTTCCCACAGACTAGGAGAAAGACTGGACATTTTGGTGCCAGAGGAACAAAAGAACCCCTGCTGCAAGCTAAAGGTCTGCCTTGAAGGAGAGTAAGAATCCAAAGTGTGAATTGTTTCCTTACTTGGTACGAGTTCTTTGAGAAAAGAATGTCGGAATGCATAAAGCAAAAAGTGAATTCTTTTCCCTCCTTCTTAACTGAAAATTCAGTTTAGTTTTATATCACATGCACAAAGTTGCTATGTAATTTAGTTTTTACCTCAAGCAAGGTCAAGCTATTAAAAGCAAGAAGCTTGTTTTTTTCCAGTTTATGATAATTTAATGTATTGTAATATTTTCTTATTTAACAAATATATATATTGGAGTGGCAACATCATATTTGTACTGTGTAACTGCTGCTGAGCAATGTCAGAAAATGTTTAAAAATGTTATTCTGAACATTTACCATTTTGTATAGGTGTGAAAATTTATCAAGAAAGAAATTGTAATAATAAGTTAGAGTGTGATTCTGTAATGGGTAGAACTGTATTTTAAATTATTCGCTTCCGATAAAATTTTTATTTTACCGAGAAGCTCATCTGTTATTTTATTAAATACCACTTCAAAAATGCTACAGTCATATAAAATTGGAGGTTCTACCATGATACTGGAAATTAGGAGTGTATTTATCAATTTCAATGGTGCTGGTCTCCTAATCCTAAAATAAAGCTGCTGAAATTTTGAGAACAAGTTTGTTTTTATTAATACCAGAAGATGTCAGAAGTCTACCATTTTAATGCCAGTTACTGAAGCTGATCATTCAAAGGTGATAATATATGTTTTATATAACTTGCGTTCCAGCAAAGAATTGTCAGAAGATGGTATTGCTGCTTTACGAAGAGAAGATAAACTTTTGGTTTACTTAAATAAGTGTTTATTGAATTTTAATATTTTACTTCAGAATTATACTTAAATGCCATAAGTTTTTGTTTAAAATAATTGACACTATAAATATTAAGCCTAAAATTATTGATATTTGTGATTACAAAAAGTATTTAAAAAATTACTATTTAGGATTTACTGATATTTATATTAATTTTTTTTTTTTTTTTTTTTTTTTTTTTTTTTTTTTTGTTTATGGAATAGTTGAATTTTTAATGCTGATAATTGACATGTGCAAATGAATTTTCAAGATTATGATTTATGCAAAATAAGGTAGAAACAAGTATTTAACATGGTGACGTCGGCGATGATATTTGTGTGTCTCACTGTGGGGCAGTGAGCGTATGTTGTTGTACAAATGTTAGGTTTATAATATTGAAATATGTCTTTTACAATCGAATTTTTATTAGTTACGCTTATAATATTACATTTAGTTAAGTTTATAGTACTGAACTGTACAGTTTATGGTATCAAATTTTTGTTAGTTATGTTTAGTTATATTCAAATAAAATATTCCTACTTCTTTCATTTAATATATGTTAAATTTTTATTATTTAAATTTGGAAGATTCAGGTGTGAACCTCGGGTGGTACACACCGCCTGATGGAGCATTCCTGTGTGAGCCACCGATGATATATGCCACCCAATAGAACATTCAAGTGTGAGCCACTGGTGGTAAACGCTGCTTGATGAGAGATTTGAGCATGAGCTACCAGTGGTACACGTTGACATAAACGTGTTAAGCTGAAGTCTGGGTTACTGCCATAGGAGAATGTGTTCTACCTTTCAGCCACATTGCAGTGGCGTAGCAAAGGGGGAGCAAGGGTGTGCATGATGCCCCAGGCGCCTCTCGTAGAGGGGCGCCAAATAGTCTCCAAAGAAGATTTTCCAGAAAATTTCAGTTTTTATTTTGATCGATTTCTGGAAAATATATTAAAAATTAACAAATAATAAATTAATTTTCTTAATTTGTCTGATAAAATGTGTAATAAAATGTTTGCAGTACATGAACCAAAACATTCTTTCGAACCACTTTATTTCTCCAAAGTAGAGATATATTTTAATTTTTTTAAACGAAATGCACATATATCTCCCCCTTTTTATTTTAAAATGATAACACGACCTTGTTCCGAATTTCTCAAACATATCCAGCTTCCAAAATACGATTCCATAATCTGGAAATGACATTTTGGAAAAGTCCTAACTCTTCCGCTACAATGGATTGCGTTTGACTCTCCTGTAAACGACTGATGGCCTTCCTGGCTACCGTTCAACTAAGTTATCTTGCTGAGACATCGTATGTTCACTGCTACGAAGCATTCAACGCATGTCAATTGTTTTTAATCTCCTATTACATATTAATACTGCAGGTCGCTCCTTACTCCTTATCTAAAACGCATAGTTTAAGATGTCAAAGACTAAATTTGCATATTCCCAACTTTGTAAATGTTATAATTTTCCTTTATAATCTCTTCTATTTATTTCATTTTGTTCAAAAAGGTTGTCAATTATATGGTTATTTCATACCGAACCCACAATATTCCCTAATTGTTTTGAGCAGTGAATGTGACGGCATGACGTTACTCCACAGTAGAAAAGAAAGGGAACCTAAAACTCCACTACAGATCTATAGAGAAAATGTTTTTCTAAACCTAAGAGTCGCACTTCAAATACTACTTACTATTTCATTATCAAATGCTAACTATGAACGTTCATTCAGCAAATTAAAATAAATTTTCACATATTTACAATCAACGATGGGACAAGATCCCCTAACTCATCAAGCATTTTTAAGTGTGGAAAGAGAAAAATTTGAAAGGATCGACTTAAGAAAAATGTATACATAGTAATTAATTGTATTCATGCATTATACTATTGATAATAAATATAAGTGACCGACCAAGTCGAGGTGCACGTGATTGAAGCGAAATGAGGGCAAATAAAAATTTTTAAGTTGGCTGGTGGTGTGCCTTACAATTTTAGATCTTTGGCACTCGAAGCACGAACGTGTCCAGTTGGCTATGTCCTTTCGCATGCTAGGCCATATGAAACGTTGCTGTATCAGTTTCCTCGAAGCCTTGATGCCAGGATGTGATAGAGGATGTAACTGACTAAAAATGGCATGGCAAAACCCGGAAGGAACATAAGGTCAAAATCTTGAATCCTGAACATCACAATAAAGTGATTTTCCAGGTGAGAACTGCATAAGTTGAGATAGGTGGAAGATTTGTAGTTCTGAATCCCGGTGTTGTTCATCCGCAAGGGCAGCAAAGTTTATTGGCGAAGGAACGGCTAGTTTTTCAATACGAGACAAAGCGTCTGCAACAATATTCTGCGAACCCTCAATATAACGGATATCTGTTGAAAATTGCCCTATGAAGTTTAGGTGTACCATTTGACGAGGAGAAGCTTTATCCGAATGCTGTTGAAAAGGATATCTTAAGGGTTTGTGACCTGTGAAGATCATGAAAACGCATCCCTTTAGCATATGTCGAAAATATTTGACAGCTTCATAAATTCCTAATAATTCGCGATCGTAAGTGCTGTATCTGGTTTGTGCTGGTGAGAGTTTTTTTAAAAATATATGAAAGTGGTCTCCGTAATTCTTGAGCTTTCTGTTGTAAAACTGCTCCTATACCTGTTGTTGATGCATCAATGTGTAGAAACATTAGGTAATTTTTTGGAAGCAGAAGAGATGAAAAATATGAAACGCCTTCACCAGGAATTGAGCCGCGGACCTCTGGAGTACCGGCACAGCATGCAGAACCACTACACAACGAACGCACCCTAGAAAAGCAGGAGAAATACCTTATATACTCCCCTTTTTAAAGGGCGACTAAAGTTTTTAGGGGACCCAATCGCCAAATTCTGGGTGTGGAGAATTCTCAACCCCTTTTAATTCAGGCGCTATTGTAGAGACATACTGATATTTGGAAGCAAGAGAGATTGAAAAATTAGCAACTGCCTTCCCCAGGAATTGAACCTCG
Source organism: Stegodyphus dumicola (assembly GCF_044657685.1). Taxonomy (NCBI): domain Eukaryota; kingdom Metazoa; phylum Arthropoda; class Arachnida; order Araneae; family Eresidae; genus Stegodyphus; species Stegodyphus dumicola. The sequence continues at coordinate 36,402,478 of NC_140769.1, forward strand.
GACCTCTGGAGTACCGGCTCAGCGTAAAGAACCACTACACCATGAAGGCACGCTAGGAAAGCGGGAGAAATACCTTATAAACCGTAGAGTGATAATGGTTTAGGTTCAGAAGGATACTGCAAATTCGTTGCATAAATTAAAACATTTTTGCATTTTTGGAACGCTTTGCGAGATTCTGTGGTCCAGGTTATAACACGTTTATCGTTTTTCTTTCTTCCAACCAAAAAAAGAATTTAGAGGTGCTTGTATGGTTGCTGCATGAGGTAAGAAATGTCGATAAAAATTGAGCATAGCAAGAAATCTTTTTAAGTCCTTCACTATAGATGGTTCGGGAATATCACGGATAGTGGTGACTCTATTTGTAAAGGTTCGAACGTCTTCAGTGGAAATTTCATGATCAAGAAATGATACTCTTGGTTGGCCAAAAACGCAATTGGGTGGATTAAGACTGACACCGTACCTTTGAAAACGTTCAAAAACTGTTCTCAAATGTGATAGGTGCTCTTGCTCTGAAGAGGAGGCGATTAAGACGTCATCAAAATAAGGTACACAAAAGTCGAGGCTGTTTAACACCTGATTCATGAAGTGTTGGAACGTTTGAGAAGCATTGCAAAAGCCGAAAGTCATGACCGGAAACTCAAATAGTCCAAAAGGCATAATAACTGCAGTTTTTGGAATATCAGCTAGGTTAATGGGCACTTGGTGATATGCCCGCTCAAGATCAAGGGTTGTAAAAATAGCTTTTCTCTCTAAAACTTGCATACAGTCTTGAATGTGCAGGACTGGCTAATGATCAGGAATTGTAGCTGCATTTAAGCGGCGATAATCGCCACTTACCATTGCATTTCCGAACTGGATGGAGCAAACTGGCCCATGAACTTTTTGAAGGATGGCAAATTCCCTGTTCCATCATGTACTGAAATTCCTTTTTAGCAGAAATTGGAAGTCTTGTAGTTTCAATATAATGTAGTCATCATGCTTGGGTTCGGAAATACAAATAACTGGGAGCATGATTGTAGGGAATTCTCTGAGAAGTTGATGCCATGGGGAGTTTCTCGAAATCAGTTTAATGCTCAAATCTTGACTATTGAGAATAACTCCCGGATAAGTTAAGTTGGTTGTGGAATCTATCAAACGGCGATTCTTAAGATCAACAAGCAAAGAAAACTTTTGTAAAAATTCAGTGCCAATAATAGGACTTGAAACAGTAGCAATAATGAATGGCCATTGGAAGTTGCGGTGCAATCCTACATCAAAATTTTGAATAGGAGTTCCATTTGCTACATAAAGTTGTAACTTGGTAAGGCATTTTTGTTCTTGAAAATGTGGTGGAACAACAGAAACATCAGCCTCAGTGTCTATAAGAAACCTTAAGCCCAAATTCTTCCCGATGACGAAAAGGCGTGCAAAATTCTGGCCATTGTCGTTCACGACTTTGAGCAACGGCCCTTCTCATTTCCCTGGTCATTATAACAACACAGAGGGTGGCATTTGTTTGCCTTGTTTCCAAATTTGTGGTGGTAAAAACAAATACTCAGAGGAGAGCTTTCTCATAATGTTTCCTCAGTGGGTTACGATGTGTATTTCGACCACATGATGTGGAGCGGTTGCGCTGAAAAGGTTCAGCTTGGATGGCTACTAACTGAGCAACCTGTTTGGACAAATCATCAATTTAAGCCTGTAACACCACAATACCTAGACCAGAAGCCTGCACTGCATGTATTTGCGCTGGAACGGCCAGTTCGTGAATTTTATCAGCGATTTCGGGAAGATTTTTAAGTGGCTCGCTGCTGGCCGCTAAAATGGTTTGCATGTTAGATGGGAGTCTATTCACCCATAATGTTTTAAGAATGTTATCCGTCAGGTTACCGGCGGCTAAGTCTGACATTTTATACAGCAATTGAGAAGTCCTTATTGATATGAGTAGTACAACTATAAATCGTGCAGCAGTTGCTTGATTTTAACTGTCTCGGATTCTTCATAAACAGAAATTAATTTTTTTAAAAGGATTTGTATTTGTCCGTCGTCGGTGGATTCAAAATTATTTCACGAGCTGATTGCAGTACCTCTGATTCTAAAGCGGCAATCACTGTATAAAATTGAGTTTTGTCGGCAGTAATGCAACACAATTTAAACTGTGCATCCAATTGAATGAACCATAACGATGGGTCTCAGCGACAAAAAGGCGGTGGCTTAACTGCCACTCGCGCCAATTGTGAAGCAGCATCGTTTTCAACCACTTTAGATCAATCAAATATGCAGAATAATAATATGTATAGAATATGCACAATAATATGTATAGAAAAATAATATGTATGTAGTGACACAGTTTCTTGGTTGAAATCAGAGAAATTGGCGGCTCAAATGCAGCAGAAGATACATATATCCGCTGAAATTATGACAGAAATATGTTGACTCACCGGAATGCAGCACAACGCCTGAAATTACAGGTGAAATATCTTACTTGCATCTCATCACAGTGGATAACTTACTGCTGCTCAGAATTTTGACAAACTCCATATTCGTGCAACATTGAAGGTTGCTATTCATAATAAACACGGGTCACCAATTATGGTAGTACAATTTTTTTAGACAGATCGTTAAATAATTATAACAATTGAATAGAATAAATATTTTTTTTTTTTGGTTGCTATGGGTTACCAGACTGGCAGAGTTGAGCTGTAGTAGGCAAGTTGCCACATATCTATTTATCTATAATGTATATTAAACTTTTGTTTAAAAATTGTACTTTTTAAAAACACTTATATAAATATGTAAAATAAATAACACCTCTTTAACCAAGGTCTAGATCATCGTATGTCTGATTTTTTCCGCCGACACAGATGCATTTCCGAATCCAAGGCTAGTGTAGTTAGGTAGTGACTATTCTTAATACAGTCAAAAGTCGTTAATCCGGACTCGTCGGAACTTCGGCGATTCCGGATTATCGGTTTTTCCGGATTATAGATCATCAGTTTAAATCTGGTAAGATGGCATGCAGAAATTCCAAAATTAAAAATATGAAATCGTAATTTATGAAATAAAGAACAATTATGATCTAAAGGGTATCAAAATTTGCAAAAAGAAAAAGCTTAATATTTATTTGTTTACTTTATTAAACATTTCTTTCGATGTAAGTTGTTTAAGTTTTGCTTCGTTTCATGTGATAATACTTTCTCTTTAATTCTATTAAACAGACATAATTTCTTGTTCAGTTACAAAGTTCCGCCGTTCAAGTCCTATAATTGCTGTGTCAAGAACACCGACTAATTTGTCAATCGAAATTTTTTTGTTTTCAATAACCTCTGTCACTTTCTTCGCTATCGGAAGCGAATTATAATGACGAGGCATTTGATTTAAATCATATCAAAGACGAGATGAAATACTACATTGAGTAAGCAATTATAAGCCAAATAAAATAAAAACATCTGCCCTTAAGATAAGGATAGTGCTGACAGATCAAACAAAGTTTAGATAAACAAACGTTAAAGTTTAGATAAATAAAGGATATGCTTTTATCCATATTTGCAGCAATTCCACTTTTTGTTTAATGGACTCCGAAAGATACTTTTGCTTTGTATATCCTTTACATATTAGTAAATATATATCGGAAATTCTATTTGACATAATCGAAAGTTCAAGCTTACTTTTATAAAATTGCTCTAACAGTCTGCAAAAAATAATAATCCGGATCCAATTCGAAGATTAAGGAACAACGCAATCTGCAACATTAACGAAAATAGATAATTAGATAATTTTAGCTTAGCTTATCCCGTCCGTTATACATAAAACGCGCATTCGTAAATGTATTTTGCGCACGCAAATTCGCAGCGGTAAAGGTCTCACGCGCATGCGTCAACGCGACGCATGCGCAGAAAGTTTGTAGCTTTGAGGTCCGGATTATAGATCATTCCGGATTATGGGTGTCCGAATTAACGACTTTTGACTGTATATTTTTGAGTATTTTATGGCAGATTCAGCATTTTATTATTATTTGCATTATTTTCTTATTACGAATATATTCTATATATTATATTACTGAAAGTTTTTTGTGGGGAGGGTGGCACCAAAAAGATTTTTTACCCCGGGTGCCAGTTATGGTTGCTACGCCACTGCCACATTGTCGCTATTAGTTTAAGTGTGCTATTTTACGGCCGTACCTAATATGTGCGTACGAGTATATGCCAGTTACCCTTAAAAGGAGCCAACTATATGAATAGATTCTGTGCAGCTTCGACTGAATAATTTTATTTAGTTAGCTTTATATTTTCTATTTTGAGTTAAAGCCCAAGTGGACCCTTCTTGTGCACCTGAGAGGGGTTATCTGTACATGCATTCTAAGTTGGAATAAAAGAGTAATTTAACCTTTTTTGGACTTCTTACTTGCACTACAACAACTCAGCATATAGTCGCTACATAGTTCTTCAGTATTTTAGCTTCCAAGGAATTCTATTTTAGCTAGGCAATTATAGTGTGATCAAAATGCCTTTTGGATTATTCAATGATATATTGTTTCAAAACACTTTAATAATAATAATACCTATTATTATCATTAAAAGGTTCTTCGCCAAGTTGTTTGTGAAGACATTAAGTCTCTGATATAAAGAATAAAACTGATTTTGCCATTGATTTAAAAATTAATAATTTTAACCTTAAAGAGAACAATTCAAGCAAACTGTACTTTGCTAAGAAACCTGAAGATACTCAGCCTTTACAACTCAATATAATATCTTCATCAGCTGCTCTTGTATTATTTATCACAGTTTTTACGTAGTTAACACAATCAATTACCTGTAAAAGTCTGTATGCTTAAATACACAATTCTACATTAATTCTCCTCCATCTTGAAAAGTCCTATACATCACAACATGTAAACAATGACATTTCAAAACATTTTACATTACAAATATGTACAGGGCTTGTACCCCCCCCTCCAAAAAAAACTCCTAAAGATATGTCATGCTTAAAAATTCAACAAAAAATCTATACATATAATAAAAGAAAGTCTGTCTGTGTGTGCGTCTTTCGTTCGGGCTGCGCATAAGCTAACAGACCCACAGCTACGAAATTTGGTACATAGGTGCATCTAGAAAAAAGGCAGTGCAACTAGAAGCGATTTTTTCGAAATTTGAATTTTTTTATTTTATGTTTTGTGACGAAATCGCGTCATTTTGAGACATAATGAGCTATAGAAAAACGAGATTACACACTCCATTTTCACATCGTCATGAAATGTAGGCACTTAGCTATTTTACAAACTTAAGATAAATTGCGTGTTTCAGTAAATCGATTAACTAAGAATTTATTTAACAAAGTGAGCTTAACACCTTTTCAACGAGATTTTTTCTAAAAAAGTTTATTTTTTTCTTTGATTTTTGGACATGTTAAACTTTTATCCTTGTGACAGCTTTTACAAAAAGAATTTCGGAAAAATAATAATATTTTATTATATATTTTAAAAAAAAATTAAAAAAATTTTTTTTTTTAAATGAAGCTTCCGAGTACACATCTTACATCTTTAAAAATGTGATTTTGGCAACAATTTTCCTTTCTTATTGTTGTTGATAGATTTTTGATGAAATCGCATCATTTTGAATAGTTTCATTCTTTTAGAAATATAGGTTTGGCAACAATTTTTCATCGTACTTCTTATGTCACTGTTTTTAAGAGACTGGCATAGTTCATTGTCACTTTTACTTCTTTGTACAAAGTAAAAAGGAAGTATTATAATCGCTAAAAGTTTCAGGCAGCATATTTCAAAGAAAATATCCATTTTGACCGCTATCGAATGCAATTTAATGATGTTTTTGCATGATATCCGTACATAAGAACAGAATAAAAGACTCGTTTCCTTCAAAAAAATTATAAAACTGCTTTAAAATTAATTCTGAAGAGAATTTTTCGTGGCGTCTGTACGTGCGTACGAACGTATCTCGCATAACTCAAAAACGAGCAACCTCAGAACGTTGAAATTTTGTATATAGGACTTCTATAACATGTAGATGTGCACCTCGTACTTTGGTTGCAATCGGCCGCACCAAACATATATAAATATATTTATATATATATCCACTCTATTACCCAGCTCAGTGATCTCAGTTTCTTTACACTTATATGTTGGTAAATTGTACATTTTTTGCTTTAAAAATGATTGAATTATGTTGTTTTTATCTTTCGGCTAAGGATTTTATGCCTTTAAGTAAATCCGTGTGTGATATTTTTAGAATTATCAGCAATTTTAAAGTTGTTTAATTGCCGCTAAGCCTTTTTTAATGGCGGCCATTGATGTTTACATTTGAAACAGGAGACTAGTGGATTTGTTGCCAATCTAGAGAAACTTAGCTTCGCAACAACAAAGATAACACATTCATTTATTATTGCCAATTAAATCATGCTTAATTCTTTCTGGAATCTTTTCGAGGAAATAGGTGTTTGAGATTTTCTTTTTTGTTTTGTTTGCTTAATTTCTTTTATACATCATTCTAGCTTTATTATAGTATTTGAATAGAACATGTGGCAACGATTAGATAATTCTATTCTTTAAATGATATAAATTTTGTGCATTATGTGTTATAATGTGAATGAAATATAATACTGTTGAGTGAATCTAGTGCCAGAGTGTCACTATGGTAAACAAAAATACTAGAGTGAATTTTAAAGAATGCATTTATTCTATTGTGGTTTATGCGCTGTCGGTGAAGTAGATTTAATTCAATCGAATAAGTTTAAATGAAATGCAAGAAAAAATGCGTATAATTTAATATTCCGTACAAGGAAGTCATGTGGTGTACACATCAGATTTTTTTTATATATATAATACTTTTTTTTTTTTTTTTTTTTTGATAAAGTTGTTCTGCAGAGTAAAATTCCATGCGGAATTTTTGTTTTTTGAGTTTCTTTCATGTTATTTTTTGCTTATTTTACTGTTTGTAAAATATTGAAAAGTTTTGCACGATTTTTTTTTTTTCAACGGAAAGTTGGTTAATTTTTTTATATGTAATATATTTTTTTAAAAATTTGTGTTTTTTTTCCAGAAGTTTTTTGCAGAGTAAAATTCTGTGCAGTTTTAAATTTAACATTTGGTGTTCCCTTCAGGCATTTTTACGGTACATTTAAAAGCCAGACAAAGGCTGGTAGCGTAGATGCTAGTAAAGTATAAAGTAAGTTTATTATTTTTTTCATAGTTATTTTCACATTCTTAAGGTTGTGTTTAAATATATTTTAACTTTAGATTTACAATAGTTCAAGGTGAGGCGACATTAAAAGTCCTTTTCGTTGCCATGCTAGTGGTATTAATTGTAAAGTTATTGAGAGTATCAAAGTACACTATTTAAAATCTTGGACAGCATATAATGGCCATATTGCCATGATTTTAAATAGTGACAGACAGAGAGACAAAAATGTGGAAATAAAAATTAAATGGACTTACAGAAAACTATTTAGCTGAGCAGATGCTGTCTCTCTCTCTGTCTGAAATTTCTGACCTTTTAAATGATAGTGTTTCACTTTATACAGCTGGAAATGCCCAGTCATGATTTGAAGAAAAGGAGAATGAAATTCTACACCTACTCTGGTTTCCACAATCACTAGACTTACCAATATTGAGTTACTAAGAGTTAGATTAGAAAACACAGTGAGAACTGAATACTCCAGCATCTGTTCAGAAAGTAGAGTGGTTTTGCATGAAGAAGGAAATAATATGTTAACTACCATCTTGAATTTGTATATGCCCATTCTTAATTGGATATAAATAGATTTAAGTGCCAAAGATTGTTCTATACAACGTGCAGATTTTCTCTTTCTTAAAGTGGTTACATGATTTTGCACAACTTCTCAGTGTACAGAACAAACTCTTACCTCTCATTCCTCTTGGTGTAAGCAATGTTAATTTTTGACCACACTCTTTTAATGTAGCAATAGCCACTTCAACAGAATCTTCTGTGGGGGTCTCTAGAAGATGAGTAACCATTTCCAAGATAAGAACTTCATGAGCCTAAAGAAAAATATTACAGCAGAAGTTTTTAAAATTGAATATTAATTATTATAACTGTTTAGCTACCAGTGGTCTGTTAGATTATTTAAAAAAAGTACTTAAATTAACTATTTTTCATAGTTTACATAATTCAATTACTTCAATTACTCTGTGGGACTGATTTTAAAAACAATTTGTTCAAGTGAAAAATAATTTATTATTATTTTTTGAAAATGCAACTTAAGGCCATATAAATTCTTGCCCCAAAAACCATTGCAGGTTTATTTATTTATTTATTTTTATTGTTCAGTTTGTTAAACTGCAATTCTAATTTGAAAGACAGAAAACATTTGCTAATTCAACAGCTCTAGAAAAAGGCAACACTCTGGAAACTAGTTGTTTACTATGCCATGGAAGATAAACTCACGTAATGGCAATACCTGCCAGGTTTGTGAGCAAGATAAATGACATGTTAGCGTAACATGTCATTTATCTTGCTCACAACACACATTATAATGGTTTAAAAATTTCAAGACTCTAAGATGTTTCTAATGAAAAAAAAAATTACAATTCTGACTGCAACTGAATTTAAGGTCAAGCTATTCTAAACAGATATACCAATTATACACAGCAAAAATCCTCAGAGGAAAAAAACTTCATTAAGACTAAAATCTACTAGTACTAAGCAATATAAGACTATTAAACATAATGCAAAGAAAAAGATAACCAATTTAAAAAGAATGTGAAAATTAAGAATCTCATTAACAGCAGAATTTTTAGAAATTCCTACCTATTTCCAGCCGAAAAGTTATTAAAAAATAATAAAATTCAAAATATTGCAACTACCAGAAAATAATAAAAATAAATAATAGAGGCAGTGAATTAGAGGTTTGGTTTAGTTTGTTAGATCACGGCAAAGCACTCGAGGCTATCTGCCTTAAGGGAGGGATGCCTTCATGGAGGACTTTCTAAGGAAAACTGGCTCATATACACGTTACACATGGGGAAAACCACAAAAACACCCATACCTCGGACTGAACTACCAATGTTCAGCGACGTTACCGCTCGGCCACTGGTGGGCCAGTGAATCAGAGATAAAATATTATAATTATATGCATCAGGCTCTTTTAAAGTTTTATATCTGAACAAGGCAACAGAAATTTCTCATGCTCTGACCAATGATACACACAAACAACACAAATGGTAAAAGAAATCTCTAATACAGGGTGTTATAATTAAAATGGTCACAAAAGGAAAGCTACTGGACCCATGTAAAGGAGTTCATGGGAACTGAGTCATAGGAATTCCGTGGAAGAAAAAATTAAAAAGCTCACCACCGGGGGGGGGATGGCGCTGTATACAATATTGTTAAACAAAATAAGACATGAAGACATAGTTTAAAATGTGTTTAATTGTTTCTGAAACCTGTTACAAAGCATGTTCAATGTGATGTCCACCATTTTCTGAAAGCAAGTTAAATCGTATTACTGCATTCTTAACAGCAGCTGTTGCTATATCAGGAGGAATGTTACGGACATGTTGGTGTATTGCATCTTTCAATACCAATAAATTTTAGATTATCACCAAAAATAGTGTTTTTGAGATAACGTCATAGCCAAAAGTCATAGGGGTTGAGATCTGGTGATCTGGTGAAAACTTTTGCCAAGAAGTAGGGAAGTGTTGGCCTATAATCCATCTGTTCATTCGTGAAAGTGACACATGTACCAATGTGCAGTGTGCTCCCATCTTGCATAAAAATCGTGGTGTCTAAAATGCCATGTTGCTGCAGTTCAGGTATCACAAAACGTCTCAACATTGACGTTAATCGAGCTGCAATCACAGTGTATATAACAGGTCCAGCTGTTGACTGCTCTTCAAACAAAAATGGTCCAATTATGAAAATCGCTGTCTTACCACACTAAATGGTGACTTTAGGAGAATGCAGTGGAACTGGGTAGATAACACCAGGGATTTGTTTGGTCCAAATCTTGCAGGTTATGGGCATTGACATCGCCATTTAGGTAAAAATGAACCTCATCTGTACACAAAATGTTCCACGGCCAATGCTTGTCCACTACCATCTGTCCAAGGACTTCCAAAGCGAAAGATTCTCTCGCAGCAGGATCGATAAGTTCAAGTTCTTGAACATGTTCGATTTTATATGGGTAACACTGCAGCACATTACGGACAATTTTAAACAATTGAAATGATTAAAAACGTTTTAAACCGATATCTTCATGTTACAGGGCCAAATTCAGGCTTAAAAACTTACAAATTAGCGATCCGTAAGAAAACGATTTCCAGAATGTGCGCACTTTTGTATCTCACATTTTCAAATTACCCAAGTGACGCACTCGACTTTTATCAGCTTTAATTGGTAATTTTGTTTAGGTCTATGTTTTTAAGGGTAAAGAACATGTTAAACCCATGTAATAAAAGGTTGAGTTAGAATCTGATCCTTATTTCGTTTAACAATATTGCATTCAGCGTCATTTCTTCCCTGGTGTTGAGTTTTTAAACTTTTTTCTATGGGAAATAAATTCCCATGAGCTCCTTCCTTTAGACGATTACCAAGTTTGATAACAGTTGGTCCAGTAGTTTTTCTTTTATGACCATTTTAAAGTGGAACTTTAAATATAACCACCCTGTATAAATATATCAGTAAACCATATTACTTTAAAACAGCAAAAACATATCTAATGCAATAAAAAATTAATACTTACCACTTCTTGATTTAACAAGTGAGCAAGAAAACGTGCAGCAGTCATACACACAGTTTTGTCATTTCTACGAAATCCTCTCTTGTACTGAATAATCAATCGTTTTAAAATAAGCTCACCAATTTCTGGAAACTAATAAAGAAAAAAATATAAAATGGTCCAAATTTTAACTGCTAGAGATGCTTTTGCAGCAACAATAAAAATTTTAAAAACCAAGCAAAAGAATATTTGAAAAACTGCTTTATCAACATTAGTCTTATCTTTTAATTTAAAATATATTTTTCTAAAATTAAAATAGTCTTCGGTAATTTAATAAAATATAATTTTAACAAAAATATTTTTCCTACAAACTAGCAAAATATGCAGTACAAAGTCATGGATCCGGACGTCCATAATCCGGAATGATCTATAATCCGGACCTCAAAAGCTACAAACTTTCTACGCATGCACGTTTAATGTATAACAAACGGTATAAGCTAGGCTAAAATTATCTATTTCAGTTAATGATGCAGATCGCGTTGTTCCTTAATCTTTTAATTGGATTTGGCTTATTATTTTTTTGCAGACTGTTAGAGCAATTTTATAAAAAATTAAGCTTGAACTTTCGATTATGTCAAAAAGAGTTTCCAATTCTGGAGCTGCCGAAGGATCTACAAAGCGAAAGCTTGTTTCTATGTCAATCAAACAAAAAGTGGAATTTCTGCAAAAAATGGATAAAGGCATGCAGAAAGTGACAGAGAGGTTAGTGAAAATGAAAAAATTTCGATTGACAAGTTAGTCGGCATTCTCGGCACAGCAATTACAGGACTTGAACAGTGGAACTTTGTAATTGAACACGAAATTATGTCTTTTGATAGAATTAAAGAGAAAGTATTAGCATATAAAATGAAGCAACTTAAAAAACTTACATTGAAAGAAATGCTTAACAAAGTAAACAAATAAATATTAAACTTTTTTTTTTTTGTAAATTTTGATACCCTTTAGATCATAATTGCTCTTTATTTCATAAATTATGGGTTCATATTTTTAATTTTATAATTTCTGCATGCCATCTTACCAGATTTAAATTGATGATCTATAATCCGGAAAAACCCCTAATCCGGAATCGCCTAAGTGCTGACGAGTACGGATTAAAGACTTTATACTGTAATTAAAAAATAAAATTGATAAAATAATACTAATAATCTCATTTAATTCTTTAATGAGTGTTTCATTCTGAGAAAATAGTTCAGAATAATCACATTTTAATTGAAAATAATTAAAATCTGAATAGTTCCTTCTTTGAAAATGATAATTTGAATACTTTCTGCTTCAACTCTTGACAAATTCATGAAAAGACTGCATATTTCTCAGCTATATATATTTACATAATTTACAATAGCAGAAAGTCACAAAATTTAATTCACAGCCTGATTTAGAGAAAGCAAAATGAGGCATATGCCTCAATCCCATAAATCCTTCTATAATATTTAAAATAAGTATAATAAAAAAAAATCAATTCTAAGTTTTAAAAATATGAAACTGGAAACAGAAACAAAATTTAAAATTTGTATTTTAGTTTTTTAGAGTCTTTTGTCAAAAATTCAACACTGTACTGCTGACTTGTACTATCACTCGCAACATATATCATTTGGTGAACTCTTGACTTGTAAACTAGCGTTTAACTTGCAAAACCAATTTCTGCTGCTTATATGACACTATACTTGAAGCTTATGATATCAAATGAATATGAGGATCTTTTGATTATTCTAAATATGTTCATATATTTGTTTATTAAATTGATGAGCAACTTAATTCCATTATCTTAGTTTTCAATCAACAATTTAATAAAGATTTGTAATAAAAGCATCAAGAATTTTTAGAGTCCAGCTTTCATGCTTGTTTATTTTAAGGCAAAAATAAGACCCTGGTTTAAAATGTTAAATACATGATACATAATACACTGAAGCCATGAGAATAAAACACAAAAATATAAAATGAACTTTTTATTTAAATAACTTTCAATGAAAAAATTGTAAATTATTTTACTTACAAGAAATATTTTATATAATTTGCATGGGTTATATCTACTATGTTGAAAAGAATTAATTGTGAAAGGGCCTCTAGTTTTGAAAACTAAGCCATGACCACAACCAGTCACAAGCACTAAGAGATTAATCACTATAATATTGAACAAGTCTTACACCAACACAAAATGCTTATTTTTAATCCAAAACTTTAAATATTATCATGTAAATAATTATTTATCATAAAATACTCACTTTTGTATTTATAATAGCAACAAGTGCAGCATACACACGGGTAAATGTTGGTGAAGCTGACTGTGCTTGCATTATAGCTCTCGCCAAAACACCTCTGAAAGAAAAAAAGAAATGGTCTTAGCATTACTTGATCGATCTTTAAAATGCAATAGATAACACTAGAGAACAATTTGTACCACAATTTCTGTTGAGTTTGATTTTTGAGCTGTTTTAGAGTTAAATACACATGCTTTTCCTACAGTGTCAAGTTTTTTTCCTGAATCTTATGTGAATGTGAACATTCTCCATGGCATACAGCAAGGATTATAGGAAGTACTACTGCTCTTCTATTGGCTGACATAAACCCTGTGATTAGCACCAGTTAAATAATGTGGTAGGAGACCAGTGACAGGTGCATACTTGTCTAAATTAGTTCAGTTATGCCTGAGATACTATAGTGAGATGTTGTGTATCACTCTGATATAGTGAAGTGCACTCCAAATTCTGAGTTATTGTTTTGGGACAAAATTTGGGACTATTCAAAAAAGCTTCAGAGCTGTTAGCATCAACACAGCATAAGAAAAAACTTGCTTGAAAAAGAAGCTCTTTTGCTCAAGAGAAAGTATGTTTCAGCAATACTTTCGAAGTAATGATGGGTTTGTATATTGGCATAATGTACAGGGTTTAATGGAAGAGTTGGGAATTTCAGCCTGTAACGCAACTAAATGGTGACTGTTCATTGATATGTCAAAGCGGAGCTTGAAGTGCATCCTCCTCCACAATGCAAATTTATTTCATGCAGCTTCAATAGGTCATTCAGTTCATTTGTGTGAAGAATATAAAGACATAAGAGATTGACTGATTTGATGCAATATCACATGCAACAATGGAGATCATCTGTGCTGACCTTCCTCTTTTGTCAACAATGCTATAGTAAGCATTCCTGTTTTTTGTGTATGTGGAAGCTCAAAAGAAGCATTGACTGCAGTCAAATTGGCTGCCAAGATCTGACCTGAAACCTAGTGATCAAACCAGTCTACAGCCACTTTTTGACAAAAAGGACTTTATATTTCCACCGTTGCATTGAAGTAATTCGTTAAAGCTTCGCCAACGAAAGGAGACTGTTTTAAGTCTCTTATCCTGGTATTTCCTAGAATGTCATTTGAAAAGATAAAACTGTGTTTAATGGTACACACATTCAGCAGCTCTTAAGATAAAAATTTCATTGGAACAATGACACAACTTCAAAAGAGTGCTTGGATGGCATTCAAAAATATTGTAAAAGACTTTATTAGAAATACATAAGCACAGAATTACAGCAAAATTATCCATCAACTTTTGGACAGCTTCAAAATGCTTGATCACAACACAAGCATCAGATTGCATTTTTTAGATAGCCATGAAAACTTCCTGAAAAATCTTGATGCAGTCAGTGATGAGAAGGGTGAGCAATTCTGTCAAGATTTTGTAAAAAGTCAGTCATGAAGGCATAGTACTAAGGTAGATGGTATGTACATTGCACGAAAAAAAAAAGGGGGGTACAGTTCTATATCTCTCATTCTACTGGGCCGATTGAAGAAATTCAAATCGAGTTTTTCATGTCTCGAAAGCATGACTTAGGATATATATTAGATTTATATATAGCATTATTCTAACATACCCATTTTGACACAAAATCCGACCTTTTTCTGAAATGACATGCCAATTTTTTTCCATATTTCGATTCTACGAGTCAAATTATGCCTAAATAATAAATTTTGTAAAATTTGGTGCAAAATTCACGGAGAAATTCAAAACTTTTATCTTGGCCCTTTTTTTTTCAGTTCACGCCAAGAATAATTTACTTGGCAACCTTCTTAATTTATAGCAATATATTTTTCATTGTAGACGAGTGGAAAAAAAATCATCCTTCATACTTTCTAATAATTTTAACAAAGGGCGTAAACCACATTTAGTGTTATTACAATTTGCCAGATGATGCCAAGTTTCAAAATGTGCCAATATGTAAATACATGTATATCTTACAAAATTTTGATAAAAAACTCCACTTTTTTGCAGGTGTGCCTAGAAACACATATA
This sequence comes from Stegodyphus dumicola, assembly GCF_044657685.1. Lineage (NCBI taxonomy): Eukaryota > Metazoa > Arthropoda > Arachnida > Araneae > Eresidae > Stegodyphus > Stegodyphus dumicola. The sequence continues at coordinate 36,417,489 of NC_140769.1, forward strand.
CTTTAAGATGATATTAAAAATTCCATAGGTTACAATACAAAAACGTTTTCGAAAAATTTAAAAATACAAATTTAAAAAATTAAATCATAAAAAATGTGTGAATTATATTTAAGCCTAAATTTCGAATTTTGGAAGACGGAATCAAGTAAGTTTAATAAAAAAAAGAGACATTAATAAACATATATCAAATTGAACATGGAGGAGCTAAAATTTTGAGAGCTAATGTTTTGAAAACTACTCGTGTAATTTTTACAAAACTTGGCAGTTTGGTATAATTTGAGAATGGGAGATATAGAACTGTTCTCCACCTTTTTTACGCAGTGTACATATGATGGCTGAATATTGCTTGAGCATCAAGCAAGAATGTCCACAGATTTACCACTCCAGAAAAAGCCGTAAGCAAAAATGTTTAACTCAATATGTATGTTTACCATTTGGTAAAGAAACTTTTGTATTTGTATAATAAAATTTAACTTGCAGTAACTATATATAGCCTTTGTATGGAAAAAAAAATATTCTTTGTGATCAGTATATTAAGTTTTTCTCTTTTTCTTTATATGATTATTTTGTATGACTTTTGAAACAAACAGAGGGTATCCTGTAGCTTAAAAAAATTGATGTGATAGAAAAATACTGAGGTTATTTTTGGATTCAGAGGGCAAAATTTAGTCAAAAACAAGTGACAGAGCTAAGACAATGAAATTGCTGTTTCCCAGTATAATTATATAAATTCTGCATTATAAATTATTGTAAAGCTAGAGGAAAAATAATAAATATGAAATTAAAATCCAAATTTATTAACCACAGTGCAGAATAATGCAGTTTTTTGATAACATCAGTATATTTTAATATAATTACTTAAATATAAAAAAATACTAAAACTATTAAAAATTAGTTAACTGTAAAACAACACATTCACAAAATTTATTAGAAAATTTAAAAACTATAATATTAAAAATGTATATAAGGTAGATTAAAATTACACCTATTACAAATTATATTAATAAAACTGAAAAAGATAAAAAGAGGCAAAATAAGAAGTAAAATATTTTGAAATCAGAATTTCATGAAGAAATCTCTTAAAGCATAAGATACAAAACTCAATAGATGCCAGTAATAGCATTAAAGAAGAAAAGAGGGAAAAAATTTAATAACTGAAAGTAACACAAAAATAACTCTATTCTTCATAAAAATATATAGAAATCGATAGCAAAATATAATGTGAAAGTAAAACAATAGTAGTATGGAAAGCACAATAACTGTAACAAATTTCTTTGAAATACAACTTCTTCTTTGAATACTTGAATAACATTACTATATTTATTGATAAATGCTTTTTAATCTGCCAAGTTCTGCCTTCAACTCTTGTCATTAGGAACAACATACATTGCATTTTACTTTCTCTTTTGAATTTTCAAAATTTAAATTCATAAAATTAGAATGGCAAATACATGAATCGATATAATATATACTAGATATCTTAGAATAAAGTCATCAAATTACAGAAGTGCATTCTACTGCTGAAGAATAAAAAAAAGTATTATATGGACATATTGTTAAAAATACATAGCTTAAGAATTAAGAAGCACTGAAGATCTATGACAAGACAATAAAAAGGTTAAATGACTGGCCAATGCAAATTCAACATTGGCAATACAGTGCATTACAAAATTTTTGGTGGAATATAAAAAAATCTTTATTCTAAATTAAGTTGCAAATTGAAAATGGAAGGATTACAATAAATATTCAAACTGCAAACTATTAGCAATAGTACAAGCATTTGTCACGCAGAGGGATATATACATTCTAAAATGCCTATAGTGTTGTGGATTCATTTCATAGCATACTGCTACAGTTTATCTTGTGAAGTAACTGAATACATATAAACACTGGTTTTCAGCTTCCTGACACAAAATAATACAATGGCTTCAGTTCAGAAGAAGGAGTAGAACATTAGAGGAGATCACCTCCCAAATTTAACTATTTATTGATTTGTATTAATATCACAAATAATTTTATTCAATTTCTTAATTACAATCATATATATTTAATGAAAGTTTCATAATTGTAGCAGATCAGAGACTTATAATGAATAATACAGTTCTTACCTGCCCCTTATAATATTTTCTCTAAAAAGCTCTGGCACAATATTAGCAATGTTAGAACTGTTAACTTTGTTTGTCATTCCAACAATACTCTTCTTTAATGCTTCCCATGCTATTCTTTGGTATTCAGCACTAAAATGATATAAAAAAGAAAAATAAGTATTGCTTTTTTATATGGTTGCATGTGTACAGTTTTGTAATAAATTGAATGCACATAGAACCATGATAGCTTGATAAAATTTATTTTACAAAGAAACACTTCACAGTTTTGGAACTTTCCACAAAAATACTAAAACAGATCTCCACAGCATCATAGAATACAATTAGTATTTACACTTTAAACTACTAAGAACATTAAACACAATGCAATGCAAAGCACATGTAAGCAGCAAAGCTCACATGAAGATACTTCAATACTCCAAAATAACACAACAATTACTACTCAGAAACTGATGTTTTACCCAGTCTTAATTTTCTCTTGGCCACCGAGAGATTTCTAGCACCTTCCACATCTCAAAATTACTGAATGGCATATAAGAGACAGATATGATTACAGCTACATATAACATCAATTACAGTTATTCAATTACAATACCCATTACACTTGTACAGGGAACCAGACCAAAATGTCATCAAATGGTTGTTAAGTTGAGCAACAAAAATTAGCCACCAGTATCATCGGCAACTTGGCAATATCTTGCCAATTTAGCAAGATAGCCATTTAATCATAAAATTTCATATATAAAAAATCCTACAGTTTCCCATATAATTCCACTAAAATTATTACCAAATGTACAAAATTCATAACAATATTACAATACATTAAAAAGCAATGTTACAACATAAACCAAATCATGTTAAGTCAGGAAAACATGGAACAGCAAAAAGAACACTATTAGGTAAATATGCAGTGAAAAAATTTCAAAATTCCCCCTCCTCAAGAAACAGATACACATATCAATTAATTCTGAATAAAGGAAAACAAAATAGAAATTTATAATCAAATATTAACATTCAGACATCAGAAAAAATTATAAAATTTACAGTATACTTTAAGTAATATGGTAAATCTTGGGGTCATTATCTAATTTTAAAGGTATAAACTTCTAACAAAAGGTATTATATGGATGCTAAAGTTGAATAATCCTAAAAGAGGACCTGTTACCAAAGCACAAATTTTAATCAAATAATTGCTTGTAGTCACAAGTTTTAGACAAATAACTGTATGTAATGTATCTTTAATAATGTCACATGTGTGCATTTATAATTTTTGTAGCTAGTTTAAAAGTTCTGCTTAATAAAAATTAACTTCTTTCTTTAGTAAAGCTGAAGTGTCATTTATAGAAGTGAAAAGTGTCATATGTAAAAATCAAAAGTGAGTAAACATGTCCTTTCCAATTTCTTTTGCTATGGAATACTTAATTGTACTAGGACAGCAATAACTGAAATTTCAACAATCATCAACGGGTTTAATTTGATATTCATTGATATACAGAAATGCAACAGATATCAGGCAAATATCTGTTTATTTAACATAGTTAGGTGTCATCTATTCAGAATGCTCCCTTTGTTTTTTATTCAAAGCTTATTTTTCAGTTTTGCAAAATAACAAACACTTCAAACAAACACATTGTTTGGCACACGCTCTTTCGCAACACAAAAGATCTCTTATATATTCTCTATGTTATAAAAGTGCTGCTCATCAATTTCAAGAGCCTTTTTCAAATTTCAATAGAATAAATTTAACATTTGGCAGTCAAGTAGTCAAATGCATGGCTTAAAATCAAACTAATTCAATATCTTGGCAATATGATATCCACTGCATTCTTAGTGATGCATACATATACATATATGTGTAGTATGTATGTATATGTAAGATAGAATAAAATATGATGGCTATGCATCTAAATAATTGGCAATCTCAAAATTGATTATTCTAAACTTGATGCCCCCCCCCCCAAGTTCATTTGGTCTTCCAAATTCGAGATTTTTCCACGTTACATAACAACCTAAGATTAGCCAATCACAGCTTAACTATGTTTAAGTCATATTTTTAAAACTAGCATACATAAAAATTATTGTATTTAACTACGATTGAATAAATTTCTTGTCTGCAAAAATGATCAGATGTGAATTGCCATAAAATAAAAGTTTATTTCAAAATGGCCATGTCTGAAAGTTGTTGGTTTTATGCATCCATTTATCTAACTACGCCGACTTCAAGCTGCAGTGCATCAAAATATCCATCCTCAGCCATGATGATTGCCAGCCAAGGAATAAAATAGATCTAGAAGTAGAATGCACTATTATTAAACATAATTATAAAACAAATTTAAGAATAAAATCAGCTTTATCAAATTTATTGGGTAGCATTAAATATTTTACCCTTATAATAGTTGGACATAATTTGAAAGAACATTAGTGACGTTTTTATTACTAACTTATAGCTTTATGTTGATTTTTTCTTTTATGTCTCCTTTTGTCATGTACTTGCTCAGCTTAGAGCTTTAGTAAATAGCAAATAGATTTTATGTCAAATGGCATAGGTTAAAATGAGAAGTTAAATCATAATCAGCATGATTTGTTACAGAAGACTCGCTGTTACCACCGCTGCTGCTTGCCTAGAGAGGCCTGCTGATCAGAACAAACTTGAAAGCCTGATGTAGACACGGTACGCAAATTTTGAAAGTTAGTTGCCCTCTGCCTGTCTGAGAGAGTTATTGTCATAACTTCATGTTAAGTTTTCAGGGTTGTAACCCAGTTAAAATACTTTAAGGTTCCAATAAGCCACTAAAGCACCATAGGTGATAAGTTGTTTTGTATTATTTTTAGTCTCACTAGATGCAAAGAATTAAGTTTTACACTTAATTTTACATTTTTGTGCTATATCTTGTGACCACGATAAAGATTAATGAAAGGTAATAACTCTAATATGCAGAGACAACTTTTATGGGCGACCACTTAGTTCCAAATAATTAAATTAGCTAGTTATATACCCTTAGTCATTATAGATTTATATGGCCACTTTTAAATTTATTTTGAAAACATATTTTTTAAAAAAGCACTATTAAAACTGTAAGGCATATCTTAAATTTATAACAGTTATTTTAAGTTTATCATACTTTCCTATCTCTTCTAGCTTCAGCTTACAATTCCTTACCAGAGTGAGTTTTTAGAATCATGTTAAATGCAAATGAGTAGTAGAAAGTATTAAGTTCCACTGACTTCCGGAGAGAGAGTTAGAATTCCTGAATAGCACATGTTTGCCTTTTAGCTATGGCTTTTACTACACTTTGCCATATTACGTGCCTTTAGATAGCTTTGCTAGGTAATTTAATATTACGAGCCAACTAGGTTAGAATCTGTGTTAGCTTTGGTTAAATCTCTTTAGTTAGTCATTAGCTAGTTCTTATTTTTTATATTTTAAGTTAAGCCCAAGTGGAAGCTTTATTGTATGCCCTGAGAAAGGGGCCATCTGTGAATCTTTATTTTGAGCAATAAAGAGTAATTAATTCACTAGGTTTCTCAACACTTAGTTAATACGTAGATAAAAGGGAGGAACATTACATTGGCACCGAAAGTATTTTGACCAACCATGTCGTTACATAAAGGAAAATTTACGCTGACCCCTCCAACCTTTCAAATTCCTGTTTCATTGCAGAAACCATGCAAGCAGCTATGAAGCCAGCCACGACGTTTGATGGCAAAGGATCGGTGATGACCTTCCTAGAGTAGTTGGACCTGCATTTCACATTATATCCCGTAAATCAGCTGCAGAAAGTTACAATTGCTATGGCTAATTTAAAAGGCCAAGCCCTGAGTTGGTCTAAGTTCATTAGAAAATTCCTGTTGGGGGATCCAGGTTCCAAAACCTACACATGAGAACATCTTAAAAATGTGCTATTAAAAGTGTTTCCCTTATTTAGGGGTCTTTCAACCCGTGGCCTGCTGAAGGCATTTTAGTGGCCCACATTTGAATTTGAAGAAAAATTGAAGAATTTAAATTTCGATTTCAAGAAAAATTGCTTTGTCAGGTTTGTCGTAAGAAAAACTTTTTTTCTCTTATTCTTGATATTTAAAACATTTTATTGACATGCTTGATATTATTTGAAATAAAATTTTCTGAAAATGACGAATTTTTTTAAAAATTCAGTTTATCTTACATAATTTTAAAAATAAAAAATTTGACTATGCATAAAATCTCAATTCCATAAAAAGGGTAGGTTCTTATCTCTGTTGTAAAAGTGGTTAATTTCATTCGGTCTAAAGGATTTTATTACATGCAATTTCAACAGGTCTTGTGTGATTTGGAAGTTGAATATTGTGACATTGTGCATTACGCAGAAGTACATTGATTGTGGCGGGGAAATATGCTTCAGCGCCTGTTTTATTTGAAGAGTGAAGTTCAACAATTCATGGAATTTAAAGAGAAATCTCTTCATGAGTTCAGTGATGAGAAATGGTTGAGAGACTTTGCATTTCTTGTTAATATTACAGGTCATCTCAATGATTTGAACTTCTGCTTACTGGGGAAAGATCTACTTGTTCATAATCTTTATTACTTTGTGAAAGCTTTTTGAGACAAATTCAATCCTGTGGGAAAGTCAGTTGCTATATAAGAATTTCACTCACTTTCCAAAACTGATGGAGTGTGTGAAGAACTTAACAACATGAAATTAAAATAATTATGCATAATACATTTCAAATTTCAAAGAGGAATTTAAAAGCAGATTTTCCGATTTTCGTGAAAATGAAGTTTTTATGAGAATGTTCTCCTCGCCATTTTCAGTAGACGTTGGAAATGTTCCATCTGAAATTCAAATAGAATTTATAGATTTACAATGTGACTTTGTGGTAAAATGCAAGTTTCTTGAAAATCCTACATTAATTGATTTTATTCGAAATATGTGACCAAAGACAAGTATCCAGGAATTCGTAAACATGCACTCTTCATGTCTTCTAACTTTGACAGTAGCTACATATGTGAACAGCTTTTCAATGAAATGAAACTCGTAAAATCAAAAAACAAGAACACGGCTGACAGACAGACATTTGGAGACAACTTTACAAATTGCAACGACACAGATTAAAGCAGATATTGAAGCTTTAATCAAGCAAAAACAATGTCAACTTTTACATTAAAACTAAAGTAACTATCATTTCCTGCCCGTAATGTAAGTTCTTTTTTATTATTATTATTGTAAAAACATTTTGTAACATCATTCTGTACAATCATTTTTATACTTTTTTCTTTCATAGTTAAACAAAGTTGCTACTTTTTAATTCGATTTCCATTTGACTTTTTGGAACCAATGTATATATATATATATATATATTATTATAAGGTTGTAAGAACTAATAAAAAAAGACCAATTTAAGTCAAAATTTTGCACATTGTGCTGCAAAATTAAGGAAATTAGAAGATAAATTTTAGTAAGCACACCAAAAAGTTACCAAAAACTGTGGCTCCGAGAAAACTCCAACATAAGCATATTTAGTGACTATGAAAAGTGTGAAAGAGGAGAAAAAATATTTGAATATTTACAAGTTAAATTAATAGAAAAGCTAAATGCTAAACAAATTAGGAAATTTTAACACAGTAATTAACCATTTTCTGCTTCTTTATTTTAATATATTTTTTATATTTTACCTTGATCAATTGATTAGTATTTTACTGTGTTTTATAATCTACCTTTCTGATTAGCATATAGCCACTATCTTTATTTTACCTCATTTAATTGATTTGTTTTCCTACTGTGTTAAAATTTCCCAATTTGTTTAGCATTTAGCTTTTTTATTAATTTAACTTGTAAATATTCAAATATTTTTTCTCCTCTTTCACACTTTTCATAGTACTAACTATGCTTATGTTGGAGTTTTCTTGGAGCCACAGTTTTTGGTAAACTTTTAGCATGCTTACTAATATATATATATATATATATATATACACAAATGTGCAACACTATCTCTTTTCTTAGAATCAATTGTAGTCTTGCAAAACAAACCTCTTCTTTTTTATATAAATTTTCTGACTACACTATTTTTTTAACAGATATGTGGCCCACGGATCTTTGTGAATTAATTGATAAACCTCGGGCGTGAAAGGTTGAAGACCCCTACCTTAGTCAATGACCGAGCGAAGCTGAAGCCAGAACTTTCTAGTAAATATCAAACAAATATTGAAGATTTGACTAACTTTATCTTGAGAAAGATACAAATATTTAATTTATTGTATACAAAGAGGTTGGATAGCGAATTAATTGAAGTAATTTTGCTGCGTCTATGTCCATCGATTCAAGATTCCTGGAGGTAAGAAATCCATAGACTTTGGTAAACCTACTAAAGCTTGCCGTGAAATTCCAAAGCAAACGAACTGCTAAAATGTGCTTTCAGCAAATTTCTGCCAGTATTCGAGGTTTTAGCTTCAAAGTAAGCGGTATCCATATCGGCAAGCGGGGAAGATTGAAAAAGGAGATAACAAGAAGATGGGTCAGTCGAAAGCATTTGGAGATCACAAGAAGAAGCAACATAAGCAAGGAATGAAAAAAAAAAAAAAAGGATTTAAACTGATCAGGGTGTCCGAGAAGAAGGGCTGGTCACCTCTCAGAAATTATATTAAATACGGTAGTTGTAAAAAATTTATCATTACAGGAAATTCATATTTTATTGAACAACATCCCCTACTACGGCCTTACTTGACACTGGAGCACAATGCAGCTTTTTGTTGCAAGACTTCTTTAAAAGGAATTTTCGGTGTTACAGACTATTGAAAACCATGGGGCAGACAGTAATTGCCACCCAAGGAAAACAGAGTATCTGCATTGGAAAAGTAGGGTTGCATATGCAAATAAAGCACGAGACACAAAACATGAATTATCTGGTAGTGAAGGACCTACAATTTTCTTTATTTTTGGGGTCGACTTTCCATACACAGAAAGCACAAAATTAAATTTTAAGAACTTTACCTTATAGGTTCAGATGGATGCTGTAGAAGAAGAGGGGGCCATTCCAGACATGGACCTGAAACACATCCAACATGAGGAGAAAAAGAAAATCAAAATTTGGTAAGAAATTTTTGTAAATTTTTCACTGAGAAGCCAGGTTTCTATCAGCTGGTGCAGCATGAAAATAAGATCAGAAATGCCCCTCCCCCCCCAGTCCTGTCTAAGCCATATAGGTATGACCAGGTGAAGGAAGAAATTCTGGAACAGCATATTAAACAGGCACTGGCAAATGAAATAATTATTCCAAATAATAGCCCATAAGCAAGTCCGGTAGTTTTATGCAGAAAGAAAAACGGCCTCCCACCCTCAGATCTGAATTCATGGCGATTCGCCATTGATTACCCTAAATTAAATAGTATAACAAAATATCCCCCATATCCCCTGCTAATAACTGATGAGATAATAAGAAACAATGTGATCTAAGTATATGACTATGCTAGACCTAATGTCAGGATATTTTCAAATAACAGTAAAACTCGAGGTTGTCGAGAAAACAACTTTTATAATGAAGTCAGGCGTGTATGCCTTTTTGAGAATGCCATTTGGCTTATGCGGAGCTCTGGCTACATTCCAGGAAGTCATGGATATCGTATTAAGACCCGTCTTAGGCAAAAGTTCAGTCATCTACTTAGAAGACATAATAGTTACTAGTGAAACTATAGATGAACATGTTGAACATCTTGAGGAAGTTTTTTCATTATTAAATTAAGCCAGCCTCAAGGTGAATCTTAAGAAATGCAAATTAGCGGCAAAGGAACTTAGATATCTCTGGAATAAGATCTTAAAAAAAGGAATCAAAACTGATAATTTTAAAATCTTAGCAATCAGGAGTTATCCACCTCCTAATATAGCTAAAAAATTAGCATTTTTTTTTTGACATATGCTTGTATTATCGATCATTCATGAAAGACTTTACAAAGACAGTTGAACCCTTGCTGGTTCTCAAACGAAAAGAAAAAAGAAAAAAAAAAAAAAAGATTCATGTGGATCGCAGAGGCGAACACTGTGTTCGAAGAATTAAAGAACGCATTAATTAATGCCCCAGTTCATAAGTTCCTGGAAGGGGACCAGAGTTTCGAAATTGCAGAAGACACTTCTGATTTCGCAGTTGGCCCTGTCCTCTCCCAAAACGCGCAGCCATTTACCTACTTCAGTAAAACGCTGAATCAAACTCTCGCTGTCTTACTAGCAGTCCAGAAATTCTGAGTTTATTTTGGAAGCACCCCGGTAACAGTTGTCTGCTCAGATCATGTGGTAGTTGGTCACTTGTATTGGGGAAATCTTTCACCCTGGCTTATACATTGGACATTAAAGCTACATGAGTTTAACTCAAGATGAATCTTAAGAAATGCAAATTTGTGGCAAAGGAAGGCTATCTCGGGTATATGATCTTGAAAAAAGGAATCAAAACTGATATTTAAAATCTTTGTAATCAAGAGTTATCCACCTCCTAATATAGCTAAAAAACTAGCATCCTTTTTGGACATATGCTTGTATTATGGATCATTCATTAAAGACTTTGCAAAGACAGTTGAACCCTTGATGGTTCTCAAGCAAAAAAAAAAAAAGAAGACTCATGTGGATCGCAGAGGTGATCCACATGAATCTTCAAACTCAAACACTCTTTATCATCTGTGCCAGAAAATAAAAATAAAAAAAGTATTAAAACTCAAACACTCTTTATCATCTGTGCCAGAAAATAAAGTGACTAAGTTTGACCACAGGTTCAAAGGACCATTTGTCATCAAAAGAATTAAATTTATGACCTTTATATTTAAAGTCTACAAATGGCCAGGAAATAGTTGCTAATGTTGACCAAGTCAAACTGATTTTGAAATCCTAAAAGATCTCTTTCAGGATTGTAGAAGCGTGCCAAGAACTTCGGATGTTCAAACAACAAACTGGATTTCCCTAGCAGAGAAAAGGAAACAGGCACAATGTACAAATGAAAGGCCAGCAAAACAAATCCTGCTACAATGAGGTCCAGAACCAGCTGAAAAAAGAAAAAGTGCAATGAATGAAAAGCCAGTAAAGAAAGTCCCGCTGCAACAAGGTCCACAGCCAGCGGAAAAGAGAAAAAGTGCGACAAATGGAAGACCAATTAAACGAGTGGCACCACAGAGGGGTCCAGATGCAATGAAAGAAACCTTGGCAGACAGTAATCGTTATCCATTGACAACCACCCCAACGGAGATCGGAAAAGATCCAGGACAAAGAATTATCAGGGGTAAAAGGACAGCCGAGGTAGCATCCACACAGCTCCAACAGACAAGGAAGTCCAAAAGATTTAAAGACCTGTAGGAAAGGCATACCCCCCCCCCCAGGAAACCAAGCAAAAGGCCAAGAACCAGAATCTGTTAACCCACAAGAAAGTCAGCCCGATTCATCACCAAAGGGAAGAAAAGGAAAGAATTTCTGGCAGAAAATACAAGCCACCCGAGGAGGAAAATTAGAGCGCAGAACCTAGCATGTCCCACCTGGGAAGCATTCTGCCAGAAAAGAATGGACGATTAGAAAAATATAAGTGCAAATTTTCTTTCTTTTTTTTTTTTTTTTTTTAAATTTAGAATTAAAGTTCAATTTATATCATTTTGTTCAAAGTTGCTTTTCTCAAGTGAGAAGAAATGTTAAATGCTTTTAAAAGCAAGAATTTTGAATTCACAAGTTTGCGAGAAAGTATACTGTAAATATCTTTTAGTCGGAAAGACTTGAAATTACGTTGGAAACTGTTGTAAACTTGAATTTAATATTAAATTGTAGGAAAAGATTGTAAACTATGTACAGCAGCTGTGTAACCTGAGATGTATAATGAATTTAAAATTTTATATGTTTCATGTGAAAAAATGTTTGTGCTGAAAGTAAAATTTTAATTGTTGACTGTAAAAGTACTTAAAAGTTAAATTTTGTTTAAATGCAACACTTTGTTTAAATGAATGACTGGAGAGAAAGTATAAACTGAATTATGTATGTTAAAAGTTAGGCTCTCCAGCCAAAAGTTTAAATCATGCTCATTTTAGCACATTAGGCGCAGTTTTGTAAACAGGGAGCCCTTGAGATCTCGTGTGTCAAATTCTAATAACTCATAGATTCAAGTTAGTCGGGAGTGTTGTTCGTGGTAACACAACACTGAGACGCTCATTTCATAACAAAACAAATTTCTAGAGAGTTTAGGGGGAATGAAATAAAATGTATGTGAATGAAATCTGTTTGAGGGCCAAATAAATGCAATAAAATGTATTTAGAAGGGAAATTGGATATTTTTCTTAGAAACAAGTACTAATACTTTTTCCTTTCAGATATTTTGGAAAGGCCAAAGTATGTATCATAGTGATGTCAAGATCAAGAAGAGGTATATGCTGAGCAAGAATATCTGTAAAAATGATTTTATTTATCTTAAACTACATATAATGTATGATATTGACTCTTAAATGATATTAAAATAACTACACATTAAAAGCTATAAAACATTTGTATTTTGTAGCAACAACACTCAACAAAATACTTATACAACCTTTTAATTTGATGCTTTTCCAAACATTCTGACAAATCTATATCAATTTCCTTCTCTTTAAGCATCTTTTCTAACAATCAGAAATTTGTTTCAATATGCAAATTAATATTCCTACTACTTTCTCCATGTTTTATCTCCTAACTTGTCAATCTCTTGACTATGAACCTCTTATTTAACCTGTTCAGGACCAGCGTCGCATATACGCGACGCAACGATTCCACTTCTACCAGCCCAGCTTCCCGTATACGCGACACAACGATTCTACTCCTACGAGCCCCGCCTCGTGTATATGCGACATTAAAATGGAACGATTTGTTTGAATTTTTAAAAGCTGGTAAATGGAGCTAAGTGGTAATTGTTTTCACATAGGTTGATTCATACGGTATTTGACCTTCATGTACTGGCATTAGTGTCTGTTTTGTGCTTCTGGTTTTGAGAGATTTATTGAAATAAACAAACTGGAAATCACGGCTCTTTATAAGTGCGTCTGTGAATTAAAGGGGCACAGGCATTTTTGTTTATTTTGTTAGAATTTTTTTTTTCTATTTATTTTAAAACTCGACATAAGCTTTCTTAGTTAATTAAAAAGTAACATTACAATATTATAGAAGGGGAAAGACTATCAGCTTTCTCGACGCATAATGCATCTTGCTCACATTTCTCAGGAAAGAGCCAGTGTTTTTGTTTTTTTACTCAATTTAATAGGTCATTATATATAATGCCCCGAATAGTTATTATATATAATGACACAGGCATTATATTTTGTTATATAATGTATAATTTGACGTGATCAGTAATGGATATCCCGCCAGTGGGGGTCTTTCCTTGATCACTTTCTGGTCATCGTGGACACTTTTTTCAATTTAGAAAAACCGAAATTTTTCTAATATAAACCTGATGTCACACAGGGTTTGAGGATGAAATATTTCTGAGTGTCTTTTGAAGATGTTTTGGGACATGTGTTGGGGTTATATTCAGTTTCATTCCGTTAGCCATGGCTAAAAGACCTTACTTAAAAACTTAAAAATTTATCCAAAATAACCGCACGCTCCACCTTTCTGTCTAACTGGAAGACAGTTTCCGAAAATGTACGTTGACGGAAGAGGTAATAAAAGTAGGAGAAGATGCAATGTGTGCGCTAAAACCAAGGAAAAGCGAAATCAAACAACGTATTTTGAGTGCGAAATATGCAATGTAGGACTGTGTGTTGATCCTTGTTTTGAATTATTTGATACACAGCAGAATTTTTAAATTGGAATTTAATTACGTACAGATAACTCTTGTTCAGTTTTTTTTTTTTTTTTTTTTTTTTTATGTTTATAGTACTTATTTCTGTGTGTATAGTAATGATTTTAGTATTTTGCCTGTTTAATTAATTTCTATTAATGTGATATACAGTCAAACGTCGTTAATTCGGACTCGTCGGGATTTTAAGCGATTCCGTATTATCGATTTTTCCAGATTATAGATCATCAGTTTAAATCTGGTAAGATGGCATGCAGAAATTACAAAATTAAAAATATGAAAACGTAATTTATGAAATAAAGAGCAATTATGATCTAAAGGATATCAAAATTTACAAAAAAAAAAGTTTAATATTTATTTGTTTACTTTGTTAAACATTTCTTTCAACGCATGCATGCATAAAACACTACGCATAGTCGAAATTAGAAAATTGCAACCAGAAAACTATTTGATGTACACTCGTGATATTTATAATGATGAGGAATTTGATTTAAATCATATCATAGACGGAATACATCGAGATGAAATACTACATTTAGTACGGAATTATATGCTGAATAAAATAAAAACTTCTGTCCTGAAGATAAGGATAGTGCTGACAGATCAACTACCAGTTCATTGCGCGCCTCGATGTCCCCCCTCTCAGAGCAGCGTGAAATTGATAAAAAGATTTCGGAATGGTTAAGAAACAAAAGATATGCCTTTATCCATTTTTTGCAGTAATTCCACTTTTTGTTTAATGGACTACATATTAATTTTTGTCTAATGGATTACATAACATAATTTCGCTTTGTAGATCCTTTACATATTAGTAAATATGTATCTGAAATTCTATTTGACATAATCGAAAGTTCAAGCTTACTTTTATGAAATTGCTCTAACAGTCTGCAAAAAATAATAAGCCGGATCCAATTCGAACAACACAATCTGCAACATTAACTGAATTAGATAATTTTAGCTTAGCTTATACTTGTTGGCTTTAGTTTTCCACATGCAAATTTTGATCGGAGGTCAATTGGCGGTAAGCTAACGTGGTTGCCGTTGATTGACCGATGATGTCAAGATCGGAGGGTTGGCCGAGTATTATATATATGTACGCCGGTATCGGCGAATGACTTGTTCTCTTGTGTTATTATGAGTTAGCATAATGCTAGTTTGCTTTCAATCAAATGATTTTAAATGTAAAGGCTACAGTGTTAGCTCTTTTATTTTAATTTACGGAATAAAGCATGAATTTTATTTAGATTAGTCTTAGCTTTATTTAAGGGAAGCAAAATATGCTTTGCCTTTATCACCACTGCCAACAGGGTTATGGGCCCAGCGCCAACAGCTAATCGGTCATCCAGTTCAACTCAGCATTGAAGGAATGTAGTTGAAGAGGGCCGTTATCCACGAAAAGAAGCTGACCTGTCTTAGAAGTTTGTTCAAGTCGTTGTACTCACACTGAATTGAAGATGTCATTACTACCTGAAGGTTTTGAGCTGTTAAACCATGACAACTGAGATTGATGGAAAGTCGACATGAAAATGCTGTTACTGGGTGGAAATTGTTGGAGCTTCATAGAAGACAAAGAAGAAGAATTAGATAAAAGTGCAACAAGGCGTGAAAAGCACAATGAAAGAGAAGAGAGCCTTTTCACTACATTATATTATGGGCCGACCAGCGGCCGAGCGGTAAAGTCGCTGAACACTGGTAGTTCGGTCCGAGGTTCGAGTCCCGTGAACGGGCTGGCTGCATGGGTGTTTTCGTGGTTTTCCCCATGTGTAACGTGTATACGAGCAAGTTTCCCTTAGAAAGTCCTCCACGAAGGCATCCCTCCCCTTAGGCAGATAGCCCTAGTGTGCTTTGCCATAATCTCAATAAACCAAACCAACCATTATATTATGGAATTAAAGCTGAGTTCAGGCCGCTGATACAAGAATGTTCAAGTGGTAAAGAAGCATGGGAAGTTCTACAGAAGATATTCAAACCCAAAACAAGAGCAAGGATAATTCAGTTACTGGATGAATTTTTTAGTATTAGATACACGCTAAATGAAGAAATAGGATTATTCATCACAAGAATAAGAATGACTGCAAAGAAGTTGGCTGAAGCTGGTCACAACTTGGCAGATCTTTTTAAAGGATTCCAGGCAATAAGGAGATTACCCCAGGAATACTCCGGCATTGTACAATTGATCTATAGGTGGAAGGACGAAGATTTTACGCTGGAAAGAATTGCTGAAGAGCTGGTAAGGGAAGAAAGCCGACTTCGCCAGGTAATTGCCGATTTAGAAGACAGCAAGGTAAGCGTGTTTAATACTATTAGTTTAAACGCAGGGAAAGATAAAGTTGAAAATAAAACTAAATCTAACAAAAAGATGGGGAATACGAGAATAGGACATTGTTTCAGATGTCATAAATTTGGGCACTTAATCGCTCAATGTAAAGAAAATGTAAGTAAAAGTCAGAAGTTTAAAATAGATGATAAAAATGGACAGTTTAAAGATAAAGAATTAATATTAGTAGAAAATTATGTAACAACTACAGATAAAGGAGGTAATGCAGATAAATTTAATTGGGTCGTAGATACTGCAGCTACAACTCATTTCTGTAATAAAAGAAATTTAATGACAAATTTTGAAGAAATAAACAATATACGTATGTCTTTAGCTGCAAGAAATTGTGAAAGTAAAGTACTAGGAAAGGGTACCGTCAAATTTGCAGTAAAAGTAGGCAATCGAATAAATTGGATTGAGTTAGATAATGTCTTATATAATCCAAATCTAAGAAGAAAATTATTATCGGGAACAAGGTTAGAAAAGGCAGGTGCTCATTTTGTAATTTCAAAAGGGAAGATGTGGATATACTTTAAAAATTGGGATAGATTATGCTACGCTAAACGATATGACAGACTTTATCACGTAAAACCATTTAGATATGCAACAGGTAAAAGGGAAGCTGGTTACGGTACAGAAATTGGAAAGTTAAATAAAGTAGACGATGCAATGCTATGGCATCAGAGATTTAGCCACGTAAATTTTGATTATATCAAGAAAACTGAAAGGGTTACCAGAAATTGGAAAACCAATAGAGAGGTGTGAATCGTGTATTATTGTTAAATCTAGTAGAATAACTTTTAAAACTAATCCGAAGAGATCAGATAAACTATTGCAGTTGGTTTATTTAGACGTTTCTAGCCCACTACCAGTTCCATCTAAGGGTAGGAGTAAATATTTCCTTGCTATTGTAGATGACTATAGTAGATTAGTAACAGTGTATTGTATGAAAAATAAAAATGAATCGTTCTACAACTTTAAGAATTATCATAGGCAAATGGAAAGACTGACGAATAGAAAATTAATAAGTATACACACCGATAATGGTGGGGAATTCTGTAATAGGCAATTCGAAGGGTACTTAGCCAAAAATGGAATTAGTGTTGAACGCACGAATGTGTACACCCCAGAAGAGAACGGTGTGTGTGAACGTTTTGACCGAACGGCATTAGACGCAGTTAAAGCTATGCTTAGTGATGGTAAATTGGGAAAAAAAATGGTGGGCAGAAGCTCTTGGTTGTTTCGTACATACGTGGAACAGGGTATGTCATAAAAGCAACCGAACCCCTTATGAAATGTTTCTAAATAGAAACCCCAGTGTTGTTTATTTTAAAGTATTTGGTTGTAAAGCCTATGTTGGCGTGCCAAAACAGATTAGAAATAAATTACAAATGAGGTGCAAAGAAGGAATCATGGTAGGATATGCGAAGGAAACTAGGGGTTATAGGATATGGCTGCCAGAAGAACACAGATTAATAGAAAGCTGTAATGTGAAGTTCGATGAAAAACTGAATGCAGCAAATAGCATCCTGGAACAGAAATCAAAATCTAAATTTAAAAGACTAGAGGAATCTGAGCTATTAGCAGAATCAGATGAAGAACAGGAAATTCCTAGAGAAGAAATAAAGTTGTCAGATGACAAATCTACTCCGAAAGAAGTAACAGACTTAAACTGGCAAAGAAAAGCAGTTAAAAGGCCAGATGGAACACGTACAGACATATATTATTATGTAGAGGGAACAGACACCCGTTTTAGATCCTATAACGATATTGAAAAGTATTGTGAGGCAAGAAATATTAAATATGAAAAAGATAAGTTCGATTTTAGTGGAAAAAAACGAATACTCGGGGAAAGTTAATTTCGTAGAACAGTAGACTAGCTCCGTGTCTCAAGAGGCAAATTCCGTAGAAATAGTTATCCCAAAAAATTTTAAAGAAGCACGAAAATCAGTAAATGCCGAAGAATGGGATAAGGCAATGAAAGAAGAAATTGACACAATGAAAAAAAGGAAGGTTCGGGAATTAGTCGAAAAGCCAGAAAATAAAACTATGATAGGAAACAAATGGGTCTATACCAGTGGCAGCTTGTAATAAGCACTGTGGAACTGCAGCACCCCCTATTTCTACTTATTATTATTTTTAATATTTAATATAGTGTGCCCTTTAGTCTTTAATTCTTTCTTTATACCTTTACAATACATAATCCTTAAGCTTAATGTTGGTAGCCATCCCCTACTTTATGAAAAAGGTACGAAATTCTTTGATGGGAACTGCGCTCCACAGTTCCAGCGACGTGGTGTTTGGCTGTTCTGCACATGCGCACACAGAAAGCAGCACGCGAGCCGGGTAGAGAGAAGAGCACTGTCGCTCTTGCAGTGCCGAAATTCTGGCATGTTGTGGGAAACGTGGTTTCTTTATACTCCGCACGTGTGGTATTCTTCGAAAAGGTGGAACTTCACCATACGAACCATAAACAGAGTTGATGAAAATTTTCAACCTTTTAAAAATTGCCTTTCTGAAATTCAGTCAATGTCAAATGCAGATCAAACTATTGCAAAAGCAACACGAATTTTAAAATATCTAAATGATGATAATTTCAAGTTTTGGTTAGAGCTTTTTTATGAGATGCCTCATGGTGAAATAATATACAACTAAATGCAATCCAGAGGAATTAGTGTGTTTAAAGTTAACGAATATATAACATATTTCAAAACTGCTATTTTAAATTAAGAAACTCAAAATACTGGGAGATTTTTTCAAAGACACTGATGGCAGAAGCTAAGAAAATATGTGACTTTATACTATGTATTGATATAATGCACAGATATTCTTCCACTAAACACTGAGCAGCTGCTAAATTCTTAAACAAGAAATGCTTTGCTAGTTTTAGGAATGAGCATTCTACAGAAGAAATAGTACTGACCACTGAAGCATATCGAATGATTGACAAAGAAAAGCTTGAAACCGAACTAAAAGTATTCTATTGTAGGTCTGATATTCCTGAATGCTGCAAATTAATTGAGCTACTGAAATTTATTTTCGAAAATAACCTAGATGATGTTCTTAGTGAAATTATGAAACAGATAAAAATTCTCTTGAGAGTTTCCATGACTACACCAGAGGTAGAACGCTTCTTTTCAACATTGAAAAGAATGAAAAATTTTCTAAGAAGCACTAGGAATTCGGAAAGACTAAATGCGCTTGCATTGCTTTCAAAAAAGAAAAATTTCCTCAGTTGTCATCCAGAGATCAAGGAGAAAATTATTGATCTTTTCGCGCAAATTAAAACAAGAAAAATGGATTTCATTTTTAAATGAATAGACAAAGATTGAACTATAATAATTTTGGTTAAAGTAATTAGGCAGTGTTTAATTTTTTTCTTGCAAGTTTTCATGAAGTTTCAAAATTAATTTTCTTTTTATACATGTTTCTTTCCTTTTAGACAATTGTGCCCACCAGTGGCCGAGCGGTAAAGACTCTAAACATTGGTAGTTCCGTCCGAGGTTCGAATCCCGCAAATGGGCTGGCTGTATGGGCGTTTTCATGGTTTTCCCCATTGTAACGTGTATACGAGACAGTTCCCCTTAGAAAGTCCTCCACGAAGGCATCCCTCTAGGCAGATATCTCTCGTGTATCCTTTAGGCAGATAGCCCTCATGTGCTTTGCCATTAACTAAATAATCCAATCCAAACCTTTTAGACAATTTTTAAAGGTTACATTTTTTGGAACAGCACCCCCACTAATTTTAGCCACGAGCAGCCACTGGCCTATTCGCTAAAAAGAAATGAAAAGAATCAAGTGGTTAGATACAAAGCACGTTTAGTAGCACAGGGATTCAGGCAGAAAAGAGGTGAAGATTTTGATGACATTTACAGTCCTGTAGTAAATTTTTCAATCATAAGAATATTTTTCACTATCCTGGTATGTTTATATGGATGGACTAATTGTCAGTTAGATGTAAAGAACGTATATTTATATGCAAACCTAAATGAGAAAATATATATGACCCAACCAGAGGGATTTATCGAAGAGGAAAATAAAGTGTGTTTATTACACAAGGCCATTTACGGTCTACATCAAAGCGGCCGTGAATGGTTTTGTGAATTTGAAAGTACTTCAGAAAATCTACATTTTAAGAAAATACAATGGTGTAATTGTGTTTATAAGGGTTCAAATGTAATTCTCTTGTTATATGTCACTGATATTGTGATTTTTAATAAAGATCAATATAGTATAGATAAAGTAATTTCACAGCTGAGTAAGTTTTTTTAACTTAAAGTATTAGGCAAAACTAAAACGTTACTTGGAATTGAATTCTTAGAGAATGAGAATGGGGTTTTTATACATCAGCAAAAATATATCGAAGAAATTTTTGAAAAATTTAAACATTTCCAGATACCAATAACTTTACTTCCCATAGCTAAAGGCACTATTCTTACAAAATTAGATTGTCCATCTACAAGTGCAGAAATTGCAGAAATGTATACATTACCCTTTAGAAATCTGTTAGGATGTTTAGTTTTTGTAGCTAATAGGACAAGGCCTGATATTACATATGCAGTGAATGTAGTATGAATAATGTAGTTATTGCATAACAAATTCAAATATAAGCAGCAATAACGCAAAGATGAATAATTAAAAATTACCAGTGTTGGTAGCAGTGGCGGCTCGTGGCTAAAATTAGTGTGTGGGGGGGGCTGTTCCAAAAAAATTTAACCTTTGTTTTAAAATTCCCGAAAAGGAAACACATATGTATAAAAAGAAAATTTATTTGAAACTTCATGAAATCTTACAAGAAAAAAATTAACATTTTTTAATTACTTTAACCAAAATTGTTACAGTTCAAGCTTTGTCTATTCATTTAAAAATGAAATCCATTCTTCTTGTTTTAATTTGCGCGAAAAGATCAATAATTTTCTTCTTGATCTCTGAATGACAACTGAAGAATTTTTTCTTTATTGAAAGCAATGCAAGCGCATTTAGTCTTTCCGAATTCCTAGTGCTTCTTAGAAAAGTTTTCATTCTTTTCAATGTTGAAAAGCAGCATTCTGCCTCTGATGTAGTCATGGGAACTCTCAAGAGAATTTTTATCAGTTTCGTAATTTCACTAAGATCATTATCTAGATTATTTTCGGAGATAAATTTCAGCAGCTCAATTAATTTGCAGTATTCATGGATATCAGACCTACAATAGAATACTTTTAATCCAGTTTCAAGCTTTTCTTTGTCAATCATTGGATATGCTTCAGTGGTCAGTACTATTTCTTGCTTAACAATTTAGCAACCGCTAAATGTGTCGTGGAAGAATGTCTGTGCATTATATCAATACATAGTATAAAGTCACATATTTCCTTAGCTTCTGCCATCAGTGTCTTTGAAAAATTCTCACAGTACTTTGAGTTTCTTAATTCTAAAATTGCAGTTTTGAAATTTGTTATATATTTGTTAACTTTAAAAATTAATTTAACACACTAATTTCTCTGGATTACATTTAGTTGTGTATTATTTCAACATGAGGCATCTGATGAAAAAGATCTAACCAAAACTTGAAATTATCATCATTTAGATATTTTCAAATTCCTGTTGCTTTTGCAATAGTTTGATCAGTATTTGATGTTAATTGAATTTCAGTAACTTAATTTTTTAAAGGTTGCAAATTTTCATGAACTCTGTTTACGGCCCATATGATGAAGTTCTACCTTGTGGAGGAATACCACATGCACGGAGTAAAAAGAAATCATGTTTCCAACAACATGCCAGAATTTCGGCACTGCAAGAGTGACAGTGCTATTCTCTCTGCCCGGCTTGCATGCTGCTTTCTGTGTGCGCACGCGCAGAACAGCCATACACCACGGCGTTGGAACTGTGAAACGCGCAGTTCCAAAAGAATTAAAGACTAAAGGGCACACTATATAAAATATTACAAATAATAATAAGTGGAAATAGGGGGTGTTGCAGTTCCACAGTGCTTATTACGAGCCGCCACTGGTTGGTAGGAACTAATGCAGCGTAAGGCCAGAAATCTTAGTCTTACAACCCCAAAACCTTATTATAAAAACTATCTAAGTGATTTTCATTCTGGTGAGGATATGGAAAGGGAAAACTATAGCAAAAGCATTAAATTATAAACAACTACCTAATTTACATAATATAACTGTCATATCTTTGAAGAATAATTTTCTTTCTCTTTATGTATTTGGTTTTTTTCTTTAATATGCTTCCTCTTCATTTTAGAATTTTTGGATTTAATTAAAGATTTCTGTTATTCTAAAAAACTAAATGCATTTAGAATGTATAGGAAAAGGTGCTAATTTTATTTCTTCAGTAATATGGACATTCAAAATAAATATGAAATGATATATGGTATGGGCCGGTTACAAAGCCGGTATAGCACAATTTTTAGAATTTCGGTGACACAATCGAGCAACAAAATCTAGAAATGGCAAAATTTTAGAATTTAGAAAGGCACTAGGCAGCAGAATTTAGGATCCACAGGAGATTGCATCAGGTGAGAAATTGCAACAGCACTGTGTATGATGTGCAGAGCCGTAGCTAGGGTTTTCAGCACCCAGGAACAACTAAAGATTTTGTGCCCTCTTCTGCATGGCAAGAATGAAAAACATTTCATTCTAAAAACTTTGTAATATCAATTTGGCACCTCATGGATGCTGCATCCGAACATATGTTCCACCTTGCTCCACCCTATCTACACCACTGATGATGCACTGAGACATATAAGATGACTCTTAAATAGTTAGCTTTCATTTTCTTTATTAATGGAAAAATTCCCTTCTGTAAATGTCTGTCCATGTAATAAGATTGGAAGCATTTTTGATATTTTCCATGCTTGTGTCTAATGAAAAGTAGAGAAAACAAAGGGAAGATAAACATGTTAAAAAGACTCCTAATATCAGAAGTAAAACATTCAAATACAGTCAAAAGTCGTTAATTCGGACACCCATAATCCGGAATGATCTATAATCCGGACCTCAAAACTACAAACTTTCTGCGCATGCGTCGCGTTCACGCATGCGCACAGGCGTTTACGAGAGCGCGTAAGACCCTTACGGCTGCGAATATGTTTGTGCGCATGTGTAACGGAGTTAATGTGTAACGGAGTTATACGCTAAGCTAAAGTTATCTAATTCAGTTAATGTTGCAGATTGCTTTGTTCCTTAATCTTCGAATTGGATCCGGCTTATTATTTTTTGCAGACTGTTAGAGCAATTTTATAAAAGTAAGCTTGAACTTTCGCTTATGTCAAATAGAATTTCCGATATATATTTACTACAAAGCGAAAGTATGTTTTGAAATCCGAAATCTGTTCATCAATTTCACGCTGCTCTGCGGCAGAGAGGGGGGGCAGAAATGTCATTATTAGATTATGATAGATTAGAAAGATTATGTCAAATAGAATTTCCGATATATATTTACTAATATGTAATTTGTATCTACAAAGCGAAAGTATGTTTTGAAATCCGAAATCTGTTTATCAATTTCACGCAGGGGATTAGAAGTTGATCTGTCAGCACTATCCTTATCTTCAGGGCAGATGTTTTTATTTTATATGGTTTATAATTCCGTACTAAGTGTAGTATTTAATCTCGATGTACTCCGTCTTTGATATGATTTAAATCAAGTTCCTGGTCATTATAATTCGCTTCTGATAGTGAAGAAAGTGACCCAGAGGTTATTGAAAACGAAAACATTTCGATTGACAAATTAGTCGGTATTCTCAACACAGCAATTATAGGACTTGAACAGCGGAACTTTGTAACTAAACAAGAAATTATGTCTGTTTAATAGAATTAAAGAGAAAGTATTATCACATGAAACGAAGCAACTTACATTGAAGGAAATGTTTAATAAAGTAAACAAATAAATATTAAGCTTTTTCTTTTTGTAAATTTTGATACCCTGTATATCATAATTGTCCTCTTTTTCATAAATTACGGTTTCATATTTTTAATTTTGTAATTTCTGCATGCCATCCTACCAGATTTAAACTGATGATCTATAATCCGGAAAAATCGATAATCCGGAATCGCCGAAGTCCCGACGAGTCCGGATTAACGACTTTTGACTGTATTATGTTTTCATTGTTCTTCCGAAAATTCTCCAAAAAGTAAAAGTTCACCATAAACGTTCATTAAAATGCATCCATTATGTGTTAATTCTAAGAAGAAATTTTTCTGGAATCTTCTAGATTTGTGGGTCTATAAATCTTGCCTTTAAATCCTTCTAAACTTTCCAAGTTGCAATGCCTACAATTCTAAACAAAAATTACCCCTACCCATTCTGTAACAGGAAAAGCCAGAAATACAGGGTGTTTATACAGTCCCGGACCCATTTTGATGTTTAATAACTCTTAAAATAATAAAGATAGATTAAAATTAATAACATAAATGGTTAGATAGACTCAAAAAGTTTCATGACCCTTGTCAATGTACTTCCACATGTGCCCCCTTCGTAGCACGGAGAATATCAAGTCGATATTCAATTTCACGTTAGGTACCGGCAAGCATGTTGGCATCCACAGAGGCTATTGCGGTTGTAATTCTGGCTTTTAGGTCATCAATGTTGGACACTCTCCTGTAAACGTTGTCCTTTACAAATCCCCAAAGGAAAAGTCCATAACATTGCAATACAGTCAAAAGTCGTTAATTCGGACACCCATAATTCGGAATGATCTATAATCCGGACATCAAAACTAAAAACTTTCTGCGCATGCGCCGCGTTGACACATGCGCAAAGGCGTTCACGCGTGCGCGTAAGACCTTTTACGGCTGCGCATATGAGTGTGCGCAAGTGCAGAATACGTTTTCGCGTGCGCATTTTATGTATAATGGACGTATAAGCTAAATAATTATCTATTTCAGTTAATGTTGATGATTGCGTTGTTCCTTAATTTTCGAATTGCATCCGGCTTAGTATTTTTTGCAGACTGTAAGAGCAATTTTATAAAAGTAAGCTTAAACTTTCGATTATATCAAATAGAATTTCCGATATATATTTGTTAATATGTAAAGGATCTAAAGCGAAAGTATGTTTTGAAATCCGAAATCTGTTTATCATTTTCACGCTGCTCGGCGGCGGGCGCGTAATGAATTGGAAGTTGATTTGTCAGCACTATCCTTATCTTCAGCGCAGATGTTTTTACTTTATTTGGCTTATAATTCCTTACCAAATGTAGTATTTCATCTCGATATGCTCCGTCTTTGATATGATTTAAAACAAGTTCCTTGTCATTATAATTCGCTTCCGATAGCGAAGAAAAGTGACAGAGGTTATTGAAAACAAAAAAATTTCGATTGACAAATTAGTCGGTGTTCTTGACACAGCAATTATAGGACTTGAACGGCGGAACTTTGTAACTGAACAAGAAATTATGTCTGTTTAATAGAATTAAAGAGAAAGTATTATCACATGAAACGAAGCAAAACTTAAACAACTTACATCGAAAGAAATGTTTAATAAAGTAAACAAATAAATATTAAGCTTTTTCTTTTTGCAAATTTTGATACCCTTTAGATCATAATTGTTCTTTATTTCATAAATTACGATTTCATATTTTTAATTTTGGAATTTCTGCATGCCATCTTACCAGATTTAAACTGATGATCTATAATCCGGAAAAATCGATAATCCGGAATCGCCGAAGTCCCGACGAGTCCGGATTAACGACTTTTGACTGTAGTTGCCAAAAACAAAAGAGAGAAAAATGCAATTAATAAGCAGATGATGGAAAATGAAATTATCTGAAATTAACCACATGCGCAGATGATATTTACAAAAGTAAAGGTATTCAAACCTGAAAAGGAAAATATATAAGTTATTCCATCAATAAATGCCATAAGTTTGTTTATATCTTCATTATTTTATGAGTTATTAAACATCAAAATGGGTCCGGGACTTTATAAACACCTTGTATATTGAAAAAAAAAAAAATCAGAGGGAAAAAATGTAAAATTAATTTATAGAGAAAACTGAGGCATATTGAGACAATTACATGGGAAAAATTCTTACCATGAGAAAATTAAAGCAAAGGCATTTTTAATTAATTACTTAGCTATTTTGCTTTTGCTAAGAATTGCTTTGTAAACTGTGCTAAAGTGCAATTTATGCATTTATTGCTTTATTTTTCAAATTCAAAATATTGTATAATAAGTCACCAGAATGAAAAGTAATGTCAGTGAAAAAATAAAAATGTTTCATTTGAATGTTATTTCTTGAATACAATTTCAATATATGAGCATTACTTTAATGAAATCGATCAATGTTATAATGTTTTAAATAAATATCATCAAAAAATTCCCAGATTTCTAAATTTAAAATTTCTATAGAAACTGAGTTTAAAATTGCCAAAATGTTGATAAGTCGCCAAATTTGGAACCAATTAATAAAGAATTTACAATTCCAAAAGCAAAACAATGCTTAAAATTGTAAAAAGTTGTTGAGAAAAAATTAAATAATTTCGAAATGCTTATGTTTCACTTCTTGCTCAGAAACTTGAGTATCTCACTATTTATATTAGAAATAGGAATAAATTATAATCAATGAACCTATTCACCAGTTCAAAAGATAACTATATTTATCAATGAATTGACAAAAATATTTGTCCAAAATGTTAATTCACATTCAGAATGGAACTTGTGAAAACAAACAGAAATTTCAGATGATTAAAATTAGGGACCTCCTGTCGAATTTGACCGAAATTAAGGACTTTTAAGGACTGTACGATCCCTGTATTATATATATATGCATATGAAATAATAATAGCAAGGAAAAAGATGGAGCAGTATCGACGTGTATGTAGATCCATATTGAAAAATTCTGACTGCATATTATACTAATGTGTTGACTTCGCAGTATCTAACAAACTTGGCAGCTGAGGAAGTTTTAATTCCATTTTTATTTACAATTGATATTTGTGGCTATAATTCATTTGATACTCGAGTTGTGGCTACGCTTTTGATATTATTACAATAGGAAGCAGCATAGGGAAATTATGTCCAAGTAGACCAGAGACAGAAGCTGAAGTGCGTAGTTATGCAAGATGAAAGCACACAAAGAGAAAGGTTTTGGTTCGAGTTAAAAGTTTCAGTTCACAATTATTACGTCATCAGTGCTGTGCAGGCCATGCAAAAAGAAAAGATCTAGAAATGACATGATCGAGAGAAGTTATTACGAATTTTAGAACAGAGAGGAAGAATTAAGAGTTTCACTGTCAGTTATAATTTTGAATTACATATTTTTATCTTACATATTTATATAAAAGAAAAAGTAAAAAGCAGTTCAAAACTTGATCAAATCGTATACTGAAAGCAGCAACAAATAATGCAAAATAAATTTTAAAAATACTGCTATTCAGTTCACTTTTGAACTTGACTCTTCTGCTCCTCGACATTTTGGTCACACGTAACATATCTGACTTCAGTACTACTGTTTAACGTAAACCTTCATCGGTTTGCCTTCCACCACACTTCAAATCATGTCAACCAACAAAACAGAAGTTAGCTTCATTTTATTTCTTTGTTTTCCATGCACTTCAAGTTTGCTCCTCCAAATTACCTCTTGATCAAGAACTAAATTATTTAAAAGCAGTTGCTATTGACAGGAGCTTTTCACCCAACATTATTAACCATGCAGTTAAAACATTTTCATCGGAACATATCAAAAGGTGCAATCCTGTTTTGGGTGATTATAAGAATTCTGTTGTCAACACTTTCTTTCCGTCAATTAGCTATAAAATTGCACGCATTTTGCAGAAATTTAACTTTTGGGTTGTTTTCTCTCCTATAAATAAAATTCCTAGTCCCTTGCTTAAGGACTACGGATATGAATTCCTGGAGTATTTACAGGATTCCTTGCCAATGTGGTTTAGTTTACATTGGTCAAACAAAAAGAGCCTTAAAATTTCATGTTAAAGAACATAAGGCATGTTAGGAAAAAGGAAACATAGAAATCCGCTGTAGCTCAGCACTGATGGAATGAAAAATCACACTTTCCATTGTTCTGCTGCCGAAATTATTCAAAAAACATCCTCCATTGGTGATTTAGATTTTTTAGAAGCATTTCACATCCAAACAAACATTTCTGTTCTAGTTAATGACCTCAATTGCAATCCATCTTTACCTTCACCCTTTAAAGATATTTTGTTTTAGATGACAGCAGTAGCTTAACTTCTTTTCAACTTTTCTTTTCTTACCTCTATCCTTATCTTATAATCTTTCTATCCTTATCCCATCCTTTATTTGGTTCATTTGCACTTAAGTAGCCGAAGAAGATAGTTAAAAAAAAAACTATTGAAAGTAGTACTGCAAAAAATAAGAAAAAAATTTATGCTGATTCTTAATGTTGGACTTTTGTTTTTGATTGTTATTCAGCGTGATATTTAAACTAAATTAAGTGACAGAACATTTTATTTAAAACCATTCAGCAGCATATTTGATTTCTTTTCTTCTTTTAACCATTTGGTCTCGTATATAAATTGAATTTTTAATTAATTGAGATGTATTTTAATAAATTAAAGAGTTAAATTCCTATGGCATTCTACAGCAATAATAAACAATGTCAAAAAATGTAAGCAAACATTAGAAATCCACCAATTTGATTCATGTTTGTGACATTATTGCTCACAGTGGCTTATGGGTTAAGGGATAGAAGACAATGTGAATCTGAACCGATCCTGAAGGCGAAACTGCTTCATATCCCCGTTTCTCCCTAATACAAACGGTTGCTGTGCAAAAGAGTGTTGCATGTGAACGGGGCTTAAAAATCCAATAATTATAATTTTCAATCTGCAAGGACCGAGTCCAAAAAATATGTAGAACAGAAGCAATCATAAATATGAAAAAAAAAAAAAATAAATGGAAATTTGATCCAAAAAACATAAAACAAAAATAATAAATAAATAAAATGAAAAGTAAAAAAAAAGTTAAAATTTAAAGTCTGTAACTTTGGAACAACAAAAGTTTTGAAATGAAAAATATTAGAGCAACAAATAGTTTATAAATGAAAAAACATATTCAACATGTTTGAGTAGCTAAGCCTAAAATCTGGTAAGTAAGGAATTTAGATAAACAGGAACTTAAAATTATGAATTTAACTGATTAATACTAATTAATAACCGATTATTATTGAACATAATTAGAAAATCTCTAATGTAACATTAAATATTGTAAAACACAAATGAATAATTTCTAAAGGGAAAAAACATCGAATTACTTGGATTATTAAACTTAAAAGAAATCCAAAAGTATTCACCATAGAATTGAGTTTAGGTGAAGAATCAGCCGCTTCAGTTGAATGAGTGCTTACTTCAACGAATGGAATCAGCTGTAGTATTTAATACCAATTTTTTTTTTTTTTTTTTTTAATTTAACACCTTAAAATATTAAATATATATAAGATTCAAAATGATAGCCTAAATTAGCAATAGCCATGTAGTCCTTTAATTTACTTCACATATCTCTCCTTTTTATTCTAAAAGTACAAATTGTTCATATTAATTTTTGGAGACTGTGTCTTTTCATTTTAATCCACTTCATGCCAATTGATGTTAAGCAAAGTATTGCAGATATATTTTCACCAATCATATAAAAGAAACTTTTAATTATTTTCCTGAATGTGCACTTACCATTTGTCTCTGCACTTTCTAAGACGTGCTATTCATTTTTCTGCTGTTTAGGCCATTTTTATAGCTTATATAATAAGCTGTAAAAAATATAATCATTCATAGCACATCGGTATTGATGGCGTGCAAAAGATGAAAATGTTAGAATAAGAATTAGTTATCAAGGAATAAAATTACATGTTGAATTTATGGCCACATCTGTCTTCAAGTGTCATCCTTCTAACTATAGCATAAAGCCTCCAGATTCTAACATTTTAGCCTTAAAAGATGACAAAGGAATGCAGAGATCTCAGGTTTTAATGAAAGTTTCCAGCCAACGCAAATATTGTCTGTGCAAACAGTTCGCATTGGCATGTTTAATCATATTTTGTCAAATGATTTTTGGCATTTGAATGAAAGAGACTTTCTTTAGAACACTGTGCTGTGAAATTTGTACAAAAATATCATCATTAAGTACAAGGCATCTGAAAGGGAACTATCACACTATCAGATTAGAACTATAATTTACTTCCAGTTCTGTTGAAAAAAGTCAGCTACAAAACATCAACAAATCATGTGTACAACTTTATTAATGTTGTATCATATGACATTGTGAAGGTTTGGTACCAAAAGTTCAAAAACAAAGACTACGACATCCAAGATGCAGAGTGCATTGACCAGTCTACTGATATTGACGAGGCCTGCCTGCAAGAACTTACGGAAGAAGATTAGTATGCAACCACTCGAGAGCTTGCTAAGGGGTTAGATGCTAGTGCCATGTCTATTAGTCATGCTATATATTGCATTAACTTTATGTACAAGGACCAATTACTGGATGCCACATGAGCTGACTGCAGATAAGGACAGGTGTGTTTGGACCTGCACTGATCTGCTCGATTAAGAATGCAAGGACAAAATTCAGAACTGGATCATCATTTATGATAAAAAAGTGGATTTACTTCAACAACACAGGTCGAAAAGGAGATTAGTCTGCGCCTGGTGCCTGAAGAGCCCAATTGGCAGCGTTGCATGCTTTGTATCTGGTGGGGTTGCTGCAGTATTATTCATAAAGAGTACCTGGAAAAAGGTAAAACCCTTGACAGAGAGGTGCATAGCGACAAGGACAAAATTCAGAACTGGATCATCATTTATGATAAAAAAGTGGATTTACTTCAACAACACAGGTCGAAAAGGAGGTTAGTCTGCGCCTGGTGCCTGAAGAGCCCAATTGGCAGCGTTGCATGCTTTGTATCTGGTGGGATTGCTGCAGTATTATTCATAAAGAGTACCTGGAAAAAGGTAAAACCCTTGACAGAGAGGTGCATAGCGAGATGCTAGTCCATGTTGATGCTGTTATCAAGAAAAAATATCGACGTGAGTGAAAAAATATCGAAGTGAGTTCCGGCGAAAAAAGGTAATGTTCCATCAAGACAATGCAAGACCACATGGGTCTGCATTTACTGGCTGGACTCCGTAAAAATTCGAGTGGGATCTTTTGCCACTCCCACCACATAGCCCCGACATTGTTCCTTTTCCAACCTGCAGTATATCTTGCAGATGCTATCTTTTGCCACACCAACCATATAGCTTCGACATCGTTCCTTCGGACTTCTTTTTTCACACCTGCAGTATATCTTGGAGGTGCTATCTTCCATTCTATACAGGACGTCTGAAATGAGGTTAATCTGTTTTTGGACTTGCGGCCACCAAGTGCCTAAGCTGAAGGCTTTGAAAAACTACCAAAACGTTGGCAGAAAATCAGAGATTTGCATGGTGCACAGAAAATCAGATTGCATTACTATTTGCACTAAAGGTACTGGTTTCATTTTTTTCCTAACTTTATTAAGAACGTGTTTTGGCGGAATTTTTGTTACTTTTGTTAATTTTGTTTGTTAATTTTTGTTTTTTATCTAGATATAACACATTTTGCATACTAAACTTTACTGTTTAATGAAATGACAGAAATAAAAATAATTCTGTTCCCAACAAATGTGAACACTGAAACAACAAAAGATTGGATAAAGCTTGTACTTATGGGCTATTGCAACCACCTTCACAGAAGTTACCAAATTTTCAGAACGTGAGTAACTCTGGAATACCATGCACATAACTATTCTTCAGGCAACTGTGCTCATAAGAATCTTTTAATCAAGTAATGTCATTATTTTCATTCGTGTTCTATTTGTTGTATTCAAATTTCCAACAATTTTTATAAAAGAACCACGATATTTTTTCCCTTGAAAATATGCACTTCTAGAATATGCTAGCAATAGAAGAAACTGCATTAAAATTTCTGCAGGAATACAAAA
The DNA here is from genome assembly GCF_044657685.1 of Stegodyphus dumicola. NCBI lineage: Eukaryota > Metazoa > Arthropoda > Arachnida > Araneae > Eresidae > Stegodyphus > Stegodyphus dumicola. Next base: position 36,449,595 of record NC_140769.1, read on the forward strand.
TTTTGTCATAAAATCTCTAAACAGAACAACAAGAGATTCATTTAGTAGACAGCCAGTGTTGCAGAAGTTTGTGCAATGCTTAGTCTCAGCAATTCTCGGATTTTTTTTTTTTTTTTTTTTTTTTTTTTTTGAAAGTGAAAACAGACTGCTGTGTACTTGAAGAAAAAAATAATGGAAAAAAATATAGAAAGATTTGGAGACAAACGTGTTTTATTTTTTGAATGTATCATGTAATCTTTATTAAATAATTAAAATTTCTACTTTAATTTGCTAAAGTATATTTTCTTTTCATATGTTGATAATATTTGCCATCTTATGATACATATTGATAGTTTGGAAATCCTTTTGAAAAAGTCATGAAACCACCAACGTGTACCCCATTAAATAACTTTTCACGTGTAAAATAGCAGCAAATTGTATCGAGGTGCTTGTGTTAATACATAAGTATCAATTATTTAACCATGTAATATAAGTAGTTGCTATTCCTTTCCCTTATATTTACATCACTAAACACGAATATTAGCAAAGAAAAGCATGCCTAAGGGTAACCTGCAACATGAGAACATACACAAGGTTCAGCATGGACTACTTTCACCTAATTATTTGGTTACATAATTAAAATTTGCATGTACATTTTCATGACTGCCTTGGGAAGAAAATGCTGGTATAGTTTCAAGTGCTGCAGTTTATTCCATTACATCCAGTTCTCAGTTAGACTATATTCTGAAAACTAAATGGTAGATTTTTCTTTCCCTCCTACTGTAAACCACGGATACTGCAGTGAGTACATGAGCATGACATACTAGCATAAAATTAATAATGCTAGAATTCTATAATAGGTGATTTTATAAATTAATTCTCAAAGTACATAGCACAGATTTTGTATCTGTTCTACATATTTCTGTTTTACATATTTTATATACAATACAATTTTGTAATTGTATTGTATACATGCTATTTCCCTCTCTTAGAAAAAAAAACTCTAAGAGAAACTATGCAAATTATATAGCATAGCAAATTAGGAAACAGATTTAAAAAATAAATAAATAATAAATACAATTTTACAAAAACTACTTACCTTCCTTTGTCTTTCATATTTTCTTGCATCATTCGCAATTTTGCGGGCGGAATATATGCACCTCCAGTTCGCATGTTCACATTCACAATTTTTTGTCGTTTCGAGAGAGGTTCTTCATTTTCCTCTTTCGAATCAGTTTTTCTTTTGTCTGAAGGAAGAGAATCAGATTCTGGAGGTTCTCTTTCATTATTCATATCATTTGCCTTTTCAGAATTCCATCTATCAGAATCTCCAATTCTTTTTCGAAAGGCAGAGTCATGAGAGTTTCTAGATTTAGACACTGGAAGGCTTTGTTCGTTTCTTTCATCTGAATCAGAATAATTTCTATCCCTTTTGTCTTTGGCAGTCCTTTCACTGTATTTTGATATTTTCCTTGAATCTTCAGAATTCCACCTATCTCTATCCTCAGGTCTTTTTTCTAAACGAAGATTTCCTGAACGTACAGGTTCACTCTCTGAATCAGAATAATCACTATTTCTTTTACTTTTCTCATGATTTCTATCCCTTCTATTTACTTTTTTTGAACTTCGATCCTCCCACCTATCATTATCTTTATTTTTTTCTCTTCTGTCACCAGAACTAGTAAACTCAGAATGCTTCTGAGATTCTCTACCTAATTTATTCCTAGGATTCGTTTTCTCAGAATAGTCTTTGTACTCATTTCTTTCATAATGTTTATCATTAATCTCTTTCTCTTTCTTTTTATTAGACTTTTCATCTGGTGTATCATAATAGTCTTTATACTCCTTTCTTTGATTTCTTTTATAGCGTTCCTCACTCATTTCTCTTTTTTTATTATGCTTTAAAGATTTTTTCTCCTAAAGAAAAGAAAAAAAATCAAAACTTGCTTTTTACTGTTCAGACTTATGAATGTAAATTTAATTAAATGCCTAAAAATTTATATCTTAACCAACTACACTACTGTTCCAAAAGAATAATGACTTGTGCAAACTTATCTGATATTTTAGGAAACAGAAAATAAAGATATAAATATCTGTTATGTGAAATTGAAATTGTAAAATTAAAAACAAATAAAAAATAACTATTAGCATATTTTGATTAATTTTAAAGAGAAATAATTTTTAAAAAAAGAGTGCTATTAAAATACATTCTCAATTCTACAACACATCAGTTTTCTTCCAGAACAGTTATATTTCTTTTGATAGTAAAAAGAAAATTTGTGCTTAAATTTAGTAATGCTTTTCTTTAAATACATGCTGTAAGATTTAATACATGAAAAAGTTTACAATAACTGAGTACTTTTGCTCAGACAAAACTGTGCTATAAATTAAGCAAAATTTTATAATTTGAATTATATACTGTATATTTTGAATAGTATTTATTTAAGAATAACATATCTTGTTTGTATAAATATTTATAACATTGAAAAAAAAAATGAAAAACTGATGCTACACAACATGCTTAAGAAAATAAAAGCCACATGAAGAATGCTTTAACAATAGGTGAAGTGATAGAAACTCGACAAATTAAAAGACTGAATAATACAATGTGAAATATTTAAAATAAAGCATAGAAATTTTCATAAAATTTATACTGAGAACATATAGCTAATTTTTAAAATCTGAAATTCTATGAATGAATTTTTCACAAAATGTTTGCTACTCTTACAGTTGTAGGTACTTTTCTGTTAAAAGGCTGAAATTCACCGAATACGGTAGCCTATTCATATCGCGTCATGAACAACTATGCAATAATAATAATAACGTTATATGCATATGGGTTTGCAACAGATTGAATGCACACAGGTCTGATGATAGGTTGATAAAATTTATATTATCAAATGAAACACTTCAGAAGATCTGGAATTTTCCACAAAGATAGTCGTACAACTCTTCACAATATCACAGTATAGAATTGGCGTTTCTGTGTGATGATCCCTTTCGGTGATGGATAGTAGTACCATACCCTTGGAGTCTGTATTCACCTGTCTATTTGGACTTCAGGATTCTTAAAATTTAAAAGGGCTTCAGTGGCTACCAGGCTCGTCATCAGGTGGTGGAGAGCCAGATGTCCTATATTATCTGACCGGATAGCTTTGAATAACAAATAAGGAGCCACGAATCCCCTCCTATAACCTTGGTGTTGTGCGACCCATGACTAGGATGAATGACACTGCGGTTATAGTGTCTTAATGGAGCCTCTAGAATGCCTGAGAACTTCTACAGTATTTAGCCTTACCCAGCAATAGGAAATATTGGGTGGACCTTTTTATCCTGCATTTCCTTTTCTAGTTTATATATGGCTGAAAATAACAATATAACTAGAAATTCAGCTTTTCAAGACAAAACCTCTGAGGTACACCTTTCTTCTCAAAAGAAGGAGACCTAGAGGAAATCAATCGAAGTAGCAGAAATGAAGCCTTCATCGACTGAGGTAGAAACGAGCTCTACTCAATCAACATCTGGAGAAGACAGGAAGCTATTAAAAGCATGACTGCCTCTTTAGATAAAATCAAAAAGAGAATGTCAGGAGTATTAAAAAAAAAAGTGCCCAAGAACTGAAAACTGCCAAAGGTACTTGGGTTGAAAAACCCAAGGGGAAATGTGAAAAAAAGCATTGAGTAAAATAAAGCCCCAAAGACAGCCAAAAGAGACAGACCTGAAGGTTATACCTTCAGGAAGGCTCTTAGGTGCTCAAGATGGCTGTACTAATTGAGGGACATACCTGAAAAACATTATCGGAGGAACTGAACTTCTGATAATGCTGACTACTTAAGGTATTGTCAACACTAAAGAGTTACACCTGAGCTCTATTAAGGGGGTATTATACTTTATAAACAAAGTGGATGATTTCAACAAATGGAACTAGGAAGCATTAGGTTTGGTGCAAAATGCTATTTAGCTGAGGTGGATGATACCTGACAAACTCAACCTGAAAAGAAAAGCTTGAAGAAAAATGGCAGGTCAAAGATGCATGGTCTATATGCAGCAGGAATTTTCTGCCATAGAAATAATGATGAAAATGTTTTAGGGCTTTAACTATGGCAAGTAACTCTTTCCTGGTAACCCTGTAATTCCTCTCCAGTATAGATAGACAACTTACTCTGGTATGCCATGCCACATTGTTGACCATTTATTTCCTGGGACAAAACAGTACTGACATTCATATTGCCCATCTGCATCAAGAATAAATGATTTGTCAAGCTAAGGATATGTCAGAATTGCAGCAGATGTTAAAGCTCCCTTCAGGTTGTTAAATGTATCCTCACATTCTTTTGCCAAGAGGAATATTTGCTTGCTCTCTGTCAGCTTACGAAGGGATTTTGTGAGGGAAGAAAAGTCCTTCAGAAATCTTATACAGTAGGTATAAAGCCCTAGGAAACTTCTCAGCTAATGGACATTTTGAAGTCTCCAGTCTTTAACAGCTGATGCTGTTTTTAGATTCATACCTTCGACTGAGATGACACGCCTGAGGTAAGTCATTTCCTGTCTGTATAGTTCACATTTAGCGAGACTCTACTGTAGAATGGCATCTTTCAGCTTCTAAAGCATCTTTCTATGAGTTTCTAGATGTTCTTCAAAATGCTTTCAGATGACGATGGTGATAATGGTGTCACCCAGGTATATCAGACAGGCTTTGTAGGAAAAACCTTTCAACATGATCTCCATCAGGTATTCAGATGTTGCCGGCATATTACATAATCCAAATGGCATCACCTTGAACAGTCAAAGTTCTTGCCCAGTAGTAAAAGCCATCTTTTCTCAGTTATCATGATGTATCTCTACCAGCCAATATCCACTCTTCAAATCAAGTGTGGAAAGACACCTACAGACTTTTTTAGTCAATTTCTGAATTCCCTGACTTCTTCCTTTTTTTTCAGGTTTCCCAGGTAGCATGGCAACCCCGGTTAAACTTAAAAAATACATATTCTTCAGCTGATAAATTACCAAAAAAAAAAAAAAAAAATACACATTTGGTTAAATACATAAATACATATCCTTTGCACAAGCATAAAGTATAAGAAATACATAAATACATATCCTTTGCACTAGCTACACTAGTTGTATTTCCATACTACCTTGTTCAACCAGTGATAGTCATTGCAAAATCTAGTTGAATCATCTTTCTTTCTTACCAGGACAATGGGAGAAGCCCAAGGACTAGCTGATGGTTCGATAACGTTGCTTTCTTGCATATTCATTAAAAGTTTTCCTACCTCCTCCTGTTTAGCAATTGACAGACATCTAGGATGCTGCTTTATTGATGGATGGATGGTCCTATGTATCAATTTTATGCTGTGTCAAACTGGTTTGACATATGTCAGAAAATGAGTATGAGAAAATATCTTGAAATTCTTGAATGACATGTTTGGCAGCATTCCCCTCTTTATCGCTTAGTTGTATATTCTGCAATATCTCCCATGTAATGCTCTCTGAAGACATGGATTCTGGAGGATTACTGTCATGTTTAACATTGGTCCCTGGAGTACATGGTACAACTACTTTACATTTTCTAACGATTTTTGCTTTATCACTGACACTGGCAACTCTCACCAGGATATCTATCATCGATAAGTCAATGAGTACTAAGGCTACTAGTACTCTTTGCGGGTTGTTACAGTTCTTGCGATATTCCAATACATTCTACCAAAAATTTCCGTTTTCAGCTATGGATCCCGGAAATAAAAATTCTGTTCTTGCTGGTACTGTGATATCATCTTGAGCTATGACTTGATGGACAGATTTAACTCCTTCCTCATTAATTCCGAATATGGTTATGTCCTCAGAGGCAGAATGCACCTTGTGACTTTTTTATAGTCCAAGGAAAAATTGTATTTCCTTAGAGTCCAATCTGAGTTTGCAAGGATCTGTAATATCTGCCACATATGCCATGCGATGGTAGGCAGCACTTCCAAATATGATGTTAATGTTTAATTTTCTGTCCATGTCGATTTTCTGCCCAGACACAGTCTGGGGGGTAACACAGGGCGCTGTCCAAATGAGTTCATCTTACAGTTCTTAAGCCAGAACTTTTCAGATGATAGAAACATTGGCTCCTGTATCAATGGTCATATTGCAAGGAATTCCATTGATATGTTCCATGATGATGAGTCCATTACTGCCACCACTCATTGCAGAAATATGAAGCACTTCGAAATGGGACTTTTCATTATCTAGCAATTTCTGTCCTGCGAGATGGCCATTAATTAGTTTCCCTCTTTCTCAATAGGCAAAGTCTTAACTTCTGTGCCCTGGGGTGTTCTGCAGTTCCGCCGTATGTGGCCTTCAGCACCACAGTTCGAACACTTTACAGTTCATTTCTGGCCACTCCCATTCCATCAGAGAGTAGGTGCTCTTAGCGACATTAGATAGTTTTTACCCGGCTACTGAGATATTTCTAGTACTTTCCGCTACTCAAACTTATTGGGAGGCAATATGAAGGTCGAATTATGATTACAGCTAATATAGTGATCAAGTACATTTATTCAATTACAATACCTACTACAGGGACTGGACCAAAATGTTGTCAAATGGTCACCACGTTTGGTGACTTTTTGTGATCTCTCACCAAATCTGGCAACAAAAATTAGTCAGCAACACTGTTGCCAGCTTAGCGATATCACGCCAAATTACTGTGATACCCAATTACACAATCTTATTGCCCCTGTATTCTTACTTTTTTGGCATAGCTTCTCTCTCTAGATTTTTTCCATGATACATCACACAGAAAAATACAACAATTTTACGTATAGTTGCAGTGAAATCATCTGTCTATGTATAAAATTCATAACAATAGATATCATGTTTATAGTGCGCAGCTTTTGTATTGCTTATATTAAACATTAAATATGAAATAGTTATTCTTTTCCTGAAGATTTATGCATCATCAAGATTGCTACCATCTGTTAGATTCCCCACCCATATTCATGTTTAGAGCGTTATATAGCACCATTTTAATAGAAAAGTACTCAATTTTATGATATAAAGAATTCCACCATACCTTTCGTATTTCATAATCCTCTCCAGTATCTTCATAATTGTTGTGCTTTTTACTGAAATTTAAAAAAAAAAAAAAAAATCTAAATATTAAGTGGGAGAAACTGATCAGTTATTGGTTGGTAAATCAGCATAAGAAATAAATACTGATCAGGAAAGCAAGAATTCATTTATCACAATAAGTAGCTAATTTAGGGTTGCCACTCAAACATGAGAATGAAATTCTCTGACTTTTCCAGGTTTTCCAGGTGTGTTTTAAGAAAATTCCAGTCTATCTGCGTAATGCACGTTGACTGTGCTGAGAGGTAAATTAATTACAGTACCACTTGAAAACACAAAATTTGCCAATTACATATGACAAAAACCACTTTCCCAAATCGCATTACTATTATAACTATAATCGTAGTTGTTTTCTCCACTGAAGATTGAGATTTCCAAGGAAAGTTGAAATGTTAGGAGTGATTATGAATAATATAATTAAACAATAATCGAAAATTAATTAATATATTAATTCAAATTAAAATCAAATTTATTGGTATTTATGTATTGTTAAATAAAATTTATGAACTGTAAAATAAAATTAATGTATTAAGCAGGCAACTAGTTTTCACAATAGCATCAAACCATAAAAGTTGCCAACTATTGTGCCAATCGGTCACACTTTTATCCACAGCTCTTAACAATAAACCATCAGTCTCTCTACACAATCAACCAAACAGCCACTACAGTGGAATTACTGCTTGTCCAAGCGAGAGAGACTGGGTTTGGCACGCTGTGAAGAAAATGGAACAAGCCAGGAGGGAGAAAGGAAGGTCTAGAGGGACGGAAAAATACACTTGCTTGGAATTTCCTTCAGTGATCTCAGAGTGTTCTTAGCTTCTCCCTTTTGCACTTGTTTAAATTTAGTTCTTTCCATCTCAAGATCGTTGTATCAGTCACAATTAATTATTGTCTAATACTTTTGTGTTTTTTGTTTGGTATTTTTGCTCATGGATTCCAAAGCATCATCGAATTCAAAAGGCAAGAACTTTTGAAGCTCGATCAAAGGAATTTTGCACAATGTTGTTACACTTTGTGATAATGAAGAAGATAAGGGTTCTGTATGTATCTTATTATCGCATGCTACTAAATGAGCTTCTGCTATCGCCGATGTATCAGAGAGCACCATCAGAAGAATTCGTAAAGAAGGCAACTGAAATGATCCCCCCAGTTTTCCTTCGCCTAAGAAGCGTACTGTAAAGAAAACGATAGAAAATGTGGCTTTTGATCTCGATGTAATAAGGAGAACTGTCCAGGAGTTTTATGTGATGGAGAAAAAGGTACCAACGGTTCCAAAATTATTGATAAAGTTAAAGGAAAAAATAAATTTTCCAAGAGAGAAAGAAACCCTACAAAAGATACTTCATGAAATCTGATTCCGTTGGAAAAATTGTAAAAATAAAAGAAAAGTCATCATGGAACGAAATGATATAGCACTTTCGCGAACGAGATATTTGAGAAATATTCACAGATTCAGAAAAGAGAAAAGGTTTCTTATTTTCATAGATGAAACTTGGATCGATAGTAATTTTACGGTTGGAAAATGTTGGCAGTTGGAGGAAGTATTCGGAGCTGTGGAGACGGGAGCAGCATCAAGGCGAATCATCGTTTTATGCCCAGGTGGGGAAATTGGATTTATTCCAAACACAAACTTAATTTATAAAGCTAATTGTAGCACAGGAGATTACCACGGGCAAATGAATTCGAATATATTTGAGAAATGGGCAACAGAAAAATTGATTCCGAATTTACCAAAGGATTCCGTTGTTGTAATAGACAATGCTCCCTACCATTCAGTGCAACTGAACAAGCCCCCAAATTCATCTCATAATAAGCAGAGTATAATGGATTGGCTTACTTCAAACAATATTGTGTACTCACCAAATATGTGAAAGATCGAACTGTTGAACATTGTTAAAGAACATTTGCCACCGAAAAAACATATAAATTTGATGTCATGTTAGAAGAACATGGATTCACAGCATTGAGACTGCCACCATATCACTGTGGCATAAATGCTATAGAGTATGTTTGGGCAGATATCAAACATTTTATTCGTGCACAAACATAACAGCAGATATAAACATGGAAAAACTCTTAAAGCTTACTGAACACACTATAGAAAATGTTACAATTGAAAAATGGAAGAACTATTGTGCACACGTAGAAAGTTTGGAAAACGCTTACTGGGAAAAAGATGGACTTGAAGAAATGTGCGACTCTTTAGTTATTTCCTTGGACGATGATGACGATTCAAAATGTTTTTTAGACAATTCGACAGAGAACGAAGGTTAAATTTCCAACTGAAATATTTTTATTATTGTTTTTGCATAATTGCTTAATGAAACCCAAAGTAAGAAATTCTTAAATTTTGTACTATTTTAAAGACTTCAATGCAAATAATTAATTTTTAATGCAAATAATTAGTGTAATTAATTTTTCAGACATGTTTACAGCAATTATTTTAGCTTACAATCGTTAAAATAAATTCTAAAAGTTTATTATAGATGTGTTTTTTATTCTGTGTGTGTGTATGTTATTCTCGTGATAATTTTAAACTGATTTTTGTTCAGTAATTTTCCATTTTATGCATCTCCCCTTTATACGTTGTTTGTTTTGATTTATTTTTGTCGGCATTTAAGCAAGAGACTCTTTGTATTGCACAACGGAACTCATCTGCAGCTACCCATCTTCCCCATTTTCACTCCGAGAAACAAATCAGAGCGATCAGTAAATCACGCGACCAGTCTCTTTCGGCTGGCAAAGCAGTATTTAAAACACTTTATTCTCATGCTTTGCAAAATGGCTTTCATTAATTTTTACTATTTTGTAGGTTATTCACTGTTACCGGAAACTCTGTTTAGAAAGGCAGAACACAAACTTCCAACAGGTGATTTTTCCAATCTAATACTGTTTCATCAGCCATATGCAATTGCTCATTTGCCCCTTTTAACACATGTTAATCCTTTCAACCAACTGTAAATAAAGTGACTAAAGTCAAAAGTCTTTAATCCAGACGTCCAGTCCATAATGCGGAATGATCTATAATCCGGACCTCAAAGCTACAAACTTTCTGCGCTTGCGTCAACGCATAATGCGTTAACGCATGCGCATAATACGTTTACGTATGCACGTTTAATGTATAACACACGGTATAAGCTAAGCTAAAATTATCTAATTATCTATTTGAGTTAATGTTGCAGATTGCGTTGTTCCTTAATCTTCTAATTGGATCCGGCTTGTTATTTTTTGCAGATTGTTAGAGCAATTTTATAAAAGTAAGCTTGAACTTTCGATTATGTCAAAAAGAATTTCCGATTCTGGAGCTACCAAAGGATCTACAAAGTGAAAGCATGTTTCAATGTCCATCAAACAAAAAGTGGAATTGCTGCAAAAAATGGATAAACACATATCCTTTGATTCTCTAACCATTCTGAAATATGTTTATCAATTTCACGCTGCTATGCAGGGGAGGGGGGGTTGACGCGGCTCACAACGAACTGGAAGTTGATCTGTCAGCACTATCCTTATCTTCAGGGCAGATGTTTTTATTTTATTTGGCTTACAATTCCTTACTAAATGTAGTATTTCATCTCGATGTACTCCATCTTTGATATGATTTAAATCAAATTCCTCGTCATTGTAAATATCACGAATACACATCAAATAGTTTTCTGGTTCCAATTTTCTAATTTCCACTATGCGTAATGTATGCTTTACCCATGCACACGTTGAAAGAAATGTTGAATAAAGTAAACAAATAAATATTAAGCTCCTTTTTTTTTTTTTTTTTTTTTTTTTTTTTTGTAAATTTTGTTACCCTTTAGATCATAATTGCTCTTTATTTCATAAATTATGGTTTCATATTTTTAATTTTATAATTTCTGCATGCCACTTTACCAGATTTAAACTGACGATCTATAATCCGGAATCGGCAAAGTCCCGAAGAGTCCGGATTAAAGACTTTTGACTGTATTTGTCTGTTTTATTTAAAGTTGAGTATAGTCACAAATGTGATTCTACTGCCCTTGAACTCATTTTCATCAAAATGCAGGAAAAACTATAGCGATAACAATTAATTTATATCTTTGATGACAAAAGGTGGATAATTGAGAATAAATAGGGATTATACCAGACAAAAGCAGAGATGTTATAATTGTGTTGCAAAGTCATGATTATCTCCAACCGGCGCTAAATCATGATTGGTGACAGTTTCACAGTCGATGAAATAATATGTAAGTAACAATTTTTTACTAGCACATTATTTCTTCAGTAAATCACAATCTTAATTCAATAATAAACATTATTTCAAAGTGTTGCAATTTAAGATTGTTAAATACAAAAAGCATAGCCAAAATTTTCAATATGATAATTTTTTTAACAACAGATATTTTTTAAATTACTAAAATTTAGAGTGGCACACATTTAAAAAAAATCCTTTAAATACAATTAATGAGAATTTATTAATAGTATTATTAATTAAAAAGTCTGATGTGTAACACCCCATGACTTCCTTGTAAGGAATATTAAATTATACGCATTTTTCCTACATTTTGTTTAAACTTATTTCCTTGAAATTCATTAGAGATATATTTCTCAGAATTTTCGGTCCACAAAACTGAAAGTTTACTTTTGGTTTCACTCGGCAAAAAGGCACTGAAGGCGTAGAAACTGACTTAATTTGCTGTGGATGCTATGCTGTGTCAATATATGGGATAACTAAATAACTTAAATGATAATTCCAGAATGGATTAAGCATGATTTCATTCACAATAATAAAAGATGATATTTTCATTGATGTGAAGCTTAGTTTCTGTAGACTGGCAACAAATATACTATTCTGCTAAGTTTCAAATGTAAATAAATATATAAAAACAATTAGGCTTAGCTACACTTAAACAACTTTTAAATTGCAGATAATTCTACAACTATTGCATGGAAGTTAATTAAAGGCACAAAATCCGTAACCAGAAGATAAGAACAACATAACTCAAGCTTTTTTAAAGCAAAAAAAAAAATGCATAATTTACCAACATAAAAGAACAAAAAAAACTGAGCTGAGTGAGCTGAGTAGCAGAGTGAGTATACATATATATATATATATAATTTATATATTTTTGGTGTGGCAATTGCCACCAAAAAGGGAGATGTACAAGTACATGCTATAGCAGTCCTATATACAAAATTGAAATGTTCTGAGGCTACTCGTTTTCAAGTTATGTCAGACACATACGTACGTACAAACACCATGAAAAAATCTCTTCTGAAGCCATTTTAAATTAGTTTTATAATTTGTTTTGAGAAAAAGAGTCCTTTATTCGGTCCTTACATACAGATGTCGTCCAAAAACATCATTAAATTGCCTTCAATAGTGGTCAAAATAGATATTTTCATTAAAATATAGTACCTGAAAGTTTTTGTGATTATAATATGTCCTTTACTTTGTACAAGGAAATAAAAATGGTACATAATTTAAAAGCAATTACATTAACAAATGTTTTAAATGCAACAAAAATAGGTCATTCCATTTGTTTAATTTCGAAAATCATAAAAATGTTCAACAGATGAATTTCACATTTCAATTGCATAACACATATATCAACTGTATAGTTTTACCTTTTAGCAATAAAAATTTACAATTCAAAAATATTCTGAAAATTGCCACTATAGAAATACTGAAATTTAAAGATAATAATATTAGGATATCACCATAAAAAAAGGTTAAATAATAGTTGCAATCTGAATTTCATTTATTATAAGGAATACAGATTTGATTTTCTTCCTAGGAAATATTATTAGTAATACAATTTATTCTGAATTATTCATTAAAACATATATAAAATACATGAGTGAAACTATCCCATTTTTAAAAAAAGGATAAGTCAATGGCTTAGTTTACAAAGAAAATAATAGATAATTTTGACAATTTACCATAACCATTAACTAAAAAAATGAACACTCACGATCATATCATCAGAGATCCAACACTGATTAATTCAACAACATCGGTTTGAACACTAATGCATTTACACAAATACAATTTTGAATTAACAATAAAAATTGCATTAATATATTACTTACTTTAATTTATCACTCCTGTGTTTATGTTTGTCATGTTTTTCTTCATGACACAGGTCATACTCACTTCCACTTTCATAAGATTTCCTCTTCTTTGAGGACTTTTTTACCTAATAAATAAATTGATTCAGCACTATTTATAAAGTTTATATACTTTTCATATATATTCAGCACTGATAGTTGAATAAAAATGTTTATATTGGCAGATTCATGAATCATAGTTATAAATAATTAGCAATTACAAAAGTTCCTTCTAATTCTTGCATTATAGAAATGTACCTTTACTTGTAACTGAAAGTTAAAGTTGTTAATTTCACTTACTTTCTGATATGAAATGCTACATAAATATGATTAGATATTTGGTATTTGTCAGTTACCAGGATATCACTTAACACTTTACCGACCGATCGCTTATTAATCAGCTTTTTATTGCCAATGCCTACTGGCCGACAACCTATTAATCGGCTTTTTATAGCAAACACCTACTGACCAACAACTCATTAATCGGCTTTCTTTCATCAATGCCCACCGATTGATAGCCTATTAATAATTTTTTTTGCCAACGCCTACCGACTGATAACGTATTAATCGCTTATTTCTCGGGGCTACCTAAAAATAGTCTATCAATCGGTAGTCATAGTGATAAACAATTGCTATTTGCTATATCATCTGCATTTTATTATTAGTATTGAGGTACATTGCTCACTTGCGTTCTGAGCATTGTTTCGTAACTCCACATTTTCACACCATTTAAAAAAATTTAACGCTTATGATGAATGAAAAAAATAGTGCTGAAGAGTTTTATTTAGAGGATTTATCAGATTCTCCTGACAGTTATTCAGGACAGGGAGAATTTGCGGCTGAGCGGCCGGTCGGATGTGCGTATGCTAGTGGTCGGTAAAGTGTTAACAAATGCTGGCATGGTATCCAACTACAGAAAGAAATAGAAACTTTCTTCATGAAAATTATATACAGTCAAAAGTCTTTAATCCAGACTCGTCGGAACTTCGGTGATTCCGGATTATCGGCTTTTCTGGATTATAGATCATCAGTTTGAATCTGGTAAGATGGCATGCAGAAATTATGAAATTAAAAATATGAAACCGTAATTTATGAAATAAAGAGCAATTATGATCTAAAAGGTATCAAAATTTACAAAAAAAAGCTTAATTTTTATTTGTTTACTTTATTAAACATTTCTTCCATCGTGCACATGCATAAAGCATACATTACGCATAGTCGAAATTAGAAAATTGCAACCAGAAAACTATTTGATGTGTATTCGTGATATTTATAATGACAAGGAATTTGATTTAAATCATATCAAAGATGTAGTACATCGAGATGAAATACTACATTTAGTAAGGAATTATAAGCCGAATAAAAAAAATCTGACCTGAAGATAAGGATAGTGCTGACAGATCAACTTCCAGTTCATTGTGCGCCGCGAGCAGAGCAGCAAAAAAATTGATAAACACATTTCGGACTGGTTAGAGAAACAAAGGCTATGCCTTTATCCATTTTTTGCAGCAATTCCACTTTTTGTTTGATGGACATCGAAACATTAGAAGATTAAGGAACAACGCAATATGCGACATTAACTGAAATAGATAATTAGATAATTTTAGCTTAGCTTATACTGTCCGTTATACATTAAAAGCGCATGTCTAAGCATATTATGCACATGAGACAGGTATTATGCACATGCGCAGAAAGTTGAAGTCCGGATTATAGATCATTCCAGATTATGGACGTCCGGATTAAAGACTTTTGACTGTATAGCTATTTCATGAAAAAAGTAACTATTTCAGAAAATGGAAAATAAATGTAAAAATTTACAAATAAAAGTACAAAATAGGTTTTGCCCATTAATTTCAGATTACACAGTATGTATAAAACTGTTAATTTCAATTAACACAAAAAATTGCATCTCCTCACACAATCAAACTAAATGAATCAAATTAAATAGAACTCCTCACCTAAATAATGATGACTAGTTCTGTTCACTTCTTTACTCTATATAGCCAAATTGTGTTCATTCCATAAAATTAATCAGCATTTAACAAAAAGCTAACATAAAACCTTAGAATGACAATTATTAGACTGATGCTCATTCCCACTCGTTCACAGTGGATCATTGCAAAGTTACACAGTTAGTGAAATAAACTGGTTCAAACACTTGCCACTTTGACACATCATTATTAACTGGCACCACATTAATGAAAAAGTATACTCCAGCATTTTTATATATACTCATTAAAAAATTAATAAACTCAATTTAAGTTTTTCCACCCTTGCAACTGCAACTAAAATTATTTTTATATACACGGTTTTTTACAACAATTCAAACTTTTAAACAACAATTCAAAACATGAGAACATTAACATTCTGGATTTTATAAGAGGGGGGATAGAAAAGAAAAAAACTGTCAGCTTGCACATCAATGCACGGCAATAACCTCTTACAGACAATCCTACACAACCACCTAAGAATGCAACCAGTATATCAGAAAACACAAATAAATACTACTGATAATGATTAATAGTCTCCAAGGCAACTACTTTCTAACACAACCAAGACCAAGATGACTACCAAGCATCTAATTTTAATATCAAAACTAAAATTTTTTTGCATTAATTTGCAACTGAACCCTTTGCAAATTATAAAATTTGTATAAAGATTAAATTCCAACAACAGCTAAATTACTTTATATCAAAAAAGTAATAAATTAGTTTTTATCATAATCCTCTCCCCATGTTCCACATAATTTCATTTGTATGGTACACTGCGCAAAAAAAGAGAGGGGGGCAGTTCTATATCTCCCATTCTACTGGGCCAATTGACGGAAATTCAAATTGTGCTTTCTGCAGTCGAAATGTACACCAAGATCTGACCTGAAACCTAGTGATTGAACCATTCTACAGCCGCTTTTTGACAAAAAGAATTTTATATTTCCACATCTGCATTGAAGCAATTCATTAAAGCCTTGCCAACTAAAGAAGGACTGTTTCAAGTCTCTTACTTTGGTATTTCCTAAACTGTCATTTGAAAAGATAAAACTGTGTTTAATGGTCCACATATTCAGAAACTCTTTAAAGATGAAAATTTTATTGGAACTATGACAGAACTTCAAAAGAGTGCTTGAATGGCATTAAAAAATACTGTCAAAGACTTTTTTGGAAATACATAAGCACAGAATTACAGCAAAATTATCCAGCAACTTTTGGACAGCTTCAAAATGCTTGATCACTACATAAGCAACAGATTGCATTTTTTAGATAGCCATGAAAACTTCCCGAAAAATCTTGGTGCAGTCAGTGATAAGAAGGGTGAGCAATTCTGTCAAGATTTTGTAAAAGTTCATGAAGGCATGGTACTAAGGTAGATGGCCTGCGTGATATTTTCATGGCCTGAATAGCAATTTAAAATTTAACTTTCTCAAGTTAAGAACTAAATTACTTGTTTAGAAGATTCTCATGAAAGCTGTCCTGTAGATCTTATGAGATCTATTCTAAGTCTTATAAGATCTCATCTGTTCTACTTATTAGAAGCTTGGGCACTGACTTTATATGATAAGGTGATGGTGGAGGTAATGGATTTCTAGTGCAAAGCTCTAAAGGCCATATGTGCCAAACACAGGTTATATGATAAGGAAGCTTTGGGGATTTTTGAAAGAAAGACATCACATTGTATACTTGGTCGGGTCCATGTGAATGGATCGTGGAGACAAAGATCTAATTTACAGTAATATAAGATCTATATTACTGTAAATTAGATTACTAATAATATTAGATATACTAACTAGACTTCCAGAATACATAGCCGTTACTAAGATTAACATGCGTTTTCACTAGCAAAATCATGCTCTAAAGAACCTTTTCATTCTAACAGTTTAAATACTTCATTTGCATCCTGGCAGCGAAATGCGAAGGGAAATATGAGAATTCAGGAAAGGTTCATAAATTAAAATAACTATTAGTAAAACTAAATAGGATCCTGCAATTTTACTGGATAATTTATTTCCCTGGTTCCAACCTGGCAAATCATTGTTTGTTATTAGACAATAACATTATAGACAACCTGATGTAGTAAAATTCCTCAAACTACAGAGACTTAAATAAGATGGTCATCTGGCCAGAATGATTAGGCAAAGCCCATGAGAATCAGACCTTGGAAACACCAGTGAGATGGAAAGATTGTGTTGAAAATGACCTAATTGTAAGTCGAAAACTGGAAAACAGTTGCCAAAAGCGAAGATGCTTGGAGAAGACTTCTGGAGAAGGTCAGGGCCCACACTGTGCTGCTGAGCTAATGAAGAAGAAGAGAAGAACCATACTACAGATTTTACAGTCTTTTAGTTGACTGATGATAGCGCACTGTCATTGTAATGGGAAAACTTATGTTAAATCATCTTTGTTTATAACCATGTTTCCACATTTCTTCACTAATTCCATTACATTAAAAATTTTACATTTTTCTTTTTTTCAATATCTGAAAATCTTCAAATTATCATAAATCTTAGCTAGTATCTGCTATACACTACTGCTGACATATAAGATTGGCGACTGAAGACAAGTTGTTGCATTCTATTGCACGCTGACAAAGTCAAGTCTAAATTTAGTTATTTATTACACTTATGCCTATTTCCTGCACACACTGAAAATTCATCTGAGTCCCAAATAAAATTAATTCTCACATATACTTAAGCCTTATCTTAGGCTGGTGCTACACATTTTGAGGGACCGGTGCAGTATCTGAGGGTCTGGGAAATTCTGCTATCAAGCACCTCCCTAAATTCTAAAAATTTTGCACCCCAGTACCTTCCCTCATCAGATTTTGCCACCTTTGAATTTTGTTGCTCGGTGCTTTTCTAAATTCTAAAAATTTTGCCTTCCCTAAATTCTATTGTCCAGTGCAGCTGCACCTGCTCTGGATCCGAGCCTGGGTTTATTTAAATAACAAATCAGTTATTTTCAATTCAAACAGCACTTAATGTCATCTTTTGGCCTATTAGTATCATTTATGATTTTTTGCATATTTTGTCAACACACTTAACACTTTGCAGTGGAGTTAGCTGAAGTCTGTAATCACCCAAAGCATTAATGTTAACATAAAAGGTTACCCTGCACTTTGGTATTCAATTATTAATATTTTTTAAAAAATATTGTTTAGATATCTCTACGCGAGACAATCCTTAAGCTGTCATGTGTTGACAATCACATGGTGATGAAAGCAAAAAAATAACAAACAATGATTTGCCAGGTTGGCACCACGGAAATAAATTATCCAGTTAAATTGCAAGATCCTATTTAGTTTTACTAATAGTTATTTTAATTTATGAACCTTTCCTGAATTCTCATATTTCCTTTTGCATTTCCCTGTCAGGATGCAAATGAAGTATTTAAACTGTTAGAATGAAAAGGTTATTTAGAGCATGATTTTGCTAGTGAAAACGCATGTTAATCTTAGTAACGGCTATGCATTCTGGAGGTCTAGTTAGTATATCATCGGTGTAGGTTCCAAGTCAGCTTGTTAGAATTAATTGAATTGTGTAGTCTAGCAATACATCGTCACCTTTTAAATTTATTACTACATTACATTATCATTATAAGTTCTCACCGCAAGTGGTCGGTGCTGTTTTGTATGCACGTAAGTTAGTGCCTTCTGTTAAACATTTTGTGATAAATAAAAAGGTCTTTTATGCCTTTTCCCTGTTGTGTTCATCTTCCCACCTCTGCAGGAATTACCAAGGTTTTAAAACTTCAGTAGATCTAGTTACGATTTCATGACAGAAAAACATATTAGATCTCAGAAAATCAACAGTTTCAATGTAGAATGCTTCAGTTTGAGATGTATGGATTCGGTCCTTCATCCTCGCGAGTGTAGGTTGCTCATCAGGAGCGCTTCGACTGCGACGAGTTAAACGAACGACGATGTCAATCTCTTGATGGATGTTAGCGCCCCTGCGGAGTTGCCTTCTATTAGGAAAAGCTGTGTTGGATTATTGCACGTGGATATTTTGGATACAAACGATAATGACTACTGGATTAATCTTCACAACGATTTGGAAGTCAAGATTGCTGCGATCAAGACTACGATTACGGAGTGCCAGAAGTTACGACCAGTTACGGATGCGGATACGACTACGGAACCACTTCAGAAAGCTCTACAAATGCTCCAGACTGCAGATATAAAAGGTAAGTGTAATCTTCCTTGTAATTCAGGCATTGCCTCCCAAAATGTTCTTACTCTTAAGAGAAAAAATAGTGATGTTAAGGTGAAACGTAAAATTAATACTAATTATAAGAAAACTGATGATGAAGGTTTTAAATTACTAACTAAAACTGCTAAGCTTCAAAAATTAGAAAAAGTACCTCTGAATGTAGAATGTAATATATTTAATGTGTTAAATGTTGATAATACTGAAATGGCTAGTAATGATACCCCCAGTCAACAGGCAATGCAGCAGCAGCCGACAAATACCCAGTCTCAGACTGTCCCACCCATAATGGTAAACCCGAGCAAATTTAAACATGAGGAATTTCTCAAAAATTTGGCTTTAATGACTGAATCTAAATTTCTCGGAAAAGTTAATGGTGAGCTGCTAAAAATTCTACCACGAACAGCTGAGGATCACAGAATGCTTAGTGCTCTATTTCAAGAAAATAGATCGAACATTATGTGACTAACGCGAACTATGCTCGACCCATTAAAGTAGTTTTCAGAGGATTGTCTAACACTACGAAAACTGATGACATAGCAAATGAACTGGCAGCCAAAGGATTCGCCATAAGCAAGGTGACTCAACTGACGAGATGGAGAACACGTGCCCCCATGCCATTATTTCTGGTGCAAGTGATGAAAAATGAAAAGTCTGATTAAATTTTTCATATTACTGAATTGCTACTGTTTGCTGTGACTGTGGAAAAGTACGTATCCAAGAACCAGGTGCCACAGTGCTATAATTGCCAAAAGTGGCACCATTCTTCGGAGAACTGCTTCTTCGCACCTAGATGTGTGAAATGCTTATTAGAACACAAGACTATGGACTGTCCAACTAAGGGACGCATTGAAGAGCCAAAATGCAGCAATTGTCAAAAAAATCATGTCGCATCGTATCGTGGATGCGAAAAGTTCCCTAAAAATAAGGGTAACCAACAGAAAAAAGATAGCACTGTAAAAAATGGAATCTCATATGCAGCTATGACAAGGACTCAAATTCCTAATTTTAAAGATAAAGCTAATATGCAAATCCCCAGCTCGGCTACTGCTGCAGCAAACCAATCAATTAAGAATAATGTACAATTCAATGTTGCTGATATTAGTAATGCTCTGAAAAATTTAAATGTTTCTAATGTAAACAGTGTTAAGCAAATCCCTTCTGAAAATAATGACTCCAGTTCTCCGCAGGAAAAAAATCAATGCTCAGAATTTGTAAATTTTGTTAAGAATGTAGCAGAATTTAATATTTTTGGAATTCATAACATAAATATAATGAATAATGTATTTAAAACTTTCATGCCTAAGCTGAGAGAATTAACGGATCCTGCGGATACACTGTTCTTATTTTTTGATATAGTTAATGAAATTCATAATGTATCAGTGTAGTCAAAGTATGTCTTTAACTATAATTACGTGGAATGCAAATGGATTGCTCCCGAAAGCTTACGAGCTCAAGGAGTTTATACATGAATTTGCCCCCAATATTCTACTCCTACAAGAACACATGCTTGGCCCTCAAAATTATTTTAGAGCCTGCAATTATGTCACGCACAGATGGGACAGATCAACTGTAGGCAGATATGCGCCTAGAGGTAATGCAGGAGGTGGATTACTTATTTTGATTAAGTGCTCCATTTCTCATTATGTCACACCATTACCACAGCTTTTAGCAATTGAAGCCCTAGCGCTATTACACTCCCCCCAAACACATCACGACCAATCACTATTATCTCCACCTATTTTCCTATACACACACCTACAAATACTGTTAAAACAGATTTGCAAACACTACTAAATATTAACAATCGAGTCATTATAGGTGGAGATTTCAACGCACACCACCACGAGTGGAATTGCTGGGATATTAATCAACATGGATGCATTATTAGTCAATTTGCCCAAGAGGCCAATATTAACCTAGCATTTCCAGATAAACCAACACACTGTGGGATTGGTAGACCATCGGTCATTGACTTTTTCATCCTAAAAAATATTAACTCACTGAGTTATATTGAAAGTTTGACTGAAATGTCATCTGACCACAATCCTGTGATAATGGAAACTAATACCAATGCCTACAGTACACCACACAAAAGAGCCCTTATTACAAACTGGGCAGGTTATGACAAAGCTCTAAACAACACCCAGTACCCAACACATACAGTACAAACGAGAGATGAGTTAGACGCCCTCACTGAAGAATTCACAGAAGAGCTGCATGATGCACTCGTTAAAAACAGCAAAACTGCAAGAGCAGACAAGAGATATAAAAACAGCAGAACTGCAAGAGCAGACAAGAGATATAAAAACAGTGACATCAGAGAACTGATTAGAAGAAGGAACCACACACGTAAGCAATGGCAAAAATTCAGATGTCCTTCTGATAAAATTTTATTAAACCAGCTAAATCAGCAAATCAGGACTCTAATAAAAAAACATGCACAACTTGACTGGGCCACACAATTAGAATCGCTTTCAGCGGATGATAATTCGATCTGGAATGCACTTTCTAAATTTAAGAGACACAACACCAATATTCCGCCCATTAACAGCCCCAATGGGATCGCATACACTGATTTTGAGAAAGCTGAGTCTATTGCAGAAAACTATGCTTCTCAATTTCGTACATACAACATCTCTCACCCACAAACAGAACACTTAGTCTTCCCCTCAATACACAATTCCAATCAAGAACACACACAAACAACACACCCTTAATCATGCCTTCAGAAGTTAGTAGTTATATCGAGAAGACGAAAAATCGTAAAAGTCCAGGACTGGATACAATTAGCAACAAAATGATAAAAGAAATGGGACCCAAGATGCTCTGTAAGTTTACGAAAATCATCAACATCATGCTTAAAATTCAGCACTTCCCGACCAATTGCACTGTATGTATTGGATGAGGTGGTCGAACTATATTTTATTTAATGCCGAAATGAAATCAGAAATTGGGATTCTTGACATTTTGTTATTAAAAAAATATCAGATGCATAAGCATAAACCATACAAAAAAAATTTTTTTTAAAGGTTACTAATGATTTGGAGGTCTGGATTTTAGATAATTCTGGATATAGGACGCACAGATTTCAGACTTTGCGCTGTACACGGAACTCATGGATATTCACATAATCAGACATTACTGAAATTAGTAAAAATTCTGAGAAATCTTTTCAGATGAGATTTCTGAAATTTAATTTATTGTGAATTCATTCAACAAGTAGAAGATTATTCCAAAAAATATACAACATTGTAAGATTATTTAATTCCCAGTCCATATTTCCTACTGGACAGATAAAAATATATTTTTAATACTTCTTGTTTTATGCTTTAATAACATGGATGAGGTTTCCTTATCCTAAAGCAAATTATTTCAGGTTTGACATAAGCTGAATACAGTTTTTGCTAAATAACATGCAGATGGAAAATAAGGGCATTTTCCTGTTTAGCTTATGCACCATGAGATATTGAATATATCAGTCGTTTCCATTTAAAAGCAAAATATGACTAGAAATATGAACAGCTAATCTAGCAATGCATTGTTCATTAAGTTCAGTAAGCTAAAATGATCCATTAATATTTATGAAAAAAATTGGCATGCATTTCAAATCACTAATCATCTTCTGCAGTATAACAAACTCTTACTTAAACATTCAATATTAATTATTCCAAATCCCAATTATTGAATAAATTTACCAGTTTTCAGAATAAATTTTACAGTATATTATTAAATGGTTAAAACAAAATTTTGCAATTATTTCATACCATTGTGAAATAAATGTCCTTCAGGTATTAACTTCAGTCAGCTTCTATTAAAGGGAGAAGAAAAATAAATTAGAATTTACATAATATATATATATAACCAAAAAAAAAAAAAATAAATAAAATAAAATATTTGGCTATTTTTAGCTAAAGTGAAGTATTAAGTGCACTCTAATCTAGCAATTCCATTGTTAGATAATGATTTTAATATCATAACATTACTTTATTCATTGTTAGCTTATGATGATCATATCCAGTTCACAATGCTAAGTCTGATTATTTTTTACGCAAAAACAGATTGCTGTGGGAAGAATAACAATAATGCATCATCACATAATATAGAATAATCACATAAAATACTATTCAATACTTATTTAATAATTAAAATTTGTATTTTAAATTGCTAAAGTATGTTTTTCTTTCTTTACATGTATGCTGATATTTTTTGCCTGATCAATTTTAATAGTTTGGAGACATTAAAAAAAAAAAAAAAAAAAAAAAAAAAAGGGGGGGGGGTCACCCAGAATTGCCAACATGCACCCAATACGTAATTTTTACCTATATATAGAGAAAGGGGAAAATGTTAAGATACAAGAACACAAAAATAATCGGAGACCTCATAATTAACATTCTAGGTTTGGTGATCTCCCCCTAAATTCCTCTGTTCTCCCAAATTCGAGTATCTTCTATCAGATGTTAACAACTTCAAATTAACCAATCACAGATTAGCTCTACTTATACTTCAGACTTAGTATAAATATCGTGGACGAGTTAATTACGATATTCTTCCCTTCCTTAACTGCTGCTCTGTCAACACCGCATCGCTTTACCTTTGCTTAAATGCCTATGTCATTTCTTTTAAAAGCCAATGTACATAGAAATTTATCCTATTTCATTATGATTCAGTCACAGAAATGTATCAGATTTCATTATGATTGGATAAATATCTACAGAGATAATTTTGTTCATCTTCCCAGCCTGCCACTCTGCCATCACGACTACGCTTCAAAATCATTCCATATATATTTGAAAGTACGTGGAATTAAATCCACAGCCCCGTAGTCAAGTTGTTTTTTCCACCTTTTCTACACGTACAGTTATAGAATGTTCTGGAAATATTTAAAGCAAACTGGATTGGCTGACGTCATTTCTTGGAAGCTACGCCTTTCCAGAGGCTTTCCAGAGGACTCGCAAAAGGAATATTGGGGCTTTTTCTTTAATGTCACGATGCAGTAAACTTCATACAAAAAATTATTAGTAATTCTTTTTATTTACTCCAGATATCTGATTTTGTAACTGCTATTTCTCCTGAATAATAATAAATGGATCCTGTTTTTTTTTAAACTTATCGTCTCATAATTTAAGCTACAACTAAAGTTGGTACATCATCCAGGTATAATGATTTAATAATTAAATCAAAATATTGGTGATTTAATAATCTGACAGGAGGAAAATGCATAGAAATTGAGAACAAATGAATATAAAAACATAATAAAAATGAAATAAAATAAATAAGTGAAAACTTTTGTTGACTTTTTCAAGGAATAGAAAACTTTTCAACTGAACCATGTTTCTGAATTACTTGTAGAGGATTATAAATCAAAAGATGTGACAAAATGAATTAAATTATTAATTAAAATAAATAAAGACTGTTAATTTTTTATAAAACAGATAAAGAATGGAATTTTAAAAATTGGTCAAATTAAGATCTGTGGTTCAAGAATAGTGTATAAATCTTAAACAGTACAAAATAATAAAGCATAATAAGCATCAACTGTCTCCACATCAATTTGGAAAAATATGGATGGAGGCATCAACAACCACTCTATTGTTTGTGCATGACACCCATTTTCGAGTTCTACAAATTCCACTTGTTCAAAGTCAGCATCTTACAATTTATCTGATTATATGCTTTCAATTGGTACAAATATTGTTTTACAGAAGTAAAATTTTCCTTCATGATATTCAATAAAAGTTTCACCAATTAATTTGGAACAGCAACCAAATAAACATTCATTTCTCTGAAAACTCATTTTGGTCGAAGAACATGCCCAATAGTTTTCTTTCTTCACTTGAAATGGCTTTCGTCTATTTCAATAATTTTATCACCTCTACAGATTTTCAAGATAAGCCAAGCAATTCAGCCTGTGGCACACATCTCATGCACGAAACTATTCCAGTCTGCAGTTGTATTGGTTCATCTTCAGTTGGAGTTCACAAAATTCAATAGACTGCATCGCCTAACACCAAAAATAGATGGACCCAACATCTACAAGGTAAAGGATTTTCAATTCTTTGAACCAATTTTTTGTTCTTAATCCTTTCTTCTCATTGTAGAATTGTTTCCTGCTGTGCCATTTTGCTGCATTTTTGATAAAATACAATTTCATTTCATGGTTCATAATTTTCTATCATGAATGATGCCTTTTCTTTAAAAAATAACTATTCCAAGCGATTAACAAATTGTTAATTCAAAGCATTATCTAAATAAATAAATAAGTAAAAAATTAAGTCAGTATTTCAATGCAAACTTTAAAATCTAGAACTATCTAAAGTGGCAATTAACAAACTGTTAGATCTATAGTTTTATCAAAAAATGGGGGGGGGACTAGTATTTCATCACTGACGTAAAAATCTAGAACTGTCTAAATCTGCATGCAGTCTAAATGCAGACACATTTAGAGAAATCTAAATTTATACACACTATGAATTTAGTAAATGGGTTTCTTTGCTAGATCTGGCTTTGCCTTCATATTTTCACTGCAGTTTCATATGGTCCCAAAAATAAAACTGAATATACTCAAGCAATGTAATTTATTATATTATTTACTGTATTGTTTCGCATCTGCCTATTTTAAATGAAATGTGAACTGCACACTAATCAATGTACTGTATACCACATTGTAACCTCATGTAATGTAATGTATCGTATTCTGTACTGTTTTATCATCTGCATAATTTAAATGCAATGTAAGTGCAGTGTTATGTGATGTAACTTCGCCTTTTAGGCAGCGCATTTTTATTGTAAGGAACATACATCAGCAAATTGTACACAGCATCACCATGCAAGATGTCTATGGTACTTAAGAGACAATCGTTACCTCAGTCTAAGTTACAAATGTCCGGTCCGACAGGATTTCTCAAAATTTCCTCTGAGCTGGTATTACTTCGCTTGGTTTGTCGTTAGGATGGAAGCCTTCTCAGAGGGTTTACCCTTTACCCTATTGAGCCCGTTTGGAGCATTATGGGCAGGGCCCTCCAACCAATACAGGATGTTTACGATCTAACACATCAGTTGGACAGAATTTGGCTCGATATCTCTCAGGAGGACATCTGCAACCTCTATCAACTGATGCCAAGTCAAATAACTGCTTGCATAAGGGCCAGAGGTGGACAAACGGGTTACTGACTTTTTCACTTTGTGAAGCTCTATCACTTCAATAAACCATCCAATTTTTCTCAAGCTGTAATCATTTTTTTCTGTACACGTGCATCACTTCTACCAATTTTCGTCCCATTCGGATAACTCCTTGGTGCGCTGTGTTTTTTGTCTAAGAGTGTATAAGTAACCATTTCCCGAAAAATAATATTTGCAAAAATGATCTTTTTGATAAGGTGTCATTGGTAAAAAGATATATTACTGAAGAAAAAATTAAACGTTGGTTGTCTGCAAATGTGGAAACAGACAAAAAATGGACGGAGTTATTCCTCTATTTTATCATAATTTTTTAAATAAAATTTTAAATTAAAAAGCATAATATTCAAATTATAGTTTTTTACAAATAGTTTTATAGTTACCAATAGTTAATAATAAATATATTTTTGTATATTTATAGACAAGTATATGAATGTATATAATAAAATATATCCTTTTTTGAATTATTGGTCTGCTTTTATAACTAAATTACAGTTCTTATTTCATTGCATTTGTCCCGCTTTGTCTTGATGAAAATGTGGTCACTTTAGTTTAAATGTCTCTTTGACAAAAAAAACTACTGTCAAATTGCATTCGTGGAAGAACTCAAAACACGAATGAAAGTTTTAATAATTGCATCTAGACATGCATACCAAAAATTGTCTGAGTGTCATTACATTAAAAGTAGGCTTATTAGATGTGATATGTTTTAATGATGGTGTACAGAGTAATGGAATTATTAGCAATACAACCTGGATTTTATATAGTAAGTCTTTGCGAAAATATATCGTGATAGAATTCATGAGGTGCATCTCGCTTACCAATAGCTTTTCAAGATTGCCAGAAAGATGCATAATTGAAAAAAAAAAAAAAAATTTAGATGCAGAAATGTCAATTCAAGATGATTATGGTACAGAAAAAGGAAGCACTTCTGCAGAGAACGCGGTAAATGCAAACATCGCCAAACAATTTTGGTTATATTAAAAATTTAATACCATTTTTTTTCTATGATATTCAAAACATTTTACTCATTAATTTTTAATATTTTTTCTTTTTAGTAAAATGTAAAATACTGCTTATTATTCTTAAATGATATGATTTTAACCATCGTGCAACATTTGAAAGAGTTTGGTGGAGTATTTTTTAAGAAAAGTGTACCAAATTAGCAAACTGTCACAGAAGATTCGTCAAAGGTAAGAAAATTAAACAACTGGTTTTTAAAAAAAATTACGCATTTAATTTATATTTTATGTGTTTTATATAACCTACAATCTGTGTATTGTCAATGAAAAAAGAATCCAGAGTATACGTTTATTTTAAGAAAAGTTACACTCTAATAACTTTTGTCTAGAAATAGTTACATTTCGCCAGTCGATATGTGACATGGCCCTTAAATTCAACAAACGCTAGTCCCTTTATACTGAAAACATAATAAATATCAATATTATTCAGAATAAAGAATAAACACTGAAATTTTTATAACATACTGGTGCGGTTTTTCAAGTTTCCATAAAAAAACGAGGTAAAAATTCCGTCAAATTAAAAATCGTAAAAATTTTACATAAACACACACATATTGGTTCACAGTTGCCAAATGACAAAAATTAATTTATCTCAAAAATCTCCTAAAACTATCTTGAAAAGTAATCTCCCAAAAGAATATTCTCTAATATGAAATATTTGCTAATTAATGTTCTCTAATGCTAATCTACAGGTTAACAATGCTCTCAGAAAGTTTTTTCTTTTCAGGGTTTCTTGCATGGAAGTTGGAATAGCAATATATTTTTCTTCTTTCAAAGTTCTGAGGCAAAAGCCGATCCGATAATTAATACCGTGAGTTAATAGGTTAATACAGAGTAAGTTCAAAGAGTAAATTATGTGTACTTTTAGTTGGAACTTCGTGGTTCAGTGAGCTATTACGAGGATCCAGGAACTTACAAGTAAAAGAACACAAAATTTATTCTTACTGTATCTGGCAACTTCGTAATCATATCCCAGGAATACACGTCTCATAACGAATGAAGACCCCGTAGTTGATAACTCTGCCAGAAGTGAGGCTGTGAATTTTTTTATTTTTGGTAATTTGCTTGGTGATTAATTTATCGTTGTGAAACTGATTTTTTGGCTGATCTACCGAGTCGTATAGAAGCTTGCTGTAATTTTCGTTGTAATGTAAAGGTGAAGAAATTTAAAAAACTGTTGGAGAAGTATTGACAAGAAAAGTGTTCTTCAATTAACAGGTCAGTAGTAATTTGGCGTTATCGTCACTATAGATTTGGCATTGTTTATTTCTGTTATGTTTAATTCGATTTAAACGCTAATGTTAGTTGAAATTCCTTGATGAAACATTGCAGTAGTGGACTAAATTTGATTTTTTTTAATAGTTTTTTTTTTTTTTTTTTAAATTTCATTCTTGCTCGTATAATACAGTTTTCTGTTTTAAATTATTTTGTAACTAGGGAGAGCTAAAAATCGTCTAAATTTTTAATCGTGTGGATAGTATTTACTAATCTGATATATTTGCTATGTAATATGTAATATATTTCTCGTTATATGCTAATGCCCAAAAAAAACTTTAGTTTTGAGTGCTTTTCTTTTTCCTCCTTGTTCCCATTTGCAGTGAGTTGGCAATTTATATTTCGGACAGGAAACTTTTTATTCATTTGATAACAAATTTATCGGACATTTCGTAGTTTAAATTTTAATCGCTCTTAGTTTTCACCTCAGTTTGTATAATAGTTTTCCATCTTATTACTGAAATTTCCTTTGTTTAAAAATTTAATTCCTTAACAGAAAATTTAGTATTTATCATGAAAACTTTTATTTTAATATGTGTTTGATAAATAAAGAAGCGCGCAGTTATATAGTAAGCCGAGCGAAGTTGCAGGAATATTATGATGGATATGTGGAATAATTCGGTTCCTGGTGTCTGGCCGTGAAAGGGGCGGAAGATGGAGACTGTACATATCGGTGATTTCAGTCCCAAAAGTCAATCCGACTATAATAAGTTTATAGCAGGTCCATCACATGAGGCATTTTCCTTGTTTAGGCATACTGTTGGGTTAAAAATGGAATAGTTTTATGTGATGATTATTTTGTCTTGCTGTTATGGCTGATAATGAGATATGTGTGTGAACTCAGCACAATGAATGTCACATGCACAGCTTCCATTTGCATTACTTGAAATATTACATATTAACATTACCAGGTGTTTCAAAGGAGCCTTCTGTTTTTTATATGCATATATGTAATCTCGTATATAAAATATCTTAAATTCGGGTTATGTGCAGTACCTGTTATGGAAACATCCCCCCTGTTTCCACTGTTTCATTGATGCAGCATGTCAGTATCTAGATTCCTAGATATTATTGTAAAAATATAAAACAATTGATAGGAGTTATGTAGTCGCTAACATTACAAATTTGACATTAAAGAAAAGAAAGTTTTACAAGTCACACAGTATCAGGTATTCAAAGCTGACCAGAATTGTAATTCTACAGATTTGTAATAATTGTTATGAAAATATTAGTCATAAGCTATGCTAATGCATCTAGTAGTGACTATAATTTTTCAGCAGTTATCAAGATATTTTTCATTTGATGAGATTCAGTGGCTGATCTTTGCAAAGAATTGGTATAGCTGCTAACTTCCTGTTTCTTGTTACTGCTTCCAAATTTCCTTTTAATTTTTACCCATTATGAAGTAAAATTCAATTACCTTTTTACCCCTGCAGTACACATTTGTAGAACTTTTTATGAGGATTCAGCTATTGCTTAATTTTTTTCAAGAATATATGATAAATTAGGTTAACCCACACAGTAGTCATATTCAATTATTAAATTCAAATGAAGTTTAATATTTGCTTTTAAATTTTATTTAAAATCAAAGTATGGTACATTATTGAGTTATCAATAATTATTTATTTTTCATTTTATTTAATAAGTTCGTTACATAAAAGCTTTTTATCTTTACTCAGAATTTTTCTTTAGTATAAAAGATGAAATTACACAAAAAATGAAAATTCAGAATATCTAATTAAATAATGTATAGAATTTCATTTTAAGTAATTTGGTTGTTAACTTTAATCTAGCATTATAAAAGGATTTTAAATCAATTTGGAATGGCATCATTGCATGACTGAAAAGTTTTATCATGTTTTCGAGGTTAACAGGTATGAATTAATGTCATAATTTATATGAGTATGAGAAGACTATATTTTTGTATTGGGTTAAAATAAGTACTGGAAGCTTTTCTTGAATATCATGTAGAAGTTATTTTGCATTTTTTTGTAAAGTAAAAATAGTTCTATGTTACAGATTGCCTTAACCTGATAATACATGAAAGGCAAATAATGAAATAGCAGCTATTTTATGCTGTGCATCAGTTACCAAATTTTAAATCTCCTTAGTAGACTAAATTTCTTTGAAGCATTTAATGTTATGAATATAACTCTCAAGGTTATTTGAAGGGGAAAGATGATTTGGTAGGGGTCACTACAATTCTGACTAAATTTCTTTGAAGCGTCATTTAATGTTATGAATATAACTCTCAAGGTTATTTGAAGGGGAAAGATGATTTGGTAGGGGTCACTACAATTCTGTCTGTTGATGAGACTTAAAGGGTTTCTTCATAAAGAACCCGTTGGTAAAAGTTAGTTTAGGGTACCCCTCAGCAAATTTTGGCGGTACATGGATACCGATTTTGTGCAATTCTTTGACTCGTTATTTTGGCTTGCAAAGCGCCGATTTTTGGAGCAAAAATTACCAAAATAACAAGACAAACAATTGCACAAACTCGGTATCCATGTGCACGACTTATTTTCACTTAAAAAAAATCCCCGAATTGCACAAAAATGGCATTGCGCACTTCTTTGACTTTATCCATGTACACGTCGACCTATTTTTACTTTAAAAAATCCCTGAATTGCACAAAAATGGCTTTGCACACTCTTTTAACTTTATCCATGTACACGTCGACCTATTTTCACTTTAAAAAAAATCCCAGAATTGCACAACCTTGCATTGCGCACTCCCTTTACTTTGTCCGGAGCTACTCTGATATGCGTCCTCAAGTCGCCAAATATTTTTGGCGAGAAACTTCATGCTGCCATATTACTATCTAAATTTTTTGTCTATATTTTGAACTTTTATTCTAAAATGTCTCCAAATACGCGGTTTTCGCACATGCAAAAACTACGTTTTGAACACACAATTTAACTAAAAATCCAAAACAAAAAATTTAGATAGCAAAAATGTAAAGTTTCTCACCAAAAATATTTGACAAGAATCCATGTACACAACGACATGCTTTAACTTAAAAAAACATCTACGAATGGCACGATGTAGGCAACAAACGAATCTACAAACTACGCACACCTCGCTTTAATAAATTAACATAACAACAATAAATTTTAAAGAATACCATGTACACAGCATCCTGTTTAAACTTTAAAAAAAAAAACTACAAATTGCACAATTTAGGCAAGGAAGGAATCTAAGATCTACGCACTCCTCGCTTTAATAAAATAACATAATAAATTTAAAATGATACCATGTACACAACGTTCTGTTTCAACTTTGAAAAACATTTACGAATTGCACAGTCTAGACACTAAACAACAAAATAAACTAAAATAAATTTCAAACAATTTTAAAAACAACAATAACGACAAAAATTCATGCTAAAGAACCAATGAACATAACATTTTACAAAATAAGAACAAGGATAAAATAAAATGCACTTACCATGAATTAATGCGTTTTTGAATAGCAGAAATATCAATTTCATACTGCCTTTAACATGCCGTCACGTAATCACTATCGTATTTACATGACAACCAGACACACTATCCAGAAAATTTATACTATGGTTCACAAATCCCTACTTCTATCATGCACTGCCATTAAAAATAATCTCCCAGACCCTTTTTCCACACTTCCAAATACCCACTACCCCTCAACAGGATAGCCACAATGATATTTCCTTTTGCCGAACTTCAATTCAACAACTACCATTTTATCTTTCCCTCCCATCTTCTCAGACACAGGCGAATCAACGAGCTCCAGCGAAAGTTTTTCAACGTCAACAGGGTTGCCATGGAACACGCAATCGTGCCAAAAACCAGCGCAGAACACATCTCCACATTTGGTGAAATTAGGGCGTATATTAGAGTTGTACCCTTTGTCCATGTACACATCGATATAGTTTCACTTAAAAAGTCAAAGGAGCTCCAAATTCTACAATATTGGGAAACAAACAATACATTTTAAATCAATCAATAAAATAACATAAAGAAGGAAAAACATGTTATACATTTAAGCACTACCAAAAGTAAATATTCACTTACCATGATTTTCAAGTTCGCTTCGTACACCCAGAGCCACGTAAAAATCAAAATATAAATCGTACTCAAATGACTTTTTTCAAACCAGGTACTCTTTCTGATCGAACGCTTCACATAGTGACCATCTGAAACTTTCTTCCTACAAACCCTTTCAAATCCATCTAAACGGTT
The DNA here is from genome assembly GCF_044657685.1 of Stegodyphus dumicola. Classification (NCBI taxonomy): domain Eukaryota; kingdom Metazoa; phylum Arthropoda; class Arachnida; order Araneae; family Eresidae; genus Stegodyphus; species Stegodyphus dumicola. The sequence continues at coordinate 36,482,660 of NC_140769.1, forward strand.
TTTATGTTCAACTAGATGCATATAGTTCCTACATACAGGACACTTATAATGGCTACTTAAGTAAACCTTCATTTACACACCAGTCAATTAAAGCTCTTTTCCCCTTTTGCTCCAAATCGTACAGAAACTTCAAATTAATCTTACTACCTTCGGCCATTCTACCTTCTAAAGAATAAAAACACACATCACAAAAACGCTACAAAACATCCCATGATTCAAAATTTCCCAGAATCATGCACCCGATTACATCACAATAGGGTTTCCATAATATTAACTACTCAGGCTACCGTAAATGAAACAACTTGGTGATAAATCAAACAACACCTTCGCTATAATACAAGGGTTACCTTTATGTCTACTCTACCCAACCCGTTTGATGACAGTACTTTTTTTGTCACCAAGATCACCAGTGGTAATGGTTTTAAGGAATACACAGGTGAGTTTAGAAAGAAAACGTGATGTAGAGCGTAGTATATAAGTCAAATTTAATGTTTTAAACAATGTTTAGTGCGTAGTGTGATATGCGGGTTAACTTTAGCTAATAATTAGTTCATTAAACATATTGAGCACATGCAAATCAAATTTAGCATGTTAAACATGATAATTAGGACAATTAAATTTAATTAGGAGAAAAACATTTATTAAGCATATGCAGTTAACCCATTGTTGCATAATGTCCACTCTAGTGGACAAAGGTTAAAATTTTTACTTTTCTGTAAATGCCTTAACAGATTCCGTTCCCGTGTTTATTCATTGTATGTCATTAGAATTTTCAACTATCGGTAAAAGTTTACAATTGGGTGCCCCTTTTTTTTCGGCGATTCTTTTTGACACCAAGATCGGCGCCAGGAAGACACAATTTCAAGATGGCCGCTACACAAAACCTAAGTCAAAGAATTGCATAAACACCGTGTCCATGCACACATTGATCTGTTTTTACTTAAAAAACATCCCAGAATTGCACGAACTAGGCATTGCGAACTGCTTTAAATTTGACCATGTACACATCAATCAATTTTTATTTAAAAAAATCAGGAGGCTAAAGCAAAATTAAACTTATGGTAACCAGAAATGAGATTTCATCACCAAAATTTTAGAAAAAATTGTCGTTAATCGAAGGGGCACCCAATTCTAGGTACTTTTCCGTTTTGCCGGCGCAAACGATAAAGTCGCCAATAATGGTTTAACTGATGCCAGACGAAATATCTTCGCTGGTAACGAAATATCAGTTTCAAAACAAGTTGAAGCCATTTCTTATCAGATTGTTTCTTTCAATACTGGCATATAGAATTTTTACACGATATTTAAATTTTATCCCTTAAGACAGTTCACGGTAATAAGTCAATTAGAACGCAATTACACCGCTCATCCGAAGGCGAAATCAAGTGTTAAATTCATCAATTCTAATGAGAATGCACTAGCGAAGTAAAGCACTGCGGTTTTACATAATTTCTGAGTAAGCTATTCGTACGAATTGAAATAATTCTTGCATTTAAACTTGTATTCCAAATTAAGATTTAACTTGAAATTAATGTAGATAATTACTGAGCGAATTAGATTTTAGTAGCGTAGTTTACGTGAGATGAGATCACTTGGCGTCACGTGATACGAACCGGCGAATCAGGATTTTGAACCATGAAAGCATAGTAAATTCTTAAATTAATGTCTTTTTACAAATTTATTGGCTTTTTATAAAATTTTAAACCATATTAAAATGTTTATGCCTTCAAAATAAAAAAAAATTCTTAGAACTAACATTTTTTATGTGTATACTGTATGTTGTCGCCAACAAAGTCTGCTTGGCGAGATTTGTGCCGGCGAAACGGAAAAGTACCCAATTCTACACTAGAGCACATCTATCAATCATAGATGTCAACACAGCATCACTGAAAAAAAGGGAAGCACTTCCACAAAGGATCCATTAAATGTCAACATTGCCAAAAATAGCGATTAAAAGTCAAAGCTGGCAACCAGGCAAATTGAGCAACCTGGTTCTACAAGTGGCTTTGAGTAATTAGTCAAAGTTTGAATAAATCTTGAAAGATAACAAGATGTGTAATGTTTCTTCTAGTTTTATTTACAATGCTACTATAAAGGATTTGAATGTTATTAAAGATTCTTGGCATTTATTATGAAAAAGGCAGTTGTTTCAAAATAAAATATTTTAAGCTATCAGCAAGTAAATTAAAAAAAAAACAACTTTGAAAAATTGCTCGTGTAAAATTAATGTTTTAAATGTATTATTAAGTAATGAATATGTTTCATTTGTATGTCATTTAATTGCGATGCTAGTTCTCGTGTTACATAATACAGCGTGCGTCCTCCCAGCTTAATTATACACCGCTAAATGTCATTATTAAACTATTTATTTTACTTCTGTATGCTAAATATCTTATAACTTGACTGTACACCGCTAAAATCATTGCTTCCTTATGATAAACTAAACACCGCTAAATCAAAAATAAATCAAAGCCGTTGGCGAATAAATACGCACCGTCGCCAACGGATCCTTTGCGGAAGAAAACCTGAAAAAAGTATTGTTATTTGGAAAATGGCTGCTATTTTTGTTTCCAGATTAGTAAGATTTCTCGGTTGATCTTTACATTATGGTAACTTGGCGAAAATTTGGCAACCAACTCTCCTACAGCAACCTTCTATTTTTTTTTTCCCGCCGCCATTTTGTCTTCACGAAGTAAAGACCTGTTTCTTTTCTACTGAACACTTCTTCCAACAATCTACTAGCCGAATTACACTTATGCTAGAAATTTTATCAAACAAAACTGCTTAATCATGACAAATATTCACTGCAAAATTGGGAAAAAGTGCACAATACCATACTCCTTGCGCGTTTTTCAAAATAACACATACACATAAACCATGTACACGCCTACTTATTTTTACTTAAAAAAACATCCCAGAATTGCACAAAAATGGCATTGCGCACACTCTTCACTATATCCATGTACACTGCTTTTTTCTCATAAATTAGAAAAATTTCACGAAAATACATGACAATTTTCTCAATCTTTAAACCCGGTAAAAAGAACATATATGAAATTACCTGATCGCGAAAAAGTATTTGCCCTTTTCAAATATGAACATTTCCACATATAAAATAAATAAAATATCCAAAAACTTTTACCTCTAAATCATCTATTACATTATACACGTCACCAATGAATTCATACCGCAAGCATTACAAATACTTAGTATCAAATATTTAAATTATCTCCATGCACGTTTACTTCAACTTAAACGTATACCAAATTCCTACAAACATAAAATTCACAAAATAACTATCATTTAATTAAAATATCACTAAAACATGTACACGTCGACTTATTTTTACTTAAAAAAACATCCCAGAATTGCACAAAAATGGCATTGCGCACACTCTTCACTATATCCATGTACACTGCTTTTTTCTCATAAATTAGAAAAATTTCACGAAAATACATGATAATTTTCTCAATCTTTAAACCCGGTAAAAAGAACATATATGAAATTACCTGATCGCGAAAAAGTATTTACCCTTCCCAAATATGAACATTTCCACAGATAAAATAAATAAAATATCCAAAAACTTTTACCTCTAAATCATCTATTATATTATAAACGTCACCAACGAATTCATACCGCAACCATTACAAATACTTAGTGTCAGATATTTAAATTATTTCCATGCACGTTTACTTCAACTAAAACGTATACCAAATTCCTACAAACATAAAATTCACAAAATAACTATCATTTCATTAAAATATAATTAAATTCAAAAACAGTACTTAAAATATAAATGAGCACATACATTAAATTAATAAAAATTACCTTACAATCCTAATTACTTTAAACTAAATCATTGCTAATAACAATTTTCCCAATAATACCAAATTCCTTTCCACCTTACATTTAGAACAATGCATAAAAATAATATCCTCAAATAATTAAAAATACTAACTTACCTAATCTTCTTCAGAATCTTGATTACGTGTCCGATAAACTTTTCTTCTTTCTGTTTCAGGATCTTTAAAATCATACTTATATTTCACAGCAAGGTACCAGGTAAAATAAATAACTTAACATCTTTATTTCTATCTTGCACAACCTTAAACAAACATTTATTACTCCCCTTTTTAATACCACTAAATACCCATTTCGAATTCACTTTAGGGGCCCACCAGCGGCCGAGCGGTAAAGACGCTGAACACTGGTAGTTCGGTCTGAGGCTCGAATCCCGCGAACGGGCTGGCTGCATGGGCGTTTTCGTGGTTTTCCCCATGTGTAACGTGTATACGAGCCAGTTTCCCTTAGAAAGTCCTCCACGAAAGGCATCCCTCCCTTTAGGCAGATAGCCCTCGTGTGCTTTGCCATAATTAAATACACCACACCATCGAATTCACTTTAGTTACGGCCATGGGATCCAAAAATAAACCAAAACTGTTTCACACAACACAGAATAAAGCCAAATACAAAATTTCCAGATTTTTTCCCGATTTCCCCCCTTTTCCGATTAAAGAACCGTAATTCGTCCATTAATATCACATGACATATCCCATGATCTCTCATTTCCCTCACACAAAATAATGCATAATCGGAACTGAGTACTGCTCACATTATTACCAAAGTCCCAGGTAGTAACCTTTATCGCCTCCAAAATGTCGCCAAACTACCAGTTACCATATTGTAAAGATCAACCGATTTCTCTAGTAAACAGTATATAACATCGCTTAAAATTTCTTATACTGCCATTTTTTATTCATAATTAGTCATTTTAGACATATTACTTTAAATGCGAGTTTGAAAATTTGTTGAGAAACTAATTTTATTGAGATAAGGAAGCATTTTTTGTCCACTACAGTAGACGTAATGAATGCAAGCTAAAAGTTAAGGTAGTTTTACCCTGTCTACTGTAATGGACATCATGAACTAAATCTAATGCATTCTCATGGCTGGAACAATTTATTTTAAATTAATTTGATTTAAGCAAGCTATTAATTATATAATAAAACAAAGTGTATAAAAAAATAAAGTATGGCTAATCTTTGAAATATGGTAACAGGTAGTTTGGCGACATTTTGGTAAGGCGATAAAGGTTACTAGCTAGGACTTTAGCAGTGTACGTGGATAAAGTCAAGAGTGTGCGCAATGCCATTTTTGTGCAATTCTGGGATGTTTTTTTAAGTGAAAATAAGTCGACGTGTACCTGGATACCGTGTATGTGCAATTCTTAAAAATGCGGCAAGCAGTGGGCAATTCTGCACTTTCTTCCAATTTCGCACCTAATCTTAGTCATGATTAAGCACTTTTGTTCCATAAAATTTCTAGCATAAGCGTAATTCGGCTATGGGGAAAAATGTTGTGGAAACACTATTTAATAAAATTAAATTCAGGTTGGTAGAAATTCATGTTAAGCATATGTAAGTAAAGATTAGCGTAAAGCAATGTTCGAATTATTACTGAAATATATTAGTAATTCTGTTATCATAAAAGAGTAAACAATTTTTTATTTTTGTATCTAGCAATATTTCACTTCTTTTCTCAGACTGTTAGGGCCCTCCCTTTCTTTCAAAAACTATGCCATTTAGTAAATTTCCGGAAACATATCCTTTATTCTCTAATTGTGTTTAAAATTTCCAAGAATGGATATTGCCATTATGTTTAATAATATAGAAATAGGTATTCGAGGATGTGGCCTGATAGATTTTCCGCCTCTAGTGTAGAATTGGGTGCATCTTCGATTAACGACAATTTTTTAAAAATTTTGGCGATGAAAACCTCATTTCTGGTTACCATGATAGTTGTAACTTTGTTTTAGTTTCCTGATTTTATTTCAATGAAAATAGATTAATGTGTTCATGGACAAATTTAAAGCAGTGTGCAATGCCTAGTTTGTGCAATTCTAGGATGCTTTTTTAAGTGAAAACAAATCGGTGTGTACATGGACAGAGTTTGTGTAATTCTTTGACTTATTTTGGTTTTGTGTAGCGGCCATCTTGAAATCGTATCTTCCTGCCAAAAAAGAATCTCCAAAAAACAAGCTTTCATATAGCAAAGAAATAAAATAAAAACATTGCTATATAAATATTGCTCAACGTTTAATTGGCTTAAAATATTACTTAAATTCAAAATAAGTTTTGTAGGATATAATTATTTAACATTAAAACATAAGGCAGTAAATATCTCAGAAATTTTTGAAAACAGTGTATTTTTTAATAAAAATTGAAATATACAATTATAAAGAAACTTATGTACTTACATTCTTTTTAGTATTTAATCTGTTGTATATTGATAAGTACCATAAAAAAATCGGAATCCTAATTTAGATATAGATGGAAGAAATTTGCCGGTAAAAAAGGAGGAATGTCTAATACTTTTTTTACCGTTCTAGTGGTTATTTCTTCCTTGACCACAATACTGCGGTCCTCAAAATCTGCTCTTTTAGCGATCTTCATCTGTCATCTACATCTCTCGCACTTCATTGAAGAAGATCGAGTCAGGTTCCCTCCAAAAATTTAAAATAACCTCTGATTCTTGTAACAATTTATGAATAAATCTTTGATTAGGAAAGCCAGGTTGGCCAAAATAAGGTATCAAAGGACAATTTTGTTATTCCGATACCAATAATTCTTGGTGCTTAGCAATACAGTCAAAAGTCTTTAATCCGGACTCGTCGGGACTTCTGCGATTCCGGATTATCGGCTTTTCTGTATTATAGATCATCAGTTTAAATCTGGTAAAATGGCATGCAGAAATTATGAAATTCAAAATATGAAACCGTAATTTATGAAATAAAGAGCAATTATGATCTAAAAGGTATCAAAATTTACAAAAAAAGCTTAATTTTTATTTGTTTACTTTATTAAACATTTCTTCCATCGTGCACATGCATAAAGCATACATTACGCATAGTCGAAATTAGAAAATTGCAACCAGAAAACTATTTGATGTGTATTCGTGATATTTATAATGACAAGGAATTTGATTTAAATCATATCAAAGATGTAGTACATCGAGATGAAATACTACATTTAGTAAGGAATTATAAGCCGAATAAAAAAAATCTGACCTGAAGATAAGGATAGTGCTGACAGATCAACTTCCAGTTCATTGTGCGCCGCGAGCAGAGCAGCAAAAAAATTGATAAACACATTTCGGACTGGTTAGAGAAACAAAGGCTATGCCTTTATCCATTTTTTGCAGCAATTCCACTTTTTGTTTGATGGACATCAAAACATTAGAAGATTAAGGAACAACGCAATATGCGACATTAACTGAAATAGATAATTTTAGCTTAGCTTATACTGTCCGTTATACATTAAAAGCGCATGTCTAAGCATATTATGCACATGAGTAAAGGTATTATGCACATGCGCAGAAAGTTGAAGTCCGGATTATAGATCATTCCAGATTATGGACGTCCGGATTAAAGACTTTTGACTGTATAGCTATTTCATGAAAAAAGTAACTATTTCAGAAAATGGAAAATAAATGTAAAAATTTACAAATAAAAGTACAAAATAGGTTTTGCCCATTAATTTCAGATTACACAGTAAGTATAAAACTATTAATTTCAATTAACACAAAAAATTGCATCTCCTCACACAATCAAATTTTTTGCAGCAGTTCCACTTTTTGTTTGATGGACATTGAAACATGCTTTTGCTTTGTAGATCCTTTGGCAGCTCCAGAATCAATTTTTTTTTTTGACATAATTGAAAGGTCAAGCTTACTTTTTATAAAATTGCTCTTACAGTCTGCAAAAAATAATAAGCCAGAGAAGATTAAGGAACAACAGAATCTGCAACATTAACTGAAATAGATAATTTTAGCCTAGCTTATACTGTCCGTTATACATTAAACACGCATGCGTAAATGCATTAATGTGTTTACGCATGCACAAAAAGTTTGTAGCTTTGAGATCCGGATTAAAGACTTTGTACTGTATAGTGAAGTGTTATTTAATTGTAATATGTGTTTGTGGTTTTTTTTTTTTTTTTAACATGTTAGCTGTTGAAGCTTATATGATGCATCTCTTCACATGCATCAAGATTTTGTCTGCATTTTTTTTTAAATCACTTTCCGTTTTGATATATAAATATATATATATATGCATCAAGATTTTGTCTGCATTTTTGTTTTTAAATCATTTTCGGTTTTGTTATTTAAATATATATGTAACAAACTACTTGTAATGATAAATTCACGTGAGTGTACTTGGCATATGGAATATTTTTGCTTCCCGTGTCAATTGCAAAATAGCTCGAAACTGAGTAAGCAATACCCACCTGTTCTGTGGCATTCCCACAGATTTTGTCTGTGTGGTGATACATTATTTTCTATTAGTCTTGCACAAGTCACAGAACAAGAATTCCAAGCAGTCTGTTTGAAACATTTCCTAAGTGAATAACCCCTCTCCAATTCTTAAGTTATTGTATCTACACTTCAGGAAATTAGTGATCTATTTCAGCATACCAAGTGTACTATTAAGTCTCTTTGTGTATGCAAGCAACTACACATTGCATGCATATCCTATGTCAGAACTTGTATCGTGATTTAGGCAAAGTGATCAGTAATTAGATATCTTGCAGGTGACAAATAAACTCTTTGCTAGCTGTAGGGAATTTGTTAAGCTGTCTTATTGCATTGTCTATTTCTCCGTTTAATATTCCTGTGTGTTAAAATAGACCAACTTTTTAAAACCAGCTCAGGACAAGATAATTTTTGATAGAATTGTTTAAAGTGTGGTATTACTTCAAACTATTAACACATTTAGTGCATGTTTCAGTTGCCCTCATATAGCAGTAAAACCTCCCCCAAACAATCAAATGTTTTCAAGTTGTGATTATTTAATTATTGAATACTTTTATCACACAAACGTGTTTGTATAGTTGAATGGAGCTCCATTAATAAAATTCATGTTGACAAATAACAGTAAGTTACCTTACTATATACAAGGGGTGATCAAATGAAAAGGTACGTAACGGCGTAAAAACGTAATAGTTAAATATTTGCATATTCTGCCATGGGAGAACGTAGCGAGACATCCTGGGATGCAATTGGAATCTCTGACTGGGATGGGAGCATGCACTGGTGCCCGCAAGCGCAGGAGAGAGCAGAGCTCTTATCAAAAGCGGCGTCCAAATGATGCAGCAGTCCGTATAAGGACAGGATGGCGTTCGCGTTGCAAAATTCGACGACTGAAGAGCAGCGAGGTGTTATTCAATTTCTGACGGTGGAAGGTGAGAAACCGGCAGCTATTCATCGCCAGATGGTGACAGTTTACGGCAAGAAATTTGTCTGACAAGTCTGTCAGAAAATGGAGTGCCCATTTTCGTTTAGGCCGTGAGAGTGTGGGTGATGACCCGAGATCAGGCCAGGCAAACACTGTCATCGCGAGCGATCTCGACAAGGTGGACGACCTAGTGAGAAGTGATCAGGGTGTCACATTGCGAATGGTGAAAGTGGGTGTCAGCTATGGGACCATGTGGACACTTGTTCACGACAGGTTGCGATATTGGAAGGTGTGTGCCACTTGGGTTCCGAAGCAGCTCACCGACTAGCAAAAGGAACTGCGTATGGGGCTAGCACTGCAACATTTGTTTCGGTATCAGGAAGATCCAGCTTTCATGGAGCGGATCGTCACAGGTGATGAAACCTGGTGCCATCAGTACGAGCCAAGGACAAAGCGGGACAGCATGCAGTGGAAGCACGCATCGTCACCTCCCCCTAAAAAGTTCAAAGCCGTGCCGTCAGCAGGTAAGGTGTTGCTCACCGTCGTTTTCGACGTTCAAGGTTCGCTACTTGTGAAATTCCTCGAGCACAGAAAAACCATTAACTCCGGTGTGTACTGCGAGACACTTCGACACCTACGCAGGTCCATCAAGAAAAAAGACCAGGGCTGCTCACGTAGGGTGTGGTTCTGCTCCATGATAACGCGCGTCCACACATCTCCAGAGTCGCACACATGGAACTGGCCAAGTTCAAGTGGGAGACTTTGGACCATCCGCCCTACAGTCCGGACATGTCGCCCTGCGATTTCCATGTGTTTGGTCCACTGAAGAAACACCTGAAAGGGAAATGCTTCAACTCAGACGACGTACTCAAGGACGCTGTGAAGGACTGGGTCTCATCACGGCCACAGGAATTTTGGGAACAAGGAATCCTGCGGCTTTTTTATCAGTGGGATTTTTGTGCTCAGGCCTGTGGTGTATATTTTGAATAAAGTCTACATTTTTATCCACCGTGTCGTTTTGTACCTTTTCACTTGATCACCCCTTGTATGTCCTTAAGTAGTTTTAAATATATGAAAATTGTCTAGTATAATTTAATGGTGATTGTAAATTGTTTTTAACTTCTAATATTGCATGAACTATGTTTTATGTTAATGTCGTGCATTTATTAGCATGTGTAATTACCGGTATTGGGCCATTAGCATCTATTAAAATAGACTGAAGTATTTTAGTATGTAGAAGTATTTAAAAAGTTGATGCATTTGAAATGAAGGCATTTAGTAAAAGAAATTTTTAAAAAAATAGATATTCAGTGTCAAGACTAGATAAAGCAGTTAAAAGATTAATATAGTGTCTTCATTTGTATCTGGTAGCAGCTAACTGCTAATTAAGAAGTTGTATTCTGAGCTGTTAAATGCATACATTTTATTTTGATTTTATGAAATATGATTTCAACTTCAGCCTTGGTGGTTCAAGCCTCTCTCTACTAAATACCTATTTTTGCGACAAAATGCAAGATTAATTTCTTTTATTTCCGTGCTCTACAGGCCTGCAAAATTTGAATATTTTGAATTTTACTTGTGGAACTCAAAATTTGTTTTATTTAAAAATGTAGAACAAAAGTTTCATGAATCTTAAATAAAACTTGGATGAGAGATAATTCAAGCAGTCTGTAATTCTTAACCATTTCCTACTAGGAATTGTCCGCGCATGTGTGTATTAGCTAGATTGCTTTGAATGCGCAGGCTCAGTACTTTTTCTTTCAAGTCCATGCATACAGCTATTACAAAACAAAACAAAAAAAATTCCCTTTAAAATTTGAGAATGTCATTTTAAATTTAGGGATAATATCTATTGCTCGAACCCTAGTAATGTAATTTATTGATTCTTTAAGTATTGATAAGTTATTGGGATGTTTTTAATGTTTTTTCCCTGAACTATCTCTAAAATGCATGCTCTCACTGTAAAAAAGATAAAAAAAAATCAGTTATTAGAAGTGGCATAATCCACATAAAAAAAAGTTTATATAATTTAACATTCCTTCTGTGCAGTAATATTTTGCCTAAGGATTGCTTTTCTTATGTGGATTATAAAAGGGTGTGTAAAGAAAAACTTGGTAATAGTGTAAAGTTACTACTTTAACAGTGCACAGCAGTGCTATATTAGTAAGTGTACCTCAAAGATGGTTTTTACAAAAATACATCAAAGACCAAAAAAGGTTCCATTTTTAAAGAGTATGCATTTTGCAAAATTGAGAAAGACTGGAAAATCAGAAGAAACAGCGGAGAAATGTGCCTTGGAATGATGAAACAAAATATATTTTTTGAAATGGGAAACTGTTGACCATAATGGCCATCATGTAATCCAAAATAATCAAAAATCATTAAAGGTGGAGGTGTCAGTCCTTGGGGGGGGGGGTGCCAACTTGCATGAATTAGTGAGACTCCCAACTTTCAGGTACATTCCTGCTAACTGGTTTACAACATAATTCTCTGGCTTTCTGTTATTCCTAAAATTTCTCATGATTTTTATTAGTTCAGCTGGTGGCTTTGCAAATGCGGATAAGAGCAAGAGACTGACCTTAATTACAGAAGGGGAAAGTAAACGGCTGTGTCGGGGGATCCTAAGGGGAGATATATTTTAAAAGAAAAGTGTTTTTAGGTCTCATTCAGTACCAGTAGATCAGGAATAAAAACTTGAATGGACCTCTTCCCTGTTCTTCACCAAGTCAGTAACGTGTACAAGGATGCACACGGTACCGGAATGGAGACAAATTACATAGGATACGAAAAGTTTAGAAGTGCTCTTTTACGTATTTATTAAACAGCTTAATAATATTAGTATGCACTTTTTGGTTTATTAATAAATAAATAATATTAATAAACATGCTTTTTAATAAAATAATACATACACAATACATTTGGTTCCATTTATACATCCTATACATAGATATATATAACTTAAGGATTCGATATTTACTACATATAACAGTCCTTAGACGTGAAAAGGTTGAAAGCCATTTGGGTTGTGACTACTTTCTCAGGTACTCGGCTACTTCGCATACATGGAACATAGCATTCGAAATGAAAAACTCGATATTTACTACATATTCATGTTACAAATATCTGTCTTTTTACTCTTATGGCTTTAAAAAAAGATGTTATTTGTCTTACAGTTTATCATTCAATAATACATTTTCATTGTAAAAAAATGCATTCATTCGAAGAATTCAATTAGTATTTTCCTCTGTATAAAACTGAATGTAGAGAAGTTAGATGTTTAAACGACCCCCGCATTTTCTCAAGACCCCGAGCAAGATTATGCCCTCCTTGTCTGTCAGCTCTCCCACTGAAAAAAGGGGATTGTAAATTTACGACCTGACCGCATATAGGGGGATTTCGTTCAGCTCAGTATTTTGACCCAAAAGCATGATTCCTAGCAATGAAAATACTTGCTTTTTCTATTGATCATCCATTTTTCTCATTTATAAAGTTTCAAGAATTGTTACTGCCTTATATTTCAATCTAGATTTATCTGAAAGTGTTATGTGATCCAGTTTTTCATTTGAACATCAAATGCAGCTTGTGTAATGCACGTTAACCTGTGAGCATAAAGTAATTATCAGCATTTAGCATTACTAAAGTGGTTTGCAGCTTAGATTTGTGATCTTGGTAATATGAGTGAAAAAAGTAAACACTCTTGCAGTCTTAAAAAAATATGTGCAGATGCCTTTATTATTTCATTAAGAAAATGTCATATGTCCTTACTGTGTACTGGTTGACATTGCATTTTTACTTCCTTGTATTGTAATCGAGCAAAGTTCAGGATTTCATATTTCTTAGAAAACATCCAGGTAGACAGGCCACTTGAGAAAATGCAATTTAATGTGTTTGCATTGATGTTTTTGCATGACATCTGTATGTAAGAACAGAATAAAGGACTCTTTTTCCTCAAACAGGATTGTAAAACTAATTTAATTTGGATTCAGAAGAGATTTTTTTATGTCGTCTGTACATACATATGTATGTATCTCGCATAACTCAAAAACGAGTAGCATCAGCATTAATCAGAACATTGAAATTTTGTATATAGGACTGCTGTAGTATATAGTTGTGCACCAGTTTTTTTGGTTGCAATTGGCCGAACCAAAAGTTTGTATATATACACCTACTCAGTGAGCTCATTGTTTTCTTATATGTTGGTAAATTGTAGATTTGTTTCCTTTAAAAATGATTGAATTATGATCTTATCTTCTCGTTAAGGTTTTTATGCCTATCTGCCTATAATAGCTGTAGAATTATCAACAACTAGCAACTTCTCTGCCAGCCTTCGTCTGGCTGTTAATGTACCGGGAAAATGGCTGAAGGGAACACCAAACGTTAAATTTAAAAAATGCATGGAATTTTACTCTGCAGAACAACTTCATAAAAAAAATTATTACGTATAACAAAATTACAATAAAATAAGCAATATCCCTTAATACAAATATTAATTATCCTAATAAATAAGTTAACCAACTTTCCTTTGCAAAATCTTAAGAACTCAAATGGTATAAAGGAGGTTAAGAACTTTGTTTCCTAAAAAAAAAATCACTGAAAACTTTTCAGTATCTTTTCAGTAAAACAGTGAAATGAGCAATAAATAACATAAAAAAATACAAAAAACAAAAAATTTTGAAAAGCAAAGTATAATTAATGATATTTTATCTTATATTTTCAAGAGAAAAAAATTACAATGAAATAAGCTACATCCCTTAAGACAAATATTAAATATCCTAATAAATTAACCAACTTTCCATTAAAGAAAAATCATGCAGAAATTTTCAATATCTTACAAACAGTGAGATAAGCAAAAAATAACATGAAAGCAACTAAAAGAACATAAAATTCCGTGCAGAATTTTACTCTGCCGAACAACTTTATCGAAAAATCAATAAAAATGTACTATATATATAGAGAGAGAAATGACAATGAAATATGCCAATCTCTTAAACAGTGACATAAGAAATACAGTGAAAAATTGTTGTCAAACCCATATTTCTAAAAGAATGAAACAATTCAAAATGATGCAATTTCATTAAAAATCTATCAACAATAATACTGGAAAATTGTTGCCAAAATTACATTTTTAAAGATGTGAGAAGTGTACGCGGAAGCTTCATTTAAAAATTTTTTTAAAAATACAAAATATCATTTTTCCAAAATTCTTTTCGTAAAAGCAGTCGCAAGGATAAAAGTTTAATGTGTCCAAAAATCAAAGAAAAATAAACTTTTTTAGAAAAAATCCTGTTGAAAAGGTGTTAAGCTCTCTTTGTTAAATAAATTCGTATTTAATCGATTTATTGAAACACGAAATTTATTTTAAGTTCATAAAATAGCTAAGTGCCTACGTTTCATGACGATATGAAAGTAGAGTGTATAGAGTAAAATCTCGCTTTCCTATAGCTCATTATGTCTCAAAATGACACGATTTCGTCACAAAACATAAAATAAAAAAATTTCAAATTCGAATTTCGAAAAAGTCGCTTCGAGGTGAACTGGCTCTTGTCTAGATGCGCCTATGTACCAAATTTCGTAGCTGTGGGTCTATTAGCTTACATGCAGCGCTAATGAAAGACACATACAAACTCTTTTATTATATGTAGAGATTTAAAATTTTAAGTGTAGATAAGCCTATTTTTTACCATAGCAGCCATGTTTGTTTACATTTGAAAGCAGAATAGTGAATTAAGTCAATTTCTGCATCTTCAGTGTCCTTTTGTCGAGTTGGACCAAAAGTAAACTTAGTTTTGTGCACCGAAAAATCTGCGTTCTTGCCTGCTGGCCGAATTGCTTGTTTTTTTAAATGGAAACTAATTTTAATTGTAAATTTTTTGTTTTTCTATATCTTTCAATTTTTAATGAAGATATTTTGAGTTTTTATGTATTTTTCCCTTGCCACGATGTGAAAACTTGTAGTAATTGAATTAGAAGTACATCTAATGAAATTCAAGGAAATAAGTTTAAATGAAATGCATAAAAATTGTGGATAATTTAATATTCCGTACAAGGAAGTTGTGGTGTACACATCAAGTTTTTTTATTTTGTATAGTGGAACTTGTACGTATACAAAAGCAAAAGGACAGCTTAAGCTGGATTTACAAAAAAAAAAAAAAAAAAAAAGTTTTCTGTGGGCATGAAGGAAACATAAATTTTAAATTGTGGATTGAATTAAAATACTTCTTTCTGCCTTTTACATATTGATGCTGTAACACTAATATAGAAATGTCCAATTGTTGTTCTGAAATTAAATGTAGTTAATTTTAGGGGTCTCGCTTGGAAAGTTGATTTGATAGGCCTTGGCACAATTGAGTAATAAATATTGAAAAGTAGAAAATATGCATGTAGGGCTTAAGAGTATTATTGACATATGGAAGAAAAGAACTCAAGATTAGGATATATCCATTATCTATTAAATTTGTGTTAAAAAATGTGCAGCTTCATTACTAATAAACATAGACGAATTTATTGTTGATTATTTTTATCTTGAAATTAATTCTGAAATGGAAGAAAAAAACTTCATTACTAAAATGAAAGTTTTAAAGCATGCACATGCAGGTTATCCTTAGACAAATATTAATGTGGAATTCATGTTTTACATTGAAAAATAAGTGCTTTTAGAAGTAAGCTAAAAGTTTTAAAATACCTGATGTAAATGAAGAGGCAGCAACTATTTCAAGCAATTTTTTTAAATCATTAAATTTTTTGTACTATTGATGTTCTTAATGAGTTCTGCAGAAAAGAATTCCATTAATTAATATTTTGAAATAAACGGTTGGTGATTTTTTTAAAGGCATTTTATCAAATCCAGCTTTTGTTTTGTCTTTTCATTCTGTACAGCATGCGAGTTACAGCAGAATAAAATAAAAAAAGATACATAAAAGAGGATGATTGGATAACTTTGGCAGTAATTTGATAGAATTAGTTTTTCTATATTTTGCGTGAAAAATGTTTGACAGTAGCCCTGCACTACAGCTTTCTGCTGCCTTAACAGAGAAGGATTGGCCAACTTTGGCAGTAATTTGATACAATTAGTTCTTAATTGTGGATGGAAAATGTTTGGCAGTAGCCCTGCAATATAACTTTCTGCTGCCAGATGAACTACACTAAGACTTCAAATGGTGTCTTGCTGTATACCCCTATGTATCATGTTCTGCCATTTTTAAGAGCTCCATATCAGTTTCTTATTTTGTGTATGAACTGCAGAATATGGATCCACAGTGTTTCACTTTGAAAAGCTCAAAATCAGTTTTTTGGAATTCTTCTGTTTTAAGGATGGTTTGGGAATCAGACGTTTCCCCTTACCTTTTCTTGGTGTCAGTGTTTTCTTTGACTGCATTTAACAAAGTTGTGACTTTTAGGTTAGGCAATGTAACAAAAAAAGTTTCTTTAGTTTCCTCGCAAATACTGCAGAACATCTGAGGTGACAGAATGCGGCCAACATTTTTAAGAACAGGCTTTCAATAATCTCTGCAATTAAACCTTTACCTCCTTCTTCTTTCTTCTTATTATTTTATTTTCATTACTGCATCTTGTAGATGTATATTTGTCTCAGATGGTTGTTCCAATTTATAGTAGTAGTGACTGCCATTTTAAGTTCTTCCTTGCAAAGTTTTTGATGCCATTTCCTCAAGTAGATGCCAAAAGTATATTAATTTCATGACAGCAATAACTGGCAGTGTACTTGCTGCAATCCAGTAGCTGACTAGGATTCCCATTGATGCCATACTTTCGAACATGCACTGCTCTATTTAAGTAAAACTTTATTTCATGCAAATTGGCAGCATTCATTTACTTGGCGATATATTACTCTTGCAAGAAACTAATAGCATCACTTTCATTATTGGGTAGATCATATAGACCCATGATTGAACTGTGAACTCTTAGTGGGGGGAGACTGTTATGGGTTGAAGGGTGTTTTTAAAACTTAGTTATGTTATATGGTTGCAGTAGCAATTTATATTACGGTAACAAAGTTGACAACTATACTTCTTTGCAGCTTAATAGCGAAAAAGCTTTGAGATGAAGACTTATCTATGCATCGCGTATTTGATTAGATGTTTGTAAATGCTTCTACTGCAGCCGTATCTTTTTCTGATGCAACGTATTTTTACTTCCATGTATGAAGCATTATAATTGTGGGATATTTCAGTTATCAAATTTTATTGGAAATAAGCATTTTTACTTTTTTTTTTGCAGGACGTCTGTACACATGCAGATAGAATAAAGCACTATTCCAAAATATATTTTTTCCTGATGTCTTATATGTACTAATGTATGTATTTCGAATAATTTGAAAACAATTAGCCATAGAATATTGGAAATTTTGTATATGGGATTGCTATAACATCAAGTCAGCCTCTCATTTTTATTGTAGTCCGACAGCACCAATAATGTTTGTATATTTATATATGTATACTGATCTCCCATACGACCCAACTTTTATTTCTGTAATCCTTTATCATATTCATATACTTCTGATTAGTTTTAAATGATGATGATATTCATATTTTGGCAAGTTTCATAATTGTCGTTTGTAGTCATATACTTCCAGTTACAGAATTTTAAAGATGAAAGTATTAATGTTTGGCAGTGCCAAATAAAAAAAATTAATATTAGACAACAAAATATTTTATTTGTTGTTTTGTAGGTATAATCGTTTTTCTCAAGAGGTAAAGATAATTTATATTTTTAGTTATTTCTTTCACATCAACGATTCACTTTTTAACATAAAACCTATATCAAAACTTTCAATCATGTTTTTGAAATGCCTTTCGTTTTCTTTTCTTAGAAGTGTCGCACTAGTATGACATGTATAACACACATACATATAGGATTCACCATTGTGAAGAAAAACTGTTTTTCCCATTCTGTATCAAAATTGTATGTTTTGCTTTACTAAACACTTATTTCCAACATTGTAACCCCTTTTTTAAAATGTGACAGATTATTATTTTTACTACAAAATTACAAGTAGCATAAAATTGTCGAGTTGAATGCTTGAAGAACTTAGCGACTGCGGAGCATGGACATATTCAATGCAGCGAACATGCGTGAACCGATGAATCTGTAACCGACATTTGTACTTAAGCGTCACCGTTCGCTTCCAGTGAATGTATATGGGTGGTTGTCTGTACATTCATTGAATCATTTGCTTAAGTAAACGCAGTTGCATCAATAGTGAAAAGCCGATTCTGTGTCCCCGTTCCAAAAATATATTTCTTTTAGTCTGCATATCTTAGGTCTTAGAAAAGGCAGTTGCCCCAAAATGTCTTGGTGGTCCACTGGTCAATCGTGATCAACTTAACCCCTTCGAGCCGGGTAGCGAAAATGCGCGCTTATCGCAGAGGCCGGCAGTGTCTTACGCGTGCGTCTCTCCAGGGCCGGAGGCTTTTTTGCTACTAAGCCTAAATCCATGAAATTTCCGAAGTATCAACGCATTGTTTGATAATGCTCTATAGAGTATTTAAATGGCTTATGCTTTAGAGATATTTATTTATATATATATATATATATACTTACCTTATTTCTTGTTTAAATGCATATTTTACACATTTTATTTTAATTACTCACCATTTTATGACTTTTAACATTATAGATCTGAAAACTAAATATATTACTTAAAATTCTCTTTTTGTATGAAAAATTTGAAAACAGGGATCTATACACAGTCCTACGTTACATTCCTTGCACTCGTAATAACTAATTTGCCGTATTTGGAGGATTTTTCCAGGAATGTGAACAAACGAAGCATCGTCGTCTCATTTTCTTATCAGTCTCTTCCTAACAAAGTTTTGGAAAATGTCTTTCAATTAATCTTTCAGAATCAATATCTGAAATATTTTGCATCATTTCTGCTATTTCATGCTCTGTTAAACATTTTCGATGCTTCGACATTGCAACAATAAAAACAGAAAGAATTCACGTCTAACAAGATCTTATTATTTTCTAAAAACTGAACTGCAAACCGAAATACTCAACGCTTTAGCACATATAAAACTTCTACTTACAATAAACAACTACCAGGTGCAAATAAAGTGGGATTTAAAGAGAGGTCATAAATCATGCCATTCGGAAACATTTAGTTCCCCGTTTGTTTATATAATCAAAACCACTTGTATGTGAGTCATGCTTCTCTCATTTCGAGTAGAAGGTCTAATGTACATGTATCTGAAACCATATGGACATACGGTGCCATCTTGTGGCAGAAATTATAGTTTCTAAAACGTTCTAGGACACTGGCACAAATACGTGACAGTTGGTAGTAAATGGGAAAATGCTCTGGCACGCCTGCGTGTCGGCCGGGAGGTGAGTGTGTTCATTGCTGGCGCGTAGACGTGACAGTCGGCGCGAAGGGTTAATGTCTGCTCCTGGAGTAAAAGTTTAATTCAGGATATCAGTAGATTGATATATCAGATCTGATAAGGAAAAAAGGATCCTTACAGTTTACAAATTTATTGAATCAAATCACAAAAAGACTGATCAGCATTGTAACAGCTATCATGAGAAGTGAATAATAAGTCTAGCTTGAAAGAGTTGAGGAATAATTAGAATTATTACCTTCTCCAAATTTTTTTTCATTCAGTTTCACCATATGCTAATAATTTTAATGATAAATTACTTAAATGTAAAATTTGCAGATTAAACCTTCCCTTTCAAATTAGAAAATGACATTTTGTGATTTTTTTAATCAACCATTTTAGTGATCCTACTTCATTCTTATACTGGGCTTGGCTTTTTAAGTGTATTTCTCGTTTAATTTTTTTAGCACGATGGGTGGAAGTTCCTAAGTCCCGATTTTTCCATGTGCTACAAACTGTAGCTTTAGTTAAATGGGACTCCACATGTCAATTTGTCACTTTTTCAAATAATATTCACTTAAAATAAAAAAACTGCTCAGCATACAGATTAATTTTTGCCACTGAAAATTTCTACAGTAAAGAGTAGGGCAAAAGCATAAAATAATTTCATCACTAATCTGTTTTGTCCAATCAGAATGCATTTATTTCTCTCTAGGTATGTATAATAGCAAACTCCGGAAAGCAATGAGCAATGCACTAACGTAATGGGGGAAAGCAAGCAGGTTGAAAATGATTAAGGCGACATGTCAATGTCTGAATGGTCGGGCATTTTAGGCGACTGATACGAAAGAGTTAAGACTAACTATGGATACCAGGTTCTGGTGGTCTCAGACTCAGTTAGCATTTGGGTTGAATGCATGATCTGGAAACAGCTGACGTGCCCAGAATTTTTTTTAAGGAAAATGTAATGAATGACTAAATTTTAAAAAGAAAAGGAATTTTAAATTTCATTTACTAAATTTTTATCAAAACATACCTGAACAATAATATCGCAATTGGGGGGGAAACAAATTCACATTTATTTTCTATTTTTAAAGTTTTGAGGGGAAATTTACCATTTGGGACTAAGAGAATAAATAACAATTTAATCTCTTATTTAATAAATTTTTCTTCATAAACAAAAATACATACGTTTGTAAATAATTATAAACACATTTGATAGCATTTCAATTCTAATGAAGTGAAATTACTAGAAATTATCAACATCGTGGATAGTAGATACTCATTGGCGCCCACTGAGCGGTAAAGTCTTTGAACACTGGTAGTTTGGTCTGAGGTTCAAATCTCCTGAGCGGGCTGGTTGCATGGGCGTTTTCCCCATGTGTAACATGTATATGAGTCAGTTTCCTTTAAAAAGTCCTCCACGAAGGCATCCCTCCCCTTAGGCAGATAGCCCTAGTGTGCTTTGCTATAATTAAATAAACCAAACCAAAGTAGATACTTATTGGTCCATCACTTGTTAATTTTCAACTGTAGGGGGTGCTGTTCACCTATAAATATATTCTCAAACAATATGATTGTTCTTAAAGCGAAACGTTGTAAATTGTATTTATTTTTTGACAAATAGTAGAAAAGTTTACCGGATCTGTAGCTTCAGGTCTTTGAATGTGATTTATATCTTGTGAATTAATAAGCTGTATTTACAGATTTTCTGCTGCATTATTCATGTCCATTTGTAATAGAAATGAAAATAATATAAATTCTGATTTAAAATAATCAAAATCGTGACTATTTGTGATAATTGAAGAGTCTTCTTGGACCTGTAGAATTGCTTGGAAGATGCCTGCCATTTTGAGACCACTGTCCTAAGATATTGTGCATTTCAATTCTTGGAGACCTAGGTGTAATACTTGATACCCAGAGAAAAATAAGGCTGCATATAAAAGAAAAATAAATATTTTTTCACTATCCTTTTATACTTCAAAAGAATGTGGATTTTAACTTCTGCAACAGATTTATTTCAATTAAAATTTGTAAAAATTTTGGAGAAAAAATATGAAAAATGCTAATTGGAGATATCTGTAAAGTTCCTTTTATTCAATTTGGCTCCTTTCCGTCTCACACACAGACTTGCCAGCTAGTTCTCTAATGGAAAAGTACCTTCAGTTTTCATACAATTAAAGTTTTGCTATAGCTATATAAACTAACATCTAAGTGTACAGGAAATTGATCTGCACCACAGAGTTAATTCATTGTAAACTAATATTTTGTTTTCTTTAAATGATTTAAATATTTTAAGAAATGAAAGTTAACGGAAACAGTCAAAATTATACAAATTTAAAATGCTCAAAGGGTTAAGAAGGAAAAGTTGCTATCGTTGACAGTTATGTAAAAGTGGTTTTTTGAATAATTGGTACTTGACTGTTAACCGGTTTTTCTCAGAAAAGAGCTGTGAAATGGCTGTCTTAGAGCACTTTTAATGTTGGAAGAAACTATAGGATAGATTCATTTGATTAAAATTTGGTATTAACCTTTTGAAGACGGGATGGCCATTATAGTGGCCAGAGTCCTCTCTTTGAAAAGATGGGGTTGTCCACTTTAGTGGCCATGTCTTTTTCCCCCATTTTCCAGGCTGAAAAGTGGGGTGAAATGTCAAATTTGACGTCCCTAGGGTTTTAACCACTTATCTCTTTCAAAGGTCTTCCTTTCGTGACATAGATGCATCCCTCTGAGAATCCATTAAACTACACACAAGAATCATTGTTGCAAATATGAGGTGATTTCTTAAAGGGGGGAAAGCATTCGGTTCAAGATTCCCTGTCCTTTGGTAGTTTTTACTACTACGAAAACCCTGGCTTCAAAAGGTTAATTTTCACAAAATAAGTACATATATCCAATGATCTAGTAATTGCATTATGACCCATTTTAAGTTGCAGTGAGACAGTATGTTAAAACAGTACTAAAATATTTGTAATATAGTTCGACCACCTTATCTGCAACCATGAGTGCAAACATGCATGTGCCATTCAGAACGAATTATTCTCAAAATAGGGCGGAAGGATGGGGACTTTCTTTTCCTCCTCTCTTTCCCGCGAAGAGAAGATTTTTCATGTGACCTTTCCATGTTTAAAGTTTAGTTTTTATCTAAATAAAGAAGCTTACTTTTTAAATTTTTCACAAAAAAGTTTTATTACATTTATTTACTAGTAATAAGGAATTTTCTCTTAAGTTCTTGGTAAATTAGTTTCATTCAGTATTATAGTCAGTTATGTTATACAAGCAATCTAATAATGTACAAATATGAGATTTTATTCACCTGTTAACTTACTTGAAAGTCAGATCAATAGAAAAATTGATATCAAAATAGAAAGGTATGTTTATATTTTTATGCTTCACTAATCTAGATGATATAGCTTTTGAAAGGGGATTAAAGCAGATGTTTGTGAATTGTGTTAACTTTTAAAGGAATATTATTTCAGTAATTGCTTTTCATTATTTTAAAGCAGAATTATTTTTGTAGAAAAGTAGAGAAACAAAATGTGTAAATAAAGTATGAAACCTAAACAAGTACAGTACAAAGTCTGTAATCCAGACCTCAAAGCTACAAACTTTATGCGTATGCATAAACGCATAATGCGTTTACGTGTTTAATGTATAACGGATGGTATAAGCTAAGCTAAAGTTATCTAAGGCATTTCAGTTGATGTTGCAGATTGCGCTGTTCCTTAATCTTCTAATTGGATCCAGCTTATTATTTTTTGCAGACTCATAGAGCAATTTTATAAGATTAAGCTTGAACTTTCGATTATGTCAAAAGTTTCCAATTCTGGAGCTGTCAAAGGATCTACAAAACGAAAACATGTTTCGATGTCCATTAAACAAAAAGTGGAATTGCTGCAAAAATTGGATAAACGCTTATCTGTCTCAAAATTATGGGAGAAATATGGCATTGGAAAGTCCACTATATGACACAAGAAAAAGGAACTTTTTGAATATTTTGTGGAAGCATCTTAAACAACTTACATTAAAAGAAATGTTTAATACAGTAAACAAATAAATATTAAGCTTTTTTGTAAATTTTGATACCCTTTAGATCATAATTTTTCTTTATTTCATAAATTATGATTTCATATTTTTAATTGTTTAATTTCTGCATGCCATCTTACCAGATTTAAATTGATGATCTATAATTCGGAAAAACTCTTAATCCAGAATCGCCGAAGTCCCGACGAGTCCGAATTACAGACTTTGTATTGTAATAGATAATATTCTTGTTTAAGTGGTTAAGTTTAACTATTAGGTTTAACTAGCTCTTTTTGTGAGAAATATTTTGTCAGCAAGTAAAAAAAATATATTTAAAGAAAATTAAATTCTGTAGAGCAGTTTATTAAGAATTTGTTGTCAGTGTTAAATGATATTTGACATTTTGCTTATCAGTTACACCATTTGTAGTTCTGACGGTATTTACATGTTAAAAAGAAAATTGAAAATTTACCTGCAGCTGGTATGTTATGCAGTATTAGTGTGTCCATTATTAACATTGAAGTGTACAGAAAGTACACTCATGTCTATAAATTAAGGATAATGCAAAATCAGGCAAAGGAAGAGTTAAAAGCAAAACAAATTTGACTTATTTGTAAAGCCTATTTATTAAACAAAATGTAAAGAGCAAACAAAAATGCTATATGTTTGATATCCTAAAAAAAAAAATTACATGGTTGGTATAATTGTTAATATATTGTATGTCTCCCAGACGATGCAATACAGTCCGTACAACGCCTAGGCATTCTGAGTATCAAATTATCGATCTGATCTTGGGGGACTCAAAACACCACTCAAAAAGCAATGCCCTCCGAAGTTCCGGTAGACATGTAGGGCTGGCCAGTCCATACGGGTGATATCCTCCGAGTGAAGGCATTCGCTTACGATCTTACGACATTTGCATGGTGAGGATGGGCGTTGTCATCGATAAACACAAATTGTGCACCCCAAAACAAATGTACACGTTGTTCCAGGATGATGTCCCAATAGATTTGGTTTGTCATGGTTTCAATTTGAACATGCAGGTCAGTTCTGGAACCCAGAATAATTTCACCCAAAACGAGCATTCCTGCACCACCATAACAGTGCCGTTCAATGATGTTTTCTTGGTGGTAACGGGTACCTGGAGCTCTCCATATGAAAGTCCGTCGAGAATCAGACTGCAAGCTAAACCTGGACTCGTCGGAAAACATCACACAAGCCCACTGTTGCAGTATCCACAATGCATGCTCTCTACTCCAGGCTAACCACAGGCGACAGTGAGTTACAGTAAGTGGAACGCATCTGACAGGTCCATGAGCATATAGACCAATATGCCCTAAGCGTCTGTACACGGTCTCCCTTAAAATTGTTGTACCAGTGGCTGAAGAGAGCTGACAAGACAGGTCTGAGGCTGTGCTCTGCCTGTTTCTTTTGGCAGTAACTGCCAAATACCGGTCCTCATTCAGCATTGTAACTCTGGGTTGACCTGTGCTGTAACATCTACTTACATTACCATCATCTTGGAATCGTTGCCAAAGCTTGGAGATGACACTCGGTCAATTCCAAGTTCGTCTGATACTTCCAGTTGGGTACGCCCATATTCCAGACAGCCGATAATTCTACCACGTAAAAAATCATCCAAATGTGTCCTTTGTGTCATAACTATTCGGTTGTTGCACTGAAATGCTTATAAAGCGCCCGCGAACAATTTTACTTCTTTGCCTGTATTCTTTATATATATCTCTCTTACACTCTCGTCATTGTGACGTACCATCGGTGTCATCTGGTTACTTCCTGAAATTTGCATATGATTCTTGAAGATGTGTGTAGTGATTTTACAGGTGATATATTTATTTTAGAGTTCAATTTCCATGTGACTCCGAATTATCCTTAATTTATGAACATGAATGTATATATTGAGTTATACAAAAGTTTGCCTATCTTCCAGATTTGAAATGGATTTTTGATAAAATTGAAATTTAGTCTTTTTGAAAGTCAAAAGTTTCTTGTTAAATGCTTCAAATTATTTGGTATCGAATTTACCAGAAATTGCTTTAAAAAATTCATTCTTGCTTCATGTTTTAATAATATATTATCCAAGATTCAAAGCAAAATTGATTATTAGATTTATTTGTAATTAATCCAAGAAACAGGTTTCAAAAAGATATGTTAAATTGTCTGATTGTTAACATTTCTAACACGTTTTTTAAAATTTCTTTGTCGCTTAATCATCCTTTTTGTGATTTTTATGAATAAGATGTGCTTTTTAAATATGATGTTTCTAATGTAAGAGTACTAAAGTGTTCATTTTTTATAGGCCATAATAAAGGATTATAAATCTCATCTCGTCTCATGATCCATTGTGAAGCTGGAAACCTACATAAGTATGGGAGTATGAGCAGTCAACTTACCATGAAGCGTTGAGCTTCAAAGAGACTTGCATGCCCATAAGAAAAGCAGCTAGTCAACAGTCATCTCATTTGCCTCTGGACTGTTTTGTGATTTTATAGTGAATAGACTTTTTGTAAAAATGTCAGTTCATTATAAATTTAAAAGCAATTTGGATCATGATACTGTGACTTTTGATGGATTAAGTATATCTGTTGCGGACTTAAAAAAATCTATAATGCAACAGAAAAAGATAGGAAAGAGTTCTGATTTTGATCTACAAATTACTAATGCCCAAACCAAAGAAGGTGAGATTAAAAGACTATTCTGATGATTAATTCTCATGTAAAGATATCTAGTCTGTATATTGTTGAAAAACCAAGCAACAAATATATCAATGTTTTGTTGTTGCTTCAAAATAAACTTGAAAGTTACTGGGTATTTTTTTTTATTATTCTCTTACATTCGCAAAAATCATCACAGGTGGTGTTAAAGTTCTTGTTCCTTTAGTCAGAAGTTGTATATTGAAAAATATGGAATGCATATATATACTTCCTAGCATACGAAATTATTATTCCCCCTCTCTCTAAAACCTACTCTGAGCAGTATTGTCCATTTGCACAAAAAAGGGAGAGTATATGAACTTCAAGCAGTATTCAGTTCCCATAATGTATATTGCTAAGATAATGCTTTCCTTCTCCTTATATACAGGGTTCGTACGGTCTTTAAAAGTCCTTAATTTCGCCCAAAATCGGCAGAACGTCCTTAATTTTAATCATGTGAAATTTGTCTGTTTTTACAACTGCCATTGAGTGTGAATTAGCATTTTGGAGGTGATTCACTGATAAATGTGGTTTTCTTTTGAATGGGTTATAATTTGTTCCTATTTCTAATGTAAATGTGGGATACTCTAGTTTCTGAGCAGGAAATGAAACAAAAGCATTTCAAAATTATTTTACTTTTTCTAATGAAGAGATCTTGAACAACTTTTTGCTTTTGGATATGTGAATTCTTTTATCGAACGGCTCTAAATTTGGGGATTTATCAACATTTTGGTGATTTTTGAGATCAGTTTCTATAGTAAATTTTTAATTCCAAGATCTGGGAAATTTTTTAAGATTTTTTTTAAACATTGATAAATTTCATTAAAATAATAGTAATATATTGAAATTATATTTAAAAAATAACATTAAAATGTAACATTTTTATTTTTGCTGTCATATTATAAAGTTCTATTTTGGCCACTTATTATACAATGTTTTGAATCTGAAAAATAAACAAGATATAATGTTATAAAGCACAATTTACGAAACAGTTCTTAGCAAAAGCAAAATAGCTATGTGATTAATTAAAAATATCTTTTAAAAAATTTTCCATGATAAGAGTTTTCTCATGTTATTGTCTCAGAATATGCATCAGTTTTCTCTATAAAATTAATTTTACACATTTTTCCTTTGATTTTATTTTTTAAAAAATATTTCTGGCTGTTTGCTGTTACAAAATTGGTAGGGGTAATTTTGCTTCGAGACATTAGACATTACAACTTGAAGAAGGATGCAAGTTGGAAAGTTTAGAAGATTTGAAAGCAAAATTTATGGACCCACGATTCTAGAAAAATGTGACAAAATGAAAGATGTCTTGTCCATGGTGTTAACATGTAATGGATGTATTTTACAGAAAGTTTGCAATGAAGTTCTTACTTTTTGGAGATCATCTGGAAGAACAATGAAAACATAATATTTGAATGTTTTTCTTAATGTGTTCACCTTCTCTTTATTTTCTCTACTTTTCACTACATGGTAAATATTAAAAATGCTTCTAGTCTTATCACATGGACAGGCATTATAGAAAGGAATTTTTGATTAATAAAGAAATTAGAAACTGGCAATTTAAAAAATTAATCTAATATGTCTTAATGCATCATGCACTTGTCCTACCTGGTGCAATCACGTGGAACATTAAATTTATCTCTGTAGATCTAAAATTTTGCCGACTAGTGCCTTTCTAAATTCTGTTTTCAGTGCCTGCTTTAAATTCTAAAAGTTTTGCCATTTCTAGATTTTGTTGCTCAGTGTGTCACTTAATTTTAAGAATTCTGCCACACCAGCTCTGTAACCAGCCCTTAACTATATACATTTTGTATTTTTTCTAAATGTTCGTATTACTAAAGAAATAAAATTAGCAACTTTTTCTATACATCCTAAATCCATTTAGTTTTTTAAGAATAACAGAAATCTTTAATTAAATCCAAAAATTCTAAAATGAAAAGGAAGCTTGTTGAAGAAAGAGACCAAATATAATATTTACAAAGAAAGAAAATTATTCTTTAAATATATATGCAGTTATTATTATGTAAATTGCCTATTCATTTATAATTTCCCATTTCTATTTCCTCCCCAGAATGCAAATCACTTAGACATTTTTTAAACAGATTTTTGGTGTGTAAGGCAAAATGTGTTTTTATCTCCGCTTGCTTGCTGCATTATCGCTGCTGACATTTGACTTTATGACAGTAGAGTTACTGAGCCAGCTTAAATTAAAATTAAATTGTATAGTGTTTGACTAGTCCACATTTTTTGTTTGAATTTGACTGTTCTTGTTTAATTACGTCACTACAAGTTGCAATTGATTTGGTTGGCATAAGAACATGCTTTTAAGTTCTTTTTAAATAAGAGGCTTATTTAAACCTTTGCAGTTACTTTCAGACATAGCGATAATTTACTTGACGTATGTCACGGGGTTTGGACTATTTAACTTTTACCAGATCAAGTAAACCCTCATAGGTACATTGTGAAGAAGTTGACAAGCTAGGAGATAAAGCACGCAGAAATTAGTCAGAACAATAGTTTGCATATTGAGAGAAATTTCTAATTCTTAGAAAAGAATGCTTAAAGAAAAGGAAATCGATATAAATTATCCAAAATGTCTGGGCAGGTTTCAAATTAAAGACTCATAAGTATTTTGTTGAGTATTGTTGCTATAAAACATAAATCTTTTGTAGCTTTTAATGTATAATTATCCTAATATCGTTTAAGAAACAATGACATTAATTGCATGTATTTTAAACTGTGAAATTTTATTAGATTGTAATTTTAATAGGGCTTTTTAACAAACATTGTTAAAATAAAATTTAATATTTGTTAAATAAATAAAATTTAATAGTGGTCATGTAAATTCCATAATGACTAAGGTTATCTAACTGTATAATTATTTATAACTAGCTGCTAACCCTTAAAAATTGTCTCTACGTTTTAAAGCGAGTTATTGCCTTTCATTAATCCTTATCGTAGTACAAGATAAAACACAAAAATGTAAAAATTCATGTAAAACTTATTCTTCATATTTAGTGAAACCTGAAATAATACAAAGCAACTTAGTATCACCTGGTGCTTTAGGGCTTATTGAAACCTTTAAGTATATTAACTGGGTTACAATCCCTGGAAATCTACACGAAGCTACGACACTAACTGCATCAGACAGACCCCAACTAACTTTCAAAACATGCCAACCAGGCTTACATCAGGTCAGCAGCAGCAGTGTTCTGATCAGCAGGTCTCTCTCTCTAGGCAAGAGCAGTGGTCACAACAGCCAGTCTTTTGTTATAAATCATTCTGATTACGATTTTACTTCTCATTTTAACCTATGCCGCTTGACATAAAATCTACCTGCTATTTATTTAAACCTCCAGATTGAGCAAGTATATGTAACAAAATGAGACATTAAAAAATCAACATAAAACTAATTATTAGTAAAACATAAATAAAATGTCTCTTATCTTCTTTCAAATATGCCGAACTATTATAAGTGTAAAATATTTAATGCTATTTGAAAATTTCATAAAGTATATTTTATTCTCAAACTTAATAATTATGTTATGTTTAATAATAATGTAGCCTACTTAGATATATTTTATTTTTAGATGGTACAGTCAAAAGTCGTTAATCCGGACTCGTCGGGACTTCGGCGATTCCGGATTATAGATCATCAGTTTAAATCTCGTAAGATGGCATGCAGAAATTCTAAAATTAAAAATATGAAACCGTAATTTATGAAATAAAGAACAATTATGATCTAAAGGGTATCAAAATTTGCAAAAAGAAAAAGCTTAATATTTATTTGTTTACTTTATTAAACATTTCTTTCAATGTAAGTTGTTTAAGTTTTGCTTCGTTTCATGTGATAATACTTTCTCTTTAATTCTATTAAACAGACATAATTTCTTGTTCAGTTACAAAGTTCCGCTGTTCAAGTCCTATAATTGCTGTGTCGAGAACACCGACTAATTTGTCAATCGAAATTTTTCGTTTTCAATAACCTCTGTCACTTTTCTTCGATATCGGAAGCGAATTATAAGGACGAGGAACTTGTTTTAAATCATATCAAAGACGGAGCATATCGAGATGAAATACTACATTTGGTAAAGAAATTATAAGCCAAATAAAATAAAAACATCTGCGCTGAAGATAAGGATAGTGTTGACAGATCAACTTCCAATTCATTACGTCGCAGCGTTCCCCCCGCCGAGCAGCGTGAAATTGATAAACAGATTTTGGATTTCAAAACATACTTTCGCTTTAGATCCTTTACATATTAACAAATATATATCGGAAATTCTATTTGATATAAATCGAAAGTTTAAGCTTACTTTTATAAAATTGCTCTTACAGTCTGCAAAAAATAATAAGCCGGATCCAATTCGAAAATTAAGGAACAACGCAATCATCAACATTAACTGAAATAGATAATTTTACCTTATACGTCCATTATACATAAAACGCGCACGCGAAAACGTATTCTGCACTTGCGCACACTCATATGCGCAGTCATAAAAGATCTTATGCGCATCTGTCAACGCGGCGCATGCGCAGAAAGTTTTTAGTTTTGAGGTCCGGATTATAGATCATTCCGAATTATGGGTGTCCGAATTAACGACTTTTGACTGTATTACAAAAGTGAAGTTCAAGCATAGATAATATCAAACTAATTGAATTTATTAATTTGCTATTTGCTCATAGGTCCTTAATTTTTTCATTAATGGTCCTTTAAAGTACTTAATTTCCATGTGCAGAAATGTGTGCGAGCCCTGTTATTTACCATAGAGAAGTAGTAGCTTTTGAAGTAGCACCTTGTAAAGTTTCTCCTTTCAAAATGCTAAAAGATTGCTACTAAAATCTATTTTTTAAAGCTAAGTTATAACCAAAATGTGTGAAAGAAAATTTTAAATTGCTTACTTCCATAAGTTCAGTTTTACTCACCAGAAATTTTTTTAAAGCTTTTATACCTGAATATGTGTTGAGATTATAAAGTGCATTTAAATTCTTAAATGACTTCTCATATAACTAATATATAAATGGGTGAAGAAAACTCCCATATATTTGAATAATTTACTTTTCAAAATATACACAAAATTTTATTCTATTTTGCAATCATTTCATTTTTATTTATGCACAATATTTACACACTTTTCCTGTTTTATATTTCATGTATTCTTGCCATTTAATATGTCTTAATTGATGTTATTTAATTCTCCAAATATTTGCTGTGTAGTTAGTCTAAATGTTTTGTAAATTTCTTCCGTAGAAATTTTAATAAAAAGTCTGTTAGAACAAACACTATCACTCATATGTCTGTTTCGGACAAATAACTGTTCAAACCATTTTTCTGTCACTTTGATAGTTAAAAGAAAGATATGCAATTTTTCCTTCTGCAAAGTTACAAATTGTATGTTTTTCTGCTGGTCAGCTATTAGCATTGAAGAAAAGATCTCGAATAGGAGTTCTTTGTTGGTAATCACTAGGTGTGATGGAGTAACAGTTTTCTTATTGCATGGTAATTCAATAGTGATCTATGGTAGTTAGCTTTCTTATATCATATAACAAAGCAGAAAAACTGTACTAAACGTTTACTACTATGAAAGGCTTTTGTGTATTAACCTTAGAGGTTTTACTGTTGACATTTTTTCCATTTATAATTTCAATTTTTTCTGTGTCATTAGAACAAGGTGGATTTTTTAAGATCTTATCAACTATAGGATAACAGGGTTCGTAGTGGTCCTTATAAGTGCTTATAGTTCCTTATATTTGAAAATAAACTATAAAGGCCTTTATAGGTGCTTACTTTTTCTTTAAAGCCCTCCCCCCCTTTTTTTTTTAATGAAAGCGCTATTTTTCCCGGTACCAATGCCAAAACTAAATAAACAACTTTTCTTCCTAATATGGAATGTCAGATGGTCAATCATACTCCCGGAAATAGCTTTCCCCCCTTTCTCTGCATTAACATAACTTTTGGTGTGCACGAAGAGTACAGACAGGTGCCCGTCGCTCTATTGGTCAAAGAATTGCGAAAGCAGTAGAAAATTCCGGTACGTTCGGCATTCTTTTCTTCCCACCCAAATACTACACACGTTTGAATTTCTATCAAGATCTTAATAATTTGCATTCTCGTTCCGCTTGGTCAGTTCATATTCGTGTTTATTATCATCATTATGCTTATATTATGAGCATATGTATGAATGTTTATAATAACATAGTTGCAGTAACTGTTGAAGTATAGTAAACTTCTAAAAATGGTTGTGTTTTAACACAGATTAGCTTTCTAAGAAATAATATTCAGAATGGCTTAAATAAAGGGAAAGTAATCGAATAGTCAAAATAATTTCATTTTTTTGGCAATACATTATACAGTGCGAATATTGGGAGGTTCTCCCCTTTCTCCACAAAATCTCGAATATTGAAACTGTTACAGTTCGCTGCTTTTTTTTTTTTTTTTTTTTTTTTTTGTCACTTTCCAATCTGGATTGAATAGGACTAAAAGTTCTGCAGTCTACCAACCCAATGCTTGCTAAGCAGAATTTTTTTAGGTCCGTTGGTTTATTTTTATATGATGCACATATCAAAATGTTAAAACCATTTATTTAGCGGAAAAATCTAAAGAGCGGCTACAGTCTACTCCCTTCCGCTCCTCTTTTTCAAGTTATGCTCGTCTGTCCCAAAATTCGCCAATTTCCAAGTATGCGGGTTAGTTAAGCTTTTACTGTTAAAGGATGACTGCATGAAGCAAATTTCTGTCTTTTGATTTCAGAAATGTTCCTCTTTTTTACTTAAATTACTTTGCTTGCAATATCAGTTAAGGGAAAACTGATACACAATGAAAATTTAGAAAATGTTCAGAATTTAGATTTAAATTATTTAAATATCAATATGAGTGGAAAAATAAATTGTATTTATTATTAGGTTCCAAGCGAATACAATAAATATGCCTTATTATTATTTATTTTCTCTATTTTGAACTGAAATTTCATCATTAAATCTTGTAATATAGTTTAGTTCTGCATAGTTTTTTTTTCTCTCATTGAAAATTGTTCTGTAAATTGAACTGTTATTTAAAATCTAAAAAAAAAAAAAAAAGTAATTATTTTGCATGGTTGAGGTAATGCTTATTCTCTCTTAATAAATACTGCATTTTTCATATTTTAAATTACAAGTCTAATTTTTAAGGTTATGCAGTTGTGTATAATGTAATTAGACAGGTGCTTATTTTTTTCTTAAAATGTGCTTGAAAAGTGCTTATAAGTGCTTATTTTTTTAACTAAAATGTGGCTATGAACCCTGGATAATGATCAGCAAACAGTTTTCTGTGGATAAATGCTCCAAAATTAGCTGTTGACTATTGTTATATTAAATGTATTCTTATCTCGCCTAACAATGTTCTTGTTCTAGGAAAAAGTAGTCGGTAAAAAAAAATTCTATCTAAGACATGCATTTAAAACACTTGTTAGTTATAAGCCAAAAACAGAAGTGTTTCTCCCCCCCCCACACACACACACACAAAAAGTATCAAGCGCCAAAAACATGTTTGTTCTGTTAAGGAGAAAGTTCAGTTTTTGATTTGCTTATATGTATAATTTACAGCCACCAGCAATTAACAACAAACCTGAGATAGTTTCGATCTCCTCCCCCCCCTTCCAAACAGTGAGCTCTAGCTGTTTATGGGTATTAGCCACTACTAAAGTTTGGGAAGTGGTCTCTTTATTATGGAGGCACCTAATTAGGTGGCCACCATTGCCTTCTATGAAGAGATGGAGAAATTACATTTCCTCGGGCCCTTCAGCACTGCAGTCTATCATTAACCGCTTTTCCCGTTTGAGTAGCACTTTACTAGCTAAAGAGGAGTATTTGTATTGTATGTAATCTGTTGCATGCTGTTAACAGGATAAAGGTAAAATTGCAAAGATTTACCATTTTAATTAATGTAAAATTGAATATTAGAAGTAGGAACTGGAAAAAAGAATTTGAGATTAATTTAATGAACAAAGGCATGAGCATGTTTATCACATTGAAAACAAGTATTTTAAAAGAAATTAAAGGAAGAAGGGGCATAGCTACCAACTCTTTTAGCTTGTCATGTATCAGTAGTTCACAAAATCTCTTCATTTCTTTATTTTATTTTGTTTTCCCAGCAGAAAATTAAATTTATTTAAATTAATAAAACTTAAATAAATTGTAATAATTCTATTATCTCTCAATTAGACGTTTAGTATAATTTTAATTAAAATTTATTTTACCTGAATAATCTTAATCTACTGTAGACATCTGTAGAACTTTTATGAAGTCTCAACTAGTATTTAATTAGTTAATATCTGTATTTGATTTTTTCCAGCAATTTTTTATGGCCCATTACTAAGTTTATCCATATATTAATATGTATAATAATTTATTTTCATCATATTTAAAAGTACTGTAACTTTACTGTAAAACTTTCCTTCATAGCTATTCAGTATTTCCTCAGTATAAAAATGTAAGAAAATCAGGAAATGAATTAGTCTAAGAACATGAAATTCAATATATCTAATTAAATATTAATATATTTTACATCATTAATAGTTCAATAACCTGAATTCTGCATTATAAAGTAAATTTAAGTCGATTTGGATTTCTTTTGAAATGGTATCACACAGCACAAAATCCTTTGGATTTTCATATGTATGAATGAAAATGGAAGTAATGCTAGTAAATTTAAGAACTAGCAAAGAAAGTAAAAGGTAGTAGTAAACAAAAAACACATTAAATTAAAATATGTTTTTAGGTGTTCGATAAATTATGAATTAAATTTATCTTTAAAATAACTTGAAATAATATGGCTATGTTGAGAAAATATTAGTGAAAAGTAATGAAATAAATATTTGAATATGTGACATTAGGAACATTTTTCATTACTTAGAATAGTTTTGTAAATGATAACATAGTATTGATTATATGTTTTTCATTGTAAATATTATTTTAAAATAAATCTGAACTAGACTGAAAACTATATTTTTAGCAAACAATTATTAGTATTGAAGCATCTAATGAATAATTAGAAATACTTTTTTATATTTAAATTAAATGATCAGAATGTTGAAAAAGATTTTCTTTTAGATACATTTATTTAATGTGCGTGGTATATTAAAAAGTAAAAGTATATATTCATTGCTTTTAAATTGCTCAAAGAGTTCAAAAAAGTTTTAACTTGAAAAGTCAGACTTGCATCACATGTAATGGTAATACTGAGATCTCTGTTTTCCAAGCAGCATCAGTGATACATTAAAGATTTGAAACCTTGTGAAATGGCAGTACTTGTCATGCTCTGACTTTTAATGTCAGTATTGTAACTAACAAAACAGAAATACAGGATAGGCAGAAGAAAATATATATAAAAAAAAGGCCTAACATTTGTTAAGATTTGCAAGTTCATAATTGTTTTCCCAAATCATGAATTTTAATTGGAGTTAATGTGCTAAGATTTGTTAATGTTTATGTATAGAAGGATGAATAGTATAAACAACATAGCAAATTATGTCAATCTTTTCTCAAGTCAGGTAATTAATACATTGTAATATTAAACTGTTTGTCTTATTCTAAGTGCCATTTTAACCTTATTAAGCTGCTGTGTAAATGACCATCCTGTCTGTACTTTCAAAGCTAGAATTCTAGCAAGTAATAACAGAAAGAATATAAACTAAAATGGTTATTTGATGTGAAGTACCGAAAAAATTGAAAACATAACTCTCATTTTTTGTGAGCCTGACCGACAATTTAAATTATTTATGGATTGTAGTTCACAATCTAACAGCTTCGCCATCAAGTGACTGCTAGTGTAAATTTCATTCAAACTCATTTAACCAGGATGTATAGCACAGTGCTTAAAGGTAGGTAGCCACAGTGGATTTTTATCACAGGTTGAGATTGCCAACTCTACCTAGTTTTTCTATAGTTATTTAAACTCATTGCATTTATATATTCCGGCAGATTTTATGGAATAGTAGAAGTACAACAGATTCAGGTAAGAAATGTTAAAATTTTTATCTTGTAAGATTTTTTTAATATATATACAGTGGTGGCCAAAATTGTGTACACTTTTGGAAATTTTTGTTTTTGAACTTTGTATGCTTATAGAAAATGTTACGTTTCGCAAAATGCAAACTTGTATATATCATTTTAAAGAGAATTTATTACTGAATTCAATACAAAACACAAAATCCAATTATTTGCAATACAAAAAATGTTATATATACTTTAATATAAATAAAAAACACAGTTATAAAGTGGTTTGTAATGTCTATCTTTCCTGGCCAATCACTGTTCTTGTTCTGAGAACCAATCAAATGTTAGTAACTGCCAGTAGAAGCTGACATGTTTACACTTGAAACAATTCATTATTTTGTTTTGTTCTGTAGAAGGAGGACCTGTTCCTTATACACTGCAATTACAAGTAGGATTTTTTGTAAAATTTTTTAATATTTAGTCAAGAAGCAATGACATCAAATAAAAGAGTATATTGGACACCTAGAAAGATATGTAATATTATTGTGTTACGAGAAAGTGGTCTTTCCTATGCTGAAATTGCAAGACGGGTGGTTCAGCGACTACATCTGGAGTCCGAAAGTTTTGTTTACGATATCAGGAGACAAATTCAACAAAAAACAAAGAAGGAAAAGGCCGAAAAGGTGTACCACATTTATTGATGACAGAAGAATAAAAAGACTATGTCTCCAAGATAGAAAAATGTCATCAGCGACCATCAGAAGTGATCTGAATGATGCTGGTGTTCCTGTCAGTTCAAGAACAATCAGGAGAAGATTAACAGATGTTGGACTGAGAGGTAGAATTCCACGAAAAAAGCCTTATCTTAATTTTCAGCAACGAAAAAAAAAAAAAAGACTACAGTGGGCAAAGGAACACATTAATTGGACAGGTGATCAGTGGTCACAAGTTATATGGAGTGATGAAACTAAGATATCGTTATTCGGTAGTGATGGGCGAAAATATGTAAGATGTAGAATAGGAGAAGAGCTACATCCTGACTGCATTCAAGCAAATGTGAAGAACCCAGTTAGTGTTATGATTTGGTCATTCATGTCAGCAGATGGTATTGGTCGCCTGGCATTGACACTATTTCTAGAACCAAAACTTCTACCTTCCATCAGAGATCTCTTTTCCAACAATGCTTCGTTTATTTTTCAGCAGGATTTTTCTCCTTGCCACACGGTCAAAATATCGAAAGAGTGGTTTCGTACAAAGAGCATTAAATTGTTGTCACGGCCAGAAAACGGTTCTGACCTCAATCCTATCGAAAATTTGTAGCACCGTTTAAAAACTTGCCCGAAGGAGGCGCCCACCAAATAAAAGGGAACTAATTGAGACTATAATTGTTTCCTGGCGTCATGTAATAACGAAAGAAGAGCTTAAAACTCTTGTCAGCTCAATGAAACGCCGATGTGAAGCTGTAATCAAAAATAAAGGGTACCCTACTAAGTACTGATAACTCACTGCAATCATCAGTATCTAATGTATATCGATAATTATTATCGTTTAACTTTTTTGTATTGCAAATAATTGAATTTTGTGTTTTGTATTGAATTCAGTAATAAATTCTCTTTAAAATGATATATACAAGTTTGCATTTTGCGAAGCATAACATTTTGTATAAGCATGCAAAGTTCAAAAACATAAAAATTTCCAAAGTGTCCACAATTTTGGCCACCACTGTATGTACACTTCAGAATGTACAAGAGGTGACTTAAAACCTCTTGCTAGGTTTTTAAAACCCTGAATACCCTTGTCTTTACTATTATTAATTTTTACCATTATATTTTGTATGCAAACTTCGCACTCTCAAAAATTTAACACTTTAAGCACCTCACATATTTTTTAGGCAATCCCGTTCAGGCCACGTGCACTGCTTAAAAGTGCTTATATTGTAGGGCCAGAAAAAAGACTTAAGAAGAGTTGTCACATTTTGTAATAGCTATAATGAAGAACCGTTTTTATGTTTACCGTGTTTCAATGAAATCTATTAGTCCTGTAATGAATCAAAATTAAGTAAATTTTAAATAAATTTTTTGTAATTCCATAAAACAGTGTAAATTTTATAGTTATATATTATGTTACACGCTGTCAGCCACCGGCGGTCGACGTGGCCTAAACGGAAAGTCTAGTGTCAGCCACACATGGCTGACATGGCGCTCAACGTGTTAAACAACAAAATGTGCTCTGGTAGCAGTGGGCCTTTATCAATGTTTGCTTTCATTGGTATGGATATTTGTCACATGGGTAATGATTGTAGTGGGAGGGTTTTTTTTTTTGGTGTGTGTGTGTTGTCTGGTCATTGAAATTTTCTCATTCTTATATATATTAAACTGTAATATTAGTGTTTCTTTTGCATGCTTTCCTTGATGTAAAATATCTCTTATTTATTCTCCCTTTCCAGTTTGTTCTTTGAAATAATTTATTTTCCATTGTAAGTTTAAAAAGTAATTTTATGAAGCTAATATTTAATTCAAATGAAAACTTGTTTTCCTATCTGGCAAAATTAAGAATGATTTACACCATGCACAATTTTAGCTTACAAGTTAGAACCAGTCCTGGGGATAAATACTCTTCAGTATATACAGTCAAAAGTCTTTAATCCGGACTCGTCGGGACTTCGGCGATTCCGGATTATCGATTTTTCCAGATTATAGATCATCAGTTTAAATCTGGTAAGATGACATGCAGAAATTATAAAATTAAAAATATGAAATCGTAATTTGTGAAGTAAGAGCAATTATGATCTAAAGGGTATCAAAATTTGCAAAAAAAAGCTTAATATTTATTTGTTTAATTTATTAAACATTTCTTTCAACATGCGCATGCGTAAAGTAAAGTATACATTACGCATATTCGAAATTGGAAAAATGCAACCAGAAAACTACTTTATGTGTACTCGTGATATTTATAATGACGAGGAATTTGATTTAAATCATATCAAAGACGGAATACATCAAGATGAAATACTACATTTAGTAAGGAATTATAAAGTGAATAAAATAAAAACATCTGCCCTGAAGATAAGGGTAGTGCTGACAGATCAACTTCCAGTTCATTGTGTGCTGCAACATCCCCCCCCCCTCCCCGCAGAGCAACGTGAAATTGATAAACAGATTTTGGAATGATAAGAGAAACAAAGGACATGCTTTTATCCATTTTTTGCAGCAATTCCACTTTTTGTTTGATGGACATTGAAACATACTTTCGCTTTGGCAGCTCCAGCATCGGGAATTCTAGTTGACATAATCGAAAGTTCAAGCTTACTTTTAAAAAATTGCTCTACCAGTCTGCAAAAAATAAGCCGGATCCAATTCGAAGATTAAGGAACATCGCAATTTGCAACATTAACTGAAATAGATAATTTTAGCTTAGCTTATACCGTCCATTATACATTAAACACACATGCGTAAACGTATTATGCGCATGCGTTAACGCATTATGCGTTGACACATGCGCAGAAAGTTTGTAGCTTTAACACCTTTTGATTGTATTGTATATACAGGCTAGCTTCAGCTCTGAAGTGCATTGTTAAATAAGCATTCTAGGAAAGATGATATAGGAAATGGGAGGAACTTCGCACTTGTAGTGAAATGATATTGCTAATTAATTGTGATATCTAATGTTAAATATATATTTCCTTGCAGTTGTTACCTAATCTTGCAGAGGGCAATGATTTCTTAACCCAGTGTTACTCCCGCTTGGCTTACAAGGCCCGATCAATTTGTTAAAGCTATGTAAATCTACCCCTTAATACTGAAATGGACCCCACTCAGTCTAGCTGAGTTTAAGGTGACAAAGGGCACGTTTCCGGAATATTGTTTTACTCTGTTCAGAAAGAAAGACTGTTTTCCATTTCACTTACGCCCTGCGCAAGTAAACGTGTTTCTAATTTTGAGTTTGAAGACCATTGAGTTCGTAGTGCAGTATGGCTCAATTAACATATGGTGAAGCAATGGAATGCTTACGTACTTTGCTAGATGAATAGGTGAAGTATCGACTGATGACGAATGTATCGAAGATGATGATTTATTGTCTGATTGTGATGAAAGGTTTAGTGAGCATAATACGTCGTCTGATGAAGAGGACGCCACTGATTCTAATCCTGTTGATTTGTTTTATTGGAAAAGACAAAGAAAATTCAGAAGAAAACAAAATTTCCTCAAAATGTTTGAACTTTATCGGGAAATATTATTACAAAGCTGCCTGGAAATGTTGGAGAGGCAAAAAATGTAACTTGAGTCTCAAAGTTTATTTCTAGATGAAAATATCTTAAAAAGCTTTTATTTGGTTACTATATGTATGTGGTATGTATAAATCATCCCATGTGCATGTGAGAGATTATGCCGCATTGATGCAATGGGAATAGCTATATTTCATAGGATCATGTCCCATAAATGTTTTTTGTTTCTTATGAAATGCATAAGATTTTACGGTGTTAGAAACAGGCAAATGACAAAAGAAATGGGCAAACTTGCACCAATAAGGTATGTATTGTGCATAATTGTCAGAAGTTTTATAGAGCTGGATCTTATGTTTCGGTCGATGAAAAAGTGAAACCGTTTAGAGGACTTTATTTTGACAGTACATGCCAAAAGAGACAGCTAGGTATGGAATAAAGATTTTCGCAGTTGTTGATGCAAGAACTTTCTTTACAAGTAATTTAGAAGTTATACAGGTACTCAGCTGCAAGGTCCGTATCGTATAAATAAGTTAAAAAAGAAGCAAGTAAATAAGTCGGTCATCAATTGAAAAAGCAGCAGTCCTCAATAGGTTAACAGAAAAGTTAAATCCTAGGAGAAATGTAACAGTCGACAACTGGCAGACTAGCTAATAAACTTGCAAAATATCTCTTTCAGAAAGACATTACTCTAGTGGGCACCATAAGAAGAAAGAACAAGAGGGAAATGCCAAAAAAGTTTGTGAACTGCAAAAATTGCAAGATGTATTCATCCTTGTTTGCATTCCAAAAAGATGACTTTAGTGTTGTTCCTTAAAAAAAATTTTAACCTCTTATCTATAGTGCATAATGACGATGCTATTGACCAAACAGGTGAAGCATAAATAAAAACCTAAAATAACCTTTTGATTTGACAAAAGAAGCTGTGGACCAAGTGTCAGCAGCGTATTCAACTGCAAGAATCAGCAAAGGATGGCCAATGGTTCTGTTCTTTACACTGATAAATACTGCTGCAAGCAATACTTTATTATTACATCAATGCTCCAAACATCCATCCTTACAGCACGAGGAAATGCAGGACACAGCATAGTCAGTTTTTAGAGATCTTGTAACAGATTTGCTGAAACAACACACAGCAGAGAAGTGCACTGTACCATGTCTCCCTTGACTTAAGTTCAGTAAATCAAAAAGCTAAGATAAGTTGTATAAAATGTGAAAGAAATGTCTGTGGAAATCATTGTTTTTAATATGTGCCAATTGTAAATAAATTTGCTAAGTTTTTAAAAATTTCTGTACATATATTGAATAACATTAGAGCTCTTAACATTGTCTTAAATTATATTGTTAATAAATGCTTAATGTGGTATTTAATAAGGCATAAATATAATTCTATAAAATCCTAGATAAAAAAAGGGCTATATATATATATATATAATAAATCTATAAACAGGTCTCGCAGGCCTGGTGTGAGCACTTGTGTATGTATGATTAGCACGAGTAACTCTGGGTTAATATCTGCTTAGTGGAAAATATGTGAAATGTTTTTGTAATCATGAAAGACCATTTACATGTACTGATGCTATCACTCGGTTATAAAAGCAGGTTATTGCTAAAAATCTATGCTCCCTGTTAACTAGCTTAAGAGTATGAATGGCTGAGACTGAATCTGAGGTGTACAAGAATCGCCCTCCCTTTTTTTTTTTTTTTTTTTTTTTTTTAATTTAGTCTGAACTCTTAATGTGAAAGTATAATGCTGAGTATGTTGAAATAGGTTAATAAGTTTACAAACCTACTAATTGTGTTCGTTTTTTTTATTCAAAGTAAACCTCTAGTAGTTTACTCAGATAATTTTTCATATTATAAATTTCTCATATGCATCAATTTATAGCTGTTGCTTTTTATGTAATAGCTTTCCTTTATTGTTCATTGTTCTGTAGAACAAGTAGTTTTTTATTTAATTGATTGATATTGAGTTAAAATGCTTCCAGTTTGTAAATCTCTACACATCACAGACATGCAAACAGGAATACATCATGGACAATAGGAAAGGAAACATTTTGGTGTGCATGTTTGCAAATACTGACTAACATTGAACCATTTGCTTTTGTTTCACAATCCTTCATTATTTTTATGCTGAGTGTGATTTGAATAGCATATGTATATAATGTTCAGGATCAATTTTTGTGCAAAAGATGAGGATGCAGTGGTTATTGATGATGCAAGATGGAAAGAAACGATTTCAATCTTGCCATCATGAATCGATAAAATAGGACGAAATGTCGTAATGTTTTTCTCTGGGAGGGTGTAGAATCAATGTTTGTGAATGCAGAGTAGGTAGGTAATCTGTAGAATCTAATACTCTTCAAAGCATGGAAGGTGCAATTAGGCCTAATAAGCATCTCACATTGAAAGAAATGTATAAAATCACACTGGCATATGTATGGCAACTCTATAAGTCTGTGACTGATTAACATATAGGAAATTGTGTACAAACTAGTTATCAAAAATGTGAATAGAAAAACATGAAAGAAAAGGATATGGTTCGCACTTGATTTCCTAGCATGTTGTGCGGAAGTAGGTGCTGAGTATCTTAATGACATCATTATTGGTGGCAAGACATGGGTTTATCACCATACATCAAAATCCAAGCAACTGTGAATGAGAAGGCTCCATATGAATTTTTCAAAAGCTGAGAAATTCAAAATTTCAATTTCAACATAAAGGCTTCTGAGTTAACTTCGTGCTTCCTGGCATCATATTTAATGCTGATTTATATTGTTGGACTTTGAGATGTCATGTACGAGCAATTCAAAACAAACGAGAACGTGCTGCAAGTGGAATCTGTCTTCATGACGGTGCTGATTCTCACATAGGACTTCAAATAAAAAAACTACTCAATAGCTTCATTCAAAAGTTTAGGCCATCTACCATACAGCCTAGTCTTTGTACCCAGGGAATATCACTTATTCCTTTACCTGAAGAAGCAACTTGCAGGGCAAAGCTTCCATCACGATGATTAAATCAAAAATCTATTTGAAATGTGGTTTCAACAACAGGCTGTAAACTTCTGTTGTTAGCTACAAAACCTTGTATTCACACTAAACAGATGCTTGGGCCAATGGTCGCAATTTTATAAAAAGGTGTGCACCAATAAATAATTTGTACATTTTCTCGTTTAAAAGATTTTTTGAATGAGGATGAAGCACTGTCTTTACTTTTCAGAAACACCTTGTTTATTGGTAACTTTTAAATGTTTGAAATATTTTCTAAGATAGAGCAGCAGCCAGTAGGGAAGTAAGAGAATGTTATGTATTCAAGATGGAACCTCAGCTCAGTAAGATTTAATTTTATTCCCATTAGTTACTGTATTTCAGTTCCAAATTTGGAATTATAATTGGCTAAGCATTATGTAAAAATTATGTGCCAGAAATAAATTATGAAATGACATAGTTTAAAGAAATTATAAGCACTTAACTGTATTTAGAACTGATAGGAGGAATAAACAAAAAGGATGATTGATCATATGACAAAAGTCATTATGTCATATAGTGTCTTAAAGTAGTAGAATGTTGTGACTGTTTTTAAAATGCAAGATGGGTAAAAACGTGATTTTAAAGAAGAAAGTTATGTAAAGACTGAAGCAAGACAGTTTTACAAAGCATA
This sequence comes from Stegodyphus dumicola, assembly GCF_044657685.1. NCBI lineage: Eukaryota > Metazoa > Arthropoda > Arachnida > Araneae > Eresidae > Stegodyphus > Stegodyphus dumicola. The sequence goes on from NC_140769.1 coordinate 36,526,826, forward strand.
ATCATTTATTATGCTTTGTAAAGCATGTCATTCTGTGTCTCATTTTCTAGCATTTATTATTTAATAGGTTGGTTGTCAGTAGTATTTACATGCACTAGTTGAAAGAGCTAGCATTTTTTATTGTCATCACTTACTAAAGTATATATTCAGAGGGAAGAAAACTTATTTTCTGTTGTTAAAAAGCTAATTTAACACTTTTTTTTATTAGTCTGTGATAATCATTTTCAACAAATTTTCATTTATCGATTTTTTGTAAAAGGAAACTCGCATACAGTACTTTAAAGTCTATAATCCGGACCTCAAAGCTACAAACTTTCTGCACATGCGCATAATACCTTTATGCATGCTCGTTTAATGTGTAACGAACAGTATAAACTAGGCTAAAATTATCTATTTCAGTTAATGTTGCAGATTGTGTTGTTCCTTAATCTTCTAATTGGATCCACCTTATTATGTTTTGCAAACTGTTAGAGCAATTTTATAAAAACTGAGCTTGAACTTTCGATTATGTCAAAAAGAGTTTCCGATTCTGGAGCTGCCAAAGGATCTACAAAGCAAAAGCATGTTTCGATGTCCATCAAACAAAAAGTGGAATTATTGCAAAAAATGGATAAAGGCATGAAGAAAGTGACAGAGAGGTTAGTGAAAACGAAAAAATTTCGATTGACAAGTTAGTCAGTATACTCGGCATTTCAATTACAGGACTTGAACAGCGGAACTTTGTAAATGAACAAGAAATTATGTCTGTTTATAGAATTAAAGAGAAAGTATTGGCACATAAAACAAAACAACTTACATTGAAAGAAATGTTTAATAGAGTAAACAAATAAATATTAACCTTTTTTTTTTTTTTTTTTTTTGCAAATTTTGATACCCTTTAGGTCATAATTGCTCTTTATTTCATAAATTATGGTTTCATATTTTTAATTTTATAATTTCTGCATGCCAACTTAACAGATTTAAATTGATGATCTATAATCCAGGAAAACCCCTAATCCGGAATCGTCAAAGTCCTGACGAGTCCAGAATAAAGACTTTGCACTGTATTACATTTCTAGTTCCAGTATTAAATAGCATTAAAAGATAGTTGAATGAATATTTTAATTTTTTTCAATTTAGTAAGTTAAAAATGATAACAAATGTTATTCTTGAAAAGTTAGTTTACTATTCCATGCTGGTGACTGCCAACCTGTAGGTTGCAAGAGACATCAGTAGGCATTAGTATCCTTCAGTTTATTCTCTCAAACGTATTTTATTGTCTTGTGCCAATGACCTGCTGATTGACGTTCAACCTTTATAGATCTTTGGTGATTAGTTAACTTGATGGGTATCAGTGTCTTTCAGTTTAACCCCTTCCGGTAAAATGACGAGTCTAGCTCGTCATTGGTTTTTCATGCCATATCGCACAATGACGAGCTACACTTGTCATGTATACTGTTGAATATGATAATTAATTTAGTTTAAAATTTCTAGTGTACTGAATTTGGCAACACTTAATTTGTAACACTTTTATTAAGTAACTTAATAAAAATAAGTATGTATAATTAATTTAGTTTAAAATTTCTAGTGTACTGAATTTGGCAACACCTTTTTTACGTGTGGAAATATCACAGATCCCATCACATGTTGTTTACCGTTAGAATTTCTTGGTACAAGTCATGGCAGAATTGTTGTTAGTCTGTAAGATTTCATTCTTGTAAAAATTTAGTGTGAGCATCGGTCAATATATGTTTCTGTAAAGGAAAAACGCTACTTTTCCGTTTTGCCGGCGCAAACGATAGTTGTAGAGTGTTGACTTTCATGAAGTGTGTAAGATTTATTTATGGTTGGTGTGAAGAATTAACTTCAGTTAAATGGTGTGAAAGTTTTTTTCAATATTGTTCCAAAATTCAATATTTAAATATTTTTTATTTATGCATTTAAAATAAAAAAACCGGGGGGGTTCGTACTGGAAGGGGTTAATTTCATGTCATCTGCCTAAGTAAACTGTGCTGTTGCATATTATGGGTGATCTGTGATTGACTACAAGTAGCTATTAATGTATAGGTCAGCTGTGGCCTTTAATTTCAGTAGCCTTATATTTATTAATATATATCCCACTAAAGATGAATGCTGTGGATAGTCCCAGTGATCTTTGGTTTAATTTCATTTTAATAAAACAGTTTATTCCTTTGTGCCATATCATTCCACAGGTCATCAATGATCAACTGCATTGATGAGCAGTAATGTCCTTTGTTTTAATTTTATTTTAATAATTTCTAAATTTACTTCACTGTTCCACATTGGTGGCATTCCACGTGTAGGTCATTAATAGGGTAGTAGTAATTTTATAGACAGAAAGAAGGCAAATTTGCAGACTAAATGCTAGAAACTCAAAATGGTAGTCTCTCAACAGGTGGCATACCTTGTATTTGCATTTATGAGTTTTAATCACGTGATAGCCCCTCTTGACGCTTAATCAGAAATTATGTTATCCTGCTGTGGCACAAACTCTCAGACGATAGAATATCTATGAGGTTAACTTGAATAATTGGCCGGAATATTGCAGGGGGGGGAGAATACATGCCATGCTGTCCTCATTCATTACCTTGCTGAATTGTGATTATGATCTGTCAAAAATGGGCAGAAATTTCTGGCCATATCGAGAGACATCAGGACAGTGTTTGTACGAATAAAAAATATGGATGGCTATCAGCTTTATTTCATATTCGATTTTGGTCGTAAAATGGTAACTGTTGACAATTGTAAAATAAGACTCCTTCAATTGATAGATCAATTGAACAGCTTATTTATATCAATGGATATGTGTTGTCTATTATGTCAGTCATTCTTCAGGTAATGTTGCATAATTTAATATAATTTGGTAACTTAATAAAAGTATGTATGATTCTTTTATATTTATTTATGTAATGCTACTTTATCTATTGTTTAATATGGTAATGTTATCAGTTTCTACATTTTGATCATAGTTCACAGTGAGTCACATTTTGCCAGAATACCCTCAAAACTTTTGTGGTCTGAAATTTACTCAATCACAAAATCAATTACAAAATGAAAATTTTGTAATTGAGTATTTGCATTAGCATTTGGAGATGTGGAATTATATACCAGTAAAAAAAAAATTGGTGCAAATCTGTAAAATGTAAATCTGTAATCGTCTTAAGAATAGTTTTATTTAATAATCTCCCTAATTGATTTAATTTTAATATGTGTAGTTGGTAATTTTTTTAATGTATACTGCATTATTTTAATGATTTTCCTAATGACATGTTATACAAAATTGTTTGGATTGTTTTTCATAGTACATTTTATGTTAAAGTACATTATGTTTCTTGTGTGCATTTAAGTACTTCATTCTGGTGTTGAAATTTTTTAATAAATTTATTTCCAATTTTGTGTTTATCGGTCTGATGTGTAAAATAATTATATCTTTAATATTAGGTAGTTATTTGTAGAAGTTTCCTAACATTATTTTTTTATATCTTTTCCATTCATGATTTTAAAGTATTAAGAACTGTATTCAGATGCATCTTTAATTTGTTAAAAGTATTCTGATTGTTAATGGAAGTTTAAAATTCTATACAAGAATTAACTTCTTAATGGTTTTCATTCTATTTAGTGTCTTTTTACCAATGCAATTTTTAATAATAATTTTGCTGTGTTAGATATTTTAAATAAAAAAATTTTAATGTGTTATTTTTGAACTGTCAGTTGTTTATAATATATACAGTCAAAGCTCCTGTTAGCGGACCCTTTCGATTAGTGCGTTGCAAACTCGTAGCGTCATTGGGAGAAACACATGTGCAGACGGACGACTGTTTGCTCTACTGCGTTAGATTTCTGCTTACGGATGTTCGGTGGTCAATTGCATTCATTGCCACCAGATGTTTCTATATTTAACTTAACGGTATTTGGACTTAATTCGATACTTAAATTCAGTGTTATTGGAAATTTTTATTTCTGCTTATGAACTACGAAAGTAAAGCATGTTAGTAATTTTTAGTTAAGTAAGGTTATAATGCATATTATGAGCATCTCTAATTGCATAGAAGCTGAAGTAACTTAAAATTTTCTTTGCCTTTCTAAAAGAGTTAAATATTACTCAAATAATATATAATGAAAATTAAAATGTACTGTTACTGCAAAACAAATAAAATGTTGAACACATTTAAAAAATAGCTGGTACGTTAAAAATACTGAGCAACTGTAAAGAAATATTCACAAAATTGCCTATGCTTATATACTGCTGACTGCCACATGAGATTGTAAATTTTTTTACATAGAAATTCCATTTGTTTTAAAATGCATTATGTGCAGTTATATTTAATGCATAATCCATAATATATTATTTTTAATTTATAAATTTTAAATTCATCTCTTTATAGAAGTTATAAAGATAAGCTTTTTCTCTCACACATACATAAGGTAAAGAAAATATGAATATTTAATTTCTGCACTTCAGCTGGAGAGGACTGAATTTTAAAGCAATTATTATAATAAGTTTTTTAAAAAATGTTTAGGGTATTAATACTGTCTCATGTTAATTCGTAGTGAAGGTTTAGAACTGGAACATCCCATAGTTTCAGCACATGTAGGTACATTTACATAAAAGTGAAACAAAAACATATATATATACATGAAGTATGCTTTAAATTCATATTATAACTTTCTAAATAAATTCTTGTGGAAAAACTTAAATATATTTAATGCACATAATAATAGAAATAAATTATAAGACACAAATATGATCAAATTCGAACACAAAATTAAGGGATTCGAACTCATGGCACCAAAAGGCAAATCCTCTACTGTCAGCTTTACCACTAAGCTATCATTACATGCATGGGATTAGCAATTTTGGTTTATATAATAAAACTTATCAAGTAAGTGAATTCTTAAAACTAAATTTTTTGGTGTGCTGTAGTCTAAAAAGTTCACCAGAGTTTTTTCTTCAGCTTCTAGGGCATTTCTTACAAAAATATAATTTTAAAGTGGAGTTCCGATTGAAGTTAGATGGACTGCTAAAAATATATTCCAAGTGAAAGATGTGCTTACAAATATATGTTAACCATAAAGGTATATTGTTAAACAGAGAAATGCAAATTTACTATACTTTTAATGTAGTAGAATGTTTAAAAGGCTATCAAATTTAATTTATAAATAACATTATTAGGTTTTACCTGTTTCGAAAGAAAAAAAATCTTTAAATGCATTTTCCGATTTGCTATAGGAGTTTAATATAGTCTGACATTCATTTTCATTAAGAGTAAATGTGTTTGCAGAACTAGAAATTAATTTTTAGGACAAATTTTCTTTTTTCATGAACTTGGAATTATATTTTTTGTACCTGATTTTCTTGACAGTTATCACTGCTCTCTGCAAACTAGTACTGTAGTTGTAGTTATCTTATTCCCCCTTTTTTTAACTAAATCCAGTTGATTACTGTCTGTTTCAGCATGCAGATTTCTCACCGTGATGTTAATTCAGAAATAAGTATTTTTAGCGAAACGTTTTTTTTCCATGATCCAGCATTCATTGTTACTTCTGCTGCCATTATTTTTTGGTGACAACACCTAATTGTTCCTTTTTTACCACGTTACCCACAACTCTTCCGCAGACATATGGATAGAAGCTAAACTTTGTTGAACTTCATCCGTTTGTCACCGTACACCGACCGTATTGCAGATGTCAATCAAAGTGAATTCCCTCGCTGATTGGAGAACCGCATATGCACCACATTGCCTGGGCAGTAATGGAAATGGGCCTTGAGGCTCTTTTTCTTTTTTTCTATCAGAGTGCAGTGGTTTTTTTTATTATTATTTTGTAGTTAATGGATCCCAAGATAGAGAATCTGCCCATTAAAGGGCGAGTGTCCGTTAACTGAAGTTTGACTGTATATTTATGTATTCATAATTTCAACTATGTCCATTGCAATGACATTTTTTATTTAATTTGTGTGGGAAAATGTGTTGCCAAATTCTGTGATATGAGACTATAAGAGATCAGTTTATACACATTTTGTAGGTTGATTGCAAATTTGTGGAATAAATTGATTTTTGAAGATATTCAATTTGATTCCTTCTGATTACTTTTTCAATTAAAACTTAGTAATTAAGTCTGACATTTAGTGTGGAACAGTGTTCAGAAATTTATATAACTATGCCAAACATTTTTGTTTCAGACTGCAATTCCTTTTTTGGGCTGTGGTGTATTTTTATGCCACTAATAGCTCTAATATTAATGCTAGTTTTACGTTTGCCCTTGAATATTAAGCCAAGTTCTGTATTATGATTTTCTGATCTTATTTGAGCAGCATTTAATCTAATACCTGTAGTAACAAGTAAAATCTGCTTAATAATAATCATTATGCCATTCTTTAGCATTAGTTTTATAAAGTGTTTATAAGGATTTACGATATTAGAGCTATAAATCAATCCAAATGATCAGTTTTTATTGTTGACAGAAGTAGATGTGTATGTGTCAAGTATCAGTAGTTGCAGTTTTAAGTAATCTTTATTACAAGATAATTTTAGTGCTTAAATATAAGATTTACTCTTAATCAGAATGAAGTAAAACCTCTCTAAGATAATTATTAACAGTTCCATATGATGATAGTCGTATGAAGAAGTGATAGATAGCCTTAGAGGACATGATTAAAAAATTAACCAAAAAAGTAAAGTAGCTAGATTTTAAGTGTTTGTTGTAAAGCCAATATGCTAGGATAGAAATTAAAAAAAAAAAAAAAAACACCTGAATGTTTGATAATGATAAAAGGATTTTACCACGAAAAGTTAGGAAAGTTTATAAAGCTGCTGTTATGAGCTCTGTCAAATTCTGTAATAGATCCCTTTTCAATGGTACCTTAAGCGAGTTAAGGCTGACAGGACTTTACAAATGAAATATTGCGATAGTGCCATCAGGATTAACAGTATTTACAATGAAAACTCTTCCTCATGGAATGTCTGAAGAAGTAACTCCAAGACACACTTGGCAAATACAAGCACTTACAGCATCATTTCTGACCTACTGCAGAGGTAACACATCTCCAGAGCATCACCATAACATTCGCCATATGCAGATTTCAGTGAAACGAAGCACTATCAGATAGGTACAGCTAATTAATTCATCCAGATTCAGTAGAATAATCAGCCAAATTAAATGTTCTTGAATAGCATCGCATTCTTCATGCTTTTGGGTATTGCTGTGATAACATTGTCCCAAATGACTTTGTGAAGGCCGTGGCAGATCATATATATAAGGAACTGGTATAAAATGTTTTCTTTTTTAATCATTTAAAGTGTAACATTATGTTTGATATCAACTTTTTCTGATACGTTTCATGGTATGTGGCCATAACTTCCTATGTAATTAATTACATAATGTTTGTCTTCTTAATGGGTAACTGTTAATCCACTTATTTTGTTGAAACCGTTTATAGACACCATGTATAGGACAAATTATACATATATGTGTGTACACTGACAGTAGTAGGCTGAAAACTCTCCGAGCTGTTCTTATTTTTACTAGATGTCTTCATGTTTTGCAATAAGTTTGTTAGTCTGATACATGCTAAAAAAATAGTTTTTATTAAGCTAAGAAATTGTAGTAAAATTTCAATAATGTGAAACCTGAAAAGGAAAGTCTTAGTGGAAATAGTGTGTATGTTACGGTTAAATTAATGAATCTGACTAATCAATGGTTATTATTGTACGTTGAAATTTTGAATGTTGAACTGGTATAAGATGTAGTTGTACACCTCCCTTTTAGGTTGCAGTCGGCAGCACCAAAAGTATATAATATATACCCACTTTGTTACTCAGCTCAGTGAGTTCAGTTTTTTAATTGTTATATGTTGGTAAATGTGCATTGTTTGCTTTAAAAAGGATTTAAATCGTGTTGTTCGTATCTTCCAGTTAAGGTTTTTATGCGTTTCATTAATCTGCTGCAATAGTTGTAGAGTTATCAACAATTTAAAAGTTGTTTAAGTGTGGCTATGCTGATTTTTTTTTAACCATTGCAACATATTTGCTTACATTTGAAACTTAGCAGAATAGTGAATTAAGCCGTTCTGCACCTTCAATGTCTTTCTTAGTGTACCAAGTTAGACCAAAACAAAACTTAGTTTTATGTACTGTAAAATCTGTCTTCTTTCCTGCTGGCTGAATTGCTTTTTTCTGCTTAGAAACTAATTTTAATTGTAAGAATTGTTTAACTGTATTTAGTGTGTTTGTTTTTCTGTATCTTTAAATTGTTAATGAAGATATTTTGAGTTTTTATGTATTTTTGCCTTTTTGCAAAGTGAGAACTGAATTAATTGAGAAATATATCTCTAATGAAATTTGAGGAAATAAGTTTTAATGAAATGCAGAAAAAATTTATTTAATTTAATATTCTATATAAGGAAATCATGTGTACACATCAGATTTTTTTCAATTTTAAACATGCCCAAATGATTGTTAAAACATGACTTCATGAGTTCTAAATAATCTTCGATTGTGCTTAAATTACAGTAAAATTTGTGAAAATCTTAAGAGAACAAACACACATACCAAAAACTGGCAAAACAACTTTTGTCAAACTGGCAACAACACAAAAGCATCAAAACTGTCAAGCACAAGGTATTCATACAACAGAACTCGCACAAAGTGCAGATGTTCTATATCCAAAGTAAACAAACAACTGACATTGTCTAGATGTTTGCATGGGAAATTACCATTACACATGTACAGGGTAATCTTTTTTGAAGTGACAGTGTTTGTAGTCCCCTGTAGTGCGATCTAATAGCCGAAATGACACCAAACTTGGTATTTAGACTAATCAAGACATGGGGAAAAAGGATTCCGTGAAAAATAATTTAGTTAAAAAAATTTCCGCTAGAGAATTTTGTGGCACTGCTGTAGCTTAGAGAGAATTAGCATAAAACACGGGCATCAAAGAAAAATGCAAATGATGTGCAATGACAGTGCCAGTAATAGGGGCTATAAAAGCAGGTAGTAGACAGCTCTGACAAATAATTTCAGCTGAAGTAAACGAGCTCCAGTGGACATGCCAATCACGTTACCGGAACGTGCGTTACTGGTGAAGCTGTATTACATGAATCAATGTAATACATCCGCAGCTCTTCGGGAATTTCGAACCAGAAAAAAATTATGAAAGGGGCCTTTATCGCTGCATGGTCTTAAGAAAGTTATTAAGAAGTTCAAGGGGACCATTTGCGCTGGGAGAGGACGTAAACCAGTATCAGAAGATGCAATAACTGATGTGACAACTACAATTGTCGCAGGAAACTATTGCTGGTACTAGCAGCGCCCGGAGTGTAGCTCAACCATTGGACATGAATTATTCCAGGGTATAGAGAGTTTTTCGGCGCATTATTGGATTTTACCCCTACAAAATCAGCCGCTTGCACGAACTGAAACCAAGTGCAAGCGAGTAACATTTGCTCTATCATTTCTTGCCAGGGTAGAAATTGATGATGCTTTCAAATGGAACATTCTGTGGAAAGATAAGTGCCATTTTTATCTCAATGGGTCCGTAAACAGACAAAATAGCCAAATTTCCACACCCTGCACGAAATCTTTTTAAATTCCGCAAAAGTCACTGTTTGGTGTGGTTTCACAGCCGAATTCGTAATTGGAACATTCATTTTTGATACCATCACTCCGACAGGACTCCGAACGTGCATCTTTATGCAGGATGGGTGCTCCACACATTAGTAATAAGGTAAAGCAGCTGTTGTACCAAAACTTTACTGATGATACAGTCATAAGTCTCAGTTTTCCAGTTGCATTGCCGCCTCGTTCCCGACCTCAATCAATGTGATTTTTGGCTTTGGGGTTATTTGAAATCTCAAGTTTATGTTGGTTGAGTATCAAATTTGTCTATTTTAAAGGATAACATAACAAAGACAGGGCGGAATATTCCTCGTGATATGTTACATACAGCTTGGAGAACATTGTGCACAGAATGCACGGTGTTATTTCTGAGAACGGTGCTCACATTGAATGTGGTCTAATTCCTCACCGGGGAAGTTAATGTAGTAAATAAACATTAATAATTTAACTGTACGATTGTATGCCTTGATGTCACATGTCTTGATTAGTCTAAATACCAAGTTTGGTGCCATTTCAGCTATTAGATTGCGCTATAGGGCGCTCAAACACTGTCACTTTAAAAAAGATCACCCTGTATATTGGAAAGCCAAATGCTTTGAAAATTATTACATTGGCTAAATTTCATTAGTTATTATTAATATTAACCAGTAAATGTGATAATTGATTCACTTTACCTGTTTTAGTTGGTTATTAATTGCCACTTATTAATAATAACAGATTATATATCTGCTGTAAAATACTTGATGGTAGTAACATTTTTTCAAATCTCTGTCTGTGTGTTTACAAGTTTAATATTATTCCCAGCATCTTCATAGAGCATTCACTCATCTGTATTTAGGATGGCAGCGATGATGTTTTCAGGTTTCCAAAGGAGTGTATATTATTTATGCATGTAATGCAAGGTCTCCAAAAAATAGCACTTAAAATCTAGAGATCCAGATGGCTATAGTCTTTAGATATATGTCTGTCACCTAATAATAGTTACATCAGGAACCTCGTATTTGATCATTTTTGCTATGTTTCTTTAGGTGAAATCATGCCTTGTTTATGAAGAATACACAGTCAAAAAGGGGGATATAACCATACATTAAAATTTGGAATGTTTGAAAGAAACTGTTGTTCATGGTGTATTTGGTGGAATTGAGAAAAATGAAGCTCGCACGCACACACACAAAAAAAGAAAAAAAGAAAAACCCAAAATTGTGGTGTTAATATAAGTAATATTGATAAAAGTTTCTTCTGCAAGTTAGATGGTATGGAGCAACAATAAATTTGCATTTCTATACACAAAATTGGTAATTCCAGGATTATCATCAGTAAGCTCAAACAATCTGGTGTATTAATAAAAGATCTTTTGTATTAACATTGGCAAGACTGTGTGTTTTATGCTTTATAGGAGTGTTTCTAAAATTTTTCTCATCGTGAAACACTTTGTTTAAAATATTTAAGGAACATTAGAGTAAATTTAAGGTTTTAGTTATAATAAATGATAGACAGATATATGAACAAAATAAACATTTATTCCAATTTTTATATCATTTCCATAAGCAGTGTTTTCCAGTTTTTAATTTTCCATAAAGTGACATGCAAAACTAAATAAATGAAATAATAAAGTATTTTTCAATGATTTGTCAGATGCAGAATCAAATCCTTTTTTACATATGGATATTGTCACAGCATAATGTAAAAAATAACCCGTCTCGCACAAATACATTGTTGCAAAAGGAAGCAAAATATCAGTAGTTCATTTTGAAAAGTTCAAATATTCTTCTGACAGATGTGTATCCAAAATTCGTTTAACGTAGTTCTTTAAATTTTTTTATGCCGAAATCTTCATTTTTTCACAATCAGCCGTTCTTGTATCTATCAGCTTTACTTCCATCATGAAAGTATTTTGAATCTAAGAATTGTCTTTCTGATAATGTAGGAAATATTGACCAAGGGAAAGTCATGCAAATATTTCATTGTAAACTCTGTCTTTCTTTTTTAAACTTTTTTTCATTTAAAAATCATCTGAGGTAGGAAAACAAATTTATGCTCTTTTAATGAAAAAGTTCAGAATATCATCTTTCTCTGAAAGAAGTAATTTTACTTGTTTTAATAAAAATGGAAGTGGTTCTTCCTTGTAATTAGAATTTTTTCAAGGAACGCAATGTAGAAAATGCTGCTACTAGTATCAAACTGATAGTGTGACATGAAACAAAATATCACGGCAAAATAATAACTCATCAAACTTGCTTTTGGTTCCAAAGAACTTTTTCTTATTCCAGCAAACATGGCATAGCTGTCACAGTTGTCAGTCATACCCTACTTATTGGACAGAATTTGAGATATAGCAAGTCAAGAAAGGTACAGTTGCACATGTGTGAATATGGAGCTGAGTCAGAAAAATCAGTAACAAGATATCCGTTCATGTTAAAGTTCTAACATTTAATTTATACAAGTTTCATTGATGGCAAAATAGCTGGTCGCCTAGCAACAGAGGTTTTACTTATGCTATTTGCAACCATAAAACCATCATCTGAACACTTCTGGATGAAACAATATAGAAATGCAAACTAGTACAAACGAAATATGCCCCAAATTATATAGTTGACTATGAGTGGCTTGCCTTTTTGGGTGTGCATGCAAAGAGCTGTATTTGAACAGCATTTGTATCTCCCATAGTTTTCCTAGTTATGAATTCAGTAGGATGATATTTAAAATAATAAAATATTTTAAATTGCATAAGGGCCAATTCTTCTTGTTTTACTGGCAGACTTGGGTTTTTATAACACATCTCCTAGTTGACCACCAAATCTCCAAGTCTTTAATTTTTAGCCGTTACTAAGGAAAATATATAATAGCATTGAATGATATTTATTGAATTAATGAAACGTAAATTGTTGAGGTTCCGTTCTTCATCCGTAATGGTTTTATAATATTTTTCTATTATACTTATCAAGTTTTATTTGCATTAGTCGTATTTAAAAGTGTTTTGATACATAAAAACATTTGTGTATTTATGAATTTCTCACTATAAAAGTGTAATAATTTGTGTGTGTAAAATAAAAATATGTAAAGCAAACTTATATTTTTTAATTGGCTATTTCCTTTTATTCTGCATTTTAATTTGGGTGCTTTCTCTTTCTATCCTAAAAATACCAACTCTTCATACCATATCAATCCAAACTGTGTCATGCCAAAATTAATGCACATCATAGATCTTGCATAATGCTGTGATGCAGACACTTGAATGCATCATATACTTTCCCACTTGCCTGCATGAAAGTAACAAACACATTGTGGGGTGCATATTGTACTCATAATAATGTGTGTTAGATAATGTGTCTAAAGAACTATTATCCAGTAATAAAATTAGGTTAAATTTACAGCTATTCCAGCATTAAAAATTCTTATATTTATAGTCTTTCTTTAAAATAGGCATTTCGAGGTCATTGCAAGTGTCATCATTCTATCTGTTCTATCATACTTCTGTAGTGTATAACATCCATGCATATACATATATATACATATATGTATATTGGGCATTATAAAGTCAATTCAAGTCTATTTTGTCCAGCACGATAATATAAACATTTCACATGTGAAACGTGATAAAATGCTTCGTAGTAGTAGACTTCATGGGCTTATTAATTTTTATCTAATGATTCTCTGTTCTCACCAAAGATTTGGGTTAAATCATCTTGAAAGTTATTAATAATACATAATCTGTCATTTTTTCATTATCTTTAGAATTAATTGATTAGCTCAAATTCACATTGCATTGTGTCTAGCAATTTCACTTAATTTTTGTTTTGTAGTTGACGAATATAATCTTAATTAGAAATTATGATATTTTTGGCCATTTAAATAATGGTGTAGGATTAATTAACCTGTAAATTGTAATATGCATTCATAAGTAGATTGCTATTATAAATTTTAATACATCGAAGAAATGTTAATAATAGCATCACCTATAAGTTGCCAGTATAATTATCTGTAATACTTGTAATTGGTAGTTTTTAATACAGTTAAAAGTCGTTAATCCGGATTATCGATTTTTCCGGATTATAGATCATCAGTTTAAATCTTGCAAGATCGCATGCAGAAATTCTAAAATTAAAAATATGAAACCGTAATTTATGAAATAAAGAATAATTATGATCTAAAGGGTATCAAAATTTACAAAAAAAAAAAAAGAGCTTAATATGTATTTGTTTACTTTATTAAACATTTCTTTTAATGTAAGTTGTTTAAGTTGCTTTGTTTTATGTGATAATATTTTCTCTTTAATTCTATAAACAGACATAATTTCTTGTTCAATTACAAAGTTCCGCTGTTCAAGTCCCGTAATTGCTGTGCCGAGAATACCGACTAACTTGTCAATCGAAATTTTTTCGTTTTCACTAACCTCTCTGTCACCTTCTTCATGTCTTTATCCATTTTTTGCAGCAATTCCACTTTTTGTTTGATGGACAAACATACTTTCGTTTTGTAGATCCTTTGGGAGCTCCAGCATCGGAAATTCTATTTGACATAATCGAAAGTTCAAATTTACTTTTATAAAATTGCTCTTACACTCTAAAAAATAATAAGCCGGATCCAGTTTGAAGATTAAGGAACAACGCAATCATCAACATTAACTGAAATGGATAATTAGATAATTTTAGCTTATACCGTCCGTCATACATGAAACGCGCACGCGAAAACGTATTCTGCGCTTGCGCACACGCATATGCGCAGTCGTAACGGTCTTACGCGCACGCGTAAACGCCTATGCGCATGTGTCAACGCGGCACATGCGCAGAAAGTTTTTAGCTTTGAGGTCTGGATTATAGATCATTCCGGATTATGGGTGTCCGAATTAACGACTTTTGAGTGTATATATATCTTACTACTACTTATGCTATTCTTATCACTGCATGGGTATGAGGGTTTAAGTTTGGTAAATTCATATAGCATGAAGACAATTTATTAGCTGGTAGGTGTCACTGTTCAAACTAACGGGCAAATACTGGCTTGTAGAAATACATTGTTCGTATTTAACATATATCTAAAACAAGCATTGTATCAATGTTAACTATTATGTCATAATTATTACTTAGGTGATAGAAATTTGGTTTAAATAGTAGGTGTCAGATTAGCTGTGCTAGGTTGCTCTGTGGCCCAGTAGAGGTTAGAGTACATGAACATCTGTTTTACAAATTGTTTGATCATGCCCTTATTTATTTCCTCAGTTATTCTGCAACAGAATCGTTTGTTTTGCGATGTACATCACATTTTTTATCGCACATTCTGCTGTGCTGTTCTATTAATATTTTCTCAGCGTTTATTTCTGACAGTAGGTGTGATAAGGCCCTTATGAATATTATTTTCCTGCTTTTTAAAAATAGTAGATGAATTTTCCTTTTTAATTATATTCCTGACTCTACTTTCAGATGTTTGTCCGTGATAATATAAAATTTAAAATTATTATTAAAGTGGATGTCATCTGTTTATTCTTTAGCAGTTGTACATTATCAGAATTAAGCAATTGTCTTCAGTTTTGTTTCTTATGCTTAATTGTGGCATTTATTTTGCTTTATAATTTAATGGCAGAATTAAAAATACTTCTGCATTTTCTTTGAACAAACTTTTGAATGAAATTAATCAGTATTTGACCACATCAGTCATTTTTTTTAATTCTCTTTACAAGACAAATCATAGATTCACTGTACGAATTATCTAATTCTGTTGTAATAATTTGAATGTCCTAACTAAACACCATAGTTGTCTCATGAAAATTAAGAGAGAAGCATTTGTTATTATTTACCTCTATGAAGTATCTGTTTATCCTTAAGTACAGCTATAATCTAAGTATTAATTTTATATGTTAAAATGTGCTTTTAATGGAATTTTTTTTTCAAGAAATCCTGTTACAGGTGAAGTTTTGGGGAAGAGTAATATTTTAAGGAAAAACATTTGTAAAATGAACAGATACGTTATTTGTTATGTATAAAATTGTATAGAAAATGAGCTTCTATTATGCATTAATATGCTTTGGTCTTGCAAGTGCTTAAAATGTGTAATACAATATTTTCCACAAGCAACTAAAACTGGGAATCTTAAGTTATTGCTTTTATGCGATAAATAGCTCTAATGGTAATTTTTCTCTTTGTACATATTTTTTTCTTACTGATATTGGTAGAGAAAAATTTTTGAAATGAAAAACAAAAGTTTTTATTTTAATAGAAAAATTTATTAAATATATTCATTTAATGTAAAATTTATGTAAGTTTTTATAATTTCAAAGTAAAAATTTAGAAATAGCAGAATTTTAATATTTCCAATATAAGGAAAATTTTGAATCAAAATGATTATATTTTAATGCTAAGTAAAATTTATGTATTTATTAATTTTTTATAAGTTCTGGTACATTCCTGATTGGTTCTGGATTTACAAAGGTAGCACATGTCACTAATATAATGGTACCTTGGTATATATCATTATTCTTCCAGATATGTGGATTTACACCAAATGAACTTTTCCAATGATAAGTAAAGGGACAATAAGTTATCATTCTTTAAAAAAAAATCCTGTTATTATTATAACATTATTTAATGCTCAAATACAAATGAAGTGAAATATGTACTGTACATATAAATGAAAATTTGCTGCTATATTTGTTTATCTCTTATCTTCTATCAAGTCTGTGCTTGGACCTGGTTTAGGGTCAGCAAATTTGACCCTTACTAAAAATCTGTCCAAAGAGGTTTGCTTCTGATTTACCATCAGAGGCTGCTGTACATTTACTGTAGTGCTTTTGTGCAAAATTAGTTACAGCATTGTCTCTAAGCAAGGATAGTAAGCACAGTCAAACTCATTGAACATGAGTCATATTCCAAATAAAAGTTTCCCCTTCCAAACAGGACTTATTTAGAAACAGACTAGAACATGTAAAATAGTAGTATTGTACATGTAAAGTATCCTGTATTTTGTACATGTAATTCACTTCACATGTACAAAATACAGCTTTTTTTTTTTATTATTATTAATCTTTGATAGAAGAAACATGTTTTTATCAATTCTATTGTAATTATAAGAAAAGCAGAAATTATAATCTAAAACTAATGAAATTATTAGTTTTAAAACCATGGGATTGAGATGGACAGTTTCAAATGAGGAAAAACGATATTGTCACTTAAATTATTGTGCATTTACTACGATTTTTGTGTATCTTTTAGGCAGTTTTTCAGATGTCTTTTTGAGGAATTATGTACTGTGTTAATGTCCTTGCAAGCAGGAATGCTATAGCAACCTGAACTGTAAAAAGTGGAGGGAACAATATCTGACTTAATATTACTTAGGCAGATCAGTAAGATTTTTCCACTTTGTAGTCACTCTTGCATTATGTGGTTTAGCATTAATTTGCTAAGAAATCACATCAATTCTGTTGATTAATGCTAGTCCCTTGATTGTTAAAGACAATTTCAAACTATTCGAAACAGTAAATGTCTGCATTAATGGTTTATTTTCTAACAGTCAAGTTAAACCATGCTTTCTATACCCCACGCCATTCTGAGCAAAGCCTGCTTTCTCTTTTGAGCTAATCCACTATCTTTTTCTCCAGTCGCAAGCACCTCATGAAAGGCTCTACTCATTTCTTTTGAACAAAAGTGCAAATCCATGGATAATCCTTGCTCATGATTTCCAGCTGAATGTTCTCATGCAGTCAAAATGTTTGCATGAGAAACCTTTCATTTCAATTAATCTATGCGCTCTGAAGCTTTTTTTTTTTTTTTTTTTTCCTCTCTCTCTCTCTTCTTATTCTTGATTGCTAATACATAGGTTTAATATTATCAGCATCATTATCATTTTTCACCTTTCTCAATCTCTTACGTTTGGGCTGAACCAGATGATTAAAATTTATACTTTAAAACACATCTTTAACTTTCTTAATCCTTTCTTTAATTCACTGGTTGCAGCTTTGTGTCATTTTCACGCGAGTGAAACTTGTAAAGCATAATATCAAGAATGTATAGCGCATCATGAGATGTGATATACTTACTGATAAAATTAACTATAAATTTGAAATTTGGAGAGAAAATGCAGAATACAATAGAAGTTTAAAAAAATTCAATCACAAAATCACTTCAGTATTTTCTATATATACTTATGGCATGTAGTGTGTGTCCCATGTGTAGTTAATTCTTTTATCATTCTGAATCCAGTCTGATTTTCAGCTGGAAAAATGTCGCCTATAGTCTTCCTGCTCAGCTCAAAATTTTTTTTGTCTAATAGTATAATATATAATAGTAATAATAAGAGTCTAATAATAATACCAGAGCTTCTAATTATAGTTTATGGGCTAAATTTAAAGCGTATACAGCTTGATAAGTTGTTTTATGGGATTCAAATCAAATCATTTAAACTGTTTGTTTCCTTTGGTAATTTTGATATTTTCTGTACATGAAAGAAAAATTAAACTTTAAAATTTTTGTTCGTTATTAACATTAAAGATATCTTTAATGTTTGTATAGTAGTACTACTTGAAGTCATCATCAAAGATCGTATTTTTCCTTCTTCATCATCTTATATTTCTTCTTGAAAAAATGTCCATTGATAATATTTTTATGTATTAATATTTAATATTTTTGTTGTTGATAATATTTTTATTGATTGTAATAAAATGGCAAATTCTTGATGTGGGACTTCAATAATTCAATAACATCATTGAAGTGATCACGTTAAGTAATGACCGCTGTCGTATAGATCTTGATTTGATTACTTTTCTTCACATAATGAATTCAGATATGAAGTGCAGAATTTCTTTTTAGGCTTCTTTATCTGTTGTGTGCATTACTGTATGTTCTAAATATATTTAAACTTAAAAGAATAATTTTTATGCTTTATAAATTGTATTAAAATTTGTTTCTTACTTAAATTAATAGACTTATTTTAAAAAAATCGTGTGCTTAATTTTTTAACTGCAATTTCTACCTTTTTTTATTAGTTTATGACAATGATGAAATGTTAGTTCCTAAAAACACTTCTGTTATTGTGGCTCGAGTTCCGGTTGCTGCGGGAAACAAAAAAAGCTGGTAAGATATACTTATTTCTGATACTTTGTTTTTGTGGTCTTATCATTAAGTTTATTCAATGTGAAATTGTACAATGAGAAATTCATTATGTTGATATAACCAAGTATTTTTATGAAATTATGTGATATAATACAACAATTCAGAGAAGTCTAAGAGATACATTTTTCTGTTTTTCTCTTTTCATCAGTCAGACTTACTTGAAGAGAATTATTTTTGACAGTAGCACTGTGAGAAATGAAGGCTATACTTGAATACAGAAATTTTATTATTATGTTTTTTATTCCTTATAATTAAATATTTTTATTCCTGTATCTAAATCCATTTTACAAAATAACTGCAAATTACACTGCTTTTCCCCCTCTCAATAAAGCAGTTTATAGAATACATTTTACAAAAGAATAAAGTGTTCTCCCCTTTCAATTAAGTAGTTTATAGAAATCTATCAATACTTGCCATCCAAAAGTAAATATTTTGGATGGAAAATAACAAAACCTTAACCTGCAGATAAGAATTTAACTTTACGTTTTGGGAAAAAATTGTGTATGACTCAATATAAGTTAGAAATAGCAAATGAATATTACTGAGCCTATCTTTTTAGAAAACTAAGACTCCATCTTACAAGTCGCAGGATAAAGGAAAACTTGCATGAGAAGAAACTGAAGCTTCTGATAATTTGAAGGGGTTTTGCTAAAACATGCAAGAACAAATTAGCAGCAATATCTGCCATGTGTGCTCTTCAGAAATTCTCATTTTTTGCCCTACTCGCAAAGCCAGGTGATTAGAGAGTGGATTGCTCATGTGCATGTCGATTATGGGAAAACTGGATGTAAAACAGTAATGCTGGAAATGAATTTTTATGGAATTATTGTATTGTAAAATAATTATAGCATGAAGCAATTTATTCAAAGTTTCCAAGAAAAGTTTTTAAAAAAATATATATGAGCATAATATTTACACTGCTCGACATTGAAAATGCAACACCAAGAAGGAGTGGTCGGAAATATATGCAAAATGTAGAGTAGACGCACGTCACCGAGTTATGTGAATGATGTGAAATATGCAGCTCTCCGACGCACATGAAGTAAGATATAAGGGGAGGAGCGTGCAAAATGGGCAATATTCGTGTCGTTATTTCTGCCAGACGAATTATTGAAGAAAGTGGGTTTTTGTCCCGGAGGATACGTGTAATAGGAGAGAATGCCTGTCCGCCGTCAACGAAGGCACTTCCAGCAGATAGACAATTTTACGAGGGGTATGGTGATCAGACTGCGAAGTGCGGGTTGGTCCTTACGTCAAATCGCAGCTGATACCCACATGGATGCGAGCACGATGCATCGGCTATGGCAAACATGGTTGGAACAAGGAAATGTGGGAAGGAGGAGGGATGCAGGTGCAGCCAGAGTGAGGTCAGCACATGTGGATCAACGCATCTGCCAACAAGCGGCCCCGCAAGTCACTTGTACCACGATTCTGCAGCATGTGCAAGATACCCTGGATGTTGTTCCTGTGTCAATCAAAACCATTTCCCGTCGATTGGTTGAACGTGGCTTGCGTTCACGGTGTCCGTTAAGAAGACTGCCATTGGCCCCACAGCATAGACGCCAATGTTTAGAATGGTACTGGACTGGAGCGACGTGGATGACAGAACGGCGAAACGTCATGTTCTCAGATGAGTCACACTTCTGTTTATCCGTTGACAGTCGCCGCATGTGGCGTTGACGTGGAGACAGATCTAATACGGCAGCAACTGTAAAACGCCCCCATTGCGTGAATACGTGGCATAATGGTTTGGGGCGCTATTGCCTACAATTCCAGGTCACCTTTAGTTCGTATTCAGGGCACTATGATGGCCCAACGATTCTTGGATAATGTACTGCGGCCGGTGCCAATCCCCTACCTTCAAGGGCTGCCTAATGCAATTTTATTTAATATAAAATTCTAAAGCAGTTTTTCGAATCATTTCACATTTGGAACCATCTAAACCAGTCCTATCGAGTATTTCCTTTTTCGACTTTTTGTCTGAGAGTGGAAAACAGGCAGCCCCTTTCTGCCTTTCAACAAATTTTCTTTCTCATCAGCGATACTTCTGCAATGTTGCTGGCTCTTTTCATGGGCCATCAGATGGGAATACTAAGTTCTGCATTCTCAGCTTCCATGTCTCACAAAATGTTAAGAAAATAATAGTAAAAACTATCACCAAAGAAAATAGGGCCTGGAATAAATATTATTGAATGAATATTTATTTCTTGAATTTTATGAATATTTATTTCTTGGAGAGAACAAATTTTTGCTCTAGTAATGATTTCGTATTCATTAAGTGTTATGATTAATTAGCTTGTTAATGCATTATATTATATATCAGATTTTGTCATATTATATTTTTCATATGAAAAAAAGTTATGATGCAGATTTGATATTAAGAGTCTGGAAAATGGTTTCTACCTACGTATATTTTTTACATTTATACTTAAGAACAAGTTCTTTGAGTATCAGCATTGGTTTGTAATCCCTTCTATTCGCGGAAATGTTTGGCCTGACTAGAATTGCCGGTTTTGCTTTACCTTTTAACTCGAGTAAAGACGAAACACCTTCGTATTTACGCATTTTGATTAATTATTGTTCATTGAACGGGAGTTGATTTGTTCCCCTTGAAAAGTCAACTAATTTCCGATCAATGACAATGATTACATGTTTTTAATTTTTCCTTTTACAATTGAAATTTTGTTCTTCATGATGATTTAATTCCAGTCCCCGTTAAAACATTATTAACATTTTACTTTCAAGTTACTTCAAAACATCTTTCAAAATATAACTTACCAGTATGGATTCGCTCTTTTAAAATAATTCTACTTAATTAAACTTAGGAGATAATATAATCAATTAATCAATATTGATTAGGAAATAAATTTTATATATATATTGAGAAATTTTATTAATAATTATATTTAATTATTTTTACAGGGATAAACCTGATCTGCCTTTGCCAGTGGATGATGTAAGTATCGAATATTGAGAATTTATTGTATCGAGTTTTTCCATTTTTAAAAAAAAATTGTCGTTCTCCCTCTCCTAAGGCAAGGTTATAGCTCTTAGGTACAATCAGTCTGTGAGTGCTAGTGTTTTCTCTGTGGTAATTAACATCAATTTGTATGATTGGCAATAGAAATAGCATGTGAAAACAATTCCAGCATTGAGCATTTTATGAATATCGTTCAGGAAACTATGAAATTATAACAGCAGGGCAAAGTTTCAAAAGCTGTCCAGAAGCTTATAAATGTAAAGCAGTGTTAATTTCAGATGCAATTTTATTTTTAATTGTGTTCCAAAATCAGGTTGATGTTCATTTGTGTTAAAGAATGTCTTCAAACTGTAGATGAAAAAAATTTTGCTGTTAATACTAGAGGAGCTTCTAAGAACATAAGCTGTAACTTTGCTAGCAGACTTTTAGTTCCTTGCAGACAGAGAAAGGCAAACAGAGATACAGTAATTATTCCTCATACACGTAACAAGGATTATATACATCATTTAAATGTCTTCATTCAGTTTGTTGAGGATTTCCATCTGCAGGGGAAGGAACCATTTCATATGTCATGGTTTTATAGTATGAAAAGGAAAATGAAACATTATGTGAAAGTCTGAATGCAAATCTCTATAGCTGTCACTTGGTGATATTTCAGAAGTAAGATCTAAAATGTATATTGGACAAATGTTTAGTTATTTTGGGTAGGGGCTGAGGAATATAATTCAATACAAGTGTTATTAAACTCAGTGACACTTCTAAGGCAGTGATAAACATTTTCATTCCCAGTTTTCACTCAACCAACTTGCTACAGCCAGAGGGGGAAAAAAAACATACATCTTAATGATAAATGGTTTCTTATTTTACCAGGAAACAAGAAATAAAGGAGTTTGTTGGTATATTAAACTTTCAATTACTATTCATTAATTGAAATCCAGAGTTGCCAACTCTCCCGATTTCTGACCCTTCTCCCACCAATCCAATTTACAGTATGTTTCTCCCAACTTTCTCTTTTTCTTAAAATTTCACACAATTTTTATGTAGCTTTGTTATTTGCACCCCCCCCCCAAAAAAAAAAGTGGTTTTGTGCGACTGAAAGAACTTGGTTTTTCTCTAGATCACATATAAAAGAAAAAGTAGTTTCATCAGTGAGAAAATATGGCATGCTCCTGCTTTGTGAGTGAGAGCGTGTGTCCTAAGGCATAATGTTTCAATTCTCCGATGATCATCGAACGTCACTGCATGCCATCTGGCATATATTAGCCAATGGGCAGAAAACAAGATCAAAGTATTTTCATTCATCTTGTCGCTGAGGGGAGTGAGTGCATGTGCTTTTGAGAAATAGTTTTAAGAAATTACAATCTTTTGTTTTAGTTATGTCTGTGAAAAAATTTACTTTTCTAAAACCGTACACAGATGACTTTCCCTCTGTTTTTTCTTCAAGTAAGTGTAATACATTTGCAATGTGTACCCTTTTTTCACTGTGATTTTTCGATTTTGTACGGTGGAATAGCCAGTGTCTAAAACGTGCACAGGGCTGATCATAGTGGAAGGCAAGATGGTGCACAATACGTGGGCGGCAAAATGATTATCAAACATATATTCCTCTAAAAAAGGGGGGTCCAATTTTAATCTGTTACATGGGCACCTATCGGTCGGTACTGCACGTGCACACACAAAAACACAAGGGCAAAGTGAGTTCTATTGAAGAAAACGAAAAATTAAATTTTTCAACAAACAAACAAAGGACCATAAAATTATTAATGCAGAATGCCTGTTCTCTGCCTTTTTACTGGAGCACAACCTGCTCCTGAATGCATTGGATCATGCAGCAGCATTATTTAGAAAAGTGTTTCTAGATAGTGAAATCACTAAGAAATACTCAATTGCTAAGACCAAAACGGTTGCAATTTTTAAAGAAATGGGTATGAAAAATAAATTTTCAGTTATTGCATTAACCTTTTAAAGACGGGATGACCATTATAGTGGCCATAGAGTCCTCTCTTTGAAAAGACGGGGTTGTCCACTTTAGTGGCCATGTCTTTTTTCCCCCATTTTCCAGGCTGAAAAGTGGGGTTAAATGTCAAATTTGACTTTCCTAGGGTTTTAACCACTTATCTCTTTCAAAAGTCTTCCTTTTGCGACATAGATGCACCCCTCTGAGAATCCATTAAACTACACACAAGAATCTTTGTTGCAAATAGAAGGTGATTTCTTAAAGGGGGGAAAACATTCGGTTCAAAATTCCCCATCCTTTGGTAGCTTTTACTGCTACCAAAGCCCCGGTTAAAGCAGTTCCATTCTGCCTCTTTATGGATGGAAGCAAGAATATCGATTCAAAACTGTATCCAATTGTTGTTTCCTTTTTAATCCAATGTCTTCAGAAATTGAGTGTAGTTTACTTTATGTCCCTACTTTAGAAGGACATTTGACAGTAGAAGGACTTTAATGTATCATAGCTAATTATTAAAGAAGATGCAATTTCTCTGGCTACTTAGCACTTGGTGCTGATAATGTGGCAGTAATGATAGGCTTGAAGACTGGTGTTGCAGGCATTTTTTAAAAGGAAAATTCAGATTTGCAAATTATGAGGTGCACATGTCATCTCTTAAATTTAGTAGCTGGAAAAGGGCAAATAAGTGTGGATGAACACATTGTTGATATTTATTATTATCTTGAAAGGAGTTCTAAAAGGAAGGGCAATTTTAATTGGTATTTAAAAAAAAAAAATCAAAATGTACTTTTCTATGAATTCTTTGATCTTAATGCCATTTTTTAACACTAATGAATCATGATCATTATGTTGAAATTCTTCGATGCTTGTGTATCTCCATTGGTTGATACCAAGAAAAGTGCAAAAGCTTCAGTCAGTTTTGAATAAAATAATCTGGACTTTTAAGTCAGCCTACACTCCTGAAAGGAATATATCAATATATGAAAGCTTATTATTGTGGAAAGAAAGATTTGATTTCACTAATACATCCCTGCTAAACAATACCAATATGAAATTAAACTTTATAAATTAGATTATATATGTAACTCTATTGTTTATACAGGGAAAGAAAAATACTTAAAAGTAATTTCAGGATTATATGGGGAAAGATTTTTTAACTCTGTACTTGAAGAACTTTCTGGTCAAGGATACCTTTTAGGTATTTATCGTTTTTTCATTTCTCTATCATTGGCAGATCAATTTTTTTTAGACTTGGAACAAATACTTTTGGCGCACTGTAATGAGAAGAGAAAAAAAGAGGAATGCCTGAAAATTTTTCACTGCCCAAAATAAAAATTGGTGATTTGTTGGTTTTGGAGAAAAAGAATCTAAACTTAACTGCTTTCGAAGATAGATAGGAAGTACTAATTATTTTGACAATGCGGAATGCAAACAAATGTGAAAAGAAGATCAGACTACATGAAAATTCTATCCTGAAACCAGATTGCATTTTAGAATACAATAAAAATATGAGAAGAATAGACTTAAGTGATGCCATAATAAATCAATATCGGTCTTTCAGGAAAATTGTATTAAAAAAATAAACAGTATAAAAAATTGTTAATATCTTGGATATGGCTATTTTTAATGCTAAGATTCTTTAAAAAAAGTCAAAACAATCTTCCACTTCTTAACTATCGTCTTAACTTAGTTAATCAAATTATCTCACAGTTTTCCTCTAGAAACAGCAGTGTTAATGGTATACGAAAATCAACAAGAGCATTATAAGTCCTTTCAAACAAAATGAGAGTGCGATTTCAGGTTTTCATTTGTTTATATTCCCCTCAAAAATTCTTCAAAAAGCCAAATGAGCAATATGAATGCAAGGATAAGACACTGTGTGCAGGTCTGTGTTTTCAACTTTATCGCACATAATGTCAGATGTCACTAATAGGCAAGTAAATACTGAAAAAACAAAAGCGCAAAATTAAAACATTTAAACTAAAAGAAAAACCTAAGTATATGAAGTATGTAAATAAAATATATATATATATATATAAAACATATACTATATAGAAAATTGTTAAGCAATGTGTACATCTTTCTGTAATTTCATGGATTTAGACTTACTAGCATAAAACTAATAGTAGTAGGAAGCTTAGTAACGCGGGAAAATTGCTTGCAAAAATGCAGCTGGCCCTAGCAGTACGTCCTCATTTGTACCTTCTGTCCTTAAAAAAGGGTTAAGGAAAGTATTGAATATTATATTTCATCAGTCTGATTTTGTTTAGATGGTATTGATAATTTGCCGTAAGATGGGAAAGTTATAAATATGTTTGATGCTTATTATGTACTGATTAAATTCTTAACTATGAATTTATTTAATATTAAGATTTTATTTTAGTATTTAATGTATAATTTGTAACTGTTGTGAACACTGTACCTGTTGTTGCAAATTACACCAAATAATAAGTAGAGTTGGATTGCCATGAAGAATTAAAATGTCTTTTGCACTTACATTGTGTCAAAGTGCAAAACCATAGCAACTGATTTCTGTGAATTATAAAATTTAATCAGTTCTGCTACAAATTTTTACAGGTGTAGGATTTTAGTAATTTAAATAGAATTATTAGCCATGTGCCTGGGTTGTCTGTAAAAATTTTTAAAATAATTATTGCTTGAAATACTAATTGAAAGAAGATTAAAATAACAGTTAAGACTAATTAGCTGCTTTTTATTAATAGGATGATTTGGGACAAATACGTTATGACAGAATTGTTAAGGTAAGTTTTTCTAAATTTAATGTGATTTTAAAATAAATGCAATGTTTCATACATATTGAGTGACAGAAAATAAAATATAAATTCTTTGCCATGTATCATAGCATAGATACATGGCAAACCTTGCTTCCTAGAAAAAAATCTCATATTGCAACTCTTAGTAGTAGTGAACACAGTGTTTATCCCTTCCAATTAACTTATATTTTAGGCTTGATAATTTAATGTCAATATGTTTATCTAGTTCCAGCTAGGATAAAAACATTTTTTATACTTCAGATAGTATGTGTGCATACTTTTTATATCAATTTTTATTACCTGAAGAAAGATTTTTCGTACATTGATTAAGCAGTATTTTTTATAAATGTACTTTTTTCATTAGAATATCCTAATTGTAATTCTTCTAACTAGAGCTTCATATATATTTTATTAATATAATTTCTTCCCTGTCATGATGAGAAAATACAGGCTTAGTTTTTTCTACAACAGGCTAAAATAGATATATGCCTGATTGTAGTAATACAGATCTGAAAAATATGATTTTACATTTAATTTAATAAGCTCTAACAGGCACCAGTTTTATTTAATAATTTGAAAAATTTGCTGTTTTTGAAGAAGTCTTATGCAAATTAATTTTAACATTGTTCACTTGTAAACTCCTTTTGCATTTTTCGTTCCATTTCATTGAATAATTATAAATTGCATTTCTGTTTATGTTGGTTTTTTGTGGGATATTGTTGCTATTTTGAGGTAGAAATAAATACAATTGCTGCAATTAAAGAGCAAAATAAAAATAATCATATTTTTCTGCATTTTACGTAATTTTTACATTTTCTTGCCTCCACATTTAGAATGCTGATCTTGTCAATGCAAATGCAAGTGAAGACGATAAAGTAAAAGCAATGATTACACAGTCTAGTCAAGAATATGATCCTTCAAAGTAAGTGACATTTTACTAGTTTCTTTTCATTTATTGTGGTAAATCGTAACAATTTGAGAAAGGAGGAATCTGTATTTCTCCCAGTTTTTGTGAAATTGATTTTAATATAAATGGCTATTGCTATGTGATATCCCTGTTTTCGCTGCACTAAAGTTTGTGGTGTGGTGTGGTGTATTTAATTATAGCAAAGCACACGAGGGCTATCTGCCTAAGGGGAGGGATGCCTTCGTGGAGGACTTTCTAAGGCACTAAAGGTTGTAAGCTGCCATGAAAATATGAATACAATACCAATCCAGACTTCTGTTTATTTCTTCTATTCTTTTGCAGTGTAATTCAGATTTATGTTAAGAGGTGAAATCAAACATTAATTTTCACATGGAAGTAGTTTCATTAGAAAATTTGGGTTTGCATATAAATTTACTGGAGATGAAATACCTACCATAATTTTTATTGTAGCATATTTGATTTGCTGTATTTTTATGCAGATTGTTGCAGTCAGAATATGAACACTCATATATATATATATATATATAAATAAAGAAGTTGGACCTTTTGTGTTTGTTGTTGGTTTTCATGAAAACTGGTCAGTTAAATATTTAGAAAAATATGTGCTAGCTCATGCAGTTTTCCATGATTACTTCAGTTCTATATAGGTAGGCAAATGTACCATGCAAAAATTTACAACTGTTTAAATTTTGTTTCTCCAAATCCCAAAACAGTTTATCTGAAAATTTATTTTTTCATTTGGAATTATGTTAGTCTCTTTAATATTATTTCCATAAGGGAAGAATTTAATTTGTTTTCTAAATTATTCAAGCAACTCAGTTTTTTACATTTTCGTGCCCTAAATTAGATACGTGAAGAGCCGCAGTATGACAGGACCACTTCCCCCTACATATACATGTTACCGATGTGGCAAGCAGGGGCATTGGATTAAAAACTGCCCAACTAACAATGTAAGAAATTTTTCTTTTTTTATTTGATTATTTTTAGCATTTGGCATATTTTCGGAGACATAAATTGCTTAATACTTTTACGTTGATTTCTTTTTTATTTATTTTAGCCGGATGTGAAACGTAGTACAGGAATCCCTCGTAGTTTTATGGTTCCGGTAGATGGTCCTGAACATAAAGGGGCTCTTCTAACGAGCTCGGGAGATTATGCTGTTCCTTTAATTGATCAGTAAGTTAGCCTTGTTGGCCTCTTTGTTACATTTCTACTGATGTCAACAGGTATATTTTAATCTGTTACTGATCATGAAAAAAGCTGCCAGTCCTTCAGATGGGGGAGATGGTAGATTAAATGAAACCACTGTATTTTCTCCTGTACATTAATTTTATAAAATGTCAGTATCTGTGGTTTTTTTTTTTTTTTTTTCCCCAAATGTATGAAATCAAAGTCATAAAATAGTTCAAAATTTGTAATAATAGTAAACACTATTAAAAAAATAGGTTAAAATCTTTCAAATTTATGTCATTATTAAGTTATGATAGTTTTTCTGTAAAATTAGTACCTAAATGAAGTTGATTTTTGCCAGATTTTATATTTGTTATTAGTGTGCTTTTGTTCTAATATAAATCACTGTATTTTACTACCAATAAAGAGTATTTCTATGCAGCATTAAGTGTTAGGAAAGAATATAGAAATACCAAGGGAAAATTGGAAACTAATAAAATACATGTTAAAAAACTTATTTTGTGTTGTTTTAAATATACTAAATAGCCCCCTTGTTTTTTTATACAGCAGTTTTCTTCACGGGTCATATAAAGTAGAATAGGGGAGCTAATAAGAACAACAGATTTTAAATCAAAGCTATCAAATAGAAATTTAAAAAAATGTATGTCTTATGTAATTTTGGCAGTGTAACTTCTACTCCATGAAATTTTGTTACTTTCACAATACAGTTCTTACATTTGCTCTCCAGAATTTTATATTTAATCCCCTAAAGTTGTAGATGGTTTAAAAAAAAAAAAAAAAAAAAAAAAAAACTGTTCAAATTATTCAGTTCTCACTTTGTGACAAGGCAAAAATACATAAAAACTCAAAATATCTATATTAAAAATTGAAAGATGTAGAAAAACACCAAATACAGTTAAAACAATTTATACAATTAAAATTACAGTTTCTATGCTAAAAACAAGCAATTCGGCCAGTGAACAAGAAGACAGATTTTTGGTGCACAAAATTGGAAGTTTACTTTTGTTGTCACTCAGCAAAAAAACACTGAAGACATAGAAACTGAGTTAATGAAGACTACTTCATTGTTACAAAGCTTAGTTTCTTTAGACTGGCAACAAATCCACTGTTGTGCTAAGTTTCAAATGTAAACAAATATGTCTGCTATGGTAAAAGAAACTAGGCTTAGCCGCTCCTTAAACAATTTTTAAATTGTTGATAAATCTGCAACTATAACATGCAGGTTCTCATTAAACGCATAAAAACCTTAACCGAAAGATAAGAACAATATAATTCAATAATTTTTAAAGCAAAAAAAAAAAAACTGGGCAATTCATGAATATATAAGAATAAGAATTCTGAGCTCATGAAGCTGAGTAATAGAGTGGGTTTATATATATACTCTTTTGCAAAAAAAAAAAAAGAAGAAGAAGCACCGTGAAGGAAGTGGTTGTTTAGCTCGTACATGGATAATAAAATGATTAAAAAAATCAAGGTCATAGTGCCTGTTCACAGCTTACAATCACCCACTGAGTGTCAAATTAGTAGTTGGTCGAACTGCCCCTGGCGGCAATGTATGCTTGAATTCGTCAAGGCAAGAAGTGTTAGAGGTTTCTAATGTCATCCTGTGACACATTCTGCCAGTTGTCCCTCCAGATCTGCGATATTTTGGGGTGCACAAATTTGGCATCCTACCATGTCCCAGACATGCTCGATTGGTGAAAGGTCTGGTGATCTTGCTGGCCAAGGAAGAATATCAACCGCAGACAGTCCAGAGATATGCAAGCAATATGTGGCCTGACGTTATCTTGTTAGAAAATGGTCCCAGGATAACGTGCCATGAAGAGTAATGCAATCGGCCGCAGGATGGTGTCAACATATTGTTGAGCCGTTAAAGATATACGGAGGATGACTAAAGATGACCTGTTGTCATAAGAAATAGCATATCACACCAGAGGTCTGATTGGAACTCTGGCCTCCGTCCTCTCCAGACACGAACATGGTGGTCATCTGCTTCAAGAGTGAAGTGGGATTAATCGCTGAACACTATACGATGGCAGCCATGATGATCGGCTGCGACACCACTCCAGATGACTCCGCCGATGTTGTGGGGTTAACCCTCTGACTGCTCAATTTGTAGACCAAAATTGTGTGTAGTTTTTTTATTTCCCCCTATATTTTAAATCTCTCTATATATATTGGAGAATTTAAAAATGCACTTTTTCTTTCTAGAAAATATTTTTATATAGATTTTTATCATGAGAATTTTGAGTTGCCAGAAAAACCAATTTCAGATGTTATCACCAAAAAAAGATCTTTTTTAAATAAATTTCAAGCGAATTACAGTTAATTTATATATATTGCATAATGTAAAAAAGTAAAATGTATAAAATTTAAGAAAATATAAAGCGCTAAGGAAAAAATACCTTAGAAATTCAGTTTAGTAGAATAGAGTTCAAAAAAGGTTGAAGGCAAAGTCCAACTTCACAGTTTTTCCACCAGATTCAATAAATCTAATTAATAATTCAATAATTTAATTAAATAATTAAGATATCGCTGAATGTTTTCTAGCCGCCATTTCTGTAAGAAAAAAGCGCTAATACCACATGCCTTCAAATGCCGCAATTAGACAACTAACGATATCTGTTGGTCAAAACGTAACCTAAACGCTTAATACTCTATATAATTTATTTCAATGGTTAAACGGGAGGAAAAACGGGATGCGCTCCTCAATAAAGGAAGAAAAACATATGCCTGCGGAAATCACTGGATAAACAAATTTTAGCTACATTTGAGTTGTCCATGGAATTCATGGGAGCATCAGCCAGAGGGTTAAAGGCCTCTGTGAGGGTAACCCCGCCTCAGACAAGCACCGTGAGATGGTGTAAGGTACTACGGGAGGTATAGACGTGGCTGTAGTGCGTTGAATAGTCAACATTGATACCATTTGGGCAGTTCGGGTCTGGAAAACCATCCTCCTATCTTGCCTCACATTTATGCTCCTTGGCCTTCATTTTGTCAGCAATTTCCTTGTAGCTACCATTGCTGCCAACATCTTTGCACAGTCGTGTCTGTATGCTGCAGGTGGTAGCCTATTGCTCAGTATGACCACCCAGTTTGCAACCAGTTTACCAACCTTACAATGTGACCATGTTCGAAGTCGTTTAGTTGTCTTGTAGTTGTTTATTTGTCTTCGATATTCATTGTAATGGCATTTTTAGTTGCTTGTTTACAGAATTACATCGGCAGCAACAAAAATGATAAATTTTCAACCTTTGTTACTGGTTTTATACTTTGTGAATTGCACACTATGATCGTAATTCCTGTTCTTTTGCCTTGAAAGTTTGGTCATTTGCATGTTCAATCAAGATGTTTTTGTATACCAAATTTCGTCACAATCACAAAAGTCCTTCTTGGTGCTTCGATTTTTTTGTAAAAAAGTGTATAAGTATATATATGCATATACTTTTGGTGTGACTGGATTGCAACCAAAAAGGGAGATGAACAACTACACATTATAGCAGTCGTATACAAAAAAATTTCAATGTTCTGAGGCAACTCGTTTTTTTTATGCAAGATACGTATACAGACGCCTCGAAAAAAATTTTTCTGAATCCATTTCAAATCAGTTTTATAATTGGTTTGGGGAAAAAGTCTTTTATGCAATTGATAGCATTCAAAATGGGTATTTTTTCTGAAATATGATACTCAAAATTTTTTGTGATTACAATACTTCCTTTACTTTGTACAAAGAATTTAAAAAAAAAAAAGAATTACTTTTTGGTGGATTTAACTGAAATTTTAAAGTTTTTTAACATAATCAAAATACCACATTTCTTTCATGGGGTGCTTTTACATTTATCTTATTCTCTGTGAAAGTTAGTGGAGTTCCTGCTAAATTTCTGCCAGTCATTCTTGTGGAATACTGAGTTGCAGTTCTTTATTATAAAGCATTTGTTAGTCTCTCTGTTCACCAAATGGCAACTGCTGCAGAAGTATTCAACCTGCTTCTTCAAAAGGCTTTCTTTGGATGTTGTGTCGTGAATTTTTAAGTGTGTTCATGTTTTTTAAGTAATCTTTAATTAAGTATATTTATTTGAATTTCTTTAAATTTGAAAATGTAAAAAATGAAATTTTGTAAGTGTTACAAGCATCAGCGGCTTTTTTTTTTTTTTTTTCAATGGTAGGTTTTTGGAACTAAGACAGGTTGCTTTTCTTTTGAACTTTCTTTGAATGGGAATGACATCTGTTTAATGGCTTTTACTAGTGGTAGAACCGAGGGTAGCATAGTGTATTTTCGAATGTCTTTGCTAGGGGGTTTTTTGCCAATGGGCAGTGAAAGGAAGTCGTAAATTGGCTTTCTCGCTTTGGCATATTGCTATGATTGAATGAATCAGTTTCTTCTGGAATTGGCTGTTCTGTAAATTTCTGGCAATTTGATTCTTATCTGTTAGTTTTTCCATTGTTAGCTGGAGGGGGGGATCATTTGGTATTTCTCACACTGTTGGCTGCAGCTGGTCCAGAGTTTCTTTGCAGAATTGTCTTGATATTAATTCATTTGAAGTGGTGAAATTTCTCAGCTAAATAAGTGAAAGGTCTAGGGTTGATTTAAGTTAAATTTTACGAGACATGTTTTGACATATGGTCTCTAAGGGGCAGAGAAACTGAGATTTCTTTGGAATTTGCACGAGGTTAGAAGTCAGTGAGATTTGAGCAGCAGCACTGTAAAGTTTTATAAAAAGTGCATGGGGGGGTTCTTTTGTCCTGTGGCAGAGCTTGTCCTCTTGCAGGGGCCTGCGCCTGCAGTCTGGAGCGGTGTTTCTTTCGGCTTTTAGGTGATGAGAATTTTTTTCGTTGGAGCGATGACAAAGAGTAGTACACACAACTATTGCCTCGCCGCTTCTTAGCTATATAGTTTCCCGAGAAATTTAAGTAGACTTTTTGGGAGCTTTCCCGAAGAAGTATTTGTTATAGACAGAAGAGGTATCATGCACCCTTTGTTCTTGAAATCAGTAGACGCTTCCAAAGGTGTTCTTACTAGAAAACTGGTTTACCAACTTATTGGATTGGACACTAAAGATCCTTCTAATTTGGACAATTGTCTCCCACCTAATGAACATATTTAAGGAAGTTCCATGCAGTTTGAATAAGTATGTGTCTCTAGTATCCTGCTTTTGTAAGTCATAATAATAATGGACGCTTCAGAAAATGTTTGCCAGAAAAATGGTCTTTCCTTATTTCCAAGTGGATTGGTTCCTTCAGTCCGTAAAAATGGTCTCCCATAAGTGATTTATTTTCATTTGCTTTCTTTTAATAATTAGTTTAATTACTCAAGTATGAGCAGTCATTTTAATGATTTGATTTTTTAGTTTTGGGAGTAATTTACTGT
The DNA here is from genome assembly GCF_044657685.1 of Stegodyphus dumicola. Taxonomy (NCBI): domain Eukaryota; kingdom Metazoa; phylum Arthropoda; class Arachnida; order Araneae; family Eresidae; genus Stegodyphus; species Stegodyphus dumicola. Next base: position 36,560,736 of record NC_140769.1, read on the forward strand.
AGAGAAATTCATTTGAAATTGAAAGGAATTGGTTGTGTCTTAATTAAAGTTTAAAATTATTGTGGCAAAAATATGTAAATCTTTAATTGTAATTTCATTTTTGTTAGAGATTTTTTTTTAAATAATTAAGTTTATGTATATAATCATTTGTTCTGTTAAAATGGGAATCTATTCTACAGTAATGACTTGAATGTAAAAATGAGAATTACTTACTGTTGTATGTAAGGGAGCTGATCAGTTACCCCGCTATCGGAATTAGATTTATTCAAGAAATTAATAAATATGTTGTTGTTATTCTTTTAAATTTTAATTGCATTTGTTTATTTTGTGTGTTAAATATTATGTTGAGAAGACATTGATCCTGAATGGTCCTTTGGATTCTTCACGCTGTTTAGCATTAGTACTCCTGTCTTTGAATATCTCTTGTATCTTTCTTGGCTAACGAAGTGTACAGTAAGTTGTTGAAGTATGACATCATTACAACCAACTAGATGCAACTCGTCTGTCTATCAGGTAGGTGAAAGCCTACCTGATAGACAGTAACCCAAGGCCTAAGTAACTAAAAGCCTAAGTAACCCAAGGCCTCAGTGCATGTTTGAAAAGTCTTTGCTGATTATGTCCTGCATTACATACCTAGTCTTGTAGTTAGGCTGCTTTCTGTCTTCCAGTTTGATATGCGTGTAATCTAAATTGATCTGTTTGCTACATTAAATGAATAGGTATGTGCAGGTTTCTTCATACAGGATGTTTAAAGAAAAGGGCTGCTGGCTTTTATATCTTTATTTACTGAAGTTCTATGCTTTTACATGTAAATTCACAAAGAATGGTCGATGGTATTAGAAAAAATTAACCAACAGTGATTTCCCCTAAGGCTAACAGTAAATTTATAATTAGTGCTGCTTTGCTTGATGTGAGTGAATGAAAGGATTATTGTTAAAAGAAGCAACTTTTGTCTTGTGATGTTTCTTTAAATTTTGTAGGGTGGAAAAAATTTTTATATCAAATTTTTCCCGTAATAAGATTTGTTAATTCCATCAATCTGCTTATGAATTTTTGCGGTTCTATCAGTCTGCTTATGAATTATTGCAGATAGATAGAAAACTTATATTCAACTTGTTAAAACAATATTTTATTATTTGGACATTTTGGTATGTATGGGACTGTATAAAAATGTGATTTAGATTCCCCCCTATCAAGTTCTGCTGGTTCTGTTAGCGGCATTGTAATAATCAATTATGTGTATCTCTTCTCAAAGCATTCTATTATTTTGGTTGTTAATAATATGATGTTTGCTTGAACTCAGCAGCTTTTATGTAGGATGGTATCCTTATTCATCAAGCTGTAGTTTTAACTATAATATTAGGGTAAACTGCCAGACATTACTTTTTGTTTTTATTCTCGGTGTATGCAGATTTTATAACAAATGCAGAATAATTATCAAAAGCATACTAAATGTGATATTAAAATATGGCTTTCTGTAATTCTGTTTGTCATTTTTACAGTTTAATTATAATATGTATGTAGTGCCATTTTGTTTTATTTTTATGTAATTTATATTTGTATGTAAGTATTTGTTCTTTCCTTCTTCCTATTTAGTCAAGCTTACAAAGAAGTAAAGAAGGAAAAACCTCCATTTGTTCCCCAAGAGGAACCAGCTACTGAGCCTGAAGCACAGATACCTGAGGAATTGCTCTGTATGGTGTGTAAAGACTTGCTCCAAGACGCTGTGCTCATCCCATGTTGTGGAAATAGTTTTTGTGATGAATGTAAGCCATTCTTTTACCTCAAAAACTTATGCTTTCCATTAGTCCCTTTTAAAATATTTATATATTTTTAGCAGCAATGATTATAGCTTTAAGGTTCTCAAAAGATTGTAAATATATGTGTGTAGTTTAATTTAAAATTCTGTGCTGTATATATTAGAAAAACTAATGCGAGTCGTAGGCTCTTCTACCTTTCTCCTTAAAATTATATTTTTGTTTATTGAGGTTCTTCTGTGATCTGGGAAACACTTTAAACTGGACTGCATTTTAATTTTTTGAGAAATTAATTCGCTGCATTTTAAGAATTTATTAGAAAGAATGTTTTATGTTATAAGTGTTATGCAAGTGCTTCACACTTTTTTTTTCCTCCCAATTGTTGTTACCTAATGATAATATCAAAAATTTAAAGCAAATTTCAACATTTTAACTCATTTATTATTTCTTGTAGGAGGGTATGCATTATGCCTTGTCAATATATCCAGAACAGTTGGGTTTTAGGGAATTTGCACTAATTTGTAATTTAAAAAAAAAAAAAAAAATTCTTGTTCAAATTTTATAGTAAAATTAAATGTAGGAACTAAATTAGATCTCATGAGTGTGTATATGAAATGTGCTTTGAAATTGCTATTCAGCTACACGTAAGCTATTTGATATGCTTTTCTGTATTAATGCCTGTGCTAATATTTAAAAAACTGGCACTGTTTTCAGATTATGGAAAATTGAGTTTTTTTAATAAAAAAAAAGTGTATTGCAAAATTACTGAATTACCATCATTTAGCTGTCAAATTTTTAGGTCTGTTAAGATTTGCCTTCTAGTACCAAATATACATTGTCTTTTATTATTAGTATTATTTGTAGTAAAATATATATATATATTATTATATTTTTATTAGGTGTGCGTCAAGTTCTTCTGGAATCTGACAATCATGAATGCCCTGTATGCCATGAGACAGAAGTGTCTCCAAACACATTAATTCCAAATCGTTTCTTAAGAACTGCAGTGCTCAACTTTAAAAATGAAACTGGTTATACACGGGTGAAAAAGGTTTTTGTTGCAAAGTCACCTCCTGGTGCATCACAGTCTGTAGATTCTCCACAGCCTTCTCCTGATTCAACTGTCGAGAATCAGCCGCAACAGCAGGCTGACACCGTGTCTGTAAATCAGTCTGAGAGTATTCCTCTTTCAGAAGAGAAAGAACAGTGTGATGATGTAAAAGAGAAAACAGATCCACCTGTTGAAAACGTTGATACAAGTTTACATTCTGTACCTGAAGGCAGTTTACATTCTGCACCTGAGGGCAGTCTGTCTCCTAAACAAAAGGCTGAGGAAGAGTATGTAGCTTTTTTGTTACTTTCGTAATAATTGTGTATGAATATTTTGCAATCAGTTTACTAAAGCTACTTTAAGTTTTCTATATAACAGTCATGGCTGAGCAGTCATAGTTTGAAGGTAAAAACTATGATGACACAGTTAACACTCTGAGCTTGAACAATTTTCAGTCTTTATTTCCACTCATATAAAACCATCTCAGTAGATATTTTGAATAATGATGTAATTAGCTCATCAGAGGTATTTATACCAAAGTAGGTGCGATTCTAGAGATAAGCTATGATTGGTTAATATTAGTTTTAGTTGCCCTTTTTCAGTAGTATTATATAACGTAGAAAGATCTCAAATTTGGGAGAATGGATGAATTTAGGGAGAGAGCATCAAATCTAGAATGTTAATTTTGAGATTGCCAATTATTTCTAAAGCAGCTATGTTAGATCTTACATATGTATTCGTTTCAGAATAGTCATCCTTAAAATTCTAATAATTTAAAAGGAAAGAGATGAATCTGCATGTTAGCTGCTACATTGTAAAATGATAAAAGAAATCAAAACATAAAAAAAAAGTGAATAAAATTCTTTTCCAGAAATACGAGAGCCTAATCTTTTTTCTCCAGGTAAAAGTATTCCAGGTACCAAACTGAATAAATACAAATTAAGGAAACTTTCAAAAACAAAATTGTTAAATGAAATTTATTTTTAAATGATACATAACTAAACAAATAACAAAGCAATTTTTTATTAATCTCCTCTGTTTATTGCTTCAAACAGAACTTGTCAAGGGAAAAGTGTTTTGAAGCATTCAAGTTGATTAATGAGTTCTGGATACATGTTTTATACCTCTGAACCATTTGGGACATAGAGTATTTTAAACTGAAATTTTGCTTTGTAGGTCTGAAATACTTAAGTTATTGGCATCGCTGCATGATTTATTGACATGTAAATTGAAAGTATCATTGTTCATAAATTTTAAGTCATTTTTCCACCCTGCTGATATTTTTATTCTGGTGTCTCTTTCAATACTTATACAATATATAGAATGTTAATGTATTTTTCTGCACCAATAAATAATTATTTAGATTTAATAAAATTAGTTGCCAAGTTTGCTTGAATGTAAATTTTATATTAATGTAATTTTCTAGTAAATTTATCATTATTTATTTAGTAGTAAGTACTAAAGTTCTGATTATAACAAAATATTAGTAAGAAAAAAAATTGGAGTTTTAAAAAGGTAAACTAATACAGCATAAAAGTCTTTAATTCGGACGTCCATAATCCGGAATGATCTATAATCTGCACCTCAAAGCTACAAACTTTATGCGCATGCATAAATGCATAATGCGTTTATGGATGCGCATAATACGTTTACGTGTGCACGTTTAATGTATTACGGACGGTATAAGCTAGGCTAAAATTATCTATTTCAGTTAATGTTGCAGATTGTGCTGTTCCTTAATTGGATCCGGCTTATTATTTTTTGCAGACTGTTAGAGCAATTTTATAAAAAATTAAGCTTGAACTTTCGATTATGTCAAAAAGAGTTTCCAATTCTGGAGCTGCCGAAGGATCTACAAAGCGAAAGCTTGTTTCTATGTCAATCAAACAAAAAGTGGAATTTCTGCAAAAAATGGATAAAGGCATGCAGAAAGTGACAGAGAGGTTAGTGAAAATGAAAAAATTTCGATTGACAAGTTAGTCGGTATTCTCGGCACAGCAATTACAGGACTTGAACAGTGGAACTTTGTAACTGAACAAGAAATTATGTCTGTTTATAGAATTAAAGAGAAAGTATTAGCAGAAAACAAAACAACTTACATTGAAAGAAATGTTTAATAAAGTAAACAAATAAATATTAAGTTTTTTGGTAAATTTTGATGCCCTTTAAATCATAATTGCTCTTTATTTCATAAATTATGGTTTCATATTTTAATTGTATAATTTCTGCATGCCATCTTACCAAATTTAAATTGATGATCTTTAATCCGGAATAAACCCTAATTCGGAATCGCCGAAGTCCCAACGAGTCCGGATTATGGACTTTGTACTGTAGCATTATGAGTCATATTTTAAATAGTTCTGTTACCCTTACGGATTTCAGATTGTATAAAGCAATATTAAACTGAGTTAATGTATGCATTTGTTACTTCTTCTGAATACTTAGATTTTAGTTTCAGGTACCAAATTATAATATCTATTTTGGATACCAAATTTTTGTGTGTGTTTATTTTGCTTTCTTTATCTAGATATGCACATTTGCATTAACAAGAATAGCATTAGAGAACTGCACAATATAAATTTTACGAAAGCAATAAAATAATTCAGTTTCTTCATGTTATTAGATTTGTTTCAAGGTCTGACATAAAGGTTTCGTAAATACCATTACTGAAAAACTGGATTAATTGAAAAAATGCAATTTTGCATTTTAAAATGTCTAATAAAATTGTAATGTCTCATTATTGAGAATGCTACAGCCATAGGATTTTTTCCTCTTGTGCAATATGGATACTTGAAAAAGTTAGTTATTGAAAGAGATGATAGTAATTAGATGTTGTCTGAAATGTTTCTGTATTTTAAAACTGAAATACTCGCCACCTGGAAGCCAACATGTAAACAAATTTTGTAAAACTTCCATGTAAGAATAAAATATTTTTATTAATTATTGAGTAAAAAATTTAAATTGCATTGTGTTTGCTTGTAAAGTAATGATATGCTTAAAAGAATTTAACCTATTCATTATGGATAGATAGTAAATTGATTATAGAAAATATGTGCATATTAAATTTTGTGTAGTCATATTAAATACCATCTAAAAATCCATGTTTTAGGCCTGAGGATACCCAGCCTGGAACCCCACTAGCTGATGAACCTCCAGTTGATGTGACAAGCCAGTCTTTACCAATACAAGCAATTGGTCAAGATTCATATCACTCAGAACAGTATGATTATTATCCTAGTTCTAAGCAAAGTCGCCATGATGCATACAATCGGTATAGGGAGGATTATTCACCGTCATCAGAACCGAGACCCATCAGCACTATAGAAACAATTACAAATATTCGTAAAACTAAATATGTTGGTGTAAGTATTCAGAAACAAAATACTCAATTTCCCAAATAAATTTATGCAGTTTGTTTATCTTCACACATTACAAATTGTTAATATCCTTTTAATTAAAAATTTTAAATCTGTGTTTTAGCGTTTGGCTCCAGTACGTCAGCAATTTCCGAATCAGAGACCACATCGTGGTAAGTTATATATATTTTTAATTTGCTCCCCCTTTTCGTAGAATGTTAATGTAATATAATTTTCTGTATCTGTTAGCCACTATTAAACAAGTAATACCAAAAACTGTACAAATAATTTGAAACGTATACCAATGAATTTTCTGTTTAAGATGAACAAAATTTAAACACCAATTTAAAATTAACCATAAATATTATTGTGCCAAAATTGTGATTTTCTTCTTGTGGAGGCATATAACATCAAATGTCTGCCTGCTTTCAAGATTATTTGGGATTTTCTCAGTATGAAAAGTGTAAGAAAATAAAAAAAAAAAATTAACCAAAAAGCATAAAATTTAGAATATCTAATTAAATGTTAATATATTTTACATCAGAATTGGATTACGAATAGTTTGCAATTCCTTTGAAATTGTGTCACCATGCAGCATGGAAACCTTTTGGTTTTTAAGATTTAAAGGTTGGCAGCTATGCCAAGAATGGCTAATAAAAGTATATCTAGATGCAAAAAGGTAGCAAACTTCCAGGGAAAGAATGATGGGATTTCATAAGCTCTGTGTGAAGTATATTATGTAAAATTTATCAAAAGTGCTTTTTGTGAGTAGTCAATCATAAAAAAATTTGTTGAAACACACCCACATAATATTTATGGGTAGTCATTCATAAATATTATGTGGGTGTTAAATGTTAATTCATAAATATTAAGGCACCAATGCACAATTTGGGGTGTCCCTAAACTTCGTGTACAAACTTGGGGAGGAGTAGAGAACATTGTTAGGAATCATAATCATATAGAAAAGCATGGGTGGAAATGGTTAGGTGGCGTATGTAGCTTTCTCATTTTAGATGCTGATTGCTAATTGGTTCGCGAACGCAGAGTTGATGAATATGCTGTTTATCTAAGGATTAGTTAATAGAAATGAACACATTGCTGCACGTTTTATATTGAAAAAGATATACAGTGAGGCACCAATCGAATCTCCATATGTTCCCTTGGATACATCAGCATCTTGCAGGATACCAGATAGCTGTGAATAGCACAAGCAATAGTATTAGAAGAGACACTGTTACATGCTGTGGAACAAAATCCCGAAATTATGTTGCCACTGAATTACCTTAGTCAACTGTCTGCTGTGTTCTGCACAGTGAGATTTTACATCTATATTATCATCAGAGGGTTCAGTTATTGCAGCTGGATCCATGACATGTCACATTTGCACAATGGTTTCTTCACCAAACTGCGGCCTGCCTGCAGTTGTCTAGTTCTGTTTTGTTCTGAAATGAAGCTAACTTTTCACATGAAGGATTTTTCAACAGGCACAATGTGTACATATGGGCCTTGGATAACCCATACTCAACCACATGCCGCACAACATCATTTCAATGATAATGTATGGAAAGGTATCGTGCAAAGTTTTGTATGCTCACCAATTTAAATTACTTGCAGTAATCAAAAGTGTATTTTATGCCATAGTTAACAGAACTTCCTAAATCACCTGTATGCAACATCCTTGGTTCAACTAAATGCAACAGTTTAATTTTATTGATATTATCTCAATATCTTATTCATACAAAGTTGATTTAGAGGGACTGTTGACAAGAAACGGACTTATTCTGAGCACTATCAACAATTTCATTTGGCAAGTATTTTTCATCCATTAGCGCCTCATGGTAAATGGTAAAAGAAATTCATATAATTTATACTTCCGAGAAAGTCAAACAGTTCAGAACTGTGAATAATTTGTTGTGTGACTAATAAAGGGGACTTTTGGGAGTTGGAAAAAAAAATTGGGAATTCAAGTTAGATTTTGAGTAAATTTTGCTTGGAAAACACCTAGGGCTGTGTGCAGATATGCATATATGTGTATATAACTTATGTAAAACCAACCAAAATTGAACTGTCACCATACATATTATGGTAATATTTTTTTAATTAAAAAAGTTGAAACTAATTAAACCACAAAACATTTATTTTTAGTCATTTGAGTTACTTTATAAAGTATCATATTTAATGGCCTATGGAGAATTAGGTAATGTAGAAACATATGAAAGTGTTCGTGAACTGTTATAATTCTTTTCATATGGCAATCATACCCCTTGTCCAAGATGAAAATATTCATGTAAATGGTATAACAGAAAACTGATTCTAAGACATATTACAAAGTTCAAGAGAAAATAAAAATGTATAATGTGTGAGTTATTTTTCATTATTCCAGATAAAAGTATTTAAGCATTTCTAAACTAGTTACAACTTTCTCCAAGTAGATTTTTAAATACTCAAAACAGCAAGAGTATTTATTTGTAAGGGTTAATAAGAGATCCAGAAAACAAAAATTGGTAGGGCAAATTATTTGTTGTTTAAAGGTTTGTAAAAAAGTAGTTTGAGAACAATATCAGACTTTGTCTTGTCAGAATTGAAGTGCACAGTAAACGATTTTAGCATTATATAAAAGAAGTTTGACATATTGAATATTTAGCAAAGTTAAAGAAATTTGATTTAGCAAAAAGTGAACTATAATTTTTTATTCATTTCACTGGTGGGGGTGCAATGACTATTAGTTCACATAATATAAAGCTCTATTATAATTCAGTTAAGTAATATTGCACTGATTGAGTACATTTCTTAATTTTTAAATATATTTAATACGAATTGTTGAAGTTAATTCCTTATATATGTTTATTCTTTTTATGCAGAGGAAAGATCTGATACATATACACATGAAAGGGACGATTATCATGGTAGATATGAAAGAAGACGGGGTGATAGAGGCTCTAGAACCTCTCATCAATCACATTATGACAGGTCTCCTCGGGAATCCAGATATCATATCTCAGAGTAAGGCTTCTTTATATTAATATTATTTAGTTAATTTGTTTCAAATTGTTATTTTTGCTTTAAACATACCATCTGTTAAATTTATTTTTAACTGCCTTTTCATATATTTATAATTAGAATAGAAATTTTATTGCTGGAAGAATTTTTAAAAAAGATTTTATGAACCTCTAATAACCCTCAAATTAAATTATTTTCTATTTTCTTTTATAATGATTGGATTATTTTTTATATTGAAATAAGCTAAATGTATGTTGACTTGCTTTATCTCAAGTTTATCTCAGAAACATATTACGTCATGCAAAAGCATAATATCATCAGAATTTGATTAATTTATAAAAGTTAACTCTCAAGACGTGTAATCTAAAAATGTGTATACTTTTAGATTATGCATGAAACAGTAATATGAATAATGAGCACATACTTAGTTATGTATTAATTATTTAAATTACTGTTACATATACTGACATTTTTTTAGAATGTTAACATAAATGCAAAATTTTCTTTAAGTTATTAATGTGATCCTAAATTGAGTTTTTTGTGCAGTTTGTGAAGTCGTATAAATGCTAGGCCACCAAATTTTTGCAGAATTGTATGGCAGACCTACTAGATTTGCCTTTTTCCCTTTTGCAGTAAAAATACTACGCTGTTTAAACGTAATCCAGATTTGTCATTTTATAGAACTTTTTAAGACTTGAATTTTTTAATTCTTTTTAATTTAGGGGACTTGATTATTCATCAAATGACTATGACCATCATGACACTCATTATAGTTCTCATTTACATGATGAAACTATTCCCAGGCATCAAGAAAGGTATAGAACTCCACCACTGCCAATTCCTCTTGCTCCTGCTGTTCCAACTCAAATTTATGCTGCACCCAGTGTTCCTCCACTTTTACCTACTCCTCAAGTATTTGCTCCTCAACCACCTCCTCCAGGTTTGTTAATGTTATTCTGTGTTTCCGTATTACCAGTTAACTAGAAATGTCGTGTAACATATGCAAGTATGATTGTAAACATTTATTGTACGAGGCGCATTCGGAAACTAAGTACTGTTTTGAAAAAAAAAAATAGTAAAACAATTTTTTCGAATCCAATTTTATTTTTACATGAAAATACATGTCTTAAACTATTTTGCAACATAGTTTCCGCCAATGATCAAACACTTGTCGTAGCAGTTGACCAGTTTTTGTATACCATCGTCAAAGAAACTTCCCACCAGTTTCGATAACCACGACTCCACAGCATTTTTCGTGTCATCGTCAGATCCAAAGCGCTTGCCACCAAGCTCGCACTTCATGTGCAGGAACAAGTGATAGTCGGACGGCGCCAAGTCTGAGCTGTACGGTGGGTGATCGAACTGCTCCCAATGAAACTGTCGAATTAACAATTGAGTGACACCAGCAGTATGGGGCCAAGCATTGTCATGGAGCAACACAATTCCTTTACTGAGCATTCCTCTTTGTTTGTTTTGAATGGCACGCCTTAGTTTTGTTAAAGTCTCACAATATCATGCCGCATTAATGGTTTCACCTCTGGGAAGAAATTCAGTAAGAAAAACGACTTTCCTATCCCAGAAGACAGTGCACGTGATTTTTTGTGATGTCATTGTCACTTTGAACTTTTGTTTTTTCGGAGAATGAGTGTGTCTCCACTCCATCGATTGTTGTTTCGATTCTGGTGTGAAATGACACACCTAAGTTTCATCACCTGTCACAATTTGGTTTAAAACGTTTTCTCCCTCATCACTGTACCGTGTGAGAAATGTCAGGGCACTACCAAGTCGCTTTGTTTTGTGAACATCAGTGAGCATTTTTGGAACCCATTGGGAACACAGTTTGCGATAATTCAAGCGGTCGGACACAATTTCGAACAAAACAGTACGTGAAATTTGTAGAAATGCCTCTGAAAGAGTTGTCGTTGTGAAGCATCTGTTCTCATGAATTGCTTCATCAACTTTCCTTACCAAATCATTCGGCTTGGACATTTGTTCGACCTGCATTAAACATTCTTACCCACTTTCGCACCATTCCATCACTTATCGCGTATTCACCGTAAACTTCTGTCACTTGACGATAAATTTCGGCTGGTTTAACATTCCTCGGGTTCAAAAATTTAATCACGGCACGAATCTCACAGTCAGTGGGAGAACTAATTGTCTTAAACATTTTGAATGTGCACAGCAAACTGAAAACACAACATAGAGCAACCAAAATGGCGACAATTGAAAGTCAGTGAACAAGAAAGACAGGTGCGCATGCACGGGGCGCCTACCACAGCGCTGCGACTGCTCTAGAATGAAACGGTACTTAGTTTCCGAATACGCTGCGTAGTTTAAAAGTATTGTAGGTCAATTAGAAGACATGAATTTCACATAGCAAATTAATCATTTTCTTTTCAAAAAAGACGCTTTTAAAAATACATGAAGAATTACGACTTTTACTAAAAAATTGTAAATTTTTCCTTTTTTAAACTTTTCCTTTGCCATTCTGAGCTTTCCTGCTGATAGGAAGGTTGACTCCCCTTTCTTCCAACTAAAAGGAACCCACCCCTTTACAAGGACACGTCAAATTGCAGCTTGACTGTTATTCATTTAAAATGAACTTTTTCGCATATGGTAACCTTTTTACACAGAGCTTTGTGGCAAAACTTCACTGCATTCAATTTTCAAGTTTTATTCTTTGCAAGGGTTAAGTAAGTTGACTTCAATTTCAGTTTCAGGCTGTTTCTTTAATCTTAGGCTATATCTGTAATTTTACAATTTGCTTTTTTCTTAGTAAAACTTTTTCATTGTTCACATGTTCTCTATTTGTATATTTTGAAAGCAAAACTTTTATAACGTGTTTTTGTAAAAATGTAAAATATTTCTATTTTCATTTTTGTGTTGGAAAGCTAAGACAAATAGGGAAGAGAGACAATTCAATGAGACTTCTAATTATACTAATTAATTGACTAATGATTAAGTATTGCGCTTCCAAGTCTCATTGAATAAGTCGGAACAAAATTTTTCTTAGCTCTCTTATTAATCGACCAAGTATGGAGCTTCAAAATACTTTTCTCTTGACAAGTTCTGTTATGAAGCTCCAAACAAGGGAGATTTTTGCAGAATTTCCTTCTTCTTTATTAATTACTTCATTCAGATCAGTTTCTTAGTATCTTATTTTGTTTTTATGTAGTTCATGTATTAATTTGCTTGGTAAAATTCATGTCTTCTAACTGATGAGTTGGATATACAATACTTTTAAACGTCAATTAAAATTTAGCAGCACTTTGAACTAATTTATTACTTTTAGTACTAGCGTACTTTCTTCCTTAACTGCTTCTTTCGTTGGCTACTTTTCTTCTCAGTAAACATTTATTGATATTTTTTAAATGATAATATAAACATAATTATACAAAAGCAATATTAATTATCATTTACATACTAAAATTAAATAAATTTCTGAGGAGTAGTACTGACTAAAATTATTGTAGTAATTATTATGATTATAAAAAATATTTATTATTATTTACATACTAAAATTAAATAAAATTTCTGAGGAGTAGTAATTCTGACTAAAATTACTGTAGTAATTTATTCCAACATTGTTTTCCATGTGAAAATTGTGAGGAATTTGTCATATTCTTATCAAATGTTTTTTCGTAAATTTTAGGATAGTAAATATTATATGGAATATCCTTTAAAAAATGTCTAAATTGCTAGCTTTTAAATGATTTATATATATGAATCTTAAGTAATTGTATAAATTGCTTATGTCTGATGGCTAACTATCTATATTAACACTTAAATGCTGAAGGGGCAAAAAAACCTTAGATTTTAAAAAATAAGATATGCTTGAAGACCTATACAGGGTATCAGTATCAGTAGCGGGTGCAGCCCGACCCGCCTAAACAAACAATTTGTCTTATGGTCATGACAGGCCATGCCCATTTCAACAAATGAAAAAATGAAACATAAAATATCTAAATGAGAATAATCATGTGTAAATAATAACGATAAGCATAAAAGTGAGGAAAAGGAACAAATACAAACATTTAGACAAGAGCAGACACTAAAGACAAAAACAAAAAAAGTGAATAACAAACACAAACAATGGTAACAACAAATTATTAAAATATACCAATTAGTGATGGCAATAAAATGCAAATATCATACACTGATTCCCACTGCCCGGCGCTCACCGTCAATAAATTTCATCACTGATATACATCACAGCTATACAGGGTGTATCAATACAGCAATGACTAACGTTCAGGAGAGCTGGATGATGGAAAGTTGCATAGCTATGCATGGTCGGAAAATCTTTCCTGGCGTGGTCCTGACAACATAAAAATCAAGAAAGGAAGGACATGAATGGGGTGAGAAAACATGTTTATTATTCAAAGTACAGGAACAATGCTGAGAATGCTTTGGCTGGTGTGTGCAACAGATGTCACTACACAAACTGAAGTATCAGATGACGCTGCATGTGGACATGGGGTTATTGCTATTGCGGTCACTGTGAAGCTTCGTTTCGGCTACTGAAAGAGTGGTAGTAGAATGGACATGGGGTTATTCTATTGCGGTCACTGTGAAGCTTCGTTTCGGCTACCGAAAGAGTGGTAGTAGAATGGAATGCTACAAAACCGGTGAACTCGCTGATATGCATCTACGCACCACAGCTGTGTTACATTTTCACAAGTCTGCTATAGTTGTTGATAGCAGTGGGATATATACAGCCTCCTTAACATAGCTCAACAAGAAAAGATCACATGGCGTGAAATCCGGAGATCTCTGTGGCCAGAAGTGTAGAGCCAAGTCTTGATTTCCCGTGCGATCTATCCATCACTGAGTAAGAGATTGATTTCAAAATCCTCAGACATCACGGTGCCAATGCAGCAGAGCTCCATCCTGTTTTAAATAAAAGTCATGTGAATCTTTGGTAAGCTGAGGGAAAAAACCCATTGTTCCAGCATGACGAAGTATGTTATATCATTGGCAGTGCTTTCTGCAAAAAGTAATATGCATGATACCACACAGAATACCCTTAGCTTTGCTGACTCAGTGTCATGTTGCAGTGTTGGAAGGGGATTGTTCGAACCCCATATGCAAACATTGTGTAGATTCACTAAGATGGAACATTGCTTCATTGCTAAAAATTAAATCTGGTTTGAAACATGTCATCCTCCATCATTTCTAGCATATCATCACAAAATTCAGTATGCTTATCATTCTCACTAATAGCTTAAATAAGTTGTAAGTGGTAGAGCTTGTACAGCAAACACTGTCTCAAAACAGACTTGGTTGTGGTATTCATGGTTCTTCTAGCTCTGTTAGTTGACTTTCTTGGACTACACACAAAACTGTCTTCTATTCGTCTAACGTCATCGTCTTACACACATGGACGGGCCAGGCTTTTTTCTTTGCAGAGACATCCAATTTCTTGAAATTGTGTAACCCAACATTTGTTGCTTTTCCTAGTGTGTGGGTTAATGTCGAATCAGAGTTTACAGTGCAGTGGTCGAATCCACTGCACTGTAACTGCCGACTCATGTCTTGTAAACTCGAGAATGCAGAGATCCTTATGCTGCATTTTAGCCATCTTGCTCACAACTGGTGCTGAAATGAAATTCCTGCATATTGGCACGAGTACCCTATCGGTCATTTATGCAACTATCACCTCATCAGAGGTAAACAAAACTTTGGGACTTCCTTTCCTTCATTATATACTAGACTGTTCATATCTATTTATACTTCATGAAATAAATAGTAATTGAATTGGGTCCATCTTTTTTTAATAGCCCTATATATGTTAGTTATATCTGGCTGATAAGCAAATGAGTGAGAAAATGCTGTTATTTGAAACTGAATTTTAATCTGTAGAATTTATTTCCCTACCTGAAAATTAGTCTTGCAATGATAAGCATAAAGATTATCATCATACGAATTCAGATATTCAGAAGCAATTTCTGTTTCTGTTTAGTTCCCATGACATATACATTTGTCATGGGAACTAAACAGAAACTTATATTGTACTAAGTAACTTGTATTTTCATAAATATTAACGGCAGCAATTAAAAGTTTGATTTTTGAAGGTATAAGTTATGATAAAGCTTATATATCTGCAGCTTTTAAAACTCATGGCTTAGAAAATGGCTTTCTAAAAAATTGTTGTGTATTCTCTTTAAGATATTTAATGTGTATTATAGTAAATGTTACGGTATTTATCTTACTGTGCCCAAGCCTTTTCCCCTCTAGAAAAAAGAAGCTAAAAGTACTCTTAAAATAAGTAAAAAATTGGAAAATTATTAGTTTTCCTTTTTATTAATTGAATTTTTTGCCTTAGGTGCCTCACCTATAGAAACATCTCACATGGCTGCTCAGCCTCCACCTCCTGGAGTTGGACCATTACTTCCACCTTCAGTTTCTGGTGATCCTACTTCATTCACTAATCGACCATATGATACTGAGGATCCTTTGAAAGAGACTAAAAAGATTGAAGAAAGGTAAAAATTAGCATAATTTTCAGGATATATACTTGGTTTTTGGAATTTATTTTAATTTTAAATCTAATAAAATCACATATAATTTTCATTTGCATAGCTTAGTAATTTACAGGCTAATTTGTAAATGTTTAGATGTATAAGTCTTTTGATGACTTCTAAATTCAAAATTTTAAGTGAATTATGCTTTATAAATTTCAAAATGATTATTCAGTAGCTTCAGTGTCGAGTTTAAAAACTTTAAAAAGTTAAAGTGAGGTTAAAACTGAGATAAAATACTTCCGTAATAAGTCAATGCACTGAACCATGTTTCAACATAAAATTTCAGGAGCTTTCTCAGGTGGTTCATCTGCTATACTTAGAATGAATCTAGTTTATCATATTTTATTCATTTTTGCAAATTTGCTGTACTCAGAATTGCCATCCAGAATTACAGAAAATTGCAAGGGAAGCTTTTGGTTGTGTCAAACTAGAATATTCCATTTCATTTTTATCCTTTAAAAAAATAAGTAAATCTACATGCTTTCAGATTTTCTATTATGCCCAAAGGGATGTTTTTTACCTTTTCATGATCTTGTTCTTTGCACTTAAACCATAAAATTCAGTTCAACAGCAATATCACAAAATATTTAAAAGAGCACATCTTTAGAATTTTCGATACACAGTCTCACATGCTGGGGATTTAATTTTTCCCCTCTTCAGTGTTGCCATTGCTGGCTTTGAAATTGTTGAGTATTTTAATCAGAAATCATAAATGCTTTACAAAATGTGAAATTAGACGAACAATAAATAAGGAATACAAAGCAAACAATTAAATAATAAACATAAACAAATTCGGGATTCCAGATGCCTATTCGGGTGGAGACGTACGTTATTCAAAATTTGATGGCTCTACGTAGCGTTGTGTTTCACAATGCGAGAAGCATATATACATTTATGCAAATTCTTCATTATATAATTTCTTTAAATGTAATGCAGGGGCTCTAATATTTAGTGGCAGCAATTTAAATAGTGATTCACCATTTATAGTGAATCAACGCAAAATGCGAAAACGAGATTATTAAGATACCTTTAATTAGATGACATAATAAGTTTTAACCCTGCAATATCAACTAGAAAAAAATCACCTTAATCCCACAGCTATTGCTAACTCATAGATTTCATTGTAGACTTCAATATGTACTGTTACCATCATAAGCATTATAATTTTTTCCAATATCTTCATGACTTATTTATTACAGATTATAAATTTCAAGATGATTATATGTAAGAAACAAAAGTTATCTGTTTTTATTTATTCAAAGTATCTATGTAAAGAAGTTAATGTGTTACCCAACAACATGTAAAATATGTTAATTCTAAGTTTATTTTAAGGTGAATCATGAAGTTTGTATTGGAATTGTCATGTAATTTGCTTCATCGAATTTCAACTGCAGAATTAACTGATTCTTCATTCTATATCATTGTTATAAATATTTTGTTCTCAATTTTAAACACAATACATGTAAAATAAACACTCTTATAAATTGAATCTATTTTGTATTCTAATAATGCATTTAAACTTTCTGTGGAATATAAAGCAAATTTAATATTCACAGATTATAATGTAGTTGTTTGTTGGCAGTACTTATTCTGGAAAGAACATTATGCTAAATTTGCGTTAATTGTTCATTAGTTTTGCTTTTTAATTTCATATAATGACCCATAAATCTCTCCTTTTAGCCTGGTAAAATGCTTCAATTTTACTTCCATATAGTGTATCTAATGGCTTCTGCCATGTAAATGGAATATACCCTTTAAAAAATTCCCCAAAGCTTTGGTGAAGCTAAGAATTGAAAACATTCCTACCAATTTTCTTTCTTCATTCATTACTAAATTTAGAGTATAAACAGCCAACAGAAAGAAGATCCTGGTTGTTCATATTTTTAAAGATTATATCGCTTTTCTACTGAAGTTTGGTTATTATTTCATGAAAATAATAATCTAGAGCAGCGATTCTCAGTCGGTGGTACATAAGAAAAAGTAGATGGTACACAAAGAAACAAAGTATTTTTAACATAAAATTAAAAAGTCTTATTAAAATGTAAAAATTTAATACCCCAACATCCTGTTTAAATTGTTTTCTCTAACTCTTTTAAATTTATGCAGTCTGAGCTTGTTCAAGGTCAATAGTCGCTCGTAGACTTTAGAAAAATAATCCATTTTTATTTTCACAAATATTTTTAGCCATAGACTAAAAAATTTGTCATAAATGATGTTTTTTAAAGGAGTAATAGAAATGTATGTTATATTTAAAAAGAAATAAAAAAAATAAGTTCCTGCGAAAAGATAATAGTATCTCATTAATTCTCTTAGAGTTGATTGCTTTATTAGCTTTTCCAAACTTTCATCGCCACTATTTCCAGATTCATGCTGCTCTTTCAAATAGAATAATTTTTTTACGTTAATTTGCTGTCTTGTCTTCTTGTTACTTTGTATTCCTTATTTTTCTACGCGATTTGCAAATATCATCATTTGTTTTTGAAGAATTCATAATATATTGTGCATTTAAATATTTTTAAAAAGTAATACAAAAACCTATATTTCAAAATGGAAAAATGACTAGGATAGCAGAAAAGGGACAATTCACAGGTGATGGATCCAGGATGAAAAGAAAAGAAAAATTGTTTATAGAAAATATAATGAATTTTATTTATCATTGGGGTTTATCAATGAAATGGACCCTTAACCTCAATGTGTTGTTTGCAGTAAACTGTTATCCAGTCAAAGCATTAAACCATCGTTTCTTAAAAGATCTTGGGCCCACCAGCGGCCGAGCGGTAAAGTCGCTGAACACTGGTAGTTCGGTCCGAGGTTCGAATCCCGCGAACGGGCTGGCTGCATGGGTGTTTTCGTGGTTTTCCCCATGTGTAACGTGTATACAAGCCAGTTTCCCTTAGAAAGTCCTCCACGAAAGGCATCCCTCCTCTTAGGCAGATAGCCCTAGTGTGCTTTGCCATAAATAAATACACCAACACCTTAAAAGATCTTGAATCTAAGCATGCTAATCTAAAGGAAAAATCTGAAGAATATTTTAAGAGGAAATTATCAGAGTTCAAATGTAGTAAACAAGTAATGAAAGGTTTTGTTAGTTCACGTGAGCAAGCTTTGGAAGCTATTTATACAGTAAGATTAAGAGTCGCCAAGACTAGGCAGGCTCTCACTATTGGAGAAAAACGTATATTTCCAGCAGCTAAAGGTATTGTTTTAACATTATTCAACGAAAAGGTGGCTGTGAACTTAATAATATTCCGTTATCAAATGATACAGTAAGTCTACAAATTCATGAAATGTCAAATTCCATAAAAGAGACACTTATTCAAAAAATAAAACAAAGTGAGTATTTCACATTGCAATCAGATGAAAGTACTGATATAACGAGCTTTGTTCAACGTTTTGAAGAAGATAAGCGAATTACCGAAGAGTATTTATGCAATTTATGTCTGAGAATGATATTCCTTGCCATTGCTGTATGCAGTGAGAGACCTCTAGTTTTAACAGGAAAAACATTCCAGTGTTATTTCTCAAATAAAGAAAGTAGCACCTGAAACTAAATTTACTTACTGAACCATTCATCGTAAAGCCTTTGTAGCCAAAACATTCCTGAAAACCTGAAAATCATTTTGAATCAAGCTGTGAAAATTGTAAATTTTATTAAAAGTCAGTTTTAAATTCAAAAATATTTATGATTTTATGGCAAGAGATGGGCAGTGAACATGAAATGCTTTTGTTACATTCCAAAGTGAGGTAGTTATCCAGGGGAGTCTTTTTGAACTTCAATCAGAAATTCAAATTTTCCTCTGCGATTCAAAATGTGAATTGCAAAAATTTTTATTTTGTGAATTATGGTTCACAGGTTTAGCATTATTTAGCTGTAATTTTTGGAATGTTAAATGAATTAAATTTAGGATAATAAGGACAAAGTGTTGGTTTCTTTACCATTAGAGATACAATAAATGCAGTGAGGAAAAAAAAAAAAAAAAACTCGAGCTAATGATCAAAGAATTGGATAATAAAAATATTAAGCTTTCCATCACTTTGTGAAAGTGTTCTAACCGAAAATAATTTGAAAATAAAAGAAGAATTAGCATCCCCATTAAAAATCAGTTTTTTTCATGGATAAATAAATAGTTTCAATATGTATTTTTTTTATGATTATGAAAAAGAAAATTGGATTAGAAATCAATTTTATTCAAATGTACCTGAAAATTTATCTTGTTAAGAAAAAGAAAAGTTGATAGAAATTTCCTGTGATCGAACTCTAACAGAAGATTTCAAAAATAGCACACTTGTTAATTTTTGTATGAACAAAAAAATAAATAAATAAAGATATTTCAAATAAAGCTACTAAAGTTTTATTGCCTTTTTGCACAACCTATTTCTGTAAACAATGATTTCTTCCATGTTATATTTGAAAAATAAATACAGAACAGAACTAAGAGTGGATCCTAATTTACGCTTAAAACTAAGTGAAATAACACCAGACATAAGGAAGTTGGACCTCTCTTAAATAGGCCCAAATTTCTCAGTAAATTTTGGAAAAGTATTATAACTTAAATTTTGATAATTAAAATGGTAACCAATTTTTAAGCTAATACTTTTTTATGTATGCATATTTTAATACAAATAGCCAATTGGTTGTGCAAATGGCAAAATATATATATGTATTTTAGTATTTTTCTTGAGAAATTGAAAAATAAATAATCATTGTCAAATGTAGTGGTGGTACAAAAATTCTTCAATTTTTGTTTAGATGGTACGCGTTAGTCAAAAGGTTGAGAACTGCTAATCTGGAGCATCAACTTGTAAACAGTGTGAGATTGAAGCTATCTGGAGACCTAGATAGACTGTTCTCTAAAGTGTCAATTTTGCTTCTCCTAAAGAAACAACGAATTATAAGTTTAACATTTTTTAAGAAATTATAAGATTATTTTGGGCGTATAAAACTTGGAGGCTTGTGTAGTAAACAGTCCTGACTAGTAAAAACGCACGGTCACTCCTTTCATGCTGTAAAACGCATTTGCTGATTTCAAATGCTTCATCAACATACATATTCAAGACCAATGATAGGAATATCGACTACTTTGTACTTTTTTATGAATATTTCAAAAGTATTTTTAAACTATATATGACTAGTTATATATAATGTTTAAGCATACTTGTAGCAGGTATTAAATCATCATGGCAAATGAAAATGTCATAAAACATGCTGTTTTTTGTTCATCCATTTTAATGAATATTTTAATTTGCGGTGTGGAAAAAAAATCTAATAAGTTAAGTTATTTTGCATTAAAAGTATTTTAATTAAATTCCATGTAAGAATAGCTGTTCTGTTATACAGTACAAAGTCCGAGCGTCCATTATCTGGAATGATCTAAAATCTGGACCTCAAAACCACCAACAAAGTTTTTCTCGTAGGCTTTACGTATATGCATTTGATTCTCCCCCGCATACACACAATAAAATACCTTGTTATTGAAGAAACAATCATTTTAGCATAAATTTGTACGAGTAGTGGTGTGGTGTATTTAATTATGGCAAAGCTCACTAGGGCTATCTGCCTAAGGGGAGGGATGCCTTCGTGGAGGACTTTCTAAGGGAAACTGGCTCGTATGCACGTTACACATGGGGAAACCCACGAAAACACCCATGCAGCCAGCCCGTTCGCGGGATTCGAACCTCGGACCGAACTACCAGTGTTCATCGACCTTACCGCTCGGCCGCTGGTGGGCCTTGTACCATGAGTAATTTGGCTCTGCTGCTGCGTATGTGCTTGGCACACATCTGAAACCGAAACATTCCACATAGGCACATCTTTGATCTGACGCCGAAGTGGCGAATCATTATTTATTATATTATACTTTCTTTTCATGCCCTCATGTTTATCAAAACATGACAACTTGAGTAATGACTCATGTAGCGATGCCTAAACAAGTTTGTTGTATTAGTAATTGAATAATAAAGGAGTATGGTAACCTTTTATGTTGCCGATGAGCATTTTTAATCGCCTGGCGATGATTACAGATTTAAGTTAAATGCACTAAAAAGTGTTCACGAGAAAAAATTTACCAAAAATTTCTTTCCATATGCTAAAAATAGATTTTGTTGATGATACTCATAGACCCAAAGATTACATTTAGGGCTATTTGAATTAAGAATAACTGATTTGTTGTTCACTTAAAACCCAGAACCAGCGCCAGGGCTCGCATGCCCTCACCGAGTTGCAGAATTTAGGACCCACAGACACTGCATCAGGCGGCAAGATATCTAGCGCCAGCCGTCAATAAGACTTAAGTATATGTGATTATTTATTTAGTCAGAACTCTGATAATCTTTAAGCATGTGCAAGAAATAGACATACTAATGCAATTCAGGCTAAATTGTTGTAGTGTGCGATAGAAGCAAGATAAAATTTAATGGAACAACTTGTCGTTAGTTGCCAAGCTCATGATGCATAGCCAAATGTGTATAGTGAAGGATAGCTAAATTTGATGATGATAGCCGCTAATTTTAAATGTTTTCGGATATTGTAAAGAAATGTGGAGAAGTAGTAATAAATGAAGATGATATAAAAGAAGTTTTTCATTGTGATGACAATGCTTCTCAATCATCAGTCAATTAATGAATGGCAAAATCTAGTATGGTTCTAGATCCAGAAAATACTGCTACTGATAGTGAAAAAAGTGGCAGAGAAGTTACAAAAAACGAGAAAATTTCGATTGACAAGTTAGTCCGAATTCCCCAAACAGCGGTTACAGGACTTCAACAATGTAACTGAACAAAAGATTGTCTGTCTACAAAATTAAAAAGAAAGTATTAGCACAAAAACGAAGCAACTTAAACAACTCACATTGAAAGAAATGTTTAATAAGGTAAACAACTAAATATTAAGTCCTTTTTTTTTTTGTAAATTTTGATACTCTTTAGATCATAAATACTTCATTATTTCATTAATAATGATTTCATATTTTTAATTTTATAATTTCTACATGCCATCTTAGTAGATTTAAACTGATGATCTAATATTCGGAATCGGCAAAGTCCCAACAAGTCTGGATGTCAGACTTTGTACTGTATACCATATTATCTTCTTTATTATTAAAATCTGTGCGTCTGTCTGTTTATGGCATTACCTCCTACGGAATGACATGGAGTTGAATTTCGAGAGTGGTAACCCCAAATTCTAAAAATTTGTGGGAAACCATTTTGACCATTCTCATCTTCGTATGATTTTAATTAGCAAAGATATTAATTAAAAAATGCTAATTTTCGCCCTCATTTTTCTGAGTGGCAACAGTCTCGCATGCTGGAGATAGAAATCTGTTTTATTTTTAGAAGTATTGCTACTGCTCGCTTTCAAATCATAGAATTTGTTAATAAAAAATTTCTGTGTTGTACAAAATATGAAATAAAAATAGTATTGCCCAACATTAAATATATTTATTATTCCAGATTCCAAAAATTTGTAGAAAGCCATTTCGACTGTTCCCATCTTTGTACGACTTAAATCAGCCGAGATATTAACACATCGTTCAATAAGTCCCAGGACTAACCGACAGATGGCGTAGTAATGTCAACTTGACTTCGTTGTCAACGTAACAGTCATGCAGTGTTTTGGGATGTGAGAGGCATAATTTAATCGACTACCTTCAAAAGGAAAAATCTATCAATAGTGCCTATTACAGTGAGTTATTGGTGCGACTGAAAGATGAAATCGCAAAAAAAAGACCACACATGAAGAAGAAAACAATCATCTTCTATCAAGATAATGCCCTGTGCCACAAGTCAATGCAAACACTGGTTACATTGAACAAGTTGAGCTTCACTCTTCTTCCCCACCCACCATACTCCCCAGATCTAGCCCCAATGACTACTGGCTGTTTGCTCATCTCAAAAAGATGCTTCAGGGGGAAAAGATTTGGCTCGAATGAGGAAGTCATCGCTGCCACTGAAGCTTATTTTGCTGACAAGGACAAATCGTTTTACAAGCATGGTATTGAAAAGTTAGAAAAGTGTTGGAGTGATTGCATAGCTCTTGATGGTGATTATGTTGATGAATGAATGTGAATTTTGTGAAATGGATGTTGTTTTCTTAGTTAGTCCTGGGACTTTTTGAACGATGTATTAAAAACTTTAAAAACACTCGTTTTTCTGAGTGGTAACAGTCTCTTTCGTTGGAGATAAAATTGCTTTATTTTGAAAAGTGTTACCTCGGCACGCTTTCAAATTGTTAATAAAAAATTGTAAGTTTTACAAAATATGAAATAACATATTATATGAGGTCATATTCTGATATTGAAGAGAGCACGTGATTGCGTGTGAAATCACTGTATGTCGAAAATTGTTCATTAATGTCAGCATTTTAAATAAATAGCTGCTGTTTTCAACTTGTTCAAATTAGTATAATTGACACAATATATTATTGCCACGTTAATTCTTTTGTTAATATTGAGAAAATGTTGCTATATTACATTAAATTTAAATCATGACATCATATGTATTTACCTCAAGTATCAAAAGTTTTTGTTTCCTGGTTCTACAATAAAAAAATTATTGGTGAATTGGCTGTTACTTAGAAGGAATGAACTAATTTCTTTTGTTTTGTAGTGTTTTCATATGTTTTCTTTTCAGGAGTATAGAGAACTTACAAATTTTGCTTTGGCTGCAGCCAGGTGATCTGGCGGGCTTGCCTTTGTAGTGCTTCCCTTTATTCATATTACTAAAGTAACCAAGATTAGACCCTTTTTTAGTGAAGCATGGAGCATTTTTTATTTTGCATCAGAAAGTTGCTAAGAGAAATAATTAGACAAAATTAGAAAAAAAATGTAATTAGTGAAGTATTTTTCTGAAGTTTATTATTACACTAACCAACTAGACTAAAAACTTTAGAACGATCAATCATCTTTTGTTATTGATAATCGTTCCATGCATGTGTACACAAGAAAATATCAATACTACTCCTCAACAAATACCTAATAATTACTTTCCATAAATTTAAGAAGATGGAGTTATTAAAATATGCAGAATATTCAGTTTTTGGAAGCACACCATTTCATACTACATATCATTATGAATTTGCATAGTTTTTGTAGCTATTGTTTCCTATTTCAACCTCTTTTTAGCTTCTTAGTGAGTAATACTCAACTATCTATTCTCTATCAACATCAATGAAAGCTGTGTTTGTGTTGTACTCTCATTTGCCCTTATGATCACCACTCAACATGGCAAATATGAAACTGCATGATGGGAGCCTGTTACGAGTACATGAAGGTTCTTTATTTAACTTTTATCTGTATTTATTAAGTTGTACTATAAACGTCCAAAGCCCTATTAATCATCAGAAGTACAAAGTGTGGTATGCTAATTGGATGTATTTTATTCACATTCATTAAATTAACCTTTTTTAGTCTTTAATAAAGTGAATTAAAAATAGCTTGCATTTCGCCAGATGGATAATTTATCTTTATTATACTGTTAAAGTATTGCATCATTTGGATTGATGGTCTGTATTTCCATGCTGAACGATTTGTTAGGTATAAAAGTATCCCAAAAATTATCACTATTTTATTTAAATTTCAGACATTACCAGTTTTAAAATGAATTGTGCACTGTATATATTTTATAAAAATTGATAAACAAAGTGAAGAGGAATTTTGTAAATCTTCTCATTTATTTGATAAAGAGAAAACTTAATACTGCGTGCTTGACTTTTTGAGAACATACAGATTTTGCATTCCCACACCCAAAGGCTTACCAGAAAAAACACTTGCACAATTCTCTTAATGGTGAGCTTTCAAGAAAAAAATTGAAGATGTTTATTTTTATATAATGTTAATCAGTCTTTCTTACAAGGAAAGGAATTTTTCATTTTTAAACTGATACATGTATTTTAGTTATCTGTATGAAATTTTTTCATTGTTGTATTTATACTTATTTTTTATTATTTTGAGCTATTTATGGAAAGTAATTATTAGGTATTTGTTGAGGAGTAGTATTGATATTTTCTTGTGTACACATGCATGGAACGATTATCAATAACAAAAGATGATTGATCGTTCTAAAGTTTTTAGTCTAGTTGGTTAGTGTAATAAAAATAACATACCAAAGAACCAGTATTGAAGATGCTAATTTTTTTCTGTAATATCTTTAAAATCTCGTGGCTATGTTTATTACTGCTGAGTTTTTAATTCATTTAAATTATTTTATAATGCTTATGTCATTGAAATTTCTTCCCCCTTCTTTGTTCATTTATTTGCTGTTTGTCAGATTCCATATGTTTTATACATTAGAACTTTTTTACTTCTTAGGAGCATTGACGACAGATTTGAAGCATTTCAAAGACAACTGGAAAAACGTGATCGAGAGAGAGAGTATTCTAGAGATCGTGGATCACGTAGCAGGAGTCTAAGTTCAGATAGAGAAAGATCTCGATCATCATCGAGGTCTCGTTCTTATTCTTCCAAATCATGGACCAGATCACCTTCACGAAGTTCGTCACGTTCACCCAGATCTAGATCACATACTCCTTTCTCCAGTAGATCTAGATCAAGATCGTATTCACCTTCAAGGTCTAGGTCTTGGTCAAAAGCTCGATCATATACTAGATCTCGCTCTCGTACTAGAACTGAATCTTCTAGATCTCGATCCAGATCTAGACCAGAATCAAGATTAAGACGCAGAGGTGTTTCTCGAGACAGACTGAGGTCACCTCGACCAAGAACACGTTCTCGTTCTTTTTCGCCTAAAGAATATCGACCTCCTTCTCACAGAGGTATGTCTTACTCAGGAAAACATAATTATACGCCTCCTCAGTATGGAGGAGGTGCATCATATCAGTCTCACTATGGCCCACCTCCATCACTACTTCCTCTGCCAGTTATGCGACCTCCAACTTTTGCAGCTCATCATATGCATTCTCTGCATCCACCTGCACAGCCTATTCACTCACGACCTATTGAACAGTACCCTGTTGAAAGACCACCAAAGTATCCTCCATCTTATAGTGATCAGTATCCGCCATATAATATGTATCAACCAAAATACCAGCATCAGAGATTTGAGCGAGATCCAAGAGGAATGAGGTATGATAAAAGGCAAGAGTATCAAAGACATCCTGAAGAGTTTTCTCACAGAATACCTGGTTTGGTTGGTGATAGATCACGTGAATACAAACCAAGATTCCGTCAGCCTAGGGATCAACAGAGAGGAAAAGAAATTAAAGAACTTCCTAAAGTACCAGAACCTGAAATTAAAATTGTGCATTCTAAAGACTCAGAAAATATAGCCAATAAAAAGAAAGAAGAAAAAGCTGTTTTAAAGCACAAAAAGCATCATCATCATCATAAGAATAAAGAACTAAAAAAGCAGGAAAATAAGATCCCAGTTATGATAGGTATTGAAAAACATGCTGAGGCTTCAAGAAACCTAATTAAAGTTGAAGTTGTTGAAAAAATAAATGAAAATAAACCTGTTTTGGAATCTTCTGCTAAAGTAGCAAAAAATGTTGAAAAAGTTAAAGACAAGAAACATAAGCATAAAAAGCATAAAGTTCCTGATCAACCAGGCAAAAAGAAAAAGTCTACTAAAAAAGAGAAATTGGAAGGGGCAGTAAACACGGATTCTGATCTTTCTACAAAAGTTAAGGTTAAAAAAAAGAAGAGTAAATTGAAAGCTGTTGCTGAAGAAAAAAATCCTCTTGACACCCAAGAACAGGTGTCATCTAAACCTGAGACTTCAGCTGCTGAAAATGAAAACTTGTCAAGTTCTAAAAGTGTGCCAGCTGAAGATTTACCAGCAAAAAGTAATGAGGATGAGTCTGTTAATGATACATTAAATTTATTTCCAGATGAAGCAGAGAGTGAAACAGTTATTTTAAATGCAGAAACCACATCTGTTGTAGATTCCAATGGTGAAGTTGTTTGTCAGCCTGGTGATAATGGAGAAATAATTGATACAGAAGAAATTGAAGTGGCTGTAAGTGAAGAAGAATTAGCTGAAAATGAAGAAAATGTCCTCCATGTTGATGTCCCTGGTCTTTCAAAATGGGAACGGGAAGAAATTGATGATGATTTTGTAACAAGGCCACAGCGAAAAAGTGCGGTTATTGTACCTAAAGATGAAAAAGGTGCATTATCCTCTGATATTATTCAACGAGCTGAACTAGTCATTCTTTCAAAACCTTTTAAACCTAGAATAGATACTAAAGAAAAAGATTCTAAGGATTCGAGTGAAGTATCTAGTCCTGAAACTGCTTCAAATAAGCATAAAGATGTTCCTGAATTGAAAAGTGTCGTAAATTCTGAACGATTGGCATCACCTACTTTACAGGTGACTATTTCTACAACCAAAGAGAAGCGTTCTGTTCATTCTAAACCTGAAGAAATTAGAAGTTCTAGAGATGGAAAGCAGAGGCAGTCAAGCCGCACAAAAGCAGAGCGAGCTAATCTCAGCAGCAAAGACGAGCATAAAGTTCATCGAACAATCACTGTACATTCATCAAAATCAGATGAAAAAGTTAAAGATAGGAAGAATAAAATATCAGATCGACAGGATAGGAGAGAAGTAAATTCAAGTAGCCGAAATTCATCTCGTGATCGAAGAGAGTATAGTCACAGAAATGAGAGAGAGAAGGAAAGCAGACGAGATGATATTGTGGATGAAGATATGCATATTCGAGAATCTAGAAAGCATAGGTTTGCTGAGCAAGAAAAGTACTCGAAAAATATGGATTACAGTCCCCATAGTGGGAGATCCGACCGAAGAAAACCATATAATGATTACATGTCGCAAGCTCGTAGCCGGCGGCATTATGAAAGAGATCCACCTCATTTGACAGAGAGATCCCGCAAACCTGGAACCTTCAAGAGGTCACATTCTAGAAGTTATGATTCTTCCGATAGTTATTATTCTAATAAAAGAAGACAAAATGATCAGCAGCGTATGGAACAGTCTGAAGATTACCATTCTCACAGAAGTAACAGAGAGCGACACCATACGAATTACAACGAAGTATCACACCGGAAACATTCCCCAGTGAAACCACCAGATAAGCATAATTCAAGTTCTGATCATTCCAAATCCCAACACAAAGATTTCCATGACGATTTAAAATTTGAGCCTGATTATGATGAATACAGTGATCCTGATGAGAAAATTATTGAGCATAAAGACAGGCCAAAACGAAAGAGCTTGTCTCCAGCTACAAGTCGCAAGCGACTAAAAACTGGAAAACTGTCCACAAATATTCCAGAATCAGCTATAAAAGAGGTACAAAAGACTGATAAATCTAGTTTAACTAGCAGTGCAAGTTCATCTGCTGCTAGTGAAAGTGACTCATCTGAATCAGATGATCAAAAGGGTAGTAAAAACAAGACCTCAGATACTGATCATAAGCAAAAGCACAAGAAATCTCGGCACAAGAAACATAAGAAGCATAAGCATAAACATAAAAAGAAGAAAAGTCACAAGTTAAAGCAAAGGGACTAGCATATTTTTCAATTTAAAGGGAAACTGTTAAGTTTGTTAGTTTTTTTTTGGCTTGATATGTCTAAATTTAAAAAAGCAAATTTGTCATTATATGATCTGCAGTTTGTTACAAAATTTTTTAGGAAGAGAAGGATAATCTGACATTTTCTGCAGTCTCATTTTTGTTCAAATGAACATTAGTTTGTTTTATACTTAGAATCCATTGCCAATGTTTTTTATACTTAAAATTTATTGTTAATGTATGTATTGCTTCCTCTCTGAAGAATGTTATTGCAAGAAATAAGGAATTCTGTTCTTGAACCACCACAAGCTGTGTTTTGTTTTCAGTGGCTAATCATAAACTTGCGACAAATTTTTGACATCATCCAATGGGTCAGGATCTCTTCTCACACCCTCTAATGAGGCAGAGAATGTTTTTCACTGTGGTAGTTGTACAGGCGAGATATGTGGAATTTGAAGAAGAGAAACGAGCATAATCCTTTCTCTCTCAATATCAGTAAAAATGCCAATTGGATATTTTTTATTGCAAAATGGTGTAAATATTTCCCTGTATAATAAAGCTATATTTAGTCCAGATTTACAATCCTGGCTTTTTTTGTGACCATATTAATGTGTATGGCTTTATTTATGCATACTTGATACTGTTTTACAATACAAATTATGTTTTCTTTGCTGATGCAGATAAGAGGAAAGAGACCACATTCATTTTTGCACTTGGAATTCCTAATAATACTGCTTCTTGTATAACATCTCTGGCAAAAAATGTCTCTCCCTTCATCAGAGGGTGTAAGAAGAAGTTCTTGAACCTGTCTCTGTAGCCAAAAGCAGGTAACTGTTGATAACATAAAAATAAGTATGGTCCAGCACAGTTATGTCCTATTCCTTGTCAACAATATTTTTAAGAAGGGAGTGACATCAAATATGTGACTGTAAGGGTGAACAAAATCACCTGTGTTAAAAATTTGCCTTCTCTTTTAAAAATTTGCAGATTTAAGATATATTTTTCATGTATGTATAAAACAACCTGTACATAAATTCAGCTCATTTGTATAATAAATGCATTATTCATATTTTGTGTAATTTTATTCTTATATTCCTGTTCACAAGGGAAAAAAGTGTTAAAATTGAAATGAAAAATAAAATGTCTGCTTTTTTCACTAAAAGTATAAATTACATTTTATAAGTTTTATATGGAACAAAGGATCATATTAAATTTTACACAAGAAGCAGAAAATATCAAATTTATTGTACACACCCACCTTTCCTTTCTCCAAAAATTTTAGGCTACTGTTTTGAGATTTAAAACTATGGCAGTCAGCCAGTGCTCACAAATCTGAAACAGTTGAAGTACTTAAATTCACCACAGAAGTGATGAGAAGTGAGTATTTCACTCCATCTAAATTCTGTCCTCCAAGGGCACTTGGGTCTCTTGCATCACACTTCTGATTTGACCCGCAGACTTTGCCATGAGTTGACCTCTGCTAAAATACCAAAATCCTGTGAACAACAATCATCACAATAACTGAATCAAGACTATCCCCACAGCTACTACAGAACATTACAAAATTTTGATGATTGTCTTCTTTTTAAAGCTTTGAATAACTGAAGTGGGTATTTGTTAGTGTGCAAAGCTTAATATCTCGAAATAAAGCATTAATTACTATTCCTGTGAAACATTTCATTGTAGAAATATTTTATTGTTAGTTAAGTTACTTAGATAAAATCACATTTGGAAGAATTTCTTATCAAAATTCATTTCAATTCATGTAAAAATAAAAGTCATTTGAAATATGCTTTTTTTTTATTGACTCAAAGTATGTAGAAATGATGATATAAATTTAAAATACTAATAGAAAAAGGAATTAATGAAAAGAAAAATTTTATAAATTGCTTAAGTTCAGATATTTATTAACTATTTAAAAATAAATGTGATCACATTTAAGACTAAAAATTTTTTCTGTAGGAGTCATTTTGATTGCCTTATGAAAACCTAACTTATGATATAGAGTCATATAAATTGATTTATGAATTTTACAATTGTAAATGTAAAATACTTGATGGCCAGATATATGCATATTTATTTTTTTATACATTTAAAGAAAAACCTAAATTGGTAACCAGTTCAAAGTAGAATTAGTTATTTTTAATATTTTATTATGTTAAATTAAGATGTAGAAATGAGAGGGGACTGTTATTCAAAAAGAGGTGCAGTATTTCTCAAATTAGAAGAAATACCCTGCGAAAATATATACAGACACTGCAACTTACGAATGAGTTTCAAACAGCCATTCATACCATAAATTTATTAACAAAGTATTACTAGATTTGATATGGATATCTCCTAAAATGCTATCAAATAAATATATTATAAATAAATACTTTACTATACCTTATTTACTTAGGTTGTCTTTAAGGCATGCGAGAATGAGGCGAGTGGATTTTTATATGGCTAGGAATAAGTCAATATATGACTCATTTTGAAGCCTCATTAATGAGAGAAATCATCATGAGAATGCTGTTATGAGAGGAATGAGTTATGGTAGTTTGATTACAAAAACCAATTTCTGAAGTGTATTTCTTGGGAAAATAAGTGTGTGAACAGATTTTCTTTCATCGTAGTAAGACGCTAGCACTGTTTGCCATCAAGTACAGCAAATTTTGCTCTTCTTTTTAATAAAGGAGGATATGACCTCTCTGAGGATAGGTTTGTTCATATCTGTTAGTAAGGTGAGGAGAATCTGTACTTTTAATTGGATAATTAGATTTTTGTACTCTCTTGTTTTATATATATTTTTGCAACTGTGATTGCAAAGAAAAAATGTCAATGTGATCTTTTTAATATTTTGCAACATCAGCTAATAAAAAAATATACTGTGAAACTATTATTCCTTAGCCACTAAGGTGAAATTAATCCATCTAAATAGCAAAGAAGGAAAAAAAATTACAAAACAAATTATTTCATTTAAAATAGACCATACATTATTTGTATGATAGTTTTATTGCATTTAAATAAAATGCTGTTTTAAAGAATACTATTGTGTGTTCATTAATTCTGTTTAAATAATCACTCAAGGAAGAAGAATCATACGCAACAAAATAATAAGCTCAAGGAGAGTACAGCTATTAATCAATTCCTACATAGCACAAGAGAAATATAAATTGCCAAACGATCGCAGTGTAAATTCTAAAATGCAATTGAGCTAATTCACTTTGAATCGTGCATCTAATTAATAACTCATCCTTGCTCTCTCAGCCATGTTTTAGTATAGTGTAACAAAAACTTTATAACTCAGCATGCACAAAAATTTTATCATCTGAAGAATTAACTGATCGTTTTTAACATTAATCCTTACCACATATTCTATTCAAATACTATAATAAATCTAAAATGATGCGTAAGAGAAATTAAACAAATAAAAAAGAAACACTTTTTCAGACGATGCAGCCCCGCTTACCTAATCTTTGAGATTTGCAAGAACTACCTGTTCTTTCTCCTAATAAACTTAAAATAACTTTACATATAAAATTCCATATCGTCATTTATTTTCAAAATCCGTAGAACTAAAAATCAGATGGTTGCCACTCTTACAGTGACAAAGTATGAAAAGAAAAATAACTGAGGGTGGGTTCTAACAATACTCCCACCTTTTGATTGATGACATATACTTAATCAATCAAAACAAAATATAAAAAAATGCTGTCCACATAAATATTAAGGTTAAATACAAGTGAACAAAAAAAAAAAAAAGTTCATAAATTTCTACTGTAAAATAACTCAATGTTCAGGTTAGAAATCTAGATGGAATTTTAATTTGTCGTCCACTTCTACTCACGACAGTCTTAATGTCCTTTGGTAAATCTGCAGCTGAATTATTTTTTGGTAGTTTTGAGACTAAACTGTCTTTATCCTGCATCTCAGTTTCATTTGCCTCATCTGACTCCAAAGATGAAGGTATTTTGAGAGGGAATATTCTCTGAATTGGTCGAACTAATTCTACAGACATGGTTTTGACACAAACTACTCGAATGTTGCCGTCTTTTCCGGGATATAGTTCAATCACTTTTGCTAGAGGCCACAACGGCTTGCGTTTGTCATCACATTCGATAATAACTATATCCCCGACTTTTATCTGTTGAGAAATCGGCACTGTAGATGGTCGTTGCACTAGCAGGCCGAGATATTCATTTCTAAATCTCTTTCTCCAAAGCTCTCGTAAATTCTGTGAATGTCTCAGTCTCTTGTCGAAATCAACTTTATCAAGATGATCCAAGTCAGGAACTCCAAAAACTGGAATTTCACCTAAAAACAAGGACGGTGTCAAAGGGATGAGAGCATCCGAGTCCTCTGACACATAAGTGAGTGGTCTGGCATTCACTAAATTAAATTAATTCACAGTTGCTTTGCAGTCGCACAGCACACTCATCAATTCTTCATAATTCAGACATGACTGGCCTAGGACTCGACGCAAAAGCTTCTTAATCATTTGAACAAGTCGTTCCCAAAAGCCACCCCACCATGGTGCTGCGGGTGGACTGAACTTCCAGTCGATCTTGTTTGTGGTGGCTTCTATCTCAATGGTATTCCAATTAATCGATCTCAAGAGATTATTGGATCCGACAAAATTGCTTCCCTTATCGCTATAAATTATCGATGGCCTCCCTCTACGGGCAATAAATCTTCTAAGACCAAGTAAACATCCTTGAGTTGAAAGGGACAAAATCAGTTCCAAATGGACCGCCCTGAAAACAGCACATGTGAAAAGTAAAATGCAAGCTTTTCTTTTATCCTTCAAAATTAATGGGCCAGCTAAATCAACGCCAACTATCTCGAAAACACGAGCCTCTCTAACTCTGTTTTCTGGTAGAGTAGCAGGCACAGTCTGTAGTCGTTAACCTCCATGCCTCCTGCACCTGACACATGCATATAAAGCTTTTCGAATCGTAGCTCTACTTTTCAGGATCGAAAACGTCTCTCTAAGTATTGACATCAGTACGTGAATTCCTGCATGAGACATAGAGAGATGTTTATCAATTATCAATTTCTCCACAATCTTATGATTCTTCGGAAGTAACATCGGATAAATAAAATTTTCATTGTCTTTCCTTTCAGTCAACCTAGACCTGACACGTAAAATGCCTTCGTCATCTTTGAACACACTTATTGACTTCAGCTTCTTAATATCATCAGATGAAAAAGAATCATGTTGAATAATCTTCACGAGATTTCTCAGCCCTTATCAATTCATAAACTTTTAACTCTCCTGATTCTCTTTCTTCTTTCCTCTTTCGGGTATTTCCTATGAATCTGTGTATCCACCCAATCATTCTAAGTATTTTCTTATACTTTGAAAAATAGCCAAAGAATTGTGAAGACATATCGCTAACATTGCTTAACGAAACTATAACTGCTTTACGTTTTTCAGTACTAACCTCTTCTTTATTATCCATTGGAATAGAACGAGGCCATTCTTCTTCTGGCAGTGCCAACCAAGGTGGGCCCTCC
Organism: Stegodyphus dumicola; assembly: GCF_044657685.1. Classification (NCBI taxonomy): domain Eukaryota; kingdom Metazoa; phylum Arthropoda; class Arachnida; order Araneae; family Eresidae; genus Stegodyphus; species Stegodyphus dumicola. The sequence goes on from NC_140769.1 coordinate 36,595,412, forward strand.
CACCATCTTGATTCAATGAGTTTCTGCACAGAACATCCTCTTGATGGTGTATCAGCTGGGTTTTCCGCACCTGGTACATGATGCTAATTTTCAGGATCCGATAGGATTCTAATTTCTGAAATTCTGTTATTCACAAAAGTGCTCCAAACTTCTACGTTCTTTATCCAGAATCAGTGGCGGCTCGTAATAAGCACTGTGGAACTGCAGCACTCCCAATTTCTACTTATTATTATTTTTAATATTTAATATAGTGTGCCCTTTAGTCTTTAATTCTTTCTTTATACTTTGACAATACATAATCCTTAAGCTTTATGTCAGTAGCCATTCCCCACTTTGTCAAAAAGGTACGAAAGTCTTTGGAACTGCGCGCTTCACAGTTACAGCGATGTGGTGTTTGGCTTTTCTGCGCATGCGCACACATAAAGCAGCACGCGAGCTGGGCAGAGAGAAGAGCACTGTCGCTCTTGCAGTGCCGAAATTCTGGCATGTTGTTCGAAAAGTGATTTCTTTTTACTCCGCGCGTGTGGTATTCCTCCACAAGGTGGAACTTCATCATACGGACCATAAACAGAGTTCATGAAAATTTGCAACCTTTTAAAAAATTGCCTTTCTGAAATTCAATCAGTGTCAAATGCAGAACAACAACAAATGAAACAACTGTTCCTATTGCAAAAGCAATAGGAATTTGAAATATCTAAATGATGATAATTTCAAGTTTGGGTTAGAGCTTTTTCTATCAGATGCCTCATGTTGAAATAATATACAATCAAATGCAACTCAGAGAAATTAGTGTGTTTAAAGTTAACGAATATATAACAAATTCCAAAACTGCTACCTTAGAATTAAGAAACTCAAAGTACTGTGAGAATTTTCTAAAGACACCGATGGCAGAAGAATAGAAGATGGAAATATGTGACTTTATACTATGAACTGATATAATGCAGAGATATTCTTCCATTAAACACTTAGCAGCTTCTAAATTGTTAAACAAGAAATGCTTCGCTAGTTTTTTTAGTTTTAGGAACATTTTACAGAAGAAATAGTACTGACCACTGAAGCATATCCAATGATTGACAAAGAAAAGCTTGAAACTGAACTAAAAGTATTCTATTGTAGGTCTGATATCCATGAATACTGCAAACTAAATGAGCTACTGAAATTTATCTTCGAAAATAATCTAGATGATGTTCTTAGTGGAATTACAAAACTGATAAAAATTCTCTTGAGAGTTCCCATGACTACATCAGAGGCAGAAGGCTGCTTTTCAACATTAAAAACTGTTCTAAGAAGCACTAGAATTCGGAAAGACTAAATGCGCTTGCGTTGCTTTCAATAAAGAAAAATCTCCTCAGTTGTCATCCAGAGAATCAAGGAGAAAATTATTGATTGTTTCGCGCAAAGTAAAACAAGAAGAATGGATTTCATTTTTAAATGAATAGACAAAGAGTGAACTGTAAAAATTTTGTTAAAGCAATTAAGAAATGGTTAATTTTTTTATTGTAAGGATTCCTGATGTTTCAAAATAAATTTTCTTTTTATACATGTTTGTTTCCTTTCAGACAATTTTAAAGCAAAGGTTAAATTTTTTTGGAACAGCACCTCCACTAAATTAGCCACGAGCCGCCACTGTCCAGAATAGTGCTGTTGAAGAATCGGTCTAGTAATATTCCTTTGAAACTTCGACCTTAAGGTTCTTCTTGACAAATGATGCTAATGGCACCCCAATAAGACAAGCAAGCAATTCAAGTCGTGGTATACTTATTTTTTTCAAGGGAGCCATTCGTGCTTTGGCTTGCACTAGGGTCACTTTGACTTCTTTAGTTTGACTTCTCAAATATACTGCACTTGCATAAGATCCCTCTGAGGCATCGGCAAACGTATGCAAACTAAAAGATTGTTCTTCTGTCAATGAAAGTAGTCTGGGAATCTTCACAGAGGATAACAAGGGCAACTCTTTGACCCACTTCAAGAATTTTCTTTTAATATCTTCAGGTACCTCTGCATCCCAGCTCAATTTAGTTTTCCAGCTTTTCTGCAAGTATAACTATAGAAGGAGTGTAAAAGGGCAGGTGAAACCTATTGGATCAAAAACTCTCTGTACAATTGATAGTACATTTCGTCTTGTCACTGAGAGATCAATTAAGTCGATATTAGGGATGTCACAAAACAATCTTCGGTGCTACTTTGGTAGACGGTTGCACGGATTTTTGGCGATTTACGTTGGCCGAATTGTTGGCGCGATTTTTACAAACGTCAGCCATCTTGAAAAACGCTGTTTTTACGCATAGTAAAGTATTCGAAACTTAAAAAATAAATAAATAAATATCGTTAAAAGTAATGGATTAATTTTTTGTTGAAAATGTCGTTTTTTAAGACGACAGGCAAGTGTAAATAAATACATTTACTATGAGTATAAAATACTAAAGTAAGGTTATTATTACTTTCATATAGCAAAGAAGAGAATAAAAACACCGCTATAAAAACATTGGGCCATCGTTTAATTAAATTAAAATATTACTGAAATTGAATATCGAATTAAAAACCATCATACCAACATTTAAAAGAATTAGAATATTATTAAATTCAAATACTTTAAAATACGTTATATAGAATATAATTAACATTAAAACATATGGACAATAATTATCTCAGCAATTTCTGAAAATAGTGTATTAATTTTTTTAACAAAAATTGAAGTATACAATTATAAAATAAAAGAAAAATATGTACTTACATTTTTTTGAGTGTTTAACCTGTTCTTTACTGATAAGTACCACAATAAAAAATAAGAATCATAATTTAGATAACATCTTTGAAGGAATTCGAAGATATAAATTAAATTTTAAAACGGCGCGGAAATGCACAAATTGTCAGTAACCAATCAGGGAGCTGATTACAGCTCGTTAATGCACAAATATTCTATAACCAATCAAAGAGTTTATTACATCACGGCTAGAATTCAAATTATTTAAAAATTCATACATAATAAAATAATTTTTTTAAAAATGCAAAAATAAATTGTATTTTATATTTAAGAGCCATAAATAATGTTTAAAACATTAGATTAAATTTATACATATTAAAACGAATTACTTTTAAAGTAAGGTGACGTCATTGATTACATCATCCACAACATAAAATTTCATAAAATATGATAAACAATAAAATTTTTATTTCAAATAAAAATGCAAAATTAAATTGATTTTTAATATTTAAAAGCCATAAATAATATTTTAAACACGGAATTTATGCACAATAAAACGCATTATTTTTAAATAAAATGACAACAAAGTATCGGTTACCATAAATAACTTATCCAGCAATGGGTTTACCATAAGTTGTATTACTCGCCAAAGGAAAATCGCCAAAACATCGCCAAAATCCGTGCAACCGTCTACCAAAGTAGCACCCAATCTTCATATTTATCCCACAGAAGACCAAGTACTTTCAATAATTCGCTGATTGTAGATTTTCTACTGTTTAGTTCTGTTTGTTCCCACCCTCTTAAGTCAAAGTTAGCACTTTTCATTAACTGAGTTGATTTTGCAATAAAGTATTCTGCTTCTTCATTCGAATTCACTGAAGTGACACAGTTGTCAACATAGAAGGAATTTTCAGTTTTGTAGGTACTTCCTTCAAAGATAGTTCACATTGGTCTAAATGAGAGTTAATCACTGCTCCTAAAAGAAACGAACTGCATTTTAGTCCGAAGACTACTCTGCAATGGCTAAATTTTCTTATTTCCTTTTGTTCCGAGTTTTCCACCATAGGAATCTTAGGAAATCACGATCAGATCTTTGATTTGATATTTGAAGAAAAGCTCTTTTGATATCTGAGATAATCCCTATTTTTCCTTGCCTAAATTCAAGAAGCAATCTAGGTATTAATTCAATTAAATTTTGACCTTTTGCTAAATAGTCATTAAGTGACAGGAAATCTTCTGCTTGCACGAAGCGTCAAATACAGGCCTTACTGCTGTTGTACAGTTATCTTTGAAGACCGGTCTGTGGGGAAGATAATGATTGTTAACTCATTCCTCTTCTTCTGTTACTTCTTCTATTACTCCGGATTCGAGCCATTCTTCGAACACTGCATTGTATGTTTCAAATTTATCTTTCAACACGAGCTTCTTTGTCGTGGAAATCAATCGCTTTTCAGCAACTTATCTGTTACTTGGTAAAGCTTCTTCATCGTTGATTCAAGGTAAACTGACTTCATAGCGACCATCCACCCTCTTCAGAGTCTTGTGAAAGTGATCCCACACTGCTTCTTCTAACTCTGAATCAGTTTTACTTTCTTTTGCATCTGTAATTCCCAGTGCTTCTAGCTTCCACAAGTTTTCTATGTCACTGCTGTGAGTCGACATCGACATTATTGTTGAAGACATGGACAAGGAGTTTCTTTCTGAAACGTTATATTTTATCTTTCCCATGATTGTCCATCCAAGTAGTAATTCCACGGCAGTCAACCCATTTTCTAATTTCTGAATTCTTCTGGTTAACAGAACACCTGTGACGTCAGCTCCAATAAGAACTTCTATTTTCAAATCCTTTTTTCCTACATCAGATGCATGGATATTTTTCTGCCTTAGTTCTTCTATCCATGGTCCAGGCTGTAAACTGACTACTGGTCCACAAATCTTCGACTGTTCCAACAAGATTAGTCGTCTAGAAATGCATTAAGTTCAACAGATAAACGTTCTAAAGTAACAAGTTTCGTTTTTATAAAATCTTCATCAGGAATTTCCTTTTCTAATTCCTGCAAAATTGCATTAATTGTTCTCGTAAAAGACGCTCTGACAGGTTTTCGTTTCTCAATTAACGATTCCATTTCAGTAAAAATAAATTCAATAAAGTCAAATGGAATTAAATTCGATATAACCAATAAAATTACCTTGACTTCTTTTACCGATCACTTCCGTCGTCACCAAAATTGTTCGAGATTTGCAAGAACTACTCGTTCTCCTTTCTCCTAATAAACTTAAAATAAAATAACTTTACATATAAAATTCTAAATCGTCATTTATTTTCAAAATGCGTAGAACTACAACAAAAATTAAATAGTTGCCACGCTTACAGTCACAAGCTATGAAAAGAAAAATAACAACTGAGGCTGGTTTCTAACACCTAATGCGCATGCGCTACTCGTAAACATTCTCTGACTGTCATGTCCGAGACAGACTGGCGACAATTTTTTTTTTCCTAATGCGAAAAACTTATTTCCTCAAATTTCATTAGAGGTATATTTCTCATTCAATTAATTCAGTTCTCGCTTTGCAGCAAGGCAAAAATGCTAAAACTCAAAATATTTTCATTAAAAATTGAAAGATATAGAAAAACGTAAAACACCAAGTACAGTTAAAACAGTTTTTACAATTAAAATTGCAATTTCTACGCAAAAAATTCAGATTTTTAAATGCATGAAACTAAAAGTTTCCTTTTGGTTCCACTCGGCAAAAAGACATTGACGATGCAGAAAGAATTAATTCACTATTCTGCTAAGTTTCAAATGTAAAGAAATATGGCTGTTATGTAAAAAAAAAAAAAAAAAAAAAAAAAAAAATCTGAAATTTTTCAGATTTTAAATTACGTCCAAAGGGGCGTTTTTTTAACGTTTTGAGTGTTACCTTTATTTATTAAATATCATGTTCTTTGCACTTAAACCATAAAATTCAGTTCAAGAGCAATATAGCAAAATAATGTTAAATTAAGCATATCTTTAGAATTTCCGATATACACAGTCTCGCGAGCTCGAGATAAAAGTATTTTTTTTTTTTTTTTTTTTATATATATATAAGGTTGCCATTTCTCGCTTTTAAAGCATTGAGTTTGTAAATCAAAAATTCGTTAAAGTTTTACAAAATATAAAATCTATAATAAAACAAATTCCAAATTTGGGATTTCAGATGCCCATATTCGCAGTAGGATTTCGTCATTCAAAATTCGATGGCTCTATGTACCATTGTTTTATCACAATGCGAGAAATAGACAATCATTTATGCAGATTTTTCATTATTAAACATTATAACTAAAAAAAAAAAAAAAAAAAAAAAAAAAAAAAAAAAAAACTAGGTGCCCTTAAACAACTTTTAATTTAATTTAGAAGTCAAACAAGAAAATTTTAAAAATATTACGCTGATTTTTGTTGTTTGACTTCTAAATTAATATTTCTTCGGCGTGCTTTTGTATCTTAACTTTTAAATTGTTGATAATTCTACAAATATTGCATACAGACTAAAGGCATGAAAATCTTAAGCGGAAGATACAAACAACATAATTCAATCATTTTTAAAGAAAAAAAAAGCACAATTTACCAACTTATAAAAATAAAAAAACTGAGCGGAGTAACAGAGTAGGTATGTGTATATATATATTTATATACTTTTTGGTGCGGCCGATTGCAACCAAAATGGGAGGTGCACATCTGCATGTTATAGCAGTCCTATAAACAAAATTTCAACGTTCTGAGTCTACTCGTTTTTGAGTTTTGCGAGATACTCGTACATACGCCACGGAAAAAAAAAATTCTTCTGAATACATTTTAAATCAGTTTTATAATTCCGTTTGGGCAGAGTCCTTTACTCTATCCTTACGTACAAATGTCCGCAAAAACATGGTTAAATTACATTCGATAGGAATCAAAATGGATATTTTCATTGCAATATGGTACTCAGAATTTTTCGTTATTACAATACTTCGTGCAGGGAAGTAAAAAGCAAAATAAAGTAATGCACATTATTGCAACAATAGTTAAAAACAACAGTTCAGTAGCAATACTATCAAATAAACCTAGGCGAAAAAAAAATTTCATTAAATCTTGTGGTGTAAGCTCTGTAGTTATAAGGTCAAGGCTTAATTTCTACGATTAGAAGTGCCGGAGCCCTATGGAAGACCGTCAGCAAAGAGGAGCAAGAGTAAATAAATAAATAAAATGACTATTAAACTCATTAATAATTTTTAAATTAAACAGTTAATTATTATCAAATTAATTAATAACTACTTAATTAATGTTTATAAATTGTTATTTAATCAATAATTATTAGATTATTAATTAATTGTAATTTAATTGATTATAAGATAATTAATTATTATTTATTGAAATAATTAAAGATTGAAGTAATTAAATAAAATGTAAAGAGATAAATTGAAATTTAATAAGCGATTTTTAATACAATTTTATTGTTTTTATTGTTAAAATAAAATTTTCGAGATAAAATTTCTACTGAAATTGTTATTCAGTTACATAAAAGAAGTGCAGCAGCCTTCTTATTCAGGGCTCTGGTGCGTTCCGGCTAGAATTATGATTTATTGCAAAAAGTAAGAAGCACCGGAACCGATATCCGGTGGGCTCCGGCCCAATTTAAACTCTGATCGTAGGGGTGGGGGGAAAACGTTCTTTTATCATCACAAAAATTATACTTAAAGTATAACTGATGAAAATTCCAGGGCGAAACAGAATGAGGGTATGAGTAGGTGGAAACAAAAAATGAGGGGAATGTTGGTGAGAGAGAACGTTCTGTTTGACCGCGGCTCTCTGCTGGTATAATTAAAGCCATCAAGCAGATGTGTGCCAGGGGTAAAACGAGTTTTGAATCTGACTCCTAAGGATGAATTAAAGTTGCTGGTTAAGTTTTTTCCCCCATTAGTGGATACTGTGGGAAGACGATGTATAGGACGTGCTTGAGCAGTTTTATCTCAGTATTTCACTCTTATTGTACTCGCTGTCACTTAAAGCACATTTAAGAACACATCCTTCCAGCGAGAAAACTAACTGTAAGCATCGATAGCAATATACTAGATACGATGGCATGGTGAGAAATTTACGCGTTCCTAAACAAACTCCCCCCAAATTTATTGCCCTTCTTAAAGGGAAAGGTTTCCGCATGTGAGTGAGGGGACTTCCGCATGAACGTCTCATGTTCTCACGAGTTCGTATTTCTAGGGAAATAGATCTGCAAGGTCAGTGTTAAAAATAAGTCACAAAAACAAAGGTAAGTGGACTGTAATTATCACTTATTTATTTTACATAACACTTTGAAATAGAAGGAATGCTGTGCACGTGACGACACAGCTCACATCACTCCAAGCACTGTAGCAATTAAAAAAAAAGAGTAGAATACAAATCACATAAATTATGAGTTGAAAGTTCGTTACCATAGCAACCAGAATTGAATCATCAGGCAGCAATGCCATCTATTGTTTCAAAGACATACTAGTAATTCGTTTGGTAACAAAAAATACTAAACATAGCCCCCCGGCCTTGAAACCTTCTAAGGGTTCGAAAAAGACAAATAGTTAAAGCATGCATAATAACATTAACAAAAAAATAATTAATTGAAAATATAACTAAATTTAAAGTTCAATAATATGAAAAAAGTCAATAGTTCATAGTTCATATTAGTCATGATTGGGGATAAGAAACAATTTAGTAACAGCTCGTTTGAAATCACCAGCGGCTGTATGGATTGTAGTCACTCGAACTTTTTATCACTACCTGGATAAATTAAGGCAATTCTTCCAATTTTCCATTGGTTTGGAGGCAGTTGTTCGTTTTTGATCAGAACTAAATCACCACATTTTAGATTTGGAGACGCACGAAACCACGTTGTTGAAGTGTTGTTAAATATTCTGCACACCATCGTTTCCAAAAATGTTGCACAGTCTGTTGAACAAGAGACCAACGTTCAAGTCGTGAAGATTTCATATCATTCAAGTCAGATTCCGGAATGGCAAGCAAAGGGGCTCCAATCATAAAATGACCTGGAGTCAATGCACTAAAGTCGTTTGAATCACTACACATCGCACAAAGAGGACGGGAATTCATACACGCTTCCACTTGTGTAAGCACTGTTAAAAATTCCTCGTAAGTTAGAAGTGTGGATCCTAATACTCGTTTAAGATGAAATTTCATGGATTTCACATTAGATTCCCACAAGCCACCGTAGTGAGGAGATGTCGGAGGATTAAATAACCAAGTTATACCTTCTGAGGTAAGGTAGTCACATAATTTCACTGCTTTTCTCAATGCGTGCTGCATTTTTATAAATTTCCTTCAGTTCCTTACTACCACCTTTGAAGTTAGTAGCACAGTCACTCGAAATTTTAGATGGTTTGCCTCGTCGGGCGATAAATCTTTTTGGAGCTGCTAAAAACGTTGAAGTTGATAGATCACTGACTAACTCCAAGTGTACAGCTTTTGTTGAGAAACACACAAAAATGGATACGTAACACTTGAAAGTTTTTGTTCTTCTCCCAGCTTGGGACTTAATAGAATATGGACCAGCATAATCAACACCGGTGACTGCAGAGGGTCTTGATGGTTGAACTCTGGGAGAGGGTAAATCACCCATTATCTGGTTCACAGTCTTGCCTCGATTTCTAATACAAGGAATACATCTGTGAATAATTTTTCTTACTACGCTTCTCACCGCAAGAATCCAAAACTGCATTCGTAAAGTGCTTATTAATAACTCTTGACTAGCATGCAAATAATTGACATGGTAATGAGTTACGATGAGATTAGTGACATGTCCTTCCTTTGGAAGCAAAATAGGATGTTTGCTATTTTCAGGAATGTTTGCATTTTTTAAGCGACCACCTACTCGAATGACGCCTTCTTCACCAAGGAAGGGAGTTAATTGTATTACTCGGCTGCTCACACCTTTTAATTCTCTCGATGTTTTTAAATAAGAGAGCTCTTGAGGAAAATATGATTCTTGGACATTTTTTATCACTGTTTTTGTAGCTAATCGAAGCTCATCGGTTGTCAGAAAACCTCTCAAACAATTTTCGGAGAAGTTTCGACAGTTGTAAATAAATCTTAGGCATAATGCAACTATACGACGTAATTTTGTCCAAGATGAATACCGTTTAAAAATGTCATTTTCCTTTACCGCACAAGATACTGAAATGCAAGTTTTTCTTTCTTCTCTACGAACTCCTTCATAATCTACATCAGCAAGATGTTCACTGTCAGGACATGGTTCGTAATCTTGTGAATATAACCAAGTAGGTCCAATGAACCATCGCTCACACTTCAGAAAATCTGCTGGAAACATTCCTCTTGTACCTGAATCAGCTGGGTTCCGCTTTCCATTGATATGGTTCCACCTTACATTAGGAATTGTGTTCTGTATTTTAGCAACGCGGTTAGCAACAAAGGGAACCCAACGATATGGTTCTGCAGAAATCCAGGACAGTACAACAGTTGAATCTGTCCAGGCGAAAACTTTACGTATAGGAAACTCTAAATGTTCTAACACTGATTTAAGCAAATTCACTAACAAAACTGCGGCACATAACTCTAATCGAGGTAATGATTGCACTTTCAGAGGGGCAACTCTTGTTTTTGATGTTAAGAGTGTTACTTTGATGTGCAAATTACGTGACATTGAACGCAAATAAATTGCTGCACACTAGCCTTTCTCGGAGGCATCACAAAAAGCACAGATATCAATATAGTTCACGTCAGGAATCAAAATAAATCTCGGTATTTTTAATTGTTGAATAAAATGTAAATCATTTCGGAAAATCTTCCATTTGTTAGCAATCTCATCACTAACAGGTTCATCCCACGATAAATGGAGTTTCCACATGTCTTGTATCAAGATTTTGACATAAATAATACAAGGAGCAAGCTATCCCAATGGGTCAAATATTTTCGCTAAATCAGAAAGGATATCTCTTTAAGAGTATTTAAACTTTTCACCAGAAATGGATACGGAAAAGTTAAAGTAGTCTTCACGGGGGTTCCAATTAATTCCTAAAACTTTGATTGAGCTATCGTCTTGAATTTTCATAGCCTCAGAATCATTTCTCAACTCCTGGGGTATATTCTCTAACACTGACAAGTCATTGGATGACCATTTACGCAGAAGTAATCCTCCACGTTCTAACATTTGCAAGAGTTGATTTACTAGATTTTTGCACTCTTCAGTGTTTTGAGCACCTACCAAACAATCATCTACAAAAAAGTTTTGAAGTACAGCCTTTTCTGCCCATCGTAGGCATGTTGGTATAAAGCACGAGTAGCCAAATATGGAGCCGAGGCAGTGCCGTATGTGACAGTATTAAGTCGAAATTCTTGAATAGGATCACTTGGACTGTCCCGCCAAAATATCCTTTGAAAGTTTCTATCCTCTTCATTAACTAGAATTTGTCTAAACATTTTCATATCAGCTGTGACAACTGCTGGGTAACATCTGAATTTGACCAAAACTGGAAACAGCTCTTGTTGTATTCTGGGACCTGTCATCAATATGTCGTTAAGAGATAGTCCTGATGAAGACTTACTAGTAGAATTAAATACCACACGTATTTTACTCGTAGAGCTAGATTCCTTAATTACTGCATGATGTGGCATGTAGTATGCCTGACTTGGGGACTCTGAACTACGGACTGGTTCCATGTGCCCGAGATCCAAGTATTCCTTCATGAAATGTTTATACATATCATATGTATCAGGAGATCTTAAGAGATTTTTCTCTAAAGATTTAAATCTTTGTAAAGCAAGATCTTTAGAATTACCCAACCTTGAAGGGTTATCTTTAAATAGAAGTTTCACTACATAACGACCATTTTGATCACGGAAGTGTGTTGTTTTAAAGAACTCTTCACATTTTTTATCTTCATTTGAAATACGTTTGACTTCCGCAATGGAGTCTAAAGACCAAAATCTTTCAACTAATTCGTTTGTATTCAACTGAAGATTATTCACTGTAAAAGTGTTAGTTAGATTCGAGTCATCAGTAATAGTGTTACCGGAAATGATCCAACACAACTGAGAACAAATTGCAAAGGGTAATGATTCTCCTCTCTTTATGATGTCTCCCTTAAGCATAGTAAAAAATACATTTACACCTAACAAAATATCTATAGGTTTTCTTTCATAGAACTTAGGATCAGCTAAGACTAGATCGTCAAAATGATTCGCAATTTTAGAAGGAAGCGACACGTTAGGCACATCTGAAGTTATCCTTGGATTCACGAATGCATATGTTCGAAATTTGAAATTTGACTCAAAGTGCGGGATAAAAATTAATTCCACTTCTCCACTTGTTACAGTGTTGAACGAACCAAGGCACGAAACTTCAATTTTTTGTTAAATCTACTAACTTTAGTTTTCTGACACACTCTTCACTTATAAAGCTGGCTTCACTGCCACAGTCTAGTAAAGACCTGCAAGGGATGGCTTTACCATTGGAATCACTAACTTTAATGAGAGCAGTACACAGTAATACACGTTTTGATTCACTTTCAGAATAACTAAATTGTCCTGTACATGTTGTGGCATTTGTAACGACTTCATTCTTTGGTAAGAACACTTCGGCTCACGAATGCGGGGGAGAGTGAGGACGTTTGTTTTGGTTTCTCATTTTCACTAGTTTTGATATTTCGATCAAAATGAAGAACAGTATGATGAGGTAACTTACACGTCATACATTTATGTAAACTACGACAGTTTTTCACTAAATGAGGCTGAGAAGATAAAAAATTGAAACAAAGTTTGTGTTTCTTAACAAATTCGATTCTTTTTTGGACACTTAAGTTTAAAAACTTACTACATTTGTGAAGAGAATGATCTTCATTGCACATTATACAACTGTTTTTACTCGACACTAAAGAAGTTTATTTGGAATTAGAAAATTTCCTAAAATCTTTAAATTGGTTTCTACTATTCTGAAGGGTTCTAGCATGGTCTTTTAGAAACTCGAGTAAATTATCTAAAGTACCTAATTCATCTTTTTTCAAAGTTCTTTCCCACCAAAATTTTATGTTTTTATCTAACTTCTCAGTTATCATATAAACAAAAAGAACATCAGAAAGATAAAAAAACTTCTAGCTTAAGAGATCTCAAAGAGCGTACACATTCATTCACTACATCAACACAATGTAAAATAGCTTGAGCTGAATCAGAAACATTTGGCAAATAAAACATTTTACGGATTAATGCATTAGTTAATTCTCTTTTATAAGAATAACGTTCCTGTAAAAGTTGCAACGCTATATCATAATTAGCATCAGAAATAGGAATTGACTCAATAATAGACAGAGCCTTTTTTTTACAAGAAGCCTTTAAATATTGAAACTTCTGACATTTAGAAATATTCGAATTGTTATCTACACTAGCCTTAAAAAGATCATAGAAACTAATCCACTCTTCTATATTTTCCCCTGTAAAGGTAGAAAGTTCTAATTTTGGTAATCGAACGTCAGACGAATTTACTTTTGCTACACTATTTGTTTCGATAACAGAGTCACTGGAAAGTTTCTGTAACTGTTTATTTATAGTTATCCATAATTCATCTAAAGTTTCTTGTATTGTTTGTTGTTCCGTAATGAATGTATCACAATCTTTTTCAGGACACAACAAAAATATTTCCTCATAAATAGAACGAAGCTCACTGTTAAAAGCATTTAGTTTCGTTTCGAACAACTTTACCTCTAAAATTTCTGCTTGTTCTAAATTCGAATTTACCTTGCCTTTAAACGTTGTTATATTGCTTTTTAGAACCTTCTTTTTAGTTAAAATTGGTTTCAAATCAGCCATTATGAATAACAATAAATATTATAATAACAACTCTAGCAAAAGAAGATGAAATATTGGAACGTACTCACCCCAATGTTGAGGTTTCTACGCTACACCATGCCACGGGAATATTTCACAAATCGAAACTGATTTCACCATAGATGCCACACGCATAATCCACAAATCGAATCGAAAGTACACATTATTAATCCACAAATCGAAAGTGATTTAACTTGCTAATATTTGAATAAATCACATCATATCCAAAGATCGCTAACTCTTCTCTCCGGTCGCTACGGACCAGGAATGTTAAGAATAAGTCACAAAAACAAAGGTAAGTGGACTGTAATTATCACTTATTTATTTTACATAACACTTTTAAATAGAAGGAATGCCGTGCACATGACGACACAGCTCACATCACTCCAAGCATTGTAGCAATTAAAAAAAACAAACAAAAAAGAGTAGAATTCAAATCACATAAATTATGAGTTGAAAGTTCGTTACCATAGCAACCAGAATTGAATCATCAGGCAGCAATGCCATCTATTGTTGCAAAGACACACTAGTAATTCGTTTGGTAACAAAAAAATACTAAACAGTCTGCTTACTGTTAAACTAAAACGTTAGGAATTCTATTTTTTTCTCTTTAAATTGTGGTTCAGTTTTATAAAAGGAAGTATCGGAGCTCATCTTATTTAGGGCTCCGGTGCGCTCCGGCTAAAATTGTAATTTATCTTAAAACTTGAGAAGTACCGGAGCCGCGCTCCGGCGCAATTTAAGCACTGTATAAGGTGTCATTTCTTTATGAATAAGTGCAATGCAAAATATTTTTGTATGGGATTGTCATTATAAACGTATGACAAACTTTATGTGGCATCGTAATACACACATAATTAATATGAAAAAATAACGTCATATACTAGACCGAGGTATAGAGAAAAATCAAGCAAGTCCCAATGATTATTAGAGAAAGGACCTATTCGTTGGCGCGTGAGAGGGAAGGTTGAATGTCGGAATTAAAGTTTTGGACGCACGTAATTCCTAATACAATTCGCGTCATCGACGCCAACAATGAAGGTGATGATATGCCGAGACCTGAGCTTCACACATGCAGATTTGAACATGAATTATGCACCTGTTAATCCAAATATTATGCCTACAGCTCTGGTCCTGGTGCCGATTCATATCTCCATTCCTTCTACGCGGACCATCGCCTATTGCAGCGGTTCTCAGCCTTCTGACTAATGCGTACCATCTAAACAGCAATTGAAGAACTTTGTACCACCACAACATTTGGCAATAGTTATTTTTCAATTTCTCAATAGAAATATTAAAAACTGTATACATTTTGCCATTCGCACAACCTATTGGCTATTTGTATTTAATATGCATACATAAAAATATTACATTAAAAATTAGTTACCATTTTAATTATCAAAATTTAAGTTATAATACTTTAATTCTAAAATTTAGTGTGAAATTTAGGCCTGTTTAAGAGAGATCAATTTCTTATGTCTGCTGTTATTTCACTTAGTTTCAACCGTAAATTAGGATCCACTTTTAGTTCTGTTCTGTATTTTATTTTTCAAATATAACATGGAAGAAAAATCCTTGTTCGCACAAATAGGTTGCACAGAAAAGCAATAACATCGTAATAGCTTTATTTGAAATGCCTTTAAATTCTTGTTTTCGGTTCAGTTAAAAGTTAAAAACTGAGTTATTTTTGAAATCTCCAGTTAAATTTCGATCACAGAAAATTTCTAACAATTGCTCTTTTCTTCATGAGATAAAATTTCAGGTACATTTGAACAAAATGGATTTCTAATCCAATTTTCTTTTCCATAATGCTCGGAAAAATACACGTTCAAATTATTTATCAATAAGAAAAAAAATTATTTGTAATGTCGGATAATTATTCTTTTATTTTCAAATTATTTTCAGTTAAAAAATTTCTAAAAGTGGTAAAAAAGTTTAAAATATTATTATCCAAATCTGTAATTAATAGATCCAGTTTTTTTATCATTGCATTGATTTTATCTCTAATGATAAACAAATTTTAACACTTTGTCCTCGTAATCCTAAATTTATATTCATTGAACTTTTCAAAAATATCAGCTAAATATGCTAAACGCGCCAACCGTAATTCACTAAATAAACAATTTTGCAATTCAAATTTTGAATCACGGAGGAAAATATGAGTTTCTGATCGAAGTTTAAAAAGACGATTTAAATTTATCTCTGGATAGCCACATTACTTCGAAACGTAACAAAAGCGTTTCATGTTCACTGCCCATCTCTTGGCATAAAATCGTAAATATTCTTGAATTTAATGCTCGGCATTTAATAAAATTACCAATTTTTACAGCTTGATTAAAAATAATTTTTAGGTTTTCGGGGATTGTATAGGCTACTAAAACTTCATGATGAATGGAGCATTGAGTAAATTTAGTTTCAGGTGCGACTTTCTATATTTGAGATATAACGCTGGAAAGTTTTCCTGTTAAAGCCCGAGCTCCGTCACTGCAATGTACTTATTCCAAAAAATATCATTATCAGACATAAAATTGTCAATTACTTTGAAAATTTCATTTGCAGTTGCTCTATCGTGAAGAGATTCACAAAATAAATACATTTCGGCAATTCGCTTATCATTTTCTAATAATTGAACAAATAAAGGCACAGTAACACGCCGAATTAGTAATTGAACAAAGTTCGTTATATCAGTACTTTTTCATCCAACAGCAATGCGAAATACTGTTTTATTTCTTGAATAAGTGTATCTTTTACGGAATTTGCCATTTCATGAATTCGCCGACTTATTGCATTATTTGATAACGGAATATTATTAAACTCATTAGCCATTTTTTCGTAGAATAATGTCAAAACGATATCTTTAGCTGCTGGCAATATAAGGTTTTCTCCAATAGTGTGAGCCTGCCCAGTCTTGGCAATTTCTTAGGCTTACTAGGTAACTAGCTCCCAAACTAGGTGACTAGCTTTTTCACTTAAAATAACAAAACCATTCATTACTTGTTTAGTGTTTTTGAACTCCGATAATTTCTTCTTAAAACAGTTTTCAGATTTATCCTTTAAATTATTGGCATGCTTAGATTCAAGAATTCTTTTAAGAAAAGATGGTTTCATACTTTGATTCAATAGTTCATCGCAAACAATACATTGAGGTTAAAGGTCCATTTTATCTCCAAGTAAACCCAAATGATAAATAACTTTCATTATATTTTCCATAAACAATTTTTCTTTTCTTCTCAGTATTCTTAGTGTTAGTAGATTGTCCTGGATCCATCACCTTTAAATCATGTTTCCGCTTAGTCAATCCTGAAACGAAACCTCTAGATAAAGTTCGAATCACTCATAATCCAAAATGAGATGCATGGCCTGGAGGATTTTACATAATTTTAATTAAACTTAATATTTACATATATAAAATGTAGCTAAAATGTCTGAATGGAATATTAAGGTTGAAAAAGCAAGAACTGAATATAGTTCCATCAAAGAATCTAAATCGAATTATATTGCGTAGTGCAGTGGCTTCCAACCTTTTTGTACCGGCGCCCCCCCTTTTAAAAAAAATTGGTGCGCCCCCTTTAAAAAACAAATTGTTGCGTCCTGTTAATTTATCTTAAAATCAAATTTCATAAATACTCAACTGATATTATAATTTATTTAATGGGCTACAAAATAATATACAATATTATGTAAAAATATAATATATTTATTATAAGAAATATAACAACAACAAAAAAAAAAAGAATATATAATTAATACTACTACAACATAAAAATTTAATGCGACGGTTGAGGTTTTTCAGCATAAATTTTCTCAAACTGTGGTATCATTGAAAAATCGCGGTTCTCAGTTCCTTTTCAATCATTAAGCGAGATCGATACTTTGATTTTAAGACAGCTACTGTAGAAAAACCAGTTTCACATAGGTAAGATGTTACAAATGGCAATAAAATTTCTAAAGCTTTGTTTGTCAAATTAGGAAAATCGTCCTTTACTCGTAGCCAAAACGTAACAATATTATTTTCATCTCGAAACATCTGCTTTAATGTACTATCACTAGATAAGTCAATTATCATTTCCTGCTCTGCTGTCGTAAGGCCAAAATCATCATATTTTTCAATCACAAATGGGTTTCTAATCCATTCATATTTAGACATGTCAAGATCTTTAAAGTACAACAAGAATTGCTTCCATAGACTGGTCAAATGATTATTAATAAGAACTTTACTTTCTTCTATTTCATCAGCAAGACAGGTAATTTTAAAAGTGGGAAACATGTCAAAGTTATTATTTTTCAAACTTATTATCCACAGTTCTAATTTTTTCATAAATGCAGTAATCTTGTCTTTCTGCGTAAAAGCATGAATTTGAGCCCCTTGCACTGATTTATTTAAAATACTGAGTCTTTGAAAAATATCAACTAAATACGCAAGTTTTACAAGGAATTTCGTGTCATAAAACAAGTGTGCTTCATCTCTATTATTATCACTAAGAAATATGGCGATCTCATCTTTTAGCTCAAACACCCTTTGAAGTACTTTGGCACGAGAAAGCCAACGTGCCTCGCAATAGTATAGAAGTGATCTATATTCTGAACCCATGTCATCACACAATTTTGCGAAAAGTCTTCTTCTTAATGGGCTATTTTTGATAAAATTTACAACTCTTGTAATAACTTCAAATACTGTTAGTACATCTTCACCCATATTTCTTGAAACAAGTGATTGTCTATGAATCATGCAATGCGTCCAAACTGCACGAGGAGCCACCTTTCGAACTAGTGCCTGTAGACCAGCATTTTTTCCTGCCATAGATGGAGCTCCATCTGTGCATAGTCCAACACAGTTCTCCCACAGAATGCCATTTTCATTAAAAAACTTATCAATGATTTTAAAAACTTCCCTTGCTGTAGTATTGAATTCAATAGGTTTACAGAATAACATGTCTTCTCTAACATCAGTTTCCACAACATATCTTACATATGTTATCAAGTGTGCATCCTTAAGAACATCGGTAACCTCATCTACTTGCAACGCGAAAGAAGATAGTTTTACTTTTTCTATTAATTGATCTCAAAGATCTTCGGATATATCGGATATTCGTCTTCCCACCATATTATCTGCAAGTGGAATGATTTTAAGTTGATCAGCATATGATTCACCGAGCATCGTTTCTATCATGTCAATAGCTGCAGGTAGCACCAAAGTTTCTCCTATTGAATGGGTTTTTTTGCATCTAGCAATTCTATGAGAAACTTTATATGACGCAAGCAATGCTTTTTGTGTTACAGACATGGTCTTTGAAAACATTTCTTGTTGTTTATTTAAATTCTCTAATTTTCTTTGGAAAAATTCTCTTGTCTTGCCAACGTGATCTGCATATACTTTTTCAAGATGTCGTTTTAATTTAGTTGGTTTCATGCTGTCTGAGGCCAAAGTATCCATACACAGCAAACACAATGGTCGTTCTTGGCCATTAATAACCTTATATGTAAATCCTAATGATAAGTACATTGGATCATATTTTCTATATTTAGGTTTACTATTTTGCGAAGATGTATTTCCGATATTTTCATCATCTTTTCTTTTGCCCTCTGCTTCTACTTCATTTAATTTTCTTTTCAAGCCAGTTACGTATTTATCCATCTAAAAGGGATATTATTTTAAATCAATGACTTTATATTAATTTAAAATACAATACAATTATATCAATATTTTCTTTTAAATTAAATATCAGTCTTAATTGGGATAATTTTTAAATGTAGAATTAAAAACATTTTTTGTCAAAATTAATTACTGGAATATAAACAACATAAAAATAACTTGCGCTCTTCTTACATAAACGTGAATTTTTCCAATAACAATATTCATATTACTCAATTAAAACGGTTACTGGTAAATTTACGAGAAAGTAAAAAAGCGCTAGTAGTGAAAAAATAGTATATTAACATTGGCCAGGATGTTATTTTATTGTTTCGGATGTTTATAACCCTGGCACTTCGCGTTCGTGCCGAAAAACTACCTCAACATTAAATTAACATTTCCTGGTTAATAAGGTACTATTATAACAGTTATGAAATTTACCTCAATGTTAATTTATTTAGAAGTTACTAAAACGAAGTGTTTCATTCTATATATCAACGTGGTTATCGCAAGCACTACTAACGAACTATAATTCTGTTCATAGAAAACAGAAACAATCAGATGCTTCTGTTTACTGAAGTTTGGCGCGAGTAAGCACGAGAATACCCGGAATATTGCGAGTGCTTATCTTTTGATTCCACGCCCCACCGGTGCTCGGCTCCAAACGTGAAAGCGAGATATTTCGTTCCAAGAAGAGTATGGATGGTGTAACAACAAAGTTCAAATGAATAAAGGTAAAAATATCTCTTACCTTTTCGAATCCGGGCGGCGAGTATTCCATCGACATGAAGATCGTCAAAACTGTAAACTAAATTTAAGGCACATCCTTCTATAGAGATTACAATAAAATTATTATTATTATTATTATATAGTACATATATACAGTCATAATTGATTTACACTTAACATCCATGATAATTAAACGCGCTTTCAGATACAAAGCGGTTCCAATTCTCCTACTGCGTAGCAGTTCGACTGTCTCCTCCTACGCAAATCGAGTTCAAAGATTTTTACTTAGGAATTAATTCTAAAGTTCGCTAGATGGCGCTGGGAGTTCAGAGTCCAGTTGTAACAGATGGGATGTTTTAGCATTTGTACCCGAAA
Source organism: Stegodyphus dumicola (assembly GCF_044657685.1). Classification (NCBI taxonomy): domain Eukaryota; kingdom Metazoa; phylum Arthropoda; class Arachnida; order Araneae; family Eresidae; genus Stegodyphus; species Stegodyphus dumicola. The sequence goes on from NC_140769.1 coordinate 36,615,714, forward strand.
AATTCGCGGCGAGGATTGTGGATTACGTATACTGCTGATTCATTTTTTTGACACCTATTCGACTTTTTTGGTTTGTATTCGAAAATGATATTTTGGAAACAGCTGCATGCCCCCCTTGCAACAGTCTCGCGCCTGGAAACCACTGGTGTAGTGCATCGAATTCTACCTTCAAGAAGAATAAAATTTCAAGTCACGTGTTCAGAAGGGGAAGGGTTAAGTAAGCCAATAGATGGACTTCTAACGCCATCTCTTGGCGATATCAAAGAATGTTCCTTAACACACTCCCCACCTGAACTCTGAGAAGAGTTCCTCTAACCTAAATTTTTAAAAAATATTTTTAACTTAACTAAGCAAACTTAACTAACTATATTCAATTTAATCATTAATAGGGGGGAAAAAAAGAAAAAAGAAAAATGCACAACAAAATCGTTAAAGTTCTTTTTTTTTTTTTTTAAAGTTCAAGAGGATATAGATGTTGAACAATACGGTCTTAACGTCCCATTACCAGTTATTAATTCGAATGATCGGACTTTATCATCACGTCCATAATAGTTTGTTTTTATTATCTCCTTCAATTAAAACAATATCTCCTTCCTTTAGTTCCGGTTGAAGTTACGGATTCTTCAAGAAATGGGCAGTTCTAAGATCTAATAAATATTGTTGCTTCCATTTGCAACACAACTGTTTTAACAGCAATTTTTGATAACGCTTTCTTTTTAACAGCGTTTCTCTTTCCGTTTCGCTACCGCTGATTCTAGCAAAAATCAAAGGATACTTCAAATCAGTTTGTTCAATGTTTTTAAGAAGCGCATTGGAGTCAAGGGTTGTGGCTCGTCATTGTCGTTGTAAACGTAACTTAGAGGTCATGAATTAAAAACTGACTCCACTTCGACAAGTAGTTTAGACATTTCTTCGAAAGTCAACAATGCTTTTCCTACGATTTTTCTTAAACATTCTTTAACAGATCTTAACTTTTATGAAAACGATACCCTGCTTTACCCACAATTCATGTAGTTGTCATCGAGTTACTATGCCATTCGTGAAGCTGCATGCTTGCTTTCTTAAGTATTTGGACCGATTCTAGATTCGTAGTTAATGCTTGATTGATCGTTTGTTGGCTTCCAATCACATCATCTTAGATATCTCCAAATATCTCCAAAGGGCAAAGTTTACGAATCGGTCGTACAAAAATTCCTGAAGAGGTTTTTACCTCTGCCATACGTGTACAACTATCTCTACTTGGAAACAATTTTGTGACTTTGCCTATTGGCCAGTTAGGTCTCTTTCGGTTATCTAGTTCAAATAGTACTACATCACCCGTCTGGATCACCTGAGTTCTCTTGATTTTTGAACGAGATTTGCCAAATATTCTTTTCGAAATCTATTTCTTAATTGATCTTTTATATTTTGGCATTTCCGGTATCTTTTTCGAAGTTTCTGGAAATTAATTTTCTCTAGATCAGGTATCCCAATTTCTTGGATGTCTTGAATAAAAGATGATGGAGTCAAAGGAATAAATTTGTCAGATTCTTCTGAAATATATGTAAGAGGTCGATTATTCATTACAGCTTTAACTTCACATAATACCGTTGAAAGGTCTTCAAAATTGAGTGATGATCTATCAAGTTTTCTTAGAAGAAGATTTTTTTACACTGCGAATGAGCCGTTCCCACCATCCACCCCACCCCGCAGCTGTTGGAGGAATGAACTTCCATTTAATGGGAGCTAGGTCTTCAGAATTTTTTATTTGACTCCAATTTAAAGATTTTAAAAGGTTGTAGGTACCCCTGTAGTTAGTTCCGTTGTCGCTGTGGATTGTTGAAATTCTTCCCCTTCTCGCTATAAATCTCCTGAGGGCATAGACGAAACCTTCTGTTGACAAAATAGTCACTAATTCCAAGTGTACGGTGCGATACACGGCTCATGTGAAAATGACAATCCATACCTTGGCTTTGTTCTTTAGAAAGAGAGGACCACATAAATCGATGCCCAGGACTTCAAAAACTTTCGAGTCTCTGACTCGGTCAAATGGAAGATGAATAGGCGGAGTGACAAACGGGTTTGAAGTAAATATTTTGTATCTCATGCATTTTGATAATTTACTTCGGATGTTACGCTTTGCAGAAATAATCCAAAAATTTTCTCGCAGGATGGAGCCAACAGTCTGGAGACCAGCATGGCAGTTCTTTAAATGGCAGTCTCGTATCAAACAATTTACTACGTGATGTTTTGATGGCAACAAAATTGGATATTTGAACGAAAATTCGTCATCACGTTCTAACTTGGTTTTCACTCGTATTATGTTATTTTGATCTTTCACAACAACAAGACCTTTGACAGAACCTGAGACATCACCAAAATCTTCTAACTGAATTCTTGACCAAAGGAACTTCTCTACCTCTTTCTTTTCTTCGATCGAGAGCTCAGATGAGAAAAAATGATTTCTATTTCTACATTTGGATATGAATATTTTCATCCAACAAATAATATTTACAAATCTGCAAAATTTCGAAATTCTCTCCTAATTCATAAATTGATCTACTTTTTGCACAGGTAAATAATGATATTGCAGTTTTCTTTCTTTCTGACATAACTAAATCTTCATTGGGAAACTGTTCCGATTTGGGCCAATTATTTTCTTCATCTTTTAACCATTTTGGTCCCTCCCACCATCTCGTCTCGATAAGATGTCTTGGACTACAACCACGAGATGGTAGGTCCGCCGGATTTAGATTACCTGGCACAAGACACCATTGGTATGATTCTGTGAGTTTGCATATTTCTCTGATTCTGTTACCCACAAAAGTACCCCAATGGTCATTTCTTCGTATCCATGCTATAACTGTTTAAGAGTCAGTCCAGTGATAAACTGGTACTGTAGGGACATTCAAAGCCTCACGAATATAGTTTACTAATCTGGCTCCCGAAACACAAGCAAGAAGCTCTAGACGCGGGATTGTCAAAAGTCTTTTTGGCGCAAGTCGAGATTTTGCTCTTAGAAGCTGTACCGAAATCCTATTATTATCTTCACAGCGCAGGAAAATTACTGTTGTATATGCATTCTGACTCGCGTCGCAAAAAACATGTATAGACCATTTTTCTTTATTTCCGTAACCTATACGTTTCTTTACCTTTAAGTTAGATAATTTTTTCAATTCACTATACTATTTCTGAAAGTCCTTTTGGATCTTATCTGGAAGCGGGGAATCCCATTCTGACTTAGCTGACTAGGCCTCCTGAATCATTAGCTTGGCTGGCAACAATGCTGGGACGAGAAAACCGATGGGATCGTAAACACCTTGTGTTATAGACAAGACCTTCCGTTTAGTAGGATTTTCTGTTTCAGCGTCAAATTCATTGCAGATCATTAAACAATCCTCCTTTCTATCCCATCTAATCCCCAAAACCGAAACTGGAGTTGTAAAATCACCTTTAAACAAACTTCTGTTCTCAGTTGATAACTTTTCTATTTCTTCTACCGAACCGAATTGCCGTAATCTCAAGTCCATCTTAGCTTCAGCCATAATTTCAGTTGACTTTGAGATAAATTCTTCTAATTCGGATGGACTGTCTACGGAGGTTACGCAGTTGTCGATATAGAAGGACTTCAAGAGTTTGTCAGTAACTGGTTTGAGTTGTTTTGGATACTTGTTCAAATGGTATCTTATACCGCGCTGAGTAAAAAAGGGCTACAATTAATTTAAATAATACTCTGTTATGTTGATAGACTTTAATTTTATTTGCCTTCTCCCACAATAAACATCTCAAAAATCGGCGATCTTGTTCCTTAACTTCAATTTGGAGGAAGGCTCTTCTAATGCCGGATACAACAGCAATAGCCTTCTCTCGGAATCTCAATAATATAGCGGGAATTTTTCTATCAAGTTTGGTCCTTTGAAGAGACAGTCATTTAGGGATGGTGCTCTTCCAACTTTGCACGAGGCGTCAAAAACTGGTCTTATAGACGTAGTAGCACTCTCTGGCTTAATAACCGGATGGTGGCACAAGTAATGACCTCCTACTTCTTCTAGTTCCTTTTTTGAGACTTCCTGTATGACATTCTCTTTTTGCCATTCTTTAAAGATTAGGTCATAATCTTCAAATTTACTTAACTTCTTCAGTCTTCCTGTAGTGCTAAACAACCTTCTTTCTGCTTCATTTCTATTTGAAGCAATGTTTAGGTTAATACCAGTCCATGTAAGACCAACACGGTAACGCCCGTCTTCACTTCTCGTAAGTTATTTGAGGAACAGATCATGGGCTAGCTCTTCTTCTTCGTTCTTAGACAACGTTTCAGCGGGATCATTAATTCCTATTGTTTCTAGCCGCCATAAATCTAGAATGTTAAGTTCTCTCAGAGATAAATTAGTCATCAATGTAGCTGTACCACTAGTCATGTAACCTTGGGATGAATTTTCTAACTCACTGCAAACTGTCCATCCAAGTTTTGTCTGAATTGCCGTTAGGCCATTGTTCAGCTGCTTGATTCGTCCTGTTAGGAGTTGACCATAAACATCCCTTCCAATTAAAATTTCTATTTCAGGACACCCAGTACCAATATCTGACATCCACAATCTATGTTTCTTAAGCTCTTCTAGAACAGACTCCTTTGGAATGCGTGGAATGTTCCCACATATCTTTTCTTAATCAAGGAATTCGGTTGTGATAACTGATTTGTGACCATTACCCGGTGCAATTAACTTAATTTTATATTTTCTATGAGGGTTAGCTTCTATTTCTTCACCTCCAAATACCGTGTGGGTAATCATTGCTGTAGTGAGAATCTTTCGCGGTGCTCTTTAAAATATAACTCCTTTGGGACCCACTGTTCAATAGTGCCTTAACCTTCTTAATTTTCTTATTATCCTTAATTAGTAATTCTAGTGTCATGAGAGCTACTTCTTTTGAACACTGCTGATTTGCAAGTGTGTTCTGGATATTCGCTAGGGGTTTACTTTTATCACTAATTTCTTTCTTTTTACCTATCTCAGGACAGAAAAGCTCTGTATGAAGTTTTGAGCAGACATGACAGTGTACAAAAACTTTACACATTTTGGTACGGTGGCCAAAGCGTAAACATTTCAGACAACAGTTCTTTTCGCTGACTTTCTTTATTTTTTCTTCCAGAGAGAACGATCTGGCTACTACGCAGTCCTTACTTTCATGCGACTTACCACAGAACAAACACGAAATATCTTTAGCAGCGAATAAACCAGCTGAAGTAGGTTATCCCTTTTCAGTATTTTCTCTTTTACTCTCTCTTTTGGGATAATACTTTCAAAGCCTGATCTGGCTAACTGTAATCTTTCTTCACCCGCTACCTCCCTCTTCAAAAAGTTCATTAACAACGTTAAACTCGACTTCGGAAAACTCGCTTCACTATCAGAATCTTTCTGTCCCCTAATATTGCATCTCTGCCATGCTCTTAAAATATCATCAGGTAAACAGGATTCTATCATGGGGTATAGCCAGGCTGAATTACTTTCTATATCAAGCGCCATGGATTCTAAAGACCTTAAATGTACTTCTACCTTGGTAAATAAGTCACACAATGATAATCTGTCTTTACCCCTAGCTTGAACATTTGCTGTAATTAATTTCAAAAATTCCCTGACATACACTTCGATAAGAATTTCTTTGTCCCCATAACGGTCTTGAAAAGCTCTCAAAGATTTTGAATAATTTTCTGAAGTTATCGGGTAACTTTCTAATAAATGCCTAGCACGAGTTCCAGGTTCTACAGCTTGTAGCAAATATTGGAACTTATCACAATCACCTAATTCTTTATCTTCATGTATCTTCTTAAACTGTGCCCAAAATGACAAATAATTAATTAACTGAGAATCAAAAGGTTTTACATTCAATTTAGGTAATTTATACCGTTTGACTTTAGAGTTACTACTTACTGACATCAGAATTACTAAAAAAACAGTGTCATTTGGAACTTTGTTTACATTTAGTAATTCATTAACTTTTCTTTCAATTGTGATGAATTCATCAGAATATTCCTCACAGCTTATAACTTCGGTTTCTAAATCATCTTCAGTGGCACTGCCCTTAATTAGTAAATCTAGTACCTCTGAATCATAAGATTTTAACTCAGCAGTTATCATTTGTAACTTCACAATTTTATCTTTTAATACAGCTTTATCTGCTTGAGCATTTTTACTAATTTCGTTCTTTAGAACTTTAACCGTTCTAGTGAAAGCACTGTGTGCCGTTGCACGTTTTTTCTTTATCATATCAACATTCATTTTTACTTTAAACTCCACTCAGATATTTTATCTTACATCTTAAAGTAATCCTTTTAACGTAATCTTATTTCCTCAATCCTTTATTGGTTTCTTACACATAAATTTGTTAATTACTTTTATTCAAAAATATAAAACTTATAATATATATTTTAAGTTGAAAATACTAAATATCTATTTTTATTCAACTTAAATATAAACATGCTTTCATTCAACAAAATGCATCTTCAGAAAGTAAACATATTTCAAGTACTTTCGTTTTCGAAAGCATAAATAACTAATTCTTCTTTAGGACAACACATCCTAATGGCGGACGCAAACTTTATTATATTACGTAATTGATCAACTGCTGTTGATTGAAGTTGTCAGAATCCACTGACGAATGAAGGTTCTACTTAAATAACTGATTTAAAAAACAAGAACAAAATTCATTTACCTTTTCAGATGCATTGTTGAATCTGACGTGATGTTTCAGCTGGCATTCTTCTTTACAAAAAAAAAAAAAAAAAAAAAAACCACAATTCTATTTCTTGACATCATATTTTATTTACATAAAACATTCAAAAAGAAAAAAATTAATATTTAAGTACATTTACTTGTACAGCCTCTCTTTTTCTCATGGTTGTACGAAACAATTTATCCCTCCATCACACGGATTCGAAAACGAAGTATTGTGGATTTGATGAATAAGCGAAATCGAAACTAATCAGCCAGAGCATTTCATAATTGAAATAAATGCTTATTTTGCTGTTAAAAGAAACAGCATATTTATTTTTTTAGTTTCCATTCTTGTTTGCAACATGTTACTTATTTTTACATAAAAATATAACAAAACTAAGAAATAAAGTTTACGCAACGCTTATCAACGAACGCTAGAAGTAACTACGTTTTTAGCTCGACTCGTTGTTCTCGTTGTTGCCACACGGCGAATCTTAATAACTATTCAAAACATTACATCATGTTTCCAGTTAGGAAATCTTAATAATTTTATGGAAACATTAAATTATGTTCCACTACATTACTCCCCCTCCAGTAACTGTGTTACGATTTAAGAGATTCTGGTAATGGAGTAATGTAGCGTAAGTTAACAGTAGAATTAAAAGTACTAAATACAATAAATAAATACAATTACATTTAAACATATTCAATAATAGAGGTTAGGAAAATATTCAACATTGTTACTAAAACGTAAAGGAAGTTTTATTAGTCGTCCACTTCGTGAGACTCGAGGTCGTTCATCATTGTTCTCAGATTTTAACAGAGTCTTGGGCTGGGTATCAGAAGTTTCTGGTTCCAGCCTTTGTTCACCTGATGTTAAACAATAGGTTGGCTTCAGCCTGTCAATCGAAATGTTTACTTCCTTACCTTTGATTTGTAACAAGAAGTATTTGTCCATTCTTTTAAGTACTTTGAAAGGTCCTTCATAACTAGGTTCTAATGGTTTCTTGACTCTATCAGTTCTTAGGAAAACATGAGTAAACACATTCAAATCTTTGTGGACAAAAACTTTAGGAATCATTTTTCGCTGTACCGCAGAGGGCTTGAACAATTCCATTTGTTTTTGCAATTTATGCAAAAATGTTTGAGGTGTTGTAAAAACTGTCGGTTTATCAAAAACTTCTCCAGGAAGTTTTATTGTTTTCCCGTAAACCATTTGTGCAATGGAATATCCAGAGTCTTCTTTTAAGGCTGCCCTAAGACCTAGAAGAATTGTTGGAATGGATTCGGACCACTTAATGGAATTATGACATTTAATAGCAGCTTTCAAAGTTCGATGAAATCTCTCAATTTTGCCGTTACACTGCGGATGATAAGAAGTTGTGTGTTGAATTCTGACTCCACATATAATTGCCAAGGTTCGAAACAGTTCAGAAGTAAACTGTGTTCCACGATCCGTAATAACTTGGTAAGGAACTCCAAAACGAGTGATCCAGTTTTCATAAAACGCTCTGGCAACGGTTTCTGCTGTTATATCACGCAAAGGAATGGCTTCCATCCAACCTGTATAACGATCAATGCAAGTTAAGCAATACACAAAATTATCAGATGGTGAATAAGGACCTATTAAGTCTATGTGAACTATAGTAAAACGTTCATCAGGCTGCTGATAAGTTCCTAATTCAGACTTTGTATGGCGTGAAACCTTATTTTTTGACAACCAATACAGGCACGACTCCATGTTTGTATATCGTTTTTGATATTTGGCCAAATAAATTTGGACGTCATTTCTTTAACGGTCGACTTGATTCCTGGATGAGCGAGGCCATGGATTTGTTGAAATATGTCCATTCTAAACTGCTTGGGTATAAATGGTCTAATGTTAGAAGAAGACGTATCACCCCACAGATTTTTACCAGATGGAAGTAAATAGCTTTTGAAAGTTAATGTTTTATTTTGAGCTTGTAAATCTTGTAATTCTATATCATTAACTTGTTTGTCAGCAATTTTATCATAATCAATGAGTGAAATAGAGACATCGGCTATTCTGGATAACTGATCTGCGACAATGTTTTCACTTCCACTAATATGGCATATATTAGTAGAAAATTGAGATATGTATTTCAATTGGCTCATTTGTCTTGGTGATGCCTTTTCGCTCTTTTGTCTGAAAGCATAAACTAGTGGTTTATGATCCGTAAAAATTTTGAAATCGCGACCTTCTTCTAACATATGTTTAAAATGTTTAATTGCAAGATATATTCCCAGTAACTCGCGATCATAAGTACTGTAATTTTTCTGAGTGCTATTTAATTTTTTTGAATAAAACGCTAAAGGTTTCCATGCTCTATTTTCAAAGTGTAGGAGAACTGCACCAATAGCCCAATCAGATGCATCCGTGCATAGTGACAAGGGCAAATCTGAATTGGGATAACTTAAAAGAGCTACGTTTGCCAAATCCTGTTTACATTTTTCAAAGTTAAATATAGCTTCATCTGACCATTTAATTTTTCTTCTGTCTGTTTTCTTAGCACCCTTTAGGTAGTCATAAAGTATTGCTTGTGTCTTAGCACCATCTTTCAGAAACGGTCGATAAAAATTAAGCATCCCTAAGAAAGTTCGCAAATCATGGATAGTCTCCGGTAATTTATAATTCAATATCGCTTCGACTTTTTCAGGTAGAGGACGAGATCCTTCTGGTGTTATAAGATATCCTAAAAATTCTAAGTTATCAACACCCATGATCGACTTAGAAATGTTGATTCTCAAACCGTATTTATTTAATCTATCGAAAACAAGTTCCAAGTGATGTCTGTGTTCTTCTTCTGAGGCAGAAGCAATTAATATGTCATCCAGATATGGAAAAGTAAAGTCCAAACCTTGAAATACTTCATGTATGAATCTTTGAAAAGTAGCTGGAGCATTTCGCAAACCGAAACTCATTGCATTAAATTCATAGAGGCCAAATGGCGTAATTATAGTGGTTTTCTGCTTGTCCTCTTCGGATATAGGAATTTGGAAATAGGCTTTGAAAAGATCAATTTTCGAAAATATTTTTTTTTGTCTTTTAAAATGTGGTTAAAATCAGTAATTCTAGGTATAGGGTATCTTTCAGGAATAGTTACAGCATTAAGTCTTCGATAGTCTCCACAGGAAGGAAAATTTCCATCTCTTTTAGAGACTAAGTGGAGAGGACTAGCCCATGGAGATGTAGACTGTCTTATTATATTGTTTTCCAACATATACTGAAATTCTTGTTTGGCAATCTGTAACTTTTTACTGTCGAGCTGCCTGGGCTTGGAATACACCGGTTGACCTTCAGTTAAAATGTGATGCTTAACACTGTGCTTAACATTTGTTATCAAAAGATTAGGTTTAGTAATATTCGGATACTTGGATAACAGATCATGATATTTTAACTTATCATGTACAAAACTTATATCATTCATTTTGGAGATGGATGTAATGTCACATTGAGTAGTAAGGTTAGTTACACCATCTATTAATCTTTTGTTGTTTAAATCAATTAATAACTTGAAATGGTCCAAAAAGTCTGCTCCGATTATGCCTTTATTAATTTTGGCAATAATGAATGGCCATCGAAAAGCTCGACGAAGGCCAAGATCAAGCGTTAAAAATTGTACCCCATAAGTGGGAATTTTTCAGTGCCATTGGCGGCATATAATTTGAAATCACTTTGAAGTTTATCTTTTTTTGTAGCAGGTAATAACGAAGCGTCTGCGCCGGAATCAATTAGAAAATGCAAACCCGTGTGTTTGTCAGTCACAAATATTCGGTGTTTGCGGCCATCCTGAACATAACCTGCAGCAAAATCAGCCGCTAATTCCACTGCTGGTTTAAGTTTTCCGGCTTTTTTTGACCCCAAGAGCAATTAGGTTGACACTTTTCAGGAATGCATTTTGAGCCAAACATGTAATGGTAATAACAATACTTTCCATTTGGATTAAATCGTTTACGTTTATTACTTCTACTTCGCTCTCTGTATCTATCGCTACTACGATTTCGAGACCGAGATTGGCGAGAAACACTTAAAGTTTCTATTTGTTTTTCCAGAGACGAAATTTTTAGCAGGAACTCATCGACCGAATTTAAATTTTTGCCAGAGGAATAAATTTCAGGCTTTGAATTCATTTCCATTATTTTGTCGGCCATTAAAGCTATTTTGTCTAACCCTTCATCGGAAACCAGTAAAATATTTTTATCGAGTCGGGCATTTTTCTAGCTACAATGTTTTGAGTACTTTATCTGAAACGCCATCAGTAGCGAGCGATCTCATTTTTTGAAGTAACTGACTGGGTTTCACATCCCCAAGGTCAAGGCCAGCGACTAAGCGTTTAATTCGCTTATTTTCGCTCTCTTTGAATGTGTTTAACAGTCTTTCTTTAACTAAAGCATATTTATTACCAGATGTTTTATCCGTAATTATATCCCAAATAATTTCAACATATTTTGGCTCTAGTTGAGAAACTACGTAATTAAATTTGGTACTATCAACAGTTATGGCATTAGTGTCGAATTGAGCTTCTATTTGAAGAAACAAAATTTCAGGCTTTTCTGGCCAAAAAGATGGAATTTTGACACTCACCTTGCAAGTTTCCAGCGTTGATGTTCCTTCCATAATCCAATGTTACGGTCACCAATCTTTTATTGTGGATTTGATGAATAAGCGAAATCGAACCTGATCAGCCAGAGCATTTCATAATTGAAATAAACGCTTATTTTGCTGTTAAAAGAAACAGCATATTAATTTTTTTTAGTTTCCATTCTTGTTTGCAACATGTTACTTATTTTTACACAAAAATATAACAAAACTTCTAAGAAATAAAGCTTACGCAACGCTTATCAACGAACGCTAGAAGTAACTACGTTTTTAGCTCGACTCGTTGTTGCCACACGGCGAATCTTAATAACTATTCAAAACATTACATCATGTTGCTACTTAGGAAATCTTAATAATTATATGGAAACATTAAATTATGTTCCACTACAGTATCTACTGGTTACAAAAAAGAAAAAAACAAGGTTTTAATTTCTCTCACAAGTGGAACCCCTGGCGCCCTCTAGTGAGGGAAAGAGACTTTAGATGAACATTTAACACTGATTTTTCCAAGCCCCAAAATGTTATTATTTATTTGGAAATCATATCTTCCCCTACAACTACATTGAAAGCTAAAGAAACATCATCATCCCCTTTTCGTCCATGTAGGCACCATCCGAAAATAGTTTCCACTGCAACAAGACTTTTGCTTAAGTATTTAGCGTGTCCCATTATTATGTTGTAATAATAATCTGCTCCAATCAGAATGGCAATGGGTTTTTTACAATCGGGAAAATCTGCGAGCATCAAATTCTTTAATTGATTGTTTTGCTTAATTTCTTCTGATTTAGGAGGAGGAATATCTGTACCTGATATATGATCAGTTACTAATAATTCAACTTCTATTCTAGAATGGGGAGATCTTCTATGTTCTAAAGTTAATTTAACTATGTCATAGTTTTTTTAGATGGGTGAGGTATTCCCAAAAGTGTAGACAGTCAATTTTTCTTTTCTTATGACTTCGAGGTTTAATCTGTCCGCTAACTCGCGAGCGCAAAAACTTTTCATACTTCCACTATCCAAGATAAGTCTGGCAAACACCTTTTCCTTAGCTGTTTTAACTTTTATTATGCAAGCCTGAAAAAAAAAATTGTGTTATTTACACTATGTGAAACGGCCGAAATAATTTCTTCTTTCTCTTCCTTAGTTTGTGTATCATTTCTCGAAATTGATATACTATCCTTTTTTTCATTTGGTGTATTTTTAACTATCAAACTGGATTTAAAACATATGGCTTCCGAATGTTTACCTTTGCAAATTTTACTAACTTTAGTTTGATGTTGCCGGCATTCTGAAATTTTGTGCTTAGGTGCAATACAAAGAAAACCCCGCGTTTGCTTCTTCAAAATCTCATGTTTCATAAATTCATTCAAAAAATCAAAATTCATAAATTACTTCTTGCTCTTCTCATTAACTGTGAAGCATAAACAGGACTCTGTGTCATGGTTTTGAAAACAAAAAATGCAGTTTCGATTTGATGTCACGGCTGCCATAAATTCATGTGTGGTGACAGTTTGTTTATGTTTAGGCGTCGTGGATATCTGTTAATAGTTTTCATTTCCGGTTTTGAATTGCATGGAAAGGATAAGGAATTAATTTTTTCTCAGGATTCTATTTCTAATCGGAGAAAGTCTCGAAATTTGTTTAAATCATAGGTTGAAGGATTTCCAGAATTTGTACGATGAAATGCTAACGTTATATCGTTCGGGACAATTTTCATAAAAATTGGAATAAACATGTTCGAATGTGTTTCTGGTTTCACACCGAATGCTAAAAGGCTTCTGACTTGAACGTTAATTGTATCATAAAGTTTTCGCAATTTTGCTACTTTATTTGAACTTTGAATGGGATTTAAATTTAAGAGGTTAGAAATGTGTGTATTGATAATAAGGTCACTTTGACCGAATCTGTTTTTAAGAATGTCTATAGCAGAGTCATAATTAGCCTCTGAAATTGAGAGACCCGCTATGGCTGATGCTGCATTTCCACATAAATAAGTTCTCAAACAATTAAATTTTTTGATATTCGAAAGCGTAACATTGTCATGAATAGTGACCTTGAATGAATTCAAAAAATTCACCCAATCGTTATAGTCTCCGGAAAATTTGTGAATTAAGAGTTTGGGCAATTTCACATTACCTTCAATCTGTCTTTTGGTTTCAACTTAAGTTCGTGTTGATATTTTGAGTATTGTATTTCTTTAAATATCGGTTGATTTTAGACTTCGTTATTATTATTTTATCGTTATATTCCATAGAAGTGTTAATATCTGACTCTAATTTTGATTCATCTTCAATCAAATTTTGTATTTTTTCATTTAAATCATGTAGTTTCGTTTCTTTACTGTTTAACAATTCCAAACAATTTTCTAACTCTTCTTGTTTTTCTTCTTTTAAATACTCATCTACATTTTAAATAATTTTGAGTTACAGAAGCACGTATATGTGCTCGATTCTTATTTAGTGTCTTCTGTTCCATTTTAATAAATTATCAAAGGAGACTTACCGTGAGCAGTCTTCGCTTACAAAGCTAACCCAAAAGACGGAAAACAGAAAATTTCAAATTAATCAGATTCTTTTTCGTTTCCCAGCGGACGCACCATTTGAAACGAAACTTCTAGATCAAGTTCGAATCACTCATAATAATCCAAAATGAGATGCATGACCTGGAGGGTTTTACATAATTTAATTAAACGTAACATTTACATATATACAATGTAGGCTAAAATGCCTGAATGGAATATTAAGGTTCAAAAAGCAAGAACTGGATAGTTCAATCAAAGAATCTAAATCGAATTATATTGCGTAGTGCATCGAATTCTACCTTCAAGAAGAATAAAATTTCAAGTCACGTGTTCAGAAGGGGAAGGGTTAAGTAAGCCGAACAGATGGACTTCTAACGCCATCTCTTGGCTATATCAAAGGATATTCCTTAAGAATCCTAACCGTTTTTTCATTTTGAAAAATCTAGGTTTGTTTTATTATTTTTTCACAAATATTTAAATGCGCAATATATTATTAGCTCTTCAGAAAGTAATGAGGATATTCTCAAACCGTGTAGAAAAGCAAGGTATACATAGGAACAAGGAGACAAAATACCTGCTGTTAAAGACTGTCGAAAATGTCTTCAACAAAATAGACATTTTTCAATCAAAATCGTAAAAAACAACCTTATATTTAGCGTAGGTATAATGAAACACTCAATCGATTTCGAGGGCAGCTAAAGGTCCCTCCTCATCAGGAGAAAGAAATACATAGAAAGAAGAAAATAGGAATCACAGAAACACGTGGTGCTTATCAGCACTGCACGTGGTTATAACTAGATTTTTAATCAGAGTTGCACTGGCCGCCTACTTTTACTGAGCCAGGCTGTCTGATCAAGCATAAAGAAATATTAGCGAAGTTAAAATAGGGAGCGAGGGGCAAATGCACATTACGCTCAAAATCTGAACTTCAAATAATGGAAAGCAACCACTGAACGGATTTTTATACCCTCTGGTAGTACCAAGTGCGAGGAGGTAACGCCATCTATCGGCAAAAATAATTGAATTAAGACAGTAGAATTTTAAAGGCATTAGGAAGGACTGGATTGGACTTCAAATCATTAACTAAACTTTCTAAATCTTTGTGAATGTGAAAAGCCTCATGAAAATCCAATTCGCCTATGGAAGAAGCCTTTTGGATGATTTTTGCAGACCCAAAATCAAAATTATGGTTAAAAGTCCAGCTATGATACGCTATTGAAGACTTGTTAATTTCCCCTTTTTTGACATAAGATTCATGTTCCTTGATACGAAACTTCAACGCTCTTTTTGTTTGGCCAATATATCTTAAACCACACTGACATGATATACTATAAATTCCCCAAGAATTCAAGACAGAAACGCAATCTTTTAGAATCGAAGGGTGAATTTTATTAATAGGGAAGAAACCGACTTGAAAATTGAATTTCTGGAGAATCCGTGCAATTTTATAGCTAACAGAAGGATAAAATGGAAGCACGACAAGGTCATTGATATTATTTCTAACAGTGGAATGTCTTCTTTGATGGGAATCTGAAAATTTTTTGACGGCTTTATCAATAATCACCGGAGAAAATCCACGGTCAATCGCAACTGCTCTCAAATAATTAAGTTCATTGGTAAGCAAAGATTCAGAGGAACAAACTTTTAGCGCGCGGAAAACATAATAGTAAAAAGAAGCCATTTTTTGCTTAGCAGGGTGGCATGACTTGGCATGGGGTGGTAAACAAACTGCAAAGGGTTTACGGTACACAGTGGTGCTAAAATCGGTTTCATTGCGGATTATAAGAATATCGAGGAAGGGGAGGGAATTGTTGGATTCAATTTCAAGAGTGAATTGGATGGCTGGATCAATTGAATTCATAATAGATAAAATCTCGGATAAAAGTGCGAAAGTGTCGTCAACATACCGAATCCAAAGACGAAAAGATAATTTATCAAATAATTTCATCTCAAAATAGTGCATATAAATGTCAGCAAGTACCGGACTGAGAGGATTACCCATAGCCAATCCTTCAACTTGACGAAAATATGCATTCTGGAAAACAAAGTGGGTTTGACTTAGAGAAACTTTAGTAAGCGAAACCAACTCATTAATTTCAGTATGTGTGAAGTGAAATTCCCGAAGCCTAGTTTCAAGACAATTTAGTGCTCCTTCGACCGGAACATTAGTAAGCACTAAATTGGGAAAGATTTATCCGAGATTCTATCTATTATGAATTCAATTGATCCAGCCATCCAATTCACTCTTGAAATTGAATCCAACAATTCCCTCCCCTTCCTCGATATTCTTAAAATCCGCAATGAAACCGATTTTAGCACCACTGTGTACCGTAAACCCTTTGCAGTTTGTTTACCACCCTATGCCAAGTCATGCCACCCTGTTAAGCAAAAAATGGCTTCTTTTTACTATTATGTTTTCCGCGCGCTAAAAGTTTGTTCCTCTGAATCTTTGCTTACCAATGAACTTAATTATTTGAGAGCAGTTGCGATTGACCGTGGATTTTCTCCCGTGATTATTGATAAAGCCGTCAAAAAATTTTCAGATTCCCATCAAAGAAGACATTCCACTGTTAGAAATAATATCAATGACCTTGTCGTGCTTCCAATTTATCCTTCTGTTAGCTATAAAATTGCACGGATTCTCCAGAAATTCAATTTTCAAGTCGGTTTCTCCCCTATTAATAAAATTCACCCTTCGATTCTAAAAGATTGCGTTTCTGTCTTGAATTCTTGGGGAATTTATAGTATATCATGTCAGTGTGGTTTAAGATATATTGGCCAAACAAAAAGAGCGTTGAAGTTTCGTATCAAGGAACATGAATCTTATGTCAAAAAAGGGGAAATTAACAAGTCTTCAATAGCGTATCATAGCTGGACTTTTAACCATAATTTTGATTTTGGGTCTGCAAAAATCATCCAAAAGGCTTCTTCCATAGGCGAATTGGATTTTCTTTAGGCTTTTCACATTCACAAAGATTTAGAAAGCTTAGTTAATGATTTGAAGTCCAATCCAGTCCTTCCTAATGCCTTTAAAATTCTACTGTCTTAATTCAATTATTTTTGCCGATAGATGGCGTTACCTCCTCGCACTTGGTACTACCAGAGGGTATAAAAATACGTTCAGTGGTTGCTTTCCATTATTTGAAGTTCAGATTTTGAGCGTAATGTGCATTTGCCCCTCGCTCCCTATTTTAACTTCGCTAATATTTCTTTGTGCTTGATCAGACAGCCTGGCTCAGTAAAAGTAGGCGGCCAGTGCAACTCTGATTAAAAATCTAGTTATAACCACGTGCAGTGCTGATAAGCACCACGTGTTTCTGTGATTCCTATTTTCTTCTTTCTATGTATTTCTTTCTCCTGATGAGGAGGGACCTTTAGCTGCCCTCGAAATCGATTGAGTGTTTCATTATACCTACGCTAAATATAAGGTTGTTTTTTACGATTTTGATTGTCACATTAGCGTGTTTCTCTTCTAGTATAGACATTTTTGTTTTTAACATTAGCAAAAGTAGTAAAGTTTAAAAAAAAAAAAAAAAAAACTTTTGACGTCGGCTGTAATTCTTTTAGTTTCATCTGTGATTTAGGCTAGATATATTGTGTTTTTGTAGCTACGTTTATTCTTGTGTTCATCGTAAGAATTATGAAAATAAAAGTGTTTTCTACAAAAAGTAATCTTCAAGTACTGTTTGATGATTTGTACCTATTAAGCTCCTCCCGAATTTTCGATCCTTTTGAAGGGAAAAGGGTAGGTGAAACAATTTTTCTAAAGTTTGAACTTTAGAAATTTCAAACTTTTTGAGATGAAAAATTTAGCTATAATTTTTCAACAGAGACAGCAAATTGACGTAAATAAATTAATTATATAATAGAACAATGTGAAAAGAATACAGCAATATAAGGCCAGAAATGGTTATGACATAAAGTACACATATGCTAATAAATCGATCAACTCTAAAAGAATTAATGAGATACTATTGTCTTTTATATCTTTTTATTGGAACTTATTTTTATTTTCTACTAAATACAACATCCATTTCTATTGCTCCTTTTAAAAACATAGTTTATCACAAATTTTGTTAGGTCTATGGCTAAAAAGAATATTTGGGAGACTAAAAACGGATTATTTTACTGAAGTCTATGAGCGGCTATTGACCTTGAACAAAGCTCAGATCGCATTAATTTACGAGTTTTAAGAGAAAAGCTTAAGCAGGATGTTGCGATATTTCATTTTTGAATTGAATAGTTAAAAATACTTTGTTTGCGTACCACCTATTTTTCTACTGCGTACCCAAACCACCAGTTGAGAAACCCTGGCCTAAGAACTAGAATCTAAGCTCTGAAGAGTGTCAATTTTAATTTATGTGTGTGGCCGTAGCGACGTGATTCATTCGGTTCTAAATCTTTAACCCAATGATGTGTAAATAACCCAACGCTGGCCAATCCATTCGAGTGATATCTTCACTTTTCAGTAGCTTCTGAATAGCAGGAGTCCGGTGTAGCCGTGCATTGTCATCCATAAAAATGAAGTCTGGTCCAATTGCACCTCGGAACAGACGCACATAGGGAAGGATCACCTCCTGACAATAGCGATCTCTGGTTACAGAACTTCTGTCGTAAACGTGGAGCGCTGTCCGCCCGTTCAGCATAATGCCTCCCCACACGAGATCTCCAGGACACCGTAATGGTCTCTTTCCGTAATGTTACTAAGATTTAACAGGGTCGTTACCTCTCTCCAAATAAGTTGGCGTTGAGAATCGCTTGGGGCACTAAAACGATTCTCATCCGTAAGGAGACCACAACTCCATTGATGAGATGCCTAGTTTTTGTGCTTCTTGCACCACTCTAAACGGTGGCCCCGATGGCCAACTTTCAAGGGGATGCAGTGTTCAGGACGGCGGGCGAATAGGCCATCTTTGTGAAGGTGCTTGGACACAGTAAACCACGACAATTGTCGCCGGTTGCTGAGCTGTGGAGCTTGCTGACTGGTTTTGAGCTCTTTTCGCCTGTAGAACGATATATCGGTTATCTGCTGCAGTTGTTGTCCTGCAGCGGCCACCACCCACCTTTCTAATAGCTATACCTATGGTTTTGAAGGCTTTCCAAGCCCGCGAAACGACACTTTTGTTGACTTCGAAATCTTCAGCCACACTGGTCTCACTACGCCCCTCCTCCAGCTTTCCGATCATTCTTCCACTCGTGAAGTCATCCAGATGATTTCTTCTAGCCATATTTCACTTGTACTTGCAGCGAATGTCTTTAATTGCGTCTTCGTCCTTCCTTTTATGGTAATCTCGAGTGGAGCGCACGCGTTTTGCGTACGATCACGTAGCCTGTGATGTTTTTTCCGGACATTTGCATATACATGACCTTTCTTCTGAATTGTGTGTTCTTTGTACCGATAGCAAGAACCCCTTTTCTGCAACTGCATGGTTATCTGATTAAAATTTGCATTGTTGCTTAAGTTTTGCACACCAGTGTAGTACATAACTCACATTCTTATGCAATATCACGGACACTATTATCCACATGTAAGTATTCATAATTAAAAAGATGCGTTTGCATAT
Source organism: Stegodyphus dumicola (assembly GCF_044657685.1). Lineage (NCBI taxonomy): Eukaryota > Metazoa > Arthropoda > Arachnida > Araneae > Eresidae > Stegodyphus > Stegodyphus dumicola. The sequence goes on from NC_140769.1 coordinate 36,635,109, forward strand.
TCATGTACATGGTAAAGTACGTGATTCCTACCAACAGGACTCACCAACAGAATTATGGCTACAAGACATCTTGCTTACTCACCATGCTCCCCCCCGGGGGTCGACGTAGAGTACTCTGCGAAGTACTGGCTAGGATCTGTACCTAGACAGTCTCGGCCACGGGGGTATAAAATTTATGAACTTGGCGGTTCCCGATGGTCCATGGGGTGAGTATATACTTACTCTCTATGGGCCGGGAGGTGTTAATCCCCTCCACCAGGGTATTGGTAGCCAAATAGCAAACTGGACCATTGAGAGTCTGGTCATTGCTGTCCTTGGTATTCCATGTAAAGCCTAAGGAGAGGGCCATTCCGTGTAGTGCTGGCAGGTAGCCTCAATGACTGACTGTTGATTGTTGTTTTTGTTGTTGTTGGGCGATGACCAAGTTGTCATCGCCCACCTCACCGTGGTCTTGGTCCGGCCGGGACGGTGGTTCTGACTGGTCCGTGTTTAGCGGTGGGTTCGCTAAACGTTGAGCGTTTAGCAGAGGGAGCTGAATAATTTGCTGGATAACTCGGGGATGTGGGACCCCGGGCCCAGCAGGAGTGTCATAAGTCCTCTTTGTGTGACTACTTCTGGTATTTGTACCAGACCCCCGAATGTGATTGGGTTCACGCGCGGTGGTATAAATTCAGTTGGCAGTTACTCACCAGGCGCGACCAGCTCCTTGACTTAACGTCTTCTTACAGAAAAGACAATAATAGAAGCATAGTAAAAGAGCGTTTCGATTCGGTGCTAATGAAGCTCCGGAACCACTTCAAAAGAAATGCTGTAATTTCAACTAAATTGCCTTTGTAAATCCAGACACTTCACCAAGTAACTGTAAAGACCATCATGCATTCTCAATCAATCATCAATCTATCCAACTACATATTCACATCAATTTTTGCAGATTAAATTCTGTCATACGTATTATTTACCTGCAACATTACTAATTTCTGATTTTACATCCATATGACCAAAGAGCTATTAAACTTTGCCGCTTTTCATTAACTTCTGTCTTATTCATGTTACAAAATGTTAAAAATAAACACACACACACATATGTATATATGTTGTATTTTAAATACGTAGAAGGAAAAATCTGGTACTTTTTAGCATCTTTCGATATTCATAATGGCTGAGCAGACAGGAATGGTTGAATTTTAAAATGCGTAGATGGAAACATTGGAACTTTTAACAGTTTTCGATATAGCGTTATGGCTGAGAAGACCGTAGTGGCTGAAGGTAGGGCATGCAGGTAAAGTGGAAAAGCATGATGACGCATTTAGCACAACTGAGTTAAAGATTCACAATTTTTATTTTTTACACACATCAAATCATTGTTTTGCAGACAAGATATTTCTTAATTATAGTTGAATACAATAAGTTCCATTTTAAAGTATGACGTCAACTTAGGCAAATAAGCAGCAGCATCTTGCCAGCAGGGAAGCGTAAGCGAGAGAGAACGCAGCTGGTCAAAGGAAGAAGGGAGGGAGTCAAATAGTTTCAATTGGAGTTAGAAAAATTTTTGGTTTACAATTATTTAATTGGGCAGGAGATATCTGCATCAAGCGTTGCGTAACATGGAAGGATCTCGAATTTGGGAAAACAGATGAGTTTGGGGGAGAGCACCAAATCTAGGATATTAATTTTGAGGTTGCCAATTATTTTTTAACAGCTATCGTATTTTGTTATATCTTAAACACACACACACATGTATATATATATATATAATTGTTTCATAAGAATAAATTGAGTTTAATTAAAAAAATTAGAATTTAAATTTGTTTAAATTTAAATATATATATATATATATATATATATATATTAAATACAATAATAAGATCTTTCAGAAAGTTAGAGGAATTCCTATGGGAGCAAACAGTTCTACACAAATTTGTAACCTATTTTTTTTACATTTGAATATAAATTCCAACTCAGTTTAAATGAAAATGAATTAAAGCTATTTGCTCATACTTTTAGATACATAGATGATATTATAACTTTCAATAATAATTCTACTTTTGAGAAATTCAAAATTTACCCCAATAGTTTAACACTTAATAAAACGAATACGAATCAAGATACTATTGAATTCCTAGACCTGCAAATTATTAAACACAACAAAATTAAATTATTTGATAAAAGAAGGAATTTCCATTTTTCTACTATTAAACTAATTAATTGGAATTCTAATATCTCTAGAAAAGTAATAGAAAACACGTTTCATAGCCAAATTATCAGAATAAAAAATATATGTACTGAAAATGACGATTTAAAGGAAGAAATCATAAAACTAATTAATGTACAAGTTGATAACCAAGTACCACCAAAATTTATTAATTTATATATTAAAAAGGCAGGCCTTGACTTGACTTTATAATTTTTTGGCTCTTTTGGATATGATAACATTACCTTAAACCTTAACTGGAGGGTAATGAAGGATATAAAAGAGTAAAGAAATTATTGTAAATTTTTATTGTAAATATTTTGTAAATATGTATATTTAATCAATACTGGATTCTTTCCTTTTACTAATAAAGGGCCAACTCTTTTCAAAAGTCTCAATTATAGCCTGAATTGAGTGAAGATTTCAATCTTCTTCTAATTTTCCATACTTTAGCCAGTATTTAGTTACGTTTTGATATACCAATTAAATCAAGTTCATTAAATTTTAATATTTTCTTTCATCAAATTTAAGTTTTATTTAACTTCCTAAAGGAATTTTTGAGAAATTTCTGGGAATTTTTAGAGGTTTTTTAAGAACTTCATTTCAAAAAAATTTTGGGAAATTTTACTTTAAAACTTTAATATTAAAACATTTCAGTTTTTCTTAATTACTTTAATTTTTTTGCAATTTTCACACAAAATATCTTTCACTTAATTTTTTAACAATTTTCACAATTTTTCAACAGAACACACATTTCAAATTACAAACAGTTTACATTTTTTTCACGTACCACTTCACTTTAATTTCCTTCAAGCAAACATACATCTCTTGATTGGCTCAGTTACTTAACTCCCTAAATAATTGATATTGCTACCATTAGAATTTAAATTTAATTTAATTAATATTAATATTTACAAAAAATTTTTTACTATAACAAAGATAGCAGCTTGACACTCAACTTTACCTACATAAGCGCCATCTATATAATTTGAAGAACACACTTACTTCTCTTTCACAACACTTTTGCAGACCCCAACACTCATATAGTAGGTAAGTTAGAATTAAAACTTACTATTTACTTGCTTTAAGTATTTTTTTTAAAAAAATTTATGTAGTATCTAAGTATTTTCTAAATATGAAATTATTTTTAAATATATATTTATTTAAAAAATTGTGAATTAGTTCTTTTTGTTTTTTATTTCTTATTGGTTTATATGGATTATGTATAGTTCTTTTATAATTTCTTTTTATTGATATGCATATTCGTGTAGGGGAAGTTTCTGTAGTCAAGGATTTCTAAAATACATTGATTTCTAGATTTTTTTATTATTTTATAAAAAATTAATTTTTAAAAAATTTAATTTTTTAAGAAAAAGTTTAATTCTTGACTTTACTTGCTTGTTTCTCAAAAGACTTAATTAGTATTTTCCTTTTTGAACTTTAATTCTTTAATGTTAATACTTAAATGTTAATTTCTAAGAGTACCACTTTATTGGAATTACTTTTGGTTTTGACTTTTGCCCTTGCCTTCATGAATGACGAAACATGAATTGAATGATTAGAGAGCAAGGTTTGGAGGCAACTTTCCCTTGATAAGTCTGTCTCCTGCCTGCTCTACGATCATTCACATATGCATTTTTAAAAAAATTGTTTAATTTAATTTTAATTTATTAAATTACTAGATTTATTTTCATGGATAGATTTTACACTTGATTTACCTATGCTTCTGAATTTAAATGATATTGTAGATTAGTTCGAGAATTAAATCTTTTACATATTTTGCATATTTTTAAATTATTTTAAATTATTTTGGCTTTTTTCTTTTTTTAGAATTTAAATTTGCTTTTCTACTTTTTTACTTTTATACGTATTTGTTTAGAATTTAAATTTGTTTAAATATATATATATATATATGTCATAATAAAAGCACAAGGAAAAGACGGAACACTGTAGATGCGTGATTAGACCCATACTGAAGAAGAATTTTGATTGCGTAGTATTTAAAGAACTTGGCAGTCGAGGCAGTTTTAATTCCATTTTTATTTCCAATTGACATATGTGGCCACAGATCACTTGGCGCTCTAGTCGTGCCTTTCCACAGAAGATTTACATTTTAGATATTGTTGAAATAGAAAGCAAGCCAGCGAAATTCCATCTTAGCAAAGTAGAGAGCAAAAGCTGAAGTGCGTCGTTATGAAAGATGGAAGCACGCGAAGAGAAAAGTTTTGGTTTACAATTCGGTGATTGGTTGTCAAGAGGCATCTGTTACGGTTACGTAAGATCGCATGATTAATCTGAATGACGCAATGCAGATAAGTTATTACGATTTTAGAATAGAGAGGAAGAATTATGTTTATAGTTATATTATAATTCTGATTCATACATTTTTATCTTCCATATATATATATAGCGCGTTAGACTAAGTTTGCTTCTTTTCCCTTAACTTTCTCAAGTTATGATGACTCTTTTATTTCCCCTTTTCCTTAATATCTTTCATCTATTTTTTCCCCAATTCTGCTCACTATTTATGTTTATTGTGATATGAAACTGGTTGGCACTATAACAAAGGCACTCCGAAATAATTAATCCTCAAATCCTTAAATTTTGGACGTAGGTTTGGTTTTGGTTTAATTGATTATGGCAAAGGACACTGGGACTATCTACCTAAAGGGAGAGATGCCTTCGTGAAGGACTTTCTAAGGGAACTGGCTCGTATATACGTTACATATGAGGGAAAACGCCCGTACAGCCAGCGCGTTCGCCTGGAGTCAGAACTCCCAGTGTTCAGCGATTTTACAGTTCGGCCGCTGGTGGGCTTTTGGACGTAGAGACATGGAAATAAAATAAAAAAGGCTCGATAAAGAAACTTTTGCAAAGGAAAAGGAGTATATAGAAGGCCCTATGCGGTAAGGATCAATTCTGAGTCTCGAGTTAACAACAGCTCACTTCCACCATAAGAAACGGAACCTTCTCTCCTGCAGTAAGTTTCCAATTTTATAGTGTTACACTTTGAGAACTTGTGCAGTTCACATATGAATTCTAAAAAATCAATGTGATTTATTTCGCTGATCATATCGATTAATCATATCGATTCGGTTTTTTAAATTAAATTACGCACTTGATTTCACTGAGGTTAACCGCGTCTGCTTTCCAGCTTATAAGGTATTTCTCCCGCCTCCTTAGCATGCCTTCGTGATGTAGTGGTCAGCACGCTCGGCAAGTATTCGAGTGGTCCTGGTCCGTGGTGCGAGTTCCGGCAAGGGCATTTCTCATTGTCATCTCTCTTGCTCCGAATTAACCTAATGTCCCTACAGTGGTGCCCGAACTAACCAGGTGGGGATGGTGAATTATGATTCTTCACCACCAGGATTTGGTGATTAGGTCCTCTAAAACCCCAGTCGCCCTTTGGAAGGGGGAGTGTATGGGGTATTTCTTTCGCCCTCTTAGATGTGCCTTCGTAATGTAGTGGTCAGCACGCTCGACGCGAATTTGAGAGGCCCGTGGTTCGAGTCCCGGCGAAGGCGTTGCTCATTTTTCATATCTCCTTCTTTGAAATAATCCTAATGACTCTACAAACTTATGTTATATTCAGCCAGGAATCGCTTTAACTGTCCATTAGGTGGGAACCAATAGTCCAACTCAGAAGCATCTTTTATCTGTCCATTAGGTGGGAACCAATAGTCCAATTCAAAAGGATCTTTTTTCAATTCAATAACAGGTAGTTGAATATACACCAGTTTTAGCACAATCACGTGCATCATCGAAGCGGCGAGGCAGCATTTTATGCTGAATGTTTCGGAGAAAGGCTCTTGGAGATTAACCGGCGATTCAGGTGAAGAGAGAAAATCTGTGCTAAATTTTCTTGGTAGATTTTTCTCTATACATCTCAATGAGCTCTCAGTAAAAATGCTCTTTGTAGCTCGCGCACATTTCTTTAGACATCTCGCAGGAAAATGTTCCTTGCATCTCGCACAAAACTTTTAAACATCCCACAGAAAAAGAATTCTCTAGAGCAAAGAAAAACGCAACCCAAGTCCTCTTGCCTTGGCAACCGGCCGCACGGCAAAGCCGGCAGCAGGGCAAAACACCCCTCGTTCGCTTATTTTTTCTTTCACATCGCGGCTGCTCAAAATTCACTCAAATCAGACTCCGCTACAGCCATCACCGCAGCCCGCTTGGACAAGTCGCTCGCCCCGCAAAGGGGGAGCCCCGCAAAACTTTCTGCTTCTCCTTTTCCTTTTCGCTCAAAAATCTGAATCAGAATGATCTCTAGCCTAGTGCAAGCACCCAGGAAAACTCGGTTTCTCCGCCTCTATGAGTTCATAGGCTTTCAAAAAAATCATAAAATTAAATCTTACCAATCCCGGAATTTTATGTTATCTAAATTGAGAAAATGACACACCCATGACGAATCAAACACCAGAAAATCTGACAATGCAATCCGAAAAACATCTGTACTCACAACGTGAGAAAAAAAAAATAGACCCCCCAACTAACAAGCGAAACTAACTGTATGAGCATCCAATTACCTAACCCCCACTGTCTTGAAGTACGCAAAACTGCAAACTTTACAAAGCGACAGGAAGACAATTTCCGTTTCACACGCCATGAGTTAAAAGGACCCTACTGCCTCCAATGTTAGTAAAAGGCTATAACCAATAAACCAGATGTGTGTCCTCGCAACCGTCTCCCGCCTTTGTTACAATTCCTACTCAAGAATAACGAGTTAAATAGAGCCTTAAGAGCTTAAGAATACTTTTTTTTTTCAGATTAAAATACACATGAATATAAAAAATATTAGAGTAATAATAACTTAAAACACATATTAATAATTGAAATTCGCGACATAACACTTCATGTACATTCACTTTTCTTATTATATTTTTTATTTTTATATTATTTTTTATTTGTTTTTACAAAGTTTGCATTATTTATCTTATATTTTGTAATTTTCTAATGTTTATTTCAACTACTTTGAATTCTATTTCATAATGACAACTTCCAATGTTTAATTTTTACAAATAATATTGAACTCAAATGCATAAACACGAGGGTGTTGGGGGACGGTTACTCGAGCATTATCGAAATTTACTGCAGAAACTGCTTTTCACTCAAAATTAAATTGGCTAAAATGCTTAATAAGAATAAGTTCTTTGAATATCAGCATTGGTTCATAATCTCTTCTATTCACGGAAATATTTGGCCTGACTTGAATTGCAGGTTTGGCTTAGCCTTATTGCTCGAGTAAACACGAAACACCTTCGTATTTATTTATTAATTATTGTTCATTGAACGGGAGTTGGTTTGTTCCCCTTGAAAAGTCAACTAATTTCCGATCAGTGACAATGATTACATGCATTTAATTTAATTCTTACCTTTAATTTATTCCTTTTACAATTGAAATTTTGTTATTCATGAATTAATTCCAGTCCCCGTTAACACATTTTTAACATTTTAATTTCAAGTTACTTCAAAACATCTTTCAAAATATAACTTACTAGTATGGATTCACTCTTTTAAGATAATTCTACTATAATTAAACTTAGGAGATAATATAATCAATTAATCAATATTATTTAGTAAATAAATTATTATTAACTTACTTTGCAGCAATTGCGCAAGTAGTAGCAACTTGTTTTCGCACTAAATGAATTTAAGATCATACAACATTATGTATATATAATTGTTTCATAAGAAAAAAAAAATGGATTTAATTAAATAAATTTAATTTAAATTTGTATTTTAAATTAAATTTATTTAATTAAATTTTAACAAATTAACTTAATTAGTTCGAGAATTAAATCTTTTATATGTTTGCACATTTTTTAAAATTTTTAAAAATTATTTTGGCTTTAAATTTCCTTTTTTTTAATTTTGGCTTTAAATTTGCTTTTTTACTTTTATACGTGTTTGTTAAAATTTATTTGTTTAAATTATGCATATATATATATATATATAGTCACGAAACACATGCCTGCGGTGATTAGTCGCGCTTTGTTTTTAACCACGATATTTTGTGCGACGATGTTTGTAAATCTCCGAAGATTTTTCACCGTTTTATTCACTACCATAACGTTTTAGAACTGCGATATCTTTGCACAAATGCACAAATTTCATCATGGCGAAAAACACGGGATTGCGTCTGTCGTTGGCATTCTTCTTGAGTGTTATGGGAGTCAGTTGCACTCATACCATGAACAGCGAGTACAGCTACAACAGCCTCATGAGTACCTACAGAGGGGTGCTTTTGCTCAACAGTATCCACAGACGATTGTGGCTGACTCCTTTTCCCCACTTCTGTGTTATTCGCGGATGAGACACACTTCATCAAGGATGGTCGGTACAATTCACATAAATAGCCTTTATGGGAAAAGAATAGCTCTGCACTACACGGACATGCGCAGCACAACGCCAGTTTGCTGTTAGTGTTTGATTCGGCATTGTGAAGAACCACGGCATAGTCATATCTTTTGAACATTAGTTTGAACAAACGGTGTTATAAGTCTTTTCTGGAGGAAGTCGTGCTTGAACTGTAGACTGACTAACAGATCCAGTAGTCCCAGCGCCATGATATGTTTGTTGTCTTATCACACTTGTCTGACCTATTCAGAAGAAGTGCATGCATTTAATCGTGGAAAGGAGCTCAAAACTACATCTGTCGTTGGCATGGATCTTGAGCACTATATAGGTAATCGTAAGCTTCGCGTAGTTCCGTCCAAATTTTGAAGCAGAATCCCCAGAGAATGAATTCAGTGAATCTCCATTTCCACCTTCTCTACCATCAAAATACTTGAGAGGACATTCAGCTAGCTGTATTCTTTTAATACCCCCATGCTGCAAAGACACTGTACATTTGTAGAGCCTTGTTCGTTTAGAGAGCATAAAATGTAGACCCTACTGAAGACAAGATAGTGAATTATCGTTTTGTCTTGAAAAACAGATGACTGCCGACGAATATGTTATAACATGTCATTAAATATGTAATTTTATTGGAATGCAGGTTACTTTTAAATAAAAAGAAATAAAAACATTGTAATAGTTATTGGTAGTTTATTCAGGAGTACTTTTCATTTGTTATGTTCTTACTGCAATAGAGTTCTTTGAAATTAAATTATTTACATAATTTTCCCCTTTCGATTTTCTTACGATAAAATTAGTTAAAAAAAGGAGGGAGAGTATTTATGATAACTATATAAAATTATTTGGTCTGCTAACCATTGCGTTTTTAGTCAAATTAAATTGTATAATGGGATAAAAAATTACAATAAATGAAAAAAAAAAATCTGAAACCTTTCAGATATTATGTTAGGCACAAAGGGGCATTTTTTAACGTTTTGTGTTTTACCTTTATTTATTACATAATGTTCTGCAAAGACCATGATATTTAATAAACCTTAAACATGAACTTAAACCACAAAATTTACATGATATTTAATAAACCTTAACATGAAGATGATATTTAATAAACTTTAACCATGAACATGATATTTAATAAATCTTAACCATGAACTTAAACCACAGAATTTATTTCAACGGCAATATCGCAAAATATTTAAAAAGAGCATATCTTTAGAATTTCCGACATACAGTCTCGCAAGCTGTTCCCCTTTCGATTTTCAAAAATCTATTCTGGAATTTCCGTAAATATAGTCAAACGATCGAGCAATCTGCCTTCGGAGATAAATAAATAAATAAATAAATAAAAAAGCCTGCGGCGAGGTTTTTAACAGCGTTTTTGCTTTTGGCATCGAAGTCGTGGCAACCAGAGAACCTCACTTCAAATAATTTGTTTAGGTAAATTCGTTGCTGCTAGCTGGATCCGAGAATCTGCGGGATTAACATTTGCAATTTTAACATGATAACATGTTAACATGATATTTAATAAATCTTAACCATGAACTTAAACCACAAAATTTAGTTCAAAGGCAATATCACAAAATATTTAAAAATCTTTAGAATTTACGACATACAGTCTCGCGAACTAGAGATAATTTTTTTCCCTCGTACAGTGTTGTTACTGCTCACTTTGAAATCGTTGAGTTTGTTAATCAAAACTTCGTTAAAGTTTTACAAAATATGAAATAGTTAAAATATTCCAAATTTGGGCTTCTAGATGCCCATATTCGAGTGAAGGACAAATTGTCCCTACGTTGTTCAAAATTTGATGTCTCTAGGTGCCGTTGTTTTTTCACAGTGCGAGAAACATACATACATTCACGCAGATTCTTCATTATTTAATTTCTTTAAATATATTCCTGAGCTCTAATATTTGGTGGCAACACTTTGAAAAGTGAAACCTGTTTTATAAGGGACGACGTAAAATGCCAAAACGAAATTAATAGACTTTCTGGACAAATTGTCCCTTTGGGCTAGAAAGGAAAATATTTCAGTTATTTTTCAATTTTTTCATAACAACCGTTTAAGAGTTGAATGAGAAGACAATGATAGACACTTAAAAAGTTAAATAAAAATTATCGCCAGAAAATTAATTTAATTCACATTTATTATTTATTTTTCATTATATGAGAATAGGAACATTAAAGATATGAATGATTAGTTTGCATTGCATACTTCCATATAACGTATGTAAAATCAGAGGCTGGAGTTTAAAAAGTGAAAAAACAAATATTTAGATATGCGCAAATTTTCATTCATAAATCTATTCTGGAATTTCCGTAAATGCAGTCAAACGATCGAGCAATCTGTATTCGGAGATAAAGATATAAATAAAAAAAGCCCACGGCGAGATTTTTAACAGCGTTTTTGCTTTTGGCATCGAAGTCGTGGCAACCAGAGAGGCTCACTTCAAATAATCTGGTTAGGTAAAATCGTTGTTGCTAGCTGGATCCGAGAATCTGCGGGATTAACATTTGCAATTTTTTCTTGGTGAGCCTGCTTCGAAGTGTTATTAAAAAGGTGCTCTAAGATCAAGGAACCGTCTCTCATAGTGTAGAATTTAGTGACAGAGCGCCGCTGCGCCCCAACTCAGGTGGAAAGTTATTTACGTCGGGGTACCTTTTCAGCAACCGCCCTACTAGCCGCAAACGCAGCGCTGCTTGGATACGATACGCTGACGAGAGAGGTGAGTTCTTTTTTTGATTCTTTAAGCATGTAGGAATGAGTGGATGGCGGGAATGTTTCGGCAGCAACGCGCCGCCGGGAACTACGTTTTTAACACACGGTTCTAATAACTGTCATTGCAAATGTCTTGTTTCTTAGTTATTGACTTCGTAAACCTTTGGCTTTCCACTTAAATTTTAAATTTTTCGAACTGATCCAACGTCGGCATGCACAGCTAGTGCTGAGCTGAAGTGCAAGTGAAGGTAATGTGTCACTGAAGAAAAAATGATAAATACTTTTGTTTAACATTCTTAGAAAAAAATCACCATGATTCCCGGAATAACTACGGAGAATTAAAACATTTTCTGAACGATTTCTTGAAATATCAAAATGTTTGAAATTTATCTTTTCATGTCTTTAAATCTGTCTTAAATTTATCTTAGAATAAAATTCAGTTATTGTAGAGGGAAAGTAATGTGTTGTATCAAATGAAGCAAAATAGCATCTATTTCTAATACTAACCAAGTAACCAAGGCAACAAATCTCGAAATATTTAAGAAATTAATTATTTTAAATGTGAAAGGCTTTATTTTTTAATTCCGATAATATTAGAAAAACATTTTGTTTCAAAAGAATAAATTGAATTTATATACAAATTTAATTAATTCTTTGCGCCATTGCTGCAAGGAATGAAATTTAAATTTTAACAAACATGTGTATACGTAAAAAAGCAAATTTAAAGTTAAAATAATTAAAAAAATTTAAAGTTAAAATTTTAAAAAAATGTGCAAAGATATAAAAGTGAAAAATAAATACATTTTATGCTTATATTTATTAGCATATACAGTATTTCTTGCATAGATTAATTGTAATGTAGTTAGTTAGATATCGATCACATACAGGTTTAATTATAAACTCATAAATTCCTTTTGTATTTAATGAATTTTTTTAGCTCAAAAAGCTGCCAACCCGAATGGGCTTTTAGTCTCGAAATGTGATTTTGTGCCGTCCACTATAATTTGGTACTATTGTGAAGACCATCAGATTTTGAGTAACTTAGTCCTCCATCCGACGTGAGGTGCTCCTGGAAGCCCGAATTTTATATTTCATATTTTTTAAAACTTAAATGAATTTTTGATTAACAAACTCAGCGATTTCAAAGCGAGCAGTGACAACACTATACGGAATAAAACAATTTTATCTCCAGCGCGCGAGGCTCTGTATCGGAAATTCTAAAGATATGCTTAATTTAAAATTATTTTTCAGTACTGCTCTTGAACTCAATTTTATGGTTTAAGCGCGAAGAACGTGATATTTAATAAATAAAGGTAACAGACAGAATGTTAAAAAAACGCCCCTTTGGGCATAATTTAAAATCTGAAACCTTTCAGATTTTTATTTCTTTTTTTAATTTAGATTTTTATTTTTTATTTAGACTGAATATCGGAAATTCTAGAGATATGCTGTTTTTAAATATTTTATGATTTTGCGAGTGAAGTGAATTTTATGTGGCGTAAGTACGAAGAACGTGATATTTAATTAATAACTATATAAGGTATTTCTCGCACTTCCCTAGCGTGCCTTTGGTGTAGCGGTTCTGCATGCTGGGTCGGTATTACAGAGGTCCGTGGTTCGATTCCCGGCGAAGGCGCTTGCTTATTTTTCATCTTTCCTGCTTCCAAAAATATAAACCTAATGTCTCTACAGTGGCCCCCGAACTAAAAGGGTGTTGGATGATGATTCTCCTCACACAGGATTTGGCGATTGGGTCCCCTAAAAAACCCCAGTCGCTCTTTAAAAGGGGGAGTATATTTCTCCCGCCTTCGTGGTGTAGTGATTCTACACGCTGGGCCGGTATTTCAGAGGTCCGTGGTTCGATTCCCGGCGAAGGCGGTTGCTCATTTTTCATCTCTCCGGCTTTTCTCTACAACTGTAGTACACAAAACGTTAAAAAATGATAAAAAGACAAAAAAAAAAAAAAAAGTTTCCGAACCATCGTTTTAAGAAAACTAACATTGATATCATGAACTGACGAAAGACTAGGAGGAAAAAAAATCTATCCCAATACCTAAGACTGCATCGGGAACTCGAAACGTATACTGATGTGCTGCTTTTAAAATGTTTGTAATTTTGCTGTTGAATTGTATGTGGTGTAAGATTGCAGAAATTGATGCTTAGTAATAATTAAGCTAAAAAGATATGGGCTAGCACGAGTGAGTGCAACAACAGTTTGGTAGACTATGAGCTCAGTCAGAGTGTAAAAAAAATCTTAAACCCTTTTGGTTTAACCGTTACGACCATTAAAATCTGAGCCCTTACAGATTTCCTTTTTCATAATCCGCTGCTAGCCGTTGTGCAAGTATTATTCGCTTGTTTTTTTTTTTTTTTTTTTTTTTTAGGTCCAAAGGGATTTGAATCCCGAAGGACTATTAGTTTCGTTTTGGCATTTTGCGTCGGACGGATAAATGTTGGTTCACTTTTCAAACTGTTGCCATAAAATGTTAGAGTCCTGCATTATATTTGAAGAAATTAAATAATGAAAATCTGCGTAAATGTATGTATATTTCTCACATTGTCATAAAATAACGGTACATAGAGTCATCGAATTTTGAATAACGTAATCCTCCAACGAATATGAGCATGTGGAAGACCAAATTTGAAATTTGAAATTTGTTTTATGATCGATTTCCTATTTTTTAAAACTTTGACGAATTTTTGATTAACAAACTCAAGGATTTCAAAGCGAGCAATGGCAACGTTGTGCAGAAAAAACATTTTTATCTCCAGCCCGTGAGTCTCTGTATCGGAAATTCTAAAGATATGCTCGTTTTAAAACTATTTTGCGATATTGCTGTTGCATTGGATCTTATGGTTTAAGTGCGAGGAACATGATATTTAATAAAGAAAGGTAACACACAAAATGTTAAAAAACGCCCCTTTGGACGTAATTTAAAATCTGAAACATTTCAGATTTTTTTTTTTTTTAATTTATATTTGTATATCAAATGCTTAGTATTTTATTGGCAATCTGGTATAGAATATTTCAAAAATGGACTAAATATATAATTTATCGTCTCACTTTAATGTGCCATAGCTGGTCAAGTAGTGATTGAATTGAAGTTTAGATTTAAGACTCTCTCGAATAACACAAGAGAATTTACAGACATGAATACCGAAGATGAGCGGTAGAACAAGGTATTAAAAATAACCTTCTGATAAAAATCTACTCAGTATGCTACAATATGAAACACAGAAGAAAGTATCTAATCTTCAGTTTCAGAATTTATAAAGTTTAGGAAAGAAACGCTTCACCCACGTTTTTGCAAGCTTTTTTAAATTCATTCACAGTGTTTATTCAGTGTGGTCAAAACTTTGTCATCTATTTTTAAACTATTTTCTGATAAGCCACAGAGCTCAAATTTTTCATGGCATAGGGCATGTTTAATCTCTATATAAAGAATGCTGATCATTAAATAACGTTAAAAATTTCAGGCATTTGGCGTAAATTCATAAGCGATTAAATATTTCATTAGGGAGTAAGAGAAAAAATTTGAATATAATAGTATTTTTAAGTGGTACAGAGTAAGTAATAAGATTCAAATAATTCTATAATAAATGCCAAGTTTCTCTCTCCATGAAACGGTGTTTGGTACACCAGGGTACCTGAGCGACAATGTTCTACCCCTTGTAGAACAATTTGCGAATTTCGAATGGTATGATAAAAAAACCTAAAAAATATCTAAAGTAATGAAATGCGAAGTAAAAGCAGAAGTTGCTTTTATAAGCCAATAAAAGTATCGAAGTCTTTGAACGGTGTTGTGAGTTCCATAATTTATATTTGTTTAAGGATATTCCACAGCCGTTGTTTTCCTTTTATTTTAGACGGAGTTTTGTTTTTGTAGTTTGGCAACGGTAAGAAAGATTAGAATAACGTTATGGTTTCTTTGAGTGTGAAAGCGAATAAAGTTTGCCTTTCTTAAGCAAGAAAATGTAATTATTTATTTAAAATATTTCTTTTCAAGAGTTATGGAATGGAGTCAGTTTTAATTTAAAGGCGAGAACGACTGAATGGAATAATACTCAGGTAGATTCAACGCAAAAAAAAAAAAAAAAAAAAAAAAAAAAAACAGTTACAGCCATTTTTATAAAAATAATCAAGATGTGTGCTTAAAATGAGAAGGCAAAGAATGTAAAACTATATAAAAGTACAAAGGATAATTGCATGGGTAATTAATTTATGTCATCAAATAAAAACAAAAAGTAACCATGCAGTTAATTTGGTTTCTATGGAGATATTTTATTTATGATCATATATACCATTCTGCTTTATTCTTACAATTTCCTTTCTCTATTTATATTCTGTGTAGAGACATTATAGGTATTTTTTGGAAGCAGGGGAGATGAAAAACATGCAATGCTTTTGCCGGGAATCGAACCGCAGACCTTTCAATTACCACTACACTATGAATCAGACCACTACACCATTAATGCTCGCTAAGAAGGCGGGAGAAATACCTTATATCCGATTTATAATATATATATATATATATATATATGTGTGTGTGTGTGTGTGTAAAATATATCAAAGTACGAGGATTATTTTAAGAAATAATTGGCGACCTTAAAAATGACTATTCTAAATTTTGTGTTCTCCCTCTAAATTCATCTGGTCTCCCAAATACGAGATCTTTCCACAGCCAAACCCTGATGTATAGCAAGAGGAGAGGGATTAATAAATAAATAAACAAAATAAAGTTTAAAGAAACCGAAGCAGAATGAAGAAGAAATATAGTATGTCATAATGACATCGTAACCTTTAAACTGTGTTTTGAAACGAAGCCCAGTGAAGAACCGACGTTTTTCCCCCCTATTGCTTCAAACTGCAGCACATCATATATTCTTTTATATAGAAAATCGCCCAGTTAATATCCTTTTTATCATTTCTGTTTTAAAGACGATGAAGTAATTTTATTTTAATTACACCGCATAAATTTTTAAATTTTGGAATTTTCAAACAGTCGAAAAAAATCGAGATATTTTCGAAAATTCGCCAAAGGAATCAGTTTTTTGTCACCGCTCTAACAATAGTCTAAACAATGCAATAAAATGCTGTGATGTTTAGGTTTTTCGTTAACCGGTTATATGTGCAAAAAATTGTTTCAACGATGAATTTTAAAAAACTTGATGAAAGGGGAGAGGGGTGGGAGACCCCAAACCACCACCCCCGGAGTGCTGTCCCCCAATATTGTGATGGAAAATAGAAGTCCAACTTCTCTTTGGAGTAGGCTCTAGCAACCATTGTTCCATGCAATATGGACACTACAACAACAACCAACTTGTACGTCCACTCAGGGGAATAACTAGCTAGCAGACTAGCCCACAAACAAACTGGCAAGGACCTGTAGCATTTATTCTGATATTAAAAAATTTAGAAAAGCTTACAGCTAAATTCAACCATTACATATTGTTACGAATTTTGTACTTAGATAAGTAATTTTAGTGAAATTATAAGTACAATTTTTGTATAATGTAATATGAAAAATCTAGAGAGACAAAGTATGCCGGAAAAGTAAGGATACAGGGGCAAGTCTACTGAGTAAATGAGTATATCGGTAATTTGGCGAGATACCGCCAAGCTGGCAACGGTTTTGGCGACTAATATTTTGTCGTCAAATTTGGCTACAAATCGTCAAAAATCTACAAATTTGGCAACAATTTGGCGGCGTTTTGGTCCTCTCCCTGTATCACCGTAATAGATATTATAATAGAATAAATGTGGTTGATCACTATATTAGTTGTAACCATAATTCAATCCTCATACTGCCTTCCAGTAATTTCTAGAAGCAGAAATTACTAGAAATATCTCGACGGCCGGGGGAAAACCATATAAGGCCGGAGAGAACATCTGCTCTCAGTAGTGTTGTTAGCTGATAGCTGAGCGTGAGTTCTGAGTACTATCTCCGGTTTAGCTGCGCTTTGCATTGCGTTGTGTTTAATGTCCATACTAGTTTAAAATGTAACTACTCGATTGTACTCTGTGATATTGTGAAGAGTTGTACGACTATTTTTATGAAAAGTCCCAGATTTCTCATGTGTTTCTTTTGATAAGGTAAATTTTATCTACCTATCATCAGAGCTGGTGCATTCAATCTATTACGAACCCGTACGCACGCAACAATATGTATTAAATATTGAAAACGTAATCGTGAGCATGCTTGTTACGCTATTGACAATACCTAAAGAGAAAGAATCCGAGATTCTTCCACAATTCTTTACTGACCGTTAACCTCTCGAAAATATTATCTTGCCAATGGACTTTAAGTGCCTCTTTCTTGAAAGACGTTAGTCACAAACTTTCCTTCAATTCCTTTACCGAGGGAATGTTCTTCTCTGACTACCACAAGTTTTAAAAGATGCTCTCTTTCTCTCTCTCTCTCCTTTTTTTAAATTAATTTATTTATTTTACAAAATCTGTAATAGCTAATTTTGTTATTTGCACGCTACACCTGTTATCTTCTAACTGTTTACTCTTTCGTAACGAATTTTGCCTTGAAGTCGTTCATATACAGAAAAACTTGTTGAAAATTCGAAAAATGATACTTTCATTATTATTTAATTTCAAAAAATCAGTTATGGAACCTCATATTAGGCAAAACTTTGATTTTTCGTTAATCTTTTCATTTGAATTGAAAAATTTTATCTGGTGCATATCTCTCAGAATTTTATCTGTTCGGAAAATTCTTATCATATTTTGATTCGAATTTTGGAGTAACTTTCCCTTTATTTTTTTAATGAATGATAGATAAAACGTTTTTATTTTATTTTTTTCCAAAAAAAATCATATTAGAAGCCTAGAGATTGTAAAATTATTAGTTTTTTTTTATTTTTTTTTATTTATTTATTTTTATTTTTTTATTTTTATTTTTTATTATATATATATATATATATATATATATATATAAGCAGGAGACGTGAAATGCCCTCGCCGGGACAAGCACCTGGATTTCTCGAATACGCGCCGAGTGTGCTCTGTTACACCGCGAAGACATGCGGTAAGGAAAGAGAAAATACCTTCCCTTTTAAACGCTGACTGAGGAATAGGGAATTTAATTGCCAAATCCTGGTGGTGAGGAATTATCGTGTACCACCTTTTAGTTCGAGCGCCAATTTAGAGTCATTAGGTTATTTTGAACGTAAAATATGTGCAATGCTCTAGCTGGGACTCGAACCCTGAACCTCTCGATTACGCGTGGTGTATGCTTCCAATTATACTGCGGAGGTTTGCAGAAAGAACCTCATTAAGGTTAAGGACAATAATTTTGCCATTTCTGAAGTGTTTCTTTTTTTCCCCCTGCTTTTGTTTTAAACACATTTTAGAGAATTTTTGAGAGCTCGAATAAAGCTGTTCTCCTGTTAGTAACGTTCTATGTTTAAATACAGTGATATTGTGTGCCTGTTTTGCACGTGTAATTCAACGAAAGCCAATTTGGAGTACGAAATTCATACTGGAACTCTCAGACTCCACTGCCAGCGGGAAGGCGAATTTTGATGAAGAATTCATCATTATTCTTTTCACATCAGGTTAATGCATAGGACTATTTTTCTTGTCATCTCCTTCTGTTTAATGTAACTTCTTTAGGAATGCCATTCAGCTTTTTTCTAACCTTTCATAATTCTTCTACAAGTCGGTGTCCTTTGGCCTTTTCCGTCTAGGGCAGCGGTTCTCACATTGCCTCCTTATTCAGGAGGTCTTTCACATCTTCATATGTAAAAGGGAGTAGATCTTAATGAGGTCCGCACTGACCCCCATGGGGTTCAATAAAATTTTAAAGGAGGTTAATAATGGCCTAGGGGTTGATAGCCGAATATGCACGGGAAATTGTTCGGCATAATGAGATCCCATTGCCTTCAAAAAATGATTAATATCGTAAAAGTCATAATTAACTGTTTATTGATATAAAGTTCTGTCGTGTTGTAGGGAAGAAATTATATAAAATTATACAGAGTATTTTTACACATTTTTAGAACGGTTTCGGAGTTCTTTAATTAATGTTTAAAATGTAAAGAGTATTTTTTTAAATGTTCGATCTGATAGCCCTTTTTTTCTGGACTATAAGTCTGCATCGTGATTTCCATGACAAAATGGCTTAAAATTTGCAGGGGTATTTTTTTCTCTATTGCTCTTTCACTACTTTCGGGAGTTCGCCAATCGTGGTGAGTTTGTGCTTAGTAAGAGCTCTTTTCAAGAAACCAGAGGGATTATAACACTTCTAAATAAACTCGAGAAACTATTATCGGAAGAATTAAGTAAAAAACATCTAGAAGATTTAAATTCATCACAAAGAGTTGTTAATTGAATATCTTCAAGAGATTCTCCAAGATGAATATGCAATACCTGTATCATTCTTCATTTTTTTTCAAAGAATGCAGTGGTACTTTTCGAAGTGTGACTTTTTGTTTTGTCTTCATGAAGTTTTACTCTTTGAAAGTCACTGGGATTAAAAAAAATGGAGTTTCTTCCGTAAAATCGAATGTAAACCCTTTTCTTGATAGTACACTGTTTTGATTTTAACATATTTTCCTACTCTTTTCATTTTAAATTTATCAAAGTATGAGAATCTTGCGACCATCATAAAGCCCTTACTAAAACTTTATTTGTTCCCCCTAATTTTTTACTAAAACTTTTGAAGTCGTCTAGGTAAAAACCATGCTACACCAAGGTTTATAGTGTATTTCCATTTTTCTCCTGCTAAATAGTTTTCCTTCAGCGTTCTACAAATTGTTCTGCTTTGAACCACCTGCCTCGGCAAAAGCTGGTGAACATTGTGTTTCTTAACATTTTTAATTTTTAAATCGTGCTTTATGATTTCATTTATTGTTGCTACTGGTGTATTTAAAGACTTTGCAACTGATTTCAGCACCGGCGGATTTTCTGTCACTACTAAAGATTTAATTTTAGAAAAATTAGAAACAGTATGTACCTTTTTTGAGTATTCATTTGGGTTTTCTTTCCATTTATAAGTAATGACTGATGGTTTTTCCATTTCCGATCGTAATGTTACTTATTTTTCACTTAGAAATTTTAACACCATGAATTTCACAACGTTTTTGAATTATTGAATAGGAATATCTTTCGTCGGAAAGTTCAGAAATATATCCTTCAATCCAAAGCTTATTATTTACATGAAACATTTTGAAAGAAGAATAAAGTTAAAAGTAGCAGACGCTATTTCTCGTATGAAATAATAAGCTGTTTCCAAAAATTTTTATTTCCAAACATTTGCTTTTTTTTTTTTTTTTTTTTTTAGTAGTTCTTTATCGAAATCGTTTTATGATGTGCAAACATCCTCTGTATAAAGGAAAAAATAAATGGAAATTATTTAATGTATTTTAAAAATCAATAATACTTTTTTTAAATAATAAATATTTTATGCAAAAAGTGCAGTATAAAAAGAAGAATGCTGGAATACAAATATAAACACACACACAACACAAAAGTAAAAAAAATATATATATATACGAAGCGCGCAAAATTTTGTCAGAATGTATATTGTTATATGTTCGTCGCTTGCAAATTTAAGGGAAGAATTTAGCGTTCGCTTTCAAGTCAATTAAAATTTGAATGTGCCAGGATGGTTCATAGAACTGCTGATCTGCGATGCATATGATCTCGATACTACTGTGTGCGTACGTGTTCGTAGTGGATTGGATGCACACAGAACCGATGATTGCTTAATAAAATTTATTTTCCTCAAACAAACAATTTTCAGTTCTGGAACTTTCCACAGAAATACTCGTACAGCTATTATAAGTATCACAAAGCACAGTCGGTAGTTATATTTCAAACTACTAAGAGCGTTAAACACAACACAATGCAAAGCGCATCCAAATAGTTACGCCCTCACAAAAAGATATCGCAATACTACGAAATCGACTCTGACACCTTTACATTACGCTGCAGTGTAAATGATGCTGACTCTTCTTAGAAGGTGTTGCTACGGAGCAAAACGTACAGTATTTTATTTATCTTCCACGCGTATCTTTATATGCCCATTTCTCAAGATGTTGTCATTCCAGAAAACGTCAAATTTTTAATTTATGTTTGAAATTTAATCGATTTGTAGCTGGTTAAACTGAATGATTTAAAATCAATAAGAAAGCCTTCTTAATAATTAAACATCTTTATTTTATTTTTAATAATCTAGCTAATTGATGCAATTTTAAGTAAATTTAATGTAGTATAATATATCCAACGGTTAAATTTTATGAATAACTGCGAAATTATTTTAATTAATAAAAATGTTTTTAACGCGTTTTATTTTATGTGTAAATTATAAAGAAATCATTTCAGTTAAATTGTAATAGAAAATTACAGCTGAAAATTTGCATACTTGTTAAAACGAGAAGAGTTGAACACGTATTAATCTCGCATAATCTCGTTTGGAGATATAGTTCTGAAAATACTGTAAAACTTCAAACCTCAAAATTATGGAGAATGAGAGAATTTTATTTATTTTAAATAAAAAGTCTAATTAATGTAGCTTTCATTTTCATAAAATTCTCAAGCATTGCATTCCAGATTAAATAAGCTCTTACGTCGTATTCCCCCGATCTATTGATTCAGTATCTACAGTTCAAAGCGATTTAGAAGATAGAAGGGTGGAAGAAAAAAAAAACTGTAAGCTTTCGCGTGCACATGAAGCAAAAGTATTTATAACATAGCCAAAATGTGGCTAAACTTTATGTTTGTATTCTCAGGTTACAGAAAAACTTTCAGATTTAGAGCTAAACTTCGAAACTGATAGTAATAAATAGCTTGATGTGGAATCTCGGTTGTCAGCGGTCAGACTTTACTTGTCTTTGTTTCCGTATCCGTATTTTGCGTTTTGAATTTTCTTTCACTCTTGCTTCTAGTATTCACCGTAGTCTTATCAATAACGTGTTGTCACGGCTTTTCTGCTTTTAAAACTCTTATTTTGTACAACCCTCAGACCTCAGAATATAAGACTTCGCAATTGCAAATACTATAGTTTTGTTGCAAATGCTATAGTTTATTCTAAAGTAATAAACTATAGCATTTGCAAATACTATAGTTTATTACTTTAGAATAGACCAGTGTTTCTTAACCTTTCTAGCGAGTCGCACCCCATTGAATCTGAAAATATATCTCCCGCACCCCATTGAAAAATGTGTTTTAATTTTTTTAGTCTAGAAAAATACATTTTTTGCGAAACTTATTGTTTATTGAAAAACAATATACATTTTATATAAATACAAAACAATATTATTTTTATTAATGGCTAGTCTGTTGTTGTTTGTTCATTATTATACTGGCGAAGCGAGGTTCCTTTTTTGAAAGACATACGCTAAGTCACCACTTGCATTTAAGAGATTTCTCGCTTTAGATTTTATATGCAAAAGCGATGAAAATCCCATTTCGCACAAGTAGGTGGTAGCAAAGGGTAAGAGTAACTGCAGTGCTCCGTTCACCAATTCTGGATAACATTGTAACTGTGAACACTAGAACTGTTGCAATTCTAATTGTTCGAATTCCATTTGAAAATGTCCACTTGCTTGCATTTCAATAAGTTGATCTTTTTTCAGATCACTATCATCCATCAAATTTAAGTCAAATAGAAATGGATCCAGTTTCTATCTCTGAGTTTTGGTAAGTTTCTGAGTTTTGGTATTTCCGGTAGAAAAATATCCATTGAATGATTCTCTCAATCGTCTCAAATGTATTACAATGTCGGGTAATGTCGTCTCAAATGTATTGTATTCTTTTCATTTTTCGCAATAACAGAATCAAGCAAGGGAAAGTGTGAAAAATTCCCCTTTTCTACTCGACGTATCCAAATTTCTAATTTTGCGATAAATGAAGATAATTTTTCACTAGATATTATTATTATATTTATACCAAATCCTTGCATTGATAGATTCAATTCATTTAAATGGCTAAATATGTCTGTTACGCAGGCCAGCCTCAGCATTGCATCATTACTCTCAAATCTTTTACTAAATAACAATTTTGACTAGTCAGTAATTGAATAATTTCCTCACGCAATTCAAAAACTCTGTTAAGCATGCGACCCTAAGATAACCATCGTATTTCGGTGTGATATAGGAGCACGGTATGATCAGCACCGATTTCTTCGCAAAATGTACGAAAAATGCGATGATTAAGCGCTCGCCGTCGGATGTATTTTACTACATTTACTGCTGTAGTTAGATATTGTTTTAAACTTTCTGGCAATGCTTTCGACGCAAGTGCATGACGATGCAACATGCAATGCGTTATTATAACTTCCGGTAATTCTCTTTTCATGTGTGAAAAAAATCCTGAATTTTTGCCTAACATTGCTGGGGCTCCATCAGTGCATATTGAGCCAATCACATTCATTGGTAATTGATATTTAGTAAAAAAATCTTTGATGCGATTGAAAACATCAATTCCTCTCGTATTCACCTCCAGTGGCTCACAAAATAGAAATTCTTCTATCACCTCTTTTTCCTTCACATACCTGGCAAATACCAAAAGTTGGCTACAATTATCAACATCATTTGACTCATTCAGTTTCATGCTTATTTTTAGTGGACTGATTTTTATGCCTTCAATTACTGGCATTAAAATATCTTCAATGAGATCTTGTATTCACGATCGTATAATATCATTCGATAATGGAATCTGTTGGATTTTTTTATGTGCTTCCGAATCTAAAACTGTTTTAGCAATAATTAAAGCAACTCTTCAGCGATCGTGTGAGGTTTCTTTTTTTTTCCCATAAATATGCCACTTGATATGACGCTTCTAATAAAAGTTTTTGAATTGCTGGTCCGCACAATTTTAGGATAGTTCCACTGGTATCAAACCAAGCCTTCTTTGACTTCAAGCTGTTCATGCTATGCGCTTTTTCGCCACCATGCACATTGTTGAAATGCTCTAATAACTTTGATGGTTTGAGATTGCTGTTTGAAAATATTTTGGAACACAAGATGCATTGCGATCGTTGCATGCCATCTTTTTCGGTTGTGCAGGTAAATCCATAACCGGCATACTTATCATTCCATTGTCGTTTTTTTTTTTTTTTTTTTTTTTTTTTTTTTGACATAGTGGGCTTCACTATAATCGATTTAATTATTTAGAAATAATGTAATATAATATATATAATGTTCTTACATTTGTAATATCACTGAATTCTATTCGGCTTGAACGGGCAATTAAGAATCTATTAGTCTCAAGAGGTTTCTGGACAAGTCAGAATACACAATACACATGTCGCAGACACAATAGTTGACTCTAGCTAACACAGGCGCAGTAGATGCAGATACAAATCTGTGAATCGTAGATTTCATTGGAGTAGCACATGTTGAACTCAGCGCATGCGCAAGCTGGGATAACGTTCTCCGCTTGTATCGTCGTTTCGTGGCTATCGAGGTTTCTCGAAGGTCACGCTTGTATTCTCAAAAAGTTTTTTTTTTCTTTTCGCAGTCACCTAGCTGCCTGTTCGCGTTCATTTGTAGGGTTCCATGCCTTTTCGTAGCGTAGTGTATACGCCCATCGGCACCGGCTCTTTCCTGTGTCTTTTGCCGATAAGTGAGCTATGTACAAACCCTAGCGGGTCAGGCTTTGGTGGGTGGGAGGACCTAAGGTGAGTTTTTAATGATTTAGTGTTAGTAGTGGTACTAACGACACATGAGCATTTAAATTTTAATCTAAAGGAATTATTAAAAAATCGGGAAGGTCAACGACTGAAATAATAGGTGGCCTAAACATCTATTGTAACATTAATGGAAAAAATTAGTTTTAGTTGAAAAATTAGTACAAGATAAAAATATTGAGCGAAATATCAGGGTAGATTTAATCAAAAGATAAATGCTATTACTCTGATAATTTCAAAGAACATAAACATTTTATCTGTTGCATCAGTGAGCGTCCTAAGCTTGAGTAGGTGTTTTTTGATTATATTATTCATAATAGCAATTTTATTGGACCAAATATATCATTTAGCTCAGATACATTCTTAACGAGGCTTACAATGTCAGATACTTGGTTTTTATCCGTTGTATTAAGCATGGGATTTCTAGCACTATTATTAGCGTTGTTTTTTAACTTTAGATTTAACATTAGCAGAGCGAGTATCATCCTGATTAACATTAGGATGTGCAGCAGAAGATGACTGGGGAACCTTTTCGGTCGGTTTAGGGTAAAAATGCTCGGTTTGTCGTCTAGCCATTTCTTCAAAGGAAAGTCCATTTCTGATTTGGTTGTCTTTTCTTGGTTGAGAGGCCTTATTTTTGGGGAATCAGGGCATCCACGACAGGACACTGTGTGATTTTTAAAGTAGTTGCTGCACTTAGGATTTTCTATGCGTCCGGGCGTTGCGTAGTCCTTGGTTTTGTGTTCGATTGAACATTTTACACAGCGAGGTGTGAAGAAACGATTTTCAGAGGAATGGTGCCATCGCTGACGGTTAAAACATTGGGGCACTTGGTTTTTGGAGGTAAACTTTTCTACTTCCACAGAGAAAAGCAGAAGGTCCTTAAGGTGGAATATATTGTCAGAATTCTTGTTCCTAATGACTTAACCATGAATAACGGCATTGGAGTTCTTGTTCTTCTTCTGGTGAGCTGAGTCACTTTGGCTACTGCAAAACCTCTAGCATTCAAGGCGTTAATGATATTTTCTTTTTTGGCAGATGAAGCCATTCCTCTTATGACGAATTTAAAATTGGTCGATCCGTGCTTGGCATTAATTACATAATGCTCGATGTGCTTGCTTTTAAACAAGGTAGTGAGCTTCTGGGCTATGTGGTAGAATTTTGAGTAATTCCCCGTTTACCTCGTCTAAGAATTTTGCATCCGTAGTATTTGCGAGTTCTTTAAGAAAATCTTCGTGAGTTAATTCGCTTGGATTTACCATAATGGGGAACATCGCCTGCGGGCTGATGGTCGTC
Organism: Stegodyphus dumicola; assembly: GCF_044657685.1. Taxonomy (NCBI): domain Eukaryota; kingdom Metazoa; phylum Arthropoda; class Arachnida; order Araneae; family Eresidae; genus Stegodyphus; species Stegodyphus dumicola. The sequence goes on from NC_140769.1 coordinate 36,661,314, forward strand.
TGCTGCTGCATAGCTTGAGTATCAGCATTATTATCATCAGTGATCATTTTTTCATTTTACTGGTTTCAATAATTTTACTAACTTTTTTTAGTTTATCCTAGTTTCTAACTAGTTTTTTCTAGTTTAATGTTTTCTAGTTTTTAGTTTTAGTAGCCAAATGAAAGCCATCATTATCAGTCTTTTTAGGATAAGCACTTAATTTACGTTTACTATTTGCTTCAGAATTTTTTCCTTGCTTTTTACTTCCTTGTACGAAGTAAAAAGGAAGTATTGTAATCGCGAAACGTTTCAGACAGCATATTTCAACAAAATATCCATTTTGACCGCTTTCGAATACAATTTAACTATGTTTTTCCTTGACATCTGTACGTAAGGACAGAATAAACGACTCTCTTCCTCCAAAAAAATTATAAAACTACTTTAAAATGAATTCTGAAGAGAATTTTTCCTGGCATCTGTACGAACGTATGTACGTATCTCGCATAACTCAAAAACGAGTAGCCTCAGAACGTTGAAATTTTGTATATAGGACTGCTATAACATGTAGATATGCACCTCGTATTTTGGTTTCAATCGGCCGCACCAAACGTATATAAATATATTTATATATATATATATACCCACTTGGTTACCCGGCTCAGTGATCTCAGTTTCTTTACTCTTATATGTTTGTAAATTGTACATTTTTTGCTTTAAAAATGATTGAATTATGCTATTCTTATCTTCTGGTTAAGGCTTTTATGCCTTTAGTAAATCTGTATGCAATATTTTTAGAATTATCAACAATTCTAAAGTTGTTTAAGTGCCGCTAAGCCCAATAACTTTTTGATGGCGGCCATTGCATGTTTACATTTGAAACAGCAGAAGAGTGGATTTGTTGCCAGCTTCGCAACGGAACTAGAGAAACTTAGCTTCGCAGCAACAAAGATAACGCCTTCATTTATTATTGCGAATTCAATCATGCTTAATCCTTTCTGGAATTTTTTTGAGGAAATAAGTGTTTAGGATTTATTTCGTAATTTTTAATACAGATATTTTGAGTTTTTATGTATTTTTGCCTTGTCGCGAAGTGAGAACTGAATTAATTGAATGAGAAATACTCAATTGTCTGTAAAAAAGCTGTTTCTTTTTTTGTTTTGTTTGCTTAATTTCTTTTATACATCGTTCTATCTTTATTATAATATTAGAATAGAACATGTGGCAACGATAAGATAATTCTTTAAATGATATAAATTTTGTGCATTCTGAGTTATAATATGAAGTCAACTAAAATGCTTTTCATCTCTAATAATAGATGGCGCCACACGACGCCTCATTTGTTCAAAGTTTACTTACTCTACAGACAGAGGCGCAGGAGCCTCCGTCGCTAGTAATCTCTGAGTTCTAGCACAGCATGTGCACAAGAACATCCATATTATTGGGCACAACTTTCTCGATTCCTCAAGCATTTAAAAGTCAAGTATAATATATTGGTAAAGGCCGTTAATGATCGATTGCCTCTTGCTATGTGATAAGACATAGACATAGACATAGTTATAATATGAACGAAATATAATACTGTTAAGTGAACCTAGCGCCAGAGTGTCGCTATGGTAAACAAAGAGTGACTTTTAAAGAATGCATTTACTCTATTGTGGTTTATGCGCTGTCGGCGAAGTAGATTTAATTCAATCCAATAAAAATGAAATGCAAGAAAAAATGCGTATAATTTAATATTCCGTACAAGGAAGTCTTGTGGTGTACACATAAGATTTTTTTTTATTTAAGAGGAGGGTTAATGCCTGACGAAATAGGAAAATTGCACTTACCTCTTTGTTTCTCTGCTTCAGCTTTCAACTTCTGCAGTACTTTAATTATCGGGGCGGTAACAGTGTCCTCATCTGTAACAGAACGACGTTTCCGGTAATTCATGATAGAGGCTGGTAACGTCTCGATCTCATCTTCCAAATCCTTAAGTTTTTGTCGTTTAGTCTCCATTTTATAGTCCGTATTATCATTTTGCGTCAGTAATCCAGAAATAATGAGGGGCAAATCGACAGCTTTCACGAGGTTGAATTGCAGTTAGAAGGCGACTCGCGTCAACGTTGGGATAGCCATCGTTGCCGTTAGGTGTAGTAGCCAAAGAATATCTCTAAGGAGATATTCCTTAGATATTCTTTGCAGTAGCTTCCGGCTGTCTCTGACATAGTCGAGCAACCTACATCCACGGAGGATAAGGACTGAATGATTGCTCTTGAACTGAATTTTATGGTTTAAACCATAAAATTATTATTGCAAATTATATTATGTTTAATCCATTCTGGAATTATCATTTAAGTTATTAAATTATCCGATGTATTGACTGAGCATAGCGTTCACAACAAATTAAATCAGTTTCAATGTCTTTTTACTAAGTGAGACCAAAAGTAAGCCTTCAGTTTTGTGCACCGAAAAATCTGTACTCTCGCCCGTTTGTCGAATTGCTTGTTTTTGTGTAGAAACTGTAATTTTAATTGTAAAATTTTTTTTTCAATTTTTTTAATGTATTTGTTGTTTTATGTTTCTCTATAGCTTTAAATTTTTAATGAAGATATTTTGTGTTTTTATTATTTTTGCTTTGCCGCGAAGTGAGAACTGAATTAGTTGAATACGAAATACATCTTTAATGAAATTCGAGAAAATAATCTATGTATGAATCTACCTATGAACCTCTCTTTAGAGGATATTCGAGAACGTCCAGTGCCTTTCTGCAGGGTCAAGTTATTATGCCCTTCAATGTGGCTGGGTGACGCTTTTAATGCTAAGTCGTTTAAAAATTCCAAATTTAAGATTCGATTTAAAATACCTTTCTGTTTAATATTTGATGCTTATATAAGACTGGATAGCTCCTCCATACCGCAAAAGCTTTTTGTAAACTGCTTGCTGAATATCGTGATCCAAACATAATTTTTGAATTTTTCCGCACCTAGATCTTTGCCAGTCTCATGTAATTCTCGCTGATCTGGTGGCAAAAGTCATATAATTAATTAACCAAGAACTATTTCAAAATCTTTCATCTCATTAACGTGAATTTTCTAATGCTAATTTAAACACTGAGTTATGCAATGTTGCACTGCAACATTAGGAAATTTTTGTAGGAGTTTGATTGCATCTCTTAAATTTTTCTTTCTAATATTACACCAGCTCCATCGGAATAAAACACAATTAAACAATTTTTCTAAAAGCTTTCAGAAAATCAATAAAACTTAAGTCATTATTTATAGTGACATGTATATATCCAATAGTAGCACTTAGTGCCACATAAGAGAAACTAGAGGTTTGCAAATTAGGACACGAATTTATCAAATAGCTCACATTAGCCTTGTTGTTCCTTGTTGCTCACTACTGAGTGAGCAGTTAACTTTAACGCTTTGTGACAGTAAGGAAAGTGTGAATATCCTTTAGCCCAAAGGAGCGTTAGCCTAGAAGGGCTATTAATCGAAACGGCATTTTGCGTTGGTTCACTATAAACGGCGTATCACTTTTTAAATTCTTGCCGCCAAATATTATCGCCCTGTATTATACTGTATAATAATTAAAGAAATTAAATAATGAAGAATCTGCATGAGTGCATGTATATATGTTTCTCGCTCTGTGGAAAAAGAACGTTGCCTAGAGACATCAAATGTTGAATAACGCAGTCCTCCACTCGAATATGGGCATCTAAAAGCTCAAATTTGGAATTTGTTTTATTATCTATTTCATATATTGTAAAACTTTAAAGAATTTAAATTATAAACTCAAAGATTTCAAAGCGAGCAATGGCAAAACTGTACACGGAAAAAATTACCTTCAGGGCGCGAGACTGTGTACCGGAAATTCTAAAGATATGCTTTTTAAAATATTTTGTGATATTGCTTTGAATTTAATTTTATGTAGTTTAAGTGCAAAAAACGTAGTATTTAAAAATAAAGGTAACACACGAAACGCTAAAAAGATGCTCCCTTTGGGCGTAATATAAAATCTGAAAGCTTTCCGATTTTTTTTTAATTACTATTATTTTCTGCAATATCTAACAAATTTTTCAACAATGCATTAAACTGTGAACCGTGAGAAGTCGATATGTTTAAACGAAACTTAACTGCATCGCTTCACTGACGCTTCTTGATTTATGCAACTGGGACATTCATGTCAATTAAGTATTAACAACGCGTACATGCCCATATTATAAAATTGCAGGGGCACAAAAGAAATCCGTTATTTTTCTTTTTATATAAGCAAAGCTTCTTGCTGCCCAGTTTGTGATTGCGAATATCGTGGTTTCTATAGTTACCAGCAAACTGCTATGACAACAATGTGTACCGACTTCGCTTTAGACCCAATGAGTCGTCAAACTCCACATTCTTGGCCGAAGAATATTTTTTTTAATCTGAGATCAGAAGAACAATTATCGTGTAGCATTTCATATGTAGGGAAAATAATAATTTATTATTTGTTTGGTAATCTGCGAGTTAAAGGATAATTAATAAAATTTGATTTCTGTATTTTGTTTTAATAGCGGTAACTGTATATTATTTTTCATAAAATGTAAATTCTATATTCAATATTCTTTATTAAATTTAATAAAAATAGATGCAAATGTTTTCAAATCAATATGCAAAATAAATATTAATTTATTTTATAACATTTGAAGTAAATAAGTATATTAAAAATTAAGTTATTTTTTAATTGATAAATTATAACTTTTTGTTTTTATAAAAAATTAATAATTTTATTGATATCTATACTTACTCGCATGTGTTATTTAATTTCGATCGAATAATTTAAATAATTAAATAACTTTACTTAACTTACTAAATACTGAAATTAACGAAGCAAATTTTGAGTGGAATAACTCACATTGCTTTTACTTTTGTGTTATTGTTAAAACAACTGTGTAGAGTTTATTCCAGTTATTTTATGACAAGAACCTTCAGTGTTACTTCTCTCTTTCTGTTTTCTCGCCAGAACGCAAATTAGATCACGTGTATTTAAATGAGGGTTTGAGATTATTTAGACAGATTCCAGAGTCATGATCCGATCAACGGCAGTACATCAGCAGCACCTATTTAGATTTAGTTTTGCATTGAATTTCTATATTATGTTCTGTCCATAAATGTTGGCTGATGTTTGAGCACCAAGTGTACCTTCTGTTCATCTTACTTAGTTTTAAAATAAAGGATGTTTTACATCCTTCTCAAGTCTCTGTAACACTTTCGAAGACATAGCGATAAATTGCTTAGTAGAGACATTAGGTTAACTTGAACACGAAGAAGTGAAAAATGAGCAATGCTCTTGCCGGGACTCGAACCACGGACCTCTCGAATACGCGTCGAGCGTGCTGACCACTACATCACGAAGGCATGCTAAGAAGGCGGGAGAAATACCCTATAGCTTATATTCTTATTTAGCCACAAGTTACAATTAGTAAAAGGCTCATTCATTACAACTGTTATTGAATCAATAAACAGTTTATGTTCAAAGTGCTCGAAATAATGTGTCACATTTCATTTTAAGACATTTTAATTTAGTTTTAGTAATATAGGAGAAAGTGACTGTCTAGAGTTAGGTTGTTTTAAGCAGGAAATGCGGAAAAGGAGCAATGCTCTCGCCGGGACTAGAATCTTGACCTCTCGAATACACGCCGAGTGTGCTACCGTTACTGCTCATCTCTTGCCATTAGATCTTTAATATTTTTGAATTTAAAGTTCGACTTTTAATAAAATTTACAATTTTCACCGCTTGATTCAAAATGATTTTCAAGTTTTCGGGGATAGTTTAGGCTACTAAGGCTTTACGATGAATGAAGCAGTGAGTAAATTTAGTTTCAGGTGCGACATTCTTCATTTCAGAAATAACACTGGAATGTTTTTCCTTTTAAAATCAGAGCTCTGTCACTGCATACGGCAATGCACTTATTCCAAGGAATATTATTCTCAGGCATAAAATTGTCTATCAGTAATTTCATCTAATTGTAATGTTAAATACTCACTGTGTTTTATTTTTTGAATAAGGGTCTTTTATATGAATTTTGACATTTCATAAATTTGTCGACTTACTGTATTATTTGCTAACAGAATATTATTAAGTTCATAGCCGCCTTTTTGTTGAATAATGTTAAAACGTTATCTTTAGCCCTGCAGATAATATAAAGGTTTTTCCAATAGTGACAGCCTTCCCATCTTAGCAATTCTTAGGCTTACTGTGTAACTAGTTTCCAAAGGATTTTCACTTGAACCAAAAAAAAAAGGAAAAGCTTTCATTACCTGTTTACTACATTTGAACTCCGAGAATTTCCTCTTAAAATATTCTTCAGATTTATCCTTTAGATTAGCATGTTTAGGTTGAAGATGTCTTTAAAGAAACGATGATTTCATATTTTGATTGGATAATAGTTCACCGCAAACAATACATTGAGGTTGAGGGTCCATTTCATTGATAAACCTAAATGATAAACACAATTCATTATATTTTCTATAAACAATTTTTCTTCTCTTTTCATCCTGGATCCATCGCCTGTGAATTGTCACTTTTCTGCTTAGTCAATCCTAGCCGTTTTTCAGTTTTGAAAATATAGGTTTGTTTTATTATTTTTTTACAAATAGTTAAATGCGCAATATATTATGAATTCTTCAAAAACAAAGGACGATATTCGCAAATCTCGTAGAAAAATAAGGAATACAAAACAACAAGTAGATAAACCTGCTGTCGGAGACAGCAAATTGACGTAAAGAATGATTCTAATTAAAAGAGCAGTATGAATCCGGAAATGGTGGCGACGTAAAGTGTGGAAATGCTAATAAAGCGATCAACTCTAAAAGAATTAATGAGATACTATTATCTTTCTATAGGAACTTATTTTTATTTCCTATTAAATAGAACATTCATTTTTATTATTCGTTTGAAAAACATCATTTGTGACAAATATTTCAGGTCTATGGCTAAAAAGAATATTTGTGATTTCTAAAGTCTATGAGTGGCTATTAATCAGATTGCTCAGATTGCATAAATTTACGAGTGTTAGAGGAAAAATTTAAACAGGATGTTGGGGTTTCAAATTTTTCAATTTTAATAAGACTTTTGAATTTTAAGTACTTTTTTCTTCTCGTACTACCTACTTTTTCTTATGTACCACCAGTATTACGCGTACCACCGGTTGAGAATCGCTGGGCTAGATTGATTTGGATGATATGGTTGGGGAAAGTACGCAAATGCCATAAATGGCAGTCAAACCAGTGCAAAGTATTATTTGCCGACTATTGAAAGAATTTCATGAAAGACTGCATAACTTAAAAATTGCACTAATGGTTGTGAAAATTGTAATACCACGAAGGAATTATGTAAACTGAACGAAACTTACAGGAAATGTAAAATGAGGTAAAACATGCAAATCATTGGAATGAGAAGCGGCCGCTTGTTTCATGTACACTACCCTCCAACAGGAACAAGGGAACAGCATGTTTTTTGTGTCTGATTTGAGAATGAAGCAACATAGAAACAAAACATTTACAGGACATGTTCACTAAAGAGTTGTTAAATGAACGCAACATAGAATGTTTCTAAAGTTCAACACAAACATGAATTACAACTAAATATTACACTCTTGGCAGGGAAATCCAGTCTTAGAAAAACACTATTATCACAGTTTTTTTTAGGAAAAATGCGGTGGTCACATTACAAAAATGGGTTCTAATAAGGAATGTGTCCACCCCTAGCTACAATACATTGGCGGCAGCGATGTTCCATGCTGTCAATTAAGTTGACGTATTGCATACAGACCTGTATCGTGCAAGCATCTGCGCACTGAAGTAGCTGAGATTCTTGTTCCTGTTACCACTAAATGATCTGCCATGAGCTGAGGCACAGTAATGTTACTCCTCCTTCGGGCCGAAGGAGCTAAATAACGGTCTTTCGCAGGTTTTGTAACTCTAGGTCTGCCTGAAACATGTCTTCTAGACACAGAATCCTCGGATTCAAACTAATTAAATAGTCGGTGGAGCACACTACGAGAGACATTGAGACATTTAGCTGGTGACATTCCCATTTCCATCTATTGGATTGCCTGCCACCTCAAAGAATCGGGCATACTCTATATACTCTCCTGGATATTGTACACGAAATTGTAATAAGAACTGAAGATCAACACTTGTGAAAAATAATTACAATTTTTCGATTTTTTCCTCCAACTCCTATATAGTAGAGTCGCTCAAGCTCGACATAATGTGGACTGAGAGACTGTCGAGTTTCCAAAATAACGAATTTTACGGAATAAGGGTGTGTTTTTCAGAACACATAATATTTGCGATATTATTTGTATAACGTTTAAACTAAAAAACTCTAAAAATCGAATGTGAAAACTAGAGACAAATAATATATGAATTAAAAAAATCTGTTCTTACCCATTGATCTGTGGTCGGTGGTCGCACTGAAACAAGCGCGCGTCTAGGATTTTGAAACTTGCTGATATAGTAAGAAAAAACACTTAATTTTTTTTTCCGTGCGCATTTCCAATAAATGACGAAATTTACAAATTTAAAAAAAATGTATTTGAGAAATGTATTATATATAATTTTTTACATGATTTTACAAAGTAAATCGTCAGAAAGAATGAAAAAATAAACATTTATGTAATTTTTTTATAGCAGTGAAAACATAAGAAAGTAAGAAATAATGGCACATTGAGAAAACGGCAAAAATTACAGAAGAATAACCCTCAAATCTTTAAACAGAAGAGGAAAGGCATACGCATGAATAATAATTATATGTACTGTATGTAATATTTGCTCTGTTTGGCGTAGGGGTTCTCAATCGGTGGTACGCGTACCACTGGTGGTACGCAAGAGAAAAATAGGTGGTACGCAAAGAAGCAAAGTATTTTTAAGTATTAATTTCAAAAATAAAAACTCCAACATCCTGAGTTTTTTCTCTAACACTCGTAAATTTATGCGATCTGAACTTTGTTCAAGAATGGTGGTGGTAGTAGTACTTTGTAGTGGTGGTACTAAAGGTTTTCAATTTTTGTTTAGATGGTACGCGTTAGCCAAAATGTTGAGAACCGCTGGCTTAGAGATATCTTAAAAAAATTCCTAAAAAGTTGTCGAGTTATACGAAATGTCGAGTTTGCCTGACTATACTGTACAAGTATTCATTTCTATAAAATACAAGTAGTAACTATTGATTTTGCATATTTTTTCTCAAATTTAGTTCTGTCATGCATGTGAACTGCGAATTTAAACTTTACTGATAATTTTGTAATGGTGAGCTTTGAAAAACATGCTGTTCCTTAACTTTTGAAGAGCAGCGCCTATAAAGGACTGTAAAGTGGCGTTGAAATTTTTTATCGACCTCTGTTTGCGATAAACGTTTAATTAGTGGTCAATATGCCTAGTAAACAGCGGAAGGAGCCGCTGTTGACGAGTACAACCTGAATCACTCTCCGGTGTGAACCTCGACTCGTCTGAACAACTAACGGAGTTCGAACGAGGCCCGCATCGTCGGTATGCGAGAGGAAGGACTTTCATCTCGAGCAATCGCTACCCTCACGCAGCGGAATGCCATAACAGTGATGCATGTTTAGAAGAAATGGACACAGGAGAACCAAACAAGGCGAAATCATGCAGTGGGGCTTGAAATAACGCCACGGTATGGGACGACAGACAGCTCATCCGCATGGCTGTTACGGATGGTACATCGTCCTCTCGTCTGTTAGTACAACCGTTGGAGCACTGCTGCAAGTGTTGATTTGTCTAGCTCATGGTTTATCGGCGTCTTTTGATGCACGAATTGCGTGAAAGGTTTCCTCTACGCAGAATTTCCTTGTCGCTGAATCACAGACGCCTCCGACTGTAATGGGCACGGCTAGACAGTGAGTGAGTGAGCGCCACCAAGGAAGACCACTGACCTGCCCTTAGCCTCACAGTGAGATATCTTCCTGGCAGAAACCATCTACTCTCTGCTCCACCCTGCTCCGGGAACGCAGCCCAATAGAATAAGAGCCTCATAAAGTCTACATGTAAGCTTGGAAGTTGTACGGGGAAAGAGTATCCTGTTAGGAACTACTTAAAATTAAGCAAAGAAGCAATCAAAATACTGTTAAGAATCGCTGTTAGAATAGGCAGAAACTTGTGTTAGATAAAGTAAAGATAGGAGGACTCTGCCTGAAAAATTAACTGCCGTGGATTTTCTGGACTTGCTAAATGTCTACATGCGGGTGCTAATCCTGACACAATTGTTATATATTTATGGGGCTTTTGTAAAATCGTTGGTCCTGCATGGAGGAAAGACGTAACCTATTAAATTATTGCACATAGTAAACTAAAAAAAAAAAAAAAAGAGATTAAAAAATTATTAAAAAAAATCCTAGTGCCCAAACATAATTTAACGCAGATTACTTTCCATGTGCCTGACTCTTATGTAAGAACATTCAAAAGATTGTGTACCTGTTATCACTAAGATAACAAATTCCTGCATAATTTAGTTCTTTGTGCATACTTAAACTGTAGTTGTTTTACAAATTGAACCATTCACCTACATTTTCTTTCGTAGTACTTGTAGACAGGATAATACATACATAAGTACAAAACTGAATACTAAAGTGAAAAACTAACATGATGCTGAGTATAGAAATACAGAAAGCTGATCCCTAATGCCTGCATACATAACACTTAAAAATGCATACGTAATACATGACAACTAAAACTAAAACTGATAAACATAATACATAAAACTGCTCATTAAGTAATGCTATGTAGTCTAAATCCTAGCCAAGTACGAACTGACCTTCATAGTACATGCAGAGAAGGAATAAATACAGACTTGAGTACTTTAAAGTGAACATAAACAGAAAAGTACAGCACCATACTCAGTAAAACTGATATCTGATTCCAAACACTTAAATACATAATGCTGATACATAATTACAAAGAAAACCTTACCTACATTAATTACATAGTTATTTTTATCACCTAAGAACATGCACGTAATTTATAAAAAACATAATTAAGCACGTAATGCTGATCACTAGGGAAGAGATTCAAACATGCAATTGATCACATAAATACAGATATCTCTTCCCTAAAATTTACATAAAAAGTTGAATATTTATTAAAATTAAGAAGGCAAAAATGCCATACCAATAATAATATCATTCATAAACTTAAGTTGAGGTGATAACACAAGTTGACCTTGCCCTTCTTGAACCTACTTATCACAAACTTGTAATTTAAATACAAGATTAGTAAGTGTAGGAAAAACTCATTGCTGTTGAAGATTTTACTGGCTCAATCTGGTCTTGCGAGTCCTAGACCTGTACATCTTTCTGTGTCACTCAGGCTAAATCTATGCAGATAGGTCAGGAATGGGCCATGACCTGTATAAAACTGTGTCTGACTATCACTATTGCAATTTAATTGTGTGAGGTACCCTGTGGCAACATGTTGTTTTCTCCTATGAATCTCGCTACAATCTGGAGCACAATTTGGAAGAGTACGCATAAGGCCCATATCACACGACGTTTTTTTCACTCGAACAACTGTTTCGCACAATTGTTTTCAGTAGTTTGTAAGGATCCTAAGTTTTACTAACGTTTATTTTATTTTAAATCTTTACTATCACTTCTTATTTTCTACTTCCGGCCAGAATTAAAAGCTTTAACTTATTTATGCAAATTGTCTTGCTAACGCCAAGTACTTAAGTTGTGGCTTTTTGCCAAGCAAGAGGGAGGAAGGAGTTTTAGGAAGCAAGCCGCTTGCCATTGTAGTTTTACGAGTTTTCACTCTGTTGCTGGTTGCCGTCAAGGCCAGAGGTTTAGCCCTCTTGATAATTGCAGACGTATAGTAGTTTTAGCAACTCGGCGTACTACTTTCGTACCGTTCTTTAAATAAAGGCCAATCTTAGTGCGAGACACTTGTATACTAATTCAAAGTTAGTTTTTAGAGTTTTAGTTAGTAGTTTTTATATTCTTACGTTCAGACCACAAGTGGTTGGTCTCTGTATCCCGAAGTTCGGGAATACCTGTAAAGATAGAAAATAAAGGGTTTCGTATACCCTTCCTGCTTGTGTTGTCTATTTCACACCTTCCTGAACATAGCTTGAGTAAGCTCCCTGTTCTTATTCAGGACCATTCATGTTCCCAAAGCAAATCAAGAGGAATACAACTCCTGATAAGTTTACTATTGAAAGAAAGACGTGCGACGTTTTCCTTCCTTTCCAAAAAAATTGCAAGATGTTCATGTTCAACCAATCAGCTATCAGCTTGTTTGTAATGGGGAACCAATTTCCCCTGTGTTAACCCCAAAGAGATCTGTGGTGATTGGCTATTGTGACAAAGCAGAAAAAATTGTTCCAAACAGTTGTTCTTCCGAAACAAACTGCCGTATGATAGCAGCCTAAGACGTTACAGTGGGAATGTCTGCTCCTATAACCACAGTGTGCTATCCAGCGTCATACCGCGTAAACGCCTAACATCATGGTGTGGGGAGCTATTGGGTATAATTGTCGATACTATCTAATGCAGATTGCGCGCAACCTCAACAATGATGGTTCTATAAGGGAAATTGTGAAGTCAAAGGTCCTTCCCATTCTTCGACGCATTTCGGGTGCTGTATATCAGCTGTATATAATGCCCGTGCACATGTTTATCAGACTGCACAAGCCCTTCTTTAGAACACAACAGGTTTCGCTTTTTCCAGAGCTTCGGCGACTCGCTCGTACAGCTGGTAGGGAACACACTAAGACTGAAATCTGGCGTTAAGTCTAAGCCATATGGAATGCCATTCCCCAGGATTACATTCACAATCTATATGATTCAATGCCACGACGTATACAGGATCTCAACACTCAACGTGGCGGACATACAAAGTATTGATTTCCAGCTTTCGTTTTGTTTTTTCTCTTGTAAATGTGATCGTTTATTCATACCACTATCAGTTATATGTTGAATAAATTTCCTTCATTTCCGAGTATTCTTTCATGGTGTTGCATTAGTGTATAAAAGATTTGCTAAACATTATATCTGAATAAAATATTTCACGCTTAAAAATATTTTTGACTTAAAATAATTAATTTTTGCTTTTGAATAAATGATTTGTTTGATATTTTTTTTGTTTGGGGGGAGGAAGTTAGGGTAGTTTTTTTCCTTTGATTTTTGGCATGTATCTGTTATCCGAATTCTTCTGCTTCCATTCTTTTCAGATAATCAAGACAATATTGTAAAAGCCTAACTTCCTTATTGTAAAGCAAATTATATCAAAACATTTATCTTAGGGAAGAATTCGATACAGAAAATCTTTGTTTAGATAACCAGTTGACAGATTTCAAAAGCGAAGAGTGTTTGTCTATCTTTGATGGAAAAAAAAGGGGGCTGCGTATTTCCTTCTTTGGTATACTTTTCATCTTTGAGAAATTTTTCTGTCGGAAGATATCAAAGATATCATCAGGTTATATAATATTTATATTAGCCCTGTTGTTAACGCGCTGTCAGTCTCGGATAAAATAAATATTGAACCACCTAGGTAGTAGTTTCTGGACGATATGAAAGATAGCGTGGAGAGAGGAGAATAATTTTTTCGCTCTCGAACTAAATATTAAAAGACAGAAGTTTGCTTGCTAGAGTACGGCAAAACACAGTACAGCTATCTGTCTAAAGTGCTTTTCTTGTTTCTGAGGGAAAGCAACCCTTATGTATGCTATACAAGGGATAAACCACGAGAACACGCATGCAACAAACCCATATACTAGGATTCAAAGGCGGGTCAGATTAGCTGTATTCCGCAATCTTATCCACTTGGCTACTGGTGGAACCTATAGGATGAGAATAACCTATAGATGAATTAGTTGCAAATAGCAAATGTTCCGCCCATTTATATGTGAATTTTCCCTCTATTTAACCTAAATCTGCCATATAAATCTGATAGTAACATAACCCTAAACCCTACAGGCTCGAGCCTAAGATTCGAGATTTTAGAAGATCTCAAAACTATTCTATAGTTCGTTATAATCCTATTTTCTCTTTATAGACACAACGAAAATGAGCATTGGTTGATTTATGAAAGAGTGTTGTCTGTAGGTTCTCCTAACACTTTAAACTCTTACATTTTTACCAGTAAATTGGTATTATTTTTGCCAATAATTTGGTAAATATCATATATCAGTACGAGTCTTTTTAATTTCGTCACTGGTGTGTTAGAATGACGCTTGTAAAATTTATGTAAACTTAAAAATTTGGTATATATTTTGTAAGCAAAGACTTTACATTATTCTGTGATCAAATATTATCGTTACCAATGATAAAAATTGATGCTAAAACACTTTCTTATGAAACAGGTGGCCCTATATATCACCAAAGTTACACTGAAATTAATGATTTATGAACTTGTAAAGCAAAACAGAATTTTAAGTACGAAAATGCAGTCTTAAGAATGCTTAGAAGGATCGTTTGAAAGAAAGCTGAATTGTTTATTCTGAATTTTTGCAACATCTTTTCGGCCCTGATTTCAAAAACCAGAAAGACGAATATTACGGAATTTTTAATAAATCTTCTAAAATCATAGTTATGAAGAAAATTTTGGAAATAATTAAATTGAGTATGTATAACATCAAAACAGGTGTTTTTGTTGCTGTTACCAATCTCACTTGTCTGAAAAAGGTCAGCACAAGCCCACGACATTCATCGTGACAAGGAGTCAAATGCAACTGCCACTAGCAACAGCCTTGAATACTATGGGTGGCAGCCTGGTTTTAGATCCATTCTGCCTCCAAGTCTGACTTCCACCTCTCTTCATTTACCACCAATCTCTCGGGAGAGACTTTCGGCTCTCCGTATATTTAGACACTATACATTTACAAACGCCATGCCACACAGACATTATACATTTACAAGTATCAATGCCTTATCCGGGATTCGAACCCGGGCCTTTCGATATGGCAATCAGCGTCGCTAACCACTATCCCGGCTATAATAGGTGCTGGTAAATTATACATGCAATACCCATTCGTAAAATTTCCCAGGTCCCGAAATTTATTGCTCTGTAATCAGTTAAGGAAATTCTTTTATTTTTAATAAAAATCGAAATCGTTGTATAGCATGCGGAGTTCACTCTGACGAATAAATAATTTATAGAGATTGAAAAAAGGGGGGCTGGAGTATTTTAATTGCAAAAAAAAACTATAATAAGATAAAAATACATAAAAATAACATACGATTTCCTAATATTAAAAGATTAAGAATTTTTTCTCTTTCTATTTAAATGCTCAACCGTACATTTTCAGTAAATGTTTTCGAAAGAAAAAAATACCTGTAGATTACCGGTAAGCAGATTTTAATTGGCAATTTAACCGAGTTACCGATAATTGAAAAGTAGGTAAAATTACCATCTCTAATTTGTACGCCTAGAGATAAGAATGCGTTTTTGCGTCTTATCTCTTATGCCTTATCACGGCTGTACTTTAATTCTCTTTCTTCAGGTCTAAGTTTTAAGAGCTTTTCTTTTGCGCATCTTTAATTTTGCTTACAATTTCTATAGACATTTCTGAGAATGTCAGCGCTTCTGCTTAGTTACAGGCACTTGTTCTTTGATTGGTTATTTACTAGTGTAATTTTCTGTAGTTAATGACGTAGATGTTCAATAAAACAAATGGTTCTTTTATAGTCTTTCAGTTTAATTAGCGAATTATTTCAGATACCATCAATGCAGTATTTTGCGTCGAAAGTTAAAACTCATTCAGCCCGTTGCTTTAACAGTCTTAAACTCAAATCCTAAAGTGAGAAAAGTTAGGGCGGAACATGTTGAGATAATTTGTAAAATTAAATAAAAAAATTTCCAAACTAATACGAATAACAATTTATCCTAAATTCAAAAGCTAAATTTTTAAAATCGGTGATATAATCTGTAAAGTTTAACTCTGTTGGGTATCATCCCACTTTAAACACTGGGTAGACGTTAAGCGACTTATCGCTAAGTACCCCAGATACTTAAGAAGATTGTAAAAGACCCTTTTTTAAAACTGAATAAGATGAAACAGAAGACACTCTTGGTGCTCGCAACTCCGCCAGCATTTATGGCCAGAACTTAAAAGTAATAAGTCAAATGTAAAGCTAAATTTAAAAAGATTAATAGTCAAAGGCTGCACAGGGAAATTTAACGCGATGATGGCTCAGAATTTCACCCGCGTGAATTCAACTATCGGCAATTATAATGCCCGAAGACAGGAACTCTTGTCTAAAATAGCAACCCTAGTAATGTGGTCAAGAGTGGCAGAACACGCTCTAGCTTAACAATCTAAAAACACTTAATTGCAAGCGAACTAATTTTCATTCTGGCGGGAAAAGGGAAAGAGATAAGTGATATTACAACTTCAAAACATAAACTAGCTAGCTATTCAAATTCAAAGTACCTAACAAATCTGTAACAGTCTATAACGGAAATCTACAAGAGCATAATGCATAACTTGATACTGCATTCAGACACTATACATTTACAAACTAAATGAAATCAGTTTTCATGGGAATCCGTGTATTAATTCCTTCTAAAAAATGCCTACCAGCAGCCGAGCAACGCTGGTAGCTTGGTCCGAGTTCGAATCTCGGCTAACGGGTTGGCTGCATGGGCGTTTCCGTGGTTTTCCCAAAGTGTAATGCGAGCCATTTTTCCTTAAAAAGTCTTCCGCGAAGACATCAATCCTCTTAGACAGATAGCCATCGTGTGATTTGCCATAATCAAATAAACTAAACCAAACTTTCGACGAAATATTACATTAAAAAAATCTTATCATATTTTTTTATAATGTTAATTCTTTTAATTTTTCGTCTCTCAACTTGCCAGAGAATAACCACTAAGCACCTACAGTACGATCTGGAAAATGGTTTCGCTGCCAAGAAGCTTTCGTGGATTTTTCTCTATGTAACGTGAATACGAATCCGGCTTCTTTAGAAAATCCTCCACGAAGGCATTCCACCCTTTATGCAGACAGTCCAAGTATACTTTGTCATATAACGAGCTAATGAATCCAAATCCATTAATTTTCCCTACAGTTGTCTACTCTGACAATTTATTAATAACTAATATTGTAACTTTACTTCTTAGCCATTTTTAAACGTATTTTCACCTAACGATGCTTTGATAAGAGTTAGTTTTCGTGCTGAGAAAAGTCTTTTCGAGAGGTTGGTGGTAGAGATAGAGGGGTGGGCTCCTTCAAAATTGATTGCGGACCCGAGCTAATTCGCACTGTCATCTGTGCGAATTAGCTTCGTGTCGTTGTGAAGGCTGTTGCCAACGGCAGGCGCTAACTTGCACTACTTGCCAAGAGGAATTCCGTGGGCTTGGGCTGACTGTAGATCAGACAAATGAGCATTAGCAACAACAATTCTGAAGATCAAAAGTAATGAGTGTTGGTTGACTTGAAGTGAGTCTGACACAGTTGGATGCTCCAGAGCTGATTTTTCCTCAAAGATTCATATTGTGAACCTAGAACAGAATTTTGAGCATAGGAACAAGTTGATGAAAAAATACAATCATTACCTCATATACCAATTACTCAGATTTTTACCAATCGATATTAACTGCTGCAGGCTGTTACTGAAAGGCAGAGTTTGGGTTGAAATACCAAACTTGAAACTAATAAATAACATCAGAAAGCAAAAATATATATATATATATCGTTTATGCTTTCAACTTAAGTAAACCATTTTTATAAACACTGTTTTAACCTTGTGAGGGACTCACAGTGATAATAATTCATTCGGCGACTATTTGACAACAGGATGGCCAAGTTAAAAAACATGTTAACATCAAAGCATATCAGAAATCTATCGTAAACTTCATGGCAAGTTTCCAGATTACTGCAACGTTTTCTATAAATAGCAGACGAAAAAAATTAGCAGCATGTGCTTCATTATGTATGAAAATGCACCTCTAACTGAAAAATAAGCATGCGCTGTTCAATAATATTTCAAGGACAAAGCGATGGGCAGTTTTGTTTTGTACAGAAATTAAAAAAGTAGATCAGGAAAGTTATGAAGTATATTGTTATCATAAAAACAATATTTTCATTCAGGAACTTGTTTCGTAAGACGTCTCATCTGTTTAGTTATTCTTTTTCTTTTTACATTTGCTTTCTTTTTCTTTGTCTTATTCATAAATATGCATAGAATTTAGTCACATGTGGCTTATTTGCATGCATTCAAGACTTTTGCAAAATAAAACAATTTAGTTCTTTCCGCATGTTAAATTTTTCTCCCCCCTTTTTTCCTTTTACTTTAGTATCTTTGTAGTACTTTTTGATATTGTATTTTAACTTTTATTGGACGATGCAGTAAACTCCTTAATCTAAATTAAAAAGCCTTTTAGTTGAATTAATTAAAAACGTGATACCATAGAATATTCATAATTTGAAAGAAAGGGAGATACTTCCGGTTTTACTCTAAGCAGAATTTTCCATAAATGAAATACAGAAGTGATGAGTATTTACAAATTTGATTACTTGTATTTGATTAAGCTTCTTTAAATTTCGTCACTTCGGTATTTATAATTTGTATAGTCTGTTAGGATTTTTGGAAAGAGAGAATGCCCTTCCCGAAAGCTGAGTCATGGATCGTCTAATTGCTGACTGAACGTCTAAATCATTTACAATACAGAAACACTCAGGAGATTATTCCTTACATTCTCCCACAGGATGACTCAGAACGGCTGAAAGGAGGAGTGAGGAAAGCTAGAAGTTCCAGTTTGATTCCAGTGTAAACATAGGTATGACGATTTTTCGTCTTTCACATTTTATTTTGGATTCCATTTTAGAGATTATTAATATTTTCGTAATGAGGAACGGGAAAAATCGGCAGTGCTTTTGCCGGGATTCGGACCACGAAGCTTGCAAATATTAACTAAACACGTTAGCCACTTACGTAAGGAGCATACACAAAAGTGAATGTGATAATCTCTTAGAAGTTTATTTTTCCATAAGTCTGCATCGTAATCATAGATTATCATTATTATGCGAGTGTACCTTGTTAACAAGTTTCGCGAATTTTGGTGATCACGAAGGAAATATTGAGTGAAGCCTGAGACCTGATGTTATGATGAAGAGAAATGGGGTTTTGACATACAACGACGCTATAAGAAACTTTCCCGAGAAACGCGCTTCTTCCAACACTAGTGTAAACAGGACGTTTCTAGCCGAAATAGTTCACCTCAGGGATCTGTTTCCCATACATACCCGAGACATTTAATGTAACTGGAAAAAATGTTTTGCCGCCAGTTTTGTCTCGCGCAGGAAAGGAAGGAAAGAATATATTTCTGGGAAATCAACCACATTTGCAAATATTTCTGGAAATGTTTCTTCGATGCGCATTTGAGGGTAGCTAGCACATGTGATAGCGACATAAAGGTATGGGAATAATATTTCTTGTCCAAACAGCTGAAATTGCTGCCTGTTCCGTCTTACAGATAGCTTCTCTGCTCAGGTCTTCGCAGCGACCCAGTTGGATCCGCTACATATTTATGACTTTGAACTATGATGACGACAGACTTTGATGACAACGACTATAGACTATAACGAAATGTCAAAATTTTATTCATGGGCTGTTATTAGTCAGCGACATATTACCTTATGTAAAGCACATAATGTACAAAGAGGGAAAAGATTGTTCTAGGAAAGGTTTTATTTATTTTTTTAGCCCAAAGGGCGTTACAGCAGAAGGATTATTAATTTCATTTTGGGATTTTGAGGTCATTCACTATAAATGTCGGTCCTCTTTTCAAATTGTTACCACCAAATATTATCGCTCTGTGTTACATTTAAAGAAATTAAATAATGAAGAATCTGCATAAATGTATGTATGTTTCTCGCATTGTGATAAAACGACGGTACCTAGAGCCATCAAATTTTGAATAATGTATGTTTTCACCCTAATATGGGCATCTGGAAACCCAAATTTGGAATTTGTTTTATTATCTATTTCATATTTTGTAAAACTTTAACGAATTTTTGAGTACCAAACTCAGCGATGTAAAAGAGAGCAGTGGCAACACTCTACGGGAGGGGGGGGGAACCTTTTTATCTCCAGTCCTCGGAACTGTGTATCAGAAATTCTAAAGATATGCTCATTTAAAAATTATTTTGCGACATTGCTGTTGAACTGAATTTTATGGTATAAGTGCAAAGAACATGATATTTAATAAATAAAGTTAACACACAAAACGTTGAAAAAACTCCCCTTTGGACGTAATTTAAATTCTGAAACCAGTCAATTTTTTTTATATCTTTTTTCTGATTATGTTGTAAGGATCTTAAGTTTTACTAACGTTTATTTTATTTTAAATCTTTACTATCACTTCTTATTTTCTACTTCCGGCCAGAATTAAAAGCTTTAACTTATTTATGCAAATTTGTCTGGCGAACGCCAAGTACTTAAGTTGTGGCTTTTTGCCAAGCGAGAGAGAGGAAGGAGTTAGTCGAAGCAGGCCGCTTGCCTTAGCAGTTTTACTCGGTTGCTGGTTGCCTTCCAGGCCAGAGGTTTAATCCTCTTAATAATTTTAAACGTATTGTAGTGTTAACAGTTCTCTGTACTACATACGGCTTCCTGTTAATATACGGCCAATCTTCCA
This sequence comes from Stegodyphus dumicola, assembly GCF_044657685.1. Classification (NCBI taxonomy): domain Eukaryota; kingdom Metazoa; phylum Arthropoda; class Arachnida; order Araneae; family Eresidae; genus Stegodyphus; species Stegodyphus dumicola. Next base: position 36,681,908 of record NC_140769.1, read on the forward strand.
CGTAGGCCCTTGTTTATTATTCCAAATTTAAGTTAGAGTTTAGTTAGTATTTTTATATTCTTACGTTCAGACCACAAGTAGTTGGTCTCTGTATTCCGAGGTACGGAAATTATTGTAAAGAGTGAAAAATAAAGGTTTCGTATACCCTTCCTGTGTATCTTGTCTACTTCCCACATTTATTGGACATAGCTTTAGTAAGCTCCCTGTTCAGAGTCAGGTTCATGAATGTTCCCCAAGCAAGTAAGGCGGAACACTGAACCTGATAATGTTACTTAGGCAGTCTGTCTGTTCTACCGGTGCGCGTCGTTGACTATAGTGGCTAGCAGGTGTTTCTTTGAGAAATGGCATTATTTCGTTTGGAAACCTTGTATCAATGGCGGTCGGTGGGTCAAATTAGATGACATTTTTCATGTAGTGTATGCATATATATTTGTTTTCTGCTGTTTTAAACACTCTAGTGAAATCAGTCTTTCAATAATTTGAATTATCACAGATAATTTTGAAGCATTTATTATGCATAATAAGCATAAAACTAAAGATTAATAAAGGGCAAGGGTAGCAAGGACAGGTTATTGAAAAACGCTTTCAAAAGAATTTAATTCATTTTCCGAGCCTTAACTGCGCATGTAAAATTAAAATGAGAAAAAATAAAATCGATGTCAAAAATCTGGGGGGGGGGATTTAAAAAAATTAAATGATAATAATAATAATAAAAAGAAAGAAAGGAAATCTGAAAGCTTTCAGATTTTATATTACACCCAAAAGGGCGTTTTTCTAGCGTTTTGTATTTTACCTTTATTTATTAAATATCATTATCTTCGCACTTAAACCATATAAAATTCAGTTCAACAGTAAAAAATATTTAAAAACAGCATATCTTTAAAATATCCGATACACAGTCTCGTTCGTTGGAAATAAAAATGTTTGTTTTCAGTGCAGTGTTACCATTGCTCGCTTTGAAATCGTCGAGCTTTGAAATAGGTAATAAAACAAATTCGAAATTCAAAATTCGGGCTTCCATGTGTCCATGTTTCCTTAGAGAATTATGTTATTCAAAATTTGATGACTCTAGGACTGAGTTGAAATTTGATGTTGTTTTTTCACAATGCGAGAAATATTTATGCATTCATGCAGAATCTTCATTATTTAGTTTCTATAAATGTAATACAGGGTTATAATATCTGGTGGCAACAGTTAGAAAAAGTGAATCATCGCAGAAAGTGAAACGACGCAAAATGCCGTTTTGAAAATATAGCTCTTTGGGTCTAACGCCCCTTTGGGTTAATAACTAGTATCTTATATTAGAAAAGGCGAAGAGGAAAATAAATGTGTGTGGCGTGGGCGCAGTCAACGGATCAATGTTCACGCTTGAGTTAACATTTGCCGTACTTTTTCTTTCGTCGTTTCGTCGTACTATTTATATTTGGGATGTAAATTGTTGAAAGTATCTGTATGATGTAAACAAGCTCCGAAACTTCGATTAATTGTTTTGATCTCCTTGCTTGTTTATTCACAAAGTTTACACTAACTGTTGACTATACTAACTTAGTATTTGAAAATACTAGAAAATATCAAAATGTTTAACTTAATTATTCTTTGTTTCGAAGCTGCGAATGGCAATGATTTTCTCTAAAATGGAATTCTAAGTTTTGAAACTTTGGAACCAGGTAAGGCGTGATTTTTGTATATTTAAAATTGTGAAGTTCAAGTTTACAATTAATGCAATCAGTAACATGTTTCAGAGTCATTAGGTTATATCCATGCCGCAGACATGAAAAATATGCAATGATTCCGGGATTCGAATTCAGAATTTCCCGATTACGCGTCAGACGTGCTTCCAATTAAACACGAAGGCACGCGGAAAGGAAGGAGAAAATACTTTTAATGTTATGAGGTCTTATTATGATGTTATAAGGTTTAATGTCTTATCATGATGATTGCAGTCTGCGAACTCTTTTGATGTTAGTTTTACGATACTATAAGATGAATGAGCTTTCAGGCATAAGTTGCCTACTTTAAGTATTGCTTGCTTTAGTTATTATTTATTGTTACTTATAATTTCCAGAATTAACAGCGACATCAGCATCTTGGTTAATATGATTCAGAAAGGCAAAGAGAAAAAAAAATTGTGTGTGGCAAGGGCACACTCATCCGATCTTTTATGTTTACATATACAGTGTTTTCGAAAATTAGAGTAATCTAAAACAGTCTGAGAGAGATCATTTAGCAATAAAAAAAATTCAGTTCTCTCCCTGCTGTCTATAAGTTAACGTGAACATTAAGCAGCCAAAAAATTAAGTTCTCTAGGAGACCTCGCCGAGTTAATATCAATATTAACACATCAAAAATATTATTAGGGACAGACCGTTCAGGGTTGAAAACAAGGGTTGAACGTTGGACTTATACAGGTAAGTTGATTGGTCATTTTAGTTTAAAACATTATTCGATTTGTTAGAGAATTGGTAGATTACTAGTATTCAAGACTTCTCAAACTATATAATTTTAAGATTCCAATATTCAAGTTTAAACTGCTTTAAATGTAACCGAATGTGTTATTGTTTATCAAGTGCCTTAAAAAATCCTTCGGTCTTAAAAAAATCGATACCTGTCAAAACGAATATTTTCGTTGAAATATGGTACCCGAAATTTTTCGTGATTACAAATTAGAGCTTTCTATTTTTACTTTACAAGGAAGTAAAAATAGAAAGCTCTAATTTGCATGTAGGTATATCTTAAGAAATTATGTACTGACCAAATGATGTTTTCTTTCGTGAAAGGAAAAATAATTCAATTGCATACAAAATAATGACAGGCCGTTATTATAGCTAATTACAATTCATTAATACTCGGGTATATTTTGAAATATAATTTCAAAGTATACCAGGGTATTAATAATCTGATGATTTTGCACTAACCCTTCTTGCACTCCTCAAAATTAGAGTAACACTGATATGTGAAGCTCGTTGTTGTTGCCGGGAAAATTAGAGAGAGAGAGAAATAAAAGGATGGTATCTTCTTGCGCAATCCTTCACATCTGCTTGGACGTTCGTAGCTCTGACACAATCTACCTTTGTATATCTTTTCTTGCCAAAGAATCCACTGGAATGCTTCAGAATGTAGTTTAAAATATATATCGTTACGTAATCAGTTTGTGAATTTTAACCAATTCTAAAAAGCTAGATTTTAACGAATTTGCCACTCTAATTTATTTCTTTAGTGACAAGTGTATCAATTTTTTTTAACTTTCTGAAATAGCATTTATTGGACATCTTCCCGTTATTGTGCATGATTGGCATAAAGCCACATCGCAGGAAGTTCTGAACTACACTGTATATTTAAACAGTTGTTACAAACCCGCAAACGATGTTCTCACAGAACTGCTGATGTTTTACGTTGAATGTTAAAAGTTTCCTTGGAACTGCTAGCTTAGCAATTTTTTATAACAATTGGAAAAAACTAATTAATTTTTTTGAAGGCGCGAAAATTTTAGAAGTTTGCCGTTTGCTCACTATTATTCAATGTTCGCCACTGAATACTGAATTTAATTTACTCAGGTAGCCTAAATTTAAGGCAAACAACTTTATGTTGATTACAGGTGACTTGTCAAGCCATATAACTTGTTAATCTTCAGAATGTGACACGAAAATGAATTTTACAGCACAAGCATATTTTTTATTCTAATACCTTTGAGTCATGAATTTGCTTGATGCTTTATCTCCCAGTTTCATCGCATTTCGTAAATAATATAGTAGGTGACAAAACTTTTTTTCGAAGTCTGAGTGCACGGACGTAAAGGTTTATTATATTTTGAAGAATATAACACAAACCTCAGTTACTTGCTGCACGAAAAGTCCGATTCGGCTTTGTTTATGCCATTGTTTGACTGAAAACTTCGTCTCAGCAAAGAATTATGAAGGAATGAAAATGAATGAAATTTTGTTGAAAATTTTTTGGAAAATAATTTTTTTTTTTCCGTAAAATAAGCTTTTATTTAAAAAAATTAGTGAATTAAAGTTAGACAAATAATTTACCACGTAATTAAACGGGAACAGGGAACTAAATTATTCTCTTTAAAACTTTATAAGGTATTTCTCCCGCCTTCGTAGTGTAATGGTCAGCACACTTGGCGCGTATTCAAGAGGTCCGTGGTTCGAGTCCCGGCGAGGGCATTGCTTATTTTTTAAGTCTCCTGCTTTCAAAATACCTAACGTCTCTACAACTTCATCTATAATTTTATATCCAGAATAATTAAAAGCATCTGCACCCTTGATAAAGGTATAAAGTTAATGCCTTGTACTTTTAACAATGCAATTTGATTAATGGATTTCGTTATTTGTGTACCCATACTTTTGTTATTCTTGATATAAAATTGTAGATGAACTTTGTAAAGAGAATAATTTAATATCTTGTTCAAACTTAAATACACGATAAATTATTTTTCTAGTTTTAGTTCATTAATTTGTTAAATAAAAGCTTATTTTATAGATTTTTTAAAAAATTTTCACCATTTTAGTCTCAATGACACGTTGTGAATCAAATTAATCAAATGAAAAATTATTTTTCGGAAATGAATAATTCCTTTTACTTTCAACAATTCTGTTGCATCAAATGGTCGAAAAGATTCAGTGATGTTTCCTCCAACGACAACAACAACAAAGTAATGAGGGGGGGGGGAGAGAAAGAAAAAGAAAAAAAGAAAACTGAAATTACGGTGAAATTTTATACAAAACTTTTTTTCTGCTCTATTCGATGGTGCAAACAGTGAAACTCTGAGATTTTTTTAATTTGTTTTGTTAAGCGAAGATATGGGCAAAAAATCGTTTTAACATTAAATTTAAAAAAAAAAAAATCTAAATCGAATTTAAAAAAATCGCTTCACTCGCATTGTATTCTCATTCCCAAACAATGCGTGTACAAAATGAACTCTGTAGCTTATAGGGAAGCAATTTAAAAATCAATGATAAACTTTTGGCTATGGCGACAAAAACCATGAATGGGATACACAATGCACAAATTTATTTTTAAAAAAATAAAGTACGGCGGAAGATTAGGATTATACTTGTCAACTTCTGCTGCACGATCCTGACTGACAACAAATGAAGCCCATTTTCATTTACAGTGGTTTTCTGCCTCTAGTAAATTTTGCCGCCGAATTTTACTCCTCTTAAATTTCTCCGTCCGGTGCTGATTGTTCAAAATAATGTAATATGATATTTTTACAAAGGTTACTGGCACGGTTGCGGTCGAGTTGGGAATAAAAAATAGAAAAATAATTTATCATGCAATTAATATAGCAACAAGAGAAAAATAATTTAACATGCAATTAAATAGCAACAAGAAAATGCAAGAGATTAAATAATTATATCTTCTTGCCATTTAATTGCATGATAAATTATGTTTATATTTTTAATATGAACTCTGTGTATCATAATCGTAATACTTTGCACTTTGCACTACTGAGAGAGCTTCCGACCTAAGGTGATACCTAACGGAAAAAGCCCTTCCGGTGGAAATTTTTTATTGAAAAGATTCTTTTCACAGAGTGTTTACAATGAATATTTTTGCATGATTGTGATAGTTTTACATGCCAGTGAAAATTATTTACAGTCTTCTTTGCATTTGCATGCTACGGTAGTTCAATGTTTCAGATGATCAATGTTACATTAGTTCAATGTTTCAGCTGATACTGGTTGAGGTCTTGATTGATTGATGAGAGGGTCTTGGTTGATTGATATAAACATCAGCTATAGTTTCAGTTTAGATCTTAGGCCAAATATTATAGTGCTTTTACTAAGTGATTATTGAATTAAGTTAATTTTGATATATACGAAATAAATACTAAAAATAAATAAAAAATTCCATTGCTTGATATTAGAATCCAAAAAAAGAAATTAGTCGATGAAAATAACTGTTGAGGTTATTTGTTAAGATTGATACAGTATTCTATTGTTTTTGAAAGTTTATTATATAAAGCAGGTTGTTTTAATAAATGTTGGGTCTATTCTTTCCAGTACTGATTTGAAGGTTTATTTAAGTGATGCTCTTTTGTATATTCACATTCAAAAGCATAATAGTCGGGACTTCCTATTTTACCACAATTGCAAATGTCAGTATCTTTGAGCTTGAATCTTTTTAAATATGTTAGAAATGGACCACGTCCAGTTAAAAATGTTGTAATAGCAAAGGACGATGATATCAATTTAGTTGAAACATTTGGTATAAATTTTAAAGTTCTTTGTCCTGTTTTAACATTAGTCTGTATTGATTGTTACTGTAATAATAGGTCTTTGAATGTGATATGTTTAAGATGTGGTTTTGGAAAGGGTATTGTAAATTCTGGTAGATTTAATCCTACTGCTGCTTGATTAGCAAGATAATCTACTAGTTCATTACCTGGTATACCTGTATGGGCTGAAACCCAATTTAGCATTGATCTCAGTACTATTGAAATATTAATTAAAAGTTTTTGAATTTCGTAGACTATAGGATTTCTGCAATAAATACCACTTATAGCTTCAAAGCTGGGTAAAAAATCTCTGTAGATATTAACTGGGCTATTAAATCTATTAGATAAGTTTATTGCTTTTTTAGAGCTATTAATTCAGATTGGAAGATTGAATTGTTATTATGTAGTCTTCTTCTCCATTTATAGATCGCTAGATTATCCCTATATATACATATACCAGAGCCTGTACCTGTTTTAGATCCGTCTGTGAATATAGAAATGCCAGTTGATAATATTGTTGTAAAGTGCGTATTAATATTTTCTTGAAGATTATTTATGCTTGGATGACAAGAGGGGAAAAAAAGAAGGGAAGAAGGGGGAAAATGGGGACGCTAGAAGAAAGGGAGAGCCTTTTCTTATGATTTGTTCGGGGTGGATTAAATATCTAACTTTCTCTGCATTCAGTTTTATAGATAGGAAAATGGAGCAAAGTTGTTGCATGGCAAAAAATGCTGTTTTGTATGACGAAAATTTTTTACTGGAAGATGACATCAAAACACTTTTTTTAAAAGGGCAGAGATAGAAAGACACATGTTTGTTTACGTCAATGAATTTTTGTTGTAAGTATATTGAGTATAGTTTGTATGTTGAATATTATGTTGTTTCAATATAGAATGCATGGGAAATACTCTTTACTAAAATGGCCTTTAATCATTTCAGATCTAAGGACCATTTTTCAAATTACAAGACCATTAAGGATCGTCAATATTTGGTTAATTTTGTAATGCCATGTAAACATTTAATTGTTTTTATTTTAAAAAAATATATGAGCAACTTATAAAGGAAATAAACATCTCTCAGTTAATGTGAGAGAAAAAGAACAATCACAAGTTACAAATGCCAATACACGATGAAAACAATAAGTTTTTTCCCCCAAACCGAGTTTGTATCGGAAAATGAAGATTTCTGTATTTCGAGACTGTAACATATCCATGAAAATATACGAATTTGATTCGAATAATAATTTATATGCATTCTGACCGTCAGAAAAATTTCCTAATTCTAATTTCAGTTTTCCGAAATTTATTTAAATACGCTTAACACTAGTCTTATAAATTACTTAAGTTGAACGTTCGTTTAATTCCTCTTGGGGTTGAAAATACACTTGCATGCAAATTTCTGCCATAAGCCAACTCCTTTTAAGATGGCCGTCAGTAAAGTATTATTTTTTAGCCCTCTGCGAAATTAAGAAGAAAAATATCAGACAAGAGATTCTTCGTCTGTGTGTGTGTTGACATTCAAGGAGACTTGAAAACACCTTTCTTTTAAAAAAATATATCCCCTTATAATCTCTAGCACACCCGTTTTTATTCCCCTTCGTAATTTACATGGAGGTAAGAAAGTACTTTTCTACCTCTATAGTAATTTCTGATATTTTTACGTACTTCCCCGGAACGACAACACTGGCACGTTTCGTCGATGGAACACTGGGAATAAAGTACTCCAAAGTTTAATCCGTGTGCTGCAGTACAGCTTACGTTATTTCTTGCAATCAAATTTTGAAAAGGCACTCTGATAGGCTTTATATGCACTGAAATGTGATAAAGTAGTCATTATGTTTATCATACTTTCCTTGTCCGATTTCGAGCAGAATGGAAACGTTATGATCCGGTCGATCTTTACATTTGATTTCTCGTATACATACCACACTTCATATACTTAACTCTTACACTATTGAACGAAATGTTTTCTGCTATCATCCCATATATTTACAAAACAAGTATTGCGGAAATTGGCAGTTTTCTGCATCAAGCTTGTAACAGAAGTAAACAACAATAACTTCGACTGAAGCTTGCTTTCACTGCAGCAAGATTTTAAATTTAATTTATTCTACGAATATTTCTTATTTTTTACAGAACGTTGAATGTCTCTAGAAAGATAAAACAAGTTATCATTCTTTTCTTTTCGAACCTTTTAGGGGAAAAAAAAGAAAAAAAAAAAAGATTTACTCATTTTTTATCGTGCCGATGAAACATCCTATTGTACTTCTGCTCTTTCAGTTGGCGAGAGCGCCGAATCGTTTTCTGTGCTTAAAATACGCCTACCTATCCACCTTTATAGCCATAACAACAGAAGCCACTACAGAAACTCGCTCCAGAGTGTTCTTGCTGTTCACGGTCGCCAGAGAGGATGAGAGAATTAAATAAACAAACCTGACGCTTTGGAACTTCCTCAAATGTACTTGCAAAACCGGATCTTTAGAGGTTATTCATAGATTGCATGTGAATTAAATTGACTGTCAAGATACCCCGATCGGAACCTCCCCACCGAACGCCCAGCTTCTTGTGAAGCGGTTTTTATTTCTTCCCGCAAGATGCAGAAAGGCAAAAAAAAAAAAAAAAAAAAAAAAAAAAAAAATCCTGAAAGGTGGAAGACATCTCTTTATCATCAATACAAACAGACATTTACTTGCGTGAGCTACGTTATCTGAACCTCTGTTTTGTCTACATAAATCCATGCACATCTGAAATGCAGTAAATCCTAGATTTAAACTGGACGTTTGGTTATCGAAGATGCAGGAGAGACAGAGTAATTTGCATTAGTGGTGAGCAAAATTCTCGATCGCTCTTTGCGAAGTAATCGTTAATTTAAGTTTTGTGTATGCAAAAATACTGATAATCATTACACTTATACTCGCATATCTTATTCTACTTCCTCAGTTTTGCTCTGGATGTATTCTTCATATTCAATGAGCTGTAAACTTTGCACCTAGAGCGGAAAGAAGAAAATATTTTGGCAGTATATTATATTCAATTATAATCTCTAAGCTCAAAACAGTTGTAGTTTTTATTAAAGCAGTTAAAAGTGTTGATAAAATGGGAATTATTTTAACAAAATATACTTAAAAAAACTCAGTTAAATTCATTTAAAAGTTAAGAAAAAAGTTTTTAGTTATAACACTTTTTCTCATTTGGTTTTAAGAATAAAAAAGTGAAGTTGCCAACAAAGACGTTCTTAAAATCAAATTTTCAAGTTAAATGAATTAAATGTAAGAGTTCTTTCGCACGTAATATTTGCAATATCACTTCTGCTGTTCCACAAAATTATGTTAATGAGCCATTGTAATTCTTGCATTAGTAGAATACATTTTTCAGTAGTTAATTTTTATTAGCCCAACGGGCAATTTGCCCAGAAGGACTATTACTCGTAATTTCGTTTCGGCATTTTGCGTCGATTCACTATAAACGGCGAATCACCTTTTAAATTGTTGCCACAAAATATTAGAGCCTTGTATTTTAGTTAAAGATGTTAAACAATGAAGAATTTGCATAAATGTATGTATGTTTCTCGCATTGTCATAAAACAACGGTATCTAAAATCATCAGATTTTAAGTAGCGTACGTCTCCACCCGAATATGGGCATCTGAAGCCCAAATCTGGAATTTTGAATTTGTGTTATTAATTAATTTATTATTGTTTTGAACTTGTTTGTCATTTTTATTTCTTTCTTTATTTATTTTTAAAATTTGGTGCTCTTAACTTGGCACGTAACTTGAAAAAAAATGTATGGTATTTTATTTTATACTGTTTTTAGTTCAAAGAAGGCAGAGGGTAAAATAAAGAAAGAAAAAATCACTGCTTCTGAATATAGAAAATTTAGAATTTTAGTATACCAAAGAAATATGAGACGTCACTTTGTAGAGTCATTAGGTTTATTGGAAGCAGGGGAGATGAAAAATGAGCAATCGCCGGGAATCGAACCACGGACCTCTCGAATGTGCGCCTAGTGTGCTGACCACTACACTACGAAGGCATGCTAAGAAGGCGAGAGAAATACCTTATATACTCCCCTTTTTAAAGGGCGAATGGGGTTTTTAGGGAATCAGTCGCCAAATCTTGGGTGTGGAGAATCATCATCCACCACCCTTCCCTTTTAGTTCGGGAGCGACTGTAGAGACATGTTATTTTTTGAAACAAGAAGAGGTGAAAAATGAGCAACGCCTTCGCCGGGAATCTAACCACAGACCTCTGGAATACGCGCCCAGCGTGCAGACCACTACACTACGAAGGCCTGCTAAGAAGTCGGGAGAAATACCTTATAACTTCTTTTTGTAGGTCTTCTGATCTATCCGATGATGTGAGATTACATTCCATTCATCTGTTTAAATTTCCATTTGATTTAATAATCCGATATCGTCTTCGCTTAAATCGTCTTCTAATAATGATTTATACAATCTTTGATTTAAAAATCCGTCATTGTATAAGGTTCTGACTTGTGTAATACAAACTTTAAAAGTTCCTTATATCCTACTAGACAGTCAAGCAAGTCCTCCTTCTGAAGAAAAGCCCTGTGAAGGTTTTAAATAACCTTTTCATTAAAACTTAAACTTAACATAAGGCACTCAATGAAATTATGCCACTTGCGGATGTTAAATAACACAAAATTGAAAATACAATTTAAAATGAATATGTTTAAAATGAAATTTACGTAACTAAACGTTGGCTCAAAACTTGTAATGGCGCGATTTAACTTCGGCTTGAAAAATGACTAATGTTGGAATGCTAACTGGCAGAGCCCTGTGAGAGAAAAATTAAAGGCGAGAGTTGTTACCTTAAGCTTCGTATATAAAGCATTCAAAAACCCTCGCCTCGCCGTTAACTCATTTGCATATTGGTGAGAGCTAACGAAAAGGAGAAATAGTACAAATATTCGGATTTGTTAATTAACATAAAATAAAATTTATAATTATGATAATAATTATAAATTTTATTTTATTATTATAATTATTATTATTTTTATAATTTTATTATCATAATAATTTAATTATTATATTATTATTATAATAATAGTAACCTCATTATAATTTAAAACGTTGGAGAATGTTTTTTAAAATTTAATAAATAATGATGGCAATTTAAAAAAAAAAAAAAAAGTTCTTTGGAATGTGACATATCAATAATCGATAGAAAAGCACCTTGAAATTAAAATAACTATTATAAAATTAAGATATACCTTACAAACTGATCAAACAAATGAAAGAGCTAAATAAAACCACGTGATAGGGTAAAACAACAAATGCTTTAGTTGCATAACTAACGCATTTGCTGCTAGCCGTAGCAGTCTACAACTGTAGGCATACTATGTTTATTTCCTGACTATATTTGTTTTGGAAATATACATAAAACTATAATACGATCTGTAATAAAACTGCCTTACATGTCGAGATTTCGGATATAGACAATGCTTTTCTCTAAAATCATGTATAAAAAATACGGTTCTGGAACAATGCACCTAATTAAAAAATTGTATCCCTTAAGCGTCAAAATTTATCCCTGTGAGCCCGGCAAGGGCCGAAAGATAAGAGTCCTGAACACTGGTAGTTCGGTTTGGTTTGTTTTGTTTAATAAACGGTAAAACACGCAAGTGGAAGACTTTCAAAAGGAAAAATGGCTCGTATACACATTACATATGGAGAAAACCACGAAAACGCCCATGGAGGCAGTCCGTTTACCTGGAATCGAATTCAGAGCGGAACTACCAGTGTTCAGCGACTTTACCGCTCAGTCGCTGGTTGTCTCACTCGTAGTTCAACTAAGGTTCAAAATCTCAGCGAACGGGTTGGTAGCGTGAGAGTTTTTATGAGTAACGTAAATACGAGTCAATTTTCCTTAAAAATCCCTCCATCAAGGCATCCCTTTCCCACAGGCAGATAGCCCTCAAGTCTCTTTACCTTAATTAATTAACTTAACTCAGTCTATCCGTCTGAGTAAAGGGAATCTTCATAGTCGGGCTTCTTGTATATTTTTTTATTTCTCTTTGTTACCAGAGACCTTAGTAATACTCCTCGGAATCTCACCCTGAAGCATCAGTAAAATGCTGTAATGTGTTTTATTTGATTTCTGATCTTCAGGTGTGTATATAACTGGCAAAAAATCACATACGGCAGATTTAACTAATATGCGACGTGTTCTCGTAGATGAGCAATTTGCTCAGACATAAAATGGCAAGTTAAATAAATAAATAAAAAGCAATCTAAAAACTTCAGGTTACAGCGTAATACCTCAAAGAAGAGTTTACTATTAAAATTTCAAAATGTTAAAAATTATAAAAAAATATAAAATCTGAAAGCTTTTACATTACGCCCGAAGGGGGTGTTTTTTAACGCTTTGTGTGTTACCTTTATTTATTAAATATCATGTTCTTCGCACGTAAACCACATAAAATTCAGTTCAACGGTAATATCCCAAAATATTTAAAAACAGCATATCTTTTCTCGCGCGCTGGAGATATTTTTTTTTTTTTTTTTTCTGTACAGCGTTGCCGTTGCTCGCTTTGAAATCATTGAGTATGTTAATCAAAAATTCGTTGTTACAGAATGGAAAGAGATAATAAAACAAATTGGAAATTCAAAATTCAGGCTTCCAGATGTCCATGTTCGGGTTGAGGATTACATTATTCAAAATTTGATGGCTCTAGGTACCGATGTTTTTCACAATACGAGAAACAGACCTGCATTCATGCACATTCTCCTTTATTTAATTTCTTTTAAAATAATACAGGACGATAATATGTGGTGGTAATTGTTTAAAACATGAATCAGCCTTTTACATAATTCAATACAAAATTTCGTTTCGAGACTAATAGCCCTTTTGAGCTAACTCTTCTTTGAGCTAAAAATAAAACCATAGCAGTTAGGTAACACATCGTGTTAGAAATATCTTTCGTTAATTAAAAAAAAGCTGCAAATATTTATAAAAATTATTAGTTAATATATTATGAATTAAGTGCATTTTAATTGAAATCAGTTAAATAAAGTAAAAAAGTTTGATGTGTACACCACATGATTTCCTTGTACGGAATATAAAATTATACGCATTTTTTCTTGCATTTTATTTAAACTTATTGGATTTAATTAAATCTACTTCGCCGACAGCGCATAAACCACAATAAAATAAATGCATTCTTTAAAATTCACTCTAGTATTTGTTTACCATAGCGACACTTTGGCGCTAGATTCACTTAACAGTATTATATTTCGTTCATATTATAACTCATAAATTTATATTATTTAAAGAATAGAATTATCTAATCATTGCCACATGTTCTATTCAAATACTATAATAAAGCTAGAACGATGTATAAAAGAAATTAAGCAAACAAAACAAAAAAGAAACAGTTTTTCACAGACGATTGAGTATTTCTCATTGAATTAATTCAGTTCTCAGTTCGCGAGAAGGCAAAAATACATAAAAAATCAAAATATATATGTGTTAAAAATTACGAAGTAAATCTTAAACACTTATTTCCTCGAAAAAATTCCAGAAAGGATTAAGCATGATTTAATTGGCAATAATAAATGAAGACGTTTTCTTTGTTGTTTCGAAGCTAAGTTTCTCTAGACTGGCAACAAATCCACTAGTCTGCTGTTTCAAATGTAAACAATAAATGGCCGCCATCAAAAAAAATTCTTAGTGGCACCTAAACAACTTTAAAATTGTTGATAATTCTAAAAATATTGCATACATATTTACTAAAGGCATAAAAACCTCAAGCGGAAGATAAAAACAACATAATTCAATCATTTTTAAAGCAATAAATGTACAATTTACAAACATATAAGAGTAAAGAAACTGAGATCACTGGGCCGGATAACAGAGTGGATATATATATAAATATATTTATATACGTTTGGTGCGGCCGATTGCAACCAAAATACGAGGTGCACATCTACATGTTATAGCCGTCCTATATACAAAATTTCAACGTTCTTTGAGGCTACTCGTTTTTGAGTTATGCGAGATACATACGTTCGTACAGACGCCACGAAAAATTCTCTTCAGAATTAATTTTAAAGCAGTTTTATAATTTTCTTGGAGTAAACGAGTCTTTTATTCTGTTCTTACGTACAGATATCACGCAAAAACATCGTTAAATTGCATTCGATAGCGGTCAAAATGGATATTTTCGTTGAAATATGCTGCCTGAAACCTTTCGCGGTTACAATACTTCCTTTTTTTTACTTCCTAGGAAGTAAAAAGGAAAATGTAAAATAAAATTTAAATAATTAAAACGTACGCTTGTTTTTAAATTGCTCCGTTTGTTAATCAATAATAAATTGATTAAACTTGAAAGTTAAAATTAATAATTTTACTTTTTACCGAATGGCAACATGCCTGGAATCCATAAAATGTGAATGAAGGTAACAGAGTGTGGAAGATAAAGTTTTCAGTCTTCAGCTCAGTGGCAATATTTGTCAAGGGCTGCTTCTGGGTTCTTTCGGTTATTCTGTTAATGTAAAATTTGAAATTTCAATTTTTGTAAAATGTATTACCTCTTTAAATATCAAATGAAAATTTAGATGTCAAAATATAAATAGGTAAAATTTTATTAAAAATCTGCCTAAAATTACGATGCAGGAAAAGCAAAATATTCCAGTGTGTGGAAACAATAAACAAAGTAGCAGTAAAGAAGATAAAATTAAGTCAAATTTAAAATAAAAAAATTGCTTAACAGAATCAGTTAGAATAAATATTCTATCTGAGGAATTTATAGAGAGAGGAGAAGTTATTAATTCCTATTATATAATACGATATGAAAAAAAAAATAGAATTTTCACACACGTTCGCGTTAATTTCTCGGCCAATGCTGTCAATTAAAATCTTCAATCATCTGTGATTTGATAAGATAGTTAACACAGCTTTAAGACTTCGTACTGAAAGCTTAAATATAACGAGCTAGTTTCCAGTATCTACTCATTCGTTAACAAGTGAAAAGAAAGCTGAAAGGCAGTCATCTAATTCTGTTCTTAGTCTCTTTATCAGTGTTAAAGATGCGTAACGATCGTTTCTTTTAATTGTGGAAATAATCCTTTTATCCTATGCAACAAGTGGGGTTTCTAGAGAAGTGAACAATGGTTGAAAAATTGAGAAAAATTAGAATTAGCACTAGATGAGATAAAATAAGGACAGTGTATGCAGTTATAAGAAATAAAAATAATGACGTAATGCTGCTAGAGATGGCGTACATAATATTAGGGGGAGTACATAATATCCCCTTGTTTGTTCTTGCGAAGGATATTTCCAGAGTACCAGGAATTTAGGTATATTTTATTTTTAATTTCATCAATTTTCATCAATGTTACAATGCAGTTTTTCAACGTAATTCTTATTTAATTGAATACACTTATAGAGCCACTACGTTTTTTGGGGCAGGAGAGTGAAAAATCACAGTTCCCTGGCCGGGACTCGAACCCTGGATCTCTCAAATACCCCTCAAGTATGCTTCCAATTACACCACGAAGGCATGCGGAAAGAAGGGAGAAAATACCTTATATACTCCCCCTTTTAAAGGGCGACTGAGAATTAGGGGACCTAATCACCAAATCATAGTGGTGAGGAATTATCTTCCACCATATTTTTTTTTAGTTCGGGTGCCACTGTAGAGTCTTTTGGCTTTTTTGAAGCAAAAGATGTGAAAAATGGGCAATGCCCTCGCAGGGCTTGAATTCTGGACCTCTTGAATACGCGTCGAGTATGCTGCCAATTACACCATGAAGTCTTGCGGAAAGAAGGGAGAAAATACCTTATACGTTTATCACAACGAAAAAGTTTTTTTTAGTCCGTCTTTAAAGAACATTTTCTGTGTCTTCTCAATCTACCTATTTATGATTAAACTCTCAAATCGGACACCTAATAATTTTTCAAATGTGCGAACAGAATATTCCTCACAAGCGTTGAACGGTTTCTGAAGTTTTCACTCTCTCTTTTCAAAAGAAGAAAATTATTGCTCATCGCATCTTCTACGGTTGCAAAAACAAAGCCGCAAAAGATGCGCCTGTAAAGTCAAACAACTGAATGAGACTAAACAATATACCACGTGATAACTGCATAAACATGTCAAGACTTGTCTCTGGCCGATAACATTGCCTTATAAGTTCCAGGAATTGAACTAGAGCTTAGTTACTAGAAATCTGGAAATACCCTGCGCACATATTATGATAGAAAAATTCTGCGCAACTTAAAAAATTGACGAAGCGATCGATCATGATGAAACTTGACATGAACAAAGAGGTGATAAAAATGAAAATATGATTATGAAAATAGATATAAGCCAATCCATTTACAGAGACTGTTCACACGTTTTTTAGGCGATATTCATTGTATTTACAAGGAATATTTTACCTAAAGTTTTTGTGTTCTAAATGTTCCATTTGATAATCCTTATTCTTCACTATCTTTCTACGCCGTAATTTTCAAGATAACTAAACCTTCTTCCTTGTACGAAGTAAAAAGGAAGTATTGTAATCGCGAAAAGTTTCAGGCAGCATATTTTCAACGAAAATATCCATTTTTATCGCTATCGAATGCAATTTAACGATGTTTTTGCGTGACATCTGTACGTAAAGACAGAATAAAAGCCTCTTTTCCACAAAAAAAAAAAAAAAAAAAAAAAAAAAAAAAAAATTATAAAACTGCTTTAAAATGAATTCTGAAGAGAATTTTTCGTGGCGTCTTTACGAACTTGTACGTATCTCGCATAACTCAAAAACGAGTAGCCTCAGAGCGTTGAAATTTTGTATATAGGACTGCAATAACATGTAGATGTGCACGTCGTATTGTGGTTGCAGTCGGCCGCGCCAAACGTATCTAAATATTATTTATACATATATCCACTCTTTTACTCGGCTCAGTGATTTCAGTTTCTTTACTCTTATATGTTTGTAAATTGTATAATTTTTGCTTTAAAAATGATTGAGTTATGTTGTTCTTATCTTCTGGTTAAACTTTTTAGGCCTTTCGTAAATCTGGAAACAATATTTATACAATTATCAACAATTGAAAAGCTGTTTAAGTGCGGTTAAGTTTTAAATAACATGGCGGACATATTTGTTTACATTTGAAACAGCAGAAAGGTAGATTTGTTGCCAATCTGGAGAGAATAAGCTTCGCAACAACAAAAATAACGCCTTCATTTGATTATTGCGAATTAAATCATGCTTAATCCTTTCTGGAATTTTTTTCGAGGAAATAAGTGTTTAAAGTTTACTTCGTAATTTTTAATACAGATATTTTGAGTTTTTATGTATTTTTGCCTTGTCGCGAAGTGAGAACTGAATTAATTCAATGAGAAATACTGAATCGTCTGTGAAAAAATGTTTCTTTTTGTTTTGTTTGCTTAATTTCTTTATACATTGTTTTAGATTTATTATAGTGTTTGAACAGAACATGTGGCAACGATTAGATAATTCTTACGATGATATAAATTTTGTGCATTCTTAGTTACAAATGAATGAAATGTAATGCTTTTAAGTAAACCTAGGGCCAGAGTGTCGCTGTGGTAAACAAATATAGTGAATTTTAAAGAGTGCATTTATTCTATTGTGGTTTATGCGCTATCGACTAAGTAGATTTAATTCAATCCAATAAGTTTAAATGAAATGCAAGAAAAAATGCGTATAATTTAATATTCCGTATAAGGAAGTCATGTGATGTACACATCAGATTTTTTAGTATTAAAAATCTTAGAAGAAATAAAAGAGGTATTTTATCCCTTTTCTCTTGAAAAACTTTCCGAAGTCCAAGGAGGATTGTAGGTCGACGCTTGGCAATCCGCTATTCAAAAGTCCAAAAATCCCTGTACGATATGTCTAGAAGATTTGGTAGAGATATGAGTGAAGGGTATGGCCTTGATACCTGTTTCTGGTTTCATTTTTTTTTTCAGCAAATTAACAGTGGAATTTGACTTGGGGCTGCTTGCTTTGTCTTCATACAGTTCTACTGATTGATAGCATTGTGGATAAAGAGAAGGTATTTCATATTTGAAAACTGAGTATAAAATATGTTCCTGATAATATGTGGAGCTGACCTTAACAGTTTTCTGCACTGTCTTTAATTTTTATTTGTCTTTATATCCAGGGGCGTAGCTAGAGGGGGGCAAGGGGGGCATCTGTTCCCGGGCGCAGAACCCAAGGGGCGCCAAACTGATGTTACGACATTTTAGAATTAAATGTTTTCCATCCTTGGCAAGCAGTAGGGGGCGCGAAATCTTCAGTTGTCCCTGAGCGCTGAAAACCCTAGCTACGACTCTGTTTATATCAATAGCCAACAACAATCATAAATCCCTTTGAAAAAGATTCTTTGAATCATGTTCTAAGATTTTTTTTCTTCTCTTTGATGATAATAAATGCATCTCTTTTTTATTGCGGTCGTTTAAATATACCCAAGATTCATCTATTGCGACAACATTTTTCGTTTTTTATTCGAATAATTGCGTTTCTTATAGAGAATTCTGCAGCGCGTTTTGCTTTTGGCGATATGTCGTAGAGAAAGACAACGCACACTACGTTTTTTTCCCTCATTCCTTTTTAAGATTCAAATCAACATTAATAACTTTGTTTAGAGTTGACGACACTGAGCATTTTAATGATTATTCAACTGTCCTTTGACTTCGTGGATTTTCGCTTAACACTAAAACGTCTTTGCAACATTCGAAACATTCCGGTTTTTCCTTGGATATACATTTTGTACAATTTTTCTCCTTTAAGCCAAACTCTGAATTTTTTTCCCTTTCCTTATTGACATTATTATCTACCATTGCTTTAGATACCAAAAAATCATTGTCTTCACAGCAGATTTTAATAATTAAATACGAATAATTTTCTTCGTAAATAGCACAAACATAACTTTCTGTGTATTTCTTCTTTAAAAGTGCCATTTGGCATGAAAACAAAATTTTCAAGAAGCGGATGATAATTTACACTTTGAGAAATATAACTGCAGTTAAAAAAATTTCCAGGCAGGCGATTTTTTTTTTATAGAGCAAAGTCGTCTAAAAAATGTGCAAACAGTCTCTGTAAGCAGGCGTAGGTCCAAAATTGTTGCTATAATTACGATGTACAGCATCCTCCAGTGGCAATACATGAAGATATTTGGTCTAGTATGTACTTATTTTAAATATCAAATATAGTCCTGAAGAATTTGATGTCAGGTGTTTTGTTACTGCACAGCAAGGTCACACATGTTTTGAGATGGCTGTAACTGGAGTCCTAACATATCTCACATACGAAAGGTTGAAGAATTGGAAGGTCAAGGAAGGAAGCGACAACACGCAGACGGCCTTTTTTGCATACGTTTTTCGTGCAGGAAGGTGCACTGGAAAAAAATTTTTTTTCTATATCTCCCGTTCTACTGGGCCAATTGAGGAAATTTAAATTGCGTTTTTTATGTCTCGAAAACGCGACGTAGGGGTTATATATTAGGTTTATATAAAGTATCGTTCTAACATAGGTATTTGGATACAAAATAGGACTTTCTCTGAAGTAACATGCCAATTTTTTCCATATTTCGACTCAAATTATGCCTAAATGTTAAATTTTATAAAATTTGGTGCGAAATTTACGGAGAAACTCAACTATTTCTCTTAGCGTATTTTTTCAGGTTTTTCGCCAAGAATTTACATGGCGAAGTTCTTAAGTTATAGCAACCTATTTTCCTTTTCTTTTTTTCATTTAGACGAGCGAAAAAAGAGTCATCGTTCCTACTTTCAAATTATTTTAACAAAGTGCGTAAATTACATTTTCGTTATTATCGCTTTCAACAAATATGCCAAATTTAAAAATGCGCCAGTATATGGATTCACGTATATCTTAGAAAATTTTGAATAAAAAAGCTCTAATTTTTTGCAGGTGTGCCTAGAAGTACATCTACTTTAAGACGATGTTAAAAATTTTATAGGTTATAATACAAAAATTTTTCGAAAAATTTATAAAAATAATTTTAAAATACAAATTTTAAAAATAAATCATAAGAAATGTGCGAATCTTATTTGGATTAAGCCTAAATTTTGAATTCTGGAAGAAGGACTCAAGTAAGTTTAATAAAAAAGAGCTATTAATAAATATATATCAAATTCAATTAACATTGAGGAGCTATAATTTTGAGAGCTATTGTTTTGAAACTACTCCTGCGATATTTATAAAACTATTACTTTGGTATAATTTGAGTCGTAGAATCGAAATATGGAAAAAAATTGCCATGTTATTTCAGTAAAAGTCCCATTTTGTGTCAAAATGCCTATATTAGAACAACGCTATATATAAATGTAATACATATTCTAAGTTGCGCTTTCGAGACATGAAAAACGCAAGTTGAATTTCGTCAATCCGCCCTGTAAAACGAGAGACAGTAGAACGATAGATCTCTTTTTTAGTCCAAAGGAGCTTTGTCCCTGAAGGACTATTGTTTTCGTTTTGCAATTTTGCCTTGGTTCACTATAAATGTCCGTTTCACTTTTCAAGCTGTTGCCACCAAATGCTAGAGTCCTGCATTGTATTTGACGAAATTAAATAATGTAAAATCTGCATAAATGTCTCGCATTATGATAAAACAACAGTACATAGAGCCATCGAATTTTGAATGACGTAATCAGTCTACGAATATGGGCACGTGGAAGACCAAATTTGAAATTTGGAATTTGCTTTATTAGTGATTTCATATTTTGTAAAATTTAACGAATGAGTAACAAACTCGACGATTTAAAAGCTAGCAATGGCAACTTTGTACAGAAGAAACATTTTTATCTCCAGCGCGCGAGACTGTGTATGGGAAATTCTAAAAATATGCTCAATTGAAAACTATTTTGCGATATTGCTCTTGAACTGAATTTTATAGTCTAAATGCGCGATATTTAATAAATAAAGGTAACAGACAAAATGTAAAAAAAAAACGCCCCTTTTTACGTAATTTAAAATTTGAAACCTTTCAGATTTTTTATTAGTCCAAAGGGGTTTAGCTCTGAAGGACTATTTTTTTTCCCGCAGTATACATTATTATTATCTTGCTGAAATACGATCCTACGGGTGAAACAGCAGCATTGGAAGTACGAAAGATTACAGGATGTGATTGAGGTTAGAAATATACTATACTGTTCATTCACGAACCGATTCAAAGAACCGATACTGTTTACTGAGCGAGTGAACGTTGACTCCTCAAAACAGAACAATAGCTGATTTAAGGTTCACTCAATGAAAGCTCTTGTTGGAAGTGTGCCTGGAAAATTCGTTTCCCATTTTAAAGAAAGCATATTTATCTTCCAGTGTTAAAAGTTATTTTTATTTATGCCATTTTATAAATTTTTGAAATGGTTTTTAATTTATAATTTTATTGTTAGTTCTGCATAAGACAGAGGTTTTAGGGAATCTCAAAACTAAAGTTGAAAGAAGTTTAGGGAGTTTGCGGTTTGACCGAGGCGATTCTTCCGATCGCAATGGTAGACCGTATGTAAGCAAAATTAACAGATCATTGAAATTAATCTATCATTTTAACAATTTTATGTCTACAGTATTATTTTCAGACGAAAGCAAATTCATTTCAACTCCTTGCAATGGACTGATCTCAGTTTGGTGAAAGTTCAGGATATAGATTGTAGAGTTCTTCACTCTTTTTGTACTGAAATGAACGTTGAAGAACCTAGTGAACTTGTTAGCTACTTTGGTTACTTGTTAGCTACTTCGCTGAGTTCAAACGACCAAAACGTAGACTCTTGAAGGGTTAACCCTTTATTTAACTCAAAATAAGATGAACAGTCGGCCCCTTTCTTCGGGCTTACAACAACAGGCATTCTTCACTTGGACTTAAACTCAAAAATAAGAAATAACAGCTAACTTAGAACTAACCAAAAGAGACTTAGCCGAAACTAACACAAATCTAACGTAGTTGGCCCTTAATTTAAACTAGCCGGCGAATATTAAAAGGCACGTAATATACGGCCAAGCGTAACCGCTTCTAGAGAGACTTAGCCCGAAGGCAAACGCGCGCTACTCCGGATTCCTAGCTCTCTCGTGCGAAGTAATGACTTGTGACTTACTTTTTTCTGGTCATTAACTACTAAAGAGTTTTCGCCAGTAGATCGCATTAAAATGCACTAGGCAAAGATATTTACAAATAAATGATACTAGGGAAGTACCAACACCCGTCGGCGAAGAAAATTCAGCTGCGTGAGCAGGCATATCTTAATACTTATGAAAGTAGGCGTTCATCATAAAAATTGTGCAGTGATAAGCAATGGCATTAAATTGAAGCATGCAGGCAGGTGCAGTAAGTTATATGGCAAATGCAGATGGTGAGTTCAATATAGCTAGTAAGAGTGCAGGATAGGCAGTAGTCACACATCATGAAAATAGCGCGAAGACAGTTTGAAGCTGTGAATGGCATAAGAGTTCAAAGTCTTTCAGAAGTATGCAGTAGCTAGAGAGGCCGTCAAAAGTTCGTAGAATCATACGATGAAGTAAAAACTCATACAAAATAATTTAAAAATGAAATAGTAACATAAAAATCTTGAATAAAAAAATTTCTTGATTAACATAAGTATAAGATGCAACACAAATAATAGTATTGCGTGCGTACGGGTTCGTTATGAAATGAATGCACAAGTCCGATGAAAAATGAACAAAAATTTATTATTATCACAACAAAAATGCTTACATTTTCTCAAATTATCATGCAGTATTACAATATCTCACAGTAGTTATCTTTTAACTACTCTGTCCAATAGAACGTAATTCAAAATAGCTAAAGAACGCTAATCCGCGAATTCGCTACAATCAACAAGAGCAGTTTTCTAAACAACAACAAACTAAGCAACTACTACAAACTGAGATGTTTTCCTCCTTTTATAAGACTTTAAAATCACGCGCTAGAATTTTCCAGTACTTTCTCGAAATCAAAAAGAAATATTTATTTATTTAATGCACGCGCTCTTGTATTTTCAATTTTCCGGCTTAGCTTTCTTTTAATATTCGTCACGCGCTGCACTGCGCGAGAAATAAAACCAATTAATTTATAATTGAACTAATATTAGCTTTTTAAATACCAAATTCGTAACACTGCCCCTTCCCAAGGACTGCACGTCCCGGGCAGTACAATCCCTGGACAGGAAGCTAAACTTATAACTGTGGCATAAATGCATTAATAAGCATTACATTACAATAATAAACAACATGAACAATAAATGCAATACATAAAACAAATCAAATGCTATCAAATTCAAATCAAATACTAAATGCAAATCAAATACTAAATACAAATCAAATCAAAGACACATTTAAAAACAAAATGGACCATGGTCTTATACTATTTACAATTATTTACATTATGTACTATGGCCATAGTAATGTGCTAACCGGTCGTAATGAACGACTTTAGGTTTAGAGTTCGAAGACTTACGAATCCGAACCACGACGTCATTCAGCCTGTTTAGGACTGTGTACGGGCCATCCCAAGGTGATTGTAATTTCGGACAAAGTCCTTTCCGTCGAGTCGGATTCCACAACCACACCTTGTCTCCTTCGTGGAATTGATGTTCAGTAGCTCTTATGTCGTATCGGGTCTTCATCTTCTCCGTCGCCAAGTTGACTCGCTCTCGTGCAAAGTTGTGCATCACTTCAAACCGAGCCTGGAGATCTTGAATATATTCCTCAGACGATGAAGGAGCATCCGGAGGGCGGCCAAACAATAGATCACAAGGCAGACGAAGATCACGACCGAAGAGCATTTGTGATGGAGAATAGCCGGTAGTCTCGTGGACAGCACTGCGGTAAGCCAGTAAAAAGAGTGGTAATTTCTTGTCCCAGTCCTGTTGGTTTCTGGAAACCACTAATGAGAGGTTATTAAGGATGGTTCGATTGAACCTCTCTACAATGCCGTCCGACTGGGGATGCAATGGCGTCGTTTGAGTTTTGTCAATGCCGAGTAGTTTGCATAGTTCTTTGATTACTGCCGAGGCAAAATTCCTTCCCTGATCGGAATGTAACTGAAGAGGCACTCCGAACCTGGAAATCCAGTGCTGTATCATTACCTCAGCTACTGTGACAGCCTCTTGATCAGGAACAGGGTACGCTTCAGGCCACTTGGTGAAATAATCAATGACAACGAGTATGTATTTGTTGCCATCAGCAGTTCGTGGCAGAGGTCCTAAGATGTCAAAGGCGATATGTTCAAAAGGCGCCCCTACGTTGTAACGTTTCAGCTTGCCTTGGCTGCGTCTCTTCGGTCCTTTCCGACCTGCACAGGCATCGCAGGATCGGCACCACTTTTGCACGTCATCCTTTGCATTATTCCAGTAAAAGCGCTCACGAACTCTCTGTAAGGTCTTCATTATTCCAAAGTGACCTCCCGTAGGGCTGTTATGTAGTTCTTTCAGGACATCAGGAATGCGGGATCTTGGAAGTATCAGCTGCCATCGGAACGTCTTCCCATCATCCGATTCAAATTTCCGGTATAAGACGCCGTTTCGAATGTGAAGTGAATCCCAGAGTGCCCAATACTGTTTGGTTGTAGGACTACAGATAGAAATGTCCTGCCAGGTAGGTTTTCTGGTTCATGACTCCATTAAATCAATTATCGGTTTAATGTCGCGGTCTTCCAGCTGGTCTTTCCTGACTTCATCATCACTCCACGGTTCTCGATCAGCCGATGTTGATGTTGTAATTTGTCTTGCGACTGGAGTCAGCAGCTCGTATTTCGCTTCCACCCTGGAACAATATCGGCAGCTTTCTTGGCAAGGTCTTCTAGACAGGGCGTCGGCGTTTCCGTGTGATGATCCCTTACGATGACGGATAGTGATGTCATATTCTTGGAGTCTCTGTATCCACCTGGCTATTTGACCCTCAGGATTCTTGAAATTTAAAAGCCAGGTCAATGATGCATGATCGGTGCGGAGCAGGAATTTTCTGCCATATAGATAGTGATGGAACTGTTCTACGGCTTTGACTATGGCGAGCAACTCTTTCCTGGTGACACAATAATTCCTCTCCGGTTTAGACAGGCACTTGCTCCAGTACGCCACTACACGTTCTTGGCCGTCTATTTCTTGGGACAAAACAGCACCGACACTTTCATTGCTCGCGTCGGTGTCAAGAATAAATGGTCGGTCGAGCTGAGGATATGTCAGGATTGGAGCAGATGTTAAAGCCTCCTTTAAGTTGTTAAATGCATCCTCGCATTCTTTTGTCCACAAGAATCTTTGCTTGCTCTCTGTCAGCTTGTGAAGGGGTCTTGCGATGGAAGAAAAGTCCTTCACGAATCTCCTATAGTAGGTGCAAAGCCCTAGGAAGCTTCTCAGCTGATGGACATTTTCAGGACGTTTCCAGGATTTAACCGCTGATACCTTTTCAGGATCCGTGCGCACACCTTCTGCAGAGATGACATGTCCCAGGTAAGTCACTTCCTTTCGGAACAATTTGCATTTAGCGGGACTCAGCTTCAGATTGGCTTCTTTCAGTTTCTGAAGCACCTTCCTAAGATTTTCTAAATGTTCTTCAAAACTCTTTCCGACGATGATGATGTCGTCCAGGTATATCAGGCAGGCTTCGTAGGAAAGACCTTTCAAAACAGTCTCCATAAGACGTTCGAATGTTGCCGGCGCATTACACAGTCCAAACGGCATCACCTTGAATTGCCAAAGCCCTTGTCCCGTAGTAAATGCCGTCTTTTCTCGATCTTCAGGCTGTATTTCTACCTGCCAATACCCACTCTTTAAATCAAGTGTTGAGAACCACTTGCTTCCAGAAAGAGTGTCTAGAATGTCGTCAATTCTAGGAAGAGGGTAACTGTCTTTCTTCGTAACCTCATTCAACCGGCGATAGTCAACGCAAAATCTTGTTGAGCCGTCTTTCTTTCTGACGAGAACGATGGGAGATGCCCATGGACTCGCTGAAGCCTCGATGACATCGCCTTCTTCCATATCTTTTAACAGTGTTCGCACCTCTTCCTGTTTAGCAAACGGTAGACGTCTTGGATGTTGCTTGATCGGGGGATGATCGCCGGTATCTATTCTATGTTGTGTCAAACTAGGTCGACCCACGTCAGAAGACGAGTGGGAGAAAACAACTTGAAGATCTTTGATGACGCGATCGGCAGCATTCTTCTCTTCATCGTTCAATTGCGCATTCTGCAATAACTCCGATGTAATGCTCTCTGATGAGGACACGGATTCTTGGATATTGCTCTTTCTTTCAACGCTGGTTACTGGAGTACATGCTGCAACCACGTCGCCTTTCTTAATAACTCTCGCCTTCTCAGTTACATTGGCAACTCTCACCGGGATAACCATTCTCGATAGGTCGACGAGTGTTGAGGCTACTAGTACTCCTTTCGGGCTATTACAGTTATTGGGATATTCTATGATGCCGTAGCGGAAATCTCTGTTTTCGGCTATAGATCCAGGGAGTAAAATTTCTGTTCTTGCCGGTATTGTGATATTGTCTTGTGCTATGATTCTGTGGACAGATTTAACTTCTTCATTATTAATTCCAAATAACGTTATGTCCTCAGACGCAGAATGCAATTCGTTATTTTTAAAGTCCAAGGAAAAATTGTATTTCCTTAGAAAGTCCAATCCGAGTATGCAAGAATCAGTGATCTCTGCTACATATGCCGTGTGATGGTAAGCGGCACTTCCAAACGTGATGTTAACATTTACTTTCCCATTGATGTCGATCTTCTCACCGGACACAGTCTGTAGGGTAACGCAGGGCGGCGTCCAGCTAAGTTTGCTTTCCAGTTGTTGAGCCAAATCTTTTCGGATGATGGTAACGTTGGCTCCTGTGTCTATCGTCATATTGCAGGGGACTCCGTTAATATGTCCTATTATGAAAAGTCCATTACTGCCGCCTCTCACTGCAGAAATCTGAAGCGCTTTAAACTGGGGCTTTTCATTATCTGGCAACCTCCGCCCCGCGAGATGGCCACTAATTAGTTTCCCTGCTGCTTGTTAGAAGCGGTCTTAACATCCGTACCCTGGGGTATTCTGCAGTTTCGTCGTATGTGTCCTTCAGCACCGCAGTTCCAGCACTTAACGGTCGGTTTCTTCTCACCAATATTCCGTCTCAAGGCGTTCAGTTGTCTAGTTAAATCGTCTAGACGAGCGGTGACTTGATCCCCTGGCTCCTGGACTTGAGCAGCTCTGACTGGGTGGCGGTCTCGACGAGTGGCTTGCTGGGCTGTCTCGAATTTCATGGCGTACACTAGAGCGCTTTTTAAATCTTTTACATCCGCCATTCGTAGAGCTTTTTGTATTTCAGTATCCCGGATGCCATCGATGAAATATTGCAGGGACAGGATTTCCCTTGTTTCTGTCGGGCACTCCGAAAAGGCGTGATGTGACAGCCTTTCAACATCCGTGGCGAGCTCCTGAAGTGATTCAGTGGGCTTCTGTTGACGGGATTTTAATTGAAGCCTGCTGTAGTCTTTTAAACATTTCTCGCCAAAGCGCAGCTCCAAGGCGCCGGACAGAGCTTCAAAATCTAACCTTTTGTTTTCGGGAAGAGTCTGAAGGATATCCGCTGCGTCGGCTCTTAAAGAAGCGGCGAGATGACAGGCCTTAGCTTGGGAATCCCATCCATTCGCATCCGCAACGATAGAAAACTGGGTCTTGTACACTTGCCAGGATGTCTTCCCATCATATGTGGATAGCTTCAGAAATGGACGAGCAGGCATCGGTAAGAATTTAAAATCATCATTCTTGCTTCCTGCCGTCGCTACGAATTTCTTTAAAGTTTCAATTTCTTTGGCAACTGCAGAAACTCTCTGATCAATTTGTTGTTCGACTTGGTGTTGGACGGCACAAACTATTCCTTCAATTCGTTCCTCCACAGCCGAAACTCTCCCTTCTATATGTTCTTTTACAGAAGAAACTTTTTTTTCTATTTCTTCTTTCACCGAAGAAACTCTTTCTTCAATTTGATCTTTTACGAAAGAAACTTTTTCTTCAATTTGTCCAACTTTATTTTCAACTGTGTCAATTCTGCCTTCCATAGCTTCAAATTTATTTTCTATTATGCAGGTAATTTCTCTTTTCATTTCTTCTTGACATGCTTCAATCTTTTCTTGACCAGCTTGAACGGCTTTCATTTCGTCCTTAACGGATTCCTGGCCCAATTTCATTTCTTCTTTAAATGAGGCAAAGGCTGATATTAACTGCCTTAATTGCTCTTCCATCGCTCTTGTTATTGGCATTCAAATCCCACCGCTGCCACCAAAAATTATTGCGTGCGTACGGGTTCGTTATGAAATGAATGCACAAGTCCGATGAAAAATGAACAAAAATTTATTATTATCACAACAAAAATGCTTAAATTTTCTCAAATTATCATGCAGTATTACAATATCTCACAGTAGTTATCTTTTAACTACTCAAATGTCCAATAGAACGTAATTCAAAATAGCTAAAGAACGCTAATCCGCGAATTCGCTACAATCAACAAGAGCAGTTTTCTAAACAACAACAAACTAAGCAACTACTACAAACTGAGATGTTTTCCTCCTTTTATAAGATTTTAAAATCACGCGCTAGAATTTTCCAGTACTTTCTCGAAATCAAAAAGAAATATTTATTTATTTAATGCACGCGCTCTTGTATTTTCAATTTTCCGGCTTAGCTTTCTTTTAATATTCGTCACGCGCTGCACTGCGCGAGAAATAAAACCAATTAATTTATAATTGAACTAATATTAGCTTTTTAAATACCAAATTCGTAACAATAGGATAGAGTCCAATTTCAGTGTTCAAGCAAATTTTAAAATTAAAATTTACAAGTTACCACCATGACGAATTGTGATGAATTTCCTTGGGCGTTTGACAGTGTATTCAATGGTTGGATTATAATCCAACATTTGTTTAATTGCGTTATACTGACTATGCTTCATCTTTTCGAAGAAATTGTGAGCTGTCATGAGTATAAAGTTATGCACAGATGGAATATCCAGGTCGTAATGAATTATAGAGTTTCTCACGTACCAAGGTGCATTCACAATGCTACGTAGAATTTTATTTTGAAAAATATCCAGTTTTTATGCGCTCAATTTTATTGGCAATTGCCCAGGCCGGCAATCCATATAGCATGATCGCTCGAATTAGAGATATGTAAAGCATTTTCTTTATTTTTAGACTGATCTTTGATATTTTGCCGATAATAAGATAAATTGCCATGTAGGCTGCATTTGCTTTGTTTAAGATGTAAAAAATATGATCTTTGAAGTTGAGAGACTTATCTATGTAAACACCTAAATATTTATAGAAATTAACTACAGGGATTAGAGTTCTATCTAAGTAGATATCAGTGTTGACTCTTAATCTTGTTTTGTATCTCCGATAGAGCACAATACAACATTTAGAGGCGTTGAGCTTAATTTTCCAAGTCTTGCACCAGTGATTGATCATATTGAGATGCATTTGTAAATTACTTACAGCGAGCTGGGGATTTCTGGATTCAGTCAGTACTACAGTGTCGTCAGCGTATTTGAGTATTTTCGTGTTGAATGGGTGCGGGAAATCATTGATATAAACATTATAGAGCCGGGGGGAAAGAACGGACCCTTGCGGAACCCCGCTATGAATTGTTTTTCTGACAGATAAGTCTCGCGAAGTAAGTTGAACTTTCCTTAACTACGCCTTCTAACTCATTTGCATTTAAAACTATTCCAAAAACTTATTCTGGTCGTAAATGGGAAACAAAAATTGATAAGAAAGGTTATCCAAATTAAAATAATTAGTATAAAATTCAAATATACATTACAAGCTTTAGCAGCTGTATCTTGGCAATTTTTGTATGTACTAGAATTGCCATGTCATTTTAAAGCAATTTAATACGCATGGTAATACGCGGTTGTAGATCAGTAAATGATGGTGTAAACACACTGCCCATTTATTATAAAAAGGACAAAAAAATGCATTTCCGTTTTCCCGGGGAGAAGTTTTTCTCAGAGTGTAAATGTTTAAATTTGGATATCGACTTTTACTTTGAAAAGAACATCAGTCAACAACTGTCTGTAGCTAATTTATCAGAGGCGGTCCCATATTCTGAACAATACTGAACAGTTCATTTCTTTGAATCATACTGAAAATATATTGGTATCAGATATAAAATATGAGGCACACTACCTGAATTACTTTTATTACCTTTTTTATCCCAAAGGAGCGTCAGCTCAGAAAGGCTGTTAGTCTCGATACGGGATTTTGCGTTGAATCACTGTAAAAGGCTGATTCACTTTTCAAATTGTTGTCACCAAATATTATCACCCTGTATTATTTTAAAAGAAATTAAATAAAGGAGAATGTGCATGAAGGTTGATACGTTTCTCGCATTGTGAAAAACCGACGGTACCTAGAGCCATCAAATTTTGAATAACGTAGTCCTCCACCAGAACATGAGCACCTGGAAGTCCGAAATTTGAATTCGACTTTCGAATTTTTTTTTATTATCTATTTCATATTTTGTAAAAGTATAATGAATTTTTGATTAACAATCTCAACGATTTTAAAGCAAGGAACAGCAACACTGCACAGAAGAAAACATTTTTATATCCAGCGCGCGAAACTGTCTATCGAAAATTCTAAAGGTATGCTGTTTTTAAATATTTTTTGATGTTGCTGTTGAATTGAATTTTATGTGGTTTAAGGTACATGATACTTAATGTATAAAGGTAACAAAAAAAAAAAAAAAAAAAAAAAGTTAAAAAAAACGCACCTTTGGACTTAATACAAAATTTGAAAGCTTTCAGATTTTTAGTCCAAAGGGACAATTTTCCCAGAAGGACTGTTAATTTCGCTTTGGCATTTTGCGTTGGTTCACTATAAATGTCCGTTTCACTTTTCAAACTGTTGCCACCAAATATTATCGCCCTGTATTACATTTAAAGAAATTAAATAATGAAGAATCTGCATAAATGTATGTATCTTTTTCGCATTGTGATAAAACAACGGTACCTAGAGCCATCCAGTTTTCAATAACGTAATCCTCCTGCGCATATGGGCATCTGGAAGCCCAAATTTAAAATTTGGAATTTATTTTATTATCGATTTCATATTTTGTAAAACTTTAGTGAATTTTTGAGTAACAAAGCGAACAATGGCAACGTTGTACAGAAAAAAAAACATTTTTTTTCTCCACCGCTCGAGACTGTGTATCGGAAATTCTAAAGATATGCTCAATTTAAAATTATTTTGCAATAGTGCTCTTGAACTGAATTTTAAAGTTTAAGAGCGAAGAACGTGATATTTAATAAATAAAGGTAACACACAAAGTGTTAAAAAAAATGGTCCTTTGGACGTAATTTAAAATCTGAAACCTTTCAAGTTTTAGTTTATTTTATTATTATTATTATTATTATTTATTTTTTTTAATTAAGCCTAACGGGGGCAGTAGCGTGAAGGTCAAAACGGCATTTTGTGGCTTTCACTACAAGCTGCGAATCACTTTTTAAATTGCTCGCACCAAATGTTATCGCCCTGAATTTCGAATTTGTTTTATTATCTATTTCACATTTTGTAAAATTTTAACGAATTTTTGATTAACAAACTCAACGATTTCAAAGCGAGCAATGGCAACACTGGACGAAAAAGAAAAAAAAATTATCTTCAGTGCTCGAGGTTGCCTATCGGAAATTCTAAAGATACGCTGTTTTTAAATATTTTGTGATATTGCTGTTGAATTCACCGGCCAGTCAGAGTTTTCACAATGCTCTTCGCTAAAATCTAATATTTACATCGAAGAAAACACGGCTCGAACAACAATATTTTGCATTTATTTTCAAGTTTTGCTTTTTATAGTACTAGAACTTTATTTCGCTTCTTAGCGAAGCGTGTAACAGGGTTGTATTCACCAGCTATCCGCCAGCGCCTTAAGGCAAAATTTCCATGATTAATTGTTAAAGCAGCATTCCGCCACATGCCATATATGTACTTACGTGTTCCAAATTCCAAGCTGTTGAATAGAATTTTTTGAGATTTAAGTGTGTAGAATATGATATTTAATGAATAAAGGTAACACACAAAACGTAAAAAAAAAAAAAAAAAAAAAAAAAAAAAACCTTTTTGGGCATAATGTAAAATCTTTTTTCCTTGAAGAAAGGTTAACCAACTTCTTACGTAATGATAGCTATGTTATTGACATCATTTTAAGCACGCACATTCGTATCGATCAACTAACTACATTCAGACAATAGGGTTGTTAACGCTGAAAGGCTCTTAAGTGTTGGTAACGGTTCCCTGACATGTAACAGTATTATCGCTGTAAACGAAAAAGTGACGTTATTAATAGAAATGTACTATAACGTTGGTTAGAGTGAAGGGCAATATTTTCCCATGGCGATATTTATCTACTCTTTAATGGTAAAATGCCAGAAATGTGCAGGAACCGTATGTGTTTTACATAACAAGCTAGATATAAGCTGAATTTTATTATCAGAAAATGGAAAAGGGATGAAATCTTGTTCCTGAATAGTAAATTAATTAATAAAATTTTAAAAATTAAATTTTTAACTTAAAATTTGCGTATGCGAATCATATTTTCATGCCATTAATTTAGATATACTTTTAAATACCCCTTTAATGTTAAACACTTAATACCTTTGTTATTTTGAAAGTTTCAAAAGCATAAGCTTTCATAAATGTGTTATTTAATGCAAAATTTGTTGCAACTTATAATTATTCACATTTAAGTAAACCAATAAATATTGCAAAACATCCAAAACCTTCTTTGTGCTTTCGATTTAAAATTTTCTCGTGTTGATTGTATTTCATATTACTTACTTACATTTTAACGATTGAAATTTATTATGTTTACCATGATAATTTGGTTAGAAAATATTGTTTCATTTTATAAGGAAGTGTTTATCTGTGTGTCTTTGTAAAAAAAGATCCGAGCCGTGTATAACCATACACGGCTCGGATCTTTTTGCAACGTACTTTGCAACGTTCATTCATTGCCTTCAGAATACATATTTTTTCCAATTGAAATTTTGGGAGGCATAGTTGCAGTATTAGAAATGTATTATAACATCTCAATATTTTTCGCAGCTGTCGAAGAATGTAAATAAAATCTTATTAGTTCATAAAGTTTAATTATTTAGTCTATAGAGCCATTAGGATATTTCGAAACAGGAGACGAAAAAAATGAGCAGTGGCCTCACGGAGACTCGAACCCTGGACCTCTCGAATACGCGCCGAGTGTGCTACCGTTACACCACGAAGGCATGCTGGAAGGAGGACGAAATTCCTTATATACTTTCCCTTTTAAAGAGGATTGAAGATTAGGGGACCTAGTCTCCAAATCTTGGTGGTGGCGAATTATCGTCAACCACGTTTTTAGTTAGGGCACCACTGTAGAGTCATTAGGTTATTTTGAAACAGGAGACGTGAAAAGTGAGGAATGGCCTCACCGAGATTTGAGTCTGGACCTCTGGAATACTCGCTGAGTATACTACCGTTACACCATTAATGGATGCTGGAAGGAGGGAGAAAATGCCTTATAAATATTTTAATTTAAATCAAGCTTTATTTTATTAATTTGTGTTTAATTATTATTATAATTTTTGAGTTAAGAATTATTATTATTTTAATTTCGTTGTATGCATTTAATTAATATTTGCCTGTTATTTAATTCATAAATGCTGACAATGAAACAGTTTCCTAATTTTACTAATTTAAAAGTTGCGTTCGCCCCCCCTTCTTTAACCAAAACTGAGTCTACAATGACCCTTGTAAAAGGTAATTTTTTTTTCTCAAGCTTTCATAAATTCATATTAAATGTCTTACTATTGAAGTCCAAGAAACTAAGAAATACGTTCAGACATTCACAAATTTTACTAACTAGTTCGTAATATATCAGAGGGGCTATTTTATCAGTTGTGCAGAAAGGCCTCCAGTATTTTATTCCTCCATCTGATTATTTTCAGAAATAAAACAGAAATGTTGAAAAATAGTTTGAATGTACATTCAAACCTCTAAACCACTGTGCATTAGATTTTACCTTCAACACACTACAGAAACTTTTCTTCTGCTTTCCAATCTAATCTTTCCTAAGTTGTCAGTATTTTGAATACAGTCACGTCAATGGCTAGTTTTCTATAACTCACGCTAAAATTTTTCAATCAAGTCTAAATACAAAGCATTAATGCTAGGTTAAGAAATACTGTTGTATCTAAAGAAAGAAGGTATTCTGGTCCTTATATTATTTAATTAATATAAATTTTTAAGTAAAGCATTTTGTCTTTCTTTCAGGTGGAAGCCTCACCCATTTCATGCATGTGTATTTCAGTACAACGCCATCTAATGAAGGAGTATTCTCCGATGAGTCTTCAGCTTGAACAGCTGCTTCCCCTGGCCGAGGAGGACGAGGACGATGAAGACCATAAGATTTTGTCTTTCGAACTCGACACTGTCGATGGACCTGCTAGAAGGGTAAGTACAATATTCCTTTGCCAGGATTTCTGAACGTTTGGAGATGAAAAGCATTTTACGTTATCCGATTGATATCCTCAAAGTAAAGAAATACGCCAGTATTACCATATTTTCTCCCAAGGTTTGCTGCAATGTTTGCTTTTCTCGATCAAGATCAACCAGTGTTGTGACATTTACGTCTATCTCCAAAGCAAGTGTTTCCCCAGTTTTGTGAGTAAAGTGACGTCTCTGAGCAGATAGATAAGATACGTCACTGTCTCAAGCGTCGGAAAGAGAAAGGTTTGACCTTGAAAGATGGTTTGAACTTGGCTGTTAATGACTTTGCCTTCTCCCTTTCCTCGTCATTTTCATTTGTTCAGAAAAACACAGGTCTACTGCCTGAAACCTTTCACAAGAAGAAATTATGGAATCACTGCTACATCTAAAAATTGTTGCTTTCCTGTTGTATCATTCTCAGTGTATGCAATTTATCCCATACAATTACTGCGATACTGGCGATACTGGGAAATTGAAAATTTTATTTCTAGTACAGGTTCGTGGGTTTCATATCACATCGAATATTACGAATATTGCAATAGGTACTGCATTTTATCGTGATCAAATACTGAATAATTATGCAAGTAAACACAATAGCATTTCATGGCTGTTAATTCACTATTCTAAACCAATATATAAAAGAAGCTTCTATGTTTAATGGCACGAGTCACTTTGGAATTATGCAATGAACACAAGCATAAGCACTTGATGGAATTCCAATTTAAAGTACAGACGCCTTTTAGTGTCCATTCTGTTCTATTCTATTGTCTACTGCTGTAGAGATACACGATGAAATTTTCAATTCATTGAAATATATTTATTTATTTATTGTTGATTAAAATTTGTTATATTCTGTAAGGAAGAGGTACGCTAATAATTCAGCTTAAATTTCTTAAAAATTGAAATGAGCCGGGAGGAAGAGAAAATTTAAAACTGGGAAATGAGAACTACCATCCTTTACTCTCCTTTATTACTATGATACTTCCTCTTTTTATACATATACTAGCAGCTTCACTGCCAGCCTTCGTCTGGCTTTTAAATGTACCGGAAAAATGGCTGAAGGAAACACCAAACGTTAAATTTAAAAACTGCGTAGAATTTTACTCTGCAGAACAACTTCATAAAGAAAAGTTATTTCGCATAAAATTACAATGAAATAAGCAATATCCCTTAATACAAATATTAATTATCCTAATAAATAAATTAACTAACTTCTCTTTGCAAAATCTTAAGAACTCAAATGGTATAAAATAGGTTAAGAACTTTGTTTCCTAAAAAAAATCACTCAAAACTTTTCAATATCTTAAAAACAGTGAAATGAGCAATAAATAACATAAAAGAATACAAAAAACAAAAAATTCTGAAAAGCAAAGTATAATTAATGATATTTTATCTTATATTTTCAAGAGAAAAAAAAATTACAATGAAATAAGCTATATTCCTTAATACAAATATTAATTATCCTAATAAAAAGATTAACCAATTTTCCGTTGAAGGAAAAAAAATCATGCAAAACTTTTCAATATCTTACAAACAGTGAAAGAAGCAAAAAATAATATGAAAGAAACTCAAAAAACAAAAAATTCCGCGCACAATTTTACTCTGCAGAACTTTATAAAAAAAATCAATAAAAATG
This sequence comes from Stegodyphus dumicola, assembly GCF_044657685.1. Taxonomy (NCBI): domain Eukaryota; kingdom Metazoa; phylum Arthropoda; class Arachnida; order Araneae; family Eresidae; genus Stegodyphus; species Stegodyphus dumicola. The sequence goes on from NC_140769.1 coordinate 36,718,261, forward strand.
TATTATATATATAAAAAATGACAATGAAATATGCCAATCTCTTAAAAACAGTGACACAAGAAATACGATGGAAAATTGTTGCCAAACCCATATTTCTAAAAGAAAAACTATTAAAAATGATGCGATTTCATCAAAAATCTATTAACAACAATAAGAAAGGAAAATTGTTGCCAAAATCATATTTTTAAAGATGCGAGATGTGAGAAATGTACTCGGAAGCTTCATTTAAAAATTTTTTAAAAATACAAAATATTATCATTTTTCCAAATTTCTTTTTGTAAAAGCAATCGCAAGGATGAAAGTTTAACGTGTCGAAAAATCAAAGAAAAATAAACTGTACATTTTTAAAAATAAACTTTTTTAGAAAAAATCCCGTTAAAAAAGGTGTTAAGCTCACTTTGTTAAATAAATTCGTATTTATTCGATTTATTGAAACACGAAATTTATTTTAAGTTTGTAAAATAGCTAAGTGACTACGTTTCATGACGATGTGAAAATGAAGTGTGTAGAGTAAAATCTCGCTTTCCTATAGCCCATTATGTCTCAAAATGACGCGATTTCGTCACAAAACCTAAAATAAAAAAAAATTCGAATTCGAATTTCAAAAAAATCGCTTCGAGGTGCACTGGATCTTGTCTAGATGCACCTATGCACCAAATTTCGTAGCCATGAGTCTATTAGCTTACGCGCAGCGCAAACGGAAGACATACACAGACTTTTTCTTTTATTATATGTAGATATATATATATATATATATATATATATTAAATTGTTACTTATATATAGCTTTTACACGTATTATTGGAATTATGTTCTTTTAAAATGTTGAATATTTTCTTCATTTAGAGAGCATGCGGCCGACGGACCGCAAGAAAAAAGCAATTTTATTCAGCTGGCGCGTATATTAGTCGTAAATTTGTTAGTATTTATTATGTCATGGACTTCCAGGAAAGGTTAAAATTTTAATGGAGTCAAATTTTACATTATTTAACTTGCGTTAAAAACAAACGTAAGTAATGCCCCAGAAAATCTACAAATGGAGCTAATTATTTACACCGACATAAATCATATTCAGAAACTGAAGATATGCCGGGTGGCCATAATTAAACTGACAGTGCTCACAGTGTTCTGTAGTGCGATCTGTTTGCAAGAATGACGCCACATTTTGTAGGAAGATTAAACAAGACGGGGGACGAAGGATTCCGCGAAAAAACAAATTAGTTCCAAAAGTCACCGCTAGGGGAATATTTGGCGCTGTGTAATAGAAAATAGAGTGTTAACAAATGCAAATCAATACGGAAATTACCTTTTATTTTGCATTCAAATGAGGTTCAATGTGGCTGCCGTTGTTGTGGACCACATATTGCATTCTGTGCACAGTATGCACAACAGCAGAAAGTAACATGAGTGCAGGAATCTCCCGTACAGTCCGTGATATGTTATCCTTCAACGTAGCCAGGTCCTGGACCACTCCTTGATAGACCTTGGACTTAACCTTTTGAGGCCGGGGCTATGGTAGCAGTAAAAGCTACCAAAGGACGGGGAATCTTGAACCGAATGCTTTCCCCCTTTAAGAAATCACTTCCTATTTGCAACAAAGATTCTTGTGTGTAGTTTAATGGATTCTCAGAGGGGTGCATCTATGTCGCAAAAGGAAGACCTTTGAAAGAGATAAGTGGTTAAAACCCCAGGAACGTCAAATTTGGAATTTCACACTACTTTTCAGCCTGGAAAATGGGGGAAAAAGACATGGCCACTAAAGTGGAGAACCCCGTCCTTTCAAAGAGAGGACTCTATGGCCACTATAATGGCCATCCCGTCTTCAAAAGGTTAAGGTAACCCCATAGCCAGAAGTCGCATGTGGTAAGATCAGGCGACCCAAGGTGGCCATGCAGTTGGAAAGTAGCGGCTAATGACTCTTTCTCTTGTGAATTTCTGTCGTAGCATCTGTTGCACCCGTACAGCAACGTGTGGAGGGGCTCCATCTTGCATGAAAATGATTTCCCCCAGGCATGACAAAGCTGTTCAACATGTGGCGATATTTCTCTCCGGTAACAGAACAGGTTTCCGGTCCTGTCGGTGTAGTGTTCTCATAGAAGAATGGACCTACGATAAATTCCGCTGTGAACCCACACCAAACAGTTACCTTTGGTGAATGTAAGGGAATTGCTGTGACTGCATGTGGTGGTTTGTCATCCCAAATTCGGCAGTTCCGGGTATTCACAGTTCTATTCAGGTAAAAGTGGGCCTCGTCTCCCCATAAGATTTTCCACAGCCAAGCATCATCCACCTCCATTCTGGCAAGAAAGGTGAGAGCAAAAGTCAATCGCTTATCATGGTCGGGGTACAGTAATTCCTGTACACGGCTGATCTTGTACGAATAGAAGTTGATAATCTTTCGTAAGATTTTCCATACCATAAAAGAATTTGACCAGTAACGCACGCTCGACTAAAGAAGGAGACATTGCACATAAACTTTCAATCCGATTGGTTCGAAACGTAACACATTGCCTTTTAAAACCCCAGCAGGTGGCACTGTGCGAATGGATGTAACGTGAAATTTGAATAAAGAACTTCTTCTGCTCAGCGTACGTGATATTGCAGATCACGAGACTTTATCGGTGTTTATGTAGATTTTACGCTTTTTTAAAAGTGTTGCCATATTTCACTTGAACTAAATCAGAAAATGTGCATAATAAAAGGTAATTTTATTCCGTATTAGTTTGCATTTATTATTACACTCTATTTTCTATTACACAGCGCCAAATATTCCCCTAGCGGTGACTTTTGTAACTAATTTGTTTTTTGAGGAATCTTTCGTCCCCCGTCTTCTTTAATCTTCCTACAAAATGTGACGTTATTCTCGCAAATAGATCGCGCTACAGAACACTGTGAGCACTGTCAGTTTAATTATGGCCACCCGGTAGATTTGGTGAAATTTGTTTTCGCATTTTCAAAGGACGAACATCCTCAGTTAGGAATTTTTCCAATAAGAATGATAGCTTTATGGGGGAGTTCATTTATATGTGAATGGTTTCTCTTTCGCATTGAAAATTAATAAATTTAAAAAAAAAAAAAAGAAGCGAAACTGATTGTCCGTTCAGTATCTACAATTCCTAAAGGAGATGGGTTATAGCAATTTTCTCCAAGCTTACGCACTTTATTAAAATCGAAACATTATCAGGTGTTGTAGCTGAAAGTTGTAAGAAATAGGGAAGTTTAATAATTATTTATTACATATCTTTTTACATTTATACATTTATACGAGTACATATCTTTTTTGTATACGTCGAAGAAAAATGTTTTTAACATTACATTGTCATTATTTATTTTCAAATTTTGTTCCACTCGGAAAGCTTTCGTAATTTGTTTGTTTTTAGTTTAAGTGAGTTATTTAGTAGTTTATTCAACATATTAGAATTATCTGAAATGCATTTCCGTCTGAAAATTTAATATTTAGCTGTTATCACGTTTGAATTACAAAAGTATAACCATCAGAAATTTCTTCTAGATACCAGCCTTTAGTTTTTAGATTTGTAAATATAAATTGGATTTTTTTTCGTCATTACTGTTGCTGTTTATATATGTTTTGAATTTTTTGTTTCATTAGAAAAACGTTTTCGTTTTGGTTTTTAAAAAAAAAAAAAAAAAAAAAAAAATTGGCCAGTCAACTGCTGTTAGATTGTGCATTCGGCCAACATGCAGTTTGAGTCTGAAATAACTGCATTAGAGGAAGGATCTTAATGAAACAAGGGGGCCCACCAGCGGCCGAGCGGTAAAGTCGCTGAACACTGGTAGTTCGGTCCGAGGTTCGAATCCCGCGAACGGGCTGGCTGCATGGGCGTTTTCGTGGTTTTCCCCATGTGTAACGTGTATACGAGCCAGTTTCCCTTAGAAAGTCCTCCACGAAGGCATCCCTCCCCTTAGGTAGATAGCCCTCGAGGCTTTGCCATAATCACACACACACTTAATGAAACACTGTATGAATATGACAATTTTGGCAAATAGTTAATATCACCGTTATGCGAAAAGAGATTGCTTGGATAAATATTCGGCACTGTATATAAATCCCACCAGCGTCCGAGCGGTAACGTCGCTGAACACTGGTAGTTCGGTCCGAGGTTCGAATGCCGCGAACGGGCCGGTTGCATGGGTGTTTTCGTGGTTTTCCCCATGTGTAACGTGTATACGAGACAGTTTCCCTTAAAACATCCTCCACGAAGGCATCCATCCCTTAAGGCAGATAGCCCTTGAGTGCTTTGCCGTAATCTAATAAACAAAACCATTAAATTTATACTAAAACGTTCCTATATAACATACCGGCATCAATTCAAATTAAATACGTGCTTTCTTAATGATGTCAGCACATTTTTGTCGGAGACCATTATGACCATTATGTTTTTTTTTATCATCTATATAATGGAATTACGTATAACTGGACGTTTTATTATCTGTTATTGCTGGGTCTAATATATAAATAAATTTAACTTTACGTATACAAAACCAGAAGAAATTCCAGTAGACTTTAACATCCAATACACGTGTTTTTTTTTTTTTTTTTTTTTTTTTTTTCAGGGGTGGGCAACTACAAAAATTCCAAAATTCGATTACTAAAAGCAAACGAACAAATATCATAGTACCCTTGCATAATCAAACTCAAACTGCATGCGGGCTGAATGATCTAAAAACAGCTGACGGACCAGAATTGTTTTAATAAAATGAAAATTTGTGATCAATAAAATAAAAAATATTTAAACAAAATTTTAAATTTTGCTTGCTGAATGTTTATCAAGAGATACCTGGACAATAATAATAACGCAAAGGGAAAATAATCAGATTTAGTATATATATTTTCTATCTGAAATCTAAAGTTTGGTATCTGTAGGACATTTTTATAGGTTATACTTTGTAATTCAAACATGTTGACAGCTAAATATTAATATTGCAGACCGTAATTTATTTCAAATAATTCTATTATTTTTAATTGATTATTAAATAACTTACTTTAAATAAAAATAAACAAATTCTCAAAACTTCTTAAGTGGGATTAAACGTGACTACAAATAATGACAATTTAACTGCTTTCTCATCTTATTTATTAAATTTTTCTTCGACACGTAAATTAAAATACACATGTTTGTATGTAAATACAAAACTTTTTGTATAATATCTGTGGACTGGAAAAAACTACTAGAAATTATCTTCATCACGGATTACTGATGCCATCAGTCAGTCAGCTTCTTTTCTTATAAATTTTGAGCTGTGAAAAAATACTTTCATACATAAATGTATTTCCAAACAAAGTGATTATTCATAGTTCAAAAGTTCGTAATTGTGCTTACTTATTTTTTCACAAGTGGGATTGAAAATTAATTAAATCTGTACCATCCAGTCTTTGAATAAGATTTATATCACATTGTAAATTACTTAAGTTTTCCGTCAATACAAATATTGTTTATTCAACAGTTCGCGTTGACGTGAACAATTTTTGGCATTTGAAAAAGACCTGCTTTAGAACACTGTGCTGTGAAATTTGCACAAAAAAAAAAAAAAAAAAAAAAAAAACATTATCATTAAGTACAAGGTATCTGAAATGGAACTATCACGCTACTAGATTAGAACCATCATTTACTTCTAGTTCTGTTGCAAAAAGTCAGCTACATAATGTTATCAAACCATGCGTACAGCTTTAAGTACTAATGTTGTATCATATGAAGATTTAGTACCGAAAGTTAAAAAACAAGGACTATGACATTCAAGAAGCAGGAGCGCTCTGGCCCGCCTGCTGATGTTGATGAGGCCATCATGCGAGAAATTGTGGAAAAAGATCAGTATGTAACCACTCGAGAGCTTGCTAAGGAGTTAGATGTTAGTGCCATGTTCACTAGTTGCGCTATGCATCGCATAAAGTGGATGTACAAGTTCAATCGCTGGGTGCCGCATGAGCTGACTTAGAGCAGATAAGCACAAACGTGTTCGGGCCTGCACTAATCTGCTCGAATACCAACAAAAAGATAAAATTCTGGACAGGGTCGTCACTTGTGATCAAAAGTGGGTTTATTTCAACAACACAGGCCGAAAAGCGGGTTGGTCTGCGCTCGGTAAGCCCGTCAGAAGCGTCACAAAGGGCAATTTGTCTAACAAAAATGGCATGCTTTGTATTTAGTGGGATTGCCGTGATGTTATCCACAGAGAGTATCTGGAAAAGGTAAAACCCTTTACAGTAAGGTGTACAGCGAAATGCTAGTCCGTTTGACGTTGCTATCAAGGAAAAACGTCGAAGTGAGATCCGGTGCAAAAACGTAATGTTCCATCAAGATAACAAGGCCACATGAGTCTGCATTCACCGCCGGCTGGACTCTGTACGGACTCGAAAGGGATCTTTTGCCACACCCACCATATTGCCCCGACATCGCTCCTTTCGGACTTCTACCTTTTTCCACACCAGCAGCTACATCCTGTTTGTGCTATCTTGCATCCTACACAGGACGTCCGACATGAGATTGATTTGTTTTTGGACTCGCGCCCACCAAGTTTCTCTGCCGAAGGCTTTGAAAACTACCAAAACTTAAGCAGAAAATCATAGATTTGGGTGGTGTTTACTACCCATATTAAAGGTAGTGCTTTCATGTTTTTTTCCCCTAACTTTATTAAGAATGTTTTAAGGTAAAAAACTTTCGTTGCATTGATAAAGATTTTAGTGGGTTATTAGTGTCTAACGGTAATGAAAATAATGTAAACTCAGATATAGAAAAAATAAAATCTTGAAATCTTTGCAACATATATATAATTCATATGGATTTAAGGGCAGCATAAAATTGCATCATGGATCAACGGGAGCCCCATGCGATCGAAATCGGGAGCCTCATGCGATTTGCGGTCCTCCAATTTTAGATTCTTGCCTTAGACCACTGTATCTTACCGGTACAGCAGTGCTTCAGGTAGAGCAATGAATTTACGGGAGAAATTTACGGGGAATTTAATTTAAGGCAGAATTTTCGGGAGGCAGAATTTTTAGAAGACCCGGTGGCTCAGGGGCTAGAGCATCGGTGAACAGCTTCACGAGTCCGGGGCTCGAGCCCTGGGAGTTGGCTAACCTTTTGTGCCTTGAATGGATCGATAAAATGAGTACCAAGCTCGCCTGTGACAAGCTGACCACTTATCCAGAGTATATGCTCCTGCCCACGGTCAAGAAAGCAGGGCCCATGGTCAAACACATGTAAGGGCACTGCAGGCCATAGGTCACTAAAGGCTTTTGAGCCACTGAGTTTAGTTTTAAAATTCTTAGAATGCCTCCCAGGCGGGAAAGTGTTTAGTGACTCTGCATGCCGTACCGAAGGACCTGGGTTCAAATCCTTGAGAAGGCATGAATGTAATTTGTCCTTCCCTTCATAGGAGGCAATGGTGGTCCACATATTAGGTTCATCGATAGTAAATAGAATAAGGCTTCCGGCCTTAGTAGTGGCCAAAAGAAAAAAAAAAAAAAAGTTTTAGAGTTTAGGGAAACTTCGAGTGACAGAATTTAGGGATAGCAAAATTTTTTGTATTTAGGGGAGGCACCGATCAGCAGATTTTATAGGTGGCAAAGTTTTTGAATTTAGAGAGGCATCTGGCAGCAGAATTTAGTACCACAGGAGATTGCAGCGAATGGTAAAATGTGTATCGACGACCCTGATTAGCATCTGAACCTTTTATGAGCAGCTTCTAATGATTACTGAGACTAGGGCCGTCGCTAAAAATCTGCGGCGGTAATTAGAGGCAGCAAAATACTATTTAGCTTTTAGAAAGGTACTGAGCGCCAGAATTTTAGGAATCTAAAAAAATTGTACTGGACATCAAAATGTTTAGCGCCGACCATAACTGAGATTTTTGTTATTGCTTTATTTTTTTTAATAAAATTTCTGGCATTAAAAAATTGAGATCATATGAAGGCTGAGTATATAAATATTAGGTCTCAAATGAATGTATCTATTTGGTGCTGCCATCTAGGGAGCATTTAGTGAAACTCATGCTAAAGTATTTCTGTTTGCGTTTTTTAAGATAAATAATTTAGTAGTCATAATTATACTACTCTTAATTTATTCTAATAATCAACTTATTATTTATTAATATCATCATAAACAATTTATTTTGCGTATCTTACAGAGTTCTAAAAATCAGCAGTATCGAGAACGTGAACGTAAAGTTTTTAATGGGAGACGTTCCACAGCAAATTTAGAAACATTTTAACTTTCACTGCAGTTTAAACCGAGAAAAAGAGGCCTTTAAAGTGAATTTATGAAACAAATTTATTTTCATTTGTTGTTAAATATGTAAATTATTAAATTCATTACACGAATCACTCTTAACACTGCTCGCATATGTTACATCAAAATAAACTAATTACCAAGATGTTCCTTTCAATTGTTATTACTTTTGTGGGTTCTTTTGCGATATTCAAGAGTCATCATCGGCACATGCGAAGATAAAGGAGAAACGATGAATTAATATACTCTGATTATATAATATTACACCGTCCGGATGAAGAACTGCTGACATTAAAAAAAAAGTTATTTTCTACGTTATTTCTAACATTAAAAAAATTATCTTAAATAAATTAGAAATTAATATTTCAATAAATATTACACACCAAACACTATAAGATATAAATTTTAAAAAATTAAACGTCGCTATGATAGAGCCCATTAGTCATGTAGCCGTCTCATGAACGAAAGCGTTGCCCAGGTTGAACCACAGAGGGTAACAGATTTGACATATACGGAAAATGAGAAGTAGTATTGCAGTTTCTATGGTGAACACCCCTGGGGAGGATGTGAAGGATCACCCATTCCTTTTCTTCTCCCATGAGCTTCCCGAAAGGCCTTTCAGCTCGATAGTATTAGTGCTTCCATGCTGTAAAAGCACTATGCACTTAAAAACATCCATGCCCTCTCTAGTAATCAAACACCTTACTCAGAAGTGTGGTAGCATGTTCCCCTACCACAATGTCAACAAAGCGGCATATTTTTAAATTTATTCAGTGATAAATAACTCCAGGATTTCCTGCGACCATCATCTTTCGTTTGAATCACGTATATTAAATAACAAAAGTAAATAAAAAATATGATAAATAAAAAGGAATGATAGGTTAAAAAAAGAATAAACTCATAATAGAAATGAAAATTAAAATAAATTGTAAACTAAGCTTTTATTTAGAACTTATAAAATAATTAATGAACTAAAAGGAGAAAAATAATTTATCATCTAATCTAATGAGAGTAAGGTATTAAATTATATGAATGAGTTAAATAGAAGCTTATAAAAGTACGGCCAGTTTTTAAAAATTTCTAGAAAGTCTCCTAATTAATACTTCTTGATCATTCTTGTTTTGAAAGAGTTTGATTTAAGGCCTTTGAAAATTTCATGTCCCTATAAGAGTTATATTTTTGGCTGTTAGAGTTTGAAAGTCCTTTAAAGAATATATTACGTACCACCATAAAAATTAGTGAAATCAGCTTTTAAACTGAAATGCTGAGAAAAATACATAACAATTTATGAAATGGGAAAAACAAAAAAATGGACAATATTTCATTGCGAATACGTTTAAACACTTAGTCCTTAAAGTATGTTTTTTTTTTTTTTTTTTTTTTTTAAAAAGTCCAAAGGGATTTGAATCCCGAAGGACTATTAGTTTCGTTTTGGCATTTTGCGTCGGACTCATAAATGTCGGTTCACTTTTCAAACTGTTGCCACAAAATGTTAGAGTCCTGCATTATATTTGAAGAAATTAAATAATGAAAAATCTGCATAAATGTATGTATATTTCTCGTATTGTGATAAAACAACGGTACATAGAGTCATCGAATTTTGAATAACGTAATCCTCCAACGAATATGAGCATGTGGAAGACCAAATTTGAAATTTGAAATTTGTTTTATGATCGATTTCCTATTTTTTAAAACTTTGACTAATTTTTGATTAACAAACTCAAGGATTTCAAAGCGAGCAATGGCAACGTTGTGCAGAAAAAACATTTTTATCTCCAGCGCGTGAATCTCTGTATCGGAAATTCTAAAGATATGCTCGTTTTAAAACTATTTTGCGATATTGCTGTTGCACTGGATCTTATGGTTTAAGTGCGAGGAACATGATATTTAATAAAGAAAGGTAACACACAAAATGTTAAAAAACGCCCCTTTGGACGTAATTTAAAATCTGAAACATTTCAGATTTTGTTTTTTAAATTTTTTTTTTAATTAGTTCAAGGGGAAGCCATTTGCCCAGAAGGACTATTAATTTCGCTTTGGCATTTTGCGTTGGTTCACTATAATTGTCGGTTCACTTTTCAAATTGTTGCCAATATTAGAGCCCTGATTATATTTAAAGAAATTAAATAATGAAGGATCTGCATAAATGCATGTATGTTTCTCGCATTGCGATCAAACAACGGTACAAAGAGCTATCGAATTTTGAATGACGTACATTACCACCCGAATATGGGGATCTGGAAGCCCGAATTTGGAATTTGGAGTTTGTTTTATTATTTATTTTTTGTTTTGTAAAACTTTAACGAATTTTTGATTAAAAAACTCAACGATTTCAAAGCGTGCAATGGCAACACTGTACGGGAAAAAAAAAAAAAAAATTTCCAGCGCGCGAGACTGTGTATCGGAAATTCTAAAGATATGCTCATTTTAAAATTATTTTGTGATATTGCTGTTGCACTGAATTTTAAGTGCGAAGAACATGATATTTAACAAACAAAGGTAACACACAAAATGTTTAAAAAAAGAGCCTCGTTAGACGTAATATAAAAGCTGAAACCTTTCAGATTTTATTCCTTCTGCATTCTCGCCCCGTTATCAGGCTTTAGATGTTAATTTTTTTCGTCGCGCGGTACTGAGCTGTGGCACTTCGGCTGAGAAGCTGCTATACGAGAGCAACAAAAATAGTGCAACATTAATGACATCATAACCTTGAAACTGTGTTTAATGAAACTGTGTTTCCCAGCAATGCGAACGGAAAAAAACGATACTGCTCCATCTGTTTCACATTCTAGGATATTTTTCTAATGCAAAAAATCGTCCAGATGGTACCTTTGTATCATTCTTGTTTTAAAAGAATATTTTATAATCTGTAAAAATTGAAAATTTTATAACCGATGCATTTTAGAATTTTAAAATCATGGATGTCAAATAGTGAGAAACATCGAGCGATTTTTCTAAAATTCGCCAAACAAATTCTAAATTACGTTCGAAACTTTATACAAATTTCACTTATTTATTTTTTCCCCCTTACTCCATCTGACGGTACAAAAGTTTGTTCGTTAAACGAAGATATGTGCGAAAAATCGTTTCAATATCAAAATTTTTAAAAATATAAGTCGAGTTTTGGAAAACTCGCTTCACCGCATTGTATTGTTATCCATAAACAGCGTATGTACAAAATTTGAATTCCATAGTTTAATCAGGAAGTAGTTTAAAAACTGATTACAAACTTATCATTATCGTGACAAACATCATAAGTGCACTGAAGAAGAGCTTATAATAAATAGCGAACAACATTTTCAATCACAGATGGTTATTATTTCTTTTATGAAAAATTTAAATGAAAATAAAAAAAATTGAAAGGAAAATTTTAAAGTTTATTTTTGCAAAATCTATTCGAAATGAACATTATTGACTTTAACAATGTGCATAATATAAACCAACCTGTTTATGGTTTATAAGTGTTTTCATACATGCTCCGTCCCAATTAGTTCGGATAAACAGAATTCTTCTACGTGCTGTCTCATATTAATATACTCTAGTGCAAAACTTTGAATTTATGCAACATTAATTACCTTAAGACACTTCCAGTGATATAAAAGCCCCCCCCCCCCTAAATGATGAGGATTATGTTTACTCGTGGACAAATAAATTTATTATAAAGTACAAAGTTCGAAATCCGGACATACAATATCCGGAATTATCTAATATCCGGACGCCCAGCCAGTAAATAAATAAATTAATTAATTTTAAAAATCAGCCCCCCCCCCATTTATAAGATCTAAGAATGGGGAGTATAATACTCAACGAAAGGAAGCAGGTGTGCAGTAAATGCGACTTTCCTTTCGGAGTGACCGAGATTCCTGCATGTCAAGCGTCGCATTGTAGCCAATAACGAAACAGGGACATGGAAAAGTGGACGGAGCACCAAGACTTAACGTGTGAATTTACAGGTTTCGCTCCGCCGCACTACATTTTTAGTACAACATTTATCACAGGGCTTATTGCTCCTCGTCTCGGAAGCCAGCTCAGCAAGGAATCCACAACGCAATATGCAGCGTTCTCACCTTTCTTCTGCTGAGCGACCCCTTCGGGCTGTCGGTCTCCGTCATGCATTCTGCATTTCTTTATAAACAATTATAATTTATTTTAAAATACCAGCTGATATTTTAATAATGCCTTGGAGTCTATTTTCATAGCGGATCCTTTTGGATGCGTGTATAAATATTTCATTTCATTACTTTGGGCATATTACTGTTCTGCCGTATGCCATGAGCTTTTTCGAGATTTTTCAATCTTGATATTTTCACACTCGGGATATATATATCTTCTGGTGCGGCTGGCTGCCTGGCTTTGCAGTGGTTTTCTTTTGTGTGTTGGCAGCTAAATGTATAATGCTTGGGATCACCCCTTTCCTCGCATATGCATATAGCTGTTTTGCTTAGGTTTCGAGCAAAATAGTATGTGGGAAAAGGGCCGTGTCCCGTTATGAATAGATTTATTAAGAAATTATATGAAATAGTGTCATGCGAGGGGAACGTAATACATGTTATACACTTTTCTTCCTTCCTATGTTTCATTTCCTTCCTTTTCCTGATCTGAAGTGTTTTTTTTTTTTTTTTTTTTTTCCTTAAGGAGTTCTTCATATGTATTCTTGGGAGTAGTATCTCTAGAGTAGGCAGTGATTCATTCCGTGCTGCTTCTTTGGCTAGTGTATAGCCCTGAGTGTATCTGCTGTAGCCAGTAACGATGCCTTGCTTGACATTGTACCGATATTGGGCAGGATCACACTTCCCATCCCCCCGTGAGTCATTTTAGGGGCGAGGGGGGCAGGGCTGCCTCTACGCATTTGCCGCTCAGTGGAATCTTTGCGAGTTCTGAATTCTGCTGCCCAGTATCTCCTCGAATTCTAAAAATTTTGCCATAATTTCTGCTGCTTGGTGCTACTCTATATTCTAAAGTTTTCGTTGCTGGCTGCAACCGCATCGTTTCCAGCGCCAACCCTATTTAGTGGTTAGTATTCTTCTGTCTGGCCTAAGTGATATGCGAAGCCTCAATGTTACCATATCTGCACGTCATCATACTAGATTTAAACTGATGATTTTGCCGCTCAGACGATGTAGTGGATAGGGGAGCCTACTGCGACAGCGAAGAGCCCGGGTTCGAACTCCGGGGAAGGCGTGGATGTTTGTAAATGTATAGTGTCATTGCGGCATGGGGGCACTCTAAATATATGGCGAGCTGAAAGTCTTCTTGTGTGATTTGGTGATAGGAGACCCTCGGAGCAGCTCACATGGTGCTCTCCCTCAAAATTGGGATGGAAGTAGAAGTCGAACCTCCTTGAGGCTCTGGCAACCATTCTTCCATGAAATATACAGACAAGACAACAACAACAATTGATCATCTTTAAATCGGGAAATTTCCGAAATCTGAAACCGCCGGAAGTCTCGATGATTCCGGATTTCGGACTTTGCACTGTATATTAAAATATTTTTCAAAAGAGTTAATTCTGATTATAAAAACAATTAAAAATCGTATAGCAAGCTTATTAAAAGGATAAGTATAGTGGTGTAGAAATCTGAAAATTACCTCAGAAAATTCAACGTTATTTAAGATACGTGAAAATGTATAGTTTACATAAACTTGAACAGTGTAGAGACATGTCATTTTTATTATAGCAGTAAAGTCATAAAAGAAACATACAAAATTATAAAAAGGGATAAATCATTTTCTGTCCATTATCTTGGATAGGAATAGTAACTATGAGGTATGATCGCAACAGCTTGAAATGCAGGCATCGCAATGTTTTCGAAGCTTCAATTCAATTATGAGAAAATGTAATTTCAATGATGACATAGTCAGTGGTAACCTAATCATGGCAAATCATTCAAACTCCATTTCAGTTTTGATCAAGAATAAATACTCTGAGGTTTTTCTGTGGAACTAAATTAGCCTTCTCTAAAAAGTTCTCTAGGAATATATTTATTCATGCGTTTACAAAAGCGGCTGTTGGAGAGGGGGGTCGGTAGCTGCAGCTTATACTGTAAAGATATTTTTCTTCAATTTTAATGCTGAAAAAAGAAAAGAACGAAAATAAAATTCTGTGTCAGCTCAGTAAAATGCTTTATGAATTTCTCGTTACTTTAACTTTCTTTGCCTAAGTCAGAATTTCATACCAGGAGTTATATAAAAATGGTAGATATGACCTTAAAAAAAGTATGCAAAAATGTTGTATTGCATGTCCATGCTACTGTTTCGAAGTTAAAAAATGGTTCAGATATTAATTTTCGTTTTCAGCAACCGTTTGAATGCTGTAACTATTTGTGTCATTGGGTCATGTCTGAAGAGGAAAATAAATTCAAATACAATAGAACATCTTTACTAGTTATCTTTTTCTCCCTCCTTTCTGCATGCCTTCATGGTGTAACAGTTAGCGCACTCGGCGTGTATTCGAGAGTTTAAGGTTTGAGTCCTGTCGAAGGCATTGCACATTTTTCACGTCTTCCTGCTTCAAAATAACCTATTATCTCTTCGGTGGCGCCCAAAGTAAAAAAGATGGTAGATGATGATTCTTCACCACCAGGATTTGGAGACTGGGTCCTCTAATCCCCAGTCGCCCTTTAAAAGAGGGAGCATATAAGGTACCGGAGGCGCAGCCCGACCCACCTAACTAAAAAGTTGGTCTTATAGTTATAACAGACCACGCTCAGGAGTATATAAAGTTACCAATATCCAATTCTTACGCTCAAGAGTGTTTAAGGTTACCAGCATCGGGAGAAGCCTAGTCCACCTAACCGTCTCAAGGATGGTTTTATGATTGTAACGGGCCCCACCTGGTCCAGCCGCGAACAAAGGTAATTAAATATAATTGAATATTAATAAAAAAGGTGTGTATTTTCTCCCTCCTTTCTGCATGCCTTGGTGGTGTAACGGTTAGCACACTCGGCGCGTGTTCGAGAGGTCCAGGTTCGAGTCCCGGCGAGGGCATCGCATATTTTTCGTCTCCCATAACAGAAGAAAAACCTAATGTCGCTACAACTTAATTTGAACGTCGTTTGAAAATAATTCAGGTTTTATGCAACAATGTCTCAAATTATGCTAATCTCTGACATTCTGAACATGCTGTAGAACACTGATTCCCAACGAGGTTGCTACTGATTTGTGAGGGTCGATCATATTTTAAAGGGGGTCAAACATGATCAAGGGGTGAATTAGGGGTTTGATAGCCAAATATGCTTTTGTAAATACTCCTCATACTCAAGATCTCGTTGATTATTTAAAAAAATTATTAAAAACTAAATAATTAATAGTATTGTGGGGTCTTTTAGAACATTTTGATGTCAGGAAACTGAAGAAATACGCTTTGCCTTCGCCTGGATTCGAACTCTGGACCTCCCGAATACGCGTCCAGCGTGCTTCCAGATAAATCACGAAGCCATGCGGAAAGGATGCGGAAAATATTTTATTTACTCCCTTTTTTAAAGGGCGACTGGGGATTAGAAGACCCAATCACCACATCCTAGTGGTGATGGATTATCGCCCACCACCTTTTATGTTAGTTCTGGTACCTCTTGTAGAGTAATTGAGAATTTTTCGATGTCAGGAAATTGAAAAAATTCGCAGTGCCCTTGCCGGGATTAGAACTCCGAACCTCTCGAGTACGCGTCGAGTGTGCTTGCAGTTGCACCACAAAGGCTTACAGAAAGCAAGGGGGAAAATACCTTATAGTTTATTGATATAAAGCTGCGTTATATAGTGAGAAAGAAATTATATAAAATAAATATAAGTGGGAAAATACACTAAAACTATTTAATATATTTTTAAATCAATATTTCTATAAACAATATAATTATTTTATGCGATAAGTGCAATATAAAAAAGTAAAGCTCAAGAACACGAGAAAACACAATTTAAAAAATACAAAGAACACAAAACTAGATTGGAAAACAATAAGTAGGTTGAATATTTTTGAACTTATCTTTAAGTTATTTATGTTCAATTATTTGTGATAGGATTATGTTAAATAATTTATTTTATTCAGAAAAATGTAAGAGGGTCGATGAAGAAGGCTATCTGTCCTAAGGGGAGGTTTGCCTTCGTCAAGGACTTTTTAAGGGAAACTGGCTCGTATGCACGTTACGCTTGGGAAACGGTTGGGAAAAAAAGCACGAAAACGCCCATGCAGCCAGCCCGAACTACCAATGTCCA
Organism: Stegodyphus dumicola; assembly: GCF_044657685.1. NCBI lineage: Eukaryota > Metazoa > Arthropoda > Arachnida > Araneae > Eresidae > Stegodyphus > Stegodyphus dumicola. The sequence continues at coordinate 36,734,715 of NC_140769.1, forward strand.
GCCACTTTACCGCCTGGCCACTGATGGGCCCTCCTTTAAATTGGGAGCGATGCAAAAAAAAAAGATTGGCAATCCCTACTCTACAGCAAATATTATGGTTTTTTACTTTAGAATAGGCATTTCAGGGTTAATTTTCCTACCCGGCTTACGTCGCAACCATGATAACGGCATGGATCTTATAAGAAATAGACCAACCCAATTGGGTTTTCGCCCTTGCCCTGGTGCATTCCCGGCTATCACCTTGACCACATTCGGAGGAGTAGGGACGACTTGCAGACACTTAACAATAGTTGGCTATTGCAGCGCGTAAGATTTTCAAGAAAAAGCTGAGCGCCTCATTTCACAAATTAGAATTTTTAGATATTCTTATTTTTGAAACTGAGATTGATTTTTAAAAATTTAGCATATTTATCAAGCATAATTAATGTTCTAAATAATTATAAAGCTGTTGTATGCTTTCAGGTCTGGATATTTTTTTTTAGCTTTTCCTATGCTGTAAGGAAATTTTTATCTACTTCTTTTAAAAAATAATATTTTAAATCTGAACTAATAAAAAAATTCAAACAAACAATTTTCTCTTACAATTTTTATACTTTTTTTGGTGTAAATAAGTAAAAAATACTAAAATCCAAAAAATAGATTTTTGAATTTTGTTTAAACTTCTTAATTGTACTGCTTTTTTAAAATTATATCTGAATATTATAGCACAATATTCTACAAAGGAGTTTTATTTCAATAATATTTCATAATACATCATAATGATAAACACTTTTGACACTTTAATAATTTTATGCATTTATTCTAATGTTAAAAATTGTATTTAACTGTAATAATTAATTGTGCTAGTATTTTATACTGATTATTGTTTTAAATTTATTTCTAGTTCTTCATAAGTTTTCTTATTTATTGTGAATTTATTTTATTAGCCCAAAGGGGTGGCAGCTTAGAAAAGCTATTAGTTTCGAAACGGCATTTTGTTTTGTTTCACTATAAATGTCCGTTTCACTTTGCAAACTGTTGCCACAAAATATTATCGCCCTATATTATATTTAAAGAAATTAAATAATGAAGAATCTGCATGTATGTTCCTTTCGCACTGTGAAACAACGGAATTTAGAGCCATCAAATTTTGAATAACATAACCCTCTACCCGAACATGGGCACGTGGACGGTCTAATTTCGAATTTATTTTAATCCATTTCATATTTTATAACTTTAACGAAGTTTTGATTAACAAACTCAACGAGTTCAAAGCCAGCAATGGCAACTCTGTGTAGAAAATAACATTTTTATCTCCAGCGCGGAAATTCTAAAAATATGCCATTTTCAAATATTTTGTGATATTGCTCTTGAATTGAATTTTATGTGGTTTACTTGCGAAGAACATGATATTTAATAAATAAAGGTAACACACAAAACGTTACAAAAAACGCTCCTTTGGGCGTAATATAAAATCAAATCTGAGTGCTTCCATAGTTTATCTTTTTTTTTCCCCTGATTGCACTCAGAAAAATTTATGCTCCGAATTTTATGAATTACTAAAATAAATAATCATCTTGTAATGTTAATAATTAATGATCATATAATCAAATAAATGATCGTTTTGTTATGTTATAATAATTTTAAAAACTACTGCCTGAAAATGCTGTTAAAATCAAAGAAAATTATCAGATCTTGCTTAACTTTACCTTATATGTTTCAAAGCATCATGTGCTATCAATATTTTTTAATTTTACTTTAATTGTACAAAAAAATAAGTTCATAAGTTTTGCGTTTAGAATTTTTACCGTTGTACTAAAGTAAAGAAATTTATACAAGAATTACGCTTGAAAAAAATGCGCAAAAATGCAGTAAAAAGTGCTTTGAGATATATTAAATCTTATTTGCAAAAACTGTGACTTTCATAATCTCATCACTTATACAACGTATCACATTTAATAATTAAAAACAGTTATGTGATACAAACGCCATAGATTTCCGTGTTAACGTAAGCCAGATCGTTTTTACTCATTCTTGCGGACTTGTGGGTGACGCACGATCCGCTCCTGGGATAGTCTCTCTATTATAAGGTCCTTGGATAACGGTGGTTGGTCGCGTCTCCTAATTGTTTTTCTTCCCCACTTCATTTCCGTTTAGTGTGTTTCGCTTCGTGAAAATAGCGCAAATAAAGAAAAAGTGAAGACTGATCTGAAATAGAGTCTCAAACGAGGTGCAAAAAATATGCTTCACATTAATAACGACACGCGAAATGAAGGAAGGTGAAAAGCTCTTGAAGTGTCTACTTTAAAATAATAGACTATAGCCAAAAAAGAAAACAACAGCGATACAGCGTTAACCAGTAGCAATAGTCTTTATCTGATAAAGTTTTATAAAGGAGAGAGAAATATCAGTGCCGATAAGTTTTTAAAGAAAATCAATTAACTAATTTCAACAGTTATTACAAATAACAGCTGTATTTTCTATCAATTTTAGTCCACTTGCTAATCATCCTGGAAAATTAACGTAGGTAGGTAGCGTAGGTTTCATCATAAAGATGAAAATATTGATTCAGTTACTGATTCGCGGATATGCAGGCTAGGCAATATACATAGCTAGAGTTAAGTGACAATTACATACATATTAAGCTCACACGCACATCTACGTAACGCGCAACAGATGGCACGGTAACAAAAATCTTCAAACTGGGTTCAAGGAAAGTCAAAATGCACGATAATTCCAACCGCCTGGAATTCCTACTTTTTTTATGCTTCTTCTTTTCTACTAAGGCAATCCGCCGTAGTTGAATATAAAGGCAGTGGCATCTTTAAAGTGAAACAGAGAGGAAGCAGTTAGTATCTCTCGGGATATCTATATTAAGAATGAATGCAAATTAAGTTTCTGGCTCGTTAAAACAATGACAAACATATTCGGATCTGCGCCAACAAGAAAATAGCAACGAATGAAAATGTACTGTCTAACCCAACTCCTCTGAGAAAGAGTAAAATATTAAGTGCGACTTGAACACAGTAAAATTTCCGAAAGACCACCGATTCCTGACGATTTTGCTTTCTGTGAAAGTGACCGTGTTTAAGAAGATAACATTAAAATAAATGAAATAAATGAAAATTCTATCAAAAAAGTGAAATAAATAACAAATATTAAAAAAAAAAAAAATCTGAAAAATTTCATATTTTATATTACCCTCAAAGGAGCGTAATTTTTTCATTTACATGCACATACACTTTTTGAGAGGATTTGGGCTACTGTTCCTTTGAGGTAAAAATATTTATAAACAGCTTGTCTCTAGAATTTCCGATAGACGGTCTCGTGCGCTGGAGATAAGAATATTTTCTCCGTACCATGTTGTCATTTTTCGCTTTGAAATCCTTTAGTTCGTTACTCAAAAATTCGTTAAAGTTTTACAAAATCTTGAATACACACTAAAGCAAATCCGAAATTCAAAATTCGAGCTTCCAGATTTCCATATTCGGGTGGAAGACTAGGTTATTCAAATTGTGATGGCTCTAGATACCACGGTTTTTTTCACAATGCGAGAAACATGCATACATTCATGCAAATTCTTCATTATTTAATTTCTTTAAATATAGATAATGTTTGGTGGCAAATTTGAAAAGTAATTTAGACTTTTAAAGTGATTCAACGCAAAATCTTGTTTTGAGACTAATAGCCCTTCTGGGCTAATGCTCCTCTGGGCTATTCTTTTTTTTTTTTTTTTTTTTTTTTTTTTTTTTTTTTTTTTTTTAAGAGTATTTTCTTATGGTGAATATTGATTGGAAGGATTATTGATTGAAAGGAAAACTACTGAAATAAAAGGGCGATTTACCGATTAATAAATGTCGTTATGCTGATAATATTATGCAGAGTAGATGTGGCAAAACAAGAAGTCTTAAGAAGTGTTTATTTTCTCAAATACTTTAAGTGGCTAATATTTTAAAATTGCATTCGCTATTACAACAACAGTTTTAAATAAAATTTAGAAAAATGAAAAATTCGATCTATGTGCAAAATCTTCCTTCCCCCATAAAAAAAAAAAAAAAAAAAAGAGAAAAAGAAAGCAAATTTTGTTTTGTAATTTCAATAACACTCGGTATTTGTAAAATGAAATTTGCTTACTTGATTCCCGTCTTTGCTTCACTTTGTAAAGTTATTTGAGCTCCAAGAATAAATCAACCATCTCAGTATTTCCTGAATTAAAACTTCATTTTTATAACTTAGTTAATCGAATTTAGAGCTTAAAAATGACTGGCATACCATTCAAGGTTTAAAAATGACTGGCAAGTTTATTTCAGACATAATGACTTTGGGATATCGGGATATGTATAGGTATCGTGCCCTCTTCGAAACTCTTGCACTCTTGCAGAATATCATTTATCTTTCAGAATCAACTGTAAAAAGAAAATCCAGCTAGAGAAGTTTTGAATTTAAGAGCAATTTTCGTCTTTTTCAGTGCGTGCCTCAGAAATGCGTGTAATCGATAGCACATCCAGCTAGTAAGCGAAAGTCTGGAATTCGAATCCCAGCGAAGTCACAGCTGGTTTTTCGTGGTTTTTTCTTTGAAAATGCCTAAATGACTCTGCAAGTGGCACATGAATAAAATGTGATGGACGACAGACAATGCGTTACCTTTTAGACTGGAACGCTTTCTTCCCCACCATCCTTTAAGTGGGGAAGAATATAAGGCATTTCCTTCTTCCGCACTGTGTGCCTTCATAATGATCTAGGATATACAAATATAAAGACACAATAAACAAAATGAAAAATACGAGGAGGTATAAACATGCAATGAGAACAGAACCCGAAACTATATACAAATGTATATAAATACATCAGCAACAGAAAAATACATCATAACGCTAAAGCATCAAATAGCAATATCAAAGAAGGATAAATAACACATGTATCGAAGTGTTTGAGAATCTCGTTATTTGAGACGTTCACATCTCTTAATCTTTTATTAACATTGGTAACTGTTGTAACTAATCTACCAAAGCGCTCCGCGCAGGCATGAAAAGAAAAAAAAAAAAAAAGTATAAACAGTTCAGGAATGTAATTATTTAAAGTGGATTATGTCGCAAGCAACTCGGTAAGATAATTTATATTACACACAAATATATATTTAAAATTTATGCTCCCGAAAGGTATGAAAAAAATATTCTTTCTGATTGAAAGACATTCTTTAATATGTTTAGCAAGTGAATATATTTTAGTCTAACGAGATTAACACATTTTCGAATAAATGTTTTTGCGCTGTCGATCAAGTTAGGAATTAACGTTTTTAGGAAAGAGTATTACCCTTACCAATGCTTATTTATGTTTTTAGAAATACTGGTTACTTTTAGAAATGGTCATATTTAAGAAATGGTGATTCATTGTATTTTAAAAGTTTAGTGGATGATGATTAAAATGCTTTGCGTTTGTTGTTTATCCCGAGTCAAAAACTCAGCCGCATGGATAGACCTGATGAACTAGGAGGCAATTAATACTAGAGATGAACAGAATCGCTCATTTATAGTATCGGATCAAAACGATTCGCTCACTGAAATGAATTGGTTCTGTTTTATGACTAATCGCTCACGAATAATAAGCCTGATGAAAAAAATTCGGAACGAAGGGAGAATCAAGAGCGGTTAGCGAGGCTGGAGCGATGAGCGAAAATAATCGAAAGAGGAGGGGGATCGGAAGAATTTACTCAATCAAACGCTACCTCCCTGAACTGATTTCTTTTATTTGTAGTTTTGAGATTCCCTATATCCCCCTTTCTACACAGAATTTTTTTTTTCCAAAAATTTGGGAAACTATAAAAATTGAACTCTTTTTTATAAGGAAGGATAAACATTCTTTTCTTCCCTAAAATGGATATCGACTTTCCTGGCACACTTCCAACGACAGCTCCATTATTTTCCAGCCAATCAGGCGTAAGCTCGCTTAATAAAGTGAAATAGTTCATGAACGAAGAGCTGGTGTGTATTCCTGGCAAGCTTCCAACAAGAGTTCTCTGTGAACTGTAAAAGAGCTTCGACTCCGCTTTCCGGAAGCGGAATAGTAAATTCACTCAGAAAATGAATCGGTTCTTTGAAACAGTTCCGGAGCATTTCGTCCAGCTCTAATTAATGCACTTGTTTCCGATCTTAAGCAGTAAATGAGACAGTACTTCTTTCCTTAGCGTCTTCCCAGTTTTGGTCAAAGATTTGGAATCTAAGAAACTTTCTTACTTATTTTCCTTACTACCAAGCTATGTAGAGCTTTCTTGCTTAAGGTAGTCCAGCGTGTTCGAAAATTTAAAAGCTGTTGGCCTGAAAGTTGATGGCTTTGAAGCGTGCTTTTGCATTTCATCTCATACATATTATTATTACACATACCCATGCTTTACCTACAATTCGAACCCAGTCCTTCTGAATGAAAGGAGGTTACGCTTCCAGTGGAATAAGATATCCGATAATAAAATGTTGAAATTTAAAACATAGCACAATTGACTCTAAAAAAATGGGTTTGAATTGCGTAATATAGCTTACACACGGTCTTTTGAATAAGCGTACTATAAAATTTGTAAATTTGCAGCAGTTTGAAAAATTATATAAAATATAAAAATAACTTTATAAGGATCTTACGTTTTACTAACGTTTATTTTATTTTAAAACTTTACTGTCCTCTCTTATTTTTCACTTCCGGCCAGAATAAACGCGTTAGTTTTATTTATGCAAATTGTGCTTGCAAACTCTTAAGTATTTAGTTGTGGCTTTTCGCCAAGAAGAGTTAGAGAGAGAAAGTGAGACTTCTCGCCACTTCACTTCACGCGCGTTTCAAGACCAGACAGAGGTTTAGTCCTCTTGTTATTGAAGACGTATTGTAGCTTTCCCGAATTCTGCGTACTACATACGTAAAAAAAAAAAAAAAAAAATAGTTTAAAAGACCAATGTTAGTATTACTAGTCTGTGTAAAATATTTGAGTTTAACTCTTACTTAAATTTAGTTAGATTGTAGTTCTTATTTTCTTACGTTCAGGCCACAAGTCCTGGTCTTTGTATCCCGAAGTGCAGGAGCACCTGTAAATTGTGGAGAATAAAGGGTAATTAAACCCTTCCTTTCTTTGTCATCTCTTCTACCTTCTACAATTGAAAAGGACATAGTTTTCAGTAAACTCACTGTTCTACTCAGGACACTTACATGTTAGCAAAACAGATAAGAAGAAATAATAGTCCTGATAACTTAATATATTAATTATAGTATGACGAAACACGCATTTAATTTATTTTATTATATATATCATAAAATTTTCGAAGATAGTTGTTACGTTTTTCTTTTTTGACACCAGTTGTTAAGAAATTTTCTTCCTTCACATTTTTACGGGGTTCGTGTGGATTTGGAGTGAATAACGACGACACTACTTAATGAAATATCGAAACACACTTTGTTTAGCCAATATTAATCAGGACAGCTCCAAAGTCACTTTTTACAGTCGTCGAAGATCTTCTATAAACACTCTGGAACAATCAGCGACACACCCTTCACACTGTCAGGCAATAACGGTGGAGACAGCTTCTCTGCAAAGCACTGGAGTACAGCTCCCGACTCTGCTCGGTCGTTCTCGGAACTCCATGTACTCTCGAGACTCTCCACGCTACAACTCGCGATGCACTCGAGGGCACACAGAGCACAGCTCCCGACTCTTCGGTTCAGTCGTTCCCGGAGCTCAACACGCTCTCTCGGCGATGCACTAACCGCGATATACGAAGAGACTCTTTTGATGCACTCGACGACCCACTCGCCACTCGCTGCCTGGCTGTCAACTCGATCGACTCCGCACGGACTGACTCGCTAGACGAGAAACAAACTATCTCGCACTCTATGAGGCACACTGACTGACTGCGGATCAGCAGGGTTTATACAGCTTCCGGCTTGTGTTCGAGAACATTCTGGGCTAAACAGGTAAGAATTCGTTGAAGAAAGGTCTCCATCCGTCCACGGCATATCGCCAATTTTGTCACCAAATGTCGCCAAATGGGTGATTTCTCACCAAATATGGCAACCCTGCCTTCTTTGCTAATTTATGGCAACCCTAAAACTGCTTTGCGGGGAAGCCATCTTACCGCGCCTGTACATTTCGTAACAATATTAATTATAGTATGATTGAACACGCATTTAATTTATTTTATCATAAATTACATAAAAATTTCGAAGATGTCATCATACTTGTAGATTTTACTTGACACCATTGATAATAATAGATGGTTCAGGTTTAGTTGATTACGGCAAAGCACACTAGAGCTATCTGCCTATGGGGAGGGATGCCTTCGGGCAGCACCTTCTAAGGAAAACTGGCTTGTATACACGTTATACATGGGGAAAACTACGAAAAAACCAAGGCAGCTAGCCCGTTCGCCTACATACGAACCCAAGTCGGAAATACCAGTGTTCAGCGATTTTACTGCTAGACCGCTGGTGGGCCTTGCTAATGACGGCAGCATAAAGAAATGTCTCAACATAAAATTAGTAGTATTTTATTATATAATTTCTCCTGTTTCTAGAATTATGGGGAGCTCGGATGCTATCAGCCTCTTGCTGAAATTCCTGAAAACATCCTGTTCGTCCACATTTTCATTAAACCAGTAAACTGAGCATTACAGTTTAACATTATCTCTTTTTTCCCCTTTTGGGGTGGTGGAATTACTACGATATTATAAATCTAAGCAATGGTAAGTTCGTTTTCGAATTGTACTAGAATTCCTCAGAGAAAGCTTCAAGAAAAATTATGAAGAAAATGTTAACTTGCTTAAATTTTTACTAAAGATTTATAAATGTAACTGTTCTTTCAAGATTGCATTATGAATATGAATGTCCATACTGCATGTAATGAACTTTTTATGATGATTATAATGATTCATTCAATAAGTTAGAGTTAACGACACTATAATATCAATTGCGCTATCCTTTACCATCATAAAGCAACCATATTGCCATGGTTTTTCTTATAAATGCATAAAATATTATAACTTCCAAATAACAGTTTAATTTATTTCCTGTAAGTTAATAGTTTGTTTGTTAATCATTCACAGTATAAAGGAGCTCTTTCTGAATTATCTCTGTTTATTGGTTAACTAGGTGTACATCTGTGCATTAATTACCTGTGTAGGATGTCTTTCATCAGTCAAAAATTACTACACCAAAAGAAAAACCTCACTTTTCTCCATTCACGATTTGAGTTTACAAATACGCGAATTCATGAATAAGTACATGCTTCGTATTTTGTTCATGACTTCCTTAATCTGATAAGACTAAAAATATTTACAAAAACAACGAGTCATTGTTTGAAAGCCTCAAGTCGAGTGACTTTAAGCAAATATTTTTTCTTGCGTATAGTGGCGCAATTATAATATTGGGAAATCATTCTGAAGTTATGAAACCGATCAAAGGAAAAATATTTATATTTTATATGAGCATACTTGTGTTGGCGTAATTATAACATTGGGAAATCATTCTGAAGTAATGAAACTTGTTAAAGAAAGAGTCTTTATATTTTACACGCGCGTGAACCAAAATTATTTTGTACTTGTAAAAGTGCATTCATTTTCCCTGAGATATAAATAGGGTCAAATTCTTGACAGCTTAATTTTGTGTAATGGATCAGTAAATAATAATATTACAGTAAACAATAATGAATGGGAAAGTGTATTGCAATGAAGGTGCAAGAAATCTGTACACATCAAACGAAGACTTTTATTTTGGTAAAAAATCGTCTCTCCCCTTTCACCTACTTTATGCAATTAGTCTGATGTGTACAGAATTAAAGACCTGCCTTTAGCTCTTTAAGTTAGATTGTGAAATGAAAATGTCATATTCGCTTTAAAAAAAAGTCCAAGGTAACAACTGCGGGCTAAGAATGGGCTCCGAAATGGTTTAGAGTTGTATTTGGAAAACCAAGCGAGGCTAGTATGCAGTAAATGCCACTGATATACTCGAAGACACAATTTTTATTTGAGACATTATTTTATTGCTTTATTAGATGTGAGAAGGGACTGAATACACAACACGAAATTCAGACATCTGAAAGCAAAATACTCTATCATAAATGGCTAGAAATATATATGTAAATCAACTTTATAATTTAATTTAGTGATAACTAGTAATAGTTTAATTCCTCGTTTTCAATTTGGGTATTTCATGTCTGTATTCAAAGGACTGGCGTCATTTCTAAACTAATCTATGTCACATGGCCTGCGCAACGCTAATGACGTAGCTAATTCGGAACTTGGAATTCAAAATTTCGAGAACTAAATCTTTCTCTTAACCCTTTAACTGTCAAGTTATTTTGATGATTTGGGTACACAAATTGTCAAATTTTTTTATTGGAAAAACCAAATGTTTAGTACCAAATAAAATATACTTAAGTAGTCAAAAATTGATATTTTGAAGTACATGGGTAAAATTTTTAAAGTTTTGTAGCCACTGCATATTTGCTTGAGGCGGCTGCCAATCAACATGACGAGCATTATTTTCTAAAAATGAAAAAAATTAATTATTTTCTAAAAAATAAATAAATGAAAAAAAATAAATAAATAAAAGTAAATACCTTTTAGTAGTTCAGTAATTCAGTCTTGTGTGGTACAACTGGAAAAACTTTTCCAAGCACAAACCAACTCCACAATCACTACACCGGAGTCGTGTTTCCTTCCTTATCTTTTTCCCATTTTTATCCTTTTTCGAACAACACACTTTGCACTGTCTTGTAGGCTCACGTTTTACAGGAGTAGGAGAAATATGAGAAATAAAATGTCGTTCAGTAAGACGGGCAGGGTTATCCCTTGTAGAGGTCTGCCAACATTCTTTTGTCCAGAAGCTGCATCATCATATTTATGTAAAAGCTCTTCTACAACTTGGATTCGAAATTTTTAAAATGTAATACGTTTCTCAACTACATTTTTATAGAGCAAATATCAGTTCCAAAGTACCTTGTCTAGTAAATGTAAAAATATCTTTTTATAATATTTTTCTGACGTTTTCGGATTGTTGGATGAAAGGATATTTCCTAATCACAGTGATCTACACCACCCATAGTTAGACAGTAGTCAGAAACAATCTTCGGCTTGAGTATATCTTCATTTTTTTTATTTTATTTTTTTTTTTTATTTTTGAGGCTGACCATGGAAGTATCATAAATACTGCTCATCAAACACAGATTCTTCATCTTCGGTTGAAGAATCTAAATCATCTATATAACGTTTCAAAGAACTGGATGCCATTTTACAACAAAAAGATCCCGTGCACTTTGAACCAAAGAACTTATAACCTCCAACCTTTGAAATCTTCTTCAGTAAAGTGCTGTCATCTATTGAAATGAGCGCACATTAACTTTACCCGAGATACAGTCGGGTTTGACAAAGAGATGAAGCCGAAATAAACATCTCCTGATATATATTCGGGTATGACAATACGATGCACTCAAAAAAAATTACCCCGAGAAATACTCGGGCGTGACATTTTCGAACACCAGTGCTGTGCCCGAGATAATCTCGGGCATGACAGTTAAAAGGTTAATAAGCAACCTAAACCAAAACCTTCTCTTGGTGACCCTCTATCTTGGATAATTCCGCACTTTAGCCTCTACCTCTGTTGCTGCTTGGACGCTATTTCGCTGTGCTCTCTCCCTATGCCAACAGTATAAAAAATGTAAGCGTTCTTGAACAGTCGCAATTGGAGTGCCAAGTAAATTATGGCCGCAAATATCAGTTGAAATAAAAATTAATATTCCATCGTACCCGTTCCCCAGTCATAACGGATTCAACATTTTAACGCTTTACGCAATCAGAATTCTTTTTTATTCTTTAGTATTCTACATTCTATTCTGTCTTTTGTTCTATGCTATCTAGTTCTACGCCATCAACATTACTACATCCTTTTCATCACAATGTTGCTGTGTCTTTTTCTATTTTCATCACACACACACACACACACATATATATGTATCTAAAATATTACGCTCAAAGGTGGTGCTTTTTTTTTTTTTTTTTTTTTTTTCATTAACACGCACGTTTCGAGAGCATTTAGGCTAATGTCCGTTTGGACTAAAAATATTTAAAAACAGCATATCTTTAGAATTTCCGATAGACAGCCTCGTGCGCTGGGGATGATTTTTTTCGTACAGCGTTGCCACTTCTTGGTTTGAAACTGTTGAGTTATTAATCAAAAATTCGTTAAAGTTTTTACAAAATATGAAACAAATAATAAAACAAATTCGAAATTCAATTTCGTGCTTCTAGGTGCCCATGTTCGTTTGGAGGACTAAGTTATTCAAAATTTGATGGCTGTGGGTACCGTTGTTTTTTCCCAGCGCGAGAAACCTTCATACATTCATGCAGATTCTTCATTATTTAGTTTCTTTAAAAATAATACATTGTAACATTTGGTGGCAACAATTTGAAAAGTGATACAGACATTTAGATTGAGCCGACGCAAAAAGGCGTTTCGAGACTAATAGCCATTCTGGTCCTTTGGGCTGATTTTGTAAAACTTGACGGATTGGCAGATCTTCCTAAGAGGTCTCCAGTGTTCAATAAAGCAATATCTATAACTGAAAATTTTTAACACTGTCTACAGTTATTTACATGGCTGTTGCGAGTTTAGTTTCTAATTTATGTCCAGAAATATTATAGATTTTTAGGCGTTTTCGTAGGTGTTTTTTGTTAGGAAGGGCATATTGTAATAGGAGCTTGTAGCAGAACTGAATTCAATAAAGCTTCCGAAAAAACGTTTCGTATCAGTGCCTCTTAAAGAATCCATCCGAAATTTTTATGCCGTGGATCCTTTATAGCTGGAAAATATCTTTCAGTTCTAATTTCAAAAGAAAATGATTATTAGCCATCTCTACCATTAAATTTGACGTAGAATGTCTTAATTATACAGAATTTGATTTTGGACATAATTTTCAAAGGGCTGCTTGGCAGCACTTGATCCATTTTTATTTTACTGATGCAAGCAAGATAAGCCATTTTCTTGGCTGCTTAAAATAGACGCTAACTTTCGTTACTGTATTAAAAAAACTTTAAATATGGATAAAAAAGAAAGCGACGTAAGACTATAGTTATCATATCTCTAATAATATTAAATGATTACATACACCAAAGGTGGGCAATATGAAGTTCAATAGAAGGCGTATATTAAAAGAGTTCAGGAAAACTGAAGAGCGACAAGTAGATATTTATATCATTTTAGCGTAAGTAGTAAAACAATTTTTAAATAGGAAGAAATCGTCCAAATAATGTAAAAATGATATATTTCTTTTAAAACTGATGTGATTATTTAGCATAAAACGCAATTTTATTGCTCTTGCCATCTATTTAGGAAAGTATATTTCTATGAAACCACAAATTTTGAACTTCTTAAACGATGCTGGGAATGTTTTGTACCATACATTTGTCCACTTTATGCAATCTATTTATACGCATGTTGCTTTTGTGCGATGCATTTTTTTTAGATAGAAAATTAGCATTTTCTTCAGATTTCCGTTTTTTTTTTCCTAGCCCAAAGGAGCGTTAGTCCAGTAGCGCTATTTGTCTGAAAACGGGATTTTGCGTTGAATAACTATAAAAGTCTGAAACACTTTTTAAAATATTGTTGCCAAATATTATAGCCCTGCATTATATTTAAAGAAATTAATAATGAAAAATCTGCATTAATGTATGCATGTTTCTCGCATTGTGAAAAAACGACGGTATCAAAATTTAGAGCCATCAAAATTTCAATAACGTAATCATCCACTCGAACATGGGCGAATTTTGAATTTTTGTCTTTATTGTCTATGTCATATTTTGTAAAACTTTAAAGAATTTTTTTATTAATAAATTCAACGATTCCAAAGCGAGCAATGGCAACACTATACCCCCCCCCCAAAAAAAAATATCCCTAACGCGTGAGATTGTCAATCGGAAATTCTAAAGATATGCTGCGTTTAAATATATTTTTAGCCGAAATTAGCCCAAATGCTCTCGAAACGTGTGCGTAAATGAAGAGGGGGAATGCCCCTTTGCTCGGAATGTTTTCCGACAATCTTGTTATATTTGTAATCGACTTTAATAAGAATAAAAGACACTACGGTCTTTACTGTAAAAAGCATTTAATCTGAGTAAAGAATAATGCAATGATTTGAAGAAGGAAAAGAACAGAGGCTTTTAATTTACTCTTATTTCTAAAATACATAAGGCAAGAGAAACTGAAAGGAATAAACTGAAATTCAATATATTATAGTTATATAAAATAAACTAGCACATTTGCAAGGATTTTACATAAAAATAATAGTTTAGTTTCACACTTAACTAATTTTAGTGATAAATTCTAAAACTAAATAATTTAACTAACTCATTAAGTGCAAATTGTGTCATCGCATACATTTTATCTTTTCCGCTGCAAGTTACAAATAAACATGTTCGTAATGCCATTCCGAAAGATTTAATGCTGCGTACATCATCAATATTACGTATTGCACGTATAAACTTGCTTTTTCGCTGTCTCATTAATCCTTGGATATCACATTTGTTCCAAAATGAGATGTCCTTGAATATAAGATCCCCTTTACTTTGTCGGATAAATTTTAGAAAATAAAAATGTAGCTGATTATTTTATGAGCATATGATTCTCATTAGAATTCAGTTGTTTATGATTAGAATTAAAGGCAAACTACTGATTAAATACATTATTTTACTCTGGTATAGAAAGAAAAATTAGGAAACATTGATAACACAGGGCGCCCACGAAGGTCCATGAACAAGTTTACTCGATTTTTGTGACCACTCTGTAAGAGGTAATATTGTTTTGTGGTGTCATTACACTTATATCAATTTTTTCCGTAACAGTTTGTCTTGCTTTATTTAATATGAACATAAAGTGCACTTAAAATTTTTTCCTTGAGCAATTTGTTTTGGTTTAATATGAACATAAAGCGAAGATTTGAGAATCCGAAAATCCTCATGTAACCAGGGAGTTGAAGCAGAACATAACGAAAGTAAACGTGCGGTGAGGTATGCTGCATGAAAAGATTTTAGGACTATTTTCTTCCAAAAACATACAACAACACCTGAGTTCACCTTGATACATTGATTAAATAAATATGTTTTCCCCACAGCTGAAGACCGTTAACCAGAGCAACCAATAGTGCGCATGTCGAGATTGTCGAGACTTGTGTCACTTGTCATAAAAACTTTGAACTTTACTTGTGAAAGTGCGATAAGAATCAAAGATATAAGTTACTTCATTCCCAAGCAACCATTTTGAAGTTATTCGGGGACTTTGTGGGTACATCATTACCTTGAAGAGATATTATATGATTTTTGATGAAGCAGGAGGCGTGAAAAATGTGCAATGCCCTCGCCAGGACTCGAATCCTGGACCTCTCGAATACGCGTCGAGTATGTATCCAATTTTTAAACCCGTTTCCATTACTGCGTTGCGAATGCGGTTCTCCAATCAGCCAGCGCATTCACTTTGATTGACATCTGTAATTCGGTCGGTGTGCGGTAACGGACAACAGACCATGGACCTTAAGGTCCATGCAACGGACGGATGAAGTTCAACGATGTTCAACTTCAATCCGTGTGTCTGCGGTAGCGTTGGGGTCACGTGGTAAAAAAGGAGCAATCATATGTAGTCACCAAAAAATAATGGCGACAGAAGTAGTTATGAACGCTGGATCAAGGAAAGAATGTTTCGCTAAAAAATACTTATTTCAGAATTAACAGTATAGCGAGAAATCTGCAGAAAAAGACAGCAATCTACTAAATTTAGTTTAAAAAATAAATAAATAAATAAATAAATAAATAAATAAATCTGAAATTTTTCAGATTTTAAATTACGTCCAAAGGGGCGTTTTTTTAACGTTTTGAGTGTTACCTTTATTTATTAAATATCATGTTCTTTGCACTTAAACCATAAAATTCAGTTCAAGAGCAATATCGCAAAATAATGTTAAATTAAGCATATCTTTAGAATTTCCGATATACACAGTCTCGCGAGCTGGAGATAAAAGTACTTTTTTTTCTATATAACGCTGCCATTTCTCGCTTTTAAAGCATTGAGTTTGTAAATCAAAAATTCGTTAAAGTTTTACAAAATATAAAATCTATAATAAAACAAATTCTAAATTTGGGATTTCAGATGCCCATATTCGCAGTAGGATTTCGTCATTCAAAATTCGATGGCTCTATGTACCATTGTTATATCACAATGCGAGAAATAGACAATCATTTATGCAGATTTTTCATTATTTAATTTCTTCAAATATAATGCAGGACTCTAACATTTTGTGGCAACAGTTTGAAAAGTGAACCGACGTTTATGAGTCCGACGCAAAATGCCAAAACGAAAGCAATAGTCCTTCGGGACTGAAATCCCTTTGGACTAAAAAGAAAGAAAAGAAAGAAAAAACTACAACTACAGAACTAGTTCGTATACAACAGTGATAACCGTGAAGAAAATCAGGGGTAAACAATATAATTCCAAGTCTATGAAATAGCAAACTTTGTCCTGATAATTATTTCCCAGTCCTACTTCTGCATATACAATTATTTCTAATGAAAATAAACGTCTGACTGTATCAAAATGCTATAACAAATCAGATAAAGCATTAAAAGATCTTTTTTCTTCTGTAACAGGTAAAAAAAAAAAAAAAAAAAAAAAAAAAAAAACTAATAATGTGATTTATAAATTTAAATTTGATAGCCTTTTAAAGTATTCTACTGCATTAAAAAGTATGTTAAATTTGCATTTCTCTATTTTTAAATATGCTTTTTAGGCTAACATATATTTGTAAGCACATCTTTCACTTTCAAGCACATCCCTTTTTGTATAACCTATTTGTGTTAACAGAGATTTTTTTTCCATGTCATGCTTGCAAATTAAACGCAGAACAAAATTAAAAGTGAATCCTAATTTACGGTTTAAGTTAAGTGAAATAAGACCAGACATAAAGAAATTGATCTGTCTTAAACAGACCCAAATTTCACACTAAATGTTAGAATTAAAGTACTATAACTTCAACTTTCATAATTAAAATGGTAACCAATTTTTAATCTTATATTTTTTATGTGTTCATCTTTAATACAAATACCCAATAGGTTGTACAAATAGAAAATATATTTTTTAAAAATATTTCTATTGAGAAATTGAAAAATAATCATCGTAAAATATAGTGGTGGTATACTAAAATTTTATAGTTTTTGTTTAGATGGTACGCGTTAGTCAAAAGGTTGAGAACCGCTGATTTATAGTATTGCTTTAACATTGGTATACTAATACAAAATCGGACTTTTTATGAATTTTTCGATATTTCCATTGACTTTTTCCATATTTCGTTTCTGCTACTCAAGTTATGCCAAAGTGCTAAGTTTTGTAAAAGTCGCAAGTTTTTAAAAAATTAGCTCTCAAAATTTTATCTTTTCGATGTTAATTCAAAAAATTTGGTATATATTTATTAATATCTCTAATTTTTTTATTTCTCTAATTCTCTAAACTTACTTGATTCCTTCTTTCACAGTTCGAAATTAAGGTTCAATCCAATTAAAATTCGCAGATATTTTCTGATTTATTTTTTTAATTTGTATTTTAAAATGATTTTTATAAATTTTTGTTCAATTATAACCTATAAAATTTTACGATCAGCTTAAAGTAGATGTATTTCTAGGCATACCTGCAAAAATTAGAGTTTTTTATTCAGTTTCCCAAGATATGCCTGAATTTATGTATAGGCCAGTTTTGAAATTTGGCATATTTGTTATAAACTATAATAGCGCCAAATGTAGTTTACACCAGCGGTTCTCAACCTTTCGACTAACGCGTAGCATCTAAACAAAAATTGAAAACTTTTAGTACCACCACTACCACGACCATTCTTGAACAAAGCTCAGATCCCATAAATTTACAAGTCAGTCAGGATGTAGGGGGTTTTATTTTTTGAATTTAATCGTTAAAAATACTTTGCTTCTTTACATACCACCTATTTTTCTCTTGCGTACCACCAGTGGTACGCGTACCACCGGTTGAGAACCCCTGGTTTACGCTTTGTTAAAATTATTTGAAAAAAAATGAAAGATGCACCTTCTTCCCCCCGCTCGTGCACAACGAAAGGGAATGAAAATAGGTAACCATAAATTAAAAATTTCGTCATCTGAATTTATTTGGCACAAACTCAAAAAAGTGCGCCAAGATAAATTTTTACCAAATTTAATATTTGGATATAATTTGAGTCGTAGAATAGAAATACGGAAAAAAGATAGGCATGTTATCTCAGGAAAAGTTCAATTTTATGTCAAAATACCTACGTTAAAACAATGCTATGTAAAAATATAATATATATACAAAAAAATATATCAAATTTAACTTGCGGTTTACAAAATTTAACTTAAAAAACGCAAGTTAAATTTCGTCAGTCCGCCCAGTAGAATGGGAGATATAGAACTGCCCCATTTCTTTTGAACAGAGTGTACATAAATTTGGTTTTTTGTAATGACAAAATGCATTTAGACAATCCAATGACCTTCAGCAAAAATTTATTTCAGCTTTTGTCAGATTCGTGAAAAGCAAACAACCTACACGCAGTTTTTACTTTGGAGCAAATAAATCAAAACCAAATCAGCCATTTCTAAAGAAAGAGAATGCTATCAAAAGCAAGCAGAGTTAGTTACCCCTTCCATATTTATTTTTAGTAAAATTGTTTGAAGTTTATCTTCAGAAATATCCACATTTAGAAACCTATTACGATAACATACTCATCGAAACTGTTTGCTTGAGATCTTCGTGGATCTTGGTTCCGATGACAACAAAGCAATCGTCATCGCTATTTATAAGCCAGAGATGGTTTACTCTTTCGGTGGGTGATATAATATGTGTCATTCTGCACAAGGACGAGAGACGTAATATCAACAGAGTTCTGGCTGTACCTATCGGTGGTTGCTATAGGAACCTGTTCTGTGAATCTTATTCGAAAAACTGACCTATTTTGATTCTTTCTCGGAAAGTTATCAAATTCAGTAGCATATGGAGAAAAGACCCAAAATGTAGCGGTAAACATGGAGTTTGGTAAGCAAAGTAAGAATAACATAGTAAGCATTGAGATCCTACCTCCATGGTAGTAAGAGCCATTACTTCTGGCCAGCCCTTACTGCATTCGATGCCCTGGGCAGAAATCTTTTCGGCCTGCCCTATAAACCGAAAACGAGAATTATAATACCATGTTTCAAAGTTATTTTTTGGTGTTCTGAAAGAACCTTGATTATTCGGTGCGGCGACCCTTTGCACTTGGCACTCTGGAGGGTCACCCTATCCCTACCTTAAAAAGCCGCTTTTTATAACCTAGACCAGGGCTTCGTAACTTTTTTCAGTCGCGACCCCTTTTTATCACTGAGATTGTTTCGCGACCCCAGGACCCCATAATATTTAGCAAAATTTTAACCCCCATGAGCATTGCTCAAATCCGACATACGCGTGAGTGAAACCTTCAATTTTTTTCACTTGTACTGTAATATACTATTGCAGTTTTAGGTCATTAACTTTAATTTCTAATTTTAAGACATAGAACAATGTGACAATTTTAAATAAGTAACAGACGAAATGTCAGCGTCACGTGCAAAATAAGTAAAATGAACGTTTGTATTACAAAAAGAATGCTTCGAAACGTTTTCGTTTTTTCTTTGTCTGTACTGTCTTGTCGTTATCTGTTATCGGATAAATTGTGTAAAAATATTTGGTGATTGGAAAATTATTCTAATATGATAAAGAAATATAAAACTGCTAAAATTTTTGGCGACCCCCCAATTTAAGAAACTGACCTAGACTATAGTCCAGTCGGGTTATCATATATAACGACGCCTAAAGCTAGGAGGAACTTCTCGAGAAATGATCTTCTCTTATCGTTTCCATTGGAGGGTTTCTAGTCGAAATATGTTTCGCTGGCACCTTATAAGGTATTTCTCCCACTTTCCTAGCTTGCCTTCGTGGTGTAGTGGTTCTGCACGCTGGGCCGGTATTCCCGATGTACGTGGTTCGATTCCCGGCGAAGGCGATTCCTAATTTTTCATCTCTCCGGCCTCCCAAAAAATCCTAATGTCTCTACAGTGGCGGCTGAGCTAAAAGGGTGGTGGATGAGGATTTTTCTCCGACCAGGATTTGGCGTTCGAGCCCCCTAAAACCCCAGTCGCCCTTTAAAAAGGGGAATATATAAGGTATTTCTCCCGCTTTCCTAGCGTGCCTTCGTAGTGTAGTGGTCAGCACACTGAGCCGGTATTTCAGAGGTCCGTGGTTCGATTCCAGGCGAAGGCGTTGCTAATTTTTTAATCTCTCTTGTTCCAATATTAACCTAATGTCTCTACAGCCTATGCCCCGGTTTTACATTTTACAGGACATTTTACACAGGACATTTTGGAACTGAACCGAAAAATTTTCCACCTATAGCTCAGCTCTGTTCCTCGTAGGACTTCTCCAAAGGACAGGTTTACGGTACTCCAAAAATGAAAATTCAGAGAATTTTTTTTTTTTTTTTTTTTTTTCGAAGCACTGTGAAAGGCAGCTTTTAGACGTGATACCAGTTTTACTTTAGAATAGACACTTCAAGGTCATTCATCTATGTTTCATAACCATAGTAACAACTGCTACGGGGTGGGGAATAAGGTCAGATCCTCTAATTTGCTAAAATTCTGTAACTCTCTCTGAGCAGTGGTAACGACACGCATTAGGATCGCAAATGAGAAGAAGGTCGCCATGACCTTGAAGTGCCTGTTTTACTGAAACAGATCATAGATGTCAAGGGGAGAATCCCACTTCTCAAGAAAATTTTAAAAAGGTATTTCTAGACTTATTTTTTCTAAAGACAGCGTGGGACAAGACAATTTTGGCGACTATCGTCTTGCTTGTGTTATTACAACAAACAATTACTATGCTTAATTTTTTTTTTTTTTTTTTTGCAGTTGTTGCAATGAAACCATCTAAATAGTCCTCATGATTGCAAACGATTTCGATTTTCTGTAAAACGAAGCGATTAACGATACTAATGCGTAGTTCGAAAGGCGAGCATAACACTTGACGATTCTTGTTCTAACGCTATTTTTGTTTCGACGAGTTTGCATCAGTCTAATTTTGATCTTGATTTGGTATTCAAAAATACATGACGATATCTTTCGTTTATATGTAATGAAAACACCAAAATATATCACAGTAATACAGACACATCGCAACGGCGAACCTACAGTTACATAATGTAAACACACAGAATTCTTTCGGCGCAACAGCGCCCTCTATACTATCAAAAGTTCGAACAATGGTTATTTTATAGAATATGATTATTGGTGACGTTTAATGTCATCTCAGAAACACTGTCCACTTGTAGAAGTGGTAGTTATGAGGTGTTCCATTATATTCATTAATAAAATGTACTGCTATTAGTCCCAAGCCGAGTTTAGTATATAAAGTATTTTCTCCCTCCTTTCCGCATGCCTTCAGAGTGTAATTGAAAGTATTGAAAAGTGTATTCGAGCCGTCCGGGGTTCGAGTTTCAGAGAGGGCACTGCAAATTTTTCACGTCTCCTGCTTGAAAAACCCTAATGACTCTACAAGTGGCGCCCGAACTAAAAGGTGAGAGACGATAATTCGTCACCACCAGGATTTGACGATTGAGTCCCCCAATCCCCAGTGGCTCTTTAAAAGGGAAGTATACAACGTATTTTCTCCCTCCTTTCCGCATGCCTTCGTGGTGTAACTGAAAACATACTGGACGCGTATTCAAGAGATCCAGGATTCGAGTCTCGGCGAGGGCAGTGCACATATTTCACGTCATGCAGGGAAAAAAAAAAAAAAAAAAAACAAATGACTACTCAAGCTATTAAAGTTATGGATTTGAAAGAAACATGATCGTTCTGAATTGGAGAATAAAATCTCGTTTCTCAAATACAATATCTTTTCTCAAATACAACATTTCATTGAATAATTTCTTATCAGATAATTAAGTACTCTTCATGAAAACATTTTTCCGTTAAGTCTATAATTTCAGTACCACAAAAAGGGCTTCGAGTCTACACATTTAAAATATGTGTGATAAAATGCTTTGATATAGCTACCAATTTTTCTCTAGCAATTTACGTCAATTTATTAATAAAAACATTAGCCGCCCTCACCGGTATAGTGGTTAGTGATACTGACTGCCGTAACGATAGGTACGGGTTCTAATCTCAGAAACAGCATGGATATTTGTAAATGTATAGTATCTGTGCGGCATGGCGGCACTGAAAGTACTAGCCAGTCAAGCCTTTTTGAGTGGTTTGGTGACGGGGAAAGAGAGGCCGGATGACACTCGGAACGTCCTCTGGGGTGAAGGAAAAAAAGTTAAATTTAGAATCCAAGAAATTAAAAATTAACTGTTATCGTAAAAAATGTTAAACCTTGTCTCGGCTTAAGCAAGTTAGTGAAAACTTATTCAGATGTGCAACGTTTAATTAAGGAGTTATTTTGTCTTCTTATTACTCTACCTCCTTTTCATTTTATTCATCACTATTCCCCAAACATACACACAAAGCAACGCGTTTATACACAGTCCAGTCACATTAATGTGACCACCACGTACTTTCCATGTCAGAGTTAAATAACCAATCACAGAAGGCAGGTGGCAGCACAGTGCAGTTGAGCGTATATAAAGGGTGTGTGAGGGCTTCGGAAAACATTTCAATCGTTGGCGTAATGCAGAAACGAAGCGATTTATCCGACTTCCAAAAGGGCATGATCATTGGCTTTCGGGCCAAGGGTGGAAGCATTTCCGAAACGGCTGAGTTTGTGAACTGTTCGCGTGCCGCCGTGGTAAAAGTGTACCGTGAATGGCAAAATGGGACTGTCCAAAATCAGCGACGTGGCAAATGTGGTGCACCACGGGCCATAGATGACAGAAGCGAACGACGGTTGCGGAGATGCGTTCGGGCAGATAGACGGGCTACCGTTGAGCAACTGACCACCAAAATGAACCAAGGGGCTACCAAAAGTGTCTCCCAAAGTACTATTCAGCGAACATTGCTGCGTCTGGGCCTCCGAAGCAGACGCCTGGTTCGTGCACCTATGCTGACTGCTGTTCATCGACGGCGAAGGCTAGAATTTGCACGCCAGTACAGCAGCTGGACGTCCACTGAGTGGCGACAGGTTGCGTTTTCGGATGAATCGCGTTTTATGCAAGGAGGTTAGAATAGAAGGAGGGAAGGTTCAACTCAAACGGTGAAGCTTGGCGGCCATCTTCCTGTTATCACCGCGACTTGTGCAAGGAAGTCTGTCATTGCAACATTTTTTCTTTTCTTTTTGAAGCATGTCAGCTTGTATTGCATATGGATGCACATTTAGATTCTCGAAAAAAATTCCGGGCATTATTTTTAACACGTAAGTATTAATTTTCTTTTTTTATGTAATATGACAACTATGTCAAAAAATATCACAATGTCATGTGGTTTTCTTTCCAGATGTGAAAAAAGGACTTAAAATAGGTTATTTAATATAACTATAATCAAAATATATTAAATACATTTTAATGTTTCTGTTTATAGCTGGTATCTTCGTTCCTTAAGATACAATGCTATATGGTAGGATTTAAATTTTATAATTTGAACGTTTTAGTTAATTCGTTTTAGAACATTCATGAAAAGTAAGAAATCAATTGTTACTATTTTTATTAATTGTAAAGGTGTTAAATAAAGCAATGCTTTTCTTTATATATTAATTATTATTCATTTTTTTAAGTTAAGATAAACTGTTCTGTTGTTAAAATTTTTTTGCATGAACTTACAAATTTCTGGGCAGTATAGTGATAAAATTAAGCAAAATATTTACACAATTGAACATGGGGAAAGATGTATCCAAAAACTTATATTTCTGTGTATTTCTGTAATTCAACTTAATTAAAGGCAGTTTCTTTGAGATTAATAAATATGAAATGCGCATAAACTGAAATCAATGAATTCACATAAATCTGTTTTATTTTATTAAGATTTATTTTCTAACCTAAGCAAATCCGTGAAATATGCAGAAACATCATTTTTTAAAGGCTTTAATGTTATGCGCATGCATTTAGATTTCGAACTATTTCTTAATAATTTACTGTACATAGTAAATTATGGATATCATCTTTATTACTTTAAAACAAAAATTCAACAATAGCGAGGGATTTCATTATAAATTTAACATATTTTTACTGGAAAATAAATGCACGGAACAGGTTAGAAACACGTACATGTCACTGCCGTAATGCAATGTTTTGAAGTCACAAACATGGACGCCGCTTGTTCGGCGAAGTTTCATTCCCCGATAGTGGAGGAAACCGTGAACCCTCCCTCCTTCTATTCTAACCTCCTTGGTTTTATGCTCCATCGGACAGATTGACGTTGGCGTATAAAACGCGATTCGTAATCTAGCGCAGCTGGCCACGGCATTAGAGTCGGCATGGCTCAACATCCCAGAGAACACCTTCAGGGACCTATGTGACTCTCTTCCTGCACGTCTCGCAGCAGTCCGCTCTGCGAAAGGTGGTTATTCTGGCTTTTGACAGATGGTCACATTAATGTGACTGGACTGTGTATAAGAGAACGCAGTTGTGGTAAGCTTATTCTGACTTGTCAAGACTGAAGTAGTTAGCTTTAAGGCAAATTAGTCTGTTATTCTACTCCTTCCTCATTATATTGGGGATGATGAAAAGATACCTGAAAAGCTTGGAGAGGGGGACTTATTCAATACATACTGGTATAAAGAAACTGCCAAAGCTAGTGCTTCTAAATTGAAAGAAAGAGTATTTGTTGGGACTTAGATCCGGAGCAGTAATGGATGACGATGTCTTTGTTGACTTATCTAATGCCTCTGGAGCTAGGAGTACAAAAGGCTTTCATTTAGGTTTACTGAAAACTGCAGGGTAATCACAAATCTGACATCATAAAGGATGGGGTTGAGAAATAGTTTTACTGAAAACCAAAAATTCTGCTGTGGAATACAAAAATTTCCTGCGTTTACACTGTTTTTTTCCTTTCTTTCTTTCTCATTCTGTCTTTCCTTTAACTTGAGTGGAATAAATTTTATTATAATTCTGTGCATAAAATTCTGCCCTGGCAAAACTAACAAATTTAAAACATATATATATATATATATAAAAGCAGCTCTTGGCAACTGCAAAATAAAAGACCGATTTTTTACCTTCCACTGTCCACGCCTGTTGCGCTTACTCAGAGCGTTGCCATTCGGCAAGGGATAAAATCTTTGTCTTTCAAAATTGAATCAGTTTGTTACTGATTGAGTTATTTAAAAGACATAAAAGAATTCGTTAATTATTTAAAGCTTTTTTTTATTTTTCTAATAATGTATTTAATTGGTGTAAATTAAAAAAAAAAACTTTATTTAATAATACATATAAAATAAATAAATAAATACATGAAAAATCTGAAAGCTTTCAGATTTTATATTACGCCCAAAGGGGCCTTCTTTTAACGTTTTGTGTTTTACCCGTTATTAAATATCATGTTATTCGCATTTAAACCATAAAATTCAATTCAACAGCAATATCAAAAAATATTTAAAAACAGCATATCTTTAGAATTACCGATACACAATCCCGCGCGCTAAGATTACCCCCCCCCCACACACACAAACACGTACAAACACAAACACAGTGTTGTCATTGTTCGCTTTGAAATCGTTGAGTTTGTTAATCAAAATTCGTTAAAGTTTTACAAAATATAAAATAGATAATAAAACAAATTGTAAATTCGGGCTTCCAGATGCCCATATTCGAATGGAGGACTACGTTATTCAAAATTGTATGGCTCTAGGTACCGAGATCATCAAAATGTTAAATCACGCTGCGAGAATGATGCATCCATCCATGCAGATTCTTCATTATTTAATTTCTGTAACTATAATGCAGAGCTCTAATATTTGGTGGCAACAATTTGAAAAATGAAACGCCGTTTTATAGTGGACTACGCAAAATACCAAAACGAAATTAATAAATTCTGCGCAAATTGCCCCTTAGTTCTATTGATAATTTATGTAACATTTGTAACCAAGCTGTAATTAACAAAAGATATGTCAATGCCGTATGTTACGTAATTGTTACAGCATGTTTTTAAAATGTTTATATTTTGCATTTTTTTTAAAATTAAACATTTTTAGTGGTATACTCTTTTTTGAGGCATTACACAGTAATCTGAAGTTGCCAAGCGCCATTTTGTTTTTGG
The DNA here is from genome assembly GCF_044657685.1 of Stegodyphus dumicola. Lineage (NCBI taxonomy): Eukaryota > Metazoa > Arthropoda > Arachnida > Araneae > Eresidae > Stegodyphus > Stegodyphus dumicola. The sequence continues at coordinate 36,760,937 of NC_140769.1, forward strand.
CTCTCTTCCCACAAGTGCGTACTATCTTTGAGTTCAAGGAGGATAAGGGGATAGGGAACTAGTTTTACGTTTGATTGGGGGGGGGAGAAAGGTTCTTTTTATTAACCAATGAATTTTACGCCGTAATGGAAAAATGGAAAGTGTTCGAGGAGTTTCTAGCAAAAATGCGCTTCTAGCGAAATCATTTCTCTTACAACTCGTTCGAAGTTGAGAAATTACCACAAATCGCATGCGCAACGTAACAGAAACATAAAATCACGTCGGTATTTGATATTTAATGTTACATCAGTTTACGTATCAAGTTTACGTATGTCTTAAGATTTATATCGCATCCACCTTATACCATTAATTTATGACGCAAGGGCTACCAAAATATTATGCTTTCTTACCTTTTGCTTTACATCAAAAAGTAAGAAATGTTGTTCTAAAGCTGTACAACGTCATTCACATTGGAAAAAAAATTCGAGGTCATGTGGTCATCAGGTATTGCGAGATTCATGAAAGCGATTACATAATTATCTTACAAACAAAGTTACGTGAGAGAAATCCGGAATACCGGTCAATAGCCCAAACAACACTCCGCTAGTCACGTGACTGCACTAGCCCAATGAATGTGCTCTTACTTATTTGAGTGAAATTGTATTTATGCTGTTTCTTTTCACTTTTATCGCCAAATTGGCGACAAGATTATTAGAAAATCGCTCCATCTCGTTTTTGTACTATCATTCTGATCTCTAGCGAAGTTAACTTTCCACGGGAAAAGAGGAAAAATCTTGTTTTCATGTTATTTTTCTCTATAATTTACTTTCCTTTATTTTTCCAACATTTTTGAATAGAATGCCACTATCTGCGGGAGAGAAATATATATCCACTATCTGCGGGAGAGAAATATATATATATGCGTGCCACTTTTAGATTTTCCACTTCCAATGGGATTTTTACGAAAATAGCACATTTTTTATTTCTTTATTTTTTATGTAAGTCTGAATAATGGACATTTAAAAAACAATATGATAAATAAAATAAACGTGCAAACTAGGATTTTATTGCCAAAGAACGTTTTTAGAGGTTCATTCAGTTAGGTTTATAAGGTATATCTCCCACCTTCTTAACATGCCTTCGCGGTGTAGTTGTCAGTACGCTCGGTGCGTATTCGAGAAGTCTGTCGTTCGAGTCCCGGTGAGGGCATTGCTCATTTTTCACATCTCCTGCTTTCAAAAAATTACCTTAAAAACAATTTATTTGTACCTGAGCTTATGAAAGTGATAGCTGGCTATTGAGTGACATAAGTATTCCTACTACAGCTTTGATCATGTTCTTAATGCGTTACTTGGGGATAACCTTTCTCTCCCCCCAAGGGAGAGAAAGGTTATCCCCAAGTGGATGATGCAATGTAGAAGAATAAAGCTTTTCATTCTGGATAATAAAGAATTTCTTAGCTTACTAAACAGTCGCTTTATTTGCAGTCAGATACATCGAATTTATCATTACAGAGTCAAATACGTCGAATCATCATTGCGTAGTGGTCGATTTACGTAACTGAAGGCCCAAGGAAAATTTCAAATGGAAGTCTTGTCTTCTAATTTTTTTCGAGGTACCTGATATCGCTGAATTGCGTAACGGATTTCAAGAAATGCCTAACAGTTCAACATTGTTTCGTTTACAGTTATTTCACTTTAAATGAAAACTTGAAACTTTTTCAAAATTTGAAACTTTTCTCATTTAAAGTTAATTGAATGAAAAAAGATTCACACTTTTATGCTTTTCTTTTCATGGTTTCGGTTTATAAAAATTTTATGTTTACCAAAAGTGCTAATTATGTGGAATATATGCCTACTTCCCTTCTCCGACACAGAGAGAAGGAGACAGAAATTTGGGGGGGGGGGGATTAACAATTCCTAAAATATTTCTTCTTCTTTTTATAAAATATAGGATGGGGGACGGTGGACGGTGGGCACTTGGCGTCCACCAGAGTTAAGCAGGTGTATGCCCTTTGTCCTCCAGTAGCCAGAATTTATTGAAGAATTTAAATAAGTCTCACTGCCATACCAGAGCTAGATATTAATACAATATTTTGGAGACAGAGGATGTAAGAAATGTATTGCAATACTAGAATATAAAACTAGCTAGCGCGTTGCGCAGCTGCACCATAGGTCCGTGGTTCGATCCCCGGGCTGGCAAGGTTAACTTAGCCTTTCATTCCTTAAATGGGTCGATAAAATGAATACCAAGTTCGCTTGGGGACTAAACACCGGGGGGTCCTGCGACAAGCTGACCACTTGCCCAGGGCATATGCTGATGCACTCCGGGGCCCAAAGATCAAGAAAGCAGAAAGAGAGCACTGCAGACCGTGCCCCACTAGGTCTGTTGCGCCACTGAGTTTAGTTTAGAATATAAAAGAGAACATTAAATATAAACTATAATTATAAATAACTACAGATATAAATGTAAGTAAAATACACATAAAGCATATAACGTAAAATATAAATAAAAAAAATTCAAAACACGTTTTCATGAGATACATCTTTGAGTGTCCGTGGCAACTACAACTTGAGAAGAGTGTGGACTATTCGCTGGTCTACTGACAATTACAATAATAAAGTCCAAAGAAGGGTTAAATTACCCTTTTATTTTAACTTGAGAATATTTACAGACGGCCCTTCTCGGGTTTACAGAAAAACCTTCACTTGGGCTTAATCTTAAAGTAGAAAATTAGAAACTAAATTAATTCTCATTAAAACTTAGCCGAAGCTGTACAGAAATAAGTAACCGAGTTGGCCCTTATTTAAACCTCACCGGCAAATACTAACAGGCACGTGAGGATACGGCCGAACGTAGTAAAATCGGCTTAAAGCAATGACGTGGCGAGAAGGCAGAACACACTCTACTGGGAACTTCTGAGCTCTTCTACGGAAGTGACTGAAACTTCCCATTAAATACTGATTCTTCCTCATTTACATAAAACGCGATACTAAAAGCTCATTCTGGCAGGAAATTCTAGGTGGGAATTAAGAAGATATAGGAACGTTGTTTTAAAATTAAAAGTAACTATTAATTTTTATTTTTAATTTAAGTAATTTAATTTAAGTAAACCCCTGTGGGGTTCCATCCTTTTATCTAACAGCTAAATGTGGAGAACCTAATGAACAGCTCGCGAATAATCGCTTTAGTTCGGGAACAGAGACGTAAACTCGAGAATGGTTAATTACCCTTTATTTCTCAAAATAAGAATTTAACAGTCGGCTCCTTTCTCAACTTCGTACAGTAAAGCCTCCACTCGGGCTTGAACTCAAATTAATCAGAAACAAAACTTAACTAATGCTTAACTAAAAAGACATAACCGAAGCTATCAAAATTCTAAGTAGTTGGCCCCTAAATGTCGAATAAGCTAGCGAAGCTGTCAAAAGGGCCAGCCAGTGATACGGCCGAGCGTAGTTACAGCTTGGAGAGACTTAGCCAAAAGGCGAACGTGCGCAAGTCAGAAACTCTGAGGCTGTCTCTCGAAGTTAGTGGAACTTAAATACCACTGTTCCTCATTTGCATTAAACGCGATTCAAAAAAACACAATCTGGTTGGAAATTGTAAGCTGAAATTAGGAAGAACAGAAAAGTAGCTTTAACTAAAATTAAATGTTAGAAACTTAGGATAAACCTTACACTCCTATAACATAAATATTACTAAACAGCTGTATACGGAAACCAAAAGCTTGTTCTTAGTTCAATACAATTTCTGAATTCAATTGCAGCTTACTCGGTGTTTATCAGGTGTGCTTATGCTGAGTCATATACGCATATTTCGCGTAGATGAGATGATACTACATGAGAAACCCAGATTTTACCCAGAGAAATATCTTGTTCTGTGAGCAAACACAGGACAGAAAAAATACATAAAGGATAAAAAAAACTTATAAAAGAGGAAGCTGGGAAAAATGCCCCATCTGTTCTTTTCTAAATCAGGCTCTGAATTGTATCACTTATACACTTTTATGCCCATGCATACTTTTCCTACTATATGCTTGTAGAGACATTAGGTATTTTTTGGAAGCAGGCAAGATGAAAAATTAGCAGCGCCTTCGCCGGGAACTCTCAATTACGCGCTTAGCGTGCAGACCATTACACCACGAAGGCTCGTTAAGAAGGCTGGAGAAATACCTTATAATGCATTAAAATAATACTGAAATCAAGTTGCCAAGAAATAGAACTGGACAAAATGGCACAATCTTTGAACAGAAATACGCACCTAAAAATATTCTAATGCGAGGATGTATTATAATTTTAAGCATATTTTACAAAGAAAGCGTGTAAGCTCTTTATTTTCTGTGTGTAATTTATAATTATCTTCCTATTATCTTTTTAATGATGTGAAACATACTAGGGTTTTATATATCTCTCATCGTTTACCTTCTGTTGCGTAATTTAGAAATGTTCACTCGCGCAGAACATCACAGAGTTCAGTCACTCAGAATAAAACTATAAATACATAGATGTATGAGGTACGTTAATTCCACTTTGCACAACGATAGTCAAGTGTTCATTTTCCTTTTAAATTTAATTTGCATTTCCCAAAAGCATGCACGCTGACGTTCTGTTAAACATCCTTGTTCAGTTCATGAATTGTCACTCAGCCTCCACTAAATCATAAAGCCATATTTACAACCACAGAATAACTGCGCATAGCGCGTTCTTTTACACCGCCTTTTATTGCTCAAAATTCCCTCATATTCACTGAGATAATCATTCACGAATACGCTTTCTTTATCCGCGAATCTATGGATGATTTCTTCAGGTATATATTTGCAAAATAAATGAAGCATCTTCGAAAGATACAAAACGTCAGATCATGAAGAAATTACCTGAGCATCTAACACCTGGGATGCCAGTGTCTCAAATTACGAACACTCAAGTCGGCAAAATAGGATTTTCACAAGTCTTTTGAAGTAAAATATGCCACGTAATTAACATTCGGGGACTTTCGGGAATAGTATTTTACATTGCTTAACTTTCATTCCGAGCGTTATGGGTTTATCCCTAAAATGTCAAAGTTCCCAAAAAGGCTGTATAATAATCTGTATCTTCTTGATTATAATTTCAAAAAGGACCTTTCACTTTGTGCACGGATTTTTTTTTGGCCTAATATGCATCCAACTCAAAATCGGATTTATCAGGATCAGGGAGAGATTTTCATGTGTAACATAGTATATGAGAGACCATCTTTGGAATATAGAATTTTACGTCCATAACGCTCAAAGGGTTGACGAACAATTGGCGGCAAATGACTTACAGCAATGGTCTCAAACATAAACTGCATGTAGGCCAAATGCACTACCTAAAATCCACTGATGGTCCAGAAGTTTTTTTTTTTTTTTTTCCAAAAAATTTTTTTTTTTCTAACAAAGTAAAAAATATTCATAATACATTTTTAATTTCGCTTACTAAATATTTATTAAAGCATAGATAAACAATAATAATAATTTCCCAAAAGAAAAACATTCAAATTTATTTTTTATCTGAATGTTTGGCACTTGTAAGATGCTTTTGTAGGTTATACTTTGTAATTCAAATGTATTAACAACTAAAAATTAAGTTATTATACTGATTTTCTTTTAAGTAATTCTAACGTGTTTAATTAATCATTTAATATCTTACTTGAATTTAAACTAAAAATAAATAAATTATCAAAATTTTATAATTTTTCAAAGAAAATTTATTTGCACAGTGAAACAAAATTAGGTAATAATATAAATACAATATGTTCTTTAAATTTTTCTTCGACGCATAAATAAAAATGTTTATAAGTTACTAGTTATAAATTTATTTATTTATTACTACAGCTTGAAACTTGATGACCTTTAGGTCATTAGCGGAGTTTCGTCTGTCTCCCAAGCAGTTTCTTTTGTTCATTTAAAAGTTAAATAAAAAGATTATTTTAACCTTCTTAAGACATAGTCATTTGTTTTCCATTTTAGCGGTGATTCTCTTTCAGTCCAGTAAGGTCTGCAGAACATTGACGCAAGCCTATATACATAGCAAAACCCTACATATTAAATACAATAATTAAAAAAAAAGAGGGACAGTTATATCCCGTTCTCTACTGGGCCGATTGACAAATGTAACTTGCGTCATTGTCTGGAAAGCGCTACTTAGGAAATATATTGGATTTATACATAGAATTGTTCTAACATAAATATTTTGACAAAAAATCGGACTTTTTCTGAAATAACATACCAGTTTTTTTTTCCGTATTTCGATTCGACGCTCAAATGATGCCAAAGTGACAAGCTTCGTAAAAATCGCATAAGTAGCTTTTAAAAATTTAGCTCTCAAAATTTTAGTTCCTCAGTGTAAATTCAGTTTGGTATATAGTTATTAATTTCTCTCTCTCTTTTATTGAACTTAATTCCTTCTGTCACAATTGGAAATTTAGTTTCAATCCAAATAAAATTCGTCGATATTCTTTGATTTGTTTTTAAATTTTGTATCTTTTAGTAATTTTTATAAATATTTCTAAAACGTTTTTCAATTATAACCTACAAAATTTTTACTATACCCTCAAAGTAGATGTATTTCTGGGTATACCAGCACAAAATTATAGTTTTTTTTTATTCAAAATTTCCAATGATATACATGAATTTATATATTGAAGCATTGTGAAATTTGGCATTTTTGTTATAAGTGGTAATAACGCAAATGCGCTTTACGCACTGAATTAAAATTATTTCAAAAAATTAACAACGAACTTTTTTTTCCGCTCCCGCACAATGAAAATAGGAAAAGAAAAGTTAATTTTAACTTTTAAGTAAAGTAAGTTACTTTACTTAAAGTAAGTTACTTTTAACTTCAGTTACTTAAGTTACTTTAAGTATGTATAAATCAGAATTTCGCTGAATTCTGAAGTGAATTATTCTTGGCGCAAACTGAAAAAAGTGCGCCAAGAAAAAGTTTTTAAATTTCTCGGTAAGTTTCTCACCAAATTTTGTGAAATTTAATATTTGGACATAATCTGAATCGTAGAATCGAAATATATAAAAAATTCGGTATGTCATTTTAAAAAAAGGCCGATTTTGTAACAAAGTACCTGTATTAGGACAATGCTATATATAATACATATCATAAGTCGCGGTTTCGAGATATGAAAAAAGCAAGTTAAATTCGGTCAATCGGTCCAGTAGAACGAGAGATATAGAAACTGGCCCCCCCCCTTTTTTTGCGCAGAATGCATATATTAAATTATATTGAATTGTTATTTTAAATAACTTGCCTGCAGAATTTCATTAAATAGTGTAATAAATTCTTTAAAATAAATAACTTGTGTAAATACTGAATGATTTGCCGATTTATTGTTTACTGCAGTTACGTATAGCTTACCGTTTTATTTGTAACACTTGGCAACAAATCGCACTTTCTTAAGCCCGAATTGCGCCAACGCCGGTTTCTCTCGCCAAGGCGGCTATAGAAGGCAAGGATCGAAAAATGCATGTGTGAAACAAATGGGATAGCATTCCTTGAACATTCCGTGATCCCAATCCAAGGAAGTTTTTTTCTTCGTGCAAGTACAGAACTTTTAAGAATCTCCAAGTCAGTACAGCATAATGATCTTGATAATGTCATCATGTATGTGTTGTTTGTTACATGTGGATATTTAAATATTCAGACACCGATTTTCTGTACTTAATTGCAAAATAAAAAAAGAAATACATGAAATATCAAAAGTAGCATAATGAATTAAAATTGCAATGCTCGTTTAAGGTAACCATTACCCGTCCTTTCTAATTGAAATTTTTATAAATTTGTAAGCTGCTATGTATACGTAAGCAAATTAATATAACGATTATAATTATTCTCTTCAATTATTTATTAGACTAACCAAATAACAAGTAATATAAAAAAATTAAATTCCAACTTAGGTCAATTAAGAAAAATTTTGACAAATTTTTTTTAAAATACGATTTTTTAAAATTAAAAACTAATAACTATTTTAATATGTGAAAAAATGTATTAACATCAAGTGTTACCCACTACAAGTTAAAAAAATGTATTTGAACTTGAGTGAATGAATAAAAAGTATTTTATTAACGATTGAAAATTAATTAATTAAATAAAAAAAATGTAAAGGTCATGTAAATGTAAATGTAAAAGTCTTAGATCAACAAAAATATTTAAAAATTCAAAAAATAAATAAATAAATAAAATAAAATAAAATGCAAACAAGAATTTTAAAAATTAAAAAAATTAATATGTAAAAATTTAATATGAATTTTTTTTAATTTAAAATAAAAAAAATAATATGTAAAAAACTGTATTAACATCAAGTATCATCCACTACAAGTTTAAAAAATGTATTTGAACTTAAGTGGATGAATAAAAGTATTTTATTAACGACTGAAAATTTGAATAAGATATAGAGAGAGTGGGAGCTAAATAGCAGGAATTAAAAAAGATAATGAAAGACAGAAAATAGAAAAAAAAAACCTAATTAACAACGGTCATCAGTAGAATCCCTCATTTCTTTGAAGTGAAAATACTAGAGTGAAAAGCTACGGGAATTCAGAATTTAATAGCTAAATAAGGTAAGATGAAAGAAGATAAATCACGCATACTAATAAAATTTTGATGTCTATAACGAAATTTTCCTCTGATCGTTTATTCAAAACAAACAAACGAAGGTTAAAAAAAAAAAAAAAAAAAAAAAAAACCTAGAAAACTTCAAGTGCTAAAAGAACCATTGCCATTCCACGCACCATAATATCTTTAATTCCTGTTTTGGTGTACTATTATAACAAATTAAGGGATTTAAAACAATAGACATCCTTTTTTATAGTACTAGTAGTATAAATTATAATTTTTCAAAAATTAATAAATATAATTTGATTAATAATGAAAATAACTAATGGTATAAATATTTGCGTAAACTGCCTCATACTGTTTAAAGAAATTAAATAATGAAAAATCTGCATAAATGTATGTATATTTCTCGCATTGTGATAAAACAACGGTACATAGAGCCATCGAATTTTGAATGACGTAATCCTCCTACGAATATGGGCATGTGGAAGACCATATTTGAAATTTGTTTTATTATCTATTTCATATTTTGTAAATTTTTAACGAATTTTTTATTAACAAACTCAAGGATTTCAAAGCGAACAATGGCAACACTCTACGGAAAAAAAAAAAAAAAAAAAACCTTTTTATCTCCAGCGCGCGGAACTGTGTATCGGAAATTCTAAAGATAGGCTCATTTTAAAATTATTTTGCGACATTGCTATTGAACTGAATTCTATGGTTTAAGTGCAAAGAACATGCTATTTAATAAATAAAAGTAACACACAAAACGTTAGAAAAAGCCCCTTTGGACGTAATTTAAAATCTGAAGTCTTTCAGATTTTCTTTTTATATACATATATTTGGTTCATAATTTTTAAAAATTTACACTATTAGAATAAATAATTATTTTCACTATTGGTAAGAAACGTTTATAAAAACTGTCTTTATTACTAGCTGAAGATTGTTTCTGATGCCACGTGTTACACAACTTAGCAATAACAATTAATGAATTTGCTGCATTTGCTGATAGAAGTTATATTTCTACATCCCTTTAAACAATACGATTAAAAGGCATTCAGTTTAAAAATAAAAAAAAAACTGCGTATAGAAAGTCGTTCGATGCACTTCAACCTGCTGTCAACAACATGTCTGTTCCGTTTGCTTGGTTTTGTAATGACGAATCAATGGAAGCACCTTGGAAATTGCTTCGTAGCTTCAATTCGCCCTTCGTTGCGGTCGGAAGAGGCGATGTTTAAGGGAGTTTTCCCGTTATGTTGCATAATCTCCCTTCGAGACAACCTTGTTCCAGTTTGGCGCGCTCCTCGAACAGTCAGTGAGCAACTTATTGATTCCGGCAACCCTGGCTCTTCACACCCTCCCAGAATAGCGAGGCCGCGGGAAAGGACGATTGTTGTGAATCACGCTGGAACTTGCGCTGTTGTTGATCAATCGTTGGACTCACGTGCATGAAGAAACGAGAGTTGAGTGAACGTCGGACACACTTTGGGACATACCTTTCAAATAGTGATAAGTATAGGCGGAAGACTACGTAACTTACAGCAGACATTGTTCGAATAGGACGACGGTCTGTGGAAAGGACGCCACATCCCCTCGTCCCCTAATACGAAAAAGTGAGTCTCGTTTCTTGTTTATGAATCGAAATCTTACCATGCTCTTTCCCAGTGTTTCTCGATTGTGTTAACAATGTAATCCATTTGCCAAAGTAATTCTGCATCTCAAGTTTGTAGTTCGTATTGTTTTTAATTTTTTGCGTTTAAGTTAGTTTGTTGCTGCTGGGGAATAAAGTTTTCAGGACAAAAAACATCTTTTTTTGCCGTCAGTGTTTTCGATTCTTGATGTCATATTACTTTGAAGCACGATTTTATTTTTCACTGTAAAACCAAAAGTTCAGAAGAGATTGACTATTTTTTTTCACTTTTGAATTCCAAAATAAAGTACTTTGTTAAGTTTAATTATTTGTTAAATGGAATGCAAAATATTTACCAATATTTATTATTCAATATATACCCAATATTTATTTTGCATTTTGATTGAAATATTTATTTTGCTTAATAAAGTACTTTTCAAAATTAAATAACATAAAGATTAAAATGTATGTACAGAAGTTTAAGGAAAAGTATAGAAAATAACGATACTTTGGTTATTGCACAATTTAAGGCTTTAAAACGGCATAGGCCTTTTTTTTTTTTTTTTTTTTTTTTGGAAGTCATTCGAGAAATCTACTGTATTGAATTTTCTCTTAAGTTTGATGTATAATGTTTCTGTTTAATGTTATTTAACTTCTGTTTCTTCTTCTGCACTCAAAACAAGCTTGTAAAGATAAAATGAAAGATTGATAAAGGATTTAGCTGACTTTTGACCTTGAAAATGTCGGACGGTGGTATAAATAGATATGAGTGTATGTTTGGGTTTGTCAGGCTAAATAATGAGATTTTGTACTTCTGTGATAATATAGATGTTGACTAAAACTTTTAAAACAACTCTGCTGTTTTCTTTCCAGTGATTAAATGGGGAATTTGCTGATACATAAATTAATGCGAACTATTTTTCCTTATGAAGTCCTTTACGAAAACGCCTTTAGCTATGAACCTTGGTTCTTTTGCTAATACTGGAGTAAATTAATTTAACGAGCGCTGTGATATATGGATACGTTCTAAAAATCTCCGATTTCGGTGCGCATTTTTTATAACAATAATAATCTTTCAAATTCCTTCTAAGTGAAGTTTTTCATATTGTGAAATTACGAATTGCCAAATCCGAAAGGTAGCATAAAACCTGATTCAAAGGTTCTTAGAAATAAAAGTTATTTAAAACCTAATAGGAATGAAAACATGTTTTAAAAAATAATATTGTATTTAAAATACCAGTTATAAAAAGTAAAATCAAAATTATACAGCTTAGCAATTTTCCTCCTGTTTTTACTTCCTTGTACGAAGTAAAGGATCACGAAATTGTAATCATTCGAAATTGTATTGTAATCACGAAAATTCCGGATACCATATTCCAACGAAAATATCCATTTTGACCGCTATCGAATGCAATGTAACGATGTTTACGCGTGACATCTGTACGTAAGGACTGAATAAAGGACTCTTTTTTTTTCCCAAACGAATTATAAATGTGATTTAAAATGGATTCCGTAGAGATTTTTCGTGGCGTCTGTACGTACGTACGTATTTATCTCTCATAACTCAAAAAGGAGTAGTTGAAATTTAGTATTTAGGACTGCTATAACATGTAGTTGAGGACCTTCCATTTTGGTTGCAATCGGCCACACCTTTATTTCCTAAACAGTATTGATTAATTGATTATATATATATATATATATATATATATAATAATTTATTTCCTAATCAGTATTGATTAATTGATTATATTATCTCCTAAGTTTAATTAAAGTAGAATTATTTTAAAAGTGTGCATCCATACTGGTAAGTTATATTTTGAAAGATGTTTTGAAGTAATTTGAAAGCAAAATGTTATATATATATGTAAGAAAAATAAAGAATATATAAAAGATTAAATTAGCAATGTAAATTTCCCTTCTCGATTTCTAAAAATAGTAAGCCCTCTCTGCACTGCGTCATTTCGAGAAAAATCTATGTCATATGATTTTTACGTAATTATGATGATGTAAATGAAACCTAAACTCAACCAGCCAATAGTAATTTTAGAGCAATATTAATTATCTAAGGTTTAATCCTAGTATCCGGTGCATACGGGATTTGGCTTCTTTTGGCGACTTTATGATGAGCAGTAAAAACGAAACATATATGATGAGTAGTAAACGAGTTATTCAAAGAATATATATAGTTATACATAGTATATAGTATGTATGTAGTGATAATATATAGTGTATAGTATATACATAGACGTTCTTTGGGTCATTTTTGGTGTTGGCGATAATTTTCAAAATCGCGCCAAGGCTGCACCGTATGCATATTTCACAAGTGCACATCAGCGTAGCCACTGAGGGAGGGGTTTCGAAAATGGACCAATGAGCAGCTATTGCTCTTGTGACGCTAAATCTTCGTGCAAGTGAGCGTATGTTGTTTACGTTTTAATTTGTATTTATCTCGCAATTATAAATATATGGCGTAATAGTAGAAAATCTTGTAGCGCTTTTATCTTTTGAGTTTGATTAATCATTGACATTTCACTTTCGAGATTTTTATCACGCGTTAATATTAGGATTGATATTCACGGCATATTGTGTGGATTATGAGAATGCAAGTGTATATTTTTTTAATTGAGCTGAGAATGACTGAAAGTGTTACAATGAATCTAGTGTTTTCTTATTTCAGTGCTTGGATTCTTTTGATTTTTAAAGTGTAAGATTCCGAACACATATGATTTGATTATATCCATCGTTAACATTAAAAATTATATGTGAATAAATTGAATATACTGGTTGTGAATACGATAAATTCACTCTGTTTGATGAGTATTTCTTGTGTAGGCACTACATTTAAGAGTGAGCATTTATTAAATGTGAAATTTAACGCACTAAATGTACACGAATGCAAATTAGTAAAGTTCATTTTGAATAAAATTCTGCATTGGTTATTATTATTGTAGAACATCTTTTTCATATAGACTGCAATAAAAAGTTCTGACTTCTATTTACTTATATATTTGGTGTAAATATTTTTCTCATACGCATAGTTTTATGTAAAGATTGCATTTGGGCTCAGATGTTTATCACATATTTCTTTCTTCATCTTATTTACCACTTATTAAGTAATATTTCCCATCGATATTTTTGCGAAGTATCCGACGTGTGTTTATTTCAACCAGGTAGAGAAATCTTCATAATTTCCTATATTTGATCTAACTTCGCAATGAAAAGTTTCAGAAGCAATCGACGATGTTTTAATTATTTTGTACAGAAAATTGCGTGGCAGAATACTTTTAACCATCTTCCTTAAATCTTAAAGCACGCGAAAGGTCATGTGACTTGACAGAAATATTACTGGATGCTCATTGGTCCGCTCTTGAAGCCACTCCCTCGGTGGCTACACAGATGTGCACTTCTGAAATATGCGCACCGTATACTAGGATTTTACTATTATCCAATCAAAATGCTTTGAGAACTGCAGTCTGTCTGCTCGTTCTTTCTTATTGCAAATTTATCTAAAATGTAAAATCTCTTGGAATAGGCACAGTTAATATGTCGACTTGATTGTCGCCGCAACATGTTTGCTAAAATAAAAAATGAAGATTTTAGTTGTTTTCGCGCAGAAACTCCAATTTTAATTGTAAAAATTTGGTGTTTTATGTTTTTCTATACCTTTAAATTTTTAATGAAGATATTTTGAGTTTTTATGTATTTTTGACTTGCCACGAAGTGAGAACTGAATTCGAGGAAAAAAGTGTTTCGTAGTAGCAGCAAATATTGTCGCCATTCTGTCGAGGCCAGAGGAGAATGTTTACGAGTAGCGCATGCGCATTAAATAAGCGACGCTGAATCGTCTGTCAAAAACTGCTTTAACCCAGAAGGGTATTAATATCGTTTTGACATTTTGCACCGAAAACTTGTTTGCATCGAAAATGCCAAACCATCGTTTCACTTTTCAAATTGTTGCCATCAAATATTATCGCCCTGTGTTATATTTAGAAAAATTAAATAATGAAGAATCTGCATAAATGTATGTATGTTTCTCGCATTGTCATAAAACAGCGGCACCTAAAGCCATCAAATTTTGAATAACGTAATGCTCCACCGAATTATGGGCATCTGGAAGCCCTAACTTGTAATTTGTTTTATTATCGATTTCATATTTTGTAACACCTTAACGAATATTTGAACGAAACTCAACGATTTCAAAGCGAGCAATGGCAACACCGAACGGGGTTTAAAAAGAAAAAAAAATCTCCAGCACGCGGGACATTGTATCCGAAATTTTAAAGATACGCTCATTTTAATTGAATTTTTATGGTTTCAGTGTGAAGAACATGATGATATTTAATAAATAAAGGTAACACACGTAAAAAAAAAAAAAAAAAAAAAAAAAAAAAAAAAAAAAAAACTTTGGGCGTTATTTAAAATCTTTAAAGTTTTCACATTTTTTTAAAAATTATTATTTGTTGAATTTCTTTTATACATCGTTTTAGATTTATTATAGTATTCGAATATAACATGTGGCGACGATTAGATAATTCTTCAGATGATATAATTTTTGTGCATTCTGAGTTATAAAATGAATGAGATGTAACGCAGTTAGTGAATCTAGCGCCAGAGTATCGCTATGGTAAATAAATATAGTGAATTTTAAAGAGTGCATTTATTCTATTGTGGTTTATGCGCTATCAACGAAGTAGATTTAATTCAATAAGTTTAAATGAAATGCAGGAAGAAGTGCGTTATTCCGTACAAGGAAATCATGTGGTGTACACATCAGATATTTTATGTCTTGGATTCATATTGTGTATTGTAAGTAAAGGATTTACTAGATAATGCAGTTGAGCGAATTTAATTTAAAATATTGTCTGGCTAATTAATTTATGGGAATGCTATTTCTGTTTCTAAGAAAATGGAACAAAGCTCAGCAAATCATAGCGACATTTTTATCAGTTATCGTAGTCATAACTGCAATGCATTTTGCTTTTTAGAGTGGGTTAAGAACTACTAAATCATATTCTTTTTGACATAATTAATTATTTTGTAATAAACATTTCAGTTATAATGAGAAAAATGAAGAAAATGTTTTAGATAATTGGTTACGTTAATTAATTATTTGTCAGAAATCAGATCATTCTAAATGTTCACGTTTTCCTTCAACGTTTTTCTTTCGTACCAAGTTATTTCAAAATTCGTTACGCATAAACGTTTTATTCATTCGCATGTATTTGATAATGATTAAATTGCCCTTTCTTTCAATAGTCTATTTAAAAAAGCATTTGCATTGCGTGAATTGATTATAGTTATAGAATGAGCAGGAGTTTCACCTGATATAGTTTGGTCCCGAATTTAAAGCATTTGTCCCGAATTTTCCCGAAAAACTGTAGTGTGAGAGCGTGTAACCTCTACAAACCATATAAAGTAAAAGTTTAAATGCATATATTTATTTAAGTATTGTAGATTGCGAACTGAGAGTACAAACGTTTAAAGAGACACGCGTCATATCGCCTGCATAAGCAAGGAATTCCCCATCTAGCGTTTGTTTACCTTAAAAAAAATTGTAGTGGGAGAGTTTTAATTTCTCATTCCTTTATTTCTCTTCCTCAGATACCCAACATACACGGAATTTATGCTCCCAGCTCATAGTTGCAGTTCAGATTTTCACTTAAAGACAGCACTGCAATTTTTAATTGATGTATTTGTAAGATCCTCTGTGTGCTTTTAGTTACAGTTGAATGTGAAGAATCTTAAGAACTAGTAAGCAAATAATCGCTTGAGTTCGTGAGACAATTAAAGCTTGGAAGGAGCTAAAATACCCTTTATTATGCAAATAAGATTTAACAGAACTCCGTCTTGGAGTTTTACAATAAAGCCGACACTAGGGCTTAAACTTAGAAAACTAAGAATTAAAACTAAATTAATCTTAACTAAAAAGATGTAGCCGAAGCTATGAAGATTCTAGCGGAGTTGGCCCCTTAACGCTAATTGACTGCGAAGCTATTAAGGGCCTAAAGTATGGCCGAGCGTAACAATAGCTTAAGAGAGAGTAGCCTAAAAAAGGCGGACGCGTGCTAGCCAGAATCTCTGGTTCTTTCTAAGACAGTAGAACTTCGCAGTTAAATATCGCTCTTCCTCCATTTGCATACAAACATGATTCAAAAACTACGTTCTGGCCGGAAGTGGTAAGTTGAAATTAAGAAGCGATATTAAAGGAACTTTAACTCAAAATTTAACTGTTAATAAAAGTAACATTATCCTTACATATTAATTCAATTATGATATGAATTTATAATATATACATATATTTTTTATTTATCAACGGTGCATTATATATATTAGTATGTATCATCCTCTAACACACACGGCATCTAAAAAGAATTCTCTTGTTATTTGCTGAAATTTCATTGTAGATATATCCATCTAAATCACCTATATTTTGTCACGCTTAGATCGTAAAATTTTTACTCCATCGTCATTTTGATTTTGTGTAAAGATTTAAATTTTTTTTTTTTTTTTTTAAATCTGCTCGAAACGATGACAATTCCTGTTTGGAGATGTATTTTTTATTTATCAGTAGGGCATTACATACGTGCTAAGGGTATGTTTTATTGCATCTTAATTTAATATATTATTTATTTTTCAGATGATTTTTTTAGTAATGTTTTTCAGTAATTTTAGTTTTTTTTAGTAATAATTTTGTTTAAGAATGAATACTGCGTTTTAATTTATTCTTTTTTTATTAAAAAATATAATTTATGTGTTTTATATATATATATATTGACCTACATACTACCTCCACCACAATAACAGTAATAATAAAATAATTTATTTGTAAAAAATATTATATATTTCGAACTTCAAAATCTGGTCACCTTATGTTGATTGTAAAAGGTTATTTATTTGTTTATTTAATACTGTATTGTCTGTTTTTCACCGAATGCAAATTTTCAAATTATTGCTTGGTTTCAAGCTAAAATAATAAAAGGTTTCGTATTTAAAATTATTTACTCGCCACGTTCTGAAAACTGAAAGCTTTCAGATTTTATATTCCGCCCAGAGGGGCGTGGTGTTTTTTTTTTTTTTTTTTTTTAACGTTTTGTGTGTTAACATTATTTATTAAATATAATTTTCTTCGCATTCTTTCTTCGTTTCTTTCGGAGAACATTATCCCTGCTTGCGCATGCGCTGATTTCAATATGTGCTATTCCAATGGAATCTACGGATTCACAGATTTGTATCTGCATCTACTGCGCCTGTGTTAGGTTGAGTCAAGTTGAGTCAACTATTGTGTCTGCGACATGTGTATTGTGTATTCTGACTTGTCCAGAAACCTCTTGAGACTAATACATTCTTAATTGCTCGTTCAAACCGAATAGGATTCAATGATATTACAAACGTAAGAACATTATATATATTATATTATATTATTTCTAAATAATTAAATCGATTATAGTGAACCCCACTATGTCAAAAAAAGACAATGGAACGATAAGTATGCCGGTTATGGATTTACCTGCACAACCGAAAAAGATGGCACGCAGCGGCCGCAATGCATCTTGTGTTCCAAAATATTTTCAAACAGCAATCTCAAACCATCAAAGTTATTAAGAGTATTTCAACAATCTGCATGGTGGCGAAAAAGCGCATAGCATGAACAGCTTGAAGTCAAAGAAGGCTCGGTTTGATACCAGTGGAACTATCCTAAAATTGTGCGGACCAGCAATTCAAAAACCTTTATTAGAAGCTCATATCAAGTGGCATATTTATGTGGGAAAAAAAAACTCACACGATCGCTGAAGAGTTGATTAAAACTTCTGCTTTAATTATTGCTAAAACAGTTTTAGATTCGGAAGCACATAAAAAAATCCAACAGATTCCATTATCGAATGATATTATACGATCGTGAATACAAGATCTCATTGAAGATATTTTAATGCCAGTAATTGAAGGCATAAAAATCAGTCCACTAAAAATAAGCATGAAACTGAATGAGTCAAATGATGTTGATAATTGTAGCCAACTTTTGGTATTTGCCAGGTATGTGAAGGAAAAAGAGGTGATAGAAGGATTTCTATTTTGTGAGCCACTGGAGGTGAATACGAGAGGAATTGATGTTTTCAATCGCATCAAAGATTTTTTTACTAAATATCAATTACCAATGAATGTGATTGGCTCAATATGCACTGATGGAGCCCCAGCAATGTTAGGCAAAAATTCAGGATTTTTTTCACACATGAAAAGAGAATTACCGGAAGTTATAATAACGCACTGCATGTTGCATCGTTATGCACTTGCGTCGAAAGCATTGCCAGAAAGTTTAAAACAACATCTAACTACAGCTGTAAATGTAGTAAAATACATCCGAGGGCGAGCGCTTAATTATCGCATTTTTCGTGCATTTTGCGAAGAAATCGGTGCTGATCATACCGTGCTCCTATATCACACCGAAATACGATGGTTATCTAAGGGTCGCATGCTTAGCAGAGTTTTTGAATTGCGTGAGGAAATTATTCAATTACTGACTAGTCAAAACTGTTATTTAGTAAAAGATTTTGAGGGTAATGATGCAGTGCTGAGGCTGGCCTGCTTAGCAGATATATTTAGCCATTTAAATGAATTGACTCTATCAGTGCAAGGATTTGGTATAAATATAATAATATCTAGTGAAAAATTATCTTCATTTATCGCAAAATTAGAAATTTGGATACGTCTAGTAGAAAAGGGGAATTTTGCAAACTTTCCCTTGCTTGATTCTGTTATTGCGAAAAATGAAAAGAATGCAATTATACCCGACATTGTAATACATTTGAGACGATTGAGCGAATCATTCAATGGATATTTTTCTACCGGAAATATTACCAAAACTCAGAGATGGATACTGGATCCATTTCTATTTGGTTTAAATTTGATGGATGATAGTGATCTGAAAAAAGATCAACTTATTGAAATGCGAGCAAGTGGACATGTTCAAATGGAATTCGAACAATTAGAATTGCAACAGTTCTGGTGTTCACAGTTACAACGTTATCCAGAGTTGGCGAACGGAGCACTGCAGTTCCTCTTACCCTTTGCTACCACCTACTTGTGCGAAATGGGATTTTCATCGCTTTTGCATATAAAAACTAAAACGAGAAATCGCTTAAATGCAAGTGATGACGACTTACGCGTATGTCTTTCAAAAAAGGAACCTCGCTTCGCCAGTATAATAATGAACAAACAACAGACTAGTCATTAATAAAAATAATATTGTTTTGCATTTATATAAAATGTACAATGTTTTTCAATAATCAATAAGTTTCGCAAAAAAATCTATTTTTCTAGACTAAAAAAATTAAAACACATTTTTCAATGGGGTGCGGAGATATATTTTCAGATTCCTTGGGGTGCGACTCGCTAGAAAGGTTAAGAAACACTGCTATAGAGCAATGTATTTTTTACCTCATTTGTTAGCATTAACTAAATCTGCTAAAATATTTTTTTTTCTATTTAAGGGGATTATTATATTATGTTTCGAGAAGTATGACAAATAAATAAAGCTAAATTTATCGTTTATTTGCATCTGATTATATTTCTGATTTTCTATCATTAATGATTTTTCAGTTTGTGGCCCTTGATTTATTCCAGGTTTTGGCCTAGTGTAATCGCTTGACGCATTTACCGAAGTGTTTAAATTTTTCGTGAACCAACAGATTTCGAAGACAGCTGAGCTATTTTCTGATTTTTTCCACTGAAAATAAATATCTCAATCTTTCTGTAATTAACAGAGTTCTGTTAATTAAAAAATTATTAAAGTTTTTTACATGTAGCATATAATAATTTACGTTATTTTATTATTATACATAAAATGTTATTATTAACGTTAATTTATTATTATTCATAAAATTTTATATCAATTAATTAATTACAAGATAATTTTATATAAATTATATAAATATAATTATTAGATTTTTTTATTAGATTATTTATTATATTCATAAAGTGATAAAATTTGTTTTTCCTCTTTCATGTACGTAAAAAGATGCTTTATTATGAGTCTGTTTATGACTTATCGATTTATTTTCTTCTTTTATATAAAGTTTACACTTTTATTTTCTTTTCGTATTTCGCATTTTTACTTCCTTGTACGAAATAAAGGAAGTATTGTAATCACGAAAAATTCCGATACCGTATTTCAAGGAAAATATCCATTTTGACCGCTATCAAATGCAGTTTAACGATTTTTTTGCATGACATTTGTACGTAAGGACAGAATAAAGAGCTCTTTTTCCGCAAGCGAATTATAAAACTGATTTTAAAAGGATTCAAATTTTTTTTTTTTTTTTTTTTTTTTTTTTGGTGGTGTCTGTTTGTACGTATCTCGCATAACTCAAAAACGAGTAGTCTGAGAAATTTTGTATATAGGACTGCTATAACATGTAGTTGTGAATCTCCCTTTCTGGTTGCAATCAGCCGCCCCAAAATTATATAAATATATTTATATGCCCACTCTGTTATTCGCCTCAGTGAGCTCAATTTTTTTTATTCTTATATATAGGTAAATTTTGCATTTTGTGCTTTAAAAACGATTGAATTATTTTGTTCTTTTCTTCCGATTAAGGTTTTTTATTCCTTTAGTTAATCTGCATGCAGTAGTTATAGAATTATCAACAATTTAAGAATGGTTTAAGTGCGGCTAAGCCTAATTTTTCGTACCATAGCAGTCATACTTGTTTACATTTGAAACTTAGCAGAATAGTGAATTAAGTCTTACTGCACCTTCAGTGTCCTTTTGCGAAGTAAGACCAAAAGGAAACTTTCAGTTTTGTGCACCTAAAAATCTGCTTTCTTGCATGCTGGCCGAATTGCTTGCTTTTGCATAGAAGTCTACTTTTAATTGTAATTTTTTAAAACTGTTTTAACTGTATTTGGTGTATTATGTTTTTTTACATTTTTACATTTTTTAATGAAGATATTTTGAGTTTTTGTGTATTTTTGCTTTGCTGCAAAGTGAGAACTGAATTAATTGAATGAGAAATATATCTCTAATGAAATTCGAGGAAATAAGTTTAAATGAAATGCAGGAAAAAATGCTTGTAATTTAATATTCCGTACAAGGAAGTCATGTGGTGTATACATAAATTTTTTTGTTTGTATTTGTGTTGGCATTATTAATAACTATTACTTTCTGTCTGCTTCTGTTTATTATTGCTATTATTATTACTGCAAAAAATAAGTGCTGAAAACTAAAGGCATTGAAAACTTTGCAAATTATTATATTTGTTGTGAAATCGATGGAGATCTATTGCATACAAATCACTTTGACTACTCCGTTGAGCTTAGTAGTTCAGAGGAGCTTAGACACAGAAGCTCCTTGTGTAGACAAAATGCTATCAGGAGACATGTCTGCGAGGGAGACTTGCTCGGAGGTATGTCTCCTGATGTAGACGGGGCATAAGTAGCAAAGCAATACGTATTTTCGATTTTGCTCCTCAGCAGAGCAAGAGAATAATAATAAGTGCATTTTTTTTGGTTATACATATATGCCTGCATTACAAGAGTTTTGCAATTCTTTCTGCAAACGAAACGCTGTTTTAAAAGTAATTCTATTCTGCGATTTAATATAAAAATATCATGTTTAGAGAAGTAGCTTTAATAGATACTGCATTATTTCTGATTAAACTTTTATTGTAGTGATTCTGCATTTTTCTACGAAAATGTGTTAAAAGTTCTAAGTAAACTACCACTTCTGATTTGTCACGTACAGTCGATGTGTTGTTTTCAGTCACGATTTTAAATTCATATACTAGTTTAAATAACAAAATTTGAAAAGTTTTGAATCATAATATATTTTTTCACGAAACGTTTAATAAAGTATCATTTCCGTTTTATCAATATTAGCCAAAATTTTAATATGTTATTCCTATGGATCTAAAAGTCTTAAATACTAAAATTCAAAAGCTTTGGATTATATTTTAATATTATTTTTCATTAAAAATCTGTTATGGGCTTCAATTAAAGTACGACTTGCGGTTGTCCGCTAAAAACTGTTATAGGCTTCAAATAACGTACCATTTCCGGTTGTCCAGTTTTACCCTAAATCTAAAATCAACTCTTTATTAGAATGTAGAAAGCATTAATACAGCATAAAATAGAAGCCTAAGTTTTATATAAGAGGCGTCGTGGACAAAAAAATTGTCACGCGCATACAGATAAAGACAGCGTTGTAAAAATAGTAGAAACATGTTGTTGGGAGCCAAATTTGTGCTTATTCACTGAAAATTTACCATCGAATTTTCGGACCGAAAACATTGTCTCTCTTACCTATATAGGTTGCCTATATAGGTAAGATGTATAGATAAGATATATAGGTAAGATATATATATTACCTCTCTTACCTATATACCTATATAGGTCTTATATATAGGTTGGTGGGAGGTAGAGAAGTTTCATTGCACAGATGTGGTCACAATGAGAGACTGTAATATGCATAATAATAACAGTACTGTTTAAAAATTGAGGCTTCAAAATCTAGCACTTCATACTTCATATAGTATTTTCATACAAAGTTTAATTTTCTATAACTGAAATTCACGTTCTAGTATTTTTGTACTGTCTCATTTAGATTTTTTCTCATTTTGCGCTTGGAGTATTTACCAAAAAGTATCATTCATTAATTAAATAATTATTTTGAGTTTTTATAAAAGTATTTTAAATTTCTGTGATTCTACGCTGAAAAATTCAGAAAGAATAAAAAAATGCTTAAACCTGTTTACTCAAGGTTTAAATAGTAATAATACTTTTTTTTTTCTCTGGAATAAACTGCGTTGAAGTCTCTCTTGGCAACCATCTGTCACAGACGATTACCTCCGAAAATTATCAGTACATATTGCTTAGCATATATAAATAAACACTGATAATCTCTTCTGGGTGATCATTTCTACAGAAGACAAAAATCGCCTGAGATTGTCGACTGTCGTCTTAGGGAAGTTTCACTGTACTTTAAAAATTTCGTTATATCAAACAGGAATTGAATTAAATGAATTATTACATAAAGTTCGAAAACGTAAATTGATTTTCATAAACGCTTTTAATTGAGACCATTGCCAGGTAAATAGTTAATTTACCTTTTTTTTTTTTTTTTTTTTTGCTGCTTTCGAGATTTATTCGAGAGAGAGACTGGCCTGCCAAGAATTGAAAAATTTCTCAGAATTTCACTGAGAAAAATTTCTCTGTTGGGTTTTGTAATTCTAATTGAGATAAAACCGTTAAGAGTTTATTTTCAAAACATGTGATACATAAACTCTTCAGCAATTTTGTTTACTTCTGTGTTTTGTAAACTTGTGTAAATCAATTCAGCTGTCAGATTCTTTCATTTGATTGGTCAGTCGGCCTTGTTTCTGAGGAAATAGGCTACCTCAACTGTCAAATAATAAAATGTAAAACGATAATGAAATGAATTCCCATTGTGTTGTATACTGCTCTTGTTTGGCCAACTTAGGCAAAGAATCTAGAAATCAATTGTAAGCCATGTGGACTGCAACAAATGTATCGTGATCTTGAAAAACGTTTATGTCCCATTTCAGGCTATTTTCAGACGTGCGTTTTTAAAAATTGTGCCATTTCAGTCTCTGATGTTGGGGTGGGTAGAAGCGATTCCCATTTCAGGGTCAATGCAAAATCCGGCAGCGCGATAGGTTGGTGTGGTTTAGTTTATTACGGCAAAGCGTACCAGGGCTATTTGCACAAGGAAAAAAGGATACCTTCCTGGAGGATTTTCAAAAGGTAGCGGCGGTAGATCACGTGACTGTGATGTATTTATAAAGTGGTATCACAATGACTTTTCCGCCTTTAAACTTTAGATATTACTTAAATAAAATATTAATGCCATTCGTGATTATACCTAATACAGAAACTAAGATGTTTTTAAAATTTGACTACGCTATAGTATTACTATTTTTTATGGAACAGAATTCTTAATCTTGAAAACTCCATATTGAAAGGAAAAATTATATCGGAGCAGAAAAATGAAGCTTTTGAGGATTTGGTTAGCATTAAATGTGGATTAAAAATATGATGTTCTAAAGAAGCATGAAAATCGCGAGTTGTGCTATTGTCACGGTTTTTAATAAAATAAATTTATTATTTTATTGTCTTTCAAACATGTAACTTTCATTGTAGAAAAGAGTTGGTAGGGAAATGCTAGGGATTTCCATCTATACGGGAACGGATTTTTTAGGACTATCTGCTTAACAGAGCTACTATATGGTATTCAAAGAAAGAATACGTTCTTTATGCTCCTTAATCTCCCATCTCCCCTCCCCGACTAAAATGAAAATTTAAAAATAGAAAAGCTGAAATGGTACGATTTTTTAATCCAGAACACCCGCGGAAGTAAAAAAGATCCTCATATGGCAATTTCTGAGAGACAGAATCGGTAAAGCCCGATATACGTATATGACATTATTCTATATAAGGATTTAAAAATCTTTTTGACAAACAGTTGATATTTTTAGTAGTTTACTGAAATTCATGACAGCTATGGAATAACAGCTCTGAGAAATTTGACCACAGACAGACCAAAGAACGACCAAGGAATCAATCATCTATTCTACCGGGAAAACTGGGGGGGGGACTTAATTTTGCCTGCGTTGTAGTGCAGTAGCACAATGAACCCTTTGCCTAATAAAATTAAAGTTCAAGCACCGGCACCTGGGGGTGGGGGAAGGAAAGCACTTTCGATTTTAGCAGGCAAGTCATGTACCTTTCTATAGGTGACCGAAGTCACCTTTGGCTTAAAACAAAAAAGTTCAACTCTTGCCTTTGAAAGCGAAAGAGTTTCTTTTATGATTCAGAAATCAATCATTTTGTTAAAAAAATATAGTCTCCTTCCGTCGAAAGAAAGTTGAAAAAAACAATCAGTCTTTTTTTTAGTCGAAGAGGACTTTGTCCCTGAGGGACTATTGTTTTCGTTTGCGATTTTGCATCGAATCACTCTGAATGTCCGTTTCAAACTGTTGCCACCAAATATTATCGACCTGTATTATATTTGAAGAAATTAAATAATGAAGAATCTGCATAAATGTATGTATGTTTCTCGCATTGTAAGAAAACAACGGTACGTAGAGCCATCGAATTTTGAATGACGTAATCCTACTGCGAATATGAGCAACTGGAAGCCCGAATTTGGAATTTGTTTTATTATCGATTTCATATTTTGCAAAACTTTAACGAATATTTGATTAACAAACTCAAGGATTTCAAAGTCAGCAATGGCAACGTTATACAAAAAATACATTTTTATCTCCAAGGGGGGAGACTGTATTCTAAAGATATGCTTAGTTTCAAAATATTTTGCAATATTGCTCTTGAACTAAAGTTTATGGTTTAAGTGCGAACAACATGATATTTAATAAATAAAGGTAACACACAAAATGTTAAGAAACACCCTCTTGGACGTAATTTAAAATCTAAATTTTTTTTTTTTTTTTTTGACTTAGTGCCCTTTGGTAAAAGTTAAAAGCAATATGTAATGTATCTGGATACTATACTGAAGTGTCCATATAAGTTACTGATCTGAAGAAACTGCTTAAACTGCACTTGTGGCAAATACATTTCAACAACAAAATTGCAAAAATTTTAGCATAGCAGCATATATTTAGAATTCCCGATGCAGTATTAAATGCTGGCATACATTTATGTATATTTTTCTGTCTTTTCTCAGTTCATCATATTAATGCTCAGTTTTCTTAGTAAGATGGCTTGCTCATTTTTTGTTTTTTATCACTAACGTTTTGTGTGTTTAATTAAATATCACGTTCTTCGCAATTACCACCACGTGCAATTCCAGTCAATAGCAAAATCATAAAATATTTAAAAACACCCTTTCTTTAGAATTTTTATAGACAATCTCAGGTGCTGGAGATAAAATGTTTCATTCCGTACAGTGATGCCACTGTCGCTTTAAATCGTTGAGTTTGTTAATCAAAAATTCATCGAAGTTTTACAAAATATGAAATAAAACAAACTTGAATACTTTCAGATTTTATATTACACCAAAAGGAGAGGGTTTTTTTTTTTTTTTTTTTTTTTTTTTTTTTCATTTACACATACATACACGTTTTGAGAGCATTAGGTTTAAAAATATTTCAAAACAGCATATCTTTAGAATTTCCGATATAGTATCTCGCGAGCTGGAGATAAAAATATTTTATTCCGCACAGTGTGTTGCCACTGCTTGCTTTGAAATTATTGAGTTTCTTAATCAAAAATTCGTTAGTGTTTAAAAATTATAAAATAGATAATAAAACAAAATTCGAAATTCAAGATTCGGGCCCATGCTCGAGTGAAGGACTACGTTATTCAAAATTTGATGCTCTAGGTATCGTTCTTTTTTAACAGTGTGGGAAAAATACATACATTCATGCAGATTTTTCATTATTTAATTTCTTTAAAAATCATACAGGTCGGTAATATTTGGTGGCAACAGTTTGAAAAGTGATATAGCCGTTTATAATGTTTCATCGCAAAATGCCGTTTTGAGACTAACAACACTTTGGGCTAATAAAATTCGAAATTCAAATTTTGGGCTTCTTGGTATATATGTTCAAGTGGAGGATTACGTTATTCAAAATTAGATGGCCCTATGTACCGTCGTTTTTTTAACATTGCTGGAAACATTATAGCTACATGTATACTTCATTATTTAATTTCTTTAAAATAATACAGGGCGATAATTGGTGGCAACAATTTGAAAATGATTATAGTGGACTACGCAAAATGCCGTTTCGGGACTATATCCCATTCGGGCTAATGCCATTTTAGGCTAAAAAGCATAAAATATGAAATCTAACTTTTTATACGTTCCCCGTTCCCTATTTAAAATAATGGTATATCCACTTTAGAAACTATAACACAAAATTTTGATTCTGTACGACTAAAACTAAATGCGATATTCAATTTCAAAGTTTACCATTTTTAACATAATTTTCAACTTGCCTGGAGGGATCGGTTAATAAATAAATTAAAATAATTCGAGGTAAATTTTTTCTTCCCTGAAAAGCCATTCAGTAATATTCTTTAGTGATTTATTAATGCACATTGTTCTTTCATATATAATTTTGTTACAAATTGTGTACTGAAATAATTATGACACAAGTTATTTATAAATTTCGAAACATTATAAATACCTTATTAATATTATAATGCAATTTTATGCATGCCGACAGTTCGCCGTTGAATTTGTGTATGGACTCAGAATATGATACTCAGATTTAAAACTAAATATCTCGGTAACTCTTTGTTGTACTGGAGTAACAAAGTTTTATAATGAACATAGTATTTTAATAAATATATTAACAGAGAGGAGCAGGGAAACATAAAAAGAGATAATTTTTGCAATTTTTGCACAATTGTTTTTCTTTTTTTTTTCTTTTTTTTTGTGTGTGTGTGTTATAGTCAATGTCAGTTTATGCTACACCAAACTTAAAAATCTGTGCAAATATTGAATTTTTTATTCCTTTTACGTTTTTTCCTGATATCAATATTTACCTTTATTAAAGATTTTATAGATTTCACCTTGAGAAAAAAATTCTTCGCCAGAGGCTTGGTCTTCATAAACAGGAATAACCTAATTTTCACAAGCATTATTTGTTCTTAGAAAATATCGTATTTACTTAGCACTCGGAAAACATTTATCATTTTACTGTTAACAAACGCTGAATTAATTTTGAAAGGCTGACACTAGATTTCATTTTTAAGCACTCGTAGGAAATCTATTATTCGATTTTTTTTTAACATTTTTAACTTGCTGTTCAGTTATGACGTTGCACTTATTAAATCACCGTATATGCTAGATTAAATTTCGAAGAATAGATTTTGACTTAAAACATTTAAAACTTTTAACACGATTTGTTGATTCCAAGTCGCGCTCATAGATTGACGGAGCCGAAGATATCTTGAAGATTATAATATGAAGGCATTAATTAACTAATTCGCTTTCACAGTTGTAGCCACAATTTAGATGATAACACTTCTGTGAAGAACAGACACAATTTGATGATTTAAAACACTTTTTTTTCTTCTAAACGTTTAAAAAAATGGCTGTACACTTCATTTTCACTTACGTTAGCACTTTTGGACTTGCAGATACTCGATATACATTGTGAATTTCCGTTACATATGGAAGTTTGAAGAGATGGTTGGTTATTGCAGACAATTCTACTGGAATTCCAATGCACAGGACAATGTGTCCTGTCGACTCAGTTGTAATATATTCAGGAGCAGAAAGTTTGATTGCGTAGAAGTCTTGATCCATAATGACTAGGAAATTGGAGGCGAAGGCAGAATAAATCTTCGGTTTTATTTTCAGCAACATGCTGCCGTCTACACTCAAGTCGGCACATTACATGTGTCTGTTCCAAAAGGCTTACATTTTTTATAACTTTATAGCAAGAAAGCAGCAGCAGACAGACAGCAGTCTAGCGAGGCCGAAGCGTGGAAAGCAAGTACGTAATGTTCAGAATGAAATCTTAAGTCAAACTGAGTTAGTTGTTTTCAAAGCATTTTGCTTGGGCAGTTAAAATTGCTGTAAAATTACTATTGACTGGTTGTTAATTCCATTTACATCATCATAATTACGTAAGAATCATATGACATAGAAAATAGTCTCGAAATGACGCAGTGCGGGAGTTACTATTTTCAAAATAGAAAAGGCAAATTAATTTACGCTGCTAATTTAATCTTTTACATATTCTTTATTTATATATTTTATGTTTTTTATTTTTACTAAAAGAAAATTGAGAGTCAAATAAACATTGTATTGTGTGTATCCCTTTTGGGAAAAGGTGATAAAGGAAGTTTTTAGCAGATCATGAAGTATCTTTGAACTGCGATTATGCAGCATTGAATAATCTCCATTACCTGACGTGTACCTTGACGTATTCCAATCTTTTGAGTAAAAATCTAATTTCTGAAACACATCGTAAAAATAATTTTATGACTCTGATACTTAATTAAATTTCCCAGTCAATGAAAAAGCTAACTTCAATGAATGATTATGTAAGGTGTTAGGAAAGCAGTTATTAAAAAATGTACTGGTCGGAGATGTCTTGTGGCGACAAGTTATTGAGCTTAGCTTTATGAGCACTTATATTACGCGCATACATTACTGAATGCAATAAAAATAAAATACTCTCAGTGCAGTTTTTCTTTGCGAACTTACACTGGGTATTAATTACAAAACTTCCATCCTCTTTTCCGAGTTAACTGCTTGCGAAGCAACGTAAAGATTGCGTTATAAACAATTAACCATTGTGTAGTTAAAAGGTATTGGATGATAACTAATATTTATTGTTCATTCATGTCAAGGAATATGGAAATTTATAGTTGAAAGATGGTCGCTTTTTTTTTTTTAAGTGTCTGCATGTTAGGTTTTTCAGGTTGGCAATGCTTTTTTTTTTTTTTGTATCAGTTCTGGCGATCACATTTTATGGTAAGTGTTTATATCGAAGATTACTGGCAATGCCATGGTTTGTCTTATGAGCGTTATTTTGTTCAATATTCATTCTAAACATGCATTTTCAGCCAAGGTAAAGTGCTTCAGAAAAATATTTTTAATACCGTGGGTAGAAGGCTTCTATAAACGTAAAATATGGTTTTATAAGGCCCTTTTTGAGCAACAACTGCAATTAAAAATAATCATTATGTTTTCATAAATTAAATATGAAAAGTTTCCGTGAAAAGTCTACAGAGGTATTCGAGAACGGATTTATTGTATCATTTCCTTTTTCAGTTCCTATTATTGACTAAAATTCAAGAATTTTTTACCGATAAAAAAATAAAATTTGAGGTTTTAGACGATTAACGTTTTCGTATTGCGTTAATCAGCAATTCTTATATTTCTAGTTGGTTTGTATTAATTATACATATTTTAGCATGCAGAAGTATGATAACATTTTTATTTTCACAAGTTTATTAAAATAATGAATGTTTTATTTATTAAAACATTTTCCATGAGTATTGTATAAAATTTTAGACTTTATATTTGCAAAATTTACCTACCATATTGTATAAGGTATTTCTCCCACCTTCCTAGCGTGCCTTCGTGGTGTAAAGGTCAGCACACTGAGCCGGTATTTCAGAGGTCCGTGGTTCGATTTCCGGCGAAGGCGTTTGCTAATTTTTCATCTTGCTTGCTTCCAAACAATCCTAATGTCTCTACAGTGGCGCCCGAACTAAAAGGGTTGTGGATGATGACTCTCCACGCGTAGAATTTGGTGATTGGGTCCCCTAAAAACCCCAGTCGTCCTTTAAAAAAGGGGAGTATATAAGGTATTTCTCCTGCTTTCCTAGCGTGCCTTCGTGGTTTAGTGGTTCTGCACGCTGGGCCGGTATTCCAGAGGTCCGTGGTTCGATTCCCGGCGAAGGCAGTTTTTCATCTCTCTTCCAAAAATATACCTAATGTCTTTACAATTGAAGAATTCTTTTTTCCTAAACTTCTGTGATTAAAGTTTAAAGAAATATAGCCTACATACTGACAGGGTACAATCTAATATGAATTCCCGGAAAAAACGTATGCTGCATTTCAAATCTTCAGTATTGCCGCATCACCGGCCTTGAAATCTGCCACCTAATTGTTGTTAAATGGGAAAATATCAGTTTCTCAACAGTTGTCACAGATATTGCGAGCACCCGAGAAACTTCCAAATAGGCAGGATTATTAAAGCACGTTTATCTTTAGTCTCGTTTACAGAAACAGCAAAATGTCTTAAATTTGCAAAAAGTACGTTATCAGCCGTTATAACAACATACATAAAAAAACATGACAAAATGGCATCTTCAAAAAGAGCAGTGGATGAAAGACAAAGTTGACTGACAAGGATAGACAAATGTTGAAGCGTATAGTGGCCCGAAAGCATAAGCAGTCGCTATCCCAGATAACATCCGAAATGAACGTTCATTTCACTTAATCCTATTTCAACTAAAACTAGCGAAAAGGAACTCCATGCTGGGAATATTACCGCAGAGGGCAATTTGCAAACAGCTGGTGAACATTATGTAAGGTTTTCAAGCGACATTAATGGTGCAGAACTCACCAAAACTGGTCTCCAAATGAAAAGTAATCTGGTTTGACCTAACCAGCATTCACCCTATTTCAGACCATTGGGTGCATTTATGTCTGAGAACACCAAATGAAGCGTTTATGCGTGCCTGTCATCTCTTGGTGAGCACAAAGGTGGCTCCCTTTTAATATTGGGTGTGATATCGTGGGGCGATCATGGTCTACTTGTTATTCTTCATATGAAGATTCAGAGCTGATCCCTGTCGGGGCATTCTGGCAGATCATGTTAGTCCTTTTGTCTTACTTTATTCCTTGGAGAGTAACCGCATTTCTAAGACGATAACATTCTTATCCACGCTGTCCAAACCTGGTATGTCAAACCTGGTTCGGGGAGCATGATGATGCAGTAGATGCATCTGGCCTCTCCAGCTTCTTGACTTGAACATAATGAAGCAGTGGCGGCGAAACTTTTTGGGCCGTTTGCCATTCCGCTTATTAAATTAGAATTATTCATAAGTTACCTCAAAATGCTTAGATCTGAAAACTGGAATCTATTTAACAATGAATGTATTAAAACTCATCGGCAATCTGCAATAAATTTGAATTCGTTTAGCAAACATTAGCTGCTTCTACTTTGGCATATTCTTTGCTATGTAACAAGTAATATGATTGGCCCAAGCAATTGAAACGTCCCAAATTTGTTTCAATAAACATGCATATCATGTCTATGGCGATGTATGAAAATCTTATATCTAGGCTTAGGCCCCATGCCAGTGGCATTCATTATGCGATCAGTAAGTAAGTGAAACGTTCAAGAACAGACTAAAACATTTATTTAAATTACATAGTATCATTTCATTGCGATTATTGATTAAGGAAGTAATATTTTAGTCGCATGCCGGCTGATGAACCTCGGCGTACCATTGGTTCGCCATCATTGTTATAGAGCATTTGGAGTCAAAAAATTCGATTGTCGCTTCCAGTTACACGTTTGAAATTGAGAGACTGATGTGCAGAAGGAATAGCGTCATATTCCATTAAATGTTCTATCCCAGATAGCATGCAGTGTGGACGTCCATCAAAAGATGGTCCAAACCCTGTTAATGAAGGCTTTCTCGTATTTTACACGTGTTCGTATCTCATCTGTATATACGCGTCTAGTCAAACTATCTAACATTCCTATCATAAGGAAAATTGAGTTTTATAAGTTATATTTTAGTTATATGCATCAGTGTAGTAAGTAAGCGGAACGAACATATGTGCTGTAAGTAAACGAACGTTTACTAGGAAAATTGAACAGAAAAGTGTTAGGGTTTGTATTATAAGCATTTATTCTGTTAATAAATTAATTTAAAAATAGATGTTTCTGACGTCATGTAATACGTGCATCAGTTTAAGGAGTATTCTCTCTTTCTCATCGCAAATAAACTCAGAATTTTCAGTTTTTAGTCCGAAGGGGCTTTGTCCCTGAAGGACTATTGTTTTCGTTTTGCGATTTTGCGTTGAATCACTATAAGTGTCCGTTTAATTTTTCAAACTGTTGCCATCAACTGTCCTGTATTATATTTTAAGAAATTAAATGATGAAAAATCTGCATAAATGTCTATTTCTTGCATTGTGGTGAAACAATGGTACATAGAGCCATCGAATTTTGAATGACGTAATCCTCCTGCGAACATGGGCATGTGGAAGACCAAATTTGAAATTTGTAACTAAACTATTTGTAACTTCTAAAACTTTAACGAATTTTTGATTAACAGGATTTCAAAGCGAGCAATGGCAACACTCTACGGGAAATAAAAAAAAAAAGTCTATCTTCAGCGCGCGGAACTGTGTATCGGAAATTCTAAAGATAGGCTCATTTTAAAATTATTTTTTGACATTGTTATTGAAGTGAATTTTGTGGTTTAAGTGCGAAGAACATGATATTTAATAAATGAAGGTGACACACAAAACGTTGAAAAAATGCCTCTTTGGATGTAATTTAAAATCTGAAACATTTCAGATTTTTTTTTATTGTTGTAACCACAACAAGGTGCTCGCCGAATTTCTGCATCATTGAAATATGCCCTACCAGGGAAAAAGGTGTTCGTTCTCTGTGTTAGATTATAAAAATGCGGAATTTCATTGTTGACACTAGTAACACTTTTTTTTTTTTTTTTTTTTCAAATTCAGGACTTTTTTCATGACTTATGGACAGTCATAAAATTACTAGTTTTCTTCCTAAGTTTTAATACTGTGATCTTGGTTCCACGATTTTATTTGTGTACAATCTACAGTATTCTTTTATGTCCTTTACCCGTTTCGACTCAAGAGAAAAAGTTATTCTGACTGTCTTCAACAGCGTGTCTTTAACTTAGCTTTCTTGTCATATGCTCCAAGCTACGTGGCAAAAATCGATAAAGATGGAAACTCGATGCTTTCAAAAGGTGGGACAAACTGCCTCCGTTTGTTTCCGCTGTTTCTTTTCATAAGTAAAACTCACCTTTGCTTCAACTAAAAATGACTGGCACATTTGTTTTTTTATTATTTCTACAATCTTTTGTTGTGGAGGTGGAGGGATAATTCTTGGTGTATTGCATTTTAACTTAGAATCATTATTACTATTGTTATTTCCTTCCACCAAACTATATGCATTGGTAAAGAATGTAATGTTTTCTGCCCAAAAATTCGATAGTGAGTTTTCAGTAAAGAAGCGTGAATTAGGGCCCCCAAAGCACGTTTTTACTATTTTGCGTCGAATCACTTTTCAATTTCTTGCCATCAAATATTATCAATCTGTATTATATTTAAAGAAACTAAATAATGAAGAATCTACATGAATGTATGTATGTTTCTCACACTGTGAAAAAACAACGGTAACTAGAGTCCTAAAATTTTGAATAGCATAGACTCCCCGGAACACCTGGAGCCTGAACTTGGAATTTGTTTTATTGTCTATTTCATATTTTATGAAACTTTAACGAATTTTTGATTAAAAATTCAACAATTTCAAAGCGAGTAATGGCAATACTGTAGGGAATAAAAC
Source organism: Stegodyphus dumicola (assembly GCF_044657685.1). Lineage (NCBI taxonomy): Eukaryota > Metazoa > Arthropoda > Arachnida > Araneae > Eresidae > Stegodyphus > Stegodyphus dumicola. The sequence goes on from NC_140769.1 coordinate 36,795,187, forward strand.
ATTTTTATCCCCAACGCGCGAGACTGTCGATCGAAAATTCTAAAAATATGCGATTTTTAAATATTTTTAGCACAATGTGGCGTTAGCCCAAATCTCTCGAAACGTGTATGTGTCTTGAAATGAAGAACACACCCGTTTGGGCGTAATATGAAATCCAAAAGCTTTCAGATTTTTTTTAAATCTTTTGCAATGCAATTTTCTGCTATTCTAGAGATTTAAAATGAAAGGGATTTTAATGGATACAGAACCCCTGTGTATGAAAAAAAAGTGTGTGAAATGCAGTGAGGTTTCAATGTAAGTTTTTGCATGCAATGGGTTAAAACATTTTATACATGCATTGGGGTTCTATGTTCATGTTATTATCTCTTATTTTGCAGCTGGACTGTTAATATGGACCGACTATGTCGAGATAGAAGTAGTATAGATAAAGCAAAAATATGTGGAAGCTATTTTGGAAAATTCTCGAGTGACCTGTTAAATCTCCAGTAGAATTACAAACTATCATAAATAGTGTGTACATAATTTTAAGAACCAATTTAAAAATACTGCTAGCCGCAAATACTGCATCTGTGCTGTTCAATGCTGTGCTATTCAAAACACATTCCTTGTGCGTTAATAAGCATATTTTAGCGCCCATACAACGTTTAGAAGCATTTCTGGAAGCCTTTTTTTGGGGGGGGGGACTGCATATGAAACACGAGTGACTTCTTCTTCGTGAAATAAGCCAAACGATTCCCTTTCAGTTTTAATTTAAGTTTAGAAAACAGAAAACAGTCAGTAGCTAACAAGTCTGGTTAGATTAGGAAGGTGATGAAGTGTGGTAATTTCTCAGGAGGCCCCAAACTGGGGACAGCCACTGACTGATGTCATTTCTTATTGTCAGTCTAGAGAGATCATCTATCTAGTAGTTGATATTACAGATGAACGGTGTGAATGCATTAATGTAAAATCGTTAATACTAATGGACAAATAAAATTTTTATTGACCTTAATTTTTTTTTTTTTTTTACTTCTAAGGCGTTGCTTTTTCCGAATATTACCAGATGTCTGACCTTATAAGCCATTTCAATCCTTAAACCCTCTCCAACATTACCTACTCATCTTGAGTCGAAGCCTAGTAATGAGTCGTTTCAATTCTGCTAAAACTGGGGTCAAGTATAGCTTTAAGCGTAGTAATCTGTCTTGTAGTCTGTATTGCAGGTGAATGCCGCGAAAATGCTTGCACGTAAACTCCAAAACCGCGTCTCAGAAATATGTTCCTGGGAATGAAATTCCTAGAGCTAATTCTTTATCAACTGGCGTTTAAAACCATCATCAACGTTTCCCGAGTGTGGAGCTTGTAGTCTATTCAGATTAAAATGTCCTTCTCTGAAATCATAACTGTGGTGCAGTTTATTCAAGTTATGTATGCGAACATTACAAGTTCAAGATGCATACGATCAAACAGTAGAATATGACGGACTTTTACAGGTTTATTCTTAGTGTGAATTGAACAGTCAATTGCCTCAGTCATGATCACAGTTTTCGGGATCTTTTTTAAATAATTTGGACCACGGAAGAATATTTGAACGGTCTTGTATACATCATTGTAAGTTTGCTTTCAACATCATGCCTTAAATTTTAGCATAATTTAATATTTACTTGCCGCTCCTTGTTCGACATGACTGTGTCGGGTTGCTGCTGTTGCTACTGCAATTTTTTATTGGAATGTTGCATCATTTTAGAATTCACTTCTAAAAAAGAGAAACTTTATTTAATATGGCGTTTATAAATGATGCAATTTCATTTTGAGCCTCATGTTACGTCTTAATTTAGGAATATATCGTGCTAACTCATCATCTTAGAAAGCAAATTTATTGTTATTTCCGTTATGAAAAATAAAAAATGTGTTGAAAGTTGTACATGTGTATTATTAGTTACGAATAAATCAGCAACAGCAATATAAGGAAAAATAGTGAACTGTAGAATGCATTTAGATGAATCTTTATCATTTACGATTATGGGTAACAAATATTAAAAAAAAAAAGGGTTGGGGGAGAAACATTTGCAGGAATGAAGTAACTTCTAATGTTATGAATTAAAATCCAGAACAGCATCGTGCTTCATTAAGCCTAATGCCAGGTCTTTTTGAAGGTATAAAAGAGAAGCATAACAAAGCGCATATAACGGAACTTCGCTACTAATCGTGGTGGATTTCATTCATTCAAAGTTCACGCAAAGCTAAAATATAAAAATACCTGGCGAACTGTCCCGCCGATATTGCTACTGAATAATTGCCATAAATGGGATTTGTCAAAATTAAGAACTATTATCATCATTAAATATTTCATGTGAACTAAATTGAATTTGTGGCTGTAATTTTTCAATGTAACGTACGTTCTAGAAAAGGAAAGTCTGACAACAAAGTTTATAGATTGATTTTCGCCTGAAGATAACGAACGCATCTGTCTATTGCATCATTTCCCACCACAATAAATTACTCTTGACTGTGAAACGAACAGCAACTTTTAAATGAAGAGCAGCCATCAATCTCGCTTACATTCATAAGTTAAGATAGCTGGCTTCATGTATTCAGCTCTCTCAAAGTATATTATAAATTTTGATGTATTACTTTATCGTAATGCAGAGGATTAATGTAAAATATTTAATGGTAATGGACAGAGAATTGCTGAAAAAATTTTATGAATCTTACAAATTTTTGACTTGTAAGGCATTGCTTTTCCCGAATATCACAAATGTGTGACTGTGTAATCCATTTTAGTCCACACTCGCTCTCCAACACTGGCTACTCCACATGAGTAGAATCAATAGTACTGAATCGTTTCAATTCTAATCAAACTGGGGGCAAATATAGCTTTAACCCCTTGACATACAAGTAAGAGAGGGGGGAACGTACAAAACAAGATATTTGCCTGTTGAGAGAGGGGGAAAACATACAAAACAGGATATTTGTCTGTTGAGAGAGAAGAAAACATACAAAACAGGATATTTGTCTGTTGAGAGAGGGGAAAACATACAAAACAGGATATTTGTCTGTTGAGAGAGGGGAAAACATACAAAACAGGATATTTGTCTGTTGAGAGAGGGGAAAACATACAAAACAGGATCACGGCACGACTGCAGCAGTTAAAGAACCTAATAATATGCTGCGCGGCGTTCGCCGAAGAAAGTTCTTCACGTTTCGGAGAAGTCAAAGTGTACAATGACATCTGGAATAAAAGACATCTTCCAGACGTCAATGCATGTCAAGGGTTAAGCATGGTAATTGAGGAGTCTCGGCAAAATGTGACCGATGGGCGGCGGCTGCAGGCTGGTCTGCCTTTCAGGTAATTTTGCGTTGAGGCAGCGAAAAATTATGCTTTGAAAATGAGTTTTTTACATAGAGAATATATCTTTCACCGTAAATTTAATTGAGTACACTAAGCGTGTCCAACTCGAAGGCAACACGTAGTCCTTACTTAGAGTCTGGCAATGCTGCTAGTATTTTATAAACAAGAAGAAAACTTGTTGGAATATTTTTAATGGATATGATTCCTTAACTTCTTTGAACATGGGCCTTTAAGACCGAAATGAACCAATAAAGGATATTTCACAGGATGACAGTATTCGAAGTTAAATTGAAGTTTTGTCACCCTATCATTAAGTGGAACAATTTGATTAAATCTGTGGTTTAAGTCATATGAACGCGTGGTAATATTTTTATCAGAAAACTTTGCAAATAGATTTCAAGGTTTCAGAAAACACCTGTCTCTTTTCTGTATAATTATTACTCTATTTTTGTGTTGGCGTCAAGCTAACATATCAACTTGCACCTGAGATCATAGAAGTTGCATAAGAAAAAGGATTTAAGGGGAGTTTTTTTTTTTTTTTTTTTTTTTTTTTTTTTTTTTTTTTTTTTTTGGTAAGTTGTACCTAAATAAAGAACAATTGCAATCGAAATGTTCAAAAATGTTCCCTGTTCATGATACATTCTTTTCGAAAGCGTGTGTATTTTGATCAGCTTTTCACTTTTATGAAACGTCCAGAAATAAAATGAAAAAAATTGTATAGATTGAATATATTCTTGAATATAATCCTTAAATATATTCTTTGTAATTGCTATAACGTACACCAGGACATACATGAAAGTATTACTATTAAAAACACCACCCTATTTTTCACATTAAAACACAGTCAAATCGTTCTATATGTTTTCCCTAATAAATGATTTTTGGATTAAAACATAAATGGAGTTTTATCGAACTCAATAATGGTATCTTATATTATGATCAGTAAGAAATTCCGTATACGGTCTTTCGTATATTTCTGTCAGGCATCGTAGTCCCTAGCATATAATTGTTGAATTGTATTTTTTGTTGTTTTTGTTGTGCTGTGCGGCCCAGGAACTTCGATGTGGTGTACATCTATTCTCTTTTCCATTAACACGTAGTGGTACAAATTCCAGACGTTATAATTAACACGAATTGATGTTAATATATGTGGAATGTAGTTTATAGGTTCCCGACACTGTTGTATATAAGAATAATAAACAGAATGAATGGAGAATTTTCAATGAAATAGGTTGGAACTCTCGAATACGCGCCGAGTGTGCTACCTTTACACCACGAAGGTGTACTGGAAGGAAGGAGAAAATACCTTACATACTCCTCTTTTTAAAGGGCAACTGCGGATTAGGAGACCCAATTTCCAAATCCTGGTGGTGACCTACCTTAGAGTCATTAGGTTATTTTGAAGCAGAAGACATGAAAAATGAGTAATGCCCTTGCCTGGACTCGAACCTTAACCTCTCAAATACGTACCGAGCGTGCTACCATTACACCACGAAAACATGCTGGAAGGAGGAAGAATAAAACTTTAATTGGTAATGATTACTTGTAAGATTACTTCTAAGTTTTATCAAAGGTAACGCTATCCAGGTTAGTTCTTCTATCCTATCCTGATTGTGTTGAATTAAGTAAACCAGAATATTCATAAAATCAACGGAATAAAACGTTAATAAAGGCAACTAACTATTAGACTGAAAGGATTACGTAACTGCAATAAATATGCCTAATGTGTACAGATGTAGTTAGTTTCTGATTAAAATCCATGTTATGCCATCTTTTTTAGAAATTTAGCATACATTAAATATTTACTTTTTCGTTCTTAACAAATGGAATGAAACTAGGCTGTCAGGAATTCATTTAAATTCAAGACTATGTTTTCAAGATCAGGTTATGCAATGTGCAATTTTACTTTTGAAGCTGATAGCTTTAAATATATATTTTAAGTGGCAATATTTCTTCCATGTTTCTATTTAACCGAGAACGTTATCTCGTTCTTTCGCAAGTCGCCCTTTTTTGTATTCACATTTCGTCTTCAGACTTGTGTAAACAGGTTTGCTTCATTTGTTATGTTCTGATTCTGAAATCTTTCTACGAAACCTTTTAGGAGGCGAAACTTGTTTAACTTTTTCTGGCCCACGGACACTTTGTCTCTGACGGGTAGACGGTGTCTTCATTGAGCAGACCGAGACGTCCATTAAATATACAGACTACAGATAAAGACACTACCGAAGAAATCAAAGAATGATTAACTGAAGAACATAACAGTTATTGAAATTTGTTTTTGTAACACATTAACTAACTTTATCTATCACTTAATCTTATTTTCTCAGAGCATTAACTTCTACATAGATTAAATGCGAAATATTTTAAAAAATCAATACAGCAAATCTCTTTACTGATATATGTTTTGATAAAAATATATTTTACGTTTCGTGTTCCCAGAAATTTAAAATAGCTTTAAAGTTATAAATATTTGAAAGCTAGAAGTGGGATTAATCATAAATTTTCTTGAATACTTCATGTAATAATATATTTATTGAATAATAAAATTTTGAATCTGTGTAATGAAAAAGAAATTTAAGAGTACAGCCTTTAAAAATGCACTTATATTTATTAAATTGTGATAAAAGAAGTTCAATTAAAACTCTCAAATCTTGTTCGTTCTTTTCAATACAATTTAATAAAACATATTTGGCGAATAGCTCAAATTTTTAAAATTTTCTCAGAATAATTTTGAATGAGAGCATCTGTAGAGTGGATGGAGGATTATTTAAAGAGTTAACACAAGTAAACACTGAATATGGAACACTAAATTCTTTCCAGAAAATGAAAGATCGGTATGAGGTGATTTTGTTGATCCAGGTCAGCTGAAATTGAAAAAAAAAGTGTTCTGATTTTTTAATAAATGCTTTCTATTGGGCGTCAAGAAAATTAATCTTTCTGAAGTTTTGAGTTAAAATGTTTATTGGATTTTGGATTAGAAGTGGAAAGGTTCGAATGGTCCGAAAAATAGCAAAGTTTCGAGTTTTCAAAAGATTCATGGGATTCGAATATCCTATCCCTACTTCAAGAGGTGAACAGAAAATTGGTCAAATTGTTCAAATATATGTATTAAAAGAAGGAGAAAATGATGGTCAATATACAGGTTTGTGAAAAAATGATTATACCTCCGTAGAATATATAATTCTTAACTGCGTGCAATTTGTTATACATAGTAAATATCTTTAAATTTTTTATAATTTACTTTTATTTTATATATTTAGAGCCAAAACACAAAGCAAAGGATAATTTTACAGCTTTTTGGATGAAAATATAGGCAAACATTGTTAGAATATGGGTGTGTTTAGAAGAAAGAGGAATATATATTATTCTTTTAATATAGTAGAGCCTGGATTATCCGAACCTTGGTTGCTCAAAACCACAATTATCCGAATCAAGTAAAGTGGAAAATAAAAAATTTTGCGAGAGTAGACTTAAGGGTTGTTTTGACTAGGCAAGGCAGAGCTAGGCCTTTTTTTTGTGACATACCCATCTGCAGACATGGGTGTTTTACACATGCGCATTTATGCATTGATATATGCTCGGGCATCTCAAGTAGCTAACACATTCTGACCATGTACTATGTCACATATTCTGACCATGAACTCATGCGTATAACTTTGCAGCTCGTAGTTTGTGCCTAACTTGCGCATCTTGAATATATTTCATAAGATTTTTTATAACTTGTTTCTATGACGTGTAATCTTATCACGTGTTTCGAATTCCAACTAAAGTTTTCCTTTACATTTTGAGAGATTTTCTGATAAAGCTCTTTTTCCTGTCGGGTATTAGTGCATATGCTATACTACCATTTAATATTCCTCTACTAAACTACCCAAATCTACATGTAAGGTACCCAAATCAACGTGTGGATTCTCTTTGCAGCTCTTTTGATTGTTACGATTGTTGTCATGAAACAATGTGTCTTTTTTCTTTCCTGTTATTATTATTTATTTCCTTATAGTTATCGTTATTGTTAATTACAATTCTAACTAATTAATCAAAGTAAAACAAAACTGCTGCTGTCCCAATGGGTTCTGCCAGGGCCACTGGTTGAATTGATCTCCTCTTTGCATCTCTATCTGCAAAATCTTGCATTCTTTCCATAAATGATAAATGCATTCTTTACACAAACATATTTTAATGAAGACACAAACGGGTTACAGAATATTTACATAATGGGAAAAGGTTTAAATTTTGGCACGACGCAGCGTGCGACTTCTGCGTTCCGAGTTCTCGTGTGATCTCTGAGCGAGAGTTCATAGTTCGCGATGACGTCACTCAGGCATCGGATCTCAGCAAGAGTTGAGTTGCAACACCAGTCTTCCCTTTCTAATACTAAAGTTGAGAATCCTGTTGTTGTTGTAGTTGTTACTGATCCTGTTGTTGTAGTTGTTACTAGTTAGCCATTAGGCTAGACCAGATCCATGAGTCCAGAGCCGTCAATAAATCCAAAACGAAGAAAACGTCAATAATTCAAAACGAATCCTGCCTGTGGCTTTGTTATCGCATAAGAGAAAGCTAGTAAAATTGGTAAAAATAGTTAAATCATCGGTACTGTCTGGTTTCAGTGTGGATACTTGATTCCATGAAGAGATGACTTTAAATTTTGAGCAGAGCCGCCCGGACGGTATAGTGGTTAGGAGAGCCTGACTGCGATACCGAAGGGTTCGAATCCCTGGAGAAAACATGGATGTACAATTGTCTGTCCCTTCATAGGAGGTAACGTTGGCCGCCTATTAGGTGCCTCCACTGTAAAATGGCCGCCACTTCTGGCCTTAGGAGTGGCCAGTGCCTTTATAGGCAAGTACCCGCCATTGAGGGTGGGGGGAATTGGGCTGATGGTACTCTGACTGCAAAATCATAAATCCTGTAAAACAACCCATTGGATACTAATTCAGAAGTCAAACAACAAAAATCAGCGTTATACCTACAAAATTTTCACAGGACTAGTTTCGATGGTTTTACCGAACCATCATCTTCAGCTGCAAAACCGCAAATGAACAAGATAGGAAATAATGATTAGATAAGATAAGAAAGCCTGAACAAGAATAAGCAAGTGGCGCCATCTGTTGGCGAAACCAGAACTAAAACATAATTTCTCTAAAAGCCGAAGGCAAATTTGGATTGGAATTAGGATCGTTAACTAGAACAGAAAGATTTTTATGAATGTGAAATGCCTCTAGAAAATCCAGTTCTCCAATGGAAGATGTTTTTTGAATAATTTTGGCAGCAGAAAAATTGAAAGAGTGATTTTCGGACCAACAATGTTGAGCAACAGAAGACTTCTGTGTTTCCTTTTTTCTAACATATGCCTCATGTTCTTTGACGCGAAATTTTAAGGCTCTCTTAGTTTGGCCAATGTAAATTAAACCACACTGGCAAGGAATCCTATAAATACCCCAGGAATTCATATCCGGAATGGGGTCCTTGAGTATAGAAGCTGGAATTTTATTGATGGGAGAATAAACAACCCGAAAGTTAAATTTCTGCAAAATATGTGCAACTTTATAGCTAATTGATGGAAAGAAGGGAATGACAACAGAATTTTTATAATCTCCTAAAACAAGATTGTGCCTTTTAGTGTGTTGAGATGAGAATTTTTTAACTGCTTGATTAATAATGTTGGGTGGAAAGCCCCTGTCAATAGCTATTGCTTTTAAATACTTTAGTTCTTCATCAAGGGCTAGTTTGGAGGAGCAAACTTGGAGAGCACGGAAAACATAGGAATAAAATGAAGCTATTTTTTGTTTAGTCGGATGACATGATTTAAAGTGTGGTGGAAGGCAAACCGATGAAGGTTTACGGTAAACCGTAGTACTGAAGTTGGATGTGTTACGTGTGACCAGAATGTCGAGAAACGGAAGAGAATTGCAAGTCTCAAGTTCAAAAGTGAACTGAATAGCAGGATCAATAGAATTCATTGTTGAAAGAACTTTATTTAAATCATCTTTATTACCTTCAAACAGGGTAAAAGTATCGTCTACGTAGCGGAACCATGCCGGGAAGTTTAAAGTTTCAAACAATTTTGATTCATAATAATGCATGTAGATATCAGCCAGGATGGGACTGAGGGGGCTTCCCATGGCTAATCCCTCAGTTTGCTTGTAATATTTATAACCCATTGGATATCATTAAAAACTTTTGGTATAGAAGGCACCTTTTACTGTAACCTGCTTGTTTGCATCCCGTAAATGAATTATAATTTCTGTTTCGGCTACGTTAGAAGTATAAATATGTTCTGTTTTCAAAATTGGTTCATTTTGAGTTTCATCTATTTTTTGCGTCGTTCAGTTTCGTTTTTAATAAATTTCCAAGTAGTGCTCTAGAATTTGCATTAACACGAATATCCCGAGATGAGGGGTGATTCTGACTGTACATAGTCTCCTCCCAGATTTTGCAATAAGGGTGAAATTTAACTTACATAAATTTCGTAAAAAGAATCCTGGAAAAACTTAAAACATACGACTACTACTGAAAGCAGCTATTAGAGCCGGAATGGTCATTATTAAAAAAAATCATGTGGGCGGCTAACTGTTTGTGATTGTCTGTGCGGAAATGTCACTTGTTCTTAATTAGTTACTCCTGTTAGAAAATTTCATGCAGTTTCACCTTGACCGTGAGGAAATGTCATTTGTGCGGAAGTTTCACATCACTATTAAGGCATAATGAAAATAACTCGCCACTGGTATGTTTCTTGAGAGTAAATCTGAGAAATATGAACAGGAAATGAGCGGAAACTTATTGCGGTTATGTAATAGTGTGAGTTATTAATTCGCATATGATGAACAAACAGTTTTTGAACAGCCTAGACCAGACGCCAGCCAGTACAGCGAGTTTTTGAGTGACGAAGTGCTTGAAGGCGAAAAAAGCTGTACAAATAATGTCGAAAAGAGTCTCTTCAGAGCATCCGGGAGAGTTTATGGAAGGGTTTTAACTACTGAAAGTTGGAAAGAAACTGATGAGTAGAAATATGGAGTATTTTTGTCATCGGATGAAGTTATCAACTTTCTAATATTTAAAAATTAAGAATTTTATCGGATCTACTTTTTGCATTAATTATACGTTTTCGAATTTTAGTATCTACTTTTTACGTAGTTAATTTTGGAAGTACATGTGTAATTTGCATAATTATCTTTGAATGAGAAATACCTCCCAAGACTTCTCTAATTCTTATTTCTTAATAATTTGTGTAAGCTGATGAATTAATTGGAAGTCTTTTAGCTATCTTTATTGCATCTGAGTTTGTAGCAATGGTCTCATTACTTGTGTTGGTATTATTGGATCCTTCTTCATTAAATGTAGCAGATGAGCAACTGAGATAACCTGGCTATTCGCGTTTAATTAATGTTGCTAGGTAACAGAAAACCTCATACGTTTAACTTTGCCTTTGCTAATAAAATAACTTTTACAATTGCAAGTAATTTAATAATTTTAATTAGTTTATCGCTTTCTTAGGAAATTCAGAGTATCCTCGACCACTTTAGAACGAGGGCTTTTCAAACATTTAAAATTAGTGTTATATAAATGAACATAAAAGTACATGTGCCATGATGTACCAAAGAGGTTTCATTAAACATCCATTTAAATATGTTGTGTACAAATTGTATCATGAAAACAATGTAATGTAAGTACCATTAATGCTACAGGTACACCTTGCGTCCCCCCCAAAAAAGTTATATATCTCCCTTTTTACTGGGCCGATCGACAAAATTAGCTTGTGTTTTTCATGTCTGGAAAGCTCGACTTCGGATGTATATTAGATTTATATATAGCTTTGTTCTAAGAGGTATTTTGACACAAAATCAGATTTTTTTCTGAAATGCTATACCTATTTTTTTATATATATATTTCGGTTCTACGACTCAAATTATGCCAACGTACCAAGTTTTATAAATATCGCACGAGTGGTTTTTTAAAAAATTAGCTCTCAAAATTTTAGCTCCTCAATGTTAATTGAATTTCGTATATATCTATTAATATCTCTCTTTTTTATTATTAAACTTACTACTGGATTCCTTCTTTCATAACTCAACGTCCACCAGCGGCTGAGCGGTAAAGACGCTGAGCACTGGTAGTTCGGTCCGAGGTTCGAATCCCGCGAACGGGCTGGCTGCACGGGCGTGTTTGTGACTTTCCACATATGTAACGTGTATACGAACCAGTTTCCCTTAGAGAGTCCTCCACGAAGGCATCCCTTCCTTTAGGCAGATAGCCATCGTCTGCTTTGCCATAATTAAATAATCCAATCTTTCATAATTCAAACCTTAGGTTCAATTCAAATCTAATTCGCGGCTTTTTTTTATTTGTTTTCAAAATTTGTAACTTTTGTTTTTTTTTACAAATTTTTATAAATTTTTCGAAAATATTTTTGAATTATTCCTTTAAAATTTGTGACTTTATCTTAGAGTAGATGTATCTGCAAAAAATTAAAATTTTCTTATTCAAAATTTCCGAAGATATACGTGAATTTATACACTGCCCTCCAACAGCATGTTAAGGAACAGCATGTTTTTTGTGTCTAATTTGAGAATGTATAGAGTCTTACTCTCTTGTTCCACATAAACTAGAGTAGATCCTAAAGTGACCTGGCGAATTCTCGCATAGACGTGAAGAAAACTACTGACTTAAGAAGAAGGGTAAAAAAAACAACCCTTTAAATTAATTCAAAACAGTTAACAGAAAAGGCACGGTCTTCGTGCGTTACAAAGGCACCGTCTAACTTGCGGTGAAAACTAAAACGTAGAATATAATTTTAAGTCAAACTAAAAGAAATACTGCAAGGTAGCACTTAAGTTACGCCTACCAGGTGGACTCACAGAAAACCTAAACCGGCGTGATGATTAATCCGATATGGCCTAGAGACTTACTAGCGTAACAGCGAAACAACAACGAAACATGCACTAGCGAAACATGCGCTGAATAATCTCAGAGATTCACTCGTTTAAATAAGCACTTCACTTAACTTTAAATTTACATCCTGGCGAGAGAATGTGAGGGGAAGTTTAGAAGTTTCGAAAAAGGTATCTACTTAAAACAAATTTGTTATGCAAAATAAGGAAAACCCTACAAATGAAGTAACATAGAAACAAAAAATTTACAGGACATGTTCACTAAACAGTTCTTTAATGAATGCGATATACAATGTTTTTAAAGTTCAACACAAGCTTGAATTACAACAAAACATTACACCCTTGGCAGAGAAATCCAGTCTTGGAGAAACAGTATATCATAGTTTTTTGAGGAAAAATGGAGTGGTACTATTAAAAAAATGGGTTTTCATAAGGAGTGTTTCCACCCCTAGCTGCAATACATTGACGGCAGCGTTCCATGCTGTCAATTAAGTTGTCGGTCAGTAAAATGGGAAATAACGACCAGACACGGAGTAATCCTTATTCAAGCTCTTCTAACGACCTTGGAGGAGGACTAAAAGCATTAACTTGTCTCCCAAGGTAGTCCCAAAGATGCTCTATCGAATTCAGGTCTGGAAATTGAGCTGGCCGTTTCATTCGCTCCATAACGTGACCCTCAGAATATTCTTCAGGAACCCGAGTTCGGTGCGGTCGCGCATTGTCTTCCATCAGAAGAAATTCAGGACCAATAGCAGAGGCATATGGGCAGACATATTGATCAAAGATCTCGTTTCGATATCTCACACCGGTCAAAGTTCCTCCACGGAACGCATGCAGGTCAGTGTGACCACCAAGAGAGGCCCAGCCCAAACCATTATACCACCACTTCTGTAACTGTGTCTTTCCACAATGTGGGATTGGTTGTATCTGCTGCATTGCTCCCTCCAGATCAGGTGACAACCTGAATCACTCTCCGGTGTGAGGTACTCTCCGTTGGAGGGTAGTGTTTCATGTACACTACCCTCCAAAAGTTAAGGAACAGCATATTTTTTGTGTCTGATCTGAGAATGAAGCAACATAGAAACAAAACATTTACAGGACATGTTCACTAAAGAGTTGTTAAATGAACGCAACATAGAATGTTTCTAAAGTTCGACACAAACATGAATTACAACTAAATATTACACCCTTGGCAGAGAAATCCAATCTTGGAGAAACAGTATATCATAGTTTTTTGAGGAAAAATGGAGTGGTACTATTAAAAAAATGGGTTTTCATAAGGAGTGTTTCCACCCCTAGCTGCAATACATTGACGGCAGCGATGTTCCATGCTGTCAATTAAGTTGTCGGTCAGTAAAATGAGAAATAACGACCAGACACGGAGTAATCCTTATTCAAGCTCTTCTAACGACCTTGGAGGAGGACTAAAAGCATTAACCTGTCTCCCAAGGTAGTCCCAAAGATGCTCTATCGGATTCAGGTCTGGAAATTGAGCTGGCCGTTTCATTCGCTCCATAACGTGACCGTCAAAATATTTTTCAGCAACCTGAGCTCGGTGAGGTCGCACATTGTCGTCCGTCAGATGAAATCCAGGACAAATAGTAGCGACATATGGGCGGATATATTGATCAAGGATCTCGTCTCGATATCTCACACCGGTCAAAGACCCTCCATGGAACGCATGCAGGTCACTGTGGCCACCAAGAAAGATCCCAGCCCAAACCATTATTGCACCACCTCTGTAACTGTGTCTTTCCACAATGTGGGATTGGTTGTGACTCGTCTGTGAAGAGAGCAGACACCCATTGTTGACTGGTCCAGGAGACGTGTTCTCTTGCTCAGCATAAACGTGCACCTCTCTGCCCTCGGGTCAAGGGGACACAAACAGCTGGTCGTTTTGCATGCAGACCTGTATTGTGTAGGCGTCTGTACACTGTAGTAGCTGAGATTCTTGTTCCTGTTGCCACTAAATAATCTGCTATGAACTGAGGTAGAGTAATGTTACTCCTCCTTCGGGCCGAAAGAGCTAAATAACCGTCTCCCGCTGGTGTTGTAATTCTAGGTCTGCCTGGAACATGTCTTCTAGACACAGAATCCTCGGCTTCAAGCTGATTTCATAGTCGGTGAACCGCATTTCGAGAGACATTGAGATGTCTAGCAATATCAGCTTGTGACATCCTCATTTCCATGCATCTCTATTCATTCCATTCCATCATCAAGATCATTGCCAATGATCTTGTTCTTCCTCTGATATCGTTCCAGATATAACGAATCAGAGGATGCAAAATATTGCTGAAATATTAAGGAGGCGAGGGTAATTCAGTTTGCAGATTTTTTCCAACCGAACAACACGCAGAATGCTATTGAACTCTCGACTAGAGAGACCCTCGTTAGCAAGGTCCTCACGTCACGGGACTATACTTCACTACAATAATTATTCTATTCTATCTGTAAATTATATATATATTTGTAGAGTTTCTGGAAATTCTAATAAATATGTTTTGAGTGTAAAAAATGCAGCGAGTATATGCAACCTCACAAATGTACTAAACCATTAATTATATGGAGTCAGAAGCGTTACCTGCCGCCGGTTACTCACAGTGGTGACCAAGGACTGACAACTGCATTAACAAGCTAAGCTATCATGAACTCTTCCGACAGCTATACGGCAAATCGTCCGAAGGAAGCTTCTTTAACTGCATCTTCACGTAATTGCTGAATCATCTGAAAATTCAACTGCACACCGAAACTCTCCATACAGATATTGCGATAAAAACTTGTAATACTAAGAAAGACCGCTTATATAGCCTGATTTAACGCAGCGATAATAAAGGAAATATCAAGCTGCTGTCTTCGCAAAGCGGACATTAAATCCATCTTCTTCAGCATTCTCTGACAACAGTCCTGACGCGGATCGTTAATGCCGAGATTCTTCACACATGGACCTTATAAGAGGTCCCTTTTCTATAAGGTCCATATATTCACGATGCTTCCGTTTTCCCCGGAAAATCCGAAAAAAAGGCATCTATCTTCGCTAAAGGTTTTCTTCAAGACAGAAGCGTCTAATTCTCACTTTCAACAGTGTTTGTGATAGTATGACAACTGTCTAGTGATTTTGTCGTATAGCATCGTATCTTCAGTGATTTGTGTGTGTTTACCGTGTGCTTTATATTCAACTGTGTTTCTTCAAAAAATATATTTTCCGCAAGTGCTCGCTGTTTCACCGAACCAGTAACGCACTATTTGCCGTCAATGACAAAGCAGATTTTTATACATTTTTTTTAGTACTTTAGGCTAAAATTTGAGGTTTGAATTTCCTTTGTATTTCTTCGAATTTTTCGGTATCAAGCTATACCTAACATCCACGTTTACACCTAGAATTACAACACCAGCTCCTGGAACCTAACATCCACGTTCTTTCTCAATACACGTATTTGTGAAACAGTCTCGGTGTTTATTATTTTCAAGTGCACTTACTTTTACTTCAGCATTATTTTTGATTAAGATATTTGTATGTCATTCTTAATTTTAAGATTAAGATATTTTTATATCACTTTTAATTTTAGTGAATATCTGAGTGACAAATGAAATATGAAAATCTCCGAAGAATAAATCAGCAGAAACTTCAGTTGGGGGGGGGGGGAGGGAAAAAAAAACATTAAGCGTGTGCCTTTTTTCTTCCTTGATAAGCTTCTTTTAAAAAAAAGTGTACAGATATGTTTGTAATCATGCTTGTAATCAAAATATCGTTTGAATAACTTCAGTTTTTCTTAGAAGGCAATCCAACTTTTCTTTTTTTAATTACTCATGCTCTTCAAAGGACAATACTTTCTTTCCAGGAATGCCTCTTGTTTATTTTCTAAATTTTTGGTATGCTTTTCATACCTTGTTGAAACGGAAACTGCAGTTTATTGCGGGCATTCGTCATCATCTGGTTTCTGAACATGATCTGGGGTGTATTTGTTGTGGAATTGCACACCGAAAACGCCAATGATGCTTCGGAAATTTTCTGGCTTCAACACAACAAACGGCATTTGGAAGGCGTCCAATTGGTGGAGGATCTTGATTGGCTGTGAAGTTTCCCAGATGGAAAATTCAGACTAGCAGGTGGTTTGTTTTATTCAACAAGTCAGCCTTCATTAAGCTGTAAGTTTTGAGCGAACAGCTGATGTCAGCTGCTTTTTATTTATTTATTTATTCCCCCCTCCCCTCAGAGAAAAAAGCTATAATCCTCGTATTTCCTGTAAGTGTAGTGCTTTGCTCGTTAGGTGAAAAATCTTTAAATAACTGTTCTGTAGTGTAGTTTGGCAAATAATTTATTAGAAGTCATCGATCAAAAATGAACATCTTGTTAAAAATTTATAAACAAACAGTGGAAATTTCTTCTTCGAACTCAGGATTGCATTTAAAAAAATTAACATTTAAAAAGAGACTTATATTTTTTATTTACTTATTTTTAAAGGATTTAATCATTTTCTTTTTAGCCCTAGGGGGCAATTTTCCCTGAAGGGCTATTTATTGTGTTTTGGCATTTTTCGTTGGTTTACTATAGTTTCCTTTTTCAAATTGTTGTCACCAAATATTAGAGCCCTACATTATAATTAAAGAAATTAAATAAAGAAGAATCTGCATGAAAGTATGTATGTTTCTCGTACTGTGAAAAAACAAAGTTACCTAGAGACATCAAATTTTAATTGACGTTGTCTTCCACTTGAATATGGGAATCTAGAAGCCCAAATTTGGAATTTCTTTTATTATCTATTTCATATTTTGTAAAGCATTTATGAGTTTTTGATTAAGGAACTCAACGATTTCAAAGCGAGCGATGGAAACACTGTACGGGAGGGGGGAGAAAAAAATACCTCCAGCGCGCGAGACTGTGTATCGAAAATTCTAAAGATATGCTCTTTTAAATATTTTTCGATATTGCTATTGAATTGAATTTTATGGTTTAAGTGCAAAGAACATGATATTTAATAAATAAAGGTAACACACAAGACGTTAAAAAACGCCCCTTTGGGCGTAATGTAAAATATGAAAGCTTTTGTATTAAAAAAAAATTTTACATTGCTCGTGGTAACTGCAGATACTTTCATAAGAACTACAAAGAATAACAGTTTTCTCATGCTTGACCTGCAGTATCGCATCAGTTACCATAGTTTGCTAGTAATGTATTATGTTTTATTGCTTCACAGTTTTTAGCGCTAATTTCGAAAGAATCATAAAGAATTAAAACACGGAAGAAGTTTGAAGCTGTAAGCTAGTTAAATTCAAGTCAAAATTACCAGGTACTCTTTTGTTATCAGGACCGGGTTCCGAAATATATGCATGTATGTGTGTGTATATATATTACGTGTATTAAGTACGAATGTATGTGTATATATATTACGTGTATTAAGTACGAATGTATGTGTGTGTGTATATATACACATATATGAACATACATACAAACAAACATATGTTCATACATTTTTTAATCCGGTCCCGATAACAAAACAGTACCGATTACTAAACTGAAAGAAAAGTGAATTTTCATCGGGAATTTCATAAAATATCAAGCATTTGATTTTGTCACACAAAACAGTCTTAAGAATATGAAACATTTCTAGTGTTATTATCAACTTAAACGTGGAATTTATTGGCGAGCAAGATAAAATGCAACGAAAGATTATTCGAAGGCTTTAAGGAAACCAGCAGGAGTATGAAATTTCTTACTCAACACCCCCTCAAAAAAAAAAAAAAAAAAAAAAAAAAAAAATCGAAACCAGACGTTTTGTTTTGTTAGGGCGTAGCCCGGTCCACCTTGCAAAACAAAGTTTGCCCTATGACCATATACGGGCTACGCCAGTACAAAAATCACCACACAACTATACAAATACACGAATCACACAATGTCAATCGCTTCTTTTTAGCCCAAGGGGGCAATTTTCTCTGAAGGGCTATTAATTGTGTTTTGGCATTTTTCGTTCGTTCTCTATAGTTTCCTTTTTCAAATTGTTGTCACCAAATATTAGAGCCCTACATTATAATTAAAGAAATTAAATAAAGAAGAATCTGCATGGTTGATGGGGATGCAATAGTATAAAAATTTTATTACGTACAGGGTGAGCCATGATATAGCAGCTCGCCTTCAATACTGGTTCTCCGGAAGCGGGCTACTTTTTCACGGGCCACCTTGTATATATTTTTTCTCAGATTACACTGATAAGGAATCAGTTTCTAACTTCAAAGGTAAATAGGAAATATTATGCGTATTAGAATATGTCCGATTCTAAGCTCAGTCTTTAAGCTGAGACTAACAAATGCAAATTTATCTAAACGATAAATTCGATGTCTAGGTGGTGGATGTCTGAGGTCGCTTCGAATACTAAAGACAGATGGCACTATAGTCACTGCATTTAAGCAGCTATAGCTATTATAACTACAGGGGATTTCTTCGCACTAGATTATTTTAGGAAACCTTATTTTCGGCAGGTCCTAATATGGGAGAAATTTCAACAACTGGAAAGCGCTAACAGTGTGCATTAGCGAAGTGCCAGTATCTGAGGTATTATAGCATGTGGAATGACAACACTGTGTTATGACAAGACAATTTTATTTTCCGAGCTCCGTGCCTACTTGCAGTGAAAACAACAAAATTTATTTTAAAATATTAAACTGCTAATAATAGAGTGATCCATATGCTAACTTTTAATTATTTATTAGGGGGGAAACAAAGCAATGCAGAAAAATTGTACACGTACATCATTTTTCGACGTAGTTCGCATGACGTGTAATGCTCGTATTCCGGGCATGCACGAATATGTGTGTAAGTGTATGGATACCTCAAGTGTATGGATACCTCGTGAGAATATGTGTGTAAGTGTATGGATACCTCGTGAGATTTCTTTTGGTTGCGATTAGACCATTCGTACACCAGTTTTTATCGCGTCAGTATGCTTGTTTTCTAACACCTTTTTTTAGCCATCGGAACTCATGAAATTCGTTGAGGTGATACCCAGTGAATAAAGTGGATGTGTGAGACATTTAAATTTCATGTTTGCTGTAATGGTTAAACCGGCAGTAAGTGGTTGAGCATTACACCTGAAGTTAGAAGTCTACCATTTATTCTTGATTGCAAGACGAAGGTGATTTTTGAAGATGACCTGCATACGAAGAACTGGTCACTCATCTTTATTCTCTTTTCCAAGCAACTTTCTATATCATCCATTTTGCATCACAGAAGAGAATAAGCGTGACTTTTCCTACTGATGGTATTCTTCGCAAAAGTGACGTCACTTTTAAATTTCCCACACCACTCGTGTGCTTAGTGTAGGACACAAATAAATCACCGTATTTCGCTGTCATTCTGCGATTGAAGTTCAGTTGCTTTAATATCTTCACTGCTCAAAAACGCGTCACAGATTGCTGCTCTAACGGGATGCATATCAACAATGGAGCTGCCAATCTTTGCACTGATATTAGGGTAAGGGTGTTGTCGATGGACCGGCTCCTTCATTGAGCCATCTCCATTATTTTCTAATTATTGGTGTGTGGGTGACAGTAGGCGCTACTTATTGACTGTTTAGTATACTACATGAAGCTTGAAAACCGCCTTCTTGATTGGGAATTGATCCATGCTCAAACAAGGTTGCTTTACAAGAAAATAAGATTTTTGTATTTCTAATTTATCGATGTAAAGAAAATATAGATATCAGTAAGACATTAATATTGTTTTAGTTGTTACTGATAACATTTAAAACTGTGTTCAGTCGGCGTTATTTTCTTGTACTAACAATGGCTGTATGCTTTGTTATAATCGAAATCACGGAATTATTACATACCGACTACTAGTTGCCTTCAATGAGCCAGCCTGCGATTCTATGAATGGGCTGCTGACCCAACCATGGAAACCATACTGAGGCTAGTAACTTTTTCAAGATGAAGAATTATATGTCACTATATCTGTTTTTGTAAAATGCTCTCAGGAGTAATTAAATCTATAATTATATAATGATCTTATTTTCTTTTTTGCTATAAAATAGTTAAAAGCTGTTAATCTAATTTTAATTTGAACCGGAGTGTCCCTAATTCGTGTATAAAATGAATAATTTATTAACATTATCCTAATGATTTTCATTACTTGTGTAATTTATGGCTATTTGTAGTTTTAAAATTGTATCTGCATAATAAATAGAATAAGGAACATGCACAGTGTAGGTATTAAAATCAGAAAATTACCAAGTTCAACGGTAGGGTAGCGTAATTCTAAATGTTGTTGCAAGTACTTTCAACAATACGCACTTGTTAGTTACTTTAAAAGAGTTGAGCCAACAAAAGCCAGACATTAAATTTATGATATACTATATATATTTTTACGATCTGATTTTTTTGTCAAACATCTCTGATTTTGATGTTAGTTAACCTTTTAAAATTGGAGCCATCATCCAAATCGACTTCAAACTTCTGAACCGAGAAGAGAGTTAAAGGCTAAACTTCCATTGGTTTCAGTAAATAGGCCTATCAGTTCCAAAGAAGATTTATGGTTCTGTGTTACCTATTATGATGACTTCAAGGAAGACATGATTTTGGTGTCTATCTTGTAAAGTGTTAGTTCATGAGAAGTGTACTGGTGTAGAAAGGAGATCAAAATGTATTATTGTGAAAAATGCAACCGAACTCATCAAGAACGAACAATTGTAGTAATTTGCATACGATTTATAACCTAATATTAATAGCAGGCTTAATAATTATTTTATACTATTTGAAAGTTTTCAAGTTATGTTTATTGTTCTTTCTGTACTAGCCTAACTGCAAATTACCGTCAAATTCTTATTTTCTCTAAACTATTTCTAATAAACGAAATTCAATGCATATTTCGTAGTTTCTCGCATTAGGCTTAATTTATGATTATAAAGACTAAACTCAAATCCAACTCCTGATTCCTTGTGAATAATGCAAAGCAATCAGTATTTTTCAGTGTATTTTGGACTGTGTTAGTTTCTAAACAGCGTTTTATATGCTCATAATAGTTTATAAAGTATTTGTTCCACCTTCTTGGCGTGCGTTTGTGGTGTGGTGGTCTGCATACTGGGCCGGTGTTCCAGAGGTCCGCGGTTCGATTCCTGGCGAAAGCGTTGTTAATTTTTCATTTTTCCTGCTTCCAAAAATATACCTAATGTCTCTACAAGTTCTAAACATTTGATTGACTTGTATTAAAATGAAACTGTATTAAAAAGAAAATAGCTACATATAAACTCCATTCATATAAACTCCAGGGTTCGTACGGTCCTTAAGAGTCCTTAGATATTTTGGAATCGATTTTTGGTCCTTAAAAGTCCTTAGATATTTTGGAATCGATTTTTGGTCCTTAAAAGTCCTTAATTTTGGCCAAAATCAGCAGAAGGTCCTTAATTTTAATCATCTGAAATTTCTGTGTCTTTTTACAATTGCCATTTTGAGTGTGAATTAGCATTTTGGAGGAATATTTTCGGCGATTCACAGGCGTAATGGTTATCTTTTGAATGGGTTTATGGGTTATAATTTGTTTCTATTTCTAATATAATTGATGGGTTACTCGAGTTTCTAAGTAAGAAGTGAGATATAAGCATTTCGAAATTCATTTTTTCTAATAAAGTGTTCTTAAACAGCTTTTCGCTTTTGGTGATGTGAATTCTTTTATTAAACGGTTGTAAATTTGGCGACTTATCAACATTTTGGCGATTTTAAGATCAGTTTCTATAGAAAATTTTTAATTCCGAGATCTGCGAATTTTTAGACGATTTTTTTTAAAGCATCCTAACATTGATAAATTTCATTAAAATAATGATAATATATTGAAATTATATTTAAAAAATAACATTAAAATAAAACATTTTAAAATTTCGCTGTCATATTATAAAATTTCATTTTGGCAACTTATTATACAGTTAAAAGTCTTTAATCCGGACTCGTCGGGACTTCGGCGATTCCGGATTATCGATTTTTCCGGATTATAGATCATCAGTTTAAATCTGGTAAGATGGCATGCAGAAATTATAAAATTAAAAATATGAAACCGTAATTTATAAAATAATGAGCAATTATGATCTAAAGGGTATCAAAATTTACCAAAAAAGAAGCCTAATATTTATTTGTTTACTTTATTAAACATTTCTTTCAACGCGCGGATGCGTAAAGCATACCTTACGCACAGCCGAAATTAGAAAATTGCAACCAGAAAACTATTTGATTTGTATTCGTGATATTTATAATGACGAGGAATTTGATTTAAATCATATCAAAGACGGAGTACATCGAAATTAAATACTACATTTAGTAAGGAATTATAAGCCGAATAAAATAAAAACATCTGCCCTGAAGATAACGATAGTGTTGACAAATCAACTTTCAGTTCATTGCGCACCGCGACGTCCTCCCCCCCCCCCGTGCAGAGCAGCGTGAAATTGATAAACAGATTTCGGAACGGTTAGATAAACAAAGAATATGCCTTTATCCATTTTTTGTAGCAATTCGTTTTTTGTTTGATGGACATCGAAACATACTTTTGTTTTCTAGATCCTTTGGGAGCTCCAGCATCGGAAATTCTATTTGACATAATCGAAAGTTCAAGCTTACTTTTAGAAAATTGCTCTTACAGTCTGCAAAAAATAGTAAGCCGGATCCAATTCGAAGATTAAGGAACAACGCAATCATCAACATTAACTGAAATAGATAATTAGATAATTTTAGATTATACCGTCCATTATATATTAAACGCGCACGCGAAAACGTATTCTTCACTTGCGCAGACGCATATGCGCAGTCGAAAATGTCTTGCGCGCACGAGTAAAACGCCTATGCGCATGCGTCAATGCGGCGCATGCGCAGAAAGATTTTAGCTTTGAGGTCCGGATTATAGATCATTTCGGATTATGGGTGTCCGAATTAACGACTTTTGACTGTACAATATTTTGACTCTGAAAAATAAAGAAGGTATAATGCTGTAAAGCACAATTTACGAAATGGGTCTTAGCAAAAGCAAATTAGCTATGTAATTAGTTAAAAATATCTTCATTTTAACTTTTTCATAGTAAAAGTTTTTCCCATGTAATTGTCTCGGAATATTCAAAATTCTCAGTATATGTATCTGTTTTCTCCATAAAATAAATTTTACACTTTCTCCCTCCTTTTTTTGTTTCTAAAATATTTCTGGTTTTTTGCTGTTACTGAATTGGTAGGGATAATTTTTCTTTAGTACTTTGGAAAGTTTAGAAGGATTTGAAGGCAAGATTTATAGAACCACGATTCTAGAAGAGTCGAGAAATATGTGACAAAATTAAAAATGTCTCCATGGTATCAACACGTAATGGATGTATTTTACTGAAAGTTTGCTATGAATTTCTCACTTTTTGGAGAACGTCTGGAAGACCAATGAAAACATAATATTTGAATGTTTTACTCCTGATACTAGAACCATTTTCTTAACATGTTTATCTTCCTTTTATTTTCTCTACTTTTCACTAGACACAAGCATAGAAAGTATTAAAAATGCTTCTAACCTTGTCACATGGGCAGG
The DNA here is from genome assembly GCF_044657685.1 of Stegodyphus dumicola. Classification (NCBI taxonomy): domain Eukaryota; kingdom Metazoa; phylum Arthropoda; class Arachnida; order Araneae; family Eresidae; genus Stegodyphus; species Stegodyphus dumicola. The sequence continues at coordinate 36,818,939 of NC_140769.1, forward strand.
CATTATAGAAAGGGATTTTTTTATTAATAAAGAAATTGAAAACTTACAATTTAAAAGATTCATCTAATATGTTTTAATGCATCATACACAGAGCTGGCACTAGGCATTTTCCCACTTGATGCAATCTCTGTGGAGCCTAAATTCTGCTTCTAATGCCTGCTGTAAATTCTAAAAGTTTTGTCATTTCCAGATTTTATCATTCGGTGTGTCACTAAATTCTAAAAATTTTGCCACAGTGGCTCTGTAACCGGCCTTTACCATATATATTTCTTCTGAATGTTTATATTACGAAAGAAATAAAATTAGCATTTTCTATGCATTCAATGTTTTTTAGAATAACGGAAATCTTTAATTAAATCCAAAAATTCTAAAATGAAAAGGAAACGTGTTAAAGAAAGAAAATAATAAAGACAAAGAAAATTATTCTTCAAAGAAAATGTGCAGTTATTATGTAAATTACCCAATTGTTTATGATTTCAGCCTTTACTATAATTTCCCATTTCTATTTCCTCATATGATAGAGTTACTGAGCCAGATTAAATTAAAATTAAATTGTATAATCTTTGACACTTTTAGTTTGAATTTGACTGTTCTTGTTTAATTACGTCACCGTGAGCTGTAAATGATTTTGTTAGCATCAGAACATGCCTTTGTATTCTAAGTTCTTTTTATATAAGAGGCTTATTTAAACCTTTGTCTGACCAGATCAAGTAAACCCTCATAGGTACATTGTGGAGAGGTTGACAAGTTAGGAGAAAAGCAGTTAGGTTGATGCAGAAACTAGCGAGAGCATTGGTTTGCATTTTGAGACAAATCTCTAATTATTAGAAAAGATGCTTAAAAAGAAGGAAATCGATATAAACTAGCCAAAATGTTTGGGAAGGCTTCAAATTAAAATGACGGATAAATATTTTGTTGAGTGTTGTTGCTACAAAACATTTATGTTTTGCTATTTATGTTTATGCTACAAAACATAAATGTTTTGTAGCTTTTAATGTGTAATTATCCTAATATCGTTTAAGAATCAATGTTATAAATTACATGTATTTTAAACTGTGAAATTTGATTAGTTTTTGATTTTAATAGAGCTTTTTTAACAAATATTGTTAAAAAATAAAATTTAATTGTGGCCATGTAAATCCATAATGACTAAGGTTATCTAATTACCTAATTTAATTATTTATAACTAACTGCTTACCCTTAAAAATTATCTCTAAGTATTAAAGCGAGTTATTGCCTTTCATTAATACTCACTGTGGTCACAAGATAAAACACAAAAACGTAAAAATTCAAGTAAAACTTATTCTTTGCATCTAGTGAGACTTAAAATAATACAAATCTACTTATCACCTCCGGTTCTTTAATGGTTTATTGGAACCTTAAAGTATATTAACTGGGTTACAACCCCTGAAACTCTACACGAAGCTACGACACTAACTGCATCAAACAGAGCCCGACTAACTTTCAACCCTTGCGAAGCTACATCAGGACATCTGCCTACATCAGGCCTTTCAGGTTTGTTCTAATGAGCCGGTCTCTCTCTAGACAAGCAGCAGCAGTAACAACATTCAGTCTTTTGTTCTGAATCATGCTGATTATGATCTTACTTCTCATTTTAACCTATGACGTTTGACATAAAATCTACTTGCTATTTACTCAACCTCTAGACTGACCAAGTACGTGACAAAATGAGACAGACATTTAAAAAAAAATCAACATAAAGCTAACTGTGAGTAAAACGTAAATGTCACTTATCTTCTTTCAAATATGTCCATCTGTTGTAAGTGTAAAATATTTAATGCTACTTGATAAATTGCATAAAGTTTATTTTATTCTCAAACTTATTAATAATTATGTTAATTAATTCATGTTTAGTAATAATGCAGACTACTTAGAGATCTATTTTATTTTTAGGATGGTATCACAAAAGTGAAATTCAGGCATAGATAATATTTTTAATTGAATTTATTCAGTTCCCATTTGCTCATAGGTCCTTAATTTTTTCATTAATGGTCCTTAAAAGTCCTTAAAAGTACTTAATTTTCGTGTGCAGAAATGTGTACGAACCCTGAACTCCCCGGCCTTAAGAAAGCAACCCGTTTCCTTCATTGGGCCAGTGGCGCCTATTTTTATTTTTCTAATATTTATTGAACATTTCATAATTATAACGTCTATTCTTAGATATGTATAGTATGGAAAGTAATAGTTGCATTAATATGAAACAGAACTGTAAAGTTGCTAAATCTGACGATTTTAAGGATCATTTTGTAAAGGTGGCCCATCGATAGCAACCTTTCCCTACTGTTTTCTTGAGTTATGCTGGAGCGTATTACAACTTGTTGGTCAGTCTGTTAGCCACAAAGAAAACGGCTCTTACAAATCACTTATACAATGTTTCGAAAATTTATTACATTTTTAAAGTTTTTCATTTGAAACACACAAGAAAAATAATGTGTTTCATTCTCAAGATTTCCCAAAAAGTAATAAGCTTGTTTACTGGAATGATTTTAAGTAGGTACTATTTGCTTCAGGGAAGTCATAAGTTCGTTTCTTTGTGATGTGGGATATTAGAATCGTTCAAAATAATACCTTCTGTCTTCATTAGATAATGGAAAATATTCATTGGTGTATGCATGTTATGGGTAAATTACATAGGAAAGTTTCGAATAATATGAAGTGAACTTATCTTAGTCCATTTCTTAATCATGCAAATATTTCTCAACTGATTTTAAATGAAAATAATACAAAGTTTTGCCATCTAATACAGTATATTCTCAATTATCCACGGAATTGGGTGGCGAGGCCGCCGCGGATAACAAAAATCGCGGATAATCCGGAAAAAGCTAAAATCGGTTATAGCAAAAGAGAAAACAGTCATTCCAACTTTGAAAAATCGTTTTATGTACAATAAAACGTAAAATAAACAGCAGGAAATGTTTAACTAACGCTTAATATTTTAGTATATCACTCAAAACTAACCTAAAATGCATTTTGTTAATGAAAACAGAAAAGTGCTTTGTACTAATGAGAGGCGTCAAGATACGCAGAAAAATTAATACATATGTACTGTTTTAATACTGTAATGTATTATGTAATTACAAAAGCATAACTGTAAAACTACACCTTTTTGAAGAAACCAGTCATTTGTATTTGCTTCTTGCTTTGGAAGAATTTTCTCTTGATCCGTGATTGCATTTTTCGTAGCATAAGTTTCTCGGCCAACTCCGCGTCGCCTTGTTCTTCCAAATAGCTCAGCAGTCCGTCGACTTGTTGCAAAGCCGCTTCGTGAGTCTTCCGCATATGCACAATGGGCTCTTCTTCGCCTTCACTTCGCTCTCCTTCATTCTCGGTCTCTCCCCTTGCTTTCTTCACAATTTCGTCATCTGTCAAGCGTTCGAAGCCAGGTTCGTTGATGTCACACTCCAACCAGTCGTTAATGTTTTCAGCATCGACGTTCTCACCACCCGGAACTGTTTTCACCATATCGACAAGAGTTGCCGTGGGCGTGTCTACATCTTCATTCTCTTCTTCACAACTCAAAGGGGTTAAGTGATTGTTGGCTTCAACATTAGGCATGAGTTTTCTCCATGATTTTATGAGAGTTGACGGTTTCACTGAGTCCTATGCAGATGCAATATCGTAGATGCTGTCCGAGATTGTGTAGTGTTTCCAAAACTTTTTCAGATCATAACCTTCTTCAATTTTGGTCATTAGCAGTTGGTTCGGTATGTTCTCTTCATTGTTGCAATGACTCCTTGGTCCATGGGTTGGATTAGCGCAGTAACGTTTGGGGGGAGAAACTTTGCAAAAATTTGTCCATCAGAAGACTTTAGCACGCTTGTTGCTGGGTGAGAAGGTGCGTTGTCGATGAATAGCACAACAGGTTTTTCGACTTAAGATGTTTACGCACTTGAGGAACAAAGATTTTTTCGAACCATTCTTGAAAAATGTTTCGTTTCATCCATTCTTTTTTTTTTTTTTTTTTTTTTGTTGTTGTTGTTAAAGTAATCAACGGGCAAATTTTCTATCCTTGCGCCTTTGAAAGATCTCGGTTTTTTTACTTTCCAATGACAACAAGTCTAAGTTTATGTCCACCGGTAGCGATACTGCAAGACATGATAGTGATCCTTTCCTTGCTGCTTTTATGACCCGCCGCTTTACTTTCACTTTCAAATGCTTAAGTGCGAGTGGGAAGACATTTCCACAAAAGTCTCGATTCGCCGCCATTGTACATTTGTTCAAAAGATAGCTCTTTTAAAACAAATTCTTCAAATTCATGGTGGAAATCGTCGGCTGCTTGTTGGTCACCACTAAGTTTCTCCCCATGAAGTCCAATTTCTCGAATTCCATGTCGCTGCTTAAAACGAGTCAACCAGCCAGAAGACGCATCAAAATTTCCTTTCAGGCCTAACAACTCAAAAAAAATTTTTGCCTTCGCCGCAATGATAGGACCATTTACAGGAGTACCCTCTTTTCAAACTTAGCTAACTACTCTGTCAATGCAGTGTCTAGCTTATCAACGGTAGAACCCTTTATAGTTTTTCGCATTTTCATTGCGGAAGCACTGTCCGACATTTATGCAAAGTTCACCAGTTTGTCTTTTTGCTTTAGAATATCATGATGCACTGTTGTTTCCGCGATTCCGTAATCCAATTCCATCTGCTGTCTTGTAGCGCCATTTGCTACTTTGGAAATTAATTCTAGTTTTTGCGCAATCGTCAACAACCTTCTTACGTTTTCCTGACATTTTAAATCGGTAACGAAGAACACAAAACCAAAAAGCACAAGCACTGAACACAATAAAGATAAGAAATTAACTCCGGCTGGTTCGCAAAGACTATCAGGCTTTAACTAACAATGGCGAGTGGGAGGAAGTGAACGTGTCAGTAAGATTAAGACGAGAGAGGGCGGTGGAGCGGGCACTGCAAGGGTGAGTAAGAAAACACTTACTCATCAGAGGGGAAGGTTCCGAGAAGGCCTGGTATATTTTTGCTGTAAATAAGCACGATGTTAGCAAATTTAACGTTTCGCTCAGTTTTGTGAACATTTTTATTTTCTTTGCTTTACGCCTGTGGGAGGAAAATAATAATAATAATAATAATAAAATTCTGAAATGTTTCAGATTTTAAATTACGTCCAAAGGGGCGTTTTTTAACATTTTGTGTGTTACCTTTCTTTATTAAATATCATGTTCCTCGCACTTAAACCATAAGATCCAGTGCAACAGCAATATCGCAAAATAGTTTTAAAACGAGCATATCTTTAGAATTTCCGATACAGAGACTCACGCGCTGGAGATAAAAATGTTTTTTCTGCACAACGTTGCCATTGCTCGCTTTGAAATCCTTGAGTTTGTTAATCAAAAATTCGTCAAAGTTTTAAAAAATAGGAAATCGATCATAAAACAAATTTCAAATTTCAAATTTGGTCTTCCACATGCTCATATTCGTTGGAGGATTACGTTATTCAAAATTCGATGACTCTATGTACCGTTATTTTATAACAATGTGAGAAATATACGTACATTTACGCAGATTTTCATTATTTAATTTCTTCAAATATAATGCAGGACTCTAACATTTTATGGCAACAGTTTGAAAAGTGAACCGACATTTATCCGTCCGACGCAAAATGCCAAAACGAAACTAATAGTCCTTCGGGATTCAAATCCCTTTGGACTAAAAAACCCTTTTTGCGGCAGGCGCAGATAATCGGGAGTCTACTGTTAAAACCAAATTTTTTAGAAGAAAGGGAGAGTGAACGATTGGAATCTTTAAATTGTTAAATTGGTAGTCATTCTGGCAACACTAATTTTTTTCATATAGTAAAACGCTTTAGAATATTCTCAGACTGAAGTTACGTAATTGCCGTAGTCATCACAATTCAGAAAAAAGTGTTAGAGGTGCGAAACTGAATAAGAAAAACATTTTTCGCAATTCTCTCTCCGTTATGTTTGGACTATTCTGAAGACAATTAGCTCTATCCAAAATGGATGAGGCTGATGTAGCAAAATGTAAAGCAAGCGAAATAGGTGAAGCTTACGATGCTGTCACAGTTTGATGCCAGTACATTACTTCCTTTTGAAACTGTAAGACATTTATATTAAGGAAAAAAAAAATCAAAACCCCTGTGGCTCATAACACACATTAATAATAGTCACAGAACCAACTTCTGTGGACCAGTGTCGTCGAAGTAGAAATTCCATTTAGTTATCTGTACGCTGTAAATGGTACGTATATTCAGTTGTTATATAGTATATAACAAATACGATTCGCTGTTTTGATAATAAATGCTAAATACATTTCTACCCCGAAATGTTCATAAACTAAATTTCAATAAAATCTTTAGAGATATTAATATGTCAATCATATTAATTATTATGATCTATATTTTAGTGTTAAGTATAGTCAGATGAGTTCTTTATTTAAAAATCGTAAAAATAACCGGTTTTTGAAACGTTCTTTACGTTTCCAGGTATGGAATATCTGTAAGTAGGTCAGATTATGATGTGATTTGGGTTTGAATTAATATTTATATATTTCTTTTGTAAACTGCTTAGTGCATGCTTCGAATTTTATTACTCCCCCCCGCCAATATTTTTTGACCATTTTTTCATTCGGATTTTTTAAATTCTTTAAATGATTTCAAATGAATTGATTATCATTTTCAGCTTCACTTTCAGGCACACCTTAGGCCTTAAAAGTTGTGGTGCAGTTTAAACCATATCCATTAGGATTTTAAATTCTTGTCTTATATTACAGATTTTTAAAAGTTTTACATTTGATTTTAAATCAAATGTAAAACTTTTGTGCACTCAGCAAAATCACGAGATTTTTTTTTCTTTTATTGGTGGGCACGAGCCATTAAACTGTGCCAAACCAGATATAGAGTATTTCCGTTTTTAGATCTGTTCAAATGGTTTTCTGGCGTTATAATTAGGCAGTTCTTTAAGTAAATTAGATGATTTTTTGTTTATCGAGAATGCACTAACGTTAAAACTTAAAAGTATTTAGCCTGAAAGGAGGTAATGGAGATAATTAATTAAAATTTGTGTTGCCACTTCATTCAGTATCAGAGCTGTTTGTACAACGTGTTTTCGCTTCATAAAGTGTATCATATATTATTATTTTATTAAGCCGTAAAACAATAAAATTATTAATACAACATATTAAATTTTTTAACTTAGAACTTGTAACAAATCAATGATGTTCATAGCAAAACTTTGTTAAAATCATTAATGTTAATGAAATTAATCATTATATTGATAAAAAAATCTATTTTTGACAAACATTCGTCTACATTATCAATATAATAACTTTTAAGAAATATGTATTGTGCTGTATTCGTATCATTTTATAATTTTTTAGATCCTATTATAAGTTTAATATTATTTAACCTATTAAAAATTATAAGTTTAATATTATTTAACGTATTAAAAATTATAAGTTTAATATTATTTAACCTAGGTAGAATACCTTATTATTAAAGTTTAACTGTGCATCTTAAAGAAAAACTTTTTTTTTTTTTTTTTGTATTCTTAAATAAATTCTATGCCAGATTAAAGAATTATTCCCTTTTCTTTCTGCTTTTAAAAAGAAAAGTTTTATACGAATTTATTACGAATTTTACGAGGTAAGTTAGAATAATTTGTGACTGTGTTTTCAGTTTTCCAAGCTTCCATTTACTTTAATGTTTTGAACCAAAAAAGAAGGGAAAAAGTAAATTAATAAATAAAAATAAAAAGTCCTTGTAACGGCTGAGGCAAGGGGAGAAAAAAGCTTGAAAAAGAGGATCTAAAAATAAGAATACTTGCTTAAAATATCAAGTTCAAGGTCGTTTAATAAAGGAAATCCACTTGCAAATTGTGAAGGGTAAGGAAGCTGATTCTTTCTATCTTTATACGTGTTACCGGGAAAGTATGAAATTCGGCAGTCTGTAAAATACCTAGGCATTTTATAGAATGTCGAAAACTGGCCGGCCACTATAGGAAACGACTGAATATTTCGTACATTGTCTAGGCATTCTTATAGAATACCAAATGACAAATCTCCGATCCAAACTTCTCTTCGGCCAGTTGCTAAGTCCCGTGAAAGAGGCCAAGGGTGTATCAAATAAATGTGTAAAACAAAGTGCCAAAATATGAAATGTCTTTGCTTGGAAAAAAGTGAAGTGTAATTCAAAATGACATTCAAGATTACCACGTTGCAACAAGTTAAATTAAAATTTTTACTTTTTTGTGAAAAAAAATACATTTTTTTATATTTTCTTTTTTTAATGTAGGAATTTTTTGTAAAGTTAATTTAATGGCCCTGTTTTACTTATTATGAGAAATAAAATTAATTGAAATTCAGCATTTTTCTGTAATGAAATAGAGAAATATAATCAAGAAATATGTAGTAGAGTATTTGTAAGAAAACTAATGTTGGCTTGTCAACTACAGACGATATCCCGACACACTGTACGAAACAAAATCAAGTACAGACTTCAAATTCATAATCACGATAACTTTAATCGAAAATACGATTTTTTTTTTTTTCCTCCGAGATCACAGGTGTTTAGTTTAAATGTGTCGTCAAGAGGACGTCTTTCATTCAAAAGGATCTGAAATATTGATTTATTAGAGATTAAAGTAATGTTTTTATCCTTAACATATTTTATGAAAATATGACAAATTGCTTTGTTCTGTAATGCAAGCAAAATTCTTTTGTATAGCCCGAGCGATGCATTTGCAGTGGAATATTTAACGCTGAAAATAATGCTTCTTTGAAATACCGATTTATAACTGTTCGATTTCCTGCGGCAGCGCCCGAAAGAGAAAATATCGATTTGTTTGTGGCTCTGAACTTGACCCAGGGAGGATACTTTCCACCCCCATTTCGTAGGATCGACTATTCCCAGGGCCAACAGCCTTCTCATGACCTAGATATTCCGACAGGGGCCTTCATTCGTCGACAGCCCTACCCCATCCATAAGCGCCAGCCATTCATAAATGGAAGGAATTTTCGCTTTGCGCAGTGGTACTGAATATCTCAAGAGTCAGCGAGAAGGCCGTGTTCCTCATTCTAATTTATTGCATCATCTTGCCATGGAGCGAGGCATAAACCCGGAAATTGGTATACGTAGTTGAAGCACTTCAATTTAAAGGAACTAATTCAAGTGCTATGTTTCAAGTTTAGTTTCACTAAATTTAACAATGAGACTCATTTTCTTGGTATTTTATGGGACTATTAAAAGATACTGGAAAATAGAAAAGTAAATGATTTTTTTTAAGCGGAAATGAACAAAATTATTATTATTATTATCGTTTTGTGCTTTTTTGAACGCAAAAGAAAATTTCATAACTCAGATATTTAGAGCTTGAGTGTTTGTTATATTCTAAAGATTATGTCTTTAGACGCTGCAATGGTGTGTTGATTTGTCATTTTGTACAAGCCTCCCCTTTGAACACTCGTCTAGAATTTAATTCTGTTGAGATATTGTTCCTCAAATTGTTTAAATACACAAGCTGTGTTATTCACATTTCTCGGATAAAGGTTTAGCCATGAACCAAAAGGCACTGCCTGTTTTATCTGAATATTTTTCTCCGAATATAGTTTAATCTTTTTTGCATTAGCTTTGCCCTTCCATAACTACTGCCTGAGTTTTCTGATAATTGCTAAATTAATTTCCTCATCATACTTGTTTTTGACTAGACTAAAGATACCAAAATGAAAGTCAACCTGAAAGGTTAGTTTGTTTCAATTAGAGATGGACGATCCGCTCTGGAATCGATTCAAAGAACCGATTCATTTTACTGATCAGCTCTCCGGCGAAAACGGAAGGCAGTTCTTTAACAGTTCAACGAAAGCTGTTGCCTTGATTTCCCTAATGTAAACACTAGCAGGCTTTCCTTCATTATTTACCGGAAACGTCTCTGCTGTTTTTGATGTGTGTATGTGTGTTATGTATATATATGCTTGCTTGTGTTCCATCTAGTAATCATAAAACAAAACAGTAAATAAACCGACGCGCCTGTTTGTAAAATGGATGTCCCCCCCCCATCAGGCAGTGCTATAAGGTATTTTCTCCCCTCCTTCCAGTATGCCTTCGTGGTGTAACGGTTAACACACTCGGCGCGTATTCGAGAGGCCCAGATTCGAGTCCCAGCGAGTCTCCTGTTTAAAATAACCTAATTTCTCTACAGCATTGCCCGGATTAAAAGCTGGCGGATGATGGTTCTTCATCACCAGGATTTGGCGATTAGGTCCCCTAATCCCCAGTCGTCCTAATTTCTCCCTCCTTCCAGCATGCCTTTGTGGTATAACGGTTAGCGCACTCGGCGCGTATTCGAGAGGTCCAGGTTCGAGTCCCGGCGAGGGCACTGCACATTTTCCCCATCTTCTGCTTTAAAAATAACCTAATGACTGCACTGGTCTGGAAACGTAGAACTGGGTCTTTTGGAGTCCCGATTATTCGCACTTTTCATCGCTCCTGCTCTAGCTGCGGTTTTGATTCCAATCGCTATTTCAAATCTGGATCCTGTGGAGTCTTGATTATTTCCTCTTTTCGCTTCCTCGGATATTTTCCTTTGAGTTTCATTTCGATTCTTTGAATACTGTGTCATAGCTAAGTGTATTAGGTTAATATTACTATGATATTTATGTAAAATAATAAATTATGTTTTTATTTATTTGCTTATTTTACAAACGTTTTGTAACAAAGAGCGGTGGAATTCTCTTTAATCTTCTTTAGAATTAGTATGTATTTATAAACACTAAATTTTTCCATCCAATGTATTGTTTCAAGATTACAGAACAAAATGTGAATCCTACAGGGTAGAAGAACCTCGAGCAGTATTTGTTATCATTTTGTCAAATTAGACAGACCCCCCCCCCAAAAAAAATGCCGGTATTGTCGGTAGATAATTTCTTGTTCTTTGGAATCTGTCTCCAGTCTAAAAATTTTTTACATTGCTTTTTGCAGCAGCAATAAAATATCAATTATAGTAATAAAATAATGTAATATTTAATAAAAAAGTGAGTTTAGTTTTCATTATTTTTTAGCTTTTAGCATTTTGTAATTCCAGAATTTTATTGTTATTCTGGGCAGAAAGGAGTTTTTAGGAAATCTGAAAAGTACAGTTGAAGGAAATCAGTCTAGGGAGTGAGCGGTTTGGTTGAGTCAATTCCAGCGATCCCACTCCTTTTTCAATTCTTTCTGCTTTCCCCTCATCTTTGCACACCGCTCTTGTTCCATGTGTGTTCCGAACGCATTCATCAAGATCATTGTTAATGAGTGGTAAGTTGTTACACTTCAGTGAGCGAACGGTTCCCTATCTGATTCCTTAAAGAAGTGGTTTTGCCCATCTCTAGTCTCAACTGTTTGCACGTGTTTGCTTTTCTAACTAACGTTTGCCTTTCGACTTGAAGTTCCAAAATAATATATATAGGTATTAGAGATTTTTGTACCATTGTGTAATTCTTTCTAATTGAAATGTAAATGCCATATGGCCATCTCAAAAAATTCCTCCTTTTTTGATAGTCATTGTTGATTAACATACGCTGTGATCTGGAGTTATTTAAAATTTTCTAAATTTATTTATTATTTTTAAAACTTTTTTGCTTATAACGCATCGTTTCGAAAAGTGTTGTTATGACTTATTTAACGTGTGTGGCAATAACATCAGATCACATCCGCGAATTTTTTCCGGGTGAGGAGCATCTGTCTTTGACACGGGGGTCGGGTTCTAGAGTCCTCTTTCTCCAAATCCTTCGGTTTAGGGAAGACCCCAAACCCCTTGGAGGGGCCTTACGGTTCGCTGGGCCGGAATGCTGCAAAGACACAATACATTTACGACATCGAAGTCTACCTTGGGACATGAACCTATGTTCCACGATCGGCAGCCAGTACCTTTAACCATTATACCGATCAAGGTGGCATTTGAAAGAATTTTTCTACTTATAAACATTCACTGGACCATAAAGCGGAGCAATGTGAATGCGGAGTAAATGAAAGCTGTAGTATTCACACAATATGACTGTAATGTACGGTGTACCTGTATGGTTTCATTACAATTTCATTAAAATGTAATGTAAAATGCTTATAAAAAGTCTAATTTATCTATAAAAATGTTGCAAAATGATTTTCGAGTTGGGAAGTTAGAGTTATTATTCACTTTTATTAGTAAAATCAACTTCATTACTTTACTTTCAACTGACGTTTATGAACTATTAATGTCTGCGACGCAAATCATTTTGTCCTTATTGGCAAATGTCACGTCACCGTGATTTGTCTGCCTTTACCTACATTGAGTCTTCTTTGTATCGGGCGATTAGGATCAGAAACAAGGTGATAAATTACGAGTTAAGTGGGTGTCTGTTTCCGAATTGCATTCTGAAACCTGCCTCAGAAACCCAAACACCCAGTTCTGATAACTGGTTGAATGTTTTAAAATTTAAAGAGAGGGTTCCTTTTTGTGTGTGTATCAAGACAGTCGTAAATGAGGGGAAAAGCGGTGGAAAACTATATTTTTTGTGTTCTTCAGCTTTTAAAACCTGTAAGACTGTTCTAGTAGTCTTTAACCTTTTCTAATGAGACAGAAATTATACTTAACGTTTAGTTTTGTGTTAAATCCGTTAGCTTCTTGATATTTCCGATCATTTCGAAATGAAACGTTATAATGAAACATTTTGAAAATATGAAACATCTTGAACACCGATTATTCGTGTGGTCAGTGCCAAAGTTCTGTGACTAATACTTTAAGGAACCGAAAACGTTTGGACTATTTGGGAGAAATTCATGATTTTTATTGCAGTGAATTTTATTACTGAGGCTTGAAAGAGAGTAAGGAAGGTAAGACTTAACTTTATTCTGCTTTATCGTTCAAAACAGTTTTCCTTAATAGCCCTAAATAATTAATAAATAATAAAAGGATATATCGATCATAATGTCTCTATGTTTGGCGCCGAAAATGTTTCCTCTCAATGCGCCAAATACAGTAAAACTGGCTCTGACCATATAAGTCTGTGCAGTCTCTGAGTGCAAGCCTTTTTTTTCACAAAGCTGAACCAAACCACGGCTTAAATTCGAGTAGAGCCCATATTTATTTTATTTTCTTAGTTTTCGAATGAAAAAGGTGTTTCCAACAAAAGCCCCAATAAAATGAGCTGGGATAGTATTATTTTTTTGTTTAGTTACTAATTTTAATTAATTATTTATTTTTTCATTACGTTTCATTTAATTGAAATTATTGATTGTTTATTTTTGTTTATTATTATGTTTTATTTTTATTTATTTATTTTCTTTTTCGTCTTTTCTGACGGCCTTTCCTAGGTTCCAGCAGTCTTAATTTTAAAAGTTAAATTATGACCTAAACAAATGTAAATCAACAAATGACCGCAAATCGAAAATTCTACAAAACAATAACATTAATTAAAATCCTTATTTATTTAATTTAGTGCATTTTATTGGTAAAGCATGCTTTTACCAATAAAATGCACTAAATAAATAAATAAGGATTTAAATAGCACAGTTGTACCAAAATTTAACCAATTAAGTGCAAAAATTTACATAAATCATAGGACTACAGACATTCAGTTGCTCCTGGAAAACCAATGAACCGTGACTTGTAACCTAATGGTAGCACCGGAAAATTTAAATCAGGCACAGACAACCTTTTCTGGCTGCGGGTCCAGCGCAGCCAAAATGTGTATATTAGAAGAGTTTGGGATTAGTGATAATTTCATTTTAGAACACCCTTTCTAGGTGAATAATAAGATAAATTTTATTGAGAAAATAATTACTATATGCTCTAAATTGACTCTAACTAAACTAACTAAACTGGGCGGCACAAACAGCCCTTAGAGAGCTATGGCCTGCAGTGCCCTGATATTTACTTTCTAGCCCGTGGACCCCGCGGTGCATGAGCATATAGCCTGGACAAGGGGTAAACTTGTCCAGGCTATACGCGTAGGGAAGTTAATCAGCGTAGTCTATATATGGGGGGATCGAGCCTCGGACCTGTAGTGCTGCTGCGCTACGCGCTAGCCACTGCGCCACCGGGCCTCAAACTTTAAACGTTAGAATTAAAATTCTAATAAGATAATCAAATAATTAACTCTAATTACTTATTTCAATAATTAAATAATTAGGTCTAATTATTTATTCCAATAATTAAATAATTATAATTATTTATTCCAATAATTATATAATTCATTCTAAATATTTATTCAGATAATTAAATAATTAATTCTAAATATTTATCCTGATAAATTAAATAATTAATTATAATTGCTATAAAAACAAACATAACTGAATGAACTTTATTTTCCTTTTCAATATCAATGGCTTCCCTGATGCTGAACTTGTGACGTAAATTTAATCAAGTCTGACTTATAATAAATAAGTTGTCTTAAGACAAATATAAGCATCTGAATTTTCGAGTGTATTCATTACTGCAACTTTTGTTGTCAAGCAAAAGTGTTTTTGTTAGTATTTATTTTCGATTTATTTTTTTATGTATTCTTTAGGTGATCATTTCATATTTATGTTTTATAATTTATTTATATATATATTATTATTTAATTTCGTAGCTTAAGTGGGTCACTTGAAATTATGAAATGGGTCATTCGGTGACCCGCGGGTTCTGATTTAGACAGTTTTTATGCGTTTTCAAAATAAAAGTACATAATCATTTGTGGAGTTTTCTTGTGAATTTAGCATAAAAATGAAAATCTCTTTCGAGGATGTATATATTTTGAGTATTAAAACACTGAAATTAATTAAAAAGAAAATAGATGCCTTTTCCACTCTTTCTACCCCCTCGCCCCAAATTCAGCTAATTATGCTATATTTATATAGACGATAAAATTCAAGGAAAATCAAAATTATATAACAGCTGCTTTTCTAGACACATTGTCATTCTGTTTGTGGTTATCTAAATTGAAAAAATATAGATTACGGTTTGTGTGTCTGTGCCATCTGTTGATGCACGAGAACGCTATTCAAATGATAGAAAAAAGGTTATTGAACCCGAAACACATAGGAAGGTAAAGATAATTATTATCAGTGAAATAATATTTCAGATTAAATGATTCTAAACAGTTGTTTGATTTTCTCATTTGAAAATCATTTATCTCGTCAGAATGAAATGATTAAAATTATGTATTTTAATGTTTAATTATTTATACAAACATGAAAAGGGGTTACATCTAACGTAGTGAAGATGAGAAGTAATTTTTTTATGTCTTATTTTATTCCCTTGTATGTTATTATGATATTAATATATTCCCTCCATGATTTAAATTGAAATCATGGACCAATATTGAAATATTTTCCTTCCATGATTTAAATGAATAAATTCCCCTTCTCATTTTATGAATCTGTTACTGTTTTAAAATTGTGATACGGAAATTTAAAGAAAACATGCATCCTCAAACTTGATAAATTAATCTGCGTAAGGAAGCTGTAATTAGAAACTAAGAAAATTTTATAGTGTTTTCTAAACAATAGTTTATCTTCTTTTTTGTTCGGATGCTGAATAAATAAGTTTGAGAAACGGATATAATCTATTACATAGAAAATTCATTTGATTAATATTGCATGATCGAAATATTCCCTTGATTATCGTATTTCCCATTGTGACTTGTTTCCCATTATTTTCCATACGACTGAATTTTTGCAAAATGAGCTACTACTTCAAAGTAAGTTCATATCGAAACATATAACTTTAAAATTGGGCCCATCAGCGACCGAGCGGTAAAATCCCTGAACACCGGTAGTTCTGACCTGGGTTCGATACCAGGTGTGAATGGGCTGGCTGCATGCGCATTTTCGTAGTTTTCCCCATGTGTAATGTGTGTACCAACGAGTGTTCCTTTATAAATTCTTCCACGAAAAGCATCCCTCCCTCTAGGCAGATAGCCCTTGTATGCCTTGCAATAATCTACTAAACCAAAAACTTTAAAATTGCTAAATGAACTGATTCACAAAAATCGTCTTTATTGTTGAAGTTGTTAGACTAAGAAAGGAGCTCGAGCTTGCTTGCTTTTTTTTTTCTCCGATCACGAGGGATAAATTACTCGCTATCAAGAGACATTTGTTTCTGCATTACGAATTGCTATGCCAGTTATGTGTGTTCCTTCCATTTCCTTTTTCAAAAACCAAGAGTTGAATGAGAAACAATTTAGTAGGATCATTTGTAAAGATTAAACTCAATGACATCTGCGCTATTCACGAAAGCGTTCCAACATTTGCCTGTTTTTCAGAGCGCCAGCTGATTTTTTTGTCATGTCACGAGTACAATTTACGCTGCATATAGAGTGGGTAGCTCCTCCATTAGCTGCAAAAGCCGAAACGCATTGCAGTTTTTCGTTTGCTTTGAATGTATGTGTGTAGAGAGAAAGATCGAAATAAAAATGTGTACGCAACATAACAAACATTATGAATTACGAGACAGACTTGCAGCGTTTAAAAATTAATGCAGGCTTAAGTATATGTAAGAAACGCAGATGTCTTAGTTTCAGTTAACATCATATCAAATGCCCCAGATTTATAAAAGAAAGAAAGTTCGTGTATATAAGCTATCCAAAGGAAATTTGTAATAGTTACAAAATTTATGCAGAGGCAAGACAAAAATTGAGAGATTTATTAGTACGGCACTAATTAAGCCACATTATAGCTATCGTACGTGTTTAATTTCAAGAGATATCAACTTCACTGTACCAGTATAAAGTAATTATAGTCACAGGACACCGACTTTCGTAAGCCAGTATGGCAAAAGACATCGTCCTGTTTACGATGGGAGCTTAAATATCTGATGCTATTCTGATCATGTGCGTTACTACGTTTGTGGTTTCATCATGGACAGCAAACTGGAATGAAGAGCGAACGCAAATTTCTGCTTCAAACCGGGTAAATTTGCCACTGAGATGCTTTAAATGATTTGGTAGATTTACGTGATGAGTCATTTGAACGGTGCGAGAACTTCAGTAACGGAAGTAACTTCACTGGATGACAAAGACACATCAGGTAGACCTTCAACGAGCTCAATCCCTTAAAAATGTCAAAACCAGTCGCTAACTTACGCATGATGTCGGAGAACAATTCGTAACACTGGTGTCATTGTCATTATGCCACATGAAAGAGTCCAAACAATCCTCACAGTGATTTGAACATGTGCTGTATTGCTTCCAGGCTGCTAACCAAGAATCAGAAGAAATAACATCAATACGATGAAGTCAAACACTTAATCGTATTGGAGGGGTCCTTAGACTCCATGACCTAAACCGGGACGGGTTCGCAACTCGATCAAGAGCGTGCTCATCCTCGTTTGCGACATTGTGCATTGGCGATTCTTTCCCAGGGGCCAAACCGTCGGTAGCGAGTTCTACTGCCAGATTTTAAAACATTGGAGGGAAAGCATTCGATGAAAGCGACCATTTCTGTTGCACACGAAACATTGTATGGTGCACCACGACAATGCATTCTGTCATCGAACTCTCCTCATCTGTAGTTTCTCGCCGAAAACAATACAGTTCGATTTTCGCATCCATACTATTGCAGTTTTGACTGCTGCGGATATCGCTGTGTTTCCGAAGATTCGCTGTTATGACAGCTTTGCGGAAGTTAAACACAAATCGCAGAAAATACTTGGTACGTTCGTAAAACTTCTGCACGTATTCAATAAGTGTTAGGAACCCTAGGATCGTTATATTACTATCTAAGGGGGACTATATTGAAAGTGACAACTACTGAATAAATCCAACCGAATAAAATACTTCCTTATAAGCAGAAGTCTAGAAATCGTCTTGCTAGTCCCGGAATCTTTTTATACCGCCTTATACATGTCACTGCCAAAGTTGGACAACGGTAAATCTTAGAAGTTACCAGTAAGACCCTTGCAGCTTTCTCCCTAAATGTTTCTCTTTATAAGTGAATTCAAATTTTCGTAGAATGAACCCGTTGACTTTCATGAATACATCTTCTTACGTCTTTTATATTTTTAGCTTATTATTAAACTGAACGTATTTAAAAATACCGACACCAAAATGAGTTTCAATAAATTAATCCTGCTAGATACACCATTGCAATTAGGACGTTAGTTAGCTATAAGTATTTGTGGTTATTTTGTTGGTAAAATAAACACTATATATATACTCTTTATTTACTATATAACTCTCTGTTTATTTTGTTGGTAAAATAAATACTATATATAGTTTTTACTCTATATAACTATTATATTCTTCATTCTATTCCATAAAATATCAAGGTATCCTTCTGTTCCTGAAAGAATCATCAACGTACTTCCATACGTAGTTTGCCGTAATATTTTCTTATCATAGAATTGACGTTCAAATTGTTTTGCTTGAGAGTTGAAACTAAGTCTTCATTAAAAATGACACTCTTTATGTAGAAATTACGAACAAATAAGCACTAATGCTTGCATAAATCTATAATCCTGCTAATCTTGTGGATTCTTATGACAACTGTAACATTATATCAATGTTAATAATTCGATAAACTGTTTAAAGTAGGATGGGGATTAAAACTATCTGTTCTTGAGGAAAACATCTGTATTGTAAAAAAAGAAATACTTGGTACGTTCGTAATGTATTATTTTTTAATATGAGAGCGTAAACAAGGCACAGAAGGCATTGACTGGCGTAGTATGTTTACTTTGCGGTGTATGCTTTCTGACCCTAGCCCATACGATCCATCATTGTCAACCAGCGTGATCTTAGTTTAAGAACTGTTTCCTCCCTTTTCAAATCTGACCTCTTTTCTGCGAATCAAACATTTATGCACGGGTATTGTGATAGATAAGTAGTGCAGGTAAGTGTCACTAAATTCTTCTGAGATTGAAAAAATGAGAAATTTCTGGCATTCAAGATTAACCGATATGTACATCTTGTTGATTACTGAGTAAATTTACCGCCTTTTATTACTAGTTTCTTTTGTTTCTGGATGCAATACACGGAATCCTCTCTGACAAAAACCACTGGTGGTTCCAAATGATTTGGGTCATCTTAGGGAGGTCATGTTGAATGCTCTTATTTATTTATGCTCTCAAAAATATTAGTCACTTTCAAAGATGATTGATCGTCTTAGGGAGTTGATGGCCTCAATGGGATTCGCTCCTTATATTTGATTATACAATTAAAATTTGAAGAATTCAGATTTGAACCGCATGGGTTCAGTTATACATGCCCCTCCCCCCGATAATAATCGTCAGTCCAGTAAATCGAACAAAACTTCTCTCAATTCTTCGTTATCTTAGTGACCTTAGCCTTAAATTATTTGCAATCCTGTCCTGTGGACATACTGAAGCATTACCATACGTTTAGCGCTCTTAGAAGCATCACCTGCATGACAGTCGGAAAAAAACCTGTAGTAATGCAGGTTATTTGTCGGCATAACAGCGTCACTTGGAACTTGGAATCTTAAATTAGAATAAGTCTGATCACAAGATGCTGTTAGTTTTGTCGGAATGATCCGTAAGAAGCAGGGAAATGTCATAACCTTTTCAAAGAAACTTACGGCCTGTATTATGTGCTTTTACTATTGGAAGGTCCGGGTTCATAATGATTTCCGTAAATAACTAGGCTAGATGAGCAGAAAAACGATTGAAATGTCATTTGACTCGATGTGATTAACATTTCTTATAGGTAATATAAACAGCTTAACATAACACAGGGAGATATATGCTGAAATTCTTTTTAACACCTAAAGAATACGGAAGTTTTATATGTCAAAATATTTTTATTTTTTAATCACTTGTATTCTCAATATAATCATTATTTCATTATAATCATTTTATTCAATATAATCACTTGGTTGGCAAACGTAACTAGAAGTCATTATTATTTTTATAACCCGACGAATAAGTTGGGGGGTGTATTTTTTTTAGCTTAAAGATCGACTAATTCACTGGGAAATACGATAAAAATCCGGATATGCATTATTTATTTGTATGCAGTTTTATTGTAAAATCCTGTATAATAATGTGGGTTTAATCTGTTATATAAATTGATAATCACAATCATTGATTGTCGAGTTCTGTAAGAAGACCATCTCCACAGAAGACCAAAATTATCCGGAACTGTAGGTGGTTTTTTCAAAGAGAGTTTTTTATATATCAAAATGCTATTCATTGATACAGAAATTCGGATTATTCCGATTTTCATAATTAATCCGATCCGATTTTCATAATTAATATTGTCACAATTTGATTTGTACATGTAAATACAGTTCAGTCACTGCAAACGCAGCCTTAGTTGCCATTCTTTGTATTCTAGGAGGGGTGGCTGCATATTAGTTATTTGTATCGCCAGACATTTTGCCACTCGGTGCAATTTCTGCAATTAAAAAAAGTTTGCAGCCTGATGCCGCCGTAAATTCCAAAAATATTTGCCTTAATTTTAATGTCCAGTGCTTGTTTTAAATTTTACGAATTTTGCCAAGAATTCGTATAGTAGAATTTACGAATCCTATTAAATTTTTGCTCGGAGAATCTCTAAATTCTAAAAAAATGGCCCCTAGTCCGGGCACATGAGTTGTACCTACTGTGGTTTTGGCCCTGTTTATATCCTTGTTTTATATTTAATAGATTTATTTGGAAAATCAGTACAAATCCTCACCCGCTAAAATCTTGTGAAATTCTGATGGCTTCGAAGTTGTTAGTGTAAATATTAGGATGCGATATTTTTAAGAAACTTCTGGATTATACCGTGGACGATTATACATTTCTCCCCTTTCAATACAATTTTATTTCCTTAAATATAAACTTTCTCAGTCGAGCTCTAACTTCTACAACCCTTTAATTTTACGTTATTTACATGAATGCAAATTGCGGCTCCCAATTCTCGTAATATCCGCTTTCGAAGAATACTTTCTGCACTTGAAAATATTTTATACATTTAATTTATTTTCAGGAGCAGAGTGCATATTTTCAAGTGCAGATTTTATATACGATTACGCGTTTTTCTGTTTCATTTTGTGTAAGCTAATTTACAAATGATTTAATGATCTGGAAATTTTATTTACTTTTTAAATCCCGTAGTCTTGTAATTCAACTATTGCTACAAGATGGCGCCACCAATCATCGAAGTAATTTAATGGACGAAAAGTCCATGAGCTAACACGATTAAATAACACGAAATCTGTTGCCAACCGATTCTTTTTCGTATCCCTTCTGTTCTTACTTGTTGAAGTTAAACATATTACACTGGATTCCCACTGCTAACTGTGCATTGTCTCACTGCTAACTGTGCATTGTCTCAAAAGTCTTCCAGACTAGAGCTTGAAGCAGACGTGAAATTTGTTCTATTCGTGTTTGTTTCTAGAAGGAACTCACTGTTTTTAATACAGTTTTATTATTATGATTAAAAAAATGTAGACGGCTCTGTGTGTTCGCTTACGCGTCAAACTATTACGCTACCAGCGTATCACGGACTCTAAAGAGACTGCTATATTCTAAAGTATTCATTTATTTAATAAAACATTACTCAGGTACATAACATACAATTAATCTTCAATAAACCTAACTACAGAAACATATTTTCCTAATTCTCTGAATTGCCCTGCTGTCACTCTCATGAAACCAAACTAACAACAATTATTAGTGGCCAAAAAGTAAAAGTAATAAGTATTGTAAAATTATAAGTAAAAAATTAAAGGAAAGTGAGTACAAAATACAAACTACATTGTTTTGAAATCCAACACTATGCAAGAAACTCATCTCCGATGTTGTAAGAAATAATAGCATTAGGTCCTACAAAAATCATTCCTGGTGATTGAAATTTTTTGAATATCATTAATGAAATATGATAGAACGGCTCTGAAAAGACAAAGCCATAGATTTTTATGCGTTCGAGAAATTCTGGACGCCGTGTTTCTGGAACAGCTGGCAAAAGACCGATAAGATAAAGTGAGGATGGAGATGAGAGAATAAGGAATGAATTACTGATGTATCTAGGCGAGTTGTTGACTAGTCAAAAACCACGAAACCGAAAAATGTAGAAATCAACAAACTGAGTCGGCTGTGGTGTGTGATGACGTCATAGCTTTGCGCACATGGACCTGATAAAAACGGTAATAAGTACAGAAAATAACAGTTTTATCTCCAGTGCGGAAATTCTAAAGATATGCTGTTTTCAAATATATGTGGTTTACGGGCGAAGAACATGATATTCAATAAATATAGGTAACACACAAAACTTTTAAAAAAAGGTTTCTTTTGGGCGTAATATAAAATCTGAGTGCTTCTAGATTTTTTTTTTTTATCTTTTTTCTTTCCCTTCATTACGCTCAGAAAATTTTATACTCCGAAATTTATGAATTATTAAAATAACTAATCCACTTTAATGTTAATAATTTAATGATCATATAATCTAATAAATATGATCGTTTCGTAATGTTATTATAGTTTGAAAAATCACTGCCTGAAAATGTTCATTAAATTTTTAAAAAAAATTATCAGATCTTGTTTAATTTTACTTTATTTATTTCAAAGCATCACGTACTATCAATCTTATTTAAT
This sequence comes from Stegodyphus dumicola, assembly GCF_044657685.1. Taxonomy (NCBI): domain Eukaryota; kingdom Metazoa; phylum Arthropoda; class Arachnida; order Araneae; family Eresidae; genus Stegodyphus; species Stegodyphus dumicola. Next base: position 36,841,455 of record NC_140769.1, read on the forward strand.
TTTACTTTATTTTTACGCAAAATTAAGTTCATAAATTTTGTGCTTAGAGTTTTTACCGTTTTACCAAAGTAAAGATGTTTGTACAAGGATTACGCGTGAAAACAATGCGCGAAATGCAGTAAAAAGTGCTTTAATGAGATACATTAAATCCTATTTGGAAAAGCTGTGGCTTTCATAATCTCATCACTATACAACGTATCACATTTAATAATTAAAAAGCGTTATGTGATACAAACGCCATAGGTTTCAGTGTTATAGTAAACCAGATCGTCCCTACTCTGTCTTGCCGGCATGTCGGTGATGTGCTCCCCTCCCACTGGGTTAGTCTATCTCTTATAAGGTCCATGTTTGCGCAGCATTCTCTGTATGTCAGAAAAAATATCAACATTGTTGGGGGGGGGATTCACCCCTAATTTTTCCAAGAAAGAGAAGTGGGGGGAAAGGAAAATCTGGATACATTTTACTAAAATTTTAATTAAATCCCATTTTGAATGTCTTACTAAAAGTTAATGGTCTCAGAAAAACTGCATGCGGGGCGGATGCACGACCTAAAAAGAGATGTAGGACCAAAAATTTTTTTAATAAAATGAAAAGCTTTATTAATAAAATAAAACATAAATTAAAAATGTTGCCTACTAAATATTTATCAAAACTTACATAAACGATAATAGTAATATAAAAAAATTCAAATTTATATCTGTTTTCTATCTGAAATCTAAAGTTTAATACTTGTAAGACATTTTTTTGGTTACACTTTGTAATTCAAATATATTGACAAGTAAAGATTAAACTGTTAGACTGATATTCCTTTTAAATAATTCTAAAATGTTACTAAAAACAAACAAAACTGAAAACAAACAAATAAATTATTTACTAAACTGAAAACAAACAAATTAAGAAAATTAAGTTTTCAGAGAAAATTTACCATGTGGAACAAAACTTGAGAATAAATATTGACATCGTAGTCTTTTTTTTCTTCGCCATTAAATTTTAAAACTGTTTCGGGTACTCGCTTAAATTGCATAAGTTCGAGACCAATTCTGTACACCATTCTTTTAAAAACCTCTGAAAATTTGTTTTTACGATATGCAGGAACATTTTTGAATAATCCGAACTTTTTGGTTATCCAAACATAGTTCGCACGATTTAAACTCAAATAACCTTAAAAACGAATTTTAATAATAATTATTTTTTTACATTTCTGCATTATTAATTAACATTATCTGCTTCCAACATTATTATTTTTTAACATCATCATCATCTTTGTATATATGTGAGGTAAAATTTTAATTTGTAATAGCCCCTGAAATATCTTTTTTAAAATTTATTTCCCATTTCTATGGTTAATTAAATAAATTCTTATGAAGCATTTTAGAGTTCGTCATTCGAAAATTAATAACTTTCATCTGATTCTTACGTAACGCAAGTACTTACATAATGGCAGAAGTTAAATGAAGTCTGTTAGTGGATGATAGTCAAACAAGAATTTACATAAGGCAATAGTAATAAAGCGATACTATATCAATTTATTGAGAAATGAAACATTTTCAGTGTTATTAATTGTAGCCATGAATAATATAATCTTGTTCTTCTTACATTTGTTTTCGCCTAGAGATCAAGCCTTTTGCATTTTGCCCTTTTTAAGTCGCAATCATAATATTTCCATACATCTCCTTAGGCACATAGCCCTCGAATCTTTGCTGTAACCACATAAACCAAACTATTGATACTTAATCCTCGCATATGTGCTGTTAGAAGTAAGTGGGGTTCTCTCAGGAGTGACCTTTTCCAAGTGGCTGCACTTAATGGAGAGACTATAGTTAATGTTTGAGTTTATCCAAGTAATTGAATTTATTTTTGTTGTTGTATTATATTTTTAAGTTTGTTACTTATTAAAAATTTCACATTGTTCTATGTCTTAAAATTTAACATGAAAGTTATGAACTAAAACTGCACTAGTATATTACAATACAAGTGAAGAAACGAGCTGTTTCACTTATGCGTGTGTCGGATTTGCGCGATGCTTATGGGGCCTCACAAATTTTAGTAAATATTATGGGATCCCCACACTAAAAGGTTTAAGAAGCCCTGCCTTGGACTATGCATATGCAGAAAAGAATGTTACCAGGTAATCGTTGATCACAATTCAGCGATTTTTAAAGTATGCTCGAACTTGCGTGTGTTTGTTTTTTATACACTCTCGGGCATAGCGTTGCGTGGGCACCGCCATGCACGGATAATCTGCATCGGATAGTCGAGAGAACATTGTATTCGCGTTTTCACGAAACTTCGCTATACTTTGGAAGATATTGTTCTCAGAAGCGGGATCATTACTGCCTTTTAAAAATTAAACAGTTTATAGAAGAAGAAAACCAAACACGTATAAGGTATTTTCTCTTTCCTTCCAGAATGCCTTCGTGGTGTAACGGTAACACAATCGGCGCGTATTCCAGAGGTCCAGGTTCGAGGCCCGGCGAGGGCATTGCACAGTTTTCACGTCTCTTGCTTCAAAATAACCTAATGACTCTACAAATTATATTCTCATTTTATAACTAAAAGAAACTTAACGTAACTTCTTTAAGAAACGTAATTTCCTTAAAATGACATCTTTCAATTTAAAATTTTAATATCTGTTATCAGAAAGGACTTTTCTGCATGTATTTTGATAACTCCTTTAAAAAGCTCTTTTAAAACTCTTTAAAGCTAGTTTAGAAATTTTATAAAATATATTAATTGCGTAAAATATCCTCTATTGTCCGAGAATTTGGTTGAATGGCTTGCAGTGAATGCACTAAATACATAATGTTGAAAAATTTACACCCATTTTCCAGGAACAATTGATTGTAGTTCTTGTTTCGAAAGCAAACTTCATCATTGTTTGTGGTTCTGAAATAAAACTGAAGCTTGCTCAAGACTTCTATTAGACTGAATCTTTGCTAATATGCCTTTCAATGTTCACAGACAGCACTTCTAAATTGTAAAATTTTGTTCTTCATCTGTGCGTTTTTTCATTTGTCTCAGCTTACTGACTGACTGGGACTAAAAGGATGTTTGATTTCATTGAATAGCCTGCCTAATTCATTTGAAAGAAGCAAATAAGTATTCTTCGTTTGTTAACGAAGAATATTCAAAACTCATGGCAGAATTCAAAACTCATGGCAGAATTCAAAACTCATGGCAGAATTCGCATACTTTCCCTCAATTGTTTGAATACTGGAGCGGAATAATCAAATTCGTTTCTCAATTGTCGATTTTCTAAAAGTAGTTTTTAATCTCGCCGAAAATTTTGATTTTCTTTGTTTCTTCTTAGAAAATACTCATCCTTCACTAGTAATAAATTTCTTCCAAGCTTTATAGTTATTTGCTTTAGTTTCTCTTGATTTTTAAATTAAAATGGTGCCTTATGGGATAGCAACATACTCATTAGCTAAAGTCCTAAAAAAAAACACCGATAAATATTTGAGAATCAGATTTCGGCTCTAAACATCTTTTATAAATATTCGATTAAATTATTACAATATGTTTTTTTGTTCTCTGTTTATCTTTTTTTTCTTCCCCCCCCCCGTGAAGAACGTTTTAAGGGAAACTGGCTCGTATACACCTTAAACATGGGGAAAAGGCAATAAAACGCTGGGGCAGCCAGCCCTTTCGCTGGACTGGAACTCCAGACCGAACTACCACTATTCAGCGAGTTTTAGCGCTCGACCGCTGGTGGGCCTATTCATCTACATTGACAATTATATCTTTTCTGTTTTAAAAGCCAATTTATGAGCAATAGTTTGCACATACAGATCATCTAATTTATGTATCAAAGCATCTAAGTAACAATTTATGTATACAGATAATCAACTTTATGTACCAAAGCATCTCTAAGAAACAATTTATGTATACTAAGCATCTGTATACAACTTATATATACAAAATATCATCTAAATTTCAATTACAGATTCGTGATTTAATTCATTACCGCTTTGAGAGCATCGTTTATTGTATTCATATCACTTGATTTTTAATTTGATGTTTTTCACAATTCTTTAGCTTCGTAGTTTCTACCTAGCTGTAATATTTCATAATGTAGTGCACCGAAAACTATAAAGTTTATGTCTTATGAGCAAGTGATTGCCTCATTTCATTGATTTTTTAAGTTTAATCTTTACGATTTGCGCAACTAGTTATACATGCTGTGCTGGTGCAAAGTGGCTGTTGCAAATATTCTACTTGTTCTTTGAAGAAACATTGACAAGAATTCTTACGCGTCTTAAAATAGAAATTCCATTTGCATGAGTTTTCATATTAGGTGTAGTCCACTTTTGAAGGGAATGCCTTTGTTGTTTGTGCACTGGTACGCTTATCTTTGATGGAGTTACCGAGTTTCTATCGACGTCTATTCAACCGCAAGAATTTCGGTTCACTGGTGCATGCTAATAGTTACTGTAGTCAGTCACGACGTGTCCTGCACAATGATAGAATTAGCCGTATGGGAACATGACGGTAAAAACAGGACGGGCCAAGGAGGCATCGGAGGTAGGTGAGAGGAGGTGACCATGCGTCACAAAGGGAGAAATACCAAGGAGAGGCTGGTGTCGCGCAGTCTGACAAGTGTCTGTTCGTGACATATACATGTATAAAACAATACACAGAAAGTAAAAATAAAATAAAATAATTTACAGAGTACATAAATACACAAATAAGGTACAAAATAAAATACAAATCCAATCAAAATAAATATTTACATATGTACAAAGTGTTCGTGCGCTATCATAATTAAGTAGGGAAATTTGCATTCTTCGTGATATGTGCAGCGTACGGTCTTATTTTATAGTCCTCTTGCAAAGGTATATAATCAAACGTGTTGAATTGAGCAAGGTACGGGCAATTGACAGCTCTATCGAAGAAACTGCTGTTGGTGCTGTGAAGAAATTTGTCAACATGCTCAGTTTTTAGGTCTCTGTGAAGCGTGTCATTTAGAGACAAAGTAGTGTGCGTTTGACATTAAACGCAGGGCTTTGTTTTGGAGAATTTGCAATTTATTTATATCTCTATGTGTGGCCGCCGCCCTCGCTGGGGACGCGTACGATAAAATAGGACGTATAACCGCCGTATATAAATGTCTCTTTTTAGAGAGGTTTAACTTTGAGTTTTTGCCGATAATAGAAGAAACACTAGTAAGTGCAGCTATGGCCTTACTTCTGGCTTTAGTCACATGGTCTTTCCAACTGAGTTTATTATTCATGACGACACCAAGATAAACAGCCTTATTTACAATAGGCACATCTATGTCAAAAAGTTTTAAAGTCACATATAAAGGGGTTCTAGGAGTCTTCTTACGGATAATGAGTAACTGCAATTTCTGCGCATTGATAGCAATACGCCATTTTGTGCACCAATGTTCCACTGCGGGGATGATGCTCTGAAATTTAGAAACCGCTATTTCGGCTCTGAGGAAAGTCGTAGCTAACGCAGTATCGTCTGCGTAGCATTCAGGAAAGTGTTGTTGTCCATGTTATACTTTGGGAAATCTGCGACGTAAAACAAATAAAGGATAGGTCCAAAATTGACCCCTGAGCCACGCCGGCATTTAAACGTTGACGTTCAGATTTGTCACTACCAATACTGACATAGAATTTTCTGTCCTTAATAAAGGAATAGATTAAAAGTATGAGGTCTCTATCCAAATCAGCAGATATGAGCTTAAAAATGAGCCCCTCATGCCAGGCGCGGTCGAAGGCCTTCGCCACCGAAGCAGGTCGTTTCGACGCCAACGTTTCGACGCCGGGGTTGTTCGACGCCGTACGTTTCGACGCAGGGGCAGTTCGACGCCATATTTTTTTTCGTATTTTTATTTATTTTTATAATAAATATGAAGTAATATAAATAAGTAATATGACTGATTTTTATTTATTGAATTAGCGATTGTTTGCATGCATATTTAAAATAAATATATGTGTGTATATGTGTGAAAGTGTTCTATATTTTTGTTTGTGTCCCAGATTAGTGAGAAGCCCCCTCGCCAGCGTCTAGTCACCGGGACATGAGGGAGGTTTTTTTTTTTATTTATTTATTTCCCAAAACAGCATCAAAAAGGCAAAATACACAAATGGTAAATAAACATATGGTTACAAAGTAGTTATATTATATTGCAGACAAATATAATTACAGATAAATAAGATTACACATAAATAAGATTACATCACAGAACTGTTATTATACTAATCCATTGCAAAATTATGCGGCACACCTTTCAGGTATTCCATTATTTCTCGATTTTCAAAATCTTCAACTATTACTTTAATTCTCATATCAGCTCGCAGATACCTATTCCGCTTGTGCGGCGGTTCATCTCCACGTACAAATTATTCATAACATTAATCAATTGATTTTTGAATACGCCTGAGACCATCTATGAATTCCCATAATGTGGGATATGAAACACCAAATGATGATGCCACCAAATTTATTTGAATGATGATGCAAACTTATTCTAAAAATAAATAAAAATACGAAAAGTATGGCGTAAAACAAAAGCAAAAAAAGTATGGCGTCGAACCGTTGGCGTCGAAACGTTGGCGTCAAACTGACCTGTACCGTTCGCAACGTCCAGCATGAGTAAAAGGCCCGTTTCCACTACTGCGTATGCGTTGCGGTGCGTATGCGTTTCTCCAATCAGCGAGCGAATTCACTTTGATTGACATCTGCAATCCGGTCGGTGTGCGGTGACGGATGACATACGGATGGAGTTCAACAATGTTCAACTTCTATCCGTATGTCTGCGGTTGCGTTGGGGTCACGTGGTGAAAAAGGAGCAATCAGGCAAAGAATCTGTAAGGAGATTCAAAGATTCTTTGAATCAGGTGCAGTGACTAAAAATTAATGGCGGCAGAAGTAGCGATGAACGCTAGCTAATAGGGAAAGAATGTTTTGCTAAAAAATACTTATTTCTGAATTAACATTATAGCGAGAAATCTGCGTGCTGAAAATGACAGCAATCAGCTGAATTTAGTTTAAAATGATAAGAAAAACAAGATAACTGCAACTACAGTACTTGTTCGTTCAAGAAAATCAGCGGCAAAAATTATCATTCCAAGTCCATGAAATAGCAAAATTTGTTCTGATAATCATTTTTTAGTTCTGCATACTCATTTAGCTTTAATGAAAATGAATGTCTGACTATATCAAACTGCTATAGCAAATTAGATATGATTAAAAGATTTGCTATTTTTTTCTTTTGAAACAGGTAAAAACTAAAAACGTTAATTATAAATTAAATTTGATAGCCTTTTAAATACTCCAGTTCATTGAAGAGTATGTTAAATTTGTATTTCCCTTTATAAATATATCTTTTTGGATAACATATATTTGTAAACACATGAAATATATTTTTAGCAGCCCGTTTAACTTCAATCGGAACGCCACTTTAAAAGATAATGATTTTTCCAAAAAAATGTACTAGAAGCTGAAGAACAAACTCTGGTGAATTTTTCAGACAATAGCAAAGTGAAATAGGACCAAAAAACTTAAGTTTTAAGAATTGATTTACTTGATGATGTATATAACCCAATCCTAGCATAGTGGTAAAGCTGATGGTAACGATGTCCACCTTTTGGAGTCGTGAGTTCGAATCCCATACGCTTTTTGCACCATGTCTGCAACTTTCTTACCTTTTTATTCCAATTTGATCTATATTCGTGTTTTATAATTTATTTCTATTATTATATGCATTAAATATATTGTTTTATTTATGCTCTTATTTATTTAAATTTTTCTCGCAAAAAAGTTTGAAAATTATATAATACTAATTTAAAGCATATCCTGTACATATATATTTGAATTTAACAAACATTCTCTATTCGTAAAAAGCAAATTTAAAGTTAATTAAATTTAAATGAAATTTAATGCAAACAAAGAAATGATTAATTATTGCTGTGCAAGTATCAAAATCCATGAATAAATATATAATTCCAAAAATTTATTAATCCTTAAAAAATTTATAAAAATGCATAAGTGAATAATGGGATAGATTATTAATCCTAAAAAAATTATAAAAATGCATAAGTGAATAATAGGATAGATTATTAATCCTAAAAAATTTATAAAAATGCATAAATGAATAATAGGATAGATTTAATCCTAAAAAACTTATAAAAATGCATAAGTGAATAATAGGATAAATAAATTTTTGGAATTATATATTTATTCATGGATTTTGATACTTGCACTTGATTTACATATGCTCTCAGAATTTAAATGATATTGTATATTAGTTCGCAGCAATAATTAATCCTTTATCTGTTTGCATTAAATTTCATTTAAATTTAATTAACTTTTAATTTTTACGAATAGAAAATGTTTGTTAAATTCAAATTTCATTCCTTGCAGCAATGGCGCAAGAGAATTATTTAAATTTAATTTATTTTGAAACCCTGCAGATATATATATATATATTTTCGTTTCACTTTTATGTGAATGTATATACATGTGCTCAGACTTTGGGATGTTTACGACTCTAAACTTTCATTCCAATTAACATGAGACAGTATTAATGCCCTAAACATTTTTTAACAAAAAATTACTATAATAATTGCTTTTAAATTCAGTCCTCTCCTGCAGAAGCGCAGGAATTAATTAATTAAATATTTCCATTTTCTTTACGTAATGTGTGTATATATAAAGAGAAAAATCTTATTTTTATAACTTCTTGTATAAAAAGAGATATGAATTAAAAATGTTTAAATTAAAAATAATATTTTATGGATTATGTATAAAATATAACTGCCCATAGTGCATTTTAAAACAAACGAGATTTCTAATAAATTATCCAGCTATGACCCTGAAGTCAGCGGTATACAAGCATAGCAAATTTTGCTTAAATATTGTGAACCTTTCCTTACAGTTGCTCTGTACTATTAAAGTACCAACTATTTTTTAATCCCTTTAACTTTTTTATTTTATGTTATTTATTTTTTTACTTTTTCACTAACAGTACATTTTAGTTTTAATAATATATATATTATTTCATAATATTTAAGGCTTCTAGAAACACAAAATTTTTTTAAAAATTTATTTCAGCTTCTATGGAATTCGTGATGTTCATAATATGCATTATAACCTTACTTATCTAAAATTCCATATCAAATCCAAAACAAACAATACTCGCTTAAGCGGGAAAAATTCAGATGTTCAGCGTCGTAACTCGCGAACTGCTTGCGCCAAAATATTACAGTGACACCTAGCGGCGGAAAATGAAAATATTTTGCGCATACGCAGCAGTGGAAACGCTTGTACGGATGCCGTAGGCGTGTCTTCAATTGACGCAATGCGTTCGTACGCAGTAGTGGAAACGAGCCTTAAGTCAACACTTTGATTCTTGTGCAGGGCGTCACCTGTGAATTCCACAAGCCGAACAAGTTGTTTCGTAGTCGAGAGGCCTTTTCTGAACCCGAATTGTTCGGGTGGGAGTCTAGACATGAAGGGGTCTAGACGTTTGAGAATTATGCGCTCAAATATTTTCCCAAGTCGGGGAAGTAAGCTGATGGGATGGTATCCGTTCGGACGAGTAGCATCTTTTCCAGGCTTATTCAGCAGAATAACTTTGGCAATTTTCCACTTGTCAGGAAAATAATTATGCATTAAACAGGCATTCAGAATACTTGCATATTTAGAGATGATATTCAAAGGCAAGTACTTAATAGCAACGTTCGTGATCGAATCATATCCGGGGGCTTTTCTATTTTTCAGCCGCTTAATGATTTCTTTAATTTCCTTGGGTGAGGTGAAATTCGTGCAGTTGTGCGCCCCGGGGCCGCTGATCCAATCTTTGATAAAATAGCGTACATCGTACGCAAAAGTAAGATCACTAGGATCAGAATTTGGCATAAACTGATCAGCCAAATGTTTAGCCGTAATAGAAGCCTTATCCTTGTTGGTAAGTGCTATGCAATTTCCATTATAGATGGGTTTGTTGCACTGTGTCTTGTGTCGTAGGTTTCTAGCAAAAGTCCAAAAAGCATTATCCGGCTCATTAAAATTAAGCATTTTCTCATTCCACGCGTCTACGCGGTGAATCTGAATATCCTTTTTGATTTCTCGATTTAACTTATTAAGCTCCTTTTTAACACGAGGGTCCCAGAAGATGTGATATCTTTTGCGCAGGCTGTTCCTATTTTTAATTTTATCACGGATAGTGTGCGGTAATAAATCCGGATGCTGATCAGCGGGAATTTTTCTCGTAGCAGAATTGTAAGCACTTAGGATCGTATTAGTCAAGGCATCAATTGTATTATCAATATCCCTTGTATTTTTGAGACATGAAAAGATCGGGCCGCTATTTATCAAGCAATCATTATAAACATTCCAGTCTGTACGAAAATTGTACTTTTCATCCAAGCATTGGTTAGTACCAAGCGTAGCAATAACTGGTAGATGGTCGAAAGTTAACTCGACCTTAACATCTAGGTACATAGGTATTGAGGTAGTGGTAAGGAGAATATCAAGAATGTCTCCTTTCCTCGTATTTTCGGGTGCATAGGTATACTCTGAGGGAGCATAGAAGTAGATCGGATGATTATTAATGAACTCCAAGAGAGTTTCTCCGTTACGGTTCGTTCTTCTGCAACCCCATTCAGTGTTTTTGGAATTTAAATCGCCCGCCAGTATCACATTTTTATCATTGGGAAGCAATTTTGTGAGGAAATTCTCGTCAATTGCATTCTGAGGTGAGTTATATAAAACAGTGAAGTACACAGCACCGTACAATGGCAGTAAGATAGAAACAGTGAGCTCTTCTAGTCCATTAATGCGGTAATCTGCGATATGACATGACTGTAATGAGTTTTTAACATAAATGGCCACTCCTTCTCCGCGATGGCTAAGCCGATCACAGCGTAGCACCTGTAATTTGCAATCTTCAGACTAAAGCACGGAGTAGGAAAAGTCTCTGTAACCATAGCAACATCGATATCATACGTCAACAAGAAGTTATGTAACTCCATAATTTTATTAAGCAAGCTGTGTGCATTCCAGTTCATGACTTTTATGGGGGGCTCTTTTAATCTTATTTGGGCTCATTATCATTAGTATTTTTATTAGAAGTTTCTGGATTATTTCTATTTAATTCTTTAACTTGCTGGGTAAGTTGTAAGAAACCCGCCCTTTTAATTATGCTGACTAATTTTGTTAAGTCAGAGAAGACTTTTTTTGGCGTCGTTGTGATAGCTTCGGAATAGATACCAGTCGATATCGCCTGAGCGTTACCCTCTATGATTCTGCTAGAGAACTTTGGGTTTTCTGCTTTTTCAGATTTATTTTTGGGGTATTTCTCACACCCTTTAAAGCTTGATGTATGATTTCCATTGCAGTTGGCACAGCAAAGGGGTTTATCTGGGTTATTTCTATCAGGGCGCTTCTTGATGTAATGTGGGCCGCTGCATCTGACGCATTTAGTTTTATAATTGCAATAATCTTGAGTATGGTTTAAACCCTGACAGCGAAAACACTGTATTGGGCCTTGTCTTCCTTTGTATTCGACGATTTTAACAATTAAATCTCCTATATGTTTTTCGTGATATATTTTTCGTGATTGTTCATTTTTGGGAAGCGTGACAAGAAACAGGGGGAGCTTTTGGATTTCTCCTCCTCTACGTCTCGACATTTGCTTAATATCCATGATTTTATAACTCTTACTTACTAGTTCTGATTTTATTTCCTCAATAGGGGTGGAAAGTAAGAGGCCATTAATGACCACTTTCAGATTTTTATTCTCAGGGAGGATGTAAGAATGGTGTTCTATTTTTAATTCCTTTAACATTTTCACTATGCCTCGATAACTATCGGGATTCGTGGTTATGACTTTGATTCCTTCGCGGATTCTGTTACCCACGAATTCAAATTGTTTTTGGCGAAACATCTTGCATAATTCAGACCAAACAAATCTATTTTCTTTTAATACAATGGGCGGTAGTCTAGAATTTTGTCTGATTTGTTGTGTCGCATCATGATTATTGCTGTTCTGCTGATCGTCAGCAGTATTCGTATCCATGTTTTCATTTTCAGTTGGATTATTATCCGTTTGTTCTTGACTGTTTTGTTCAGTGTTATTTGTGTCATAAGTATCATTTACCTTATCCTGATTTGTCATAACAGCCGGAGAAATTATTTGAGTATAGGTGTTCAGTTTGATTTTTCTTGAAACCTACACGGGAATTTTTTGTGCGTACTGTCTGATCGCCTCGTCGGCGTAGTTACTGTAGAAACGCATGCTCGTAATTTTAAGATTGTATAGAAACTGATTAGACACTAAAAAAGGCAAATGGCATAAAGGGGAAAACGTAACCGCCCAGACGGGAAAGTGGTTAGTGATTCTCTTTATTCGTATCGAAGTGCCCGGTTTCAAATCCCATAGAGTAATGTAATTTATGCGTCCCTTGATAGGAGGCGATGCTGGCCCACTTATAAGGTACATACTTAATAAAGAGACCTCCGATTCCGGCTTTAGTAGTGACCAACGCCTATAAACAGCTAGAACCCGCCATTTGGAATATCTATATGAATAATCGTTTTTTCGTATATATACGTAATGAAAGCACGTTTAGAAGTACTGATGTAGGTACACTGAGACGTAGAAACGTACCAGTGCTGTTAGGCATAGAACGTAGATCCATATTGAAGAGAAAGAATTCTGATTGCGTAGAATATTGAAATGTCGATCCACAATGAATGAGCAATTGGGCAGTCCAGGCAGATTAAATCTTCATTTTTATTTCAATTGACATTGTGGCCACAAACTACTTGGCACTCTAATTGGGCCTATTAATGAACACTTTCAATTTTGAATACTATTGCGATAGAAAGAAGCTAAAAAGCATTATTGTTGGAAACTAGGTAGAAGCTAAAGTGCGCACTTATCTAATATGGAGGATCACCAGGAGGAAAGTTTCGGATTAACTCTCTTAGCGTTACGGTTTTTTTCCCCTAAAATTTAAAATTTTCTCAAAATGTCACGAATAAATAGTATTTTCTTGATTATAATTTAAAAACTTTTTATCTTGTACACTGATGCCATTTCTTCCAATACACATTCAACTCGAAATCGGATGTATTAGAATCTGGCAAAAATGTTCATATATAATGAGTTAGAAAAACCATCCTTGTGTACGGAATTTTACGATTATAACGATTAAAGGGTTTAAGTTAGAAGGTTTCAGTTCTCGAAATTTTGAGTTTAGGTTCCGAATCACCGAATCAGCGGCGTTACGCAATCCATGCGACATAGATTGATCTAGAAATGATGTAATCCAGGAATGTTATTAATTTACTTTTTAGAGTAAAGACGAAATACCCAAATTAAAAAAAGAGGAACTAAGAGGCTACTACTAAATTAAATTATTAAATTGATTTACATATTTTTATCTTAAAAATACTTTAGCTTCTGCCTATCTTCCAGCAATAACGCTTTTTCGCTGTGCTGTCTTCCTATCGCAATAGTATTCAAAGTTGTAAGTATTCTTAAATAGACACAATGATGATAGATAAAAGTTCTACTGTACATATATTCCTTTTATATATATCAAAAACGGAATTACAATAATATATTAATCTGGGAATAAAAGTTATCTTACCATAAAAAGTCACTTTTAGTAATTATGTTGCAAATATATAGCATGGAAAAAAGAAGCACTTGGAAAGCGGACCGCAGTTTCCCTTCCAGAAGCATAAAAAAGATTAAAATCCCTCACTTGATATGTGTGCGTTTTGTATGGGAATAAGGAGGTTAAATTAATTCAATTGTAAGGAAAGGAAAAGGGAAAAGAAGTTGGTTTTCATATTATTCTTTTAAAGAATTCAATAGCAATGTCGTGCATTTTTGATTTTCTGTTTTTGGGCGAATAGATTTGTGTTCCTGATTTTTTATTTTTGAGTGAAAAAAAGTAAATTAGAGTAATTTATTAATCTGGAATAAAAGCTATCTTGTCATTAAAAGTCACTTTTAGTAATTTTGTCGCAAATATAGCATGGAAAAAAGAAGCACTTAAAAAGCAAACTTTAGTTTCGTTTCCAGAAGCATAAAAAGGATTAAAATCCTCTAGTCATCCTATGTTTTCTTAGGCATTTGACGTTAAATCATTTAGTTGTAAGAAATGGAAAAGGAAAAAGAAGTGGAATTTTGTAATATTCTTTTAAAGAATTTAACAACAATGTGATTCATTCTTGATTTTTTATTTCTGGGCGAATAGACTATGACGTAACTTTTGACTTTGACGTTTGCTAACTACCATTAAGATAAATTAAAGTAATAAATAAAGAAAAAAAATCTGAGGGCCTTCAGATTTTTATATTACACCCAAAGGTTTGTTTTTCTAACTTTTTGTGTGTTACATTTATTTGTTAAATATCATGTTCGTCGCACTGAAACCGTAAAATTCAGTTCAATAGGAACATCACGAAGCAATTTTAAAAGAGCATATCTTAATTTCCGATACACAGTCTCGCGCGCTGGAGATAAAAATGTTTTTTCTTTTTTTCCTGTATAGTGTTGCCATTGGTCGCCTTTAAATCGTTGAGTTTGTTAATCAAAAATTCTTTAAAGTTTTACAAAATATGAAATTGGTAATAAAACAAATTACAAATTAGGGCTTCCAGATACCCATATTCGGTGTAGGATTACGTTATTCAAAATTGGATGGCTCTAGGTACCGTTGTTTTATCACAATGCGAGAAATATACATACATTTATGTAGGCTCTTCATTATTTAATTTCTTTAAATATAACACAGGACGATAATATTTGGTGGCAACAATTTGAAAAGTGAAACGGTCATTTAAAGTTTTCAACGCAAAATGCCGAAATGAAATTAATAGCCCTTTTGACCCTTTGGGCTAAAAAAAGAAAAGAGGTTATGCAACTCGCTTTCATATTTTAGAGTCTCGCTTTTTTGGAAAGTATAAACTAATTCCAGACTAAAGCTGAAGCTAAGCGACTTATTGCCATGTAAGAAGAGAGAGAACGTAAGAAGGGTGTAAAAGTTTCTTTTATTAAAACTCAGTAAATTAATAAACGGCACTTCATGTGCTTGCAAAACCAGCCAGTATTTACGGTAAAACTAAGGTAAGTCGTAAGTTAGCGAAAGGCTACACAGAATGAAAAACGCTCAAGTTGGCAAAAACGTATGCCATCGTCACAAGCTGGCAAGAATAACGGAAAGCCGCAGACGGACAGGTATCGTAAAAATTCAACCAGCCACGTGGCCTCAGCAGACGGAACACGCCCCTGGTTAAACAATCTAAAACCTTCCTTAATACCATCTCTTTCTACCTTATTTGAACACGTGCGTACTAAAATTAGCATTCTGGCGGGAAAACGGAAACGAGAATGAAGCCACTGAACATAAAATAACTGGTTAGATAAAAATCCATATAATATATCCATAATATATCCATATGATATATCCATAATATATCCATCAAAACCTACTTTCTGTCATCTTGTTTTAACAGTTGAATCATTTCGAATTGTCAAAAGAGCTTTTACAAGTAGGCACAAGTTTGTCTTAGTGGGTTCCCCTCTCTATCAGTTAAAGCTCAGCACGAACAATGCATGAATAGTAAATGTATTCTTTTACATGCTGAACTGAACAATAGATGAAGCGTTGTTAAGTTCCAGGTAGTTCAACGCTGAAGTTATGTGGAACTTTCACTGCTTCGTCAGTAGCAACGCTCTAGTTATGTGTCTTTCACTGCCTTCGCTGCATTCTTCACAGCTAATGTAGTAACTAATATATTCCTCTTAGCAAGACCAAAACCAACCTTCTAAACTTCCACCAAAACATCCTTCTAAAATAAACTGTTTAGAATTCTTTGCTAATAAATTGCCTTCTTAGTTTTATTAGTATTTAAAGGTCATCTATCTTTACTATTGACCTTTAAAACAAGCAGCAGTAAAGTTCAAAGTGAATTTCTGTATATTGTTAGCTCATATTTAAGGAATTCTTATTATTAACTCACTTTTATAAGTTAGTGTCTTGGGATTATGCGATGAAAGGAATATTTAAATTTATTCGTGTCCAAACGATAAAAAAACTGCCACTTTACTATGCAAATGCTTTAATTAAATGTAAACGTTTATATTCTGCGCTGTGCTTTGCCCTAGAAGTGGGGCGTAATATAATTTTGACTTGTTGGTTATTCTAAACACGTTTTTAAGAATTCTGGCTCGCTTTGGATTGGTTCAGAAATATTTTTTTGTCCTTCATTTCCCGTGTTTATTTATTAATATTGAGTAGGTGGTCAGAAATGCTTTAAACTGAGTTTTCTGAATGTAAAATGCTGTTTGCTGCACGAACACTTAGATAAATTAAAGCCATTGCATCGAAACGCCCTTTCGAAAACGTTTTATTTAGTATTAGTATTTCATTTATACATTACGGTATGTATTTTACTGTTTTTTTGTAGGTATGAGAGTTGTACTAGAGTTGAATTTAGAAAAATTTAGCTTTTTATGTTAATAATTAGTAACATGTATGTTATTATAGATTAAATATTATTTCTCACCGACTACTGAATATTCTCGAGAAAAGAATTAGCTCAGAATTATTTGTTTTTAAACACCGGATGTACATTGCATTTCAAAATCATGTTTCAAGTAAAAACTAGGAGGAGGGGAGGGTATTGGTATTTTGCTGTAGTATAAAAGAGAATTTTGCTGCATTTTTCAAATTAAAAAATAACTCGCTTATTTAATTTGTTTAACTAGTTGTTTCATGTTTTGAATCTTTACTGTCACTTCTCTCTTTCCGTTTTCCCATCAGAATGTAAATTAGATTCCGCGTATTTAAGTGCAGGTTTGAGTTGTGAAGTCAGAGCGCGTTTTGACTAAAGTGAAGGCCACTTTACTAGGTTTGCTATTCTAAGATAAGAGTTCTATGTTTCTCACTGTGCGTTATAACTGCCGATAGTATTTCACGCCGGTGAAGCCAACTTCGCTATGAAATTACTCTGCGTAGCGTTTGGCTGTTAGCTATTTAGATTTACACTTAATTTCTACCTTGAGTTCTAGCCATACATGCTGGTTGATTTGTAAGCACCAGATGTGTTTTCTGTTGATCTTATTTAGTTTTAAAATACACCCTTCTCAGGTCTCAGTGATACTTTTGAAGACATAGCGATAGGTCCTTACAGTCTTACTGAGGTTAAGTCAAGTTACATTTAGTGAAAAGGCCATACAAACTCAATTAATGCTCTGAAATAATTATAAATCATTCAGTTTTATAAAAGTTGTTAATGATGTAAATATTTTCCTGCTGCAAATAACTAGCACTGTTCAAAAGGTTCAAGTTCGCAATTATTATATTCAGAAATATTGAAGACAACAGTGCTGCTGCCTAAGTGGTTTTTTTTTTTTTTTTTTTTTTTTTTTTTTTTTTTTTTTTTAATCATTCTACACTGCTAAAGCAGAAACTTAAAGGGGAGAAACAAAAATTTTTCTCTCTTAATATGTATAAAAGGTTCTATGGTATTCCTCCCGCCTTCTTAGCATGCCTTCGGGGTGTAATGGTCAGCACACTCGGCACGTAATGGAGAGGTCCGTGGTTAGAGTCCCGGCAAGGACTTTTTTCAATATCTCCCACTTCGAAATAACCTAATGTCTCTATAAGGTATTTATTATTATTATTATTATTATTATTATTATTATTATTATTATTATACAGGGGCTCCGTTGCCTTGCAATCTAGCAGACTGCCTTACACGGATTAAAGCCTCTGCCTCCGGAAGCTATCTACTACCCGCTCCACCACAACCGGGGTGGGTGGCAGTTCAGACGGCAATTACTGAGTCTTAAAACAAAGAGATGCATGGGCAAAAAAGGCCAGTGTGCAACAGAGGTTTCAATACATAGTCTGAATTTACAAGTATTTCTTCTAATACATACGTCATACATTTATCACAGCTTATTTACAATCAGTCCTTTGCGACATACTTCAGTCATTAATATTGATTTCAGACATGCAATTTTACACAGTTCTATAAAAATTCCTGTGACCAGGGTTACAGTTACTGTTTTCAGAAAAACAAATAGTCTACATAAACATACATCTTAGATATACAATTATGAGACATTTTTTATTCAGACAATTATATACAAATAAGGTATTTATTAAAAAAATTCAAGTAATTATATAAAAGTAAGGTATTTATTAAAAAATTCCCAAAGATCTTATTTTAAGAACTTCGGGATTACTCTTTGCAGTTTAGTGAACAAAGAGATATCTTCGCCTAAGCTCGCCTGAAGAGTTTATATTTTAACACCTTATCAAATGCCCCAGTATTACTGTAACGACCTGGATTTCAGTAGAGACTCGGACTCCAAACTACCCAAACTTCTCTGCATACAGGTATTTTTTTAACGAAGTTAGTTATCAGAATATTTTAACCAGCTCCGGATAATGTTTGTTCAAGGATAAGATTGTTTAATTGAATACGACAAAGTTGGCTGTCTGCTTAAGAAAAGAGATTTGTTCTAGTGGGAATAATTATTTACTTTGACAGGAGTGGAATTTCAAGCTTTTTTTTTTCGCATTCACTTCCACTAGGCTACCTAAGCAATTTAGTATTCTTTCCTGGTTTAATTCAAAGTTAAGATATGTCTATAAAACTGATGCAAGATAGGTTCAAGCATTGCTTGTAACTTTTACATATGAGGAACTATATCATAATATAAGATGTGATCATGTTTGCCATACATGGGATCCTAGGAGAGTTTATGTATACTAACGGTTACAAAGGTTGTTCAGATATTTCTTGAACGAATTTTGATTAAACAAATAACTGAAATTAATGAAACATATAAAAATTAATTGGCAGTAGCTTTTACAGTAAGGAAAAAAAAAAATAGTCAAAATTTATACGAGCTCAAATTTGCTGATGAAAATATATTATGCCCGCGAGTCTTCGTTTTTGTAGTTCCTGCAGGGAAATGTTTTTACTTTTTCAATACAAAAACGGTATAAGAATCTTCGAGTCAAGATAGCCAAGGGTACGATAATGTAATATTTTTCATAAGAAAGGAGAAAATTGATAGTTGCTGGTTTCTGCAGGAAACAGAATGCCAAATGGTTATCTAAAACCAATACATACTTTAAAGGCTATTCAAAAACCAAGTCTATACTTTCAAAAAAGGCCTCACCTTACTCAGTCTGTTTAAAAATATGTGTAATGTTATGAACCAGTCATGTACATGTAAACAGTTGAAATGGATGATATTGATAACGATTATTATATTCAATCTGTACTACGGTTGTTGTGAAATGCTGCAAAATCCATGCATGTAGTTTTTTATCCTCTTTTATGTATCTATTTTATTATTTGTCTTCTTATGTTTAGCTCTCTCTATTTTTTCCAATAAAATTTCCCATGGAGTGACATTTAACTCCGCATGGCTCAACCTAGGGCGGTTGTCATCTTGGCGTGTACAGTAACCAATATCATCATCTTTTAATGTGTGACTTTTCTGTAGGTTAATTATTTATTGTCTTCTTTCGGGGCATGTTTCAGATCGCAAGACCAGATATGCTGTCTTTTACCAAAACCATTTAACGCGTGAAAAATAGGAATTAAAGGAATTGTAGATGAAATATAGCTATATTTGAAACGTCGCAACAGAAGGCAATCGATTTATTATTAAAAAGGGTAACCTTGTAAACTTGGGTTCTGAAGTCGTAATTAAGTTTCTATGAAAAACTTATCATAGTAGCCGGGAAAGAACTACAGCTAAGAAGAGTAGAACAAAGCATAAAAATAAATTCTATGTATTTTTTCTGTATTTAAGAAAGCAATCCTGCTTCTTTATCCACACAACGTTGAACTCCATTAAGACAAATCCGAGTCACAGGTAAAAAATTATGACTAAGTTTCTTTAAAAAAAGTGGAAATGGAGACCGGTATAAAGTGTGGACTCTTTTGACATATTTTGGCAAAGTCTTGTGATGTGGCATCGATGGGCAACTGTACTTGTTAGAAATGATAGTTTCTACGTGTCGTCTAAAGGCAATTGACGACTACGGGAAGGAAGCATAAGAGAAGGAGGATGAAATTATCATGGTAAAATTTAAAAAGTGCCCTTTAAACATGGAAATGAAGATACAGATTGATTGATAGCTTGTACGGATCCAGGCTATTTCAAATATTAACTACTGGAACCATAAGAACAGTCAAACATCTTATCGTACTGTCGTAATTACCATGCGGAAAAACACAAACTCAGAAGATTTAAAGTAAACCTGTAGGATTCTCCACTGTACTTCTAAGTTACAGTTAATCGCTTGAGTTCGTGAGATAGAAAACAGCAAGTGAGAAGGGTGAAATAACCCTTTATTATCCCAACTAAAGTGTAATAAAACTCCGTCTTGGAGTTGTACAATAAAGCCAACACTCGGGCTTCAACTTAACAGACTAAGAAATAAACTAAACTAATCTTAACTAAAAAGATATAGCCAAAGCTATCAAAATTCTAACAGAGTTGGCCCCTTAACGCTAATTGACTGCGAAGCTATCAAGGGCCCAAGTACGGCCGAGCGTAATAATAGCTTACGAGAAAGTAGCCTAAAAAGGCGGACGCGTGCTAGACAGAATATCTGGTATCTCTCTCACTAAGACAGAAGAACTTCGCGATTAAATACCGCTCTTCCTCATTAGCATTCAAACATGATTTTATAACTACGTTCTGGCCGAAAGTGGTTAGCGATAGGAAAGAAAGTATAATTCAAAATTTAACTGTTAATAAAATTAACATAATCCTTACAAACCTTTCATTTGCTGGTCAGCTGCACGATTACGCAACTTATGTAATAAGAGAAAATCATGCGGGAATTCAGAAACACATGCTCAATAAAAATTTGTCGAGTTCCTCACTCCTTTTGTTTAAGATGAACGCCGTGGAACCCAGTGAACTGTGTGGCGACTTAAAATAACTAAAGATGTAGACCCAAGAAGGGTTAACCTACATTTTTATTTCACTCAAAAATAAGATTAACAGTCGACCGCTTTCTCGGGCTTACAACAAAGCCTCTAGTCGGGCTTGAACTCAGAACGAGAAATAAGAAACTAAACTATAACTAACCAAATAGAGACTTAGCCGAAGCTAAACACAAGTATCTAACCTAGTTGGCCCTCTAATTTAAACTAGCCGGCGGATATCAAAAGGCACGTAATAATACGGCCAAGCGTAACAGCTTCAAGAAATACTTAGCCCGAAGGCAAATACGCGCTACTCAGGATTCCTAGCTCTCTCTCACGACGTAAGTTGAACCTTCCTTAAGTACTTTTTCTAACTCATTTGCATTCAACGTGATTCTAAAACCCCATTCTGCTAGGGAGTTGTAAGTGGATACAAGAACTGATAGGAAAGAGACTTTAAAATTAAAAAAAAAATGTTATAAAATTAAAATATACCTGACAAATTAAAATATTAAATTTCATTGTAAAGCGCCTGTAAGCTGTCAGGATCTCAGACTTTCACGAGAAATAACGGCTAGCAAACTTAAAGCCGAATTAAGTAACTTATTTTATTTAACTAATTTTTTACTGCTTCTGAATTAAGTAACTTGTTACTGCAGGGAGAAATAATAATTAAAAAGTCCAAAGAAAAGTGCAAATGCCGATAAGATAACAGTTGAAATTGTAGATTCAAGTTCTTATAGTGATTCTGAAGAGGTATGGTCTTTTAATGATTCTAAAACAGAAGAAAAGAACACTCTTAAAACGTCTAGTGAATCCTTCCCCCCCACACCAGTTGCTTTATCTCACCCAGTAGTATTTTTACCAACAGATACTAACGTAACTGTAAATTCTACACCAGTCTGTACCTCCTCTTATAATACAACTTGTATTTCACCAGTTCCAGAAACATTAGCTTCACCAACAAATGGTCAAGTAGAACAGGCAGAACATTTAACTATTTTGCTTGATATTATTACTTCTGTAAAAGATAATTCAATGCCATCTACAAGTCCTTGTTTGGGGTCTGTTAATTATTCTCATCTGCCATTCATTTCAACAGACACTACATATTGTTCACCAGTATCTAATGCATTCCAAGAACAGATTGGATTATTAAGTAATAATCAGCATTCTTATTCTAATGGGTTTGACTTTTTCCTTTATTGCAAATAACTGAAAGTGAACAACAAAAAGGGGAAGGATTTAGAACAAAAAGAAAATAAAAATAGTTCATTGCTTGATGTAATATCACTAGACTGATATTTACTTAAACTAGTTTTCATTCATTGAATTATTAAATCACCTCATCATGACGGAATATCAACTGTTACTGTGTAGCGTTGCGCGCCTCCAACTTGCACGCAACCAAGAGGTGACTGTTGAAACTGGATAAAAGACAGAGTCTTGTTAAGGGTTTAAGTCCCTTTTTATTCAACGTAATAAATTACAAGTGCGTGCTCTTGACGCTCACAAACTACGCCAACTCGGCGGTCAAATAAAAATAATAACCTGAAAAGAAACTAAAGACAAGACTCTAACTACGAGGCTCTCTAAAAGTAACTAACCTCACCGCGTTTTACAATACCGCTGCTAATTCAGCAAACTTGAAGATCACGTTGAACGATTAACAATACTTCCAGGCAAGCACACAGGCCGAAACGCGGGGTTCTTCAATTTCTGGCTAACTACCTCCGCGCTCGTGAAGTAAGAACAGCACACCTCGAACTCGTTTCCTTTCTATTTAACTCAGAATACTTCCGATGATAATTTGAATCCTTGCGCGTTCTACTAAAATTTACATACTCTGGCATTGGCAGTTCCAGGGGAAAGTAAGGCTTGACAGGAAAGGTAGTTTAAACTTAAAATAAATGTTAGTTAAAATAAATATAAACCCTACATTTGCCGCTGCCAGAATTTGGAAAACTTGGAAGCAGGTCCTACAAACGACCTGTTGTAAGTTTCTATAATTCTGAACTAACTCTCGAGAACCTCGTTTACACAAAAAAATCTTATGTAACAAATTGTATACTAAATTTCTGTGTATACTTATAACTCTCTTTTCTTACAGCAACTTTTCCTGGACTTCATCAATCAATCTTGGTCTTTTCCTTCCAGCATCTGGAAGGAATAAGTATCAGTATCTTTCTAAATACATTATAATTTACACTTTCTTGACACAATAAATTTTTGTTTTTAAACGATTCGTTTTCCTTAGTTATTGCTTAATTCACATTCATTCAATTTTTCAAGCATTAATTTAACTTTACCCTGGCTCTCCACCATGTGTGGTGTCAAACGGGAATATTCGTGTTTTAGTCTTACAACACTTCCCCTAACCACCATGATTTGTTAGAATTCAACGACCAAATAGACACACCTTACTCGACATTCTACAACTCGATGAGCTATTTTAACATTCTTAAAAATTCAAGTGTAGGTGGAGAACCCTACAAAACACATTCATTCTAACTTCCCCCTCATTCATCTTTAAACATGCAGGCTTTCGCTCTAAAGCATGACTTTATCTACAGTTTAATACTTAAATTTTGAATTCATTGCTTTTGAGCATTTTACTTTTAGCATCTAAAATTTTATGCTTCTAGACTAAATTCTACTTTTACATAACATTCAAGTATTTACGTACATTTACAAAATTTTAATACATATGATTTTTACAATTTACCATAAAATGAATAAGAGAAATAAATTTTTACTTTACTCATTCTTCGCCAAGCTGGCGGCATTGAAACTAAAATTCTTATTAATACAAGAATACGAAGTTATTTTTATCTTCGGCCAAATTTTGGCTTTAACATAACAGAATTAGTCTTTCGACCAACAGAAAATGCTTGTTCTTAGCTTTTATACTTAAAGAATATAATACTTTTGCCTTAGCTAAATAAAGTAAAACAAAACTAAGTCTCAACCGAGACATATTGACTTTCGTCAAAACATAGAACTTCGTACTTATGCATAACATTTTGGAGCAAAAGAGAAAAAAAATTTATAGAAGATTTTAACTTATCTTTGAGTTTTCGATGATTGGAACTCCGTCATTCTTTTCTGGCAATATTGTTCCCAAGTTATAGGTTTCATGGACGTCAATCTTCTCCTTACTGACCTCCGAGTGTCGTCCACATTAGTTTTTCTTTTGCGTCCTTTGCATGCTGGCCTCTTGGCGGAGTAATCGTCGGGCTGTTGTCGTTTTCGTTTTTCCATGGGACGGCTGGTCTTGACGTCCTCCGGCCTGGAGTCCTTCTTGAATTTCTTCTGTTGTTCCTGGTATTTTTGTTCCTCCTGTTGCCGTTTCAGTTTCCGGAACGGCGGCCTTGCTGGCACCTGACTCTCTGGCCCTGGGCGCGTTCTCCTTGATGTATAATTTCTCCTGCGATCCGTTGTAGGTGGTGTTTTGCTCTTTACCACGGTTTCTTTACGCGGTGCATCTGTATTCTTGTTTTTCTTAAATGCTGGAGTTTGAAAGTTTTTATTTTTTCTTTTTGGTACCGTCGTCCGGGTTGTAGAAGGGCTAGGTCTCTCTTCAGTTCTCTGCTTCTTGGGTGGTGGAACAGTTGTTGTTATTTCTGGACCTTCTACTTCGCTTAGACTTGAGTCCTGCAAGAAACTTTTAAGGATTTCAAAATGATTTGGATTATAGTATTTTTTCACCTGGTCGGGACTTGCTTTACAGATCTCCCCTCTCTCGTTCTTAAGATATAATACGACTCCTTTGATTTCCTGAATTACATAGGGGCCTTCAAATTTTGGAGCTAGCTTTGCCGTAAAATTGTCTGGGGCACTTGATAAAGAAAATTTCCGCTTCAATACTTTATCCCCAACTTTAAAATCTGTTTCACGGCGTTTTCTATCATAATATGCTTTTTGCTTATTTCTTGCCGTATCCGAGCTTTTAAGCGCCTGATCAATCAGTTTTTGCACATCTTTCTGTTTAAACTCTTGCTCTCTTTGTTGCACAAAGAATAATTTATCTAAAGGCGTAATTAACTTTCTGCCTAAAAATAATTCTGCTGGGGTTTTTCCCGTAGTATCGTGATTTGCCGTTCTTAAAGCATAAGCTAATTCATTTATGTAGCCATCCCAGCGCTTGTGATCTGTGCTCACGTAACTGCGAATTATTTTTACTATGTTTTTATTCACTCTTTCTGCTATGTTTCCCTGTGGTCTATACGGAACCATTTTGATATGGCGTATGCCAAGTCCATTGCATATGTTTTCAAATATTTGACTAATGAATTGTTTTCCGTTATCGCTAATGACTTTTATCGGTGCACCGTATTTTAAAATGTATCTGTGTAAGAATGCATCTGTGACTGTTTTGGCTGACGCGCGTTTAAGTGGAACAATTTCTGTCCATTTTGAAAAATGATCTACTATTACTAAAAGAAAACGATTTTTATTTAACTCGCTCTGGGGGAAGGGACCAAGAAGATCTATGCCTAAAATTTCATTCGGAAATGTAGCGCGAATGCTATTTAAGTACCCGGCCGGGCTGTAATTAATATCATTTATTAACTGACATTGATTGCAGGACCTGACATACGCCGTTACTATTTTGTATAATTGCGGGAAATATAACCGCCTCGCGTACCCTTTTTAAAGTCTTTGTGACCCCTAAATGACCCGCTGTTTTCGCGTCGTGTAATTCCTTCAAAATGCTTAATCGAAGCGAGGCTGGGATGACTGGTTTGTACTCAAGATTTTCGTTTGTTGTTTTCGTATAAAATAATAAATTATCTATTATTTCATAGTTTTCTGCTCTATTTATTATCGCATCGATATCTGTGTGCTCAAAGCTTTTGAGGTCTTTCAAATATGCATAGATATTTCCAAATTCAGGATCAGCTTTCAGTTCAGTGATAATCGTATCTCTAGAATCTAAAATTTTTGAAGTCAACACAGCGCATTTAAGTTCATTTCCTTCATCGTCCAGTTTTATACGAGAAAGTGCGTCAGCTACATTGTTTTCCTCACCCGGTTTATATTTTATTCTGATATTATATTCTTGGAGTTTTAAAGCCCATCTTATTAACCTGGGCGTTAGGTTTTTCCCCGAGTAAAGTCTACCAACAGCCGCATGATCCGAAAAGACTGTTACTGGCGCTTTGCCGAAATAAACTCGAAATTTGTGTACAGCCATTAATACGGCTAATGTTTCTCTTTCTGTAGCTGTATAATTACTTTGTGTCTGATTCAACGTTTTACTAAAAAATGCCAGAGGATGGCTATTTTGCATAAGAACCGCACCCACCGCATATTCTGACGCATCTGCTGCAATTTCCAGGTTTTCGTCCCCCTCCGGGAATTTTAAAACAGGGGCATTGATGAGCGCTTCTTTTAATCTTTCAAAAGCTGTATTTGCTTCCGCTGTCCACGTAAATTTACCTCTCTTTCTTTTGATTACTAAGAGTGGTTCAACAATATTAGCGAAATCTTTTATGAAAGACCGATAGTAAGAACATAACCCAAGGAAAGAAGAAAGTTTCTTGGCGGTGTTGGGCGGTGGGAAATTCTTGATAGCTTTTATTTTTGAATCTTGCGTTTCTATACCCTTTTGCGAAATTTTATAACCGAGATATTTAAGTTCTTTAGTTGCGAACTTGCATTTTGAGGCGTTAATTGTAAGACCGGCCTCTTTTAATAATTTAAAAACTTGTTCTAGATCATTAATGTGTTGTTCCAACGTACTACTCGTTATAATTATATCATCTAGATAAATTAAAGTTGATTTTCCTAGGACAGGCTTTAGAACAATGTCCATAGCTCTCTGGAATGTTGATGGGCCCCCACACAACCCAAAGGGCATGCGTAAAAATGCATAAGTGCCCGATTTTGTTATAAACGCGGTTTTATGTACGTCTTCGGGTCTCATAGCTATTTGATAGTAGCCAGACGTTAAGTCCAAAGTAGACATGTATCTTGTCGATTTGATCTGTCTAATAATTTCCTCTATAACCGGCAAAGGGTAAACTGGAAATTTAGTAATACTATTTAGTTTTCTGTAATCGATAGCAAACCTCCAAGCCCTTCTATCCGAAGGAGGAAACTCGTTCTTTTTCCTTTTTCCTACATAGTACGACTGGACTCGCGTACTCACTATTTATGGGCGTTATTATTTTATTCTTTAACATCTCCTGAATATGTTCTTCGATGATTATGTCTTTTTGTTTGTCGTACCGATAAGGTTTAGTCCTACAAGGTTTTTCGGCAGTTAATTGTATCTTATGCGTAACTATTTGACAATTTCCCGGCTTTTCTGAAAACAAGTTAGAAAAATTACTCACCACTTGCTGTATTGCTTGCCTTTCATGGTCATTCAGATGGCTAAGGTCCACTTGCGGTTTCTCTACAGGTTCCACCACCCTCTGGTCCATCTCCAGCACCACGGAACTGTCTTGAAAATTCAATTTGGCCCTCGCGGCCCTTAAATCTCCATACCTGAAATAAGAGGATTTTGCAGATTCTTCACTACAAAAATTAATACTTTGTGGCTTTCCTCTTTTACCTGTATGTTTAATGATAATTTCCCGATGCAGTGACATGTTTTTCCTTGCGCCGCTATAATTTCCGTATTTTTGTTTTAAATAATCGTACCCTATAAAAATTCTTTTTGAAGAAATTTTCGCTCATAAAATTCCCTTCTGCTCCTGTATCGATGAGGGCTTCTACTGGTACATCGCCAACCAGGACTTGTATAATTGGTAGATGTGAGTTTTTTACGATGACCGTATTTAAATGTCTTTTTGAGGGTTTTTTTAAAACTTCCGGGGTCTGGACCCTCCCTTTCACAGGCCCCTCTACTCGTTTAAAGCTTTCCTTTCAATCTGTGCCTTCTGGGTACGCGGATGTTTATTTTCGAATTTTCTTTTTGGGCCTTGACCTTCGAGTTTCGATGAGTTAGCTTGATAGCTCTTTCCCCCATAAGACCGATTTCCATTTCTGGTTTCCACATTTGAAGATTTCCTTCGGGTACTTTGAGAATACGTTGC
Organism: Stegodyphus dumicola; assembly: GCF_044657685.1. Taxonomy (NCBI): domain Eukaryota; kingdom Metazoa; phylum Arthropoda; class Arachnida; order Araneae; family Eresidae; genus Stegodyphus; species Stegodyphus dumicola. The sequence continues at coordinate 36,869,444 of NC_140769.1, forward strand.
CCCTCTAGCTTTTTCCGCTATTCTGCGATTTTGAAACTTCACCGCCAATTCGAAGAGCTCCTGCAATGTGCTTGGGTTTCTAATTTCGAAGTAGTCTTGAACAGCGGGTAACAATCTTGGTAAGATTATTTCAATAATCTCCGCATCGGGTTTCTTCCCATACAGCATATCCGTCAGCTTAATTTTTCGTAGAATAAAGTCCGACAACTCTTCTATATCTCGTTGATAGAAACTATATATATAGTTCGGCTTCCAGCCTTGCTCGATCTTTCACTATGGGGAAGGCCTTTACTAACGATTTTTTGAAATTTTCAAATGTATATGTCTGGCTCCAAATTCCCCTAATAAATATTTGCCTATATTTTTCCACCATAGCGCGGCCTGTCCTCTTAGTGTGGATGTGGCGATGGCAACTTTTTGTCTTTCAGGCACAGGGGAGAGCTGAAAGTGATTTTCTAGGCCTTCTAGAAATATCGCCACCTAATTTTTTCCGTCGAAATATACATTTGGCTTGATTTACGCTCTCAAGGTCTGGACCAGGTATCCAAATCCTTCCAATTGGCTTGTCATTTCTTGGTGTTGTCCAGCGGCTTCCATCCAATTTTCGGCTTATTCAGTTCGATAAGTGTTCGGGCGCCAATGTAGCGTTGCGCGCCTCCAACTTGCACGCAACCAAGAGGTGACTGTTGAAACTGGATAAAAGACAGAGTCTTGTTAAGGGTTTAAGTCCCTTTTTATTCAACGTAATAAATTGCAAGTGCGTGCTCTTGACGCTCACAAACTACGCCAACTCGGCGGTCAAATAAAAATAATAACCTGAAAAGAAACTAAAGACAAGACTCTAACTACGAGGCTCTCTAAAAGTAACTAACCTCACCGCGTTTTACAATACCGCTGCTAATTCAGCAAACTTGAAGATCACGTTGAACGATTAACAATACTTCCAGGCAAGCACACAGGCCGAAACGCGGGGTTCTTCAATTTCTGGCTAACTACCTCCGCGCTCGTGAAGTAAGAACAGCACACCTCGAACTCGTTTCCTTTCTATTTAACTCAGAATACTTCCGATGATAATTTGAATCCTTGCGCGTTCTACTAAAATTTACATACTCTGGCATTGGCAGTTCCAGGGGAAAGTAAGGCTTGACAGGAAAGGTAGTTTAAACTTAAAATAAATGTTAGTTAAAATAAATATAAACCCTACAACTGTATGTTGATAAACAGATAAAAGTTTATTTTTCATTCATTTTTTTGTAATTTTCATGTTGGGTAAGTTTTTTTGTAAATTTGAGATTTATATATTAATGGCTTTCCTCATATTTTCCTCTTAAGAATAATCTTGTTTGAAGTATGTGCTCTTGATGTTCATGCAGTTTTAAAATTATGTATCTAATAGATAGATAGAAGTACTGAGAGTACCTATTTTGCACAAATAGCAAGCAGGTATCGCTTCCCCATGTTATTTTCTCTAAGAGAAAACATTAACCAGTATTATTACATTTCTACTGAGATTTTTAGTGTTGCATTACTGTTTGTACACTTTTCAATTCGACATCTGAGAACAAGGCATTGTATTTTTGGACACATTTGTGATAGTGAGTGGCGTGTATTGTTCATGTGTTTACACCTGTCTGCCTCATGCATACTTTCCATTCACAGCAACATTACGCATTTGTTTTTCATTTTACTTACTAATGTGCTCTTAATCTTTTACAGAGTGCAATCGGTGATCTGACTTTGTTATTTCTTACAATTATAAGAGATGCCCCAAGACGAAAGTAGAAGTATAATATAAGTAATGAAACAAACTCATTAATTCACTCAAAACCTACAAGTTTAGAGGAACAGCTACCAAAAGGAAAACTTATAAATAATATTTGTTACATAATTCATTGTTTTCTTGCATTAAAATCGTTCAAAAATGTGCGAACATTCTCTATAGTTATAATATTTATATAATATTTATCAGTGCATATCTAAGTTTTATAATCCAAATTAAAGGAGGCTAATATTTAAATTTGTGTAATTTTTTTGTAAATGTTTGAACGCTTATTAATTTTTATTCAATTGCTGATAGGTCGCATCTGCACGATAGCTAGTATCGCAAATGATTTAAATTGGGCATTTGATACATTCTCTTTGAATGATGTTTCCATTTCTCAGAGTATTTCCGGTTTTGCCACCTTATCTTTGATAAGACGTCATAAGGAAATTGCAGTGGCAGAAGCTCCGATAAAAGCTACAATTATTCAATGTTTACTCTTTCCCCTGTGCGTCTATGTAATCGGGAGATTTTCATCAAGATATCAGTTGACATTCCGACAATAGTGAGGAGGGACTTTCTGCAGAATGTAAATAATAGATTGAAAATAAAGTGCTTATAAGTTTTTCTTAGGTATACGCCGAAAATTGATTACATTTTAATGCTTCCTCTAAAGAAACAAACAAAAAATAATAATAAATAATCATCACTTGCATGGAATAAAGAACGAAATAGAACCAAAACTTAATAAAATTCACACGAAACCATCAAGGTCAAAGTAATTTTAAAATGATATAAAAATCTTAAATGGTAAATCGATGATGGGATTAATAATAAACGAAGTTTCATTCATCGTGGTTCTTTATCAAGGGAATAGAGTAAGATAAATAAAAACTTTTTAGCCATTTTTCTGAACTGAATTTAGCCATTTTTCTATGCCTATTTTCACTTTTTGATGCAGATCTGAAATATGAAAAAAGGGCACATGTTTATTATTTTCTTCATATCTCTTTACTGTGTACGTGATATTTAATTTACATAAATATCTGCTGTCCAGTGAAAGTTTAAATGTACTGCGAAAGTTCATTTTGCATGCCGCGAGAATGTCATGCATTGTAAATGGTTGAAAAAAGTACGCAAAACATTCAGTTTTGGGTTTATACTGTAAGTTACTTCTGCTTCAACTGAAAACTTGGATATGCTTCATAGGAAATTGAGGGATTTGAGCTACTTATGCAGGGAGTTTTTCAATTCTTTACATTTTGAGACCTCCTTGACTAACAACGCTCGAATGGATTTGATGCTGTTGATTCGTGGGACTGAATACTGGTAATTGATTTGAGTTTCGGCGGCTGGATAGAATGCTGCAATATGTTTTCTAGCTTTCTTTTCTTAACTTATGTAATTTAAAAATGCAATTACGTAATTAAAGTAATATTATTTATCTTTGCTAAGGCAGCTCTTGATAAGAAAATCAGCTCTTCTCCCATGCCTTAGACAAAGAAGACAGCAAACAGTTTAAATTAATGCTACAACGCTGTAACGACTTCCTTTATTGCATCAGGTTTTTACATCTCGTATTATTTTCTGAACATAACGTGTTCGTAATTTTGGAACCTAATCTTTTAATTGTATACTTTGAATCACTTTGTAAGGTATTTTATGTAATGTTAATTAACCAGTTTTTATGATTTAGGCCTTTACTATAGCTTCTTCTTTCCGTATTCCTCACCAGAATTCAACTTTTAGCTGAGAGTTTTGAATGTTAAAATTAGAGTTCTGACTATCGCATCTGGCTGTTTTTTTTTCTTTCTCCAGCGCTGCTTAAAGTTACATTCCGGCTTTAGCGTCTTGCTAGCGGATGTTTTAAAATACGCGTCAGTAATTATATGAGCCAGCCTAAATGTGTGGTCTTAGATACGTTATATAGGTTTGAACTAAACTTTAGTTGTGTGTTTTGTTAATTTAAATACCCATAAGTAGTGGAAGTTTTATCTGTAGCACAAGTTGTGTCTATTCAATTTAAGACTAAATAATAAAATTATTTAAAACTTCTTCAGTATTTTGCGACTTGTTTCCCACTCAGCGATAACTCTGTATCGTCTAATAAAGTCTGCAGGACTTTATTGCAAGTTTCCAGTCACAGTAGAACTCTACAGCGTTTGTAATTCGTCCTGTCTGTCATCAGGACTACTCCATTCGTGTTTTACCACATTTATTTCTATGAAAATTTTACATCTTTCTTTGAATAAGCTTTTCTTGAAATTTGCGTATTTCTTCAGTTGCATGTGGTCATGTGCAAACCCTTTTATCTCTAGTTTGAATCACTGTAACTTTTCATTATCATCGGAATCTCTGCTTTTGTAACGGTAATGGGTTGTTCATACTAGGGTTTATCTGAACTAACGGAGACGTTTGGTCTAGCGGACACTGCTCCACTGAGTCGACAGAAACAGTTTTTCTTCAGTTGCAAAATCTGAACTTCACGTATGGCGGAGATAGTCGATATATGGAACTGACTCTTTCAGCTCAGATCACCCACTGTGTCTTTAAAAGATAGCAAAGTTAAGAACTTAGAAATCTGGTTTTTTCTTTAACTAAGGTAAGTACACGGATGTCATTCATAATCTATAATCGACTGTATACTTTTCACTGCTATTTCTTAAAACTTGTCCAGTGACCGGTCATTAATATCTTTATCGAAAAGTCCGCCTTGCTTTTTAGTTACGCGATTTCATTTAACGTGAGTTATCTGTTTGTTTGCTGTTTAGATCAAATTTTGATATTAATTTGTGATCCTTTAGGGACCTGATATTTGTGATATTATCTTCACGTTTGTTCGCGTTTGTGTTTGCAGTATTCCAGTTGCATTCTGGTGAAGACTAAGGAAAAAAGAGGTTATAGCAAATGTTCAAATCATAATAATTTGTAAATTCACATGAAATCCTACATATTTGCCATATTATAACTTACGAAGGAGGTCGTTATAAGAAAAGTAGTCAAACAATTAATTTATTTTAGCACACGTATTAGAAGGCAATAACACGCTGAGTGGCCTATAAAGTAAGATAATAATTTCTTTAGCTACCATTTTTGAAGTGAGGAACTTATGCGTAAAAAAAGAAGTTTTAAGTAAAAAGCGTTTTAAATCCATATTAGTATACATATACTAATAAAATGTACTAATACGCTTAAAATTTGCTATAATTAGAGGTCATATTCTCCCCTTGATTACATTTAGCTATTTTCCTTCTTTATTTCCTTCTTTAATCTGTTTTTTCCTCTGGAAATTTTTGTCATATACTGTATAGGACGCCGGATTTGCTAATTTGTTTTTCTTCCAACTCTGAAAATGCCTTTTAATACAGGGTGATTATAAATGAATGTTGCAGTTTTAAAAATTAATAATAAATCGATGTATTACTTTATACGGGCAAACTTTGCAGCATAAGCAGCCGAAATTGTCCAAGTTTTTGATGCACAATCCTTCAGTATGTGCACCCTTGGTCACGCGACACACATCTACACGGTAATCAAATTCTTATTCTCGGTGAAGCATGTCGAACACTGGTAGTTCGGTCCGAGGTTCGAATCCCGCGAACGGGTTGGCTGCATGGGCGTTTTCGTGGTTTCCCCCATGTGTAACGTGTATACGAGCCAGTTCCCCTTAAAAAGTCCTCCACGAAGGCATCCCTTCCCTTAGGCAGATAGACCTCGAGGCTTTGCCATAATTACACAAACAAACAAACAACAACAACAACAACAACAACAACAACAACAAAAAAAACAGTGAAGCATGTCCGATGTGACGGTCTACAGTGCATATTTTATCCGACCACAAAACTACCTGAAACGGGCATTGGCAGCATATAAACTCGGACTTTAACACTCTTGTAAAGAAAGAAATCGCATGGTGTTAAATCCGGTGAATGGGGTGGCCAGGGGAGAAGGCTGTTGTCTGCTGTTGTAGCACGTCCATTTAAGCGTTGGTGAAGATCACGATTAAGGAGCTCTTGTACATTCCTATTAAAATGGGGCGGAACACCGTTTAGTTGCAAAATGTAAGCAGCATAATTGCCGCTCAGCTAGGGTAACAACCAAGTTTCCAGCATATCTAGAAATGAGCCGCCGGCCATAATTTCTTGTTCGAAGAAAAACGGGACATGCACATTGTTGCGTGATACCGCACAGAAAACGTGCATGAAACTGACGCTGCACTAAAATCACAGATCTGGGCACCTCAAAACGGAGCACACAGAAAGCGCGTCATCTTGGAAACTGACGCTGCAGCTGCGCAGTAAGCATGGAAAGCAAATAGCAGATAGCACATGAGAAACTTGGACAGTTGCCATTAATTACGGTGTAGGTTTTACACGGTTAAGGTACATGGATTTATTATTAATTTTTAAAACCGAACCATTCATTTATAAACACCCTGTATGTAAGCACCAGGATGACTGTAAACTATTTTAAGGACGTCTGGTAACCTTATAAAACTTCTGCTGAATTGTATAGCACCGTTACGCCCATAAATTTATTGTCAAAACATTTACTTTGCAATTTAACTTTTATAGAATACCATTGAAGTTATTGCTTGTGTTTTGTATTCTCCTGTGTAAGCATTTCAATAATAAATTTAGTAATAGGATTTCATATACACATGCTTAAAATATAAATATTACTTTTTTTGGCCTCTTCCGGACTTATTTCTGCATTTTTTCGCAATTGCTGAAGCTTGTTGATGTTTGCACTAGCTGTCTGGACTAACAGATTATGCACCAACCACGCATCTTACATTTGCGTGGCTGCTTCATATATTTGAATAGCAGTGAAAGTTTACCGCAGTTCTTGCGCTTTGCAAAATATTGGCATTTTCTGCGAATAACTATCCTGCCGTAATTTTGCAGAGTTTTCTGCGATATCTTTCGACATCTACGGTTTTTAATTGCCCATTATACTAATATTTGATTACATCGGTTTTATTTGAAAACCGATGTAATCAAATATTAATATAGTATTGGGCAACTAAAAACCGTTAGCTTTACCTCTTAATCTGTAAAAAATATAATATAAAATATTTTCGTCTTAAATTATTTCCTAATATATTTTCTGCCCTTCAAACGATCTTTAATTTTTTTTTTTTTTTTTTAATTCTGCCTACTTCGCAAAGTCTCCAGTATCTTCTCTTCTAATTAACACATATATATAAAAAAAGCTTGTTGTGTAAAGCTAAAAACATGCTGTATTAAATAAAGCAATTTAAACAAAATCTGAAAACTTTGAGATTTTATATTACACCCTAAGGGGTGTTTTTTTAACGTTTTGTATGTTACTTTTTTTTATTAAATATCATATTCTTCGCACTTAAACCATAAATTCAATTAAACAGCAATATAAAAAATATTTAAAAGAGCATATCTTTAGAATTTCTGATACAACAGTATCGAGCGATGGAGATACATCAACCCCCGTACAGTGTTGCAATTGCTTGCTTTGAAATCATTCAGTTTCTTAATGAAAAATTCATAAATGCTTTACAAAATATGTAATAAAATAAATTCCAAATTCTAAATTTGGGCTTTCAGATGCCCATATTCGGGTGGAGACTTACGTTATTAAACATTTGATGGCTTTAGGTACCGTTGTTTTATCACAATGCGAGAAACATATATATATATTTATGCAGCTACTTCATTGCTTAATTTCTTTAAAGATAAGACAGGGCTCTAATATTTGGTGGAACAATTTAAAAAGTGATTCGCCGTTTGCCGTTTATAGTGAATAAACGCAAAATGCCTAAACGAAATTAACAGCTTTTCTGGGTAAATTAGCCCTTTAGGTTTATAAAAAAAAAAAAAAAAAAAAAAAAAAAAAACACCCGACCTCTGAAGGGTTTCAGATTTTAAATTACGTCCAAAGAGGCGTTTTTTTTAACGTTTTGTGTGTTATCTTTATTTATTAAATATCATGTTCTACGTACTCAAACCATAAAATTCAGTTCAACAGCAATATCGCAAAATAATTTAAAAATGAGCATAGCTTTAGAATTTCCGATACAGAGTCTCGCGCACTGGAGATAAAAACTTTTTTTTTTCTTTTAATTTTGCCATTGCTCGCTTCGAAATCATTAAGTTTGTTAATAAAAAATTCGTTAAAGTGTTGCCCCCCCCAAAAAAAGATCGATAATAAAACAAATACCAAATTCCAAATTGGGGCTTCCACATGCCCATATGCTATGGAAGATTATGTTATTCAAATTTTGATGGTTCTAAGTACCGTCGTTTTGTCACAATGCGAGAAACATACATACATTCAAGCAGATTCTTCATTATTTAATTTCCTTAAATATAATACAGGACGATGATATTTGGTGGCAACAATTTGAAAAGTGAAACCACGCTTAACGTGAATCGATACAAAATGGCGAAACGAAATTAATAGTGCTTCTGGGCAAATTGCTTCCTTGGACTTTTTTTTTTTATCGAAAGTGGCTATGAGTGAAATTTGAAGTCAAAATTCTACGCTGACCATCCCTCTTATGAGGTCAAAAACTTTAAGTACTTGGAACACACAATTAGTCAAAATTAAGCAAAATGTATGTTTACATTGGCATAAATTTTGTATAAAATTCTATCCATTTCAAGGATGATGTGTCAGACACAGGTCCCTCTTTTATGTTTGGTCAATAGATTTTATTGAAAATCTACGCCTGAATGATTGCTTTTGTGCCTAATTTCAAAATTTACCCTGACATGTTTCCCTTCCACTTACACGATTAATTATTGTCTTCACCAATCCTTCTTACTCTTTTTAATCGAATTTAGTAAAATTGCAACTGCTGCATAGCAAATATTTTCTGAAATTTCATCTTTCGAAAATTTGACACCACTGAATCATTAACTCAACAGGAAATCAGGGAGTGGCTGTGTAGGCAAATGTCAGATACAGTAGGAGTAACATGAACCACTTTTCTGCAAAACTCCTTGAGTTATATTCCTAAGAAAAAATTCGAAATAACAGCTAGTTGGTAAGGCGATGTATGGGCCGGCTGCGCATGCGTTCCCGGCACGTGGTCCCGGGATTGCTGCTATTGCTATGGTAACAAGATCACAAAGATCTCTCTTCATTTCTCTATCGGAAGCGACACAGAAAGCGAATATGGCCAGGACTCTGCAGGTATTATTTTGGTATTTTAGTCATTTATCTCTAATAAGTTTTGCGCGCTAATTATTAAAGTTTTATAAATCAAAGGGTATGAAAGAAGAAAGAAATATCTTTCACGATGAGTTGTTTGTTGCCTATGCAACAAGTAGTTTACTCTGGGTACTAATAAAATACAAGATATCATTATTTTAAGTTGAAATATGTAATACCTTATATACCCGCGTTTAAGTCGAGATATTTTGGACAAAAAAAGGACTTCAAAGTGGGGGGTCGACTTATACGCGGAGCCATAAAAAATTAAAAGAATCGGAAGTTCAAAAATTTCTTTATATAATGCAGTTATTTTCTTCTCGCACTCAAATTGGACGACTTATCAAATAAGTCACTTACTTGAAGTAATTTCATGACTTAAATTATGTGACGAACTAATCACAGAGTTTGATACTTTAACTAGAGTAAGTTTCGATTAAACCAAAGAATTTTCGGTCCCCGACAACCGATCAATATCGAGCAATAAAAAAGTTTCGCCAACACGCCAAGAAAAGAGAAATGCAGATAGTTTTTACGTACGTATCTTTATAATAATACGTATAAGTCTTTATAATAGTTATTGTTCATTCATGAAATACTTTTGTTAACAGGCGTACACGTCAAAATTTAAAAAAATAGTCCCCGCAATAACTGAACAGTTTTGAATACTTCTTTTAACTTTTAAAAAGGGAAAATGCAGATAGATTTTACTTACGCGAATCTTTTCCGAAACAAATTCTAGAAGGTTCCTATATACGATCATTTTTCCCCAATTATCCCAATATGTATGATGACGAGCCAATGACGACAGAAGTGTTCTATGAAATGTTTGGTGAATCTGACCATGAATCGGACGTTGAAGGATTTTGATTTTGTTTATTTACCAAGGTATTTTTTATCGAACATTTTTTTTTTTCTCAGATGATTTTGAATAAATGTAGTACTTAAAAAAAAATTTTCGAAGTTTCTCGATCGATTTCGGAAGTGGGGGGGGGCGACTTATACGCGGGTTTCTTATTTTCTACGAATTTTTTATGTCGAAGTGGGGGGGGGTCGACTTATACGCGGTATCGACTTATATGCGAGTATATACGGTAGTTAGTTACTAAATTTTTTTGATAGCTTGGTTATATAACAATGGTTTTCAACATAAACTATAATAAAATATATTTTAGAAAATATGAATTAGCTTGTTTTTCTAATTAATTGTTTTTAAAACTTCAGAATGTTTTTTTTTAACTACTGAAAGAGTTGACAACAATTTTCTGGTTTTACTATAAGTGATATTATGTAATGGGTATTAAAGTTTTTCCGTTGCAAATTTTTTACCCCTAATGGTATTTTGACACCGTGAAATCTAACCATATTGACGGCAGTAAGTGTATATATTATGTCATCATTGCGTAAAATATGTGCATATATTGTGCAGATTTAAATAATTATTGCTTAATTAAGGTTTAATTTTTCTGTCACAATTCTTAGTCGCTCACTGCTAATGTAAAATAACGATATGTACATGTATTAAAATAAAGAGGTAAATTAAATTTCATATTTAATAACAATGTTAACTGAAATCATAAAACGGAATTTAATTTAAATTAAAAAAGTATTTATTTATTTTTTAATTTTAGACAGCATTTCGCATTTACTACTTTTAATAAATGTTGAAAAATCAGATAATAATAAAATAAGTTCAAAACTGTTATTTTTTTAAACTGAGATTAATACATAAATGTCATTTATTCGAACAGTTCTTGAATAAATTAAAAAAGTAATAGTCAGCCAAATTTTTCTGTCTGACTTCTGAGTGATTGTAGTAAATTAGGAAAATTGCGCATAATTAAGTAATTTCTGCTCTCTTTCTGTGAAATAAATGGTTTTATTTTGTTATATATGTATGTGTAAAGTACTTGTAGATATTATGATTATTAAAATGATTTTTATTACATAAGGCTAGTAAAAGTATTTAAATGTTAAAATAGCAAGTACATACAATATTAAATAATCGATCAATAACTAATTCCTTTAATTAGTTTAGGAAATGTCCGTATGAAGAGTTTGAAAAAAGAGGAATTATAAATGGAGTTGGTTTATACACTCACTCAAATTGTCAGAAAAATGTAATAATCTGGTACTTATTATTCTAACTTCCGTCATTTGACTAATTATTTAAATTTAATTGGAAATTATGATAGGCTAATGGAAAGCTTTCCGTTTAGAACTTTTTATAGAGTGTCTTAAACCAAAGCCGCCCGAATTTATCTTGAATGTGAATTATTTTCCCTCCAACTTCTGATCTAACGATGGACGAGGAAATAATATAATAATCTAACATTTGTAACTCTAGACGCCACTTAATATGATCACGTTTCTTCACGGGTGTTTTGATAGCATAAACCGAATGATAACATTGAAGACGAGAAAAAATATATTCCTTATAGTTAATATAAATTTAATTAATTTAATGGAAATACTATGGAAATATATAAATGCATACTCTTCGAGAAATTTAATTAAAAATTTAATATATATATTTATTCATGATGAGTATTTACCTTTAATGAAGGACTGCCTCCAGCTATTATGCAAAAGTTCGCTTACAGACGTTTTATATTCTTATTAAAAGGAAACGCCTCCTTTATCTCAACACAAGTAGAAAATTTCTTATCAGTTTCATCGTCATATTCTTCAGAAGTTATCTTGCATTATTATGTTTGAATGTATTTGTGAAAATGATTAGCTCTGTCACCAAAGCTGCAACTTGGAGCTTTTTCATCAATATCTTCTCAGTTTTCAGGTTTATCACAATTCCTGTTAGTTGTAGATATACTGCTTTATGATCTTCCTCTATTTCATCACTTATGTTATCATAAGTGAAGTTTTTCATTTTTTATTCTCTAAGACGCAGTTCCAAGGTGTTATTTAGCAGATGTAGAGTGGACTAAGAAGCTTAGTTTTATTTGCTAACTTATTCGCACATACATCCCTAGTCTATATGTTATGGAGGATTCTATTCATCTCGTTGCCATAATATCGTTTCCTAGCTGTCGTAATCCTTTGATTACTCTGTAAATATTCTTTCATTTCTAGCCATAGTAATCCCTTGATTATTCTATAAATATCCTTCCATAATTCTCCTAGTAATCCCTGGATCACTCTGTTGAATTATGGATTTGGTGTTTGCTGGAAGAATACAACTTTAGCACTTTAGGGAGACTCATTTGCTGAAAGGACACTTTAAGCACTTTATTTCAGCACTTTAAGGACCATCTATGTTGACCATTATGCAGCTGTCATTCAAAAGAAAAGTATCCTTCAGTTCATTTTCCCATTTCAAAATTTATTTATCAGAAATTGCTGACCATATCTATGCCTTTGAAATGTAGTTTTGCGATTTCGTTTTGTAGTTGTATACAAATGGATAATTGTTGTATAAGGTATTTCTCCCACCTTTTTGGCGTGCCTTCGTGGAGTAGTGGTTCTGCACGCTGTGCCGGTATTCCAGAGGTCCGTGGTTCGATTCCGGGCGAAGAGGCGTTTGCTAATTTTTCATCTTGCCTGCTTCCAGAAATATCTAATGTTTCTACAGTGGCGACCGAACTAAAAGGATGGTGGATGATGATTTCTCTCCACCCAGGATTTGGCAATTGGATCCCCTAAAAACCCCTGTCGCCCTTTAAATGGGAGTATATAAGGTATTTTTCCCACCTTCTTGGCGTGCCTTCGTGGTGCAGTGGTTTTGCACGCTGCACTGGTATTCCAGAGGTCATTGGTTCGATTCCCGGCTAAGGCGATTGCTCATTTTTCATCTTGCCTGCTTCCAAAAAATACTTAATGTCTGTACAGTTGTATGCGTTCTTAAATACTACAGTTCGATAACAGTTTCCGAATAACATTACAGTGGAAACTCGAGATACGAGTTTAATTCGTTTCAGCACTGAGTTCGTATAACGAATTTTTCCGTATCTAGAAACAAATTTCCCCATTGAAAATAATGGAAATCCAGTTACTCCGTTCCGTACCCCAAAAATATCAACATAAAAATAAATTTTTCTAATAAATAACACTGGTAAATAATACAACCGTAGTCTACCTTTATGATAACTTCCGACACCGACCTTAACTGTTTCTTGTTAATACACACCTGCAACAGCTTCTCAGCAGCTTCTAGGAGTTTTGGACGGTGCTTCGAAGTAACGGTAACTCCTTTGCCTACACCAAGTTTCTTAATTTCTTCCTTCTGCTCCAGAACAGTGCAAATCGTCGATGACGTAAGACCGCCAGTCTTCGCAATTCCGTCACTCTTACACCACGCTTATGTTTATTTATGATTTCATTCTGAATTTCAACGGCCATAGCTTCCTTATTTTTCTTTGCAGCACTATTTGAAGCAACAATCTTCTTGGGAGGAGGCATCGTGAAATAATTATTTTCACGTTAAATGTGATAAATAATTAACTCACAAGCGCACAAACACGTAGATCAAAGAACACTGAGTGGTCTGACCAGGGGATTCCCCGAGTCGAGCCGGATCAGAAAATGGCGCCAGGCATACCAACAGCCTGGCTCATTGCTCGTTACTCGAGTCAATGTTCGTATTTAGAGACAAATGTTTCGCCCATACTTTCCTCTATGTCGAATTTCTGTTATATAGAAGAACTCGTATCTCGAGGTTCCACTGTAATCTTGATCAAGGTGCCATCATTGCACATGAAAAGCTCGCATTCGACTAGAAAAAAACGTTGCAACCGACTTATTGGTAGGTTGTGATAGACAAGTTGGCGACAGAACTCAGTCAGTCATGATTTATATGGTGACTTGCCATATAAATCCATTGTAAAGCCATTGTAAAGAAATTTTTAACTGAGTGCTTTTTTTAAAAATAAATATTGTAATCATTATTTTTAATTATGGAAAAACATTATTTTATTGTTTAAAATTTGTGATATCCCAGCTAAATTAGTAGTCCTTCAAAGCTAGAATACTTAAGAACTATGTAGCGAATTATCTCAGACTTCTCGTGCGTAAATGACAAGTCCAAAGAAAGTTTAAAATTACTCTTTATTCCAACTCAAAAATGATTAACAGACAGCTCCTTCTTAGCCTTACAGTAAGCCTCCACTTGGGCTTAAGATCGAAAATAAGAACCTGATCTAATACTAACAAAACTAAAACCAGCCGAAGCTGCACAGAAATAATTATCAGAATTGGCCCTTATTAAAGATTACTGGCGAATACTAGCAGGCACGTAACAATATGGCTGAATTCGTGGTGAGATTAGACTTTTTAAGCAAAACTTGGCCAGAAGGCAGACACGCCTAAGCTGTCCTAGTGAGAAGACCGAGACTTCAACTTAAACACTGGTTTCTGCCTCATTTTACATAAAGCGTAATCCTTAAAACTCGTTCTGGTAGGGAAACAAGAAGATAAAGGAAAGGCTTGTTCCAAAATAAAAATAGCTATTAAAAATTAAAATAAACCCATACAAGTTAAGAGGAAAATTGTACCAAAAATAAAAAGAAATGCCTGATTTGTTCATGAATAAAATAAATTCTTTGTTTAATTTAAATTTAATTTTTTGTTTTTATTAAACTAGTAAGGATTGGAGTTTATTTTCGCCCCTTTTAGTACCAAAATGCCTGAAAATCGAAAGAGGAAAATTACTCCGTTAATGCTATATTCGAAGAGACGCTTTAATGATAAATATAGGACATCAAAAACATACATGAAGACTCATTGATACTATCATATTATGTATCTTAAAGGACTTATCAATTTCAAAAATATTCTTTTTTATTAACTACTTTACGTACATTTTGCGTTTTTACCATAAATCGAAAGTTTCTAAATCATATGCTGAAATAAACAAGGAGGAAAATTACACTAGGGAGAGAAACATTTGAGTAAATACGGTAAATATGTACTAAATGATTGTTTGCTGGTTTTGTTCAAATTTTTTTAGTTTTTTTTTCCTTTTAAAAATATTTCTTCTTTAAAAAAACAAAATTGTCATGTGCTGTGTTCTAGAATATCCATCTTATTTAATAAATCATTGATGTAAAAAAAAAAAAAAAAAAAAAAAAAAAAAAAAAAAAAAAAAAAAATGAATGGCAAGTTAAATGGTCGTTAACCGCACGCATAATTTCGTAATCATTTATTGATCCAGTTACAGTTAGAATTTTACGTTTCCCGTTTCTTCCTGTATATTTTCTACTTATTGCTTCAACTTAAAAGGAAACTACTGCTATTACCAGAAATTAAATAGCTTTTTTGTTATGTCTTTGTCATGGGAATGCACATATCTAGCTGACGTACTAAATTCTTTTCAGTAATTAATTAATTTTTTATTTTTGCACCGACGACGGAGTGGACAGTCAGCTGGGGTACTAACGTGCTGGTTGTTGAGAGCGCCGTTGTTTTTTAGCTCCGTTCCAGTTTTGATGGACAGTCACCCAGGGAGATGGATTCCAGGATATTTTACCGCTGGAGAGACTTTCGGCTGATTGTAATTAATTGCCGCCATGCTTCAAAGACAGTTATTTTTTACTGAATATTTATAAACCTGTTTTCTAGAATATCGCAAAGTAATTATACAGTTTTTTAGTCCAAAGGGGCTTTGTCCCTGAAGTAATATTGTTTTCGATTTGCGATTTTGCGTTGAATCACTATAAATGTCCGTTTCACTTTTCAAACTGTTGCCACCAAATGTTAGAGTGTTAGCATTATATTTGAAGAAATTAAATAATGAAAAATCTTCATAAATGTATGTCTATTTCTTGCATTGTGATAAAACAACGGTACATAGAGCCATCGAATTTTGAATACGTAATTCTATTACGAATATGGGCATGTGGAAGACCAAATTTGAAATTTGGAATTTGTTTTATTATCGATTTCATATTTTGTAAAACTTTAACGAATTTTTGATTAACAAACTCAAGGATTTCAAAGCGAGCAACGGCAACACTCTACAAGAGGGGGGGAAAAAAAAGATTTTTTTTTTTTTTTTTTTTTTTTTTTTTTTTTTAATCTCTAGCACGCGGAACTGTGTATCGGAAATTCTAAAGATAGGCTCATTTAAAATTATGCAACATTGCTATTGAACTGCATTTTATGGTTTAAGTGCAAAGAACATGATATTTAATAAATAAAGGTAACACACGTAACGTTAAAAAAAAAAAGCCTCTTTGGACGTAATTTAAAATCTGAAACCTTTCAGAATTTATATACCTATATATATATATCTTTGATTTAATGTTTTAAATTTCTGCCGTTTTTGTATAAAAAGCAAAAGTTAAAAAAACGTAATCCCTAACGTGTGTTTAAAATAAATAATAAAAAAAATACTGTTAGTATTTTTTCTGAAATGTATCCTTTTAAATATTACTTCCACGCAGATAGCAATTAAATCAAATGAATTATTAAATAAGATCCCCCAAATGATTTATTTAACTCCTTTTTATGAATGTTTCTGTTGATATTGTTGACAAATGAACAATTAATGCTCTTTAATGAAATGGAACATTAATCACATGGTATAAACAATTTGCAGCTTTCTTTTTTCTCGAATTTCAGACTTTTGTTATCTTTTTCTTTCCGTCCGCTCTTAGGGGTAAAAGTTGAATTTAATGTAGATCCGGTTATTTCTTTTTGCTCGTAGAACCTTCCAAAATCGCCGTATTTTGAACGTGCTAATCGTACCCTCCAGAATCTTTTTCTGTAAATTGTTTGTTTACGTTTACATCATATTTACCGCTTTGAACATTTATTGATGTGCATGCTCACTCTCTTGTATTTTGGAATATTATTTCACTGCCGTATGTCCTTATAGAATTCGTATGTAAGGGACATTGCCAAGTTGGAAAGAAAGGATAAGAATAAAGGAATTAGACATTTTTTTCACTTAAAATAACTGCAGAAACCGTGTGTGATGCATATTCCATGGGATGTTTCATGCGTGATACAGATCTTCCGCGCCAGAGAAGCGAAGCCTCCATCACGGTCCATGGTCGTAATTTCGAACACCTTTTTTTTTTATGACGATCATTGTCTGTTTTTGTTCTTATTTCTGCTGTACTAAGCATAATAAACATGTTTTCTCGCCGCCCTGTTAGTGTCTTTCCTTTCTTATGATTTGTATCGTCACTCCCGCGTCAGGAAAACATTTCGACCATGCATTGCCGTATGATTTTCCGTCGTCTAGGTATACTCTATCGCTTCTGAAAGTTTGTAACCGAGTTTGAAAAACCCTGAATATATATATATATATATTTCTGTTCATTATGTATACAAAGTTTGCGCATTCAGTTGACATGATTAAAAACGAAGTTGTTGGGGGCGCATATAAGCATTCTCTACCGCGCCACGCGCATAGAGAAAATTCCGTACTTGTGATTGGACATACGTTCAGGTGACATCATTTTCTCTTCGCGTAATGACGTTTAGACGGGGTTCTTACGGTTTTGTTTTCGTTAAATAACGCTATGAGTGACTAGGAAGTGTGAAAATTAGCGTTTATTTTCTTTGAAACGAAAAAATTTAGCTGTAGCTTTCTGCTGATGGCTTCCCGTTTCACGGAATAATAAATTTATAAAATCTCTCAAAAACGCTATTAATATCAGAAGCAACCTTAAGTGCTTAGATTATATAAATAGCTGAATGAATTCAGTGCAAAAACTGAAGCTCTACAATCTCGATCCAACTGTAAAGGCATTGTGTGCTAGTAAGTGTTTTATTATTATTGCAATTTTGTGGCATTCTGTTTTTTTCACATTGCAGAAAATATTACGTTGTTTTCATATTAATGTCCATGTCATTCTAATATATCTGTTGCCTTAAATTAAAGAAAAAAGTGCATTCAGTACTGTAGCTGAATTTAATACACGTGTAGAAGAAAAACAAAACTTCCTTTTCTGACAAATACTAATTTTATGCAAAGGTACAAAAGATGTTACACATTAAAAATGGGCAATAATTATAAAGTGATATTATTCAATTTAAAATACGTATCTCTATTTCTGTTGTCCAAATCTATATTAGTCTAACTTCAAAAATAAATGTTACTTTTTCAGACTATAATAAATATTGCATATTTGTGTAATGTTAGGTCCCTACGTCGTTTTCGCTATTTCCGAAAATTTGACTTGTCTCATGCTTTTCCAGATTGCATTAGCAGAGAATGGATTTATAATGAACATGAAATAATTAATTATTAATCACAATGCCTTTAATATGAAAGGTTTTAAATTAAGAATACATTTATTAAAAATCTTTGCACTTAATATTAATACATATTTACGGAGTTAGCATAAGAAGAAATAATACTTTTTCTCTCTGGGAGGGGGGAATCACTACTTTTTTATATGTTAAATTCACCGCACTACAGTGAAACACGTTGTAAGAAGTGTAATACTATAACAATAAATAAATAAATAATAAAACGCACGTAATAATCTTTTTTGTACTGCTATCATAATGTAAACAAACGGTATGTTGGTGTACCCTCGAGCCAAGCAAAGTCAAGGCGTTCCTAAGCGTAGAGGAAATTATGTCACCGGAAGCCATACCTGCTTTTATTTTCTAGTCCAAATTTTTATGAATGATGACTACCCCAATCACGAGGAGAGATTTTCCCTTTGCACGTGGCGCGGCATAGAATGTTTATATGCGTCGGGGGCATTTTACTCAAGTAAGAACATACTTCTACTTAATATGTTGCGATTTTGAAATTTATTTTAAACTTGACGGAACGGCCACTTTCTAACTGAATTCTATACAGTGCTTTTACTTAAATTCATCTCACTTAAATACAGTTTAACTTGGCTTGAACTCATCTTGCTAAAATACTTTTTTGGCATTAAAATACTTACTTGAGTAAAAGACTTATTTTATGGACATGGGTGTATATTCGAAACTGCGCGAAACCAAAGTAAATAATTATCCGAAACAGTGATGTGATTTCAATGATAATTCTCGAAAACGGAGGCTTAGGCAAAGCTAATAAATAACCGAAATAGGGGCGTAATCAAACAAATCTTTTCCGAAACAACAGCGTAACCAAGAAGATAAGTATCTGAAACAGAGGCATAATTAATCAGAAAAACATCCGAAACATTAACACATCTAGCAAATAAATACTTGCTTAATCCAACTGGTAAATATCTAACAAGGGCTTAACAACTGGTAAATAGGGGCGTAATCAAACAAATCTTTTCCGAAACAACAGCGTAACCAAGAAGATAAGTATCTGAAACAGAGGCATAATTAATCAGAAAAACATCCGAAACATTAACACATCTAGCAAATAAATACTTGCTTAATCCAACTGGTAAATATCTAACAAGGGCATCAGCAAGCAAATGAATATCCGAAACAAGCCTATAAATGTGCGAAATAATGGCATAATGAAGCAAATAAGTATCCGAAACATGTTACACCGCTGCAATAGCCGTAACCAAGCAAATAATTATCTAAAACATGGACAAAGCCAAGGAAATAAATATCCGAAATAGCGGCGTAAGTAAAACAAATTGTTATCTAAATTAGCAGCATAAACTAAACTCAGTGGCGTAGCAGCCCTAATGGGCCAAGGTCTGCAGTGCCCGAAATCTGCTTGAATCAACAGCATAGTTAGTGGATGAAAATAATTATCCAAAACAAGGACATGTGGAGAAGTGTTAATAGAATACTTTTACTTTGTTTTACAAGATTGTTTATTTATTTTTGTCTAATGCTAATGTTTCTTAATATAGCCTTTATATTCTTTGTTTGAAGGAGGAAAAAAAGTCTTTGGCTACGCAAGAAGAATACTATATTAGTATTCTTAATAACATATATTGTTAATTACCTTAGAACTTAAATACTAAGAGCTGGTGTGTGTGTAATGAATGAAGATTGATGATTGGTATATTTTGAGTGATATTTCGTTAGACAACACCTTATTTCCTGGGTTACGAATAATTTATTAAACCACGCTTCCTCTTGTCTTTACTTAGCGTAAGACGATAACTTACACGGTAAAATTTCAAGCATATTTAACCGGAAAACAAATTATCTTTTACGCTGGATATACGGGTAAGAAGTTCGTTAAGCTGCTGTGGAAAATGAGAATAATAATTTTTCTACTTGCTTGTCTTGACTGAATTTTCGTCTAGTAATGCCCAGCTCTTCATGGTGCACCTTTTGTTATCTTAATTGCAAGATACTACCTTATCTTTTACATTGCAAACATTTAACTGAAGTAGAATAATAATATACCATATTTACTCGCATATTTCTTCCTCGCGTATTCCTCCCGATAGCTTTTAGCACAAAGTTCTGGATTTTTTAAAAATATTCTTGTAATTTTCTCCTTCCTCAAGACGTTCATAAAGGCGAGCTTCCCCAAATTTTAAAATAAATTTGTTCACGTAGTGGTCGGGTTCGTCTTAATAATTGATGTTTTTGTAGATCTTGGGTACATGGACTCAGATTGATGAAGCAGTAATAGTGAAGAGCTTTAAGATAATGAGGATATCTAATACTTTTGATAGTTTTGAAGATCATTGCACGTGAGAACACATACTGAATGGTGATGAAGACGATGACAATTGTGATGATGGTGACGACTGGAAAAGTGTAGCTAATGGCACAAGCAAGCATTTCCAGCAGCACTAAATGATTGATTCGTCTTGAGAACAAAAGTGGACAACAATAAGAGCGGACGAAAATCAAGATACGAGGAGTAGAAATAAATATGTTTTGTTAGATATTGTAAATGTTAATACAGTAAGCTGCTGTTAACACGAATATCAAGGGAGGGAAGAAAGAGTTCATATTAAAGAACTCTTGTTAACTGTGGATTCAATTTTCCCTTTATGAATAGGTTTTTCTACACATTAACCTTTTATATACTGTAAGATCAAGAAATTCATCGCTACTGGGACCGAAAATTTTGTTCTTGTTAATCGAGTGTTCGCTTAAGTGAGTTCGTGTTAAGGAGATTTTATCTACGAATACTTTTCATTTATTATATGCTCAGCCGTGTCTTTCGGAAATTGAATTATTAGCATAATTTACCTCTCTGGATTTTTGCACGGTAAAATTAGTAAAAACAAAAAGGGGACCAATACGGCAATAAATACGGTGTAATGTATCATTTATTATATGTAATTAGTATAATCCTGAAAAGGGATAAAATCGCTCGCATCTTTTATCCGTATAAAAATTATCCGAAGTTGGTTGTTAAGGTTTCATTTATTTTTATTTATAGTTACTTTAATTTGTGAGCCTTTTTTTTTTTTTCCTTTCCTCGCCAGTATGTAAATGAGTTAGGGGGAACGAGAGTTTATATACTGTTGGAGCGAAAGCTTAACAGGCGTTATTTCGCTGTTGCGAGTGCACATTGCTAATTCCTCCAGCTATTAACCTTAAACATCGGCTTGCCGCCGAATTACTCTTCTGCCTGTGTAGGTTTTGAGTCAACCTGTTAGCTTTAAATCGAATTGTGTAGTCTTGTGCTACTCCTACCTTTAATTTAGTGTTACTTAACTTTTAAGTTCTTATCGCAAGTGGTAGGTGTTTGTCAGCACGCAAGTTCGTGCCCGTGTTCAATAAAAGGGTCTTTACACCCTTCCCCTGGTTGTTTCCATCTTCAGACTTGTGCGAGAATTCACAAGGATTAACACTTAGGTAGATCTAGTTTCATTTTATGATATCTAAAAAGACTAGATCGTTCAGATTTGGGTCACGTGACGTAGCTGTATGCATGGATGGGTGTTTGCCGTTTGAAGTCCAACTCGAAGCTCTTGTTTTCACAGTGAGACTGAGCACAGAGAATTTGGCACTTTTCTATTAACATTAAAAAAATCTAATTAGATGACTGAAAATCTAATATAGTCTAGAATAGAAAAGTAATCGAATCTAGATGACCGAAATCTAACTAAATGGCAGCAATTCTTAAATACATAAAACGCTTCAAGAACAATTATTGTTTTATAAATAATGAATATAATATATATAATGTTTAATGGGCGCAATGCCGAAGCTGTGTGCTATGCCCAATTTGTGGAATTTTCTGATATTAAGTAAAAGCAAATCGCTGTGTACATTAAGAGAACGAGGTACGCAGCGATTAGTTAAAATAAGTTCAGAGAATAGCACAAATTCTGCACTGTGTCTGTTAAACATTATATATGTTATCATTGCACACCTGTTCACGACGTGATATTAATAGCAGGGTTGTGAAGTCGGTAGAGAAAATGACCGACTCCGACTCCTGGAATTTTAATGACTCTGACTCCGACTCCCTTATATATATACATGTAAACATATACGCATGGGTTACAGCTTATTTTTAATATAAAAGAAGTAATAGATGCTACAGAAAAAAATTGATTGCATAGAAAATTATTTATATTAATTAGCATTTATTATGAAATAGAAAAACTAGCATTAGTTATTTCTAAGAAACAGAATAGCTTTGGCAAGATCTTCTTTGTTGGAGGCCCATAGATCAGGTTTGATAAACTTCAGAGCTGAGAAGAGTCTTTCCACACTAACTTGAGTAGGAGGAAGAGCTGTTACTGTTAGGGCTACTTCTTTTAACTTTTCAGGATAGATTTTTATAAGTTCTAAGAGAGGTGTCGTGCAAGCGCAATCATGTTTGTCTATTTCTTCAAAGGCCGTGTAGAAATCTTGTTTTTATTTTTTCATATTTATATCTAAAGGCTCTTGGTTCTTTATTTTCATTCGCTTTGCCTTAACCTTTTCACTATTATCCAAAAATATTTCTTAAAATTTAATTCACCACTGGAAGAGGAGGATAGAGACTCAATTGCAATGTCTGCAGTTTGACGAGAATAATTTTCTTCTTAATGAAAGTTCATAGATGACTTTCTTTGAATTTTCCAAGAAAATTCGGTGTTTTGGATTTACATATATTGAACCCAGCAGGATCCCATTGTCTAGCAAACTAGTTTCTCTTTTCTTTATTGAAGAAATGATTCCCTCTGCAATAAACCCTTCATATCAGAAAGAACAAACATCCCATTCTTCCAATCTCTCCTCCTGTCAATTCTTCAGGTTACAGCTTTTTTGTGGCTATATACGGTGTAGAAAGAAGAGTTTCTAATTCTGCAAAATCATTCCACAGTCTTTCTGTTAGGGAAGCATTAGGATTATCTACTTCTTCTAAAAAAGTTCTTAATTCTAAAAATTCATTATCATCAAATATGTACTTCTTATCGCGTTGTTCGATCAATAATCGCTCCTTTTCCTGGTCGCTTCCTAAGAATGGCATCAGTTTTAGGAGTTCTTGCTGCTATTGCTACTTACCTAAATTTACCAGTGAGATTTGTAACTAAATGAATCAGTTTAATTGTTAATGGCAAATAGTACATCCATCCTTACATTTATTTATGAATATGTCAATAAAATAGAAAATAACTATTTATTAATGTATACGATTCTTAAATAAAAATAATAACCCAGCTTGTCATTAATTTTTTTTTTTTCAATTCATTTTAGTTTCATTTCAAATTCAAACTGTCCAACAAAAACTGGAGTTAGAGTCGGAGTCGACCTGTTTTTAGCGACTCTAGTTCCAACTCCTTTTACACCAAAATCTGCCCGACTCCGATTCTGACTCCATGACTCCGATTCCGACTCCACAGCCCTGATTAATAGGCTACCACATTTGGAGATTGGCGCACCGTTAGCAGAAAGTACTGAGAATTCTTAGGAAATGTGGAAGTCCCCCTTCCCTGTTAGATCTGGTCATAAGGTGTCACGTCCTCGGTAGGGGGGGAAATAAAAAAAAAAGTGTTGAGTATATTAAGTTACATTTCATTTATTTGATAGTAGCTGTGAAAAGAAAAAGTTGTCGGAACACAGACGGAATTTCTAATAGAAATTATCCGAAACTGGTTGCGGGCTTCCGTTGCTCATCAATAGAATCCGTGTTGACGCGAAAAGGAGAATTTATATCCAGTTGAAGCTCATGTCTTGATAATAATTAAATCTTAAATAAAAAGGGATCTATATTTAGTATTTTTAACACCTCATCCATTTTGCTGCATTCTTCATTTTAATATGTTGCTCCGCCTAAATTATTACGTTTCTGGAAATGAATGATTAAATAATGAAGTTTCTGAAATATTAACATATAGTAATCATAATACATGAAATTAGTAATCTTCCGATATATCCAACATATTAAAAAAATGCAAAAAATTATTTAATTTGGATATGAATTTTATATTCCGGTTAAAGAGAGACAGAGAGAGAAATAAATAAATAAACGAGAAAAATCTCATTAAATTCTGTCTTGTAGTTTTTATTCCTTTTTAATGTTCGGATAACCCTCGTATAATATCGTTGTCAAATTCTGCAGAGCTGAATCATGTTTCTCCCTGATATGAACAAGGGCGTCGTGTTCTAAAAGCTAATAAAAACGGGTATTTTGAACTTTCCACTGGAGCTTCAACTGTTTTCATATGTCTCCGCTGAACGTCAAAAATCGATGATTCAAAATGTGGTGTGTGTTTGGTAGATGTGTGTAAATTTTGAAATTAATATTTCTTTTAGTCGAAAGACTATTAAAAATATAATTAATAAACAGTTTAACTTTTATATTTCCTTTTACGAAGTAAAGGAATTATTCCGAAAAATTCCAGGTATCATATTTCAACGAAAATATCAATTTGACCGCCATCGAATACAAATTAACGATGTTTTTGTGTGACATCTGTGTGTAAGAACAGAATAAGGGACTCTGTGATGTAGCCGTTCCTCAATAGACACTAATGCCGGCTAGCTTTAAAAAGATTTATTAACAGAGCACACAGGAACGGTTACAAACAAAAGAAATATACATAAAAAATGAAACATATACCAAATGGAACATCAAACATTGAGAATAACATAACATAGTAAGCTATCATCATGGCGGCTGGAGGTCGACTGACGTTTTTTCATATCGCCACGAGATGGCGTTTAAATAAAATAGTTCGGTTACAGTTCATGAGTTCATGGCGTGAATAAAATAGTTCAGTTACACTTAAATAGGTCTGTTACATCCTCCCCCTCTGACTTCGTAGACGTCTCGGCAAGAAGTCAGGAACTGACCTTTGTCTACTTTGTGCAGCGGGCGGAGAATCAAATGAATGGGCTCCAGTTTGACAAGCAGTAGATTTTGCGTCACCAGCACCTTCTGCAACAGGTGCAGATTCGGGCGGTATTACACGTTTCGGGCGTCCTCTTTTCTTTAAGGGAACCACTGAAATTACACGAGCTGAGTTTTGCTTATTTCGATCTTGATATGGTTTCAAGGCTGAAACATGATACTTGCCGAGAATTTTGTCTGGTGCATGAGGATCGGCAATATCATAAGTGGTTGGAGATCTTGTAGTCACTATTACATAAGGACCATCTCTCTTGGGCATGAATTTAGCAGTTTTCTTCAGTGGACCTTTGATGATTGGGTGGAGGGTGACCCAAACTTTATCTCCAGGAACAAATTTCGGTGTTTCTCTTCGTTTTTTGTCAGCATATCGTTTCTGTTTATCTTGATGCAATTCGACTCTTTCTCGTACCTGTTGTACATTTCTTGCAAAACGTTTCAAATATGGAGTAATTTCGGGAACAAAATTATCGTTCTCAATTACGGCTTTTATATCATGCTTTACATCATCTAAGGTTCGTAACTCTCGTGCAAATTGAAGAAAAGAAGCAGAATGTCCAGTTGAATCACATTTGGCTGTATTCAAAGCAAACCTTATTAATGGCAGTTTATCCTTCCATGACTGATGGTCGTTACCAACAAGTATTGCTAAACGTGGTTTCAGATCTCTATTCTTCCTTTCAACTGGGTTAGATTGTGGGTGATAGACAGGAGTAAGACTTTGATCAATGTTCAAGATATAGCATAGTTGTTGCATAACAGCACTAGTAAACTGGGTACCATTATCACTTATTATTTTCCTGGGTAACCCGAATCGAAGGGCGACTTCCTCCAAAAGAATAGTGGCACATTCTCTGGCCGTGGCTTCCTTTAAAGCAAATAGTTCTGTCCACTTCGTAGCACAGTCCTGCACAATAAATATCCATTTTTCACCAGACGGTGTTTCAGGAAGGGGACCGAAAAGATCAATTGACAAGGTTTCAAAACGTTGAGCATAGACTGGAATTTGAAGTAAGCCAGATGGCTTTTGATTAGTGGTTTCTCCCCCTACTTTGAAGACAGTGTGATGTTTGTTAAGCAATGCATCAGTTGCAAGCCGTTGGGCTGTAGTTAATTGTTGTCCTTCATTTTCTCGTAGTTCGCAGTTGTTTACAACAACTGGGGTTTCTTCCAGTACTTGGGATTGATGAGGTTTCACGAAGCTATATTTTCTTCGAGGTTCATCAGAAAAGTTCCACTTATTTTCAGCAAGATTTAAAACAATTTTAGCTTTTTGAAGAAAGTCAATTCCTAACAGAGTCGAACTATTTTTGGCATCAGGCAATACAAGGAGCGGAGTTTTGAACTCTCTGCCTTCGAGAAGAATGATTTGTTCGGTGCGAAGTACCTCTTTTTCAGATACCAAACCATCAGCGAAAGACACCTCTAGTGTTGTCTTTTCAAATACTGCATCTTGTTTCTGCAGAATATGATAGAGGGATTCACTTGCAATTGAGTGACTAGCACCAGTGTCGGCGAAAGCTGTACCGGAAACACCACCAATACTAATTGGAAATACAGCAGTCCGAGTGGAAGATAAACTGGATTGGATTTGGATAGTGCCAAAATTTGATGAATTTGAAGTCTTTGGGGGGTTACAGTCTGGACATTTAGACTTGATAAAACCAGTTTTTCCGCACCCATAGCATGTTAAAGGAGGTCGCTTTTCCTCTGTTTGTTGCTGAACACGATTTGAAAAGGTTTTATGAGTTCCCTGTATGTCACTTGTTCGATTTTCTACTTTGTGTTTGGATGGATTAGTCGATTTGTAAGAATAGTTCCGCCTGCCAGGAAGTTCAGTTTTATAGTTCGTATTTTTAACACGTACAGCTTCATAATCATCCAATTTCTGTACTAATTCAGATGAACTCGTTATTTTTCCCCAAGTATCAATAAAATGCTCCTTAACGTCACTACTGACTCTTCTTTTAAGCTGATCCGTCAGGACCAAGTCTTTGAGTGATTCAAAGTCTGTAACATCGAGACTATGAAGCCACTCTTCGAGATAATTGTTTAATTCGTAAGTAAAATCTTTCCATAAAGACCCAGGGTGTTTTTGGTGTGTAGTAAGTTTAATGCGAAATGATTCAGCATTTAATTTGAATCTTTGTAGCAGAATCTTCTTGATGTAAGAATAATCTTCTAATTTGTCTTTTGGTTCTCTTAAAATAATTTGCGAAATGTCTATAGGCAGAAGAGGTAGGAGATGAGTGATGTAATCTATTTGTTTTATATTAACTTTCTCACATTGTCTTTCAAAAATTTGCAGGTAGGTTGCAATGTCAGAAGTTCCTGTAAATTTAGGGATTAGGTGTTGAATATTTGTTCCAATAGCTGCATTTGAAGCAAAGGCGGCATAGTTAGGGTTTGAGCTAGCAGCTGCCAGGTTTAATTTTAAACGTTCCAATTCTAATAAAAGTTCTTGTTCTTTTCTTTGACGTGTCTCCAGATCGTTGCTTTCACGTTGTTTTTGTTGTCTAGTTTCGATTAAAGTTTCCAGAAGATTCCTGGTAAAAGCCTCATCATAAGTGTCAGAATTGACAATAAGATCTTTAAGATCTATTACTCGCATAGTGTCGTTTACAGTGAAACCCAGTTCTGCAGCGAGAGTTTTTAAATCCTCTTTTCGTGCTTTGGCAAGGTAAGCCATAATTATATGAGAGGTCAGGGGGGAGGGAAAAAATGCAGTTGAATTTGTTGTTATTTCGATTTTATTCACAATACAGTATTTTAGAATTAATAATTATACCTTTAAGTAAAATGTATATACCTCTAATAAACAGCATGCATGAATGTAAACAATGTTACTCGTACATTTATATACCACTATTAAACAGTATTTATAAATGTAAACAATAATACTCACAAAGTTTATTATTTCGAAGTCGTAAAAATATCATAAAATGCCCTCATAAATTCAACTTGTATCAAGAAAATAACATATAATAAATTGCTCAAAAATTGTTTACTACTTAGCAAAACATACAAAAACATAGATAAATGTCTTACCATAAGCTTTGATATTTAAGCTGAATTCTTCGAAATCTTAATCTTAACAAAATATTAAGCTGATTAAGCAACACACACTTAGTAACTCTTTTACTTTATTTAAATAGTCATTCGATTTTATTCATAATTATTTTCTTTCGCTTCAAGAAATATTTTCAAGACATGCATTCATTAATCGTATTTTCTTAAAGTATTATACTATAATCATTTTCTCAAAATGTTCGTCGAAAGATAAATCAACAAGTACAATATTTTACTTTATGTAGAATAAAACATTTAATAAGGAACAACAGCACTCAAAGGAAATAAAAATAATAAAAGATTTGACGTAAATACATCATAAATCATCGCTAGTCTAAACATTTCCGCGGGGGGAAAACATCTGCTGCTGTAAATCAGAAGCGAAATTCTAATAAATTCCAATGAACAACGTCCATAAATATATTCAAACTTTAACATCAAAACATGTATTCAGTGAAACAATATTATTCACAAACTAATTTACTATGCGAATTAACATTTTAAAATAACAAATTACAATTCAAGAAATAACGTTTGGTTAACAGAAAGCTGTTTGCTTTCGTTTAATACTCTTATGTAGTATCAATAAATGAGATTTCAGTAAAGAATTTACATTTGCTTTAAGAAGCAGCTTATAATAAATAATCAGTTTAAAAGAACTTTAAACTCAGATTAAACGATAATGTAAACGAAACTTATCTTTTCCGTTGAAATTGTCCAGTTGATGATTCGATGTGCTAGCAGCACGGTATGACAATTTTAATTCCAGAATTGGTTTCCAGAATATTTGACCAGTAGTCCACACCTGAAAAGAAACTGAGCCGATCTCCAGCAACTAAAAGTTAAATTCGGGAGTAAGAGCTTGTTAAAGCCAAACAGAAATTCTAAACATTTTGTTGCGCCATTTTGGATTCAAATTTAGTTGGGCGCCAATGTGATGTAGCCGTTCCTCAATAGACACTAATGCCGGCTAGCTTTAAAAAGATTTATTAACAGAGCACACAGGAACGGTTACAAACAAAAGAAATATACATAAAAAATGAAACATATACCAAATGGAACATCAAACATTGAGAATAACATAACATAGTAAGCTATCATCATGGCGGCTGGAGGTCGACTGACGTTTTTTCATATCGCCACGAGATGGCGTTTAAATAAAATAGTTCGGTTACAGTTCATGAGTTCATGGCGTGAATAAAATAATTCAGTTACACTTAAATAGGTCTGTTACAACTCTTTTTTTCCCCAAACGAATTATAAAACTGATTTAAAATGGATTCAGAAGAGATTTTTTCGTAGCGCCTGTACGTAAGAACGTATGTATGCATGTATCTCAAATATTAATTCAAGATACAAGTAGCCTCAGAAGGTTGAAATTTTGTGTATAAGACTGCTATAATATGTACTTGTGCTCCTGCCTTTTTGGTTCCTATCGGCCGCCCAAAAGTATATTAATATATATACACACGCACGCACTATGTTAGTCGGCTAAGTGAGCTCAGTGGTTTTTATTATTATTATTATTATTATTATTATTATTATCTTTTCTTTTTATCTTCCGGTTAAGGTTTTTTTTGCCTTTAGTTAATCCGCATGCAATAGTTGTAGAATTATCAACAATTTAAAAGCTGTTTAATTGCGGCTAATCCTAATTTTTTCTTATCATGGCAGCCATATTTGTTTAAATTTAAAACTTAACATAATAGGGAATTCAATCTCTGCACCTTCAATGTCTTTTTGCGGAGTGGAACCAAAATTAAACTCAGTTTTGGGCACCGAAAAATCTGCCTTGTTGCCTGCTGGCCGAATGGCTTATTTTTGCGTAGAAACTCCAGTTTTAATTGTAAAAATTTGTTTATTGTTTTAACTGCATTTGGTGTTGTATTTTTTTTTCTCTATATTTTTCAATTTTTAATGAAGACATTTTGAGGTTTTATGTATTTTAGCCTTGTCGCGGAATGCAAACAGAATTAATTGAATGAGAAATAGATCTCTAATAAAATTCGAAAGTGTTTCGTATTAGCAGCAAATGTTGTCGCCAGTCTGTCTCGGACAGAGGAGAATGTTTACGAGTAACATGTGGGTACACATCGCACTTTGTTAGTGTAATTTTAGAGATTTCAGATTTCCTCTCAACATCACTCTTTAAATTCAAGTTGCTGTTTCGCCCAATTTTGAGTTTCGCATTGGCTTATTTTCTTTTCCTGTTTGATTCGTTGATTTACTAAAACTTCCAAAATATTTATAAAAGTTTTATCTCTTTTATACGAACGAAATACGGCTTTACGGAAATGAATACGAGTGCGAATTTTTAAATGTGTTAACTATTTTTTATTTGTGGTCGTCATCATCTACTATCTTCACTTTTATCATCTATGTTCTGCTGATGAATTAGTAACGTTACCGGATCGTACTGAAAGTTTTGCAGTTTTATTAGACCAAGTCATTCTTGATGGAATAATTTAAGAGGAAGCAGTAAAACTTCGTAAATGCGAAGGAAACGTGAAGATAAAATATTCCTTAATATTAATCTATACTCCAGTATGGTCATTGTTACAAATGGCCACATTGGAGTATTGAAATATACTGCATTGCTGTTAGTGACTGGACATCTTTGATGGGACATTAAGATCGCTTGTAATAGGGGGACTGGAAAGTAATGTCGTTTCTGTGCATGTCGACAACAACATGCTAAGGGCAGAAGTGGAAGCAAATCCATGCCAAACACTCTTAACCAACCTTGGTCGACCATCCAAGAACATTTAAAGCAGAATGGAAAAATAAGCAAAGCAGGTGTTTGAATCCCCCGTAATCTGTCCGAAAAGAACAAGCCAACCTATCCATCCCATGCAACGTATTGCTTCAACGGCACCATACAGAACCGTTTTTTGATCGTTTGATTAGTGGAGACAAAAAAATAAGTCCTATATGATAATCCAAAACTCAAAAGGCAGTTTTAATAGAGGTTACAAAGGGTTTGCATCCCGAAAAGGCGCTTCTGGGTGTTTGATGGAGTATTCGCGGAATTGTTCATTTTGAATTGCTGAAACCTGGAAAAACTGTTAATGTAGACCTTTATGTGAATAACTGGATCGAGTGAACCAATCTTTAATCGAAAATTATCTGGCGATTGTCAACGGAAAATGCGTCATTCTGCAACACGACAATGCAAGACCGCACTGTGCAAGACGAACACTGGAAAAATGTAATGAATTTGGGTGGGAGGTACTGCCTCACCCACTATATTCGCCCGATATCGCACCCTCGGATTTCCATTTATTCCGATCCCTACAACATTGTCTTAGTGACAAAAAATTTGAAAATTTGGATGTTGCCCAAAATGCCATCTCAAGATATTTTACTCAAAAACCAATTGATTTTTATCGGTCTGGGATGGAAATCGACATACTAGATGGCAAAAGTTTGCTGATAACGAGGGTGATTATATTATTGATTAAAAATGAAAACTTGTTACAAATTTATTCGTTTGAATTTAATGTAAGAAAGCGACATTACTTTCCGGTCCCCCTATTCCATTACTATAGTTTATTTCTAACTTTAAGGGGCGCTTCATAACAACCTCTCAATTCATTTGGGGCTGACAAGCTATATTCTCATCACTGCGCAGTCTTTTGTTTTTCACACTCAATCTGAAATCATATTTCAAATTATTTTTTATCCGTGCGTGCCAGCCAGTGGCCGATTATCTTCATGTGCTTTCTCATTTACAAATCGGCATCTTAAAAATTTTCTCTTGGTATAAGTTAAAAGCTGAAAGATTGGTGATTTAAAAAAAATTAAAAGCTGAAAGCTTGGTACAGTTAAAAGCTGGGTAGGGTACGAACTGCGCCAAATTTGATCGAAAACCACCGTCCCCCTCTTTTCTAATCCACGAACTGCGCGACGTTTCCTGTCCCCCATTTCTTTCCAAGAAGATTGGGTGCTACAAAAAGTCGTTTATCGCCATTAATGGGACATTCTATTGAGACTGTAAGCCTTTATTTTCGTTTATCAATATTGTAAAAATTGTGCATACAAAACAAATACTAATTTAAAATCTGGCGTGTGCTTAAGTAAAAATGAATTTCTTTTACACTCATTCTAAAGTTTTATGATGCTTAAAAGAATGATGAGCCAGATCTTTTTTGTTCTCTATAAGAATAAAAAACTTTCCAGGTTGTAGATTTTTGTCGCTGATATATACATATATATAAGTTTTGAATAATAAAATTGTTAGATTAATGACATACACAAAGCTGATACACAATCAACCTATTAAATATCGAATTTGTAGCGCACTTTAATAAGTTTCTTGTCTAGATAAATATTAACAAATCTTCTTAGATAGCAGAATGCTTTTAACTTTCAAATTTACCATTTTAGGTAAACAGTTCTAATTTAATTTTAAAAATTCTCTTTATTAAATCTAAAAATTGGACTTCTTAAGTCGTTCTAAATTCACACTAATATTATTGCAATATATTCCCGTATTAAGCTTTCCATTTTTAATCATTGAAGTTATTTTAAGGTTATTTAACTTTGTTACAAATTCCATATTTTAATACTAGAAACGTTTAAATATTTATTCTGTTTTCCACTTTGGCATACATTTAATTTCTAATAAACATTTAATTAATAAATTAATAATTATGAGCGTCAGCAGAATTTTCATAATTAAAAAAAAAAAAAAAATATCAAACTCCCTTATATTCATATCCTGGGATTTTCAGTTCCCTTTTAATCCATTCCTTTTTCATATATTGTTTCACTATAATCAAGTTTTCATGTATGTAGAATTTATATACTTTGTATTGTATA
The DNA here is from genome assembly GCF_044657685.1 of Stegodyphus dumicola. NCBI lineage: Eukaryota > Metazoa > Arthropoda > Arachnida > Araneae > Eresidae > Stegodyphus > Stegodyphus dumicola. The sequence continues at coordinate 36,902,449 of NC_140769.1, forward strand.
TATGCCAATTTATATTTAAAGGATAATTTTTACAAATTCTTGCATCACAATAGAAGATGTTTCTAACACTTTGGCAAAGATTAATCTTGAGCATGTAGCTTATATTCCAACCTAGTTTCAGGCTGAATTATTTGTAAAATTAATTACTTGAAATTATTTGTTAACAAAGATGGTCGCTAAATCACGCTAATAATATTTTTAGCTGTTGTAATTTATAATGCAACTAGTTCATGTGATTTATAATATAATTCATTTATAATTTTTTCAGCAGTATTGAAATTAATAGCACATACTGATAATGATATACATTTAGATTACAATGATTTAGATTGCCATTGCCCTCTTCACTCATGCTTTTATGCTACATTCCTAATAATGGCATACAGGTAAGTTTAACTCATTCACCAAACATATAGATCTCTAATTCAGCCCACTCTTGTTATTACGTGTGCTGTATGTCCTACTTTCTTTAATATATTGTTCAGCCTAATTTCAAAAGGTCTTGCGGAAAAGTCATTAAACATTGGTAGTTCGACCCGAGTTTCGAGTCCCAGTGATCCCCCAGCTCTTTCTTTTCTTATATTTATTTACTGTGTATAAATGTAGCATAAAAATTTCAGTTCATGAAGTAAAAATACTTTTTTAATTTATTCTTTAAAAATATTGCTGAAATTTTCACCTTTAGCTTAGCATATCTTTTTATAAATCCCTCTAATAAGAAAAAATAAGGAAAGAAATTAGCTCAGTTTCGGTGATTGATACCTCGGTGCAAATTATATGTAACATTTTTCCAAAAGCATAGAGTTTATATGGATATCAATAAATTAAGGATTATTTCTCCATCTAATTTTCTTAACATGTTTATTCCAGAATTTTCTTTTCACACTGTAGCGCTTAACTTTATGAGTTTTCTATAATCATTCAATTTCTCTAGCCATGGCAACTTTGCATACCTTCTGACAAGTAGTTATATTTTTAACCACTGTATTTTAATTCCTGTTGGCTATCAGTATTCACTTGTTTCACAAGTGCAACTTTTATTTTATACGCAAATCTACGTAAAATAGCATTAAAACTTCACTTATGCGGAACTCCTGATCGATTGCTGGTTTTAGATTGAATGAAATTAAGCTTAATGTTACTGTTAATTAGCTTGTTATCAATTTAATTGTATGTTTCTAACTAATTATATGTTCAGATATTTCCAAGTATATTGCACAAACTTTTGCATCCTAATTTTTAGTTTTTGGTTAAAAAATAAAGCTTTTATTTATTGAGAGGCCTGATTGTTTATATTAATTTGCAGTATTGTTTATCTAATTCCTTTCTTCTAGATAAATTTTAGAAAAAACTTCTTAGCATAATAATTTAAATTTATTCACAGTTTATACGTCAGTGTTCCAAATGCATAGTAATATTGTTATAATAGATTTTATGCTAAGCTTTTTTAAAATTTAACTAAATTTAATTTCTGCAAGCATTTACATGATTACTTTAACAAAAAATATTTTTAGCAAACTTTAACACACTTGGATATGGAATAATTTTTTGCACTCTATTAAATTTTCTGGTCTAGTTCAGACATCTTGACTATTATTGATGTACTTTATTAAAATATAATTTGTATGCGTTATAATTATTTAATTTATGATATTATTATAATAAATGAAAGATGTTTGTAATGCTAATATGTATGTTTACCAATACCTTTTATTTTCTTTGTTAGCTCTCGCGTTTATTACTGTTATTCAAGTAATTAGTCTGCTTGTTAGATTTATTTATTTTTATTTTCCTCTTGGCTACAATTGGCTTCGAAAAGTTAAATTGTAACCCTGTAGGCAGCAGGGGGAAAGAAATTTTGATTGGCGCAGTTGGACGATAGCTCGACCCGGGGGGAATTTTCATTAGCGCAGTTGGAGTACACCCAAAAGCTGATTGTGAATCAGACAACGATTGCTTCAAATTAAATTATTCAGAATTCCTACACCCCCCCGGCCCAAAAAAGAGAATTGTCTGAATTCGATCTTGTTTAAAAACAGTATTTCAATAATTAATGATGTTATTCTTCTCTATTTTAATTGAAAGAACATTTAATTACATAGAAACATATCTTCCTAATTAAAAGTAAAATACGTAAGTTTTTAAATTATGTATTTTTAAAAGTAACAATTTATTCAGCTCGATTGGCATTTTCAATATAATGCACTGCTTTAAAAATTGCAAACTGGCTCAAAATCTATCTGATATTTTACTATTTAAAGATTGCCATTTAATTTTAATTTATGGTTATAAACAAATATGAATGAATTGAAATGAATAAAAAACTACTTTTTAGTGTGTGTTACGGTAGTTAATTGCTATTTATAATTGATATCATTTTAATAATATATCAAGCATACTGTTTATTGCAAATCCTTTTGTATCTGGCATCCTTGGATATATCAGCCTCCAGTTCGATATTTCTGTATTAAATCTGCAGCCAGTATTATTTGGTAAATATTAAAATTCATAAGAAATAATGGATAATATTCAAAGAGGGAGCGTCCTTTCATTTGGACCTCCTATCTTGTAAAATCAAAAGAACAAAAATCTGGATTTATCTTTTGGAAAATCAGTTCAAGTCGTAATATCTTGAAGTTCCTTTCAGTTGTCGGAATAATTTAATTTTATACTGCGTAATTTAAGGTAGAAATGGAGCACACTAAATAAAAATAAAGATTAAAAATAGGAATTAGATGAAGCGTCTTTCGCAGGGAATAATGTTACACGGTTGTGAGAGAAAACTGAATGGGCAATAATTGCCCTTGAGAGGTCTATTTTATAGTAACAGACTATACACTATAATGCCTATAACGTGAGACTAAAAGGACCGTGCGTGTAGGGTAGAACTGAATACTATAAGCAGTTACAGCTTTAGCTAAATTAATCGAAATGGGCGGAATAGCAATAGCTGAATGGGGGTGAAAGATACGGGATTTTTCACGGTACCACTGATTCAGTCATTACACATACGTACATACATGTTATTCTTTTCGTAATTTTCAATTTGTATTTATAATTAATAAATCTTTTAAAAAGAGATTCAAAGAGCGACAAAATTATATTTTAAAATATTGTTTAGAAATGCGTTTATCATCTCTTTTGTATTTAAGAAAGATATTTCCCTCTTTACTCAAATTCACTGTATTCAGGTCGATAAAACTATCAGGACTTGTATTTCTCCTAATCTGCTTGGCGAACATGACGTGTCCTGACTAGACTGTGAGTTTGATTATAAACTATGTCCTATGGAGTGCAGGAGAGACGACAAGATGAGAAGGGTTTAATTACCCTTTATTTTCCACAATATTACTGGCGCTCCCGCACTGCGGGATATAAAGACCAACCACTTGTGGTCTGAATGTAAAAATATGCGAACTACTAGCTAACTAAAAATAAGAGTTAACTTTGAAAACTTTACACAAATGACTGACACTAAGACTGGCCTTTTAAATTCTTACGTATGTAGTACTAGTCCTACGCATATAAACCCAGCGGCCGTTGGAACAAATGTAACAGTTAGTCTCCCGTCAGTTTTTACGAAATGAGGGGGGAGGGGGAGGAAAAAAAACTCTGAAAAACCAAGCTTCTTTGCAATGTGTGAAGTGTTTTTGAGGAGCCGGCGGGCTTTATTTCGCATGCTAGTGAAAGCGTTTTGTATATTGATATCAGGCAGTACTCATGTTTTCTTTTATCCTTAAATGAAATGAGAATAGGATTCGAGTACTATCCAATATTCAAAGCTGGTGCCGTTACCTAGGCAACAGCTACTTCAAGTTGTCACAAACGTAGCGTGTTTCTCCTTCCTGTTCACTGATTCAGTGATTCACCGGTGTTATTGGATTATCCATGATTATTAGTTTAATTAGTTTCTCTATCACATTTCAGAAAAATGCTACTTTTGCGAGTGCATTCTGAGGGAATATTCTCTCTCGTTCGGGCGTCATGAAAAGGCATTCTGAGGCATCATGAAAAGGCATTCTGAGGCATCATGAAAAGGCAGCTAGCTAACTGATATAGAGTGGCTATCAAATTTTTATGGACCACGGCTTTAATGAAGACAACTTCTCCTCACAGGCGCTTAAAAGTCCGTCAGCTAATAAAAATGAATGAAATTGCAACAACTGTAGTGGTAATTTTTTTTTCTTTCATCTATTGTCGTAATGTAAGTAGTTAACACATTAATCCAACAGTTGGTCCAAATGTCGGCGAAGACACGGTTGATTTTTCAAATTTCATGCTATGAAAAGTCTACATCTGTTTTCCTGCTGTGAAAAGCCTACATCTATTTGATATTTCCTACGTTTATTTTGAGAATCGTAATTTTAAAATTTGTTAAAATCGTTAAATGCAAGATGCTTTTTAAATTTCTAAGCTTCTTTCTTTCTTATTGAAAATTAATGAAACCAGGATATTTTATACGTTTTTGAAAAACATCGTTGTAAATATATTTATTTCTACGCTAAAAATAAATTATTTTTTATTCACGAAAGATTTTTAATGGAAAAGAAAAATAATTGTGAAAAACTGCGTAAAAGGGCGAAATATTTGTTTTAATTATTTTGTAAAGAATAGTTATTTTAATATAAAATATAGTTGTAGAGAGGTGCATAAGTCTCCATTCACGAAATAACGTAATGAATTTTTACATGTAGCGTTACTTATCATAATTTATATAAAAATTATTATTATTTTGATAATTAATTTATCAAGTATTTAAATCACCATCAACTTTTATTTTTTACTGTAGTGTGCTATAAAGCTTACGCCCTCTCCCCAAGAAAAAGTATTATTACTTTCTCATGAGGGAGTTAAAAAGGATAAAAAGCATTAAGTAATGGGGCTTCTGGAATTTCTGCAGTCAGGCGAAAATTTACATATAGATTTGATTTAATAGCAGTTGACTTATTTAACGGAACTTTTAAATGTTATGCTAAAGATCTATAAAAGTTTCTTTAAAATTGTGTTATTTTAAATGATTTCTTTTAAGGAATGTTATTTTACATTTAAGCGTCTTTTACATTTGATTTTACCTTGTATTTGATGTGCTTGAAAGAGTGTTATCTTACATTTTAACATACTTTGAATCATATTCATGAAATCAGTTATCTGTGTGTGGATGTATGTAAAATTGGATTTTATATATAGTACATGAAATTTGTTTTCATGCATGGCTATGGTTAATTATATTTAGGAAATTTCTCGAACTGCTTAGTTAAAGCTGGTATTAGTGAAAAGCACTCAAACTTTATTATTGATATCCAATGCAACAGAAGCGAAGTACATCTACTATCTACAGAAAATATTTTTTTTTTCCATTGAGAATTTAAAAGGAAAATTCGGTACTCTTCTGTTATTGTGACCCGGATTCAGAAACATATGTATGCATATATGTACACCCTGCACAAAAAAAGGAGGGCAGTTCTATTATCTCCGGATCTACTGGGCCTATTGACGAAATTTAATTAGCGTTTTTCATGCCTCGAAAGTGCAGCTTAGGATATATATTATATTTTTATATAGCATCGTTAGAACGTAGATATTTTGACACAAAATCGGACTTTTTCGGAAATGACAGTTCTATTTTTTCCATGTAAATGCTTTGTAAAATCTGGTTAGAAACTTATCGAGAAATTTTAAAATTTATCTTGGCGGACTTTCTTCAGTCTGCACCAAGAATAATTCACTTGGCGAAATTCTTAATTTATGGTAACCTAGTTTCCTTTTCCTTTCATTGGGCACGAGCGGAATAAAAGATGCGTCGTTCAACTTTGAATAATTTTAACAACGTGCACAAACCACATTTGCCGTTATTATCGCTTACAACAAATATGCTGAATTTCAAAACGCGCTAATATATGGATTCACATATATCTTTGAAAATTTTGAGTAAAATATTCAAATTTTTTTGCAAGTGTGCCTACATATATTCTAACATGATGGCAAAACTTTTATAGATTATAATTCAAAAACACTTTCGAAAAATTTATAAAAATTAATTTTAAAAACAAATCGGAAATTAGCTGCGAATTTTATTTGAATGGAACTTAAATTTCGAACTATGAAAGAAGGAATCTAATAAAAAAAAGAGTTATTAATAAATACGTATCAAATTCAATTAACATTGAGGAGCTAAAATTTTGAGAGCTAATTTTTTAAAAACTACTTGTGCGATTTTTTTGACACCTCGGCATAATTTGAGTCATAGAATGGAAATATGAGGAAAAAACTATGTTGACTAGCCTAGTAAGTCTAGTTTAACGAGTAGCGGATTTATTTTAGTGGCGTCTCATCTTAGGGACATAGTGTATGTTTATTATTTTTTAACATTAATTAGTGATCCGGTGGTTTTATGGAACAAAACCCCTCCCCGATTGCGACTTGCGCAACGCCATAAATCTGCTTTTATGTTTGACGTACCTGGTAGCGACTGAAAAAAGTGTGTGTAAGGTGTTCGCCTGAATTCTTTTTCTTATAAATTTCTCTTTTTTAGTTTCATCCAGTGAAAAAATAATCTTAAATAATACGTGCTTTCAAAGAAAGTCGTCATGAATAAAGGTATTAATTGTGAAACGTTCGAAATGCTTCTTTAGGCAGGTTAAGGTACACCATTTAAATAAATGTTCTTGTGTTGCGTATCCGTTTGCAGTTCCATACGTTCCAAGTTCGCTTAATGCCGATTGAGAATGTGGTAGGTAATCACATTAGAATGCAATTACAATTTTTGGATATCAAGAAATCTGTTCCTGAAGATTGCTAATAAAATTGAAGTTGGTGCCGCCGCTGTTTATCCACACAAAATTGCAGAATCTGTAGAGGCATTAGGTTTTTTCGAAACAGAACAGATGAAAAATGAGCAATGCCCTCTCCGGGATTCGAACCATGGACCTCTCTAATACGTGTCGAGCGTGCTGACCACTGCGCAACAAAAGTATGCTAAGAAGGCAGGAAAAATTCCTTATATAATCCCTCTTTTTAAAGTGCGACTGGGGTTTTAGGGGACTCGATCGCCAAAGTCTGATGGTGAAGAATCATCATTCACCACCTTTTATTTAAGTTTTTGATATGAATATGAGATTACTCCAATTTCAGTTTAATTCCAAAATCTGTAATGCTTCAAGAGTATCATTTATTAGCATTTAATTTTGTCTTTAAGACTATGCTCTGCTCATTTAGTAAACTAGTAAGCCCGCGATTCTTTAACGAATTGAATAATGTTTTAAATTAAAATGACTAACCAACGTACATGTGCCCTGTCGAACGTTCAACCCTTGTTTTCAATTCCCATTGATCTGCCCTGAAATATTTTTTTAATGTTTAATATTTATGTTAAATTATCGAGTACACGGAGAGAACTGAAATTTTTTTATTGTTCATTGATCTCTCTCAGATTTTGATTGCTGTCATTTCTAAAACATTACTTGTAAACATAAACATTCACATGTTAAGTGCATCCAAGCTAAACACATTTTTTTCTGTTCGCCTTTTTAAATCATATTAAACCAAAATGCTGATGTCACTGCTAACGCTGAAAGTAATTGACGCCTTGAAGTTCATTCGTCACATAATATCTTAAAACTAACCTCAAAACAGTTTGCAGAATGCAAATCATAAAATTAGATCATAATAATAAGATCATTATACTATTCCATTAATTGTATCGGCATCTTAAAATTCACAAATTTAAATGTATAAAAATAATATCTTAGCTGTTTTCCAAACAAAAGTTTTAAAATTTAAGATACCATTTTAAATTGCTTTACAAATCGTTTATTCTCAGCTTCAAAGCAAAGAATAATTAAATTAAACATTTTGATATTTGTCAATGTTTGCAGATACCGAGTGAGTATTTTTGTATGTTAATAGTTCATATAAACTTTGTAAATAAACATGCTAGAAATTTGGAACCCTTTTTACGACTCCAGGCAGTAACAATTTCTACCCGTAAAAAGATATTCGGAGCAGATCCAGATATCTTCTGGCCGAGCAGTCTCTGAACACTGGTAGCTCGGTTCGAGGTTCGAATTCCGCGAACGGGCTGGCTGCATGGAAGTTTTCGTGGTTTTCCCCATGTGTAACGTTACACGAGCCAGTTTTCCTTAGAAAGTTCTCCTTGAAGGCATCCCTTCCTTTCGTGTATTGCCTTAGGGAGGCACATGTAAATAATAAAAATAAATACGTTGTCTTACATCAGAACAAGGCCCGCGAAATTCATCTGCACCAAACAGTTTATATATATATATATATATATATATATATATATGTTTGCGTGTGTGTGTGTGATATTTTTAATGTGTAGTCGTGAATGATGACGCATTTAACTCCACTGAGCTTGAAGTATCACAATATTTATTTTCACGCATATAAAACCATCTTAGTAGATATTTATCCAATCATAATGAATTACAGTGATTTCTTATTTACAATTACACAGGTTAATGTGGGCGACATCATTTCAGACGGATAAGCAGAGCTGTGGGTAGATTTTAACATTGTCGAAGCTAGGAAAGGAATGACATAGTTTCTTGTGCCAAGAGTGTTTATACTAAGCATATGCAGAAAGTACTATAAGCTATGAATGGTTAATCTTAGGTTGTTATATAACAGAGAAGGATCTCGAATTTGGGAGAACAAATGGATTTAGGGGAAGAGCAGCAAATTTAAAATCTTTAATTTTAAGGTCACCACTTATTTTTAAAGGGGCTATCGTATTTTCTTATATCTTGCATAAAATTAGTTGTCATGTTTTAATGTGTAGATGAAGGAATCCGGTACTTTAATTTCTGGCCTCCAAAGACACTTTATTGCGTAGCTGGAAGGATGAATGCATAAACCAAAAATTTCCAAATAAGGCCATTTTGAAACAATTTTATTGCACGATAATTCACATCAGATCGTCTTTCTGTAGATAAGATATTTTTCAATCATAGTTGAATGCAATAATTTCCATGTACACGGATTTTAAAGTACGACGTCATCTTAAGGCAAATAAGCGGCAGCGTAGATGAGGAGCGTCTTGGCAGGAGGAAAGCGTCTATGAAGACTGGTTGAAATATTGCTTTCATATTTTTTTATCTTACACATATATATATGCGATAGATATATGCGAATATATATATGCGATATATATATATATAATTGTGCCAAAAGAAAAACTTACACAAAGTAATTAGTGTGCGTAACAGCAAGATTTCAAAAAGTGTCTTTTAAAGAATTTAATATTCTTAACGTCAATTTAACCGGTAGCTATTATATTCTCTAAGCCATTTTGTCGTAAATATCTGAAATATGTTTTTCATTTTTTTTGGAATTTTTACTAACTAAATATGAGAACTGTTTTTTTAATAATCGCTCTAAATACGTAAGAGAGATAAATAAAAATATTAATTACTTTAGCCTTTTTTCGTTGCTGTTGGTTATTACACTTTAAGCACGGATTATCATTCTTCGATTATTTATTAACTGCCGTTCATTTTTCTATCTATGAAGACTGGAGGGTGCATCAGGCAGATGCCCCCCATCAACCAATTATGAGTAAATGTTATTAAAAATAACTGAGTTCGTAGCAACATAAAATTCATTTTTTCATTTATGGAACTGACGTTTTAATGCTCGATTAATTTCATAAATATAAAAACATAGATGAAGCCATGTGTATAAAAACAAGAAGTAACGGTTAAGAAGGGGGAACGGAAATGGAGACAGCAAGTCGAGAATTTTAAATATTTTGAATGCTCTCATAAAATTTTATAATTTTTTTAATATATGTTTTTCTTGCAAGTAATTTAAAATAAATAAATAAAAAGGCGGTGCTAGAAGCATTTTAGTATCTTTTCCTCTATTTGACGAACAAATAAAACTTAAAATTCAGTTTTCGTGTCTTAAAAGGTATGAATATTCTAATATCAAATCAGATTTTTATAGCTTCTAACTTAGTGTCCACAATTTCAGTAGAGCGCGATTTACAGCTGTTCCCCCAAATTATTAAGATTGAAGAAATGAGTGATTGATAAGTTACAAAATACGTTCCAAGCGAGAATAGGCCGCGACATGGTAGAATACTGTAATGCAAATACGCAGAGTTTAAAAAAAAAAAAAAAAAAAAAAAAAAAAAAAAAAAACACCACTGCCTTCCAATCACGAAAAATGAATTTCAAGTACCAATATGAATACGGAGGCGACTTTACGTTGCTATGCAATATGCAATGAACGTTATTTTTATTATTCTGTTAGCCCTTGAAATTACGCACGATATTGTTCTGTTCAAACATAGTATTTTGTTGTTAATGGCATATCATGTCTTGAAGATTGTACTTAAATATCTGCTTCTTTTAATCTCATAAGTACGAGAGAAAGAGAATGTATAATGAATGTGTGGTATACTTTACTTTTACGGTACATATTTTGCTTGTATGATGTTTTTTTGCTGCGTGCAAATATCAGTTCAGTGTTATTGTTTTTATCTTCTGCAAATATCGCATGTTTGAAAAAAAATTACAGGATTTGGGCGATTAGTGGTTTGATTAGTGGCCTTCTAAATCATGAGCAATTGTAACTCTGAACTTCAGCTTTTTTTGTTAATAATCTACGAAAAGCTTAGTAAATACTATCAGCATAACAATGAAGGGATTTTTTTATAGCAGGAGACGTGAAAAATGTGCAATACCCTCGCCAGGACTCGAACCTGGACTTCTCGAAATGTGCCGAGTGTGCTACCGTTACACCACAAGGCATGCTGGAAGGAGGATACCTTATACATTAACAATCAAACAACATAAATTAACAATCAATTATTAATTGTAACCAGGCAGTTGCCGGACTTTCTAAACAGAGTAAAATTAATTTTTACTAGCAGCAAGGTTCTGAGAATCCTTGCAGTTGAAAATATCAAAGCATTCTGTGCACTTGCTCCGTTTGGCACATTTTGCAGACTGAATTGCCATACCCCTATAATTTTCCTCTTGTACTGCAAATTCGCCATAGTGGAAGACGACGTCAGAGGAATTCCGAAATCATGATCAGCCTGAAATTGAGAGGCTTGAGTGAGAGACATTCTGCACATCGCCCAGCTTCTCTGGTTCTGGTAGTGAAGCTGCAGCTTAAGTACAGTAACTTCCCGACTCATATAAATTCGCAGTTATATAAGTGTGCCAAAGCAGTAATATTCAATCTGAAATCTTCGCCTTGGAAATAAGGGCTCTGTAAGCAGCTGCTCTTTTCTCCCGATCTGTAAGTCTTGAATTCAAACAATAGTCGCATAAATGGTTTAATCACTTTTATATTATCATTAAGATAATTGCTGTTCATTTGCCTTTAAATGGATTTGGAATGTAAATGTTAAAATGTATTACTAGTAATACATTTTAAAAAGGAGGCGGCTGAAATTATTTTTAAAAGAGAAATTGAAAATAATTCGTATGCATAAGGGCAGGAAATATATATAATAAATATATCGGAATGTAAATCGATCTTCAACAGTGAATATGAAATTGAAGGATAAAGCTTGCATTGTTTATAGCATGATCATTTGTCGATGCTTTCACGTATTCAGCTATAATAGTTTTGGAATTATAAGCCCGAAAAGGGTCATTATTTTTGTATAGAATGCAGATTTATAAACTGTAACTTCGTTCAAAAGTTTTAACGTTAATAAATAAATATTTTATGCTTTAAATTACAATTTATTAGGCTTTTCAGATTAAACACTAATCTGGTAAAAGCTCCGTATCGCATTATCTTAAAAAGCTAAGTATAATGCAATACAATCCATGCTTAAAGAAGTGCCGCAGCTATTTGTGCCTGAAGTTGAATATTGTAAGAATTGATTTTCAGTTACAATAAATTAACTTTTTTTTTATCTTCCTTTGTATCGTTTTGTTTTAGTTTTCATACCGCTGATAATCAGTCACACAATTCTCATCTCGTCTCATCCATTCTGTCACTTTCTTATAGGATCTTCCCATCTTGGTCCTCCCGACCATCATCGCAGAGGACTACGATACAAAGATGGTTCTACCCGAGGATCGTGATATGGAACGGGAACGAATCCGGTCCTTGTCTGGAGGTGCCAAAGCATCCTCTTCTGGGTCGAGTCGAGAATCATCGTCGAGTTCCATCACGGGACGATTTCGTCGCCAATCTGGTGATGATGCGCACAATAAGAAGACAGGCACAGCTCTCTTTGACGCCTTTCGGCCGAGGTCGAAATCAGATAGCAAAAGTAAAAGGCCCACATTTATGTCTTCTCTCAGGTATCTTTTTAATATCAGTAATCATTCATTCATTAGCAGTACTGAGATTCTGGTTTGAAATTTGATATATATGCTTTATAAAACTGTGCTCAAATTCCAATGTACTGAGCATCGGAAAATATGTTCTTCATGATAACCATCGTTATTATTGAAATTTTTACCATTTTTATCGCACATTCGTTCGTATTTCCAATGTCTTGGAAGGGATCATTCAAACCTCTTTTTTACATTTTGCAAGTGACTTACTTGTATGTAACAATGTCTTCTGATGACGTTTTGCGTTCCTCGTATTTTTTGGTTGGGAATTTTTGTGTTCCTGTATTTTCTTTCTTATATTATAGTTACAACCTAAAATTTATATATTTAAAAAATATCACTGATTTTAAAACTATATTAAATTATTTTTTCACATTGCTCCCTTATATTTATTTCATATGACTTCGTCCTTATTACATGATATAGCACAATTATGTTAAAATATGATATAGCTTTTACTGTATAGATGATAATACGTGATATAGCTTAATACACGATTTAGCTTTTTCCAGTACACTTTTAGTTATCAGTTTTATTAGTAAATGTTTTTGTAATCAGTGAGATTTGATTATGCCGATTAATTGCCAACGCTGATTCGGCTGTCGTCATTTTCGTCATCATTGACTCTCTTTAAAATTTCATTCACACCCAGAGAGTCAATACCGAGCCTGGCTTTGCTTTTAGTATTTAATCTTCGAAAGTATATCATTTATATTTAAAAGATGCTTGGAAATTATAAAATCAGTTTCTTACTTTAGCCAATTTAGTGCTATGTTAATTAGTTAATGAAAAAGAATTTAGAATAAAAATTTGTATTTTGATTATTATATATTAATATAAATTCACTTATTGAAGTTCTTCACTTACTGAAGTGGAAAGTGAAACTGTAAAAGGTACCAACATTTCATCGTTCTGAACTCTTCTAAAACTGTCTTATGGAGGGTTTCCTATTTATTTATTTATATACTAGAAAAGCCCGGCGGTCATACGGAATGACCGCTGTTTTAGATATTATAAATTGTAATTAAAATGATTTGTGCAAAGGTGTCTGCTAATTCAAACTGAATTACCCAGGGCAGGCGGCGAGGACGCTCCTTTGCTTACTGCCCACCGGAGTTTCCTCCGTCTCTTGCTTAATTGCTTAAAGTAGAGTGCAATGAAGGAAACCACTGGCGGTACATTTCTTAAGAGCCACCGCTAGCTCAATAAATAAAGGTGATTTAAATAATAAAATGTTAATTCACATGTCAAAGATCTGTTTGTGTACAGCATTTCTTGTGTAGATCTTTCCACCATTTTTAAACTCGCCTTGCTTTTAAGCTCGCCATCATTTTTAAGCTCGAGCATATATTATTTTTAATTTTACGTCCGTTCGTTCACGAAATCTTGAACAGGCAACATGAAGTTGACCGTGTCCAAATGTGGGCTCAGGTAAAAAAATGCCAACACGCTTAAGCGTTTGGACCTGAGACTTATGTTCATAGCAAAGGCAAGTTTTACACGAAATTGTCTACGTCTCAATTGAAATGGCAACCCTGTGCCGTGGTAACTTCACCCCATTGGCTAGTATGGTTACGCAAGCAACCAATAAACTATCGGCGACAAACAGACACTTAAGCCGCATATATATATGGGGTGAAGTAACATCATCTCCTCCGAAACGGCTGGCTCCCTGGCTTAGCGAAGCACACCGTTGGATTCCGCATGTCCGTGGCACGCAATTTTGACCATTCGCGTCTTCGTGGGACTTTAGTTAGCCGAGATATTAATTAAAAACTAATTTTTCTTAATATTCTTAATTAATTAATTAAAAACATTTCCCACTTTCTTTCTTGGGTTTTCCCTATTACAAGGATTTGGCTACGTGCCAAATTTTTTTCTCTCGAATATCTGCGGAACGGCCCTGAGTTGCAATTTGAGACACGTATCCTCGAATTTTAAAAAATTCTCGGTATCCATCGATACCGTTCTCATCTCCGTACGACTTTAATGGCCAAGATATTAATTAAAAACTGCGGAAAATTTCATTTCCGCGCTCATTTTTCCGAGTGGCAACAATAAACTATCGGCGACAAACACTTAAACCGCTTATATATATAAAGATTTATTGTTGCCCATTTGTCGCTGCATTAAAATCTTGCCATGGGTTTGTGCTTTTTTATTTAATGTACGAGAGCGGTCTTTAGACCATATAGATGAAAACTCTGGGAATTTTCTATGCACTTAATTTAGATTTACAGCATTTTAAGTTTTAATGAAGTTTAAGAAATATGCGTAGTTATCTATATGGAATTACTCCTTACACCAGTACTTACATAAGCAAGGGTTTTCTGTATATTGATCTCGATTATTATTAATGCCGGATTATCTGTGCATCGTCCCTCATATAAGCTCTCAGACTGGTATTTAAAGGAGAGAAAACTTGTGAAAGCTTAGTGTTAATCCATGGGTAGTAAAACTAATCTCTGATCTGTCTGAAGTTGAACGGTTCTTGTAAGAATATCAAGTCTCGTTGAAGTTATTTTTGATGTTTTTAAGGGTTTGAAAATTTAAATGAAGAACACACAGAAATACAAACAGAAAAAGGTGCCAGCGATTTCATGATACCAAGATATGAAGGCGTTGTTTCAAGAGCAGTGTTCTCAAACTCGAACTGCATGTGGTCCGCATGCAATATTTGAAAGCAGCTTACAAACTAGGTTTCTCCCCCCGTCCCCACAAAATAGAGGTTATTTTTAAACAAAACAAAATGTTTTTAATGTAATTAAAAATTAATTAATTTTAATGTTTTTAATATAATTAAACAAAATGGAATTAAATTTTGACATCGTCTGATATTTACACTAATTTATGTTATTAACCTTTTTTAATTCAAACATATTGACTGCTAAATATTAAATTCTGAGAGTGATATTTATTTCAAATAGTTCTAATGTGTTGTATAAAACATTAAATAATTTATTTTTTCTTTAACTAGAAATAAACAACTTATTGAAACTTTCCAAACGGGAAAAATTTCGGAATAAATAATGAGGACCTATTCTCTTTCTTTTCTTTATTAAAGTTTTCTTTGACGGATATAGAAAAAATATGCATATTTGTATATAAATAGTTAGTTATAAACTTCTTTATTTCTTGCTACAACTTTCAGTTACAACAACACCTCATGATGTTTCGATTTTGCTAAAGTGTATAAAAATTATTAAATAATATCTGTTCATCACAAATTGTAGATGCTCATCAGTTAATCTTTATATATATATATATATATATATATATATATATATATATACTGTTTCATTTTCGACTCGTGAAAAACAAGATTTTCACACATGACTGTACTTCCAAACAAAGCGATTATTTTTATTGCACAGATTTGTAACTAAAGGCAAGTACGAAAAACATTAATCAAATCATCAAAATCAAAATATCTTCAAAAATTTTCAAATATTTCAAAATATCTGCAAATATTCGGGAATATTTATACCACAATGTAAATCAATTAGCTCCATTTGTAGAAACCCGCGAACCGCCAGTTTGACACCAGAGTGCAAGGTAGGCGCCAGAAACGATGCAAATGTTGCAGACGAACTTGGTGTTAATATTTAGGGGCGGCAAGATTTTTAGAATTTAGACAAGCACCGAGCAGCAAAATTTAGGGATGGCCAAATTTTTATAATTTCGGGGAGACTCTGGGAAGCCATCACACCCTAGATACTGAGGGTTCTAGGGTTTGTTGACCGGGCATCAGAATTTAGGACCCACCAGCCGGTAAAAATCCCTAGCGCTGGCGCTGCAATTTTGTTGCAGAACACGCTTCAAGTCAAAATGGACCATAACATACATTAAAATATGAATATATATTAAAATCGCCTATATAAATACTTTAAAAAAAATCTCATTGTTTATATTTAGAAACTACTATGCACGTTATGTTAGCAAACTGTGTACCATATGCCGATTCTAGAGATAAAAATTGCGAGAGACCAGTGTCGCCATCTATTGGCTAAATATTGATACTGTTAAATTGAAAACTAATACCTTATTCTTAGTCACATGAAGGTAAGAAAAAATTACTTCCATGCTTAGTCACGAAAAATGAAATCGTCGGTATTTTATTTGTACTTCTTTCAAAAAATAAATCAGTTAGGACTTTTGCACTTTGGAAATACATTTAATACGTGAACAGTTTTTTTTTTTTTTTTCCCACAATGGAAAATTAATAAGAAGAGAACACGACTGACCGACGAGCATCTGCAATCCAATCCGCGATGAAGATAATTTCTAGTTTTTTCTCTCCAAGGATGCTAACTTTATCAGAATCGAAACGTCATCAAGTGTCAGGATATGATAGGAAATAAAGAAGTATTATTTACATTGAGATATATGTATTTTATTTATGCATCGAAGAAACATTGAATCAATAAAATAAAGATACTAGTAGAAGAAGAGGATGGAGAAAGGTAGTCATTATTTATTCTCAAGTTTTGTATTATGGAAAATTTTCTTACAAAACTTTAAAAGTTTTCATAACTTATTTATTTTTAGTAAAATAAGTTATTTGATGATTAATTAAACATGTTAGAATTATTTGAAATAAATGTCAGTTTGAAAATTTAATTTTTAGTTTTTAGTAATAAAGTATAACCAACAAAAATATCATGTATTATTATTATTGTTTATGTATGTCTTGATAAATTTTTAGTGAGCGAAATTTAAAATTTATATAAAATATTTTTTTTATTTTGTTACTAACATTTTTTTCATTTTTTTAAAAAAAGTTTTTAGATCGTAATGCATGGGGGTCAAATGCACGATATGAAAATAACTGACGGGCCATTTTTTTAACAAAATTAAAATTTCAAATAAAAGATATTTTAAATAAATTTCACTCACTAAATATTTATTAAAACATATGTTACCGACAATGTATGAAAGTCGGCATTCTATAGAATAATTAAGCATTTTAGAATATCGAAAACTGGCTGGAAATGTATGAAACGATTAACATTTCGGACATTCTCTAGGCGTTCTGTAGAATGCCGCGAATGACCAAACCGGCAATGCGACTCCGATTCGTGGGATTTGTCCCTGAAGGACTATTGTTTTCGTTTTGCGATTTTGCGTCGATTCACTACAAGTGGCAAATCACTTTTCAAACTGTTGCCACCAAATGTTAGAGTCCTGTGTTATATTTAAAGAAATTAAATAATGAAAAATCTGCATAAAAGTATGTGTATTTCTCTCATTTTGATAAAACAACGGTACATAGAGACATCAAATTTTAATTGAGGTTGTCCTGCACTTAAATATGCGCGCCTAGAAGCCCAAATTTGGAATTTCTTTTATTATCTATTTCATACGTTGTAAAGCATTTATGAGTTTTTGATTAAGAAACTCAACTATATCAAAGCGAACAATGGAAACACTGTAGGGGGGGGAGACAAAAATTATCTCCAGCGCTCTAGACTGTGTATCCAAAATTCTAAAGATATGCTCATTTAAAAATTATTTTTCGATATTGCTATTGAATTGAATTTTATGGTTTAAGTGCAAAGAACGTGATATTTAATAAATAAAGGTAACACACAAGAAGTTAAAAATCGTCCCTTTGGGCGTAATGTAAAATATGAAAGCTTTCGTATTTTTTAAAATTTTTACATTGCTCGTGGTAATTGCAGATACTTTCATAAGAACTACTAAGAATAACAGTTTTCTCATGCTTGACCTGCAGCAGAGAAGAATGTGATATTTAATAAATAAATGTAACACACAAAATGTTAAAAAAAAAAAAAAAAAAAAAAAAAAAAAAAAAAAAAAAAAAAAACGCCTCTTTAGACGTAATTTAAAATCTGAAACATTTCAGTTCCCCCCCCCCCAGAATTAATTCGGAACTTTGGATAGTTCATTGTCGAATCGCTTTTGCACATCTATTTACTATGAGTCCTTCTCTAACACATCTTGCTCGTTTATTTTCGTGCAACACAGTAAAAGACTAATTTTTGCTTGCTTAGAACTGCTCCTTGCTTAGAACTGCTCAGGATTGAAGATATTCCCTGACCACGAAATTTCTCTCTGGTCAGTTGCAGCTGCTCAGTTCAGCAGATGGCGGCCAAGGATTCGTCAAGCGTATGTGTAAAACAAAGTGCCAAAATATGTGAAATGTCTTTCAGTGAAAAAATAATGAAGTGTTTTTCAAAACGATATTCAAGCCTATCATGTTGCCATAAGTAGGATAATTTTAATTTATTTTTTATATGAAAATTTTGTTTTCCTTATAATAAAAAAGGTATATAGTTTCTTTTGTACAACTTCATTTATCTTTTAATATTCTCAATAAATGTTTTTAGTGGCATTCTTTCATTATTTTTCCAAAATAACATTTATATTTTTCAAGAATGCATATCCTTTAAATAATAACCTTATCGTGATATCCGAGGTTCTAATCCCGCGAACGGGCTGGCTGCATGGGTGTTTTCGTGGTTTTCCCCATGTGTAACGTGTATACGAGCCAGTTTCCCTTAGAAAGTCCTCCACGAAGGCATCCCTCCCTTTAGGCAGATAGCCCTAGTGTGCTTTGCCATAATTAAATACACCACACCACCTTATCGTGATGTTTTCGCCTACCAGCAGCCGAGCGATAAAGTCTTTGAACACTGGTAGTTCGGACCGAAGTTCGAATCTCGCGAACGGGCTGGCTGCATGGGCGTTTGTAACTGGGCTGGCTGCATGGGCTGCATGGCCATGTGTAACGAGCCATTTCCCTTAGAAAGTCCTCCAGGAAGGCATCCCTTCCTTCCCTGTAGTGCCGTAGGACGGGACACGTAAATAATAATAATAATCATGACCTTTTTTTCATTTTTTGTCTAAATAGCATTTGTTATTCTATAGAATGCCTAGGTCAGCGGTTCTCAATCTTTTGACTAACGCGTACCATCTAAACAAAAATTGAAAAACTTTAGTACCACCACTACATTTTACAATGATCGTTTTTCAGATTCTTAATAGAAGTATTAAAAAAGATATTTTGCCATTTGCACAACCTACTGGCTACTTGTATTAAATATGCACACATAAAAATATTAGATAAAAAATTGAAATAGATAATATTTTAGTTACCAAAATTTAAGTTATAATACTTTAATTCTAAAATTTAGCGTGAAATTTGAGTCTGTTTAAGAGAGATCAATTTCTTTATGTGTGGTCGTATTTCACTTAACTTTAACTGTAAATTAGGATCCACTTTTAATTTTGTTCTGTATTTGTTTTTCAAATAAGACGTGGAGGAAAATCCTTATTCACACAAATATACTGTGCTAAAAGGCAATAAAATTTAATAGCTTTATTTGAAACGTCTTTAAATCAGCGGTTCTCAACCTTTCGACTAACGCGTACCATTTAAGCAAAAATTGAAGACCTTTAGTACCACCATTACAAAGTACTACCAGCACCGCCAATCTTGAACAAAGCTCAGATCGCCTAAATTTACGAGTGTTAAGAGAAAAAACTCAACCAGGATGTTGGGGTTTTAATTTTTGAATTTAATAATTAAAAATATTTTGCTCCTTTGCATTCCACATATTTTTCTCTTGCGTACCACCGGCTGAGATCCCCTGGCGTAGGTATTATGTATGATGTCTAGGGAAAGTGTGTAATAATTTTCATATTTGCCTAAGAACGCCAGGCATTTTATAAAATGCCTAGGTATTCTATAGAATGCCAGTATATCATATATTGCCGGTAATGTATACATATACAATAATAATGCCTCCCAACTGCCATACTGGTTAGTGACTCTGACTGCCGTACCGAAGGGCCCGCGTTCGAATCCAGGAGAACGCATAGGTTTTTGTAAATGTGTAGTGTCTGTGCCGCATGGGGGCACTCAAAATACGCAGCGGGTTCACTTGAGAGGTTGGTGGTAAACTTAGGAGATAATATAATCAATTAATCAAAATTATTTAGTAAATAAATTATTATTAACTTACTTTGCAACAATAGCGCAAGTAGTAGTAACTTGTTTTTGCACTAAATGAATTTAAGATCATACAACATTTGATATAGCTTTATATGTAAATATATATAAATTTCTGTATTTACTATCGGCTCAGCAGCGGTCGAACGGTGAAGTAGCTGAATACTAGTAATTTCGACCTGGTTTCGACTCCAGGCAAACGTGCTGCCTGCATGTCGCTTTCGTGGTTTTTCCTATATGTAACGTACATACGAGCCCGTTTCCCTTAGAAAGTCCTTCGTGGATGCATAGCCATAGTTTTTTTTTTTTTTTTAGTGGCAGGGCGCTTTATTTAATAGCCATTAGCTTTGCGCCGCGCTACAAGAGCCGGAAGTGGTGGCCATTTCATTATGGAAGTACCTAATGAAAGGGCGGACAGCCTCAATTACAACCATGCCTTCTCCGGCATTCCAACCCGGGCCCATCGCTACGGCAGTCAGGGTTACTAAAAACTGTATTAGCTAGGCGGCTGATAACCCTAGTGAGCTTTACCGTAATCTCAATAAATTCAAACTCAGCTTTTTTTCCAGTCATAGCTTGACGATATTTAGATTCTGATAAAGCTTGTAGCCTTGGAGATGAATTACTAGAAGAAATTAGCTTCATCACGGATCACGGATCTTTCAAGTTGTAACCATCTCGAGAAAGATATACTGTTTGCTGTTAATATATAAATCACGTTCTGGCAAAAATAAGACACAATCATACCTCGGAAATCGATGGTTGAAAATTAGAAAAAATGTAGAAGTATTTGTCAATGACATTGATGAATTAGTGGAAGATTAGCCAGAAGCTTATCGACTGCATTTTTTGTTGCAGCAAGAGATTATGGAGGCGATTTCGTCCGGGGAGGATGAAATACAAACAGCCTTCATAAAAGCGCAGCCTTCCAGTGAAATAAGGGAGATGATGAAAGCATGGGAAATTGTTGTATTCTTCATTAAAAAGCATCACCAGTAGCTATGGGCGCTGCAAATGTATTGTACTATAATACCATGCCTCATTTTTCCCAAATTTTGAAGCGTGGGCAATAACAAATGTACCTATTCTAATATCAAATGTCTTTAGACATCTTTCTTGTAAAAGAAGATTTATTGCAAATAATAAATTTTTCTATTAATATAAGTATTTTTTCCCGAATTATTGTATTTTACATTGATTCCTATGAAAAACACTGTTTCGCTCTACAAATAAGATTCGAGAACAACTTATGTTCCTTAAGCGAGGCGGTACTGTATTATTAAATTTATAATATATTCAACCAATAATGTTTACAAACATTTGCAACTTTCTTGTTAGTAATAAAAGTTGTTTCTGTGTGTAAAATCTTCTGTTTGTTTTATTCTTTAACATTTTCACACTTCCGTTAGTAATCCTACGCATTAAGCACCAGCGGCTCAACTAAAAGAGAGAGCCTACCATCTTTTTTTTCTCTCACGCGCCTACAACAGTAAAGTTACTGTGTTGGAAATTAAGGGCCGATCAATTAAGACGTATGACGCACTGTATAAAATTTATACGATAGGAAATAAATGTGTTGTGATAGAGAGATATTAATATTGGATCGATACTTACTGTCTAGGAGTATGATGTCTGTGAATTTACGTCCGAGGTGGCTGTCTATCAATAACTAATCCGATTTATGAAAAACTTTAAAATTTAATGGAAACATGAATAGTTGCTACAAATCCAAACTGATTACATGCGTACAAAGAAATACGCTCATGTCCATAAATTAAGGATAATGCAAAATCAGGCAAAGGAAGAGTTAGAAGCAAAACAAATTTGACTTATTTGTAAAGCTTATTTATTAAACAAAAGGTAAAGAGCAAAAAAATATGCTATATGTTTGATATTATTAAAAAAATTAGCGATTTTTTCTCCCTGGAGCAAATTACAAAAAAAAAACCTATTTACAAAAAACCAATATTACATGGTTGGTATGATTGTCAATACATTGTATGTCTCCCAGACGATGCAATACAGTCCGTACAACGCCTAGGCATGCTGAGTATCAAATTATCGATCTGATCTTGGGGGATATTACACCACTCAAAAAACAATGCTCTCCGAAGTTCCGGTAGACATGTAGGAGGTGGTTGACGGGCTGAAACTTGTCGGCCAAGCATGTCCCACACGTGCTCTACTGGATTCAAGTCCGGTGAGAATGCTGGCCAGTCCATAAGGGTGATATCCTCCGATTGAAGGCATTCGCTTACGATGTTTGCACGGTGAGGACGGGCGTTGTCATCCATAAACACAAATTGTGCGCCCATGGCTCCCCGAAACAAACGTGCATGTTGTACCAGAATGACGTCCCGATAGATTTGGCTTGTCGTGGTTCCAATTTGAACATGCAGGTCAGTTCAGGAACCCAGAATAATTCCACCCCAAACGAGCACTCCTGCACCACTGTAAGGGTGTCGTTCAATGATGTTTTCTTGGTGGTAACGGTTACCTGGAGCTCTCCATATGAAAGTCCGGCGAGTATCAGACTGCAAACTAAACCTGGACTCGTCGGAAAACATCACACAAGCCCATTGTAGCGGTGTCCACAATGGATGCTCTCTACTCCAGGCTAACCGCAGGCGACAGTGAGTTGCAGTAAGTGGAACGCATCTGACAGGTCTACGAGCATATAGACCAATCTGCCCTAAGCGTCTGTACACGGTCTGCCTTGAAATTGTCGTACCAGTGGCTGAAGAGACAGGTCTGAGGCTGTGCTCCGCCTGTTTCTTTTGGCAGTAACTCTCAAATACCGGTCCTCATTCGGCGTTGCAACTCTGGGGCGACCTGTGCTGTAACGTCTACTCACATTATAATCATCTTGGAATCGTTGCTAAAGCTTGGAGATGACACTCTGGGCAATTCCAAGTTCTTCTGATGCTTCCAGTTGGGTACGCCCACATTCCAGACGGCCGATAATTCTACCACGTAAAAAATCATCCAAATGCGTCCTTTGTGTCATAACTATTCGGTTATTGCACTGAAATGCTTATAAAGCTCCTGCGAACAATTTTACTTCTTTGCCTGTATTCCTTATATATTACTCTCTTACACTCTCGTCATTGTGACGTACCATCGGTGTCATCTGGTTACTTCCTGAAATTTGCATATGATTCTTGAAGATGTGTGTAGTGATTTGACAGGTGATATATTTATTTTAAAGTTCGATTTTCGCGTGACTCCGAATTATCCTTAATTTATGGACATGAGTGTAGATAAGATTACTTACAGATGAAGAGAAGTAACCTTCTTTTACATGCAAAAATCTATCAATTGCGTCATCGTCTTTTAATAGAAAAATTGTTTGTGTTCTTTCATCGAGGAAAGAAAGTGTTTCGCAGCTTGCCGCGTCATCCGATTATTGTAGACGATGCCATCTTACATTAAAGCAAGTGATTAATATGTGCTATAAGTTCAACAAGCTACTTTGCCAAAAAGTTATTATGGTTCTTGAAAGTCACTAGTTCTTTCAAAGCGACTTAACAAATAATACAACCTAATTTCTGCTAACAGGTACATGGAACGTAAGAGGTATGAGGCAACAAAAAACGTCTTTAGATTAAATGCATTCAAAGCTTAAATTTTTATGTCCTTTTAACAATATTTTTTGGGTGAGGCTGGTTCCAAGTTTATTTTTCCGACATCGAACCATCGCGTAAGAGTACAGCGAAAGAGTGGAATACAAGTTATTAGTTCACGCTTCTTCTATGATGGCAGTATTTACTTTGAAGATAGTATTGAAGACAGCTTTCGCTTGTGAATTAGCGCAACACGCATGGCGTACAGAGACTTCAGACATCCACAATATTAGCATGTTCGGTTTCTTGGCTTGGGTGACAAACTTCAGTAGTGGGCAATCTATCCACCGAGAATCGACGTGAATAAACCTTCGCATTTTTGCTATTTCTCAATGATGATGCGGTATCAAACGAAAATACGTTAGGTAGTAGATAGTAATAAACCAGATGTCGAATAGTCGACCAGATACAGAGTATAATCTTGCGTTACTGGGTCTGTCTTTCAGAATTCTTGAGCACTCAACCAAATGTGGGTACGTTGCAGCGCCGAGACGTTAACGACAAATAGGTTATCACTTATTGTTCTTGTTGGCTGCTCGCTTGCTTAACTTGTACAACATCCAATAACTTTGATTGCTACTATGCTCATCACAAAGGCTGACTATCGACCTGAACTTCTGGAACAAATGCCTGTGGTGCGTTCGTTCATTGCATTCTATCCAAATGACTTACATATTCGGTGATTTGATGCAGCAGCTGATATGCCCACTGTAAAGTTCTATAACAAACAACCGCAAACAAGATGCTTTTATACTAACATTTCTCTTCGATAATGGACTAGGTGTGATTGCTATGTGTGCACAACTTGCCTGTATTAGTGCAGGTCAAGGATTATTCTAAATCTTTGTTTCTTAGTGTGAGTGCTTCAAATGGAACGTCGAAAACGGCAAGAACTTTTTGCTTACCTACCTCCTTTCTGTTGTGTATATTTTTCCATTAAACACATTTAATACATAGGCAAAGCACAAACTAAGATTAAACACACAAATGGTTTGCAAGCAGTACAATAACGAACAGTAACCATCTGTTACACGCGAATTGTAATACAGTCTTCTGTGATCTTGATTATGAAATGTCTAGGTTGCTATCCTGCCATATAAAGGGTGTTTGTTTTTAAACTGACACCATTCAGAGTCATCTGTATAGCTCAGTCTATCTACTGGAATGGCACCAAATTTGGTAGGGTGACTGGCAATGACGGGGAAAAATTTCATTAAAAAATAGTTTCGAAAGTTTAAGTTAAAAGGATAAAATGTTGCTCTGCTTTAAGCTACACACCTGAGAATTAAATTAATTATAAAGAATAAATATTAGTGCAACACCACTTTGCTGCAGAAAATAAGTTACACAACTTCGTCGGCGAAGGCTTAGACTTCTTACAATGTGACCACCTTCTCGTAGATCACATATTACATCCTATACACATTATTCTAGACGGTAGAATGTAACATATCGCTAGGAATGCTCAACAGAGCCGTGATATATACTGTCCTTTAAGGCCATCGAGGTCAGGAACCCTTCAAAACAGACTTTGAACTTCAAATAACCCCACTAGAAAAAGTCACTGATCCGGAAAGGAGGCGGCTATGCAAGAGGCAAAAAGGTTTTACAACCTTTTCTTCTGTAAAGTGAGTAGTGTCTTGCCTTATCACACGTTATGCTTTGCTGGTGTAATTAATTGACTGGTCTTCGCTATACACTACTGCCGATTTAACTGGCGGCTAAAAGCACACTGTTCCGCTAAATTTTGACACGTTGCGGAAGTTTACTCTAAATTATCAGAGTTTAGTTATTTGTTATATTTTCATGATTATTATGAAAGATAGTATTTTATGTTTGGAATGTTCGAAGTCCTATTTCTCCCTATGAAATCTAGGAACGCATGTACATATACATAAATAATACAATAAACATGGAACAAGTTTTAGGTGAAGTAATGATTTCAAAAGCTTTTTGGTCAGCTAATTATTAAATTTGGAAAAAAAAAGTTGCGAAGAAAAATGGATTTGCAACATTTCTGTCATTTCAAAGAACACATTTCATTGCACAGTCCTATTCAAATGATAGCATTGATAAATTTTCAGTATGCCAGCTAACTATGAAATTAAAAAAAATTATCTCAGTTAAAAAAAAGTCTCAGTTTGAGTAAAAAAATATTATGGTAAGCCTAGTCAGAGTTCTTGGAAGAATACACCAAGAATCGGATTATTAATAGGTAAGATAATGCAATCAATAATAACCTGCGGAATGAGATATTTTGTTTGTGATAACAGTAAACATGTAACATATGGGATATAAGGGAATGAAATATCAAAAAAGGAAGAAGGGGAAACCTACATTGGAAAATAAGTGTAAAATAAGGTTAAATTAATTGGTTATGTCAAAGTACTCAAAGGTTATTTTTGCCTAGAATGAGAGATGCCTTCACGGAAAATATGAATTCAAATAAGTTAAGAGCTGTTAAGATAATAGTATGAGATGGAATATCAAACGAAAATGCATTAGGAAATAAATGTGAAATAAAGTTAATTGATTACTGCACGTTACAGAAACCTACAGCAAAGGCAATTCAAACACATAAAAAATCAGGAGTGAAATAGGAATAATGTATATTTTCTCATATGCTTTTTACATCCCGAGTAAGAAAATTCTCGCATATCCGGGCTTATCTCACTAAAATATCAGTAATTCTTAATCCAAACAGTACTAAATATTTATCTTTTGACCTATGAACAGTGGTTGATTGCGCGTGGGTGGACGTCGCTATTCGTCGCCAAGGGACGTTAAGTTACCATGCTGAAAAAATGTCTACTGCGCATGCATGAAGCATAAGCTGTTCTAAGGGAAAACTTGTAAAATTATGGTGCCACAATCGCTGTACCAATGAGTACAGCAACTGTAGCACCAGTCGAAATGGCATTTAGTGTTTTTTCCTTATCTTTATGCAATGAATTACTGACGCTGCTGTCATTTACGTAACGAAGCTTTTGCATTTTCAAATTTTACCTACGTTTCATGCAAATTTTAAGTTGTATAGATTAGATTAGCGCCACATTTCCCCCTATCGACAACTTTTGGAAATTTTTTTTTTCCCACGGAATCTTTACTCCCGTGTCAGTCGCCCTGCCAAATTTGTTAGCATTTCAGCTCTTATATAGAGTTACAGATGGCTTTGAGTAATGTCAATTTTTAAAAACAAATCTCATACTTTAACAACAATTAATAATGTTCAATAGGTTTTCCTGGTGCGTTGGATAATCAAGACTCTAATGTATTTGATTTGTTTAACTTTTTTTTTTTCGGTATTTTTCCCCTGTATATTTTGAGAACTCATGATTTTTAATCTAAAAGCTCTTTTTTGAGCCATATTACAACGAAAGCACATTGTAGTAATGTTGTTTGTAGGAGTGCTTCTCCAGTTATCTATCTATACCTCGTTAAAGCGAAATCCAGTTTCGCCTACATGTGGTATTTTTCAGTCCATTCCTGATTCAGAAGGTTAAATTATGTATACTCCTTTTTTCCCTTATTTCTTCAATTAAGTATAAGTGTTAATAATATAAAAGGAAATAAAATTTTATTGTAATGTTAAATTCTATTATTTTTACACTTTTCCCGTTTCTTTCAATTTCAGGTCCAGCATGATGTCACCCACGGGTACAATTTCTCGCTCGACCGTAGTTAGTCCAACCTCACCTCTCGCCACCCATAGCATACCTCCTCCACAGAACAACCTTTTATTCGAACCACACAGGCCTAGATCCGGGTCAGACAGCCGTGGAGCGGTGTCGAAAATGTTCGAAATGCTAAGACACAGATCACAGTCAGTCACATCAGACCTAAAAAATAAATCAGTGAGTTTATTTTTTAATTTCTTTCCAAATATTTATTTATATTACTACGACTTTTCGAGAAATGATAACGGTAATGCTAATGTAAAATTAAAAAAAAATCTTGCTGCATAACTATTTCTCGTAACTTAAATTTTGTTTTGAAATGTTACAAAGTCTGTTAATGAAACACAGTATATTGCAGTTTTGTTGGTTGCCATGAGAACTGCAGCTGACCATCATAGCCTTCAGTTAGATTTCGAACCTATGAAAGTTACCTACTGTGTGCCAAACCTAGCGAAGTTACAAGATGTTAAATCTAATTCCAATAAATATTCTGAATTTAATGTAAGCATATTTTTGCAACATTAAGACTTGAGATACAAGGTCCAAAATAAGATTTTTGAGATTTTTGAATATCTATTCGTGATTCACTGATGAAGTCTCTTGATACTCAACTGAGTATCAAGTTTTCTTCATTGATGAAATCCCTTGATACTCAAGAGACTTCATCAGTGAAGTCTCTTGACTACTCTAGAAGCAGATGTTACTTTTTTGCCACTTGTGTAACGTTGCCCCATTCTGCTTTAAATTGATGTACCAGGCATCCCTTTTATACTTTAGATGCTTTTATAAGGTACAAAATGCCTTCCAGTTATAAGCAATTAGAAAAATAGTCGTCTGGGTTGTCCTTATCATCACAGTTGCAACAGTCTGTAATTCAAAGGGCAAGTCTAAACAGGTCAAAGGAAGTTTTTTCAGGCAGTCTAAACAGTTCAAAGGGCGAACTGATTTAAATGTGGAACATCTATCATAATCCATCACGAGCACCATCTAAGATGCAACAAATGCATGTGCACGAGAGGACATTTTGGGAGGCGGGAAAAAATTGGTCTAAATTATAGAATTAATGTAAAGTTAATTGACAAGGAGGGCGAAAAGTGGTATTGAATGGGATGGAAAAATTTCTGCAGCCGGATTCTGCTGTAGTCTAGTACAGTGTTTCTCAACTAGATTTACTCCAAGGACTGGTAAAATATTTCGGTACATTCTCGCGGACCGATAAGTTTAATAATTCGACCCATTGGCACAATTTTTTAGACAGATAGCTGGATATTTTGTGGATCGGCAAATATTTCTTGCGGACCGGTGCCGGTCCACGGATTGGCGGCTGAGAAACATTGGTCTAGTACATAGAGAATGAGGGAAAGAAGAATTCTTATGAAAGGAAGAAGTCTACAGCTACCCAAGAAACATGAAAAAAAACCTTTATTAGTTGGGGATTGGGCTAGCCATTTAATTGAAGTACACATTGTATGCGATATAGAATGGGCATATGCACAGCATTTAAAGGAACTAGCCGCTTGAGCTGCTAACCGCCTGAAGTAGTTTCTATAAGAAAGAAAATATGTATAATAACAATAATAATGAGTTACTTCATGAGGTGCAGCTAGTAAATAATAATAAGACATGAACAGCGTTTATTTATTTATTTTTTTTTTTGGTTGTTGTTTATTATTTACTAAACGCAATACAGGGTTTATTGTTTATTATTTACTAAACAGTTAACTTGTTTAACTAAACATGAACTAAACAGTTAATTTGCTTCTAAAAATTAACTTATCACTTAATGACTTTAGTTCAAATCTCGTCCTTCCTAACGCTTTTAAAATTATATTAACTTAAATTTTTCAATTTTCGTCACTATTTCTGCCGACAGATGGCGCTACGTTCTCTTTCGCTTTAGCCCTTTTGCGTGTAAATACAACCGTGGCTTTCCTCAAAGTATCAAAATATTCTTCATTTTACACAATACAGATAGTTCCACGTTATGCGCCCTTGTCGCATCATTCAGTGGAGGCGGGCACACTGCAGCCTTGTGCGGTATTGGTGGCGATATTGGACCAGTCAGTCGGCCAGTTCTTTCGGTGCAGATTTCTTTGATGCTGATAAAGAGGGATTTGTACCTGTTTGCCCTCGAAATCGGCAGAGTCTTGATTAAAATTTACGCCACACACAAGGTTGTTGTTTTGCTAATTTTGTTTTACTTTGGTGTGCTTCTTTTCTGACTTGAAACGGATAACGTAAGGTATGCCAAATTTTGAATTTAAATTTCTTGGTCAACTTTTTGCCGTACGGATGTCAAACTTTTTATATTTTACTTTTCATAGCATTCAAAATTTTCCTAAATTTAAGGGCGGAAAGAAAGTATGAAAATTTGGATTTCATAACATTGACTTCTTAAATTTAACAAAGTCAAATCATGAATATTTGCATTATATGAAACGTTTTGTAACTGAAAGTATATGTCCATGACATAACATTTGCGAAAATAAAGGTAAAGTAAGGATTTTCATAGAAATGGTGTACATGCAGCATACATAAATGACGTTTTCGAAAATATTACTTTTTATACCAAACAAAAATATTGCTTTCAGTGCTACTTAATGTAGATCATTTTTAGATGATATAATTATGATTTTTATTTCTTTAAATCAGTGTTTCCGATCCATTTACATACAGTTGTTAAAATTTACCGTAATTTACGTTACATATCAAAAGAAAAGAACCCAGAGAGTAAGATTTCTAGATAAAAGAACGTTGTATAATAACAAAATACTATAAATAAATATATATATTTGCTGTTAATTGTTGTTCCTCGACACTTCTAAAAGGGAAATACATATAAATGAATTAATATTTATAAATTTATATTTGTAAATATTCAGTAAAACAAAACAAAAACCAATCTTTAACGTTTCGCCGTGCGTAAAAAATTGCCTCGTTATACACTTATTTTTAAATTTTAGGTTGGTACCCACAATTTAGGAAATGCTGCGTTAAATAGTGATTCTACTATGTGCTTCGAGCTTTAAAATTTCTTGAATAAGAGGCAGAATTATATGGAGAATCTCTTAAATTCTGGAGGAAGATCCTATTGTGAAAATATTTAACGTACTCTGGATGGTTGAAAAAAAGAAATTCTGTGCCGTTGCAGTCTAAATTTAAGAACTTAGTAGCGAATGCGTCTTCCTTAAGAATACTGTGCGTACTAGGGTGTAGAACTTTTTAGCTAATTATGTGTCAGTTATTCCTTACATTTTATTAACAGTAACTTTTAAATTAAATTCTATCTTATTTTTTATTGGCACTTCACGAAATTTTACACAAACTGAATGGCTATCGGCATAATTTAAAAATAAGATATTAATCTTAATCATGAACCTAGTAGAATCTGATCTGCGTTGCTAATGCCTTGTCAGCGTATGTTGTCAGCAGCAATCGTAAAGAAGATGCCGCGTGGTATTTGTTGTATTTGTCAAGTTGTTAAGAAATTCGTACATCAGTATCTAACCTAGATGTTGTAGGTTAGGTTATTAATTTAGCTGTAGGTTAGTATTGTAGGCTATTATTATGAGTAATCGAAAGCAAGGTGTGTTTCAGCAAACTACAGGATGTTTCAGCAAATCGGTTACAAACTTAGATTAGAGCACACCTAGCCGATGGAAAATCACATTGCAGTGCATAATCGAAAAGGCTTTCCTGGCGCGGTAACGACAACACAACGCACAAGAAAGGAAGAACGTGTACCGGGTGAGGAAACATGTGTATTACGTTTAGTACAGCAGAAACCAAGAAATAAAAACAAAACTAGACAACGATCGTCATCAAAGAAGGTGTTCGAAATTACGAACCAGGACCCTGAAGCAGGTCACATGAAAATCTGATGTTCTCCGCCACATGAAGATCTGATGTTCTGGGAAATACCTTGAGCATATCCTGGACTTCCCCAGCAGCTGCCACGATGCGTGCAACAAGTTTCTCGGCACTTCTAGGGTTTCCGTACACCAATGTCTTGACGTATCCCCCCCCCCCGCAGAGAGGAAGTAGTCAATGCAAGTGAAGTCTGGCGATTTTGCTGGCAAGTTCACCGGATCAACCCTGCCGATCCCATATTGGGGGTACGTTTCGAACGTAATTTTCGAATACCTTCTTTGTTGACGATAGTCTGTTTTTGTTTTTATTTCTTGGTTTTCGTCAAATATTGTACCCCTGTTCGTGGCCTTCCTTTCTTGTGCTTTGTATCGTCGCTATCGCACCAGGTAAGCGTTTCTGACCATACAATTGCTGTGTGTTTTTCCATCGTCAATGTGTACTCTATCTAATCCTGAAAGTCTGTGATCGATTTGTTGAAACACTGTATATTGTTAAGATTTTTACGAGTTTTATTTTACGTTATCTTTCTTTCTTTTCTTCTTCCCCCTCCCCAAATTGAACCTTTACAAACAGCAGTATCTGTATTGTTGCCATAGAAATTCTGTTCTATTTTAAGAAATGTATTAATATAAAGATTTGAAATCAATATTTAGGAAAATAAAACTCATAGCTATGTATTCTGAATAACAACGTCCTTTTGTGTGCGTATTTATGCTTGTATTGAATTTCATCTGTTTGAAATGATACTACGGGTATCAGCGAGCCCTCACATAAATGGGATGTAAAGTAATAAACTTGTTTGCGTGTTTTTACCCTTGAATGCTGTGATTTTTTTTTTTTTTTTTTTTTATTATTATTATTATTTGTTTTTCTTGCGCTCTTGTCAGCTAGTTCATTTATTTCCTCGCGAAGCCTACGGAATGTGATGCGTTTCTGGAATTTTTTCCTCCCTTTTCTTTCGCATAAGCTATATTATGTCCATTGTTATGCTTGTCATTCGGAATGTAAACATCGTTGAAATTTGTTTACTTCCTTTGGGAAGTCAAATAAATCTTCTATTGTCTGTTTTAGCAGTAAAATATGTAGCTGGTCAGTGTTTTATTTTACTTTATGTTATTTTTTGAAAATATTGTCTATCTATCTCGTTATGTGTGGAGGTGGAGGGGATGTGAAGGTGTTTTTATTATCATGAAGTAGCAGCTGTTCAACTTTAAAGTTGATTTTTTTTGTTGTTGTTGCTGGATCTGTTAATTGATATGTTTGGTATATTTTATTTCTGTAACTAGTATTGATTTCGTTCATTTGACCGATTAATCAAACTACATTCGAAAGATCAGATTCCACAAATATAGTTACTGCGCTATACCATTCTTTCTGTAGACTTCGAGTGTCTTAACCTTAATCAATCAACAAACCAACACTTCATCCTGAATCGATATTTATTTACATTTTGTAGCAACTGAAAGAATTTTCTTCGCCCCAGACATACATAATAAAAGCAATCTGATAATTTTAAAAGTGTTGGAAATAATTTAAAATATTAGGTCTGAGACTTTGTTTTAATAGCTGGTATGGTTACTTCAAATCTTTATGAGATTTGTAGGAATGTAGTTGTATGTAATGAATATTAACCAGCTTCCCAAATAGGAACGTAAGTAAAATTATTTAAATTGATTATTTTGAGATCTAACGCAATAACTCACTTTATTTACAGTTTGAAAGGAAGAAAGATGATTTTCAAAGTTAATGAGTTAAAAAAAAAAAGGGTTACGCATCGTGTCCACAAAATCCTTATGCGACATTTAATTTTCCAACTGTTGGTTATAGACATACATATACACTGCATTCTCGATTATCCGAACTAATATCGGGGGAAGCAGATCACGGGTAACTGAAAAATATGAATAATTCCAATTCTTCGTTTTCATGCATTTTGTGTCTGTTTAATGCTTTAAAAAATCAGTAGTTTTACTTTGTTTTTGAAAACGTTTTGAAACGTAAATATTTGTCGAATTTTACTGCGTATTTTCTGAAATGTTATTTATGGCATTCGATTTAGCAGAGGCCATAGCTATTTGGGAACTTTATAGCCTTCGCTTATATTTTCAGTATCTGTTCTTTATCTGTTTTGGTCTTTTGACATTTGAAACGATGTCTGCATCGCTCAAGCATTGGAAGCCCAGTTCAGTCAAATCGCCATCGAACCATTCTTCGATGTTTTCTTGATCGCCATTTAACCTACACATAGTACAAATACGAAAGAAACTAAAAAATCTCTGTGATTAACCGAAACGGTGCCTTCGATTATGCACACGCAGAACGAATTGTACGAGATAGTCATTGAAACTAAACTTAAAGACGCAATTCAGTAGTTTCCAGAGGATGCTCGGTCTTGCGCGAGTTTGCTTCTTATCCATTCTTGCGCATAGCGTTGAACGTGCGTGAGTGAGCATCGCCAGCACGGATAATCCACCTCCGGATAATTTAGAGTACACTGTACATGCAACTACAAAATTTTAAAATGCTCTAATATTTATGTTTTGGCATTTATAAATCTACAAAATCAGTTTTGTAAAAATTACGAGATCTATTTTTTTTATGCATTCCCCTTAGTCTATACTCATTTTTGGTAAAAGTTTAGGGTTATTATAAATATTAAAACACAAAACGTTTGACTGCCGTTTCCGACAAAGGTTAACGGAGTTATTCAGTTTTAACACTGGGATTTTTAACATTGTTTTTAGCTTTCGTTGAGGAACTCGTTAAAAAAATAAATTAGAATATTTCGAGTTGAGTTTTTTCCCTTAATATCATTCAGTGATATTTTATTTGTTATTTATTATTGTGTAACATTATTTGATTTATAATCTTGTTGCATATAGTATGCCTAAAGGATTTTCACACATGTAATTTATAAGTTCTCGATTTCTAAAAGTATGTTATTAAAATTCAAATGCTTTTTTTATTGCTTAGAACCATATATGATAATAATCACCAAACATATAGCTACAAATATTTTTAATTTATGCAAATAATGTAATGATTTTGAGTTGAATATATACCGATATTGAAACCTGCCACTATTTTCTAGAAAACGAATTTTTTAAGATACTGTAAGTAAGCTCTAGTTAGATCAATACTTTCCACGATAGCCTGCCTACATAACCATGCTTGTCACTTACTCTGTTATTATCTGAAACCTTCGTCTAAATAGAGATATCATTTTTAGTTGCGTACCAATGCAAATATTTCGTACTTCAACATGTGTGTGCCCCCTGAAAATATGATCTCGAAGTTTAAAATTCAGTACATCGGTCAATTTTTTTTTTTTTTCATGTACGGGAAACAATTTTTTTGTATTTTGTTAATTTTTGTTTAAAGAGAAGTTATCCTACATAACAGCAAACTTTTGCTAAATATAACAATAGTCACCGCGAGGATAGCGTGAAAAAACAGATTTCCTAGCTTTTAAAGAATTCATTTTTAAAATTTTAAAAGGATAAAACATGAGTATTTTATTTACTTAAAACAAATTTGCTATTGGACTCGTATATTTACGACGAATGGTCGCGGAAATAAAAGTCGCTTAAAGATTTTTATGGAGGCGGTGTGTCTTGTTATTTATTATTTAATGAAAATACACGAATGTCCCGAAGTTATGTTGCCCTTCATACTTAAATCAATATAATAGCAATCAAGACTATATAAATCGATTCAAATTTATCCATGGACGCAACGTTAAAACAGGGAAATTCTTTTCAAGGCTTAATTTTTGCTAAAAAACAAAAAATCTTTTTTATTATGTTTAGCAACAAAATTTAATGCAATTGTGTGTGATACAAAGATTACTCATTTTCAAACACGTATATATTTGAGTTATTCTTTGCAATTATGATATAATTATGTTATCATAATTATAAGGTGTTGGAAATAAAGTCGTGAAAGTTAAAAACAAGAATAAAGCTATACTTTACATATGGATACAAACCGATGGGATATATATATATATTGTCATAAAATGTACAGGCGCGGTAAGATGGCTTCCCCGTAAAGCAGTTTTGGGGTTGCCATAAAATAGCAAGGGAAGGCAAGGTTGCCACATTTGGCGAGAAATCGCCCATTTGGCGAACAAAATTGGCTATATACCATGGACGCATGGAGAACCTTCTGGAACAAATTCTTATCAGTTTAGCCCAGAATGTTCTCGAACACAAGCCGAAAGCTGTATAAACCCTGCTGGTTCGCAGTCAGTAAGTGTGCTTCATCGAGAGGGCGAGTGAGAGTGCCTTGTCGAGTGCGAGATAGTCAGTATCGAGTGAGTGCCTCGTCGAGAGGGCGAGTCAGAGTGTGTCTCGTCTAGAGAGCTGATAGTCAGTCATTGAGTGTGTGTGCCTCGTCTAGCGAGCTAATAGTGAGTCATTGAGCGAGTGTCTCGAAGTCTAGCGCCGAGGTGGTCGTCGAGTGCATCGAGAGAGTCTTTTAGTGCATCGTCGAGTTTTGTCTTAGACTGTGCTGAGTCGAGAGCTATACTCTTGTGTATCGTCGAGTGCATCGTGTGGAGAGTCTCGAGAGTACGTGGAGTTCCGAGAACAACCAAGCAGAGTTGGGAGCTGTACTCGGGTGCTTTGCAGTGAAGCTGTCTCCACCGTTATTCCCTGACAGTGTCAAGGCTGTGTCACTGATTGTTCCAACGTGTTTATAGTAGATCTCCGACGACTGTAAAAAATATTATTAGAGCTGTCCTGATTAACATTGGCTAAATAAAGTGTGTTTCGATACTTCATGAAGTGTCGTCGTTATTCACTCCAAATCCACAAACCCCGTACGAACGTGAACGAAGAAAATAACGCAACAACTGGTGTCAGAAAAGGAAAAACGTAACAATATATATATAAAGAAATATAAAAAGAAATGTAAAAATAGGCTAAATCTTTAATAAAAATTTGATGAAATCTTTTTACGGTTTTTTTGATCTCAAATGGACCAGGAGAACGAAACATATTAATCGACTTCTATGAAGTTTTAATTCATTTTCCCCTGATGAGTTCTGAATTGGAGTTTCAATGAAAAGAGATTAATTTTTATTTGTATAATTTTGTATATTTTCCCTTTTGCATTTTTATTTTTCGAATTTGTTCTACCATGAATTCTTTCTTTAATTGGATTTGTTTTGATACTGTGTTAAACCTCTTACACACGGTTGAAATTATTATATTATAGATGAATTGCCTTCATTTTATTCCAATTTAATAATAAATTTATATGCTTTAAGTTTATATATATTATAGTCTGTTACTTTAAGCACTTTGAGGTCGTAACGACTCTCCCTTCATTTATGATCGTCATGTGTGTCGTCATCACTGCCCAGAGCGCGTTAGGAGATTTTAGCAAATTAGAGAATTCGACTCCCTCCCCCCGCAGCGTTCGTTACCATGGTATGTTGCATAGTTCTCTTTTTTTGGGGGGAGGGGGAGAACTGAAGAACATCGAAGTGCCTATTCTAAAGTAACTGACTACAGAACAGTAGTCTGCAATATTAGGCCACAAACTTTTCCAATTGCATTAAATACACAAGCACGACAAAGACTGGAGCATTGTTTGTGAACAATTTCTTTCGTTGCTAAACGCGCTGCCCATGAACCAAAAGGAGCTCCTGCTTCTATAGCAACCTGATTAATAACTGCTCGTATTTAACTCGTTTTCGCAT
Source organism: Stegodyphus dumicola (assembly GCF_044657685.1). Lineage (NCBI taxonomy): Eukaryota > Metazoa > Arthropoda > Arachnida > Araneae > Eresidae > Stegodyphus > Stegodyphus dumicola. The sequence continues at coordinate 36,939,627 of NC_140769.1, forward strand.
ATGTTTGTGGCGGAAATCAAGAGACTTTTCGATAAATTAGATGTAACTTAAAGTTTTGTAGATTTCGTAGTAACAGAACTTAAGAATAATAGTCACTAGTGCTTGGTTGTTATCATCTCAGCTATTGAGCCATTGTGTATTCAAGAATCTCTGCATCGACTGGAAAAAGTTGCAGTCTTTAAGGCAATTTCTAAATGACAGACTGGCCTACGAAACCAATTCCCCAGTCTTCGTTCACAACCTTATTAAGTCTTCTCGCTGTACTTTTCTACTTGAGAACGTCTTTACAGTTGAGCTTTTCTGGTCATATTGACGTTGAGAAGGGCATATGTATCGACGAACAAATGGTAGTATACCATTACCATACTACTACCATATCTAGTATGCCATGTCTGTGTTATTAGTGTTGTTCGACAACAGCTCAAGATAAACAGCTTCTCGCATAATCCCCTAAAACTGACAGGAAGATCTTATGCAATTATAAACCTAGTTTAGAGGTTAAATATACTTTTTTCATTAGTCCAATCATTGTTTGTGAGGCCTAGTATTATTATAGAACCCAATTCCATTTTTCTCGCGTTTCATAGTGCTGTAATTCTTCATATTGGTGGTGTAAAAAAATAAACTCATAAATGATCTAAATTCCTATCTTATTATCTTTATCGAGTTGACTGAGATGTGAGATTTTACTCATGTTGGTTAAACTCATCTCTACATCACCATGGGTCCTTCACAAACGTCTTCAATACGTCTATGTTTATAGTTGCAGGTCTTCCAGATTTAGCATGGTCTGATAAATCGAAAATTCTTTCTCAAATTCATTTGAAACTACTGAAGCATTAACGATATGATATAAAGTTAAGGTACATACTGATGATATTTCTGATAATGCTACTCCAACGAAACTCCGTACAGGGGTGCGGCAGATGTGTTGCTCGTTCACTTTCCCATTGGTTGGCATTTTAAGTCCACGCATTTTCACAGTCCTGCTTTCTTTTTCAGTGGTAACTGCACTTCTGCGGTTGAAGAAGAAAGTTCTATATTTAAATTTTCGAAACTAGTTCTTCAAATTTATGAATATTACGCTGATTTTTGTTGGCTTAGCACCACCAATAATTGCTACTCTGTGTGTTGTTTTAACTCAGATCATCTTCAAAGGTTCAATTTTTGAAATCACCTATAGCGCTTTCTTTCTAAAATAGGATGATAGTCAAACTAGCCTTAGGCCTAGTACGTACGCCTTTACTGAATTCCGACCCAATTTAATCTTCGAACACAGAGGGAAACCGCCCAGATGGTATTCTTAAGGAATTCCATCAAACTGTCTGTGTCTATACTCAGACTGCTTCATTAGTATCCCAAGATATTCCCAAGATCTTAAGTGTCTCGTTTGAGTCATTGATTTTATGTGGATGGATCTCGAACTCTTCTTTTTCCCGTTTTCTCATCAGCTCAGGATCATTAAATACCCATTTACGCAAGTTCATATTTGCTGCACTCATAATTTCTTTAGCTTTTCGCGATAAGCTTAGAGCCTCATCTATACTGTCCTGTCCAGTAATAAAATCATCAACATAAACACAAGAATTCAATATTTCAAATACATCTGGCTGCTCATCTCGATATTTTCTAATGTGTTCTTTAATTGTTGCAGCCAACAAAAACGGACTTAACTTATTCCAAAATTTACGCGCTTGAATCTATATGTCGCTAGTTTTAGATCATTTAATTGTGTGTTTTCCACAAACAGGAATCGCACTGCGTCTTGATCCTTTTCTGCCAAAGTAATCTGCAAAAATACTTTTTCTACATCCGCTGAAACTGCAACAATTAGCAGATGGAACATATTAGGATTTAAATTTGTCCCTATCCATAGACAATCGTTCAATGCCCGAACTCATGTGAGCTGTCATCAAACACTATTCTAGTCTTCGTTGAAGCACTGGTTTCTCTAAATACCGGTTGGTGTGGTAGGTAAAACACTGGTTTACCGAGAGGTATATTTCCATCTGACACTCTCTTAATGATACCTTGCTTGAGATAATCATCTAATATTTCACTATATGTAGAAAACAGTGTTTTGTCATAATTCATTCACTTTGCAAGAGTTTTTAATCTATTTTCGGCTACTCGGTAATTATCAGCTAATTCCCTCCAGTCCCATTTCCAAGGTAAAGTAACTTCGACCAGCTTTAAAACAAATTGTCTTATTAAATATTTCCAATGCTTTGTCTTCCTCATGACAATAAGGATCATCTTTAATTCCTAATGATTCTAGTTCGAAAAACATTTTCAATTCACTGTCCGAATTATCATTTATTAACCCACAATACGACAAATTATTTCTCCGTAAATCATTTACATTTCCACTAACTGTATATCCAAACACACTATTTTGTAATATCAAGCCTGTGTTAGGAACATAGGTTTTACCTGCTCGTAACATATCATAAAAAACTTCCGCGCCGAGCAACAGGTTTACTTTCTCTGGTATATAAAATTCCGGATCCGCTAAATTCACCTTCTCAGGAATCGCAAGGTTACTAACATCGATAAACTTTGCGGGAGTTAAACCTGGTATTCTTGGAATTACCAAAACCTCTAGTTTCCTTTTATACGTTTGTTCCTGATTACATATAAAGGCAACTGCTTTTCTTTTTATCGTAGTTGAAATACCTGATATACTGCAAACCGAAATATTTGTCTTTTCCCTTTTTAAATTAAGTATGTCCGCTAATTCAGTGGTACAAAAACAAGAAACACTTCCACTATCACATAACGCTTTCACCTTAATTAAACTTCCATCATTAATTTCAATGAATACAAAGGCAGTAGATAAAATCACCTTTTTCCCACTGTTAGTACCCGTAGCGGCTGTAAAGGTTTCGTTTTGAGTTTTAGCTTGAAATGCAGGTGCATATACACTGTTGTGCAAAAATTAAGGACGAAGTCGAAAAATTAGCATATCAGCTGAACGAAGAGGCAGAGCAGACAGAAAGACCAATCAGGAGATTAAGTAAGGTGATGTACGGTAGCACATGCGCAGATATGCTGGTAGACGTAATGGGGGAGTGTCTGAGTAATATAAAGCATGTTGTCGGTGTAAGATCAGTATTTCTGGCAAAGAGATTGCACGCCGTATAGCAGTTAAAATCACACCGAGTTGCTGCCTCAGCGAGAAATAACGAATAATCAATCTGTTAGACGACATCTGGATGCTTTTACCCGAGGTCGAATCATTGGGAAGTTGGAGGAAGGCCGCAGTGTGACAAGTGTGGCTGCAGAGTTCGGAATTGCTCACAGCATCGTTTCACGACTTTGGATACAACTTCAAACTACAGGAACAGCTATCTGGGGGTTTAGTAGTGGTCGTCCACGAGGAACCACACCCGCAGATGACCGGTATATTGCCATACAGGCCAGAAGAAACAGGCGGCAGACAGCGGGAGAAATCGCTAGACACACGACACAGGCGACTGGACGACCGATATCGCGTTTTACCGTGGCCAGAATACTGCTCGGTGGTGGTCTGTTTGCACGATTCCCTGTACGGTGTGTACCTCTAACGCCTGCCCATCGGAGAAGGCGTTCTCTGTGGTGCCGGGAACACCGGAGTTGGAGAGACAATGAATGGGGACGAGTACTCTTTACAGATGAGAGCAGATTCAGTCTGAGTAGCGATTCTCATCGCATACTCATCTGGAGAGAGCGGAGAAGCCGCAATCATCCCTCGAACACCATTGAAAGAGACAGGTATGGAGGTGGCGGTGTTCTCGTTTGGGGAGGCATCATGCTTGGTAGTCGTACAGACCTTCACATCTTCGACGCAGGTTCAGTCAACGGGACCCCTTAATGTAACGAGATTCTTCTTCCATATGTGCGTCTTTTTAGAGGCGCTATGGGTCCGCAGTTCCTTTTCATGGACGACAATGCACCATGTCATTGCACAGTAGCTGCCGAACAGCTCTTAGAGAGTGAGGATATTGAACGTATGGATTGGCCGGCACGACCTCCGGATCTCAATCCCATCGAGCATGTATGGGATTTTCTAGGCAGACGCTTGGCAGCTCGTACCTTACCACCAGTAACGATTCCGGAGCTTCGATTGGCGCTGCGAGACGAATGGGCAGCAACAACTCATTTACATCCTCATTCTCAGCATGGGCAGACGCTGTGAAACCTGCCTAGCAGTCACGGGAGATCATATCCCCTATTAAAGACCGGATGTTTCTTGCTGGACACCCATCACAGGGATGTTTCGACCTTCAGTCGCATTGCGCTCCATGCTACTTTTTCAATAAAGCTTCTTTTTATCCCTCTGATTTTTCTTTTAGTAAGTGTTGCTTACATTACTCATGTCCTTACGTATTGGGGATCTTACGGTAATAAATGTGTTGATTTGGAAAGCTTTTGTACAAAGTTATATTGAAAAAACCGTCTCCTTAATTTTTGCACACCAGTATACATTTAACGCATTGCTGTTTTTATCACCCAACTCCTGATCTGAAGTGTCTGCTCTTTCTACTGTGGTGCCAACGGAATTATTTTCGTTTTGATAACACAAGAGAAAGCTATGTTTTTTCTTACACTTCTTGCACAAGTAATTAGAACGGCAATTTCTCACACCGTGCAAATTAAAACAACAAAAACATAAATTCTGTTTTTTCACAAATTTTACCCTTTATTTTACACTTAATTTCTGAAATTAAAAAGCTTGTGATTGCTCAAATTACATAACCTACACGAATTCTCCATATGTTTTTCATTTGCATTGGAAACGACAGCGGTAACTCTATGTGTAACTTTTTTTGTGTTAGTCACACTATTTGAAGCGTTGAGAGTTCTTGCATGATCTTTAAGAAATTCTATATGATCTGTTAAATTAGGCAAATTCTCTTTCTCTAATTTTCTTTCTCACCATATTTTGGTGTTAGGATTTAATTTTTGCCCTAAAATGTATGCAAATACATTGGAAGAAAAACCGTTAACACTCTGATTTAAAACTTCTAATGATCTCACGCATTCATTTGTAATGTCAATTAAGTTTAATATTGCTGACGCAGACTCATTTTGCATAGGATGCATATTCATAAATCGTCTCAGATGAGCATACACTTGTTCACGGTGATTAGAGAACCTTTCTTCTAGTAATGAAAAGGCTAATTTATAATTAGAGTCAACTATAGATATTGACTGCACAATACGATAAGCATTTCCTCTTAGCGCAGATTTTAAGTACTGTAATTTGACTGCATCTGTTAAATTAGGATTTGAGTCAACATTGGCTAAAAAGATATCTTTAAGTGAAAGCCACTCATGTAAGTTACCCGAAAACGTTGGCAAATTAATTTTGGGTAATTTAACATTGTTCTCAGTATTCGTGCAAACCGAAGGCTCCGATTTAATTTCTTTGGAAAGTTTAGCTAATTTACGATTTAATTCGACTTCTACATCTAACAGAATATCGTCAATCTCTTCTTTCTCTTTTACATAAGCATCAATACTTTCTTCCGTACATAACCCGAACAAAGAATCGAAATTAGAATTTATTTCTGTGTCAAACACTTTAAATTTATTCCTTAGTACTTCCAAGTCACTTCCTTGGACATTTTCGTCCGCAATTTTTTGTTTTAACTTTGTTAACTGTGTTTTCAATGTACGTTTTTTCGTTAATACCTCCTTTAGTGACATTTTAATTAGCAAAAGTCAATAAACAAATAAAGAGCTTCAAAAAGGAGAAGGGTACCTACCTTTTGTTTCTACAGAACTTCAGTCTAAAAGTATCCAATGTAATTCTTCATTTCACAAACCGAAAGTAATATCACAGTCTCATAAACTTCATTAGCTGCTCTGGCTCGACGGACCACAAAACTTGAATTGACTTATTCTATTTCCCGTCGATAGCTATATATCATAATAAAATAACACCACACACATTACACAGTTTCAATACATTTATTTTTTATAGCGACTCTCTGGCGCTAGGTTTCACCTTACAGCGTAACATATGAATCGCAACTTCGAATGTACCACAAAAATCAAGTTTCTCACAGAATACATTTCAGTGCCAATTCCGGCGGCGCATGCGCCATTAGCCAAGATTCCGCTCTGGCGCCAAGCATTTCTCAGCTAATACAAAACACCGATTGCGATATCGAAGGGCCCGTGTTCGAATCCCGGAGAATGCTTAGATGTAAATTTTGTGTCCCCTCTCAGGAAGTAATGGTAGCCGCCGATTAGGTGCCTCCAAAATAAAATTACTACCACTTCTAGCCTTAGTAGTAGCGAAAGCCTAAAAAGGGCTAGTGCCCGGGGGGGCTGGAACCAGAGGCAAGCCACACTATGTGAATAAAGTCAGGGTGTTACTGAAAACTTTGAACGCACTTCTAATTTCTTGACTGGGAAAATTTTAGATATTAAAAGCAAATTAGAAATTCCTAGTCTGAGTGATACAGGTCCTTCTTCTGCAGAAGCAAAGCAATTTTTCGGTAGGGATGGTAATGAAAAGCCTAAAGCAATAGATGGCGTGGAAACGAAATAAACCGAGTGCCATGTATCGAGCAAAAAAATTAATGAAAGGGAAAAACTGAAAGCTCTGGGAAAATTTAAATTCTAATTAATGCCACTAGCTAGTAGGTATATTTTTGTGAGTAGGGAAAGAAAGCTTCAAGGAAATCAAATTCAACAAATGAATTAGTTTATTCGAATAATTTTTACAGGGCTGAAGTCAAAATTGTGGTTAAAGTAACGACTATGATGAGCTATTGCAGATTCAAAAATTATTTTAAAAAACATTTCTCCTTTTCTAACACAGGATTTATGCCCTTTCGAGCAAAAGAGTGTACAGAAAAACACACAGGATTTCGCTTGTAGATCTATCCCCCCCCCAAAAAAAACCTATTCTTATAACATTAAAATTTGATTTATTCAGACTTCGATTACGTCGCAATCCACTTACTTACCTGACTCGCTTGTTCTATTCTTTCATGACGAAGTAAAATTAAACGTGTTGTTAATTCATTGCTTTCTTTTAAATTTTTAGTTAAGCTTAAATTGGATAAGGTGCATTGCTCTGTTAATTTTATTTTATTTTATTTTATTTTATTTTTCAAGAGAAGAAAACAATATGTCTAAGTAGATTGGATTTAAAGATTTGTGTATTTTTTTCGTCGACTCTTAGCAGAATGCAAATTAGGATAAATTGAAACAGCGAGCGTTACTGTTATTTAGGTAGAATGGATTGGCAACGATTCAGTTTCTGTTTACATAGCACTTCACTGAGCCATTTGAAACTGCAGGGTGATAGCTGTCCTGACTCCCAGTGAGTGTTTAATTTATCAATTAACAGTTCTAGATTGACGAGAATTAGCCGAATAGAAACTGAAGATTAAATTGTAATTGTCAAAATTAATTTTGTTAGTTATACTACGCAAGCTGCGGTGAATAGTTTTTGCGTGTTTTGAGTTTTAGTTTGTACTCTCTTCAGTCCGCAATAAACATTAGGTTGGAGTTTTATTTTTGTGCTCCATCTTAAATGCTAGTGCAACTGTTAGTTAAATTTAAGACAATGATAGCTTGTCCTGATATTGCCGGGATGCTAAGATTAAAGTTTAAATTAAGATACATGCCAAAACTTTTTTAAAGATGATAGAAATTAATTTCTTTGTTTAATTTTGATGCAATAAAAATAAAAACAGTATTACGCATTTGGTTCTGGAGTTCTAGACAGAAGTAAAAAATAATCTCATTGTTAAATTTTATCGAAAAAAATTCGGATGACTTCCTTTAACGGCCTATTAAACTATACGCATTTTTTGCCGCACTTCATTTAAACTTATTTCCTGAAATTTTTCGAAGTTATTTAACCGATCCCTCAAGGCAAGTTGAAAATGACATCAAAAGTTGCAAATTTTGAAATTAAATATCCCAGTAAATGTTTGTCATACAGGAATCAAACTTCTTATATTTTTATTCTTTCATAACGAGTGTATAACTTTCCTAAATATAATTATAGTAATCGGGAGACCGCATTAAAAGTTAGATTTCATTATTTGTCGAAAATTATTATTATTATTATTTAAATTTGGCATTATAAAAACATGAAAAATTTCGTCATTTAAAACACTTCTTTAATTGGATGTATATGATTACGACCGGCGATTGCGAAAGTAAAAGCCGAGGGTAAGGACGTATGGGTGTGGGTATATATATATACGTATATCGATTATTATAAAAAAGGGAGGTGCAGATTTAGATGTTACAGCAATCCCGTACACAAAATTTCAACGTTCTACGGCTAATCTTTTTGAGTTGTGCTAGATACATATATACTTACGTTATAAGGTATTTCTCCCGTCTTCTTAGCATGCCTTCGTGGTGTAGTGGTCAGCACAATCGGCGCGTATTTCGAGAAGTTCGTGGTTCGATTCCCGGCGAAGGCGTTGCTTATTTTTCATGTCTCGTGCTACGAAATAACCTAACGTCTCTACAGTGGCGTCCGAACTAACCACCAGGATATGGCGAATCGTTTCCCTAATCCTCAGTCGTCCATTAAAAGGGGGAGTATATAATGTATTTCTCCCGCCTTCTTAGCATGCCTTCGTGGTGTAGTGGCAGGCATACTCGGCGCGTGTTTTAGAGGTCCGTGGGTTTAGATGAACAGAGAGATAGTGGTCCAAGGGGAGGGAGATATTCGGATATATTTTTTGTAATTTTTTTTGTATGATGACATTTAGTTAATTTTTTTACAGATTTGTAGAGAATTTTGGATTCTACTGGTTGGATTGGTTTTTAAATTCATTTCTTTGGGGCCTTTGTGGATTTGGATCTAAATTTCGTACTTTTTATCCATAACTGGTTACTTTTCTGCAGCATATTGCGCGTAAATAATATTAGGATAATTTTACTTTAAAATAAAAATTTGTGATACTGTAATATACTTACGAATATGTATACAGAGAGAGAGAGAGATATCACGAGAAAAAAAAAATCCCCTTTAAATCCATTTTTAGTCCATTTTACAATCCTTTTTAGATAAAAAGAGTCCTTTAATCTGTCCGTTCGTATGGGAGAGGGAACGTCGAAATTGATTAGGGAACAGTCAAAATGGATATTTCTGTTGAGATGTGATACTCAAAATTTAAATTATTTAAAGTTTTCGAATATATGGATGAGCTGCTATCGTAATCGAGGTTACTTATACTACTGTTGCTTATTAAATAGTAAGATGATGCTACTTCTTAAGTTTATTATATAGAAATTGCAGAACATTGCGACAAAGAAATGGAAGACCATGACAACAAAAATAAATAAGTAAGTAAAAAAATTCCGGACGACACTTTCAAGAAAATTCAAAGGAAAATAAAATACATTGCAAACGGATTTGGTTTTGTTACCTTTCAGCATTTTATTCTTAATTTTAGTACGTGGCAATGTATTTCTATTGAAATATGACTTTAGCAAAACAGTTCGGATTCTTAAACTCCTGTACGAAAACTTCTTTAGGAGTATGTAAAGAAACATAAAATTGATATTGTGCTACCCTATGCTCTAGCGATATTGTTATTCAGTGGAATCTTGAATCACGAACACATTTTCGATACGAAAAATGTCTTGGATGATAAACGATGTTTCGAAATACGAACAAGTTCGCAACAAGTAATACTCAATGCAATTAATGCAGTGGACGAAACGTGTTCAGAGTGCAAAGGTACTGAGTACCGGCTTTATCAACGTAATAATATTTTTTAAGTCCAGAGGCTTAAAACGTATTATTACCTTCATAAAGCCGTGGTATAAATAAAGCGGTATTTTAAGGGGGTTACTTTCTCCTTTCTGCATGCCTTCCTGGTGTAACGGTACAGCACACTTGGCGGGTATTCGTAAGGTCCAGGTTCGAGTGCGGGCATTGCTCTTTTCATGTTTCCTACTTGAAAAATCTTAATGATTCTACAGTGGCGCCCGAACTAAAAGGTGGTGAATGATGATTCTTCACCACCAATTGGTACCCTAATCCCCAGACGCCCTTTAAAAGAGGGGGATTATATAAGGTATTTTCTCCCTCCTTCGTGATGTAACGGTAGCACACTCGACACGTACAGAGAGGTCCAGGTTCGAGTCCCAGCGAAGGCACTGCTTACTTTTCGCGTTTCCTACTTCAAAAATCCTAATCACTCTACAGTATAAACAAGTAAGCCGTGGTATAAATATTTGCACTGCCAATGTCTTCCTTTAGGAACGTTTTAAACATAGGCCAAAATAAACACAATTGAACAAATTGTTAATGGGAAAACGGCCTGGCAATTCTCAAGTAGAGGCAAGCTGTGTTAAGAGAAATAGAGGGGGAAAATATAGGGGGTAGACGTAAGCTATCTCATGCTTTTATGAAATGCGATTTCCTTAATATTTTGCAAATTTGGTTCCTTTACCTTTTTTTCGTACACCTTCGGCTTTCTTTCGTTAGAGATACGGTAAAATGTTATTCAAGTCTTCCTGTGTTTTAGTATGTTTAGTATTGTGTTAAATATTTATATTAATACTACGTACGCTTTAGATTTAACAGATTCTATCATTTTTGTATTATGCACTTGCATACAAATTATTCTCTTTATTCAATCATTTCGGATCCGAGAACAAGTTAATTCATTTTATATTAAATCTTATGGAAAATACTGTTCGTGTCTGCGAATATTTCGAGTGACGAACCTCTTTCAGGAACGAATAAAGTTCGTGAACCAAAATGTCACTGCATCTATAATTTTTATCTGAAATATCTACGGATTTCGGTTTTATCCGAGTTTTCATTCACTTGAAACACTGGTCCTCATAATTTCGCACTTTTCGAGCATTGTAATGTAATTTTTAAAACAACAGTTTATTTGCATTTTATAAATAACTGCATGAAGTTGCTTTAGGAGCCCCCCCCCAAAAAAAAAGGAAAGAAAAGAAGTCTTATAAAAGAATAATACAAATCTTGAAATAATAATAAATAAATGTATAAAATTACAAAAAAACTTTGAAATATGTGTTTCGGATCCAAGGAAAATTAGCATCTGACTCATCATTAGATCCTTAGTTGCATTTTGGGTTGATTCACTGTGATTATTGTGTTATTTGGGTATATTTAATTAATTAGGCATATTTCTTCTAGGGCGTAGGCATATTTCTTCGTCAGTTTACTTACTACACTTGCAATCTTCAAAATTTTTTAACTGAACGGAATGAATATATTTTGTTAGATAATTACTACATGTTTATAATAAGAAAACGTAGGAAACTAGTAAAATAAATTACAAAAGTGAAACATTTATTCCCAGTATTAAAAGCATTAATTAGCATGCTTAGCTATTTTTTTCCCTGCTCAATATTCTTCCCAGTATTTATGTATTTTTTGCCTACGCACAACTCTCAAGTGATCGATTCAACCTTTACGGTAGCTTTTGCTGCATAGGCCGCTTAGCAACAATATGCCCAACTTACCGTCCGTTCTTCTGATAATACTCTCCGGCTGGCACGTGACTAGTGCGATATGCACGCCCCCTCGCGGCCGATTTTAGTTAATGTACATGTGCCGGGAATCCGTATCAGCTGGGGCGAGCAGGAAAATTTTTCGAGGCGAGAGGAGAAAATTTTTGCACCGCAAAACGATCATGAATCGAATGAAATAGAAGAAAAGCGAGCGCCCCTTGCGGAATGTCACGTAATGATAATTCTACGCCGATATTTGTTACCAATCTGAGGGCGCTAATTGGTTTCATTTTTATTGGTCTTTGAGAATATTAATATTATGTATGAGAATTTTTGCATGTTCGGGGAGAACGGATAAATTTTTTGACAGGCCGTCAGAATTTATTTAATGTAACTACTTTAGGAACTATTTTTTTATGTGTGCAAAGAAAAATATTAAAAAAGAGGAAATTATCGCGTTTCTAGAAATAAATTGTGCTCTGCATACACAGTAGCAGGTGTCGAATTTTGTAAATATGAGTGGTGGGTATCGTCGGAGTGCTCGAAGCCAGTCTTTGGATTCCCAAAGGATAGCATCACAGCTGCAATGGCTTTGGAAGGTAAGAGCTTTCGATTTTTCTTTCGATCTGATACTCTTAACGGATACTTTACGAATACTGTCCTTAGTGCACCCCTCAAGGACACATGCACTCGTGTCCTGGAATGTCTTGACCCTTCGAGCGCTTTTAACTACTTCGATCTAAAATCCGGTTGCGCGTTTTGAAAAGTCATTTTAATTGGTTTTAAGTTTTAATTTCCTTTATAAATGTGTTCCTTGTTTTAGAAATTTTAAATTTACATTTGTGTTGCAAAAATGAGATTCTGAATTGTAATTTTTTTTGGGAGGGACGTCAATATAATTCGCATTTTTTCTTCGCTTCTTGAGTAGCACTTTTATATTTGAAGTATTTTATTCCTGGGAAGTTTTTTAAAAGGGGGCTAAATTTAAAATTCTGAAATTTATTTTTCGTGTGAATTCAAAATATTTATATGTTACAGAAAATTTTCATGTCAGGTATTAAAATGTTTTGTTTATTTTCTTTTTAATGAAGCTGATTTCAAAAAATATTCCAGTCAACTATTTGATCTTATTCTTCAATTAAGTTTCCCACTATATCCTTCCGATTTCCAGATTTGGTTTCCTGTTTTCTATGCTGCAGTTAATTACAGTTGATCTCTGCATGACGCCTCTGGGAGAAGGCGGATTTGAGGTCCGTGCTGTTTCGGAAATCCGCATATTACTGGGGTACTTTAAAAATAACAGCCTGTTACAGACCAAATGTGGCATTAAATATAAATAAATATAATATCAGTTGATTAATCGATTAATATAATGGACATTATATTCTCTTAAGAAAAGATGTTATTAAAACATACAGAAGAGGATATTACATTATATATTGCAGTGTATTTATGGATAAGTAAGTTAAAGCCCGAGCTATTCAAATTGTTGCCACCAAATATTATCGCCCTATATTATATTTAAAGTAATTAAATAATGAAGAATCTGCATAAATGTATGTATGTTTCTCGCATTGTGATAAAACAACGGTATCTAGAGCCATCCAATTTTGAATGACGTAATCCTACTGCGAATTTGAATTCGTTTTATTCTGTTTCCAGTGTACCTTTATGTGTAAATAAAGCCTCAAAATACAGTTTATTGAGATATTTTATTGTACCAAATTTTTAAAGATACGAAGACGAATTGGTAAGTAACTCTTGCTGTCTTTGCTACTTTTAGATGTGAATTTCTATAGGTTTAATTTTAATGTAACACATGCATAATCGGTCATGTTATTTTTATCGTTATTATTCGAAAGGAAGAAAGTACTAGAAATGATAATAAACGTACAAGAATACTAAAAAAGTGTCACTGTGCAGATACACTAAATAAAATAGTGCTGTTATTATTAGTAACGGTACTAACGACAACTGTCGTTAGTGTCGACTTTCAGACCTTTTATTTCATCGTCTGTGAGCGATAAGAAATTATAATGCACTAGCTAGTAGTTAAGGATGGGACGGGAATTCGACAATGTTCAATAAATTAGTGCTGTAATAAGTTTTACAAGCGTAATCAGGAGTGCATAGATGGCAATATTTCAAGTTTTACTAAATTGTAAGTTATTGTATCTCACTCAAGTCCGTAATTATCGCTCAGACCAGGAAGTTTCGCAAATTTAAGTCAGGTATAAATAATTTGAACATAATCAATTGTATAAATAATTTGAACATAATAAATTCTTAAGGATGGTTATGTCCCATTTCAGGCTTTCCCATCTTTCCTATTTTTTCAAATGGACTCATTTCAGCCTCTCTCTCTATAGACAGACAAAAAAAAAAAAAAAAAAAAAAAAAAAAATCTTATTGCAGCCTTTCCATTCAGGATCCACACTAAAGTCAATAAGTGACTGCGAAGTATGCAAGACGTCAAAATGTCTGTCCGCTTTTTAAAACTCGTATTTAAATATTGTTTGAATACAACATTAATGCCCTTGGCATCGATAACCAATATTAATAATATACATTTTTATGAAATAATTACGCTTGGTAAAGTATGTATTATCGTTTTATCGAACGCTTACACCTCCCTCCCATGTAAAAAAATGAATCTCCCCATTACTATAAGCAACTATAAGCAAGAGGGATATAGAAAGAAAGCCCGAAAAGACACGAATGTTTGGTGTTTTCTATTTAAACACCTGCAGAAAAAAAGCAAAATTCTGAAGCGGGGACGTCTTTTTGTTGCCGCCTCCAGAAATCTTGAAGTGGAAAAGACTGAAATGAGCCATTAATTACTCTTAACATCAGCTGACGCTGTTGTGGAATAGAAATTTTTTGTCATTTATAGCTCTCGTGTTTATTTTCAAGCTAGATTTGTTGAGAAGAAAGTGTTCAATCGGTTGTGAGCTTCCTGTCGGAGTGCTGATCTTGCGAACTAATTACGAGTGAATTTCATTTTAAATACTTAAATATATAACCTGTAAAAAATAAACTCTTGCTATTTTAAGCCTTAAGGGTATAAGCTACAGTAAATATTCCAATGTCTTAAGACTTAATAATAATCTGCAGTTAATAAACTTATGTGCATAATTTGCAGTAAATAAAATAGTGCCTTTATTGAGTTTTATGCATACTAGTTTTAAAGTAAATAAGCTTGCACATTTGTTAAAATTTGTAAAACAAATAATTTGAAAACCTTAATTTTAATTTTTAATAATATGTATCTCAATTGATATAAATTAAAAATCAGTACTGGAGTCGGGAGGATTTAAATCGACATAATTCCGTACCAGCTACAGTATATAATGGCATTAGAATGATCTTTTATTAACTGAAATAATGCTTCAGATGTTAATAAAAGTTATGTATATATTTGATGTTACAAATTATATGTATTGAAAGTTATCTTAGTTAGATTATTCAAACAAAATTAAACTGAAAGATCAGGGGCAAAGAGCATCGTTTACTTTGGGGTTGACAATCATTTGTGATCACCGTTGTGGGACAATGCACTAAACTTAGTTACCGTTTTAAATTATATTTATGAATATCAGTGTCTTCAAGATTATTGGTCAGGTTTAGGATCTTAGATGTCAACCATTTTGTTACGAATACTGAGAAATACTGTATAAAATAAATCTTAAAATTGAATTCAATTATAGAATAAACCAGTAATGTTCAATCAGTTGACCGCCAGTGTGGAACACGTCAATAAGTTCAGACATATTTTGAAGTTAAAATTAAATGTGAAGATACTGTCCACTGTTCGGTTGGTCTCTTATGACCTGCAATCCTGCAGGATAAATGTTACGTAGTGTTAACCATTAGGTTACCACTGTGAGATCATGTAATAAAATTAGATAGTTATTTAAATCAAACTGAAGCACACCGATGTCCATTAAGTCTGTCAGTCAGATGCTCGTCATTTTCCGCTGGCTGCTGGTGAGCTACAGTTAGAGGGTCACTTGGAGTCAAATACCGATGTTGGGCAACTGTTAATTTAGATAAGAGTTTTGAATTAAAATTATATGCAATTACAGTTGTATCCGATAAGGTTATTGGCTACCAACAGCTATAGCGCTATCGTCATCCTTAGGTCACTGCCTAGAGGCTGACAATCACTATTCTGCATTGGTAATAAGTGAATCGTGACTGTAGAACGACGAAGTAAATTTAAATAGATCTGTAAATTGAAATGAAAGTGGAGCATTGCCTGGAAACTTTGTTAGTCTTCGCTGGCCAGCAGGTTGAGAGTCAGTGAAAGTCAATTCATATGTGACCAGTGGGGAGCAGAGGAGTAAATTTGAATGAATTAAAAAAGTAAAAGTAAACTGAAGGAAGTCGATGCGTATGAATCTGTTAGTCATTGATGACCTTTCGTCATTTTCTACACAAGAATATGAGCTGCTACAGGAAGTGAAAGCAATGAAACTACTGCGTATGTATGTAAACAGCACCATGTGAACAATAACAGCATGTTAATGAACTGAAAGAGGGAAAACGAGATTTGAAAAGAAAAAATATGAATAACAATCAAATCAAGATGTACTTCTAGATATCCTTTTTGAATGATGGATGGCACTTCACCGTGAGGCATTAGCAGCTGTTCTCAAAAACATTTGAATTGTCCGATAGGTAGGTAAATCATTTAATTCTGTGTTCGTGTGTTCGTAAACGTCTATCAGATAGAAATTTCTTTTCTCTTTCCTCGTATTATCTGGTTTTGAAATGCGCACGTACTGCCGATTTGCTGAACTGAAATTATGCATTCATTGTTTCGTGATAGTCGATGGCAGATAGCTCTGGAGTGATTTGCTGTAAAACGTAACCTAATATTTAGTGATAAATTACAACTGAAGGTCATTTATTACATGAGTAATAACCATTACAGTTTTCCTCATAGAGCAATAATAATTTTCTTGAAGCATCT
The DNA here is from genome assembly GCF_044657685.1 of Stegodyphus dumicola. Classification (NCBI taxonomy): domain Eukaryota; kingdom Metazoa; phylum Arthropoda; class Arachnida; order Araneae; family Eresidae; genus Stegodyphus; species Stegodyphus dumicola. The sequence continues at coordinate 36,956,068 of NC_140769.1, forward strand.
TCTATACAATCTCTCGTTAGAATATTGCGTAACGTGACCACTATTTATTGACATTAAATCATGGCTTAACATTCTGCATTAGAGATTTTTTTATTTTAACTAATGTTTCGAAATAGTTTGCTTGCTGAACTCTGAATTTGTCATGAAAGGATCAATGGCACAGAGTAAAAGAACGGAAAATGTATGTATAAGTTGATCGATTACAGTAATATTCAAAGCACGGCGAAGACAATCTCTTCGAAGTATTTATTGATTTCAGTTCGCGGATATATATATATATATATATAATATATATATGTAATTAGAACACTCTTTATATACCATATCCAAGGAACAGAAAGTTAATTAAAACCATGAATATTTCTAGCATTTTTTGGACATTTTTCGTTGATTCACTATAAACGGCAAATCACTTTTTAAATTGTTGCCACCAAATATTAGAGCCCTGTTTTATATTTAAAGAAATTAAATAATGAAGAATCTCCATAAATGTATGTATGTTTTTCGCATTGTGATAAAACAACGGTACCTAGAGCCATCCAATTTTGAATAACATAATTTTCCACCGAATATGGGCATCTGGAAGCCCTAGTTTGGAATTTGAAATTTGTTTTATAATCGATTTCATATTTCGTAACACTTCAACGAATTTTTGATTAAGGTACTCAACGATTTCAAAGCGAGCAATGGCAAAACTGTATGGGAGTCGAAGGCAAAAATGTCTCCAGCTCGCGAGACTGTGTATCTTAAATTCTAAAAATATGCTCATTTTAAAATTATTTTGCGATATGGCTGTGGAATTTAATTTTATGGTTTAAGTGTGAAGAACAGGATATTTATTTATAAATATATAAAGATATTTAATAAATAAAGGTAACACACAAAACTTTAAAAAAAAGTCGCCCCTTTGGACGTAATTTAAAATCTGAAACCTTTCAGATTTTTTTTTCATTACTTTTGCCTGTTGATTTAAAACATGTCTGTACATTTAATTTATTTTGACTATATAACGACTTGTTTTTAATCCATGATTTAACAATGCTTATATATTCTATATTATTTTCAAGTAAATTACAGGCTTGTGATCATAATTTTCCATGAACGTCATTCAACTTTGGAGAGAAAGCAGTGTGTATATGTGTGTGTGTACTGAAATTTGAAAGCAATTTCGATAGAAAGCGCGAGCAGCTGATTGACCTAAGGAAATAATTGACCAAAATGGAACATTTACCTCTGGTTCTATTATTAAAGGGTTTAAACATGAAATGTAGAAGTTTTTGAAATAGCACTTTCGTACTATCGTGTAGTATGTATTCAGCTGAGCATACACTTTTATACACACGCATGTGTATATATAAACATTAGTATAATACTTTTGTAACGAAGAAAGTTTCCATGGTTTTCCTTATGTACCTAACCTAAATAAAAGCGATTTCTTCTCCTAGAAAGTTCTTTCATTGTTGTAATTGCTTACATCGTTGATAATTCTTATGATTTTCGCTGTAATTAAGCAATCTTTGACTTAATGCTTCCACGCACACTTGCAGAAAAGGATTTTACCAGCTTCATACGAATTCTGTTAACCATCTTGTGGTATTTTACTAATTTTATTCTACTTGTTTTTATTTCTTGTTGTTCCTTGATGCATTTTTTTATAACTGAACTAAACTATTGTTCTTGTGACTAATCTTGCGTGTCTGAATCAGAGTACGACCCCGAAATTCGTCGTGGCGAAGAATCAAAATTGAGCCTGTTGTTGGCAAGAGCCTTGAGCACCATGCAGGTGACAGAACGACTTTGCTCAGTTCCCCCAACTTCTGAAGGAGAGCACCCCGGGCTGAATGGGTCCGAGGGTCTCCCACTCCTCTTCCCTTAAAACCAACCTCTCGAGAGGAATTTCAGCAGATCGCATTTCCCCCCCCCATGCCGCACAGTCACTATACATTTAAAAACATCCATGCCTTCTCCAGAATTCAAACCCGGGCCCTTCATTCAGTAGTCAGAAAATACTAACCACTGTCCCAGTTGGGCGGCGAACCAGAATATTAATGGCATAACATGGTTATGTCTAGTTTATGTATAAATGGTTATGTATCAGATGATGTATGAATACTGTATTGTAATATATTACTATATTTGAATGAATTTCGAAGAAGTCAGTTACAGTTAGTACTTTTAATACCATTCTTTTTATTGACTTAGCGTACTTTTATATTATTTATCCTTACATTATTGCTACCCTACATCAGAAAATTCTAATGCTGAACAAGACTAAGAGACCAAATACACGAGGGAGAGAAAGAATAAAATAGAAAATAGGTATATTCAGTATGCGTTTTTTTAAAAACTATTTCAGATGAATATGTACGACATATAGATTGGTGAACACGTGTTACATTATAGATATTTAGTTTACGTGCAGATGTTAATACATACAGGTATTTACGACACACGTTTTATTTTATCACATGCAGGCATTAAGGACAAATATTAATTCTATAAACTTTAGTAGATGTTAGAACCCAGCCTCAGTTGTTATCTTTCTTTCATAGTTTGTCACTGTAAGAGTGGCAACCGTGTGAGCTTTGTTGTAGTTTGTTGTAGTTTTACGGAGTTTGAAAATAAATATAACGCATTAGAATTAAAGTTATTTTATTTTAAGTTTCTTAGGAGAAAGGAGAACGGTTAGTTCTTGCAAATCTCGAACAGTAGGAAACAATTACATACTTTATGTAGCTTTACATATCTTTGTTTACTCTGCGACTCTTCCTAAACCTTAACAAGCAGTGGTCATGCGATTTATGTATGATTATGATGATATTGTTGCGTTATTTTCTTCCTTTGTTACGTTCGTTACGGGGTTTGTGCGGATTTGGAGTGAATAATGACAACACTACTTGATGAAATATCCAAACGCACTTTATTTAGCCAATATTAATCAGGACAGCTCCAAAATCACGTTTAACAGTCGCCGAAGAACTACTATACACACGCTGACACAATCAGCGACACAGCCTTCACACTATCAGGCTATAACGGTGGAGACAGCTTCACTGCAAAGCACCAGAGTACAGCTCCCGACTCTGCTCGGTCTTTCTCGGAACTCCACGTACTCTCGAGACTCTCCACGCTACGACTCGCGATGCAATCGACGACACACAGAGCACAGGTCCCGACTCTTCGGTTCAGTCTTTCCCGGAGTTCAACACACTCTCTCGACGATGCACTAACCGCGATACACTAAGAGACTCTTTCGATGCACTCGACGACCCACTCGGCACTCGCTAGCTGGCTGTCAACTCGATCGTCTCCGCACGTTCTAACTAGATGAGACACACTAACTATCTCGCACTGACTCTCCGCGTACCAGCAGGGTTTATATAATTTTTGGCTTGTGTTCGAGAACATTCTGAGCTAAACCGGTAAGAATGCGTTCCAGATGGTTCTCCATCCGTCCATGGCAAATCGCCAATTTTGTCGCAAAACGGGCAATTTCTCGCCAAATGTGGTAACCCTTCCGTGTCTTGACATTTTATAGTAACCCTAAAGCTGCTTTGCGGAGAAGCTATCTTACCGCGCCTGGACATTTCGTAACAATATTAATAATTATTTGTTAAGTTTTAGTGCAGTAAAAATAAAAATATGTTTTCAGTTTTAGGAACGCATACGCTAGAAAAAATTAATATTATTTTATACTATTTCAGAGGAGAATGAGTTCAGTGTCTTGATAAATAAAAGAATGATATTAAATTTTTATTAATTTAACGAAAAAATAAAATTCCTTCACAGTCATTTATTATCGTGAATTCGTGTGTAGCGTATAGAAGGGAAGGGGGAAGACAATTATCTGAATTTTTCAAACATCCAGATGGACTGTTTTGATTCCAGTTTATGAGAATATTTATAGTTCTGCTGTATGTATGCAAATTAGTTTATTTAAAACGAGGTATTCCAGGCGGATATTTGCAAACTATTCATATATAAGTGCGTTTCAACTTATATAAGATCCATATATAAGTGGATATTTGCAGATCCGTAGAAGTGCGTTTTCTACGGGATCACTGAAATGTAAAAATTAAATTCATGTCCCACCCCGGAAAAAAAAAAAAAAAAAAAAAAAAAACTTGTTATGTTATCACTGACTTCATTCCCCTAAGACCTTAAGTGTGCTACGAGAATTTAGAGCTTTGCAAGTTAAAGGAATTTTCCTGATTACAAATATTCACAGCCTGCTTTGAAATGCGAAATTGTGTCGAACGGCTTAAAATGCTTTAATTCCATATTTGCATAGTAGCTCGAGTGTTCCAGGCAATACATTTTCTGTATTTCTTTTATAAAGAGTGCGCTGTCACCCTTTAACAGCTATATTCAGTTACTGAAGTTCACATTTGCGACATGACATTTTCATCATCCTTTTGAGCAGAGGAGTGGTATTGAAGTCAAATATGTAATTGGAATTTTCATGTCACACAAGGATATCTGCTGTGATACATGCATACATAAAACATTATATGAGTTTTTATTTGCATTGAAGATGGAAATCGGTTAATTAATTAAACGTAATTTAAATTTTCTTAAAATTGCTTAATTAATTAGACGTATTATAAGAAAGTTAAAATGAATAGAAGTAAAATTAAAATTACTTATCTGGGATACTTGGCTGAAGGACTCAACTTCAAAGATCCAAAGAAATTAGCTAGCATTCTGAGTTGCCGATGAATTTGAAACGTCTCGATATCCGAATATTTACAAGTGAAAATGTTCAACATCTTAATCTTTTATAGACTAAGACTTAAGGGAAGAAACTAGGGGCGAAATGCTGTAACTGGAAGTCAATATTGAATCCTACGATTTCATAGGACTTACTCAATTCATTCAACTGTTCTTTGGTTGCCTTCGTAGTTTTTCGCTAGGAAATTTTGCATATATTCTTGGAAGATTGTCATGCAGCTTTTTTAGCTGGATTCTACTATAGATCAAATGTTTGATTCAGCTACAATTTTGCAGTGTTCAGTTACGTCAAAATAGCTTAGATTTTACTGTCTTTTAACATCAGAAAGTGTGTGAAGTATCTTAAGTGTGTTATAAGGTATTTCTCCAGCCTTCCTAGCGTGCCTTCGTGGTGTAGTGGTTCTGCACGCTGGGCCGGTATTCCAGAGGTCCGTGGTTCGATTCCCGGCGAAGGCGGTTGCTAATTTTTTATCTTGCTTGCTTCCAAAAATAACCTGATGTCTCTACAAAGTGAACCCAAACTCTATAACAGTATGAAACAAAAGAAGATATAGTGCTTTAGTGTCTGCAAGCGGTTTTTGTGGTTGAAATTAAATTCTCCGAGTTAGAGATGTTTGTTACCCAATTGTTTCGGGTTTCTCATACGTAATAAAACTAACTGAGAAAAATTAAGGCCTCTCTTTCTAAAATTAAACACTATGCAGAAAATCAAAACAAAAGGCCATTTGGACAGAAAAAAGTAAGACAAAAATTGTTTTTTGGTAAAGAAATATGCATTTGCATCACCAAAATGCTAAATTATACATTTTTAACACAGAAAAGAACGTCTACAACTAGTGTTACCACTATTTAGAAATATGCGCTGCTCAAAACAGTTAGGGGATATTATGATTTTATATGCAAGCTGCGAATGTGGAAATGTTTTAGTGACTGATATAGGACGTAGAGGTGTTTTAAAGAAAGAGAAAAGAAAAAGAAGCAAAATGAACAAGGAATAATTAGACTTTACTTACGATATGTGGCAGTAGACAAAAATGCACAATTTGCGCATATTATACAAACAAATAAAAAAATGCGATTTATCGGATGCAAGTGAATTTTAATAAGAGGTGTGGTTTCTCCTGACCGAAAGCCATGTTGCACACCTACAAGGCACGGAATCAATAAGGGACTGGGGTATTCTTTTCCACTCCTGTAGAAGAGACCTTTCAAACTGCTGAATTGTTTCTGAGGGAGATAAGCGACTAGCAGCCCTTCTGTCTAGAATATACGAAACGTGTTCTATTGGGTTCATCTCTGGAGAACATGCTTGCAAATCCATTCGAAGGATTTCTTTATCGAAAGGAAATTTCGAAGGATTACTTCGTCGAAAGGAAATTGTCCACTAGCTGAATAGAATGTGTCCTGGTGTTTATCATCCATGAGAATGAATACATTCTCAATTGCTGAAGCAGTGTAAAGTTACACAATACGTCTGACAATCTCATTCCTATAGCTTTAAGTCGTCAGTATTGCATTCCTAATAATGTGCAGGTCGCCGCGGCCATTGATAGAGATATCGGTCCAGATCACTCTGCCTTCGCCAAATCGGACACATTCATGCACAAATGCAGGCGTATTCCGCGTACCAGGTTTTCTCCAGATGAGAATTCACCTATTGTTAGGTTGTACAATAAAACGGACTCGTCCGTGAAGAGCCAGTACCTCCTACATACATGTATGTAGGAGGTACTGGAAGAGCACCAGTCATCTCATTCCCATCGGAGATACTCCGCTGCCCACTTGCAGGCAGCATGTGGTTCTGTGTCAGCAAAACACAAACTATAGGTTTTTGAGTATACAAACCCACATGGCGGAACTGCTCGGTTTCGAACTGTTTGATCGAAACTACTGATCCTCACTTTGTGTTTTTGCCTCTGTACAACCTTGTCCCCATCTTCAGTGAACATTTCTAGTTACCTTAAACCGATTCCTTAGCCTGGAAATGTCAGTTTGAGAAACTCCTAATGCTTCCGCTAGAACGGCTTGTGTTTGATGCTTCAGTAAACTACTAATGGCCTTACAGGCTACCAAATCATCTATGTTATCTTACTGAGACATTGTGTTAATTGTTACAAAGAATTCTACGTGTGTCAGCTATTTTTAATCTCCTCCTACAAAGGGAATGCTGTCGGTCGCTTTTCACTCCTTATCTAAAACGTTACAGACAAAATTTGCATATTCTCAACTTTCTAAATTTATAATTTTCCCTTTTAATCTCTTCTATTTCATTTTATTAAAAAGTTACCGATTATATAGTTATTTCATACCGAAATCACAATAACCCATTATTGTTTTGAGCAGTGTTTATATATGTATATATAAGAAATGTAGAGCCAATTTATGTTTTTTAAAAAAATGTTTTGTAATTATATATATTAGCGCTAGCGCCCGCACACTCATCCCCACAAAGGAAATATCGTGTTACATAAACAAACAAAATTTTGTAAGACACATTTTGTAAAACATTGTGCAATAAAATAGGGTTAGGAGTTAACACCCACACAGTATTGCATACATATAATTTCATCGTCTGCCTTAGTAATGAGATCCATTAATTTTTGTGTGGCAGTACGATATTTTGGAATTGTAAATAATAACTTACTGTTATTAGATAAGTTTTAGTGAAGAACTCTCTTCTAAATGCCAATGTGATTGTTCATCCCCAAATGTAATGATTAATTATCTACCTCTTTATTTAGCTTTCCTTGTGGGCATCATACTTTTAAAATATGATTTACGTATTGTCAAATGAGTCAAATAAAAATCTGGCCATATTCCATTCGTAAATTAACAATATAATTTCACGCAATTTGGTTTAAATTCCACAAAGAATATACTAAATACTAATACATGATTTATGATTAGAATTAACAAGAAAGAGAAAGCAGAGTGTAGAAACAATATATGAAATATAAAGAACACTCGCAGACAGAACAAAAATGAAATTATTTCTTTTAATTTAAATTTCAACATACCTACAGTTCTTCCGAGTCTTTTGTATACTATCGAATGACGTCAATGAATTGCGTCGCTCAGAATAATTGATAGCAGAATTCTGAATGCATGCCTGGTATTAGCTCACGTGAATAAGCAGAAAACAAATCTAACATTATTCTGCGACAAAATCTTGACTGTTTGTTATGAATGAAAGAGAAATGCTAGAAGTCAAAGTAGCGGGCTTGCCGAAAGTTTCACTTTCAGACTTTTATTTATATGTAATGTACACTCTGCACGCACACACATACAAAAATGGGGGGGGGGGACAGTTCTACTGGGCCGATATGGCTTGATTTATGGGTTTATTGTCTTTGATACCTATCAAGTTATATAAATAATAAGTTAATTTTTTTTTTCAAAAAACGTATTCAAAATGTACTATAAAGAAGTATTTGAATCATTTAATTTTTAGTCACAAAAATGTTTATAAAAAATTTCTCATTTCATATTAGCACAGTATCTCAAATAATAAAAAAAGGGGAGTCAGTTTGAATAAAGAATTTTTAGCATTTAAAAACGTTTCTATTTATCTACAAGATGTGAGACACACGTCTGAGGATATCTGAAAGCAATTAAATTAATTTCAGTTTAATGAAATGTAGAGAACAGGTCTAAAAGTAAGAGATTAACAAAGAAGAAACGCATGAGGATAAAAAAATTTTTAATTTCGAAAGGCAAATTTTATTTTAATGTGGTTGTCAATATTTTAAATACAAAATTAAGAGATGGATTGAAAGAATAATACAAATCCGAAAAAATTTCATTTTTGAAACCTAAAGCTCTGTTAGAATTGAAAAATAGAGAAATCATTAAGAAATTTGTAAAAATAGAAGACATCCATAAAGATATTAGTGCATTAGAAATGCAGTTATAATTTATGCGCATTCTCAGAACAGAAATAGAAAAGTTTCAACACATTAAACTTTAGTTGACTTAGTTGGGAGAAAATATTAAAACAATGCATTCTGAAAGAGGTAATTTATTTATGTTATATTTGTGGCTCCGATTTACCGTACAGATTAGGGAAAGGGACTTCTCTCACAAATGAAATATTGAAAATATATTTGAGAAATAATATGATGCAAGTTCAGTTGTAAAATTGTAGAACATTGAATTTTAAATGGCTAATGAAATGCAAGAATTAATAAATAATTTTTTCAAAAATAAAATTGAGAAGACACAAATTTAAATAAATCGAATTTTTTAAGTTGTTTTGTCCATTATTTTTATCACACATATTAGTCAGCTACAAAATTATATTAATTACCACAAAATTATAAAACAGCAGGTGGCAGATCAAAAGCATTGGGGGGGGAATAAAGTTGTAGCGGATGTATCTTTAATATAAAATTTAAATATTCAAAACCACTTTGTTAATGAATTTTCTGACATGTTTTTATGTGGACAATAAAATATTTATCTTACAGGAAGAACTTACATTCATTTTTCCCCCCTAAGCTGTTGAAAACTTCAGATCCGTAAACTAAGTAAATCTTGATGCGTTAATTTCATTCTGTATGTCTATCGTTGGACCAGTTTTATAAGTTATCCAACTGCTTATTTCTTTGTACAATGATACATTTTCTGGCGAAAGAAAGATTTCGTAAACTAGGATCCTAAAAAGCAGACTCCAATAAAGTTTATATGAAATTATCTATTATTGTGAAAACATTCACAATATGAAAATACAATGGACAAAACATTTTATTTAATTGCATTCAGAGAGCACTGAAGGAACGTGATTTAAATGATAAAATATTACTTATCACATCATTTTCATAGTAAAAATAGTTATTTAAAAAACTGTAATTTCATAGTAAAAATAGTTTCATTTTTAGCCTAAAAGGGCGTTAGCTGAGAAGGGCTATTAGTCTGGAAACGGCATTTTGTTTTGAATCACTATAAACGGCTGTATCATTTTTCAGTTTGTTGCCACCAAATATTATCGCCGTGTATTATATTTAAAGAAATTAAATAATGAAAAATCTGCATGAATGTATGTATGTTTCTCGCACTGTGAAAAAACAACAATACCTAGAGTTATCTAATTTTGAATAACGAAGTTCTCCACCCGAATATGGGAACCTGGAAACCCGAATCTTGAATTTCGAATTTTTGTTTTATTACCCGTTTCATTTCCACCCCCATTTCATGTTTTCTAAATTTTTCAGTAAGAAACTCAACGATTTCAAAGTGAGCTGTGGCAACACATTGTTCCGAATAAAATATATTTTTATCTTCAGCGTGCGAGACTAAAACAGATTGTCTATCGGAAATTCTTATGATATAAAGGAGCGTTTGCACAAAAATCGGCGTGATATAAAATCTGAAATCTTTCAGATTTTTTCCTTAAATAAATAATCTGTTAAATGCATTTTTGCCTTCTTCTGAATTTGCTTAATTTGGTTCTTCTGAGATTGCCGGGTGACTGATCGCCCAGTCTATGCAAACAACTGTAGATACAGAAGATTTAAACAAACCTTTTTATTTAAACTTTAAAATTATTCTTGGCTTGTTTCTGGAATTTTAAGCAAAGTAAAATTTTAATTTGAAATTAAATAGTAGCTGAATTTAAGTGTTTTAAAATGCAGAACCTACAAGCATTTCCGATAATAAAGAAGCTCAAACAGTTAACTCTTCGAGCAATTCGGCTGGCTGAAGGATAATGTCGAATAACATTATTTTCAGATCTTGGCAAGAGAATAGTAGAACGGTCAACTTAGCTGCCGTCGAACTTTCAAGAACTATGTTCTTATATACGGCAAAATATTGTTACGGATCTTGTACATAGATAGATGATTTATATGTGAAATTATTGTATTTTTTCTGTGTAAAGTAACATGAAAAATCTAGAGAGTCAAGCTATGCTGGAAAAGTAAGAATACAGGGGCAAGTCTATTTAATATTGAGTAAATGGGTATCTCGGTAATTTGGCAAGATATCGCCAAGGTGGTAAAGGTTTTGGCGACTAATTTTTGTCTCCAGGTTTAGCGACAAATCTATAAAAGTCGCGAACTTGGCGACATTTTTGGCCGATCTCTGTATCACCGTAACAGATATTGTAATTGAATGAATGTAATTGATCACGTATGTATTAGCTGTAGCCGTAGTTCGACCCTAATATTGCCTTTCAGTAATTTCGAGCAGTAGAAAGTACTAGAAGTATCTCGACGGCTGGATGAAAACTAATGTCAAAGAGAGCATCTGTTCTCAGTTGTTGTTGTTGTTAACTGTTAGCTCAGCGTGAATTCCGAGTCTGTTTAACATCGCCCTGATTTTGCATTGCTTTGTGTTTAACGTCCTGAAGAGTTCGAAGTGTTACTACTGATTGTACTGTGTGATACTGTGAAGATTTATGAGTATTTGCGTGGAAAGTTCCAGAACTCTGATAAATTCTATGAACCTATCATTGGACGTGTGTGCATTCAATCTATTACGAATCCGTACGCACGCAACAGTATGAATTTAGGAAAAATCTAAAATACGAGAATTATTATATACTTTACCTAGGCGTTGTATAAAATACCTAGGCATTCTATATATAGAATGACAAATGTACTTTAGGCAAAGTATGAAAAAAAAGTGGACTAAAATACTAAACTTTGCAGACATAATTTGTTCATTACATTTATCACTTGCAGAAATATCTTTTTCAAATTCTTTAGCATCTTTTAACTGAATTTCGAATTTTGAATTCAACATTTTCAACGTGTTTTCTCTTTCGAGAATTGTTTCATTCATCTCCTGCAAATCACCAATGGTTGTGTTTTCGACATTTTCTGATAACAAAGTTTTTTTTTCGTAATTAATTTCCCAAATGCTATTGCGTTCATTCGTACGTTTCTGTTTCAGTTTTTCAATAACTTCGATGTTTAGAATTGAGTAATCACAATGTTGAAACTCAGTTTTTTTTTTTTTTCCCCAAAGAAAAAAAAAAGGAATTGCTTACCTGTTTACAGGTAATCCATCTGCTAATCTTCGAGATTCTAATCCAAAAGTCCCTTGGTGGAGACACCACTAAAATACTAAATATGTCATCATTGGACTGTTATTTGATAAAGTAATGAAAGTGTGCCATTAAAATTTTTTTTATTTAAAACAGATAAAGAAAAATTAAAGTTGAAACAAAATTTATGCCTTTAAATTTCATATAAAAAATAAAAAATTAAAATTATCCTATTTGTTACAACATGGTAGACTAGAATCATATTTTGAATTCACTTCATTACTTTTTTCACGCAAAGACATTTCATATTTCGGCATTTATACACTTGACGAATCCTTGGCCACTTCCATTGGATTAAGCGGGTGCAAATGACGTGAAAGGAATTTCCTGTCAGGAAATACCTTCAATTCTCTGTTTTTAGAACACAAAATAAGCTGTGATCTCGTGTATACTTGTTTTAAAATTTTTGCAGAATTTCGAATTCAGTAAAAAGTATCCTCTATCTCATTCATTGCGACTGCCAATATATTGCACTAATTATTACATGCCTTCTTCTAGGCGTTGTATATAATATGGAGATGTATTTCCTATTTTGCCCGTTTGTCATTTGGTATTTTATAAAATGCGTAAGCAGTGTATGAAACGTTTAAACATTTAATGCATTACCAGGCAGTTTTCGGCATTCTGTAAAATGTCTAGATATTCTGTAGAATGCTGGATTTCGTATACTTTGACATATGTATGTTAACATTTGCATCTTGATGAGAGCTAACGAAGAACAAAAATAATACTAAAGCTTAAATCATACGATAATGGGCTAATTAAAATTAAATATTTTATCATGAATTGAATTTCTTAGCAGATAACTCGTTCGTGTCCCACTCATCTGTCGGCAAAGACTCATCAGTATTCTACTGTAATAGATAACGACATATTGTAGCTAAGTGTGATAAGGCCTGTTTCCAATTCAAGTATGTAATAAATTATCAATGTAATAAATTGATAATTTATTACATTATTATTATTAAGTTAAATTATCAATGTAATAAATTGATAATTTATTACATATAGGTGGACAGACAAAATATGGCATCAACAGCATAGAGCAGTGGGATATGCAATATGAGATATAATTAATTCGAAGGCGGCGCCTTAGAAACATTACTATCAGGTACATTTTCGTGTTTGTCATGGTGTTTCCGAATGGTTAGATACACTTACTGCAGGATAGTGAATATTGAAATGTTATTAAGGCTCTAATTATCGTATTAGAGATTTCAGGAGCAAGATATTGGTTTATTTGTAAGGTTCACGTTAATTAACTCATTATTTTATCTGTACTTTCACTTCAACTTTAGTCAGTTTTTAGCAGTATGCAAATGAGATACATGTTTTTAACAGCAGAGTTCTTAAAAGTTGGGGAGAGAGCTCTGGCAGCGGCGCTGACCGTTGTGATATTTCCTAGCTCAGGTCTGAGAGTTATTTTAGACTGCGCTAGCCGAGTTTATTCGCGCAATTCGTTTAGTTTGTGCCACCACTTGATAGGATTTTACTTTATGAATCTCCAGCTTTAAATTACTTTAAAGTTTAATTAACATTTTATGTTGCCTTAAGTTCCGCGAGCTGCGGAGATTCCTTTGTAAGCAATAGCCATGAATTTGCTAAGTTTTAAATAAAAGGGCTGTTTAAACGTTCTTCTGGGTTGGAGTTACTTTACTATACGGGGCTAAGTCGCCTGGCGGTCTCAAGGACCAAGTTTAAGTTAAAAAAGCAGAGGTACCCTACTACGTTTCCTCTCGCAGTCCCTAGATTTTAGCTATGAAGCATATGTAGTATGAATTTAAAAGAACAATTTGCAAATAAAAGCCTCTAGAGGTGAGTGTACACCAACTGAGAAATACTTTTAATCAACCTGGAAATATTTAAGAAAATGTATTCCATGCCACGTCTAATTGTGATTGTTATAAAGGCGAAATGGTTTCAGAGCGTAGTTATATAGTTGCCTGTTTAGGCTCCGTTGAGACGGTGGTATAAATGTCATGCTTCGTTTCTAGGTAACCAAACCTTGCTTCGTCACAAAAACTGGTTTAGGGGTTTTGGCATAAAGTTCGAAGTTTTAAACCTTATGCCGACTTGTTATCAAAGCGAACGCGCGAAACCTACTGTAGGGGAAAACAGAGCGAGAAAACTGTAGACACATCCACGCTTGCGCAAATGTAGCTTCTTTATTTCCGCTGTCTCGCAGGTGTGAACGGAACTTCCGCATTTTATGCCTTATGACTATGCCTCTATGATATTTATACCATCGTTTGAACGGAGCCTAATAATTTTCTTATTATTACGCTCCGTTCAAACGGTGCCTAATAATAAGGCCTTATAATTCTAGTTATTATAATGCCATTCTAATAATTTTCTTATATATTATAAAATTCTAACTTTTTGATTTGTTATAACCTCTCAAACCTTCTTTTGAATTTGGTTGTGAAGTTTTACTTGATCTGAAGCTAATAACCCCGTTAGATCTGTAGCGAATTATCACAGTCTGAAGTGGCTACAAGTCGGGAGAAGGTTTTTCATATAACCATTTATTTAACACAGAATTTAGAACATAAACGTTGTTTCTTATGCTAATAATATCAGCCATAGCTTATGGTGTTAAGACTAAACAGAACAGTAAAAATTTTAAGTTAAAAGTGGAACAGTGATCAAGGAATACACAATTTAAATACTCGAAGCTGGCTCAGTACTTCTAACGGAGCTTAAAAATCAAATTGTCCGCAGCGATATAACGCAAAGCCGAATAATTACAATTATTAGAGCTGGCAGGAACTAAACGTAGCGTACACGCGCAAGCAGAAACTAGTTCCGTCTTAAACTCCCCAAACCTGAGTTTAAATACTTTCTACTTCATTTGCGTTCTGGTGAGGAAAACGAAAAGGAGAAGTTATAGTACAGATCCCAAATCATAATAACTGGTTAATTTAAACTAATAACCTGATTATTCTCATAGATTTATGATTTATTATAGCCATTATACTAACTTAAAGGTAGTAAAACGCTTATAATAAATCACTCCGAAGGGCGTCATATCAAAATTAGTCTATTTCATATGTTTAGACAAATCACGCATGCATTAGATAGCAAGAAAACTGCAAGTAAAATCGTTTATCCATTTATAATCAAATTGAAACTTTTATTAATCAATAATCATAAAACAATACTTTGTCCTGCGTTAAAAACTTAAGAAAGTTTACCTATTTATAATTTAATATTAGTCATTTACAGACACATTCAAGTTTCGAGAGCATTTGGGCTAACGCCGCATTGGACTAAAAATATTTAAAACAACGTATCTTTAGAATTTCCGATAGACAATTTCGCGCGCTGGAGGTAAAAATGTTTTATTCCCTACAGTGTTGTTCACACTGCTCGCTTTGAAATCGTCGAATTTTTTAATATAAAATGCGTTAAAGTTTTATGAAATATGAAACAGACAGTAAAACAGATTTAAATCCCAAATTCGGGCTTCCAGGTGCCCATGTTCGAGTGGAGGACTAAGTTATTCAAAATTTGATGACTCTAGGTACCCTCGTTTTTTCACAATACGAGAAACATACATGCATTGATGTAGATTCTTCATTATTTATTTCTCCCTCCTTCCAGCATGCCTTCGCGGTGTAAAGTTAGCACAGTCGATGCATGTTCGAGAGGTCCAGGTTTGAGTCCCGGCGAGGACATTGCGTATTTTTCATGTGTTCTGCAACAAAAATCCTAATTACTCCACACTTTAAACACAATACAGGGTGATAATATTTGGTGGTAACAGTTTGAAAAGTAATACAGCCGTTTATAGTGATTCGACGCAAAATGCCGTTTCGAGAATAACAGTCCTACTGGGCTGACTCCTGTTTGGGCTAATACTTTTTATTTAATTAATTATTTTAATAGTTTTAATTTCATCAAATGCCGCATTAACTATTTCGCTGTAAGAATTCGACCGAAGAAAATGTTCGCCAAATGAGAGCTCGCGTGACTTTTATGCTGTAAAATGAGCAAATAAAGCATAAAAAATTAAATAAAGTTGAGGTAAAACAACTTATGCAATGCGTTAACCGTTACGAAATTGTAAAAATGCTAGGAAAATAAAGAACAGAATAGCTTGGGCGTAACATGAATTAGCATTTACACAAATTCGGGAAACGTACTTCCCAGTAAAAAAAGCTAAAGAATTTCACATGCAAAGAGAACTTTTTTTTAAATATGCGAGTCAAAAATAGCAAAAAAATTTATAACGATATGTTTGTTATGAGTAAGAGATAATTTCTTATGTACTTTTTATGCTGTTTCGTGCCTTTCCAATGACAGGAGTGATTGCCCTCATACATCAAAACATTACAGAGATTTTAAATACACAGTATCTCATCAGAATTGCAAAGCATCTTGAATTACTAATTTTATGCGCCATCATATACACCAGCAGAAGATTTGCAGTTTACTCAGATAACCATGAATAGAAATTAACATGTGGATATCCTGAGAAAGTTTCTGGTATCCACGCAAAACAACCTATCACACGGTTATATCCGCGAGATAAGGCCATATTGAAAAAGAAAAGGCATGATTAATTTCTCATTTACTTTCTGAAATACTATTGACTTCACACAAATTAATTTACATTTTTATTTTAATGTTGGGAAGGGAATGCGACATGCAGTTAAACGCTTCATGGGCAGGCGCTAAAGATAAAGCGTTACATTTCTGTGGACTTAGCACCACAGAAAGCGTTACTTAGCACCACAGAAATGTAACCTTGTCAGTTGTTTTTTGAGAATTTTTTACAGTTTAAGTTATTCTCCAATTATAAGCATTTATTATAATATGTAATTAGTAATCATTTGTCACATGTATTATTAATTATCATCATTTTTAACATGTGATATCTAGTAATATGTTTTAATATGTAGCATGATTTAATAATAAGTCTTGATATGTTTTAATATGTAATTTGTTTTGAGTAATTATAAGTTTAAAGTAAATTTATTATGCTACAAGAGATAATGTGTTGTAATATGTAGTGTTGAATGCTGTTTTTCTTTTATCTTGGAAATTGCTACAGCATTTACTATGGCATGAGTTACATTTGGTTGTATATTTGGTATGATTCTTTATTTAAAATAGGATAATTGTTTCCCCTTGTTGTGATGTCTTCATTCTGAATTGTTGTGTCATTTAATTCACAGTAGTTGTCTTTTGATTATTTATTGATAAACAATAACAGCATGATTGAAACAAAATTATGAAATATCATACGCGGCACAGTGCCGGATCTATACCATCTTACCATATCTTCGTTCCTGTGTGTTCTAACTGTATTTTCCCTCCGCCGCGGGAAAAGCAAACATCAGTTTATCCCGTTAGGGAATTTTAGTTGGAACATCCTCCGGCCCGCGACGAAGGCATTTATCATAAATTCAAAATCTTACAATAAAATAGTACATCTTATATTTTACAAAACTTATAGCATATAACATAGCGTGAATACTTTGTATATAAAGGACATTTTCATCGTGCTAACTACCACAAGCTAAATGCTAATAGAAAAGAAAACAATTATCATCAAACAATAACTAACACAAGTAACAAATTTCTGTTACTAAAGAAATACTAAATACCCCTTGCTCATGGTGACTGCTTCTTCTAACATGTCAAATACTTAGTTTCAATTTTGTGTACTTATTAGTAGTTGTACTTTGTGACTGGTATATGCTCTGATTTGTAGACAAATTCATCTGCAATCGGTCTGCCTCTCTTACAATCTGTTTCGACATGGTCATACTTTTTTTTTATGGTGGAAAATTTATATAGCACATTTATGGTACTACTAAATGTTGTTTATGTAACGATGAGATTAACAAAATGCATACATGTTCTTGCTCTTATTTAGTTCTTATTTAGTTTTATTTGACTTCAGAGTTTATGTGTATAACCTAATTGTTCGAATCTTTTCTTATATATTGTTTATTTCAATAATTTTAACATTGTTTGACTAGAATTATGCTTATCCATGAATATCTGGTGTATTCCTGATGTTTGATACTGCAACTTTTTATAATGTGTATTGATTTGTAACAAGTATTGTGTTTTTAAAATGTATTAGGTTATGATCTGTCTTTTGTATTTACAATGATAATATGTAACATGTAATTATATTAAGCGCTATGTAACAATATGTTATATGTTTTGCGTAATTTAATGTAATTAGTAAGTTTTATATGAAATAAGTAATATTGTATGTATTTGAACCAGTATTGTGTATCTTTGCGTATATCTCTTACTTGCATTAATAACCAGGTTTTGAATACAAATGTAATAATGTGTTATAATATGTAGTGTTGACTATTGCGCTTATAATTACGTTAATTTAGCGATTGACTTTCTTCGTACATCCCTTCATATATCTGGCGCGAACTTTCCGTATTTACACTATGTTTCTATCTTACTGCTAAATATTCTTGTTTAAATCTGTACATAATCAAATTTTGTTTTGGCTTATATGAACCAGTGAATATCTGGAATGACATACCTACTAAATAATACAATTGTACTTTTAGTAATTGTAACATCTGATTTCTTATAAACGATATTACATTTTTTCATTCAAAAGCAACAGCATAAAGTGTGCTTAGTTGTATCTGAAGTAATCTTTTGTTCAACGTCATGAATATTTGTCTCTCAATATTATGCTATCTGTTCTTGTGTAGATTAACATATAATTGTACTCATAGTTATTTCTCCTGGCACAATTATAACCAAGTATGGAAACATAATGTTTGTTCAATATTGTGTATATCCGGTGTGATCTTCTTACATTCATTGTTACAATTATATGATAGCCGTTAATTGTACTGGAATCAACAAACTTCTTGATTGAACTTTTGGATTTTATTACTATGATTTAGTACAAATTCCAGTACCTCTGAGTCATGTGACTTGAATCTTGCATGAACTGCACAATACTTTGCTTTCGATAAAACATTTAGTACTGGTTTATGTAACATAAATTATGTTCATTTACACTTAAATTTGGTCTCTAGAGAACAGATTTGATTCTTTCATGACTATATACTTCATTTCAATAGCGTGAAGATTCTGAACAGGGTATGCATCCTTAATGTTCATTTACTTGTGTTTTTCTATTATATATGCCTGACATTTATCTAACTATGATCTTCTACTTTAAAAGTTTTGCATTTATTTTTACCATGTTACCATGTTTGTTACTGTAGGCGGCTGTCAATTCATGTCTTAACTATTCTGGAAAATCTTATTATAATAACTTCAGATGTATTTCTTAAAAATATGGAATATACCCAGACAACTCTGTATTTTATTCAAATGTAAATTTGAAATTTTGACTTTGACAATTAATGCCCGACTTATCTGTTTCGGCCCCGACCTCAGGTTCTGGCCAGTAGATGGTTTTACCTCTGAGTAAGATATTCCGTTTGTTGCCTTTAGGCTAACTTAGGTTGGAAGTTGCTCAGTAGGTCAGTGTTCTTCAACGAACCGGGAATGCACACATTAGGTGCGAATGTAATTGGAATGCAATGCGATCTCCTAGATAACGCCAGGCACGAAACCGTTATAGCGATGCATAATGTCCCAATCACATTATGTTTCCCCTACGAGGGACTGGACGTCGAAAGGGTCAGTTCTCAGAACCTGCACATTTCCAGAAAACCCACGTAGCTAGGTTACTACACTCATGCCCATAAATTAAGGATAATTCGGAGTCACGCGGAACTCGAACTCTGAAATAAATATATCATCTGTAAAATCACTAAACACATCTTCAAGAATCATATGCAAATTTCAAGAAGTAACCAGATGACACTGATGGTACGTCACAATGACGAGGGTGTAAGAGAGTGATATATAAGGAATACAGGCAAAGAAGTAAAATTGTTCGCAGGCGCTTTATAAGCATTTCAGTGCAATAACCTAATAGTTATGACACAAGACGCATTTGGATGATTTTTTACGTGGTCTGGAATGTCCGTCTGGAATGTGGGCGTACCCAACTGGAAGTATCAGACGAACTTGGAATTGCCCAGAGTGTCATCTCCAGGCTTTGGCAACGATACCAAGATGATGGTAATGTGAGTAGACGTTACAGCACAGGTCGCCCCAGAGTTACAACGCCGAGTGAGGACCGGTATTTGGCAGTTACTGCCAAAAGAAACAGGCGGAGCACAGCCTCAGACCTGTCTCGTCAGCTCTCTTCAGGCCCTGATACGACAATTTCAAGGCAGACCGTTTACAGACGCTTAGGGCAGATTGGTCTATATGCTCGTAGACCTGTCAGATGCGTTCCACTTACTGCAACTCACTGTCGCCTGCGGTTAGCCTGGAGTATGCATTGTGGACACCGCAACAGTGGGCTTGTGTGATATTTTCCGACGAGTCCAGGTTTAGCTTGCAGTCTGATTCTCGCCGGACTTTTATATGGAGAGCTCCAGGTACCCATTACCATCAAGAAAACATCATTGAACGACACCGTTACGGTGGTGCAGGAGTGCTCGTGTGGGGTGGAATTATTCTGGGTTCCAGACCTGACAAGTTCAAATTGGAACCATGACAAGCCAAATCTATCGGGACGTCATTCTGGAACAACATGTACGTTTGTTTCGGGGCGCCATGGGCGCACAATTTGTGTTTATGGATGACAACGGCCGTCCTCACCGTTCAAACATCGTAAGCGAATGCCTTCAATCGGAGGATATCACCCGTATGGACTGGCCAACATTCTCACCGGATTTGAATCCAGTAGAGAATGTGTGGGACATGCTTGGCCGACGAGTTGCAGCTCGTCAACCTCCTCCTACATGTCTACCGGAACATCGGAGAGCATTGCTTTTTGAGTGGTGTGATACTCAGCATGCCTAGGCGTTGTACGGACTGTATTGCATCGTCTGGGAGACATACAATTTATTAACAATCATACCAACCATATAATATTGTTTTTTTGTAAATAGATTTTTTTTTTTTTAATTTGCTCCAGGGAGAAAAAATCGCTAATTTTTTTAATAATATCAAACATATAGCATTTTTTTTCTCTTTAACTTTTGTTTAATAAATAAGCTTTACAAATAAGTCAAATTTGTTTTGCTTCTAACTCTTCCTTTGCCTGATTTTGCTTTATGGACATGACATCCTTACTTTATGGACATGAGTATAATTTCACTTACTACAAAGACTTGAATGCCAATACTTGGCATACAATTATCGGTCAAATTGGGATCACGTGATCCTTCAGAAGCAGAACTTTCGTCTGATTGGTTGATCTCTACCCGAGACAGAGCTGCATCCGAAACATTTTTGGCGATGTCGATGTTTAAAAAAATCCCGCTTAGCCGGTACATCTTTTCCGCAGCTAGGCGGGACTTAGCTTTCAGCGGAGCTGTTTTTTCTAGGAACCCTCCCGTTTAAGCTAGTGCTACCAGAATCTCCTTTCTCGGAAAAGTCCCTTCTAGCAGGGACCGTCGCTAAATTTGATAACCTCTTAATGAACCAGTCACTAAGGCTACTAACGCTTAGCCACCAAACACAAATGCGACTATCATGATGCTACAGTTTGAAATAGGGTTCGCTCGATTTTATGCCATTCCTGTTTTCAGTACATTCTAGGCATCACTTGCAGCCACATACGTCTCTCAAAGATATCCGAAACAATGGGCGCCTAGCAAAAATTGCCCGGTGCTACTGACAGTGTCGAAGCACACATGCGGAGACTACAAAGCAGCAGCACACAGTCTTCCCTAGTTCGTCATCTAAAGAGAGCTCACCAGCGGCCGAGCGGTAAAATCGCTGAACCCTGATAGTTCCCACCTGGGTTCAAATCCAGGCTAACGGGCTGGCTGCATGGGCGTTTTCGTGGTTTTCCCCATGTGTAACGTATGTAAGTTTCCCTTAAAAAGTCCTCCATGAAGGTGTCCCTCCTTTTACGCACACTAGGACAGATAGCCCTAGTGTGCTTCGTCATCCAAATTAACGCGATTCTGCAATTCGTAATAGCTATGAACATAAAATATCTGTTTCCCTAATTCGTCAATGCGACGGAGTTGTTGATATCCACCTCAACGGTCAGCTATTCTCTCTTCACTTCCTTGAATTACATATTCGGCCTAATCCTGCCGCTTTCCGTTAAAATTTCTCGGAAGAATAATTCTTAGTCTCGATATGCCACAATTCTTTCCTATGCTCTCTACCCAGTATTGCACAAGAGAATTACTGATAGCGTGTAAAATTACTGATGGCTTTGACGTCATTTAACTTTGCCGTTTCTGCATAAAGAACAGCGAGTAAAGGTAATTTCAATAATTTATAGTTCTAAAATCTCTTCTATTATCGCATTTCGGAGGAAAACTGCTGGTGCATACGATTTGTAAATGCGCTACATCGCAAATCATTTGAATAGCCTGCCATGATCTGCAAGTTTAGGGCTGCTTAAGAAGTGTTATTTTTGATGTTGCGATTTTAATTGTCAGTGTAGGTCAAAAAATCTTTTTACGTATACTAACGTACGATAAAACTTCGTATAGAGAAATTTGCAATAAAAGAAATATTAGCTTAAACTGGTTTTTCCACAGGACAAAGGTTAATCACACAATTCAAAAATATAAAAGATTTAGTTTCGAAAACAAACAACTCTTCATCTGAATGTTTAATCCCTCAGTAAAACAGATTTAATGAATTAAATCATATTTCCCCCAAGAGAAGCCTGCTCTATTTTTAATGTCTAGGTTCGTTACCGTTGTTTTGTTGTTTACATTTGTTTCATCGCAACCAGGTAAATGTTTTTACCTATTTTATTAATTATTTTCGAGTTTTTAAAATTCAGTACTTTATTGATCTGTGACACTACCGCTGTATGTTTAACACTGATCCAGGCTTTGACCATAAGAGGAATGAAGTAAGATTAAAGAAACCCACTTGTTTAAAATCACTCTCAAGTGCTGCTTGTAAAGAATAGGAAACTTAACCAATAAAAACAGAATTTAACAGTATGTCACCATAATAATAAAGGATTTGTCTGAAACGAAGCATTGAAAAAATTCCCATATTCAAATTAAGCGTAGCCAACAAAAGATAAAAAATAAATATTCCTAAAAATAAAAAAGAACAAATCCCTATTAAATAAGCAATCATGTCGCACAGCATACAAAACTACACGCCTTAGACAATTGTTCAGCTACACCTTTCTCACTAAACGTAGGTCTTTTCTTTTATTTTCTATCTGAATATTTTGATAGAATTATTTTTTTCATTTTCCTCATTTGTTTTCCTCATTTGTTTTAACATTCGCTGGCTCATTATCATTTTTTTATGGGGAGGAGGAAAGGGAAGAGAACTGTTTGTTTATACGTTACCTTGCAGTAGAGTTCCAAAAGCTGTAATTAAGCATATTTTTCTGTTTGTATTCTCTATATATATTACACTGGTGTGCAAAATTTAAGCAACAATGTAAATTTTAATCAGATAGCCATTAAATTGTAGAAAAGGGGCTCTTGCATTCAGTACAATGAACACGCACTTCAGTAGAAAGGTCATGTGTATGCAAATGTCAAGAAAAAAACGTCACAGGCTACGTGAGCGTACGCAAAACGCGTACGGTCGGCACGCTCAACTCGAGACTATCATAAAAGGAAGGATGGACACGCATTTAAAGACATTCGCTGCAATTGCAAGGAGTTCTGTAGTGAAATAAAAAAAAAAAAAAATTATTATTGGCTAGAAGAAATGATCTGGATGACTTCACACGTGGAAGAATGATCGAAAATCTGGAGTAGGGGCGAAGTGTTACCAGTATAGCAGAAGAGTTCGGAATCAACAAAAGTGTCGTTTCGCGCGCTTGGAAAGCCTTACAAACCATAGGTACGGCTGTTAGAAGGGTTGGTGATGGCCGCCCAAGGAAAACAACTGCAGTGGATGACCGATATATTGTCCTGCAGGCGAAAAGAGCCCGAAACCAGTCACCACACTCCATAGTTCAACAACTGCGTACAACAATGGGGTGACGTGACAAGTGTCGCGGTTTACTGTGTCCAGACACCTTCACAAAGGTGGCTTATTCGCCTGCCGTCCTAAACGCTGCATCCCTTCGAAAGTTGGCAATCGGCGTCACCGTTTACAGTGGTGCAAGAAGCGCAAAAACCGGGCATCTCATCAATCGAGTCGTATCCTCCTTAAGGATGACAGTCGTTTTAGTGCCACAAGCGATTCTCAACACAAATTGATTTGGAGAGAGATCGGGATACGGTTTAATCTCAGTAACATCAAGGAAAGAGACCGTTACGGTGTCCTGAAGATCTCGTCTGGAGAGGCATTATGCTGAACGGTCGGACAGAGCTCCACGTTTTCGACAGAAGTTCTGTCACCGGAGATCGCTATTGTCAGGAGGTGATCTTTCCCCATGTGCGTCTGTTCCGAGGTGCCATTGAAGCAGATTTCGTTTTTATGGATAACAATGCACGGCCACACCAGACTCCTGCTATTCAGAAGCTACTGAAAAGAGAAGATATTACTCGAATGGATTGGCCAGCGTGCTGCCCTGATTTAAATCCCGTAGAACATGCGTTGGATACTTTGGGGAGATGCCTTGTGGCACGATTACATCCTCCGCGGAACAGTTGCTGATTGCAGAATTGGCACTCTTACCTCAAAATCTGTTAGACAATCTGGTGTTGAGTATGGAGAGACCGTTCCGAAGCAACCGTTGCAGTAAGGGGAGGGCATATCCCATAGTAAGGAACATTTGCTTGTTATTCTTCCTCTTGTCGTGTATAACGATACTATGAGTTCAATAAAGCCTATTTTTGTTTGATTTCATACTGTATGCATATTATTCATTTTTAGCGCAATTATGCTTTCGTCATCGTTTAAATACAAAATGCTGTCTCTTAATTCTGAATTTCATGTCTCTCAGAGGATTTCTCGTGGAGTTATGCAAAAAAGAACACCTGTTGCTTAAGTTTTGCACACCAGTGTACTATATATATATATATAGGTTTTTAACTCTTTGAGGGGCAGGAAAAGGCAATTAACTTTTTCAGCAAAACTCTTCTTTTATTTGCTATATCAGGTGTTACAATGAAATTATTTGCGACAGTTGCACATATTTTGTCCAAGACGCGTGAACATAATGACCACTTATGGTAGTTAGTATCAGTGACCACCGCCCACAGAACACATCCCTACAAATCAGTCTGTATGGTACTCGTGGAAAACAGTTTTTCTTTTTCAAGCAGAGTGAAACTTTGCATGTGCTGCATTCCCCCACTGTTCTTACAGGCCTTTTTCTTGGTGCTGCAGAGTGCACATCGTCGTGATGTTGTCTTCGATGGCTGATGCTTATTTTCTTAAAGACAATTGCTGCATCAACTACTGGCTTATGTTTCTTGATTGCATCTAGTGAGCTAAGAGGAACTTCAGAACGGTCAGTTTTGAAAACCACTCATACGAATAAGTAAGACGTTCAATAGAAAAGGTGGTTACTGTAGGTAACACTGCCCTTCAAAAAGTTAATGGGGTTGGTTTAGGTTAGTTGATTTGATTACGACAAAGCACTCAAGGACTGCCTGCCTAAGGGAAGGGATGCTTTCTTCGAGAACCTTTTAAGGAAAACTGTTTCGTATCAGCCTAACACATGAGGAAACGCCTATGCAGACAGCCATTTATCGGGGTTCGAACCACACGGACTGAACTAGGAATCTTCAGCGATTTTGCCGCTCTGCCACTGGTGGGCGCTTCTATTGAGGTACCTAATAATGTGAAACTGTGAATTTAATAATATGAAGAATTATCGCATGCCGCTTTGCGTGCTTTTGTGGTTAACAAGCCCAGCTAGTATTTAGAAGATACGTGGTTTGAAAAAGCCTGCTATTCTAAATGTTAATGGCAGAAACATATCAATAACATAATTATAAAATTATGTTTTGATTTCAAAGAAGAGAGGAACTCAGTTCTAGTACTCGAAGAGAATTCAATGCCTGAAACTTTGCTGGTTTATCAAGCGTTCAAATCCTTGCTGTATTGGTTATTTGATGAATTTTGAGTGTTTCTGCCCGTGCAATGTAATGCAATCGGTTTTCCTTTGAAAGTTTTGTATACAGGCAGTACTTTCAGTAGGCAGATAGACATTGTGCCTTTGTTATAATTAAATAATGCAATTTAAACTGAAAACTAGAGGTTTAAAATAGGAAAGGAAATTATTGAGCGATATCTGCTTAATTTAATTAGAGAATATAGTTTCTAAAATTGCTGTTCCTTGAACATCGGCTCAAAATATTGGCCTTCATTCTTTATATATCAGTGTTGAGGACAAGCAACAGATTACCCATCTGGACTGAAACTATGACCCATATATATTGCAGTATGAAAAAACGGCGGTACCTAGAGCCATCCAATTTTCAATAACGTAATCGTCCATAGGAATATGGGCTCCCGGAAGCCCGAATCTTGAATGTCGAATTTGTTTTATTATCTATTTCATATTTGTTAAACTTTATCGAATTTCTGATTAAGAAACTCGGCGTTTTCAAAGCGAGCGGTGGCAACATGTGCGGAATAAAATATTTTTATCTCCAGCGCGCGAAACTGTCTGTCGGAAATTCTAATGGTATGCTAATTTTAAATATTTTTAGCCCAAAGGAGCGTTAGATCAAATGCTTGCAACGTGCATGTATGTGTAGTAAAAGGGGGGGGGGAAACGCCACCACCTTTGGGCGTGATATAAAATCTGAATGCTTTCATTTTTTTTTTTATTCCAAAGGGGCTTTGTCACTGAAAGACAATTGTTTTCGTTTTGCGTTGGTTCACTATAAATGCCCGTTTCACTTTTCAAACTTTTGCTACCAAATGTTAGAGTCCTGCATTATATTTGGAGAAATTAAATAATGGAAAATCTGCATAAATGTATGTCTATTTCTGGCATTGTGATAAAACAACGGTACCTAGAGCCATCGAATTTTGAATGACGTAATCTTCTTACGAATATGGGCATGTGGAAGCCCAAATTTGAAATTTGTTTTATTATCGATTTCATATTTTGTAAAACTTTAACGAATTTTTGATTAACAAACACAAGGATTTCAAAGCGAGCCATGGCAACGTTGTGCAGAAAAACATTTTTATCTCCAGCGCGCGAGTATCTGTGTCGGAAATTCTAAAGATATACTCATTTTAAAACTATTTTGCAATATTTGCTGCTAAACTGAATTTTATGGTTTAAATCGAAGAATGTGATATTTCATTAATAAAGGTAACAGACAAAATGTAAAAAAAAAACGCCTCTTTGAAAGTAATTTAAAATCTGAAACCTTTCAGATTTTTTTAAAATTTTATTTATTTATTTTTATTTTTATTTTGTAAAAATTACCTAAGCACTGGCGGATCTCCAAAGTATTCTATATCCAGTAGTGCTTCAGACGGCGTTAATCGTATCCTGAGAAAGGGCACATCGAATCAGGCTCTTATAACTTAAGATTAATGCCGACCAGCAAGCATGCCGAATCGGCCTTAAAATTTTCTGAAATACATATCTAGTTCTTTACTTAAGCAGTTATTCGTTCGCTTTGTTGACACAGCCGAAACAAAGTAAATTCTATTACTAGGTTGTCGAATTCATTTTTGAACGTTTACATTTGTTTCTTTTCGATAGCTATTATTGGATTTCATCGCACACGCACGCATACATACGTATATACATCCACGCAAGTCACACACATACTCTCTCTTTCTCTCAGGCATGTATTCTTTCCGTGCCGAATTATTTCCAATCGCAAATGGAGGGGATTTCATGTTCCCCTCCCTATTCGCATTGTGCTGACGATTACAATTTACGTGGGAGGATTATTATTATCTCCAAACATCTTTATGACTCTGCATATTTTTTAGCTTTTATTCCTCCCCTCCTCTTGTTGGACGAAGAATGGGCCTTTTGTATATTACGTCATAAATGTTTCCAAACTGACTGTTGGAAATTTAATACGGTGAATATATTTTTCTTCAATTCTACGATAAATTTTTGTTTGCGTAAGATATGAAAAACACCAAACTAAAATTGCAGAGTAATTTTTGTGTTGGTATTTCCTTAAGTGCAGTAATAGTAAATGTTACGAGATTACATTTGTCGAACTTAATAATTAAAAAGCAAAAATAATACTTAACGTGTCTGATAGTTAGGTTTAAACTAAAAAGAAGGCTGAGTTTTCAAGAGGATTAGTCTTTTTTTCTTTTTTTAGGAATTAGTCTGTTGATGATTTTGTGGAAAAAGACTAAAAGACTAATTCTCTTTGAAAAGTCGACCTTCTTACATGGAAGTAACAATAACTAATTTTCTTTTGGTATAAATTTTTAATACACATCAAACGTTTTTATTATGATTTTGTATGGTTTTTATTATGACTTGCATTTACAGATTAAAACTTCTACTTAGTATTATATCTCAATTTTCTAAAGAATTAACTTTTAACTGAGGCTTATTTTGCATTTTTATCTCTGCATTTCCTAGAAGATATTCAAAATTAAAAATTAATAATTAAATTTATAGATATACATATGTAAGATTAAAAATATGAAGGAAAATTATTAAAAAATTACTTACTTAAGTGGAACAAATTAATTTACAAATTTAAATTCGTAATTTCAATGAAGTACAACTCCTTTTCAAAGATATGCTTGCTGCATCATTTTGCATCATTATTTCTCTGCAATGCGAAATTTCTTGCCTAATCGCTGTGCAAGATTCAAACAAAGAAGAACTTTTAAATACACTCATGTCCATAAATTAAGGATAATGCAAAATCAGGCAAAGGAAGAGTTAGAAGCACAGCAAATTTGACTTATTTGTAAAGCTTATTTATTAAACAAAAGGTAAAGAGCAAACAAACAAACAAAAAAAAAAAAAAAAAGATGCTATATGTTTGATATTATTAAAAAAATTAACGATTTTTTTCTCCCTGGAGCAAATTACAAAAAAAAAACCTATTTACAAAAAACCAATATTACATGGTTGGTATGATTGTTAATACATTGTATGTCTCCCAGACGATGCAATACAGTCCGTACAACGCCTAGGCATGCTGAGTATCAAATTATCGATCTGATCTTGGGGGATATTACACCACTCAAAAAGCAATGCTCTCCGAAGTTCCGGTAGACATCTAGGAGGAGATTGACGGGCTGCAACTCGTCGGCCAAGCATGTCCCACACGTGCTCTACTGGATTCAAGTCCGGTGAGAATGCTGGCCAGTCCATACGGGTGATTCCTCCGATTGAAGGCATTCGCTTACGATGTTTGTACGGTGAGGACGGGTGTTGTTATCCATAAACACAAATTGTGCGCCCACGGCGCCCCGAAACAAACGTACATGTTGTTCCAGAATGACGTTGGTGGTAACGGGTACCTGGAGCTCTTCATATGAAAGTCCGGCGAGAATCAGACTGCCAGCTAAACCTGGTCTCGTCGGAAAACATCACACGAGCCCTCTGTTGCGGTGTCCACAATGCATACTCCAGGCTAACCGCAGGCGACAGTGAGTTGCAGTAACTGGAACGCATCTGACAGGTCTACGAGCATATAGACCAATCTGCCCTAAGCGTCTGTACACGGTCTGCCTTGAAATTGTCGTACCAGTGGCTGAAGAGACAGGTCTGAGGCTGTGCTCCGCCTGTTTCTTTTGGCAGTAACTGTCAAATACCGGTCCTCATTCGGCGTTGCAACTCTGGGGCGACCTGTGCTGTAACGTCTACTCACATTATCATCATCTTGGAATCGTTGCTAAAGCCTGGAGATGACACTCTGGGCAATTCCAAGTTCGTCTGATGCTTCCAGTTCGGTACGCCCACATTCCAGACGGCCGATAATTCTACCACGTAAAAAATCATCCAAATGCGCCCTTTGTGTCATAACTATTCGGTTATTGCACTGAAATGCTTATAAAGCTCCTGCGAACAATTTTACTTCTTTGCCTGTATTCCTTATATATCACTCTCTTACACTCTCGTCATTGTGACGTACCATCGGTGTCATCTGGTTACATCCTGAAATTTGCATATGATTCTTGAAGATGTGTGTAGTGATTTTACAGGTGATATATTTATTTTAGAGTTCGATTTCCGCGTGACTCCGAATTATCCTTAATTTATGGACATGAGTGTACTTCAGCTGCTTAATACGCGTCACTTTCTTGGCTGCTGTCGTCTGCCTAAACTCTATCCACCATCAGTTTTTGGTCTGTTGTCTTAAAAATGTAATTGCGTTTTATGTAAAATTATGGAGAGCAGATTGCACCCATTGTGCTACGTGATGTATTCCGAATGTGTTTCCAAAGAATTATCTACGTCCTGAAAATAAAATGATGATTTTAACCATCAATCTAGTTGTGATTTTCCCTCCAGTCGTCTACTACGCAGCAATTTCCTGCTATCTTCTAACTGTGTGAGAGCTTCCCTGCTCTGGCCAAGTAAGACAAATAATTGGTGTATTCCCGACTTCTTATCGTACCATTGCCTATTAATTAAAGTTTTGTATATTAACTTAAAGCTACATAAAATTCAATCCAACAGCAAAATCATAAAATATTTAAAAACAGTATATCTTTAGAATTTCGGATAGACAGTCTCCCGTGCTGAAAATAGAAACGTTTTATTAGATATAGTGTTGGAACTGCTCGCTTTTAAATGAGTTTGTTAATCAAAAATTCATTAAGTTTTTTAAAGTGTGAAATAGATCAGAAAAAATGTATAATGCCATTCTATGAAAATACTGAATATTTTTCATTAGCTAGATTATGAATTAATGCATTTTTATCATTTAAATCAATCCAATTCAAAAGTAAGAAATGAATATTAAGAAACTGCATCTATTGCTTTCAAATAGATAATCTGTTAATTCACAAGCACAGAAGGGCTAATTTCGTTTTGGCATTTTGTGTCGAAAATTTTAAAAGACACTTTTCAAATTGTTGCCACCAAATATTATTGCCCTGTTTTATATTTAAAGAAATTAAATAATGAAGATTCTACATAAATGTAAATATGCTTCTCGCATTGTGATAAAACCGACGGTACGAGCCATCAGATTTTGAATAACGTACTCCACCCGAAAATGGGCATCTGAAAGCCCAAATTTGGAATTTGTTTTATTATCGATTTCATCTTTTGTAAAACATTTATGAGTTTTTGATTAAGAAATTCAAGGTTTTCAAAGCGAGCAATGGCAGCACTGTACGGGGGGGGGGAGATTTTAATCTCCAGCGCGCGAGACTGCATCGGAAATTCTAAAGATATGCTCTTTTTAAATTATTTTGCGATATTGGCTGTTGAATTGAATTTTATGGAAGAATATGATACTTAATAAATAATGGTAACACACAAAACGGTACAAAAATTTCCCTTTGGGCGTGATATAAAATCTGAAAGCTTTTTTTATAACTTTTTTAATCTGTTTTACATTTTTTTATTTCAATGTGTAATTATGTAGTAGTTTATCATATTATATAAAATTTCAAAGAAATCTAGAAGCGCATATTTCGCATTTTTTTAAAAAGTTAGATGTTGAAAAGGCGGCATCGCGAGGGAATGATGTTTTATTACCTAAATTGTCATTGTTGAAATTCCTTCAATGTTTGAAAGTGAAAGAGATTTCAGTCTCTCGGAATAATTTATCGCGATAATTATCCAGACAACCGGAAACTGCAGAGAGAGCGCTCACTGTTTTGTTCCGGGTCCTGTGTGGTATTCGGATATGTCTCAGATTCTTTTCCTGTATCCAATCTAGCGAACTGTAAATTACCCTTTAAAAGAAATTTCTTTTAGTAATTGTCAGTGCTTCGTAATTTAGTGTATGAAAAGTCTAGTGTAGTGTATATAGTCTTTACAAATGATCATCATCTAAGCTTTTAATATGGGTTTTTAAACAATAGACTGTTGAATTCTCTTTGTATCAGGATGAGCTATTTTCTGTTGTGCCTTCGTCGAAGATTTTCTGGTGGAACCTAAGTCATATGTTGTGCAACAACATTATGGGCATTCCCCGTTCCGTGAACTTAATCACACTACAGGTTCACCCCCCCCCCCTTTGGGGCACATCGTAGTGGTTCAACCTCCACTATTACCTCTCCAGAGGAGCGGCGCACCACCTGGAAATAGATTGATCTCCAGGCAGAACTGGTCGTCAATCGCTACCTGGCAGTTGCATGGGCGAGCCCGTCGCAGAAGGACGTTACCCAGCAAACCGGGGGAAACACCCCCCGGCTACAGATCCAACCACTCAGAACATGCCTAACCCCTAGGCCGGCCAATAAGTGCCCTTACCCAGGACCTTCAGAACCACTAAGTTCATAAATTTTATACCCCCATGGCCGAGACTACCTAGATACAGATCCTAGCCAGTAGCTTCGCAGATTTCTCTACGTCGACCCCCGGGGGGCATGTGTTGTGCATAGGAACACGGCAGGAACTGACTTGTATTCATGTGTTGCATTTGAAAAAGGTTACGAAAATTCTATGTGCCCAGCCCATTTAGTTGCCGAGAGCTGAACCAAAAGAAATATTGGAGACCAATAATATAGTTATTGACAGACATAATTATGTTATTGACAGATAGTCATTGTTCATATAGTTATTGACAGACAGATAGTCATTGACATTTGTGGGGGGGGGGGGGCAGGAGAATATATTTTAATAAATAATCTTTGTTGTAACTTGTTACTTTTTTTTTTTTTTTTTTTTTTTTTTAGATTTTTTTAGTTAAAGAAAATGTTTCAATTAGAAATTTCCTCCTAAAAATCAAAATCTGTATAAGCATTCAAATTTCGTGTAATTTTACTGTAGTGTCTCACAAAATTTCTTATTCTGATAAGTTTAATTTCTTAAATGGGAATCACGGGTCTCCGATTAACCATTTAAGAAGTATTTAGTCTTGCAATCCTTTTGAAACACCCTGTATTACACAAAAATGTTAAGTGGTAAATTACCTTAAACTATATTATGCATTTTACTGTGCACTTTCTATCTCTGTTTGAAGGCTGACTACTGCCTAAGTCCAGAAGACTTAGGCCTAGAGCCCTAGTTCTTACAAGGTCCGAAATTATTTTAAAATTCCTAAATAAATATCGTGTTAATTCTACCTTATAAAAGTAAGGAAAATGTGTGTTGGAGGTGCTGGAATTCGTTTTGTTTTGAGCTCCAAGATTGTCTTGATTGGGCTCCATTTCTGTACTGCAATTATGAAAATAAGAGATGCTGACATTTCTACCTAATCCTTGAGAGGAGGAGGGGGGATATACATATATGTATATAAAATTATATATATATATACATGTCATGATTTTAAAATGCATAGATGAAAATATTGGACTTTTAAGCGTTTTCAATATTGCGTCATGGCTGAGAAGACAGTAGTGGCTAACGAGAGGACTGACATGATGACGCAAATCCAAGACAACATAACTTAAAGAATCGCAATCTTTTATTTTTTACGCACATATAAAATCATCCTTTTGCAGACAAGATATTTCTTAATCGTAGTTGAATACAATAATTTCCATGTACACAAGTTTTAAAGTACGACGTCATCTTAGGCAGATAAGCAGTAGCGTAGAATAGCAGCGTCTTGCCAGCAGGGAAGCGTAAGTGAAAGAGAACGCTGCAGTTCAAAGGAAGAAGGGAGAAAGTCGATAGTTTCAGTTCGAGTTAGAGAAAGTTTTGGTTTACAATTTAGTGATTGGGCAGGAGATACCGGCATTAAACGTTACATAACATAGAAAGATCTCGAATACAGGAGAACAGATGAATTTAGGTTGAGAGCATAAAATCTAGAATCGTTAATTTTGAGGTCGTCAATTATTTTTAAAGCAGCTACCATACTTTTTTATATCTTACATATATAGACGGAACACCGAAGGTATGGATTCAATTACCTGGCATGCTTTCAGAGACTGTCCGGAGGGGCGCCACTCCCTCCGATTAATTCACGTGGACCTTACATGTAGCCATTATCCATCGCTTAGCCTTGAGCGGGGCCAATGACCCCTCCGGACAGCCCTTAATATCTACCAAGGTCACAGACAAGACAGTATCAGTATGATCCCTGCCAAGCCTGAACCTACCACCGAATATACCGTGGTTTTAATCTATACCTCCATGGTGAAGACAGATTATTTACCCACGGAACCGGTGGACACAAATTCAGCCAGTGGTCTGGAAGAACCTCGGGTCTCCTCATAAAAAATGGCCGGTTCCGGAAATTCCTACCAGTCGATCCGGAGGGATGGGTTGTCCAACATCGATAGCCTATGCCAGCCAAGGCCGAAACCCAAGTCGACATAGTTTCCAGCGGGCGCCACGAGGAGGCTGATGCTGAACTGAAAAAGACGAGATCAAGTTTTCTTGTCTCCATTCCCTCAACCCCTGCCTCTCAGACGAACGCCGGGTCTCCTACCGCAAGCGGTCGGTTCTAGATATTCATCCTCAGGGTCAGGTGCAGGCGTCCGCCCCTAAGATCAAACCATGGAGGTAAGAAAGGCCTTCCTACCTCCATGGATCAAACACCAGGTCTCCCCCGTAAGCGGTCGGTTCTGGATATTTGTCCTCGGGTTCGAACGCCACCCGCCATACATATATAGACAATAATTGATTATATGATCTTAAAATAGTTTTTCTTCTTTTAGAGTTTATCAGATTTTCATTAATTTAATTTTTAACGTTTTACCATGTTCTTAGATTTACTTTTATTAATACCTTTTTACATGCTTTAACTCGTGCTTTAAATATTTTTACCTCACTAGCGTTAAAGCTTACGATTTTTCTTTATATTCGTAGGAGATAATTTACTTCTTGTTTTATTATATGTGCAAAGGCTGTTCGCACATTTCTTAGACGATTTTTATTCTAATTACAGAAATATTTTACTGAATTTTTTTTATTTTTATTTCAAATGTTCTGTTTGATAACCCTTATTCTTCACTATCTTTATACACCGTAATTTTCAAGATATAAAGAGATATTTTATCCCATCGCTCTTGAACAGCTTTCCAAAGTCTAAGGAGGTTGTAGGTCGACGTCTGGACAACCCGCTTTTAAAAAGTCTAAAAGCGCAAAAATACACTAGTGATAGAACAGGAGATTTAGTAGAGATATGAGTAAAGTCCTTGATAACCGTTTCTTGTTCCATTTTTTTTACAGGAAATTAACCGTAGATTTTGAGGCGTCGCTGCTTGCTTTGTCTTAATGCAGTTCTACTGATTGATCACACTGTGTAAAAAGAGGAGGTATTTTATATTTGAAAATTGGGTATAATATATGTTTTTCATAATATGTGCAGTTGATCTTAACATTTTTCTACACACTCTTTATTTTTAATTTGTTGTTATATGAAAAACCAGCAACAATCATAAATCCCGTAGAAAAATTTTCTTTAGATTCCTTGAACCATGTGTTAAGATTTAATTACCATTTATCACTTTGTTTGCATTTGATACTGAGCATTTTAATGATTTTGCAGCTGTCCTTAGAATTGGCGGATTTTTTTTAACATTTAAGATCTTATAAGGTATTTCTCCCGCCTTCTTAGCGAGCCTTCGTGGTGGAGTGGTCTGCACACATAGCGCGTAGTTGAAGGGTCCGCGGTTCGATTCTCGGCGAAAGCGTTGCATATTTTTCATCTTGCCTGCTTTCAAAAAATATCTAATGTCTCTACAATCTTACTTTTGCAACATTTGGAAGATTCTGGTTTTTTTTTTTTTTTTTTTTTTTTTTTTTTTTTTTTTCTTCCCCTTGGATACGTATTTGAAACAATTTTTTTCACTTGAAGCTAAATTTTGACGTTTTTTACTTTTGTGTTGACATTACCTATCGCAGCTTCATATATCGAAAACCCACGAATAATTTTTTTCGAAAAGCGCAAACAAACGTAGCCTTCCATCCATTGCTTCTTTAAAAGCGAAATTTTGTGTGAGCTCAAAAATAGCCAAGTAGCAGATGATAATTTATACTTTCAAAAATATAGTTGTAGTTAAAAAAATTTCAAGCAAAATAATTTTTTTTTTACAGCAAAGTAAAATCGTATAAAATGTGTGCGAACGGCGATATAAAATGATGCGATGAAAAAGAGACGTAGCAATATTGATGACGTAGAAGGTAGCTCCATACTGAAGAGGAAACTTGGCAGCCGGGTAAGATTAAATATTCATTTTTATTTCAATTGTCATTTGCAGCCACAATTTACTTGGTGCTGTAATTGAGCCTATCCAAAAATATTTGCATTTTTGATACTGTTAGGATAGGAAGAGAACAAAGAGAAGTAGCTTGTTAATAGAGACACGGAAGCTAAAGTACGCAGTTATCCAATATGGAAGCTAGCGAAAAAAAGGTTTTGGTTCTCGAAATTTTGAGTTTAGGTTCCGAATTAGCTACGTCATCAACGTTACGCAAGCCATGTAAGTACACTGATTTAGAAATAACGCAGTCCAGAATAATTATTACTACCTTTATTATAGATAGGAAATACCCAACTTAAAAATGAGGAATTAAGAGGCTATTGTAGGCATGATTAGAGTGCCATGTGAATTCTGGTTGCAAATATCAGTCGAAATAAAGTTGAATATTTAATCTTCTTTGGTTGCCATGTTTACTGTGCATTACGAATTCAACGTTCTACATTATGCACCATCGACAATTGCGAACTGTAGCTTCTATCTCTGAGCTGCTTGGTCGCTTTTTCATTCTGCTCTGTTTCTATTACAACAGTATCAAAAATGTAAATATTCTGGAAAGAGGCACGATTCAAGTGCGAAAAGAATTGTGGCCACATTTATCAATTGAAATAAAAATGAATATTTAATCGCACTCGGTTGTCAAGTTTGGTAGTTATTACGAAGTTAATATTTTAGCATTCTACGCAATCAGAATTCTTTCTCTTCAGTATGGATCTACGTTCTAAGCTATCTGTGTGCTACGCCATCAACATTGCTACCTCGTTTTCATCACACATATACACATACGCTGGCCAATGAAATTAGAAACCCAAGATCAATATTTTATTGGGCAACCTTTTGCTCAGTTAACTGCTCTGATTCGTTTGGGCATCGAGTCTACATGCTTCTAGAGTGCAATTTACGTCCATAGAATACCATGCATTGTCTATGCAACTTTTTAGATCTTGTAAATTAGACGGAAGAGGAAAGTGCTGTCGGATGCGTCTTTCCACCATAGCCCACACATTTTCTGTGAGGTTAAGATCCGGGCTATGCGGTGCCCAGGGAAGGTGTTGGATGTCAGACTGATGTTCACCGAACTAATTTTGAAAATTCCTGCCACGATGTGTAGTTACATTATCGTCCATGAAGTATCCGTCGCCATCAGGGTAAAAATGCAGCATTGCAGGGTGCACTTGATCTGCCCGTATATCCAGGTATCTCATGGCTGCATGTCTACCCTCGAGGAACACCAGGGCAGCACTTCCATGCCAGCAGAACATGCCCCATATCGTGATACTCCCACCAGACCCTTGCACAGTGCAAGTAAAGCAAGATGGATTCATGGCTTCATGGGGTTCTCAACAAATTGCGACGTCTTCCATCAGTGCAAAATAAGGTGTAGCGTTATTCATCCGACCATTTTACCCGTTCCCAATCATAACATGTCCAGTGTCTTCTTTCCCGACGCCACTGCAAACGAATCCTTGTATGTCGGGCAAAAATGAGTGGTCTTCTCACAGGCAGACTAAGCATTCCTATCCTCTGCAATTCTTTGCGCATGGTTCGAGCTGAAATCTGTTGGGAAGAGCCTTGGTTGGCGATCACTGTCAGTTGAAGGGCAGGTGGAAAACTATGCTTGAACCACAGTTACATCTTCTAGAGAAGGACTGTGGGTTCTGATTCCAGCTTTTGAAAAACCTTTGATGTGGCTGCTTTTGAGAACCCAATGAGATTTGCTATCTTCGAAATCGAGGCCCCTGCTAAACGGGCACTAACAGTAAGCCCTTTTTCAAATGTTCTATCGTTGAAAGATCTATCGTTTTTCCCATTTTACTTCATTCATCGTGAAACGCACGCTTACACCTTACTTATACTAGCATTCTACCGACGTGTAACCAACGTCATAAAAAAATTTGCATACTACATTCCTAGCACGCATTCAAATGAAAATCTCAAAGGTTTCTATTTCACTGGCCAGTGTGTGCATATCAACGAAAAAGTATCATAATTTATTTTATTTAGTGTCTGTACTTTAAAAAGTTTAAAGTAGTTTAAAAAAACGTGCTCTTCGTCAAAGCAGCAAAACATCAGTTCGAATGGTGCACGTGTATATAGTATTGTTGCGTTTTTCTTCTGACACTGTTGCGTTTTTCTCTTTCTTCACGTTCGTACGGGGTTAATCAGATAGCTCCAAAATCACTTTTACAGTCGTCGAAGAACTACTATAAACACGCTGACACTATCAGCGACACAGTCTTCACACTATCAGGTTATAACGGTCGAGGCAGCCTCACTGCAAAGCACCCGAGCACAGCTCCCAACTCTGCTTGGTCGTTCTCGGAACTCCACGTACTCTCGAGACTCTCCACGCGATGCACTCGACGATACACAAGAGTATAGCTCTCGACACAGCACAGTCTAAGACAAAACTCGACGATGCACTCGACGACCAACTCGACGCTAGACTTCGTGACACTTGCTCAATGAGTGACTATCAGCTCGCTAGACGAGGCACATACACTGACTGACTGCGGACCAGCAGGGTTTATATAGCTTTCGGCTTCTGTTCGAGAATATTCTGGGGTAAACCGGTAAGAATTCGTTCCAGAAAGTTCTCCATCTGTCCATGGTATATCGCCAATTTTGTCGCCAAATGGGCGATTTATCGCCAAATTTGGCAACCAGCTTTTCCTTACCATTTTATGACAACCCTAGAACTGCTTTGCGGGGAAGCCATCTTACCGCGCCTTTACATTTCGTAACAGTATTATAACGGGAAGTCAAAAGCTGCGCAAGTCTGGGCCAAAGAATATGTATTGTTAAGAAGGAAAGCTTCGCAGCAGCAGAAGTGGCTCCCTCCGAACAACTGCGCATGTGTGAAATATCTGTCGCCAAAAAGCGCCAAAGCTCGAAGCTGATGTCGAAGTTCGAACAGGTTTGATGGTCGCGTTTATCAAGAGTTTAAAGCTGTGTGACTCCATTTTTTTTTCTACATATTGACAGATATAAAATCAGACATCAAACTGCGATATGGATAATACAAGTTCAACTATTAAAGCAAAAAAGCACGAAAATTCGAGTTTAAATTATCGCGAAAAGTCGAAGAACGATTCATCTTAACCCGTGTTCCTGAACTTCCTGTACACGTGGCGAGGGTGGAAAGTCTCGGCCATCTACATCACAAAGGGGGAAATTCTCGCCAACAGGTTCCGTCGCCAAATTTCTTGGCTAATTGTCCCTCTTCTTTCTAGCGGCGTCGAAGACAAACTGGTTTACATTACGTTATGGAGCCTTCCCTTCTTTACATAGACTTTCTTTGTCTGGGCTGTTGTATTTCACCATATGGTACGGTCCATTCTCGCCTTATATGCATCTGATAACTTGTGAATCACTTTCACTGAAATCGTGAATACTGATTTAACAGATAGAGAAGTATGATTATGTTTTAAACAAGGCAATATGCAGCTTCCAGGAGTTAGATTTTTGTTAAGTTTTTTGTTGCTTTATTTCGCTAGAAATTTGTGGAATAGATCGTTGTTTTCTAGCGCATAAGAACAAATGAATCGCAGCTTGAAGTAATCGATTACTTTAAGCTGCGATTTAATGTTTAATTATTTATACAATCGATTAATCGATAATCAGTTTTTTATCTGTATTTTTATCATCGATCGATATTAAGCTTATTTTTTTCCGCAATTTAAAAAAAAAAAAAAAAAAAATTCTTTCTGATTTCTCTGATGTCCGTATGACAATATCATGTGATTTTTGCGAGCTAAAATACAGGCAGAAAGTCATGTGATTCTTAGCTGTTTTCTCTTTCGTAATTTCGGCCATGTTCCGGGTTTGGAGATGCGTGCCTCCCAATGAAAATGAAGAAAATAGCGTCATCGTTTTATACTTTTTTATTTCATTCAGATGATTGGTTCTAGTTGACCATTAAAAACACGGAAGCTTCTCGTTTAAGAGAAGGGCAATCTTTTGTTCAGGTCTTAATCTGCGGCATTTTAACTGGACAAGGAAATTCCAATCTTCAAGGTCACTCAGAGTAACCTTTTCGCGAATGTATCCATCATTCTACTCATAAATGAGGGCAGAACCATATGGAAATCGCGGGGGAGTTAAGAGATTACGAACAAAATATCGTGTTTTTCTGTTGTTGTAACTAAAATTTCTTATAGCTTTTATTAGCTTGAAAAAGTTGTCATCCCTTTTATGAATACCACTCAAGCAGATGAATCATTGTTTCGGTAATAATCAAGATATTACCGAAATAATTAATTCAGATACCGGTTAATTCAGATACTTTGTTGAATTAATTATGATTTAAGTGACTTAATTATGACTTGTAAAATTAAGCACTTATTTTTAATACATTAATTCATTACAGAATTGTAATTTATCAAGTTAGTAATGCTTACGAAATCTTGGATTCAATGTTTAATTAATTAAATATTGAATTTAATATAGTCTATTAGAACTCCAAACTGGGGAAAGCGAATTATTGCGCGCTAGTTACGTTTAATAAGGTTTGTATCAATTGGTAATAACGCAAACAAAGTAATGAAGAAATAACAATAAATTTATGGCATTAATAACTATTGATGATCATAGTAAGGTTATATTTACATACAGTGAGCTGTCTTATTGTAGTGATATGAGCTGGCTCAAAAGGCTTGGTCAGTGGATCGAATCCCGGAGAAGGCATGGATATTTGTAAGTCTCTATCGTACCTTTGTGGCAGGGGGGCACTTAATATAGTGTCGGACCTAAGCAAATTTTTACTGTCGCGTGTTAAGCTAACAACAGTTGAAATTCTTGGTGCTCTTGGCCACAATGAAATCGTGTACTTGTTATGTTACTATAAGGCAAACGAGATAAGTCATTCATATACAATAAAAACAAATTATGGGATGGGATTTAATGGATTAATTGGATGGAATTTAAATGCTGCCCTGGACGGTTCGCAGGCTGACTAATTCTAGTACTTTTGGATTCGAATTCGAGAAGTGTATAAGATACAGACTTTTGATAGTGCACTTATAAGCGACACGGGAGCACTCTAGATTTGTTGATTCAAAAGTCCTCTCGAGAGGGTTAATGGTAGAGAGCATAAGAAGGTAAACCTGGTATGTTTTGCCTTTAAAATGTGAAAGTCCTTTAAATGTCCTTTAAATTTGTCTATCCTTTAAAATGTGAAAGTGATCTTTAGCCTTATTGCCTCTGTTGAAACTTAAACTATACAATAAGTTTTATAATTAAAATGATTGTCGTTGTATGGTAAATGTTAAACGATGTAAAAGTTTGTCTGCGCGCGCAGGTGCTTGGCTTAAACCACGCAAACATTTTATAGACAATAAATAGTTAATAAACATTTTATTTATAACCTTTTCTAATATACAGGGGCGTAGCTAGGACAACTGAAGAATTTGTGCCCCATTCTGTGTGCCAAGAATGGAAAACATTTTATTCAAAATTTCGTAGCCTTATTGCCTGACTATTTATGATTTTCTCATATCAACAAAATTTACTGTAACTTAAGTGTATTTTTTTAATGAGGGTGATGATCTGGGACACAGGGCTTAAATCTGGGAATGATCTGCCTCGCTGCTAAGCGCAGTTGCAGTGGTTACTTCAGGAATCTGATTCCCTCATGAATCTTGATTTGGTTTATTTGATTATGGGAAAGCACTCGAGGGCTATCTATATCTAAGAGGAGGATTGCCTTCGTGGAGGATTTTCTAAAGGCCGGTTTACACTTCTCCGAGTGACTTTCGGCGAGCCCCTCACTCTGATAGATTGCTTACACCAATCAGAGCCTCCGTTTGTTTGCAAAATAGATACCGACGTGCAATTTGCTGTGCTTCAAGTTTGCGAAGCATTTTCCAACGAATTAATTTCTGTTTTAGGGGGGAAAAAGAAATCAAAACGTGACTGTGTAGCTTGCCGTGATGAATTGGGAGCATTAAATCAGCTTTTAAATTAACTTCGGGGCAAGGATATCCAAAGTTACAATAACTTCATCAGAATGAGGGAAAGATAATTTGAAACTTTATTGGAAATGGTCACTCCACTTATACCTACCCCCCCAAAAAAAAACGTTCTTTCGAAATGCTCTGCCAGCAAAATTCGCTTCGGTTTTTGGGGACGGGTGACTCCCACAGTTCTCTGCAATATTTATTTCGAGTGTCAAAATGCACAATCAGCATATTCCAGAAGTGTTTGAGGCCATTTTCTGTGTATGGGGTTGAGCGAAAATGATTAATCTTTTGCTTGAACTCTCCAACACCCTCAAATTTTAACATGATAATAATAGCCTTATACACCATCTCTCGGCGACTTTTATTTTAATACTTCCGACTGATTTTTGTAAATAAAATCTAATTTTTGGTAAAAAATTAGATTTTATTTACCGAACCGAACCGAACCAAATAAAAACCGAACAAAAAAACTATAAAACAAAATTTCAAAATTTTAGATTATATTTTATTAGATGTAATTGACCATGAGTAGAAATTGGTCTTTCGAAATTTATATCAACAAAATAAAATAAATGTTTCTCCTTTCTTTCTTTCTTTTTTTTTTTTTTTTTTTTTAATTGAAAACTGTATTTTATTGGGTAGTTGAATTATTTTATTAGGTAGTTTAATAGCATATAATTTAATTGTTTTTGATTAAAGAAAATTCAGAAATAAACATAGACACATGTTTAAAATAAGTATTTTGAATCCCATACCCTAATTTAATTTTCTTCTATGTTTTTTCTACAATATCAAAACCCGAAATTCATTTTGATCAGTAGTTACATCCACGTTATATTTAGGTATTAGTAAATAAACAATGGTCGTAGTATTCAGGTAGTGAAGTATCCCATAATACTTCACAAGATATGCATTAAAAAATGCCATAGTTAGATTATCGCTCCATCTCGGCATTTTCGATATGACGAAAATATTGGACAAGACATCTGTACGAACACTCCTCGGCTCAGGCAAGGCGTCGTCTTGCAATGCAGGTACCCGCGCAGAGCGCTACCCCGTGAATAACATTGTAGCCGATTTTCTAACACATGAAAGTTCGAAATA
Organism: Stegodyphus dumicola; assembly: GCF_044657685.1. Taxonomy (NCBI): domain Eukaryota; kingdom Metazoa; phylum Arthropoda; class Arachnida; order Araneae; family Eresidae; genus Stegodyphus; species Stegodyphus dumicola. The sequence goes on from NC_140769.1 coordinate 36,999,127, forward strand.
TTTTTAAACACGGTCCATAAAAGTACTTGGAAATGAGCGAGAATAAAAAATCACATAAGAGTTCAGTAAAGATGTGAAACAAAATCTGAAACAGTCTTTGTAGCCGAACGAATCCAATAGCTAAGCCGGTCGAGACGCTTGGAAGTGAAGAGATGTGCAAGGTAAGTACGCAAAAGAAATGCCTTTTATCACCAAAATCAGTGCCTCACAATTAACATGTATTATAAACATAGACAAATAAGTACAACAGATAATATATACTAGACACAAAAGTACTGCTAAATATAGGTACACAGAATAACGCACAATAAGAGTAAAGAATTTTTTTTGGCATATTTTTTTTAAGTAAATATATACACTATTTACAAAATTTAAGGGAGGTGCCTGAGCACCGCACGAGGCCGTTTCTTATTCACATTGCTGACAATGTCATAGTAAAGAATAGGGATAGTGGGATTATGCACATTGTTAATGATATCATAAAATTTTTTTGCCAGTTTGGCAAAATACACATGAATTTCAGAGACTTTGAGCTCACGGTGTATGGCCGTGTTTCTTATGAACCAGCGGCCTTTAGCCACTTCGCGGAGAACAACATTTTGTAACACTTGAATCTTTTTAATAGCCGTAGGGCAGGCATATCCCCAAACAGGAAGCACGGGCCGCAAAATGGTCTTATAGATCAGCAACATGCATTCTAGAGATAACGCCGAGTTCCGAGCAATTAAGGGGGAAAGTGTACTTTTATGTACTCGAAACTTAGAGATAATATGTGTAATGTGTGGGGTCTATGTGAGTTGGTCATCTAAAATAACGCCAAGGTAGTGAGTATGCTTAGTCTAGGGGATTAATTCTCCAAACATTTGGAGCTGAACATCCATGTTGATGCCCTTTTTTCTTCTGGTGAACAGGATGGCATCCGATTTTTGTACATTAATTTGTATCTTCCAGGCCATTAGCCAGGATTCCAGTGCATGAATGTGGTCTTGTGTTGTAATGACTGATCTAAAAGATGCACTTTGTAAAAGAATCGCAGTGTCATCTTCATAGAGTGCGAGTGTTGTGTAAGGTGTCTGTGGGATGTCATTCGTGTAAAGATTGAATAAAAGGGGCCCGAGAAGGGATCCCTGAGGGACCTCAGCCTGGGTAGGTCTGGGGGTGGATATTGTGTTGTTGACACGAACGACAAATTGTCGACCTAAAAGGTAAGAACGTAAGATGTTGGTGATGTAGCCTGGTATTTCCAGGTTAATGAGTTTGTGGAGTAAACCCCCAAGCCAGACACGATCGAACGCCTTGGCCACATCGAGAAACAGAGCAGCGGTGATAGATTTTTCTTGCATGCCCTTGGAAATTAACTCCGTTACATGGTACAATTGGTGAACAGTGGAGTGTGTCCTTCGAAAACCTTGCTGCTCATTGATCAGGATATTATTCTCTACCACAGGCTTGAGTAATCTTTCTAGTATAATATGCTCAGCGACTTTACTGAGCGATGGCAAGAGGCTGATGGGCCTCTATGATACCGGGTCGTCTGGAGGCTTACCTTTTCTTCAAAAGAGGTGAAATGACTGCAATCTTCCAGCTTGATGGGAAGTAGCTTTAGCATGTAGTTTAGGAGTTTGGTAAGTTTGAGCAACATATGCAGACCCATCTTTTTTAGCATCTTTTTAGATACTTAATCGAGGCAGGGCTCTTTCTGGTCTTCAGTTTCTCGATGTAGTCATAGACCTCCTCAAGCTGGACTGGAGGAGTGTTGTTTGCGTAGGGTTGTGCTGGGAAGTTGGAGAGTGTTTGCATGACCAAATTTTCTGTGAGTGGGTGTGAAATGTTGTTAGCGCAGAACTGAGTAGCATAGTGATCGGCCAGCGACTCAGCTTTCTCAGTCTCTGTGTAAGCGATTCCGTTAGAGCCATTTAAGGGCGGAATGTTGGTGTAGCATCTTATAAGTTTGGAGGTAGTCTTCCAAACAGAGTTATCTTCCCCAGATAGCGATGATAGGTGGTTAGCCCAGTCTTTTTCAGCATATTGTTGTGTCAGGAACCTGACTTGCCGATTCAGCTGATTCAGCAGAGCTTTGTCCGGAGGGTAGCGGGATCGCTGCCACTGTCTCCTAGCAGCATTTCTTCTTTTGATTGGGCTTGTCAGTACTTTACTTCACTTTTTGGGACGGCTGAAGGCACAAGTGCTGTTTTGCTGCAGGGCAGTTTGCATATCTGCAGTGAATGTTATAATTAAGTCATCTAACTCACACTCGTCTGTGGTGTTGTTTAAGGCTTTGGTATAAGCAGACCAATTAGTAATAGAGGCCTTACTGAATGGTGTGTTACGAACAGAAACATCAAGCTCAATGAGAACTGAGTTATGATCCGAGGAAAGTTCACTCAGAGTTTCAACATGTCTCGAGGCACAGCCTCTTAACATGAAGAAGTCCAGTACTGATGCTGAAGCATGATCTAACGTGTTGGGGTTTGTGGAGCTGCGATGGTAAAACCGGCCGCCTGGGCAAATCGGAGTGTTACACGTCCTAGGAAAGTGTCGTTTCTGCACTTCCACTCGCGATGGTATGCGTTAAAATCTCCTCCGAAGATGATTCTATTGTTAAGAACGGATAAGGCTTCAAAATCTTGCAAAATAATCCTTCGTGGTCTATGGTTACCTGATACATAGGAGGAGGTAAGAGTGATTGGTGGTGAGGTGAATGGAGTGATTGTGATAGCTAAGGCTTCTAGGACTAAAAGCTGTGGCAATGTATTGTGGTAATGAGCGATGGAGCGCTTAATTAGGATAATAAGGCCCCCTCCAGGACATTGACTAGTTCTTCTTCTGTCCCATCTGTATTGAGCATAGTTAGCAATATTGAAGGAGTAAGTAGGACTAAGCTTGTGTTTCTCTAGGAATAAGACATCAGGACTGTACTGATTTATAAATTTTTAAATTCTGTAATTTTGGCAACAGACCATTTGCGTTCCATGTCACAATTTTAAGCATACTCTACATGATTAGCTGCGTTTTCCTAACCCGTTGACATCTTCGAGGACTAAATACAGAATATAAATTTTCTCCATATAAGTACCAGCATTTTTGAGCTGGGGCATATGCTTTTTAAATATTTGAATTATAAGAGAAATATTAGTGCCTATTTCATTTTCGAATTCATTCATAACAGTAAATAAAGATGAAATTTCAGATAACTGATTACTAATGTTAGAGACAAGGTCTAGGGGTGGAATTAACACGAACAGGTGCAACAGACCATTTGCGTTCCATGTCACAATGGTGACCGCGGACAAATTCTCATTATTCGTGCGAACACTCCTCGAATAGATTTTCAACTGGTTCAAAGTAGAAACGGACTCGCTGACTTATCTCCCTTTCATTTCTATTCGGATGAAATGAACATTAATATTGTCAAAGTAGTCGTAGCGAGGGGCTCGCTGCGGGTCGCTCGGACAGGCGTAAACTGGCTTTAAAAGAAACTGGCTGGTATGCACGTTACGCATGGGAAAAACCATGTAAACGCCCGTTGGTTGAGATTCGAACCCGGGACGCGTAATGGCAAACCGCACATTGAGTTGATCAATGTTAACGAATTTCGCTTAGTGCGTATGCTCAGTGGCGTGCCATTGGCGTGGAAATAAATAAATACTGGCGACTAAGTATAAGCAACCCTGCACAAGTCTTTTCGTCATGTAGATCTTATCGACTGTTTACAATACTATGCAAATTTGTTTCTGTTTATTGCATTTACTTCTGTTTCATTTTAGTTTGGTTTATTTTGTGCATAAACATTACATTTAATATCAGTTATTTATAATAATGTCTTTTACTTTAATTCAGTGATTTAAACTGGATTTCTTCCTTAATTTGTTAAAATATATACGAATGAAACGTATGGCAAATACTCGATCGCTTTTATTCCTCAGAAGTATAATCAATAAATATTCAGCTATTATATTTTGCAATGTTTCCTGTTTTGTAATCCTTCTTAAACGAAAATTTGCTAATATACAATCGGTATGTACACTAAGTTTTTTATTCGCCCGATACTCAGTAAATGTGAAACATGATTAGGATAATTATAGAAACCACAATTATTCTTAACGTTCTGATTTCGATTTTCAGACTTTCCGATTCTGAAGTACGAGATGAGTTTTTTATATTTTTGTATTTATAGAATTTTAAAATAATACAAGAATTTTAATTGTTTCTTGCGGCTTCAAATTATAAATAATACGGCTTAGGCGATTTCTACTGGCATATTTTGCAAGTTAAAAAATGCGCTTGGTATTTTTATTTTTAGATGAATTTAATTTTTCACTAAGTTGTCATAAAAATTTTTACAGAAATTTTGAAACAAAACAGGAAGTATACAATTTGTAAAAAAGGAAAATTCGACTTGATTTTTTTTAATTACGTGCCTACCAAAAAGAGAAATATTTAAAATGACAAATAACTTTAGTTATCTATATTAGAAATTGTTTACATTGCTCTAAGAAATAAAACTAGCACTGTTATTTCTACTCTCTGAATATTATTATGCAAAGTATTTTTGCGTGTTATAAACTTTTGAAGCATGGATCCATCAAGCATATCCACCTAGACACTCTTCACAGCAAATGCGAATCCCTTTGTGTATTTTCTTTTGCTTTTTATTTTTCTTGGAGCAACACACTGTTCTCGAGATATTTTTTTTTTCTTTTCTTTTCTCTTTTTTAAAATTAGGATTCGGTGGTATATAACTGGACTAAGGCCTTTTAACGTAACGAATACAACCCATGTTAGCATTTTAGCAGATTACACGTAAATTTACTATGAAACGGACCCTGCACATGCAGAGCCATCTAGAGTCGAAATAAAAAATACTAAGACAATTTACCCTGTGCAGAGAAACAGCGATATTCGTATTGAAATCCAGGGAGGAAAAATATTCGTCCGAGTTTTTTACGAGAACTGTGGGAGCGGAAGAACTTGATAAACCCGTTCAAATTGTGGGAGCCGTATGGGAAGGGTTAATAGAACTAATCAGTATGTTACATGTTTAATTATTAATACTGCATCTGGGAGGCTCGGAGTTCGAATCCTGGCTAAGGCTTCGCGCATTTTTCTTGTTTGCTGCTTCGATAAACCAATTACTCCACAATCCTGTTTTTTCTCAAAATGTTTCGCATTTAATCTTGAATATGAAGGAAACCAGAATACGCTTCGTATTATTTATTATTGCCTGTCAGTGTGTGAATGGTTAAATCCGCTGAACACTACAAGTTCGATTCCACTTTAAAACATGATGAATGGGCTGGCTGCATAGGTCTTTGTATGGATCCCCGCCCCCCGTGTGTAACATGAATATGAGCTAGTGTCTTTTAGAAAGTCCTCTACGAAATCATTCCTTTTCTTAGGCAGGTAACCTTCGCGTGCTCTTCTGTAATCAAATAATCTACCCTGTATTCATTAGTGTTTATGATTTGTCAATGTGTGGAAAGTTCTCTTATCTCCTATCTGCTGGAATTCACAGAAAATTTTGCTTCAGCTTCAGCTGATAAACTTCGCAGTGAAAATTTTAATGGCTTCCGGTAATTTCATACTTCAGAGGTCATACTGTAGGAAGTATGAGACCATGACTTTGTAAGTTTTCATTTAGTTTCATTAACCAGTTATTACTTTTCTGTCTTTCTCGGTTCTCATTTTCCTGCTAGAATGTAAATTTACAGCTCGCGTGTATTCAAATGAGGTAGAAAGGAGGTAATATTTAAAGAAAGGTTTTATAGTGTAGCATGCTCCGCCTGCTGAAGGCACGTTGTTAATTTGATCCGCTTAAGAGTAGTATTCTGCGTCATTGCATTATTCTCGCCATTAGCCTTGTCACGCCGACCATAGGTCAGAAATAACTAGGGCATTCTCTGGATGTGTAACCGTTAGGCTAACTTACGATTACTTAGTTAAATAAAATTCATTGACTTAAGCCATAAATGCTGGCTATTTTGTAAGCACCAGTGGTGTGTTATGTTAACTTCTGTTGTTGTTGTTTGTTATCTTGTCCGAGGAATCAGTGCAGAGGAGTCAAATAGAAACGAAAATATCCAGAACAGCCGCAGCAACATCAGTAACATCAGCACTGAGGAGCTTGGCAAAAATAGCAGGACAGTCGAAGAGATGGTCTGGAGAAATTTGGATACCAGTACAGTGAGGACAGTTATTATAATTTCGCTGGCCATCAGGGGATATCTTCATTCCTTTGAAGTGTTTTATCCAGAGTCTGGCTATGGTAGTGGAAATGACACGATTACAATTTAGGGCAGAAATGGAATTCTTCATTGATTGGAAGTCTTCGGCTGGCTGTTGCGTTAGCATCGGTAAAGGTTAAGCTGTTGGGAAACTGAGAACTATTTCAAGCGTCTTTGGCAAGGCCCATCACCTTGCTCATTTCCGTAAATATCAACATGCGCTGGTATCCACTGCAGTGTACACGTCCTTTGGGCTGCAGTGATTTTGTTCATGAGCATGATAATGTCCAGGGTAAGCTTGTAAGGATCTTAAGTTTTACTAACGTTTATTTTATTTTAAATCTTTACTTCTTATTTTCTACTTCCGGCCAGAATTATAAGCGTTAAGGTTTTTATGCAAAGTTTGTCTGGCGAACGCCAAGTATTTAAGTTGTGGCTTTTTGCCAAGCGAAAAAGAGGAAGCAGTGAGTCGAAGCAGGCCGCTTACCTTAGAAGTTACGCAGTTGCTTGTTGCCTTCCAGGCCAGAGGTTTTAATCCTCTTGATAAATTTTAAACGTATTGTAGTGTTCACAGTTCTCTGTACTACATACGCTTCCTGTTAATATAAGGCCAATCTTCCACGTTTATTATTCTAAAGTTAAATTAGAGTTTAGTTTTATTTTTATACTTTTACGTTTTGACCCCAAGTAGCGGGTCGGTGTATTCCGAAGTACGGAAGTCATTGTAAATAGAGAAAAATAAAGGGTTTTGTATACCCTTCTTGTGTATCCTGTTTACTTCCCACAGTTTTGAACATAGCTTTAGTAAGCTCTCTGTTCCGAGTCAGGTCCTTGCATGTTCCCGAAGAAGGTTAGAAGGAACATTGAACCTGATAGTGGCGCCCAACGAAGAAGAATAACCATGGCCGAGTTTCAAGAAGAACCTGTGCTGCCTGCAGAAACGGCTCAGAATCCAGAAATGCCAGCTGCCGCCCTGGAAGGATTTGGTTACATCGTCCAGACCATGCGCGCTTCGATGAAACCAGAAGCAACATTTAATGGAAACTCACCGGTAACCAGTTTTTTGGAAAAATTGGATGACCACTTTATGCTCTACCCCGTGCACGAGTTTCAAAAAGTTACCTTAGCTACCAGCGCTTTGAGGGGCCAAGCGCTTAACTGGTTCAAATGTATAGGCAGAAGTCTCTTGGGTCAAGCAGGAAGTCCCACCTATACTTACGAGAATTTCAAGACTGCCCTACTAAAAGCCTTCCCTGTTGTAAGGGATCGTGCGAAATTAGAAACGGAACTTTTCAGTATATATCAACAAAGAATCGAAAACCTCTCAAGCTTTATTTTAAGAAAAATTCACGTCTTCAAACTCTTGTGTGGAAGCCGTCCGGATCCTGAAATAATTCAAGTGATTTTGCCGAGGTTACTGCCCCAAGTGCAAGACTTTATTGAATTAAGAAATCCGACTACACTGGAAAAGTTATTTGAGCTATCAATCCAGTTTGAAAGTAGAAGAACGGCGGACGTCGAAAGAAGACGCCAATACCAACAGCGAAACCAATTTGGTACGCCAAGACTACAGCAAACTCAAGCACACGGCTACGGAGGCAAAGCGAATCAGTGGGCAAGGAAACCCGAGCATTCAAAAACAGCCGGCGACGTCGACAGTTCAATAGCAACCCAGGAAAAAAGTCTCAAGGCCAGGGGAAAAAGAAGGAAAGCACGGAAATGAAAAATAATTTAAACTAAAACGGATTTCTGCTGACGGGAGGGTGCGGAAATCCGAAGGCCACGAAAACCCCTCTTCCTACAAGTTAAATACAGTAATGGTGAAAAATTTGACTCTTCCGAAGATTGAAGTGTTGGTGAATAATATCCCAGCCACCGCACTCCTGGATACCGGCGCGCAGTGTTCCTGTGTGGCAGAAGATTTTTTTAGGAAGTATTTTCGGAAATACCGCAGATATAATTCGGATAATACGACAGTGTTAGCGGCGCAAGGAGAACTATGTAAGTGCATAGGTAAAGTACCTCTGTATATCCGTATCAAGGACGAACGAGTAAAGGTGATGTTTTTTATAGTAAAGAATCTGCAAGCACATATAATCTTAGGGATAGATTTTCTTTCAGGCGCACAAGCAACACTGGATTTTAATGAAGCGTCCCTTAAGCTGACAATGAAACCAGTTCATGCAGAAAAGGCTGAACCGCCGATGTTAAAACTTGACCACCTCCCTAATGACGAGCAAGGAAGAATACGACAAGTGGTAAGTGAATTTGTTTCGTTATTTAGTGATATTCCAGGATTTACTCAGGTTACTAACCATAGTATTGACACCGGAGATGCAATGCCAGTTCGCCAAAAACCATACCGGTATGATAAGAATAAGGAAAAAATTATAGAATGGCATATTACCGATATGCTACGTAAAAAGATCATAACACCCATCTCAAGTAGTTATGCTAGCCCGGTGGTGTTATGTAAGAAAAATAATGACTATCCTTTGACGCATCCAAAAAGGTGGAGATTCGCTATTGATTACCGTAAATTAAACTCCATAACTAAATATCCGGTATATCCGTTACCGATCATTGAAGAAATTCTAAGGAACATAAAATCAACCAAATTTATGACGACTTTAGACTTAACGACTGGTTATTTTCAAATAGGGGTTAGGCCTGAGGACGTGCCTAAGACTGCTTTTATAACCAAGTCTGGCACTTATGCATTTTTGCGTATGCCGTTTGGCCTTTCAGGGGCCCCGGCAACATTTCAGCGATGCATGGACATTGTGTTAAGACCTGTTCTTGGAAAGTCCACATTTATCTATTTAGACGATATCATTATTACTAGTGATAATCTCGACCAACATGTACAGGATTTAAGACAGGTGTTTTCTTTATTAAATGAGGCCGGTCTAAAAGTTAATGTCGAAAAGTGCAAATTTGCAGTCCCTGAATTAAAATATTTAGGTTACAAAATATCTCAAAAAGGAATCGAGACAGACGAATCAAAAATAATTGCTGTACAAAAGTATCCGACTCCAACCACGGCGAAGAAGCTCTCTTCTTTTCTAGGACTTTGTTCATATTATAGGTCCTTTATAAAAAATTTTGCAGCTATTGCTGAACCATTGTTAAAATTAAAAAGGAGAAAGGCAAGATTCTCGTGGACGGCCGAAGCCAATAGTGCTTTCGAAAAATTAAAACAAGCATTAACGCAAGCCCCTGTGTTGAAATTTCCTGAAAAGGATGAAAATTTAGAAATTTCAGCGGATGCTTCGGATTATGCGGTAGGAGCGGTACTTTCGCAAAATCAGCAGCCCGTGGCATTTTTTAGCCGAACTTTAAATCAAACACAAAGAAACTATTCCGCGACCGAGAGAGAGGCACTTGCAGTTCTGTTAGCAGTGCAAAAGTTCCCAGTCTATTTTGGAAAGGCGCCGATAACAGTGTACTCTGATCATGCGGCGGTAACTAGATTGTACTCAGGGAAAAATTTATCCCCAAGGTTAATAAGATGGGCACTCAAGCTGCAAGAATATAATCTGGTAATCAAGCATACCCCCGAAAAGGAAAATATCGTAGCAGATGCCCTATCAAGAATTAAAATAGATGAACAAGGTAATACCGTAAAGGTGGCAATGCTCACAGCATGTACAATAAATTCCCGAGAAACTGTAATAACCGAACTGGGTAAGGATCCTGAGTTTGAAAGTATTTATGAGTATTTAAAGGATCCTGAAAATTTTAGCCACCAAGATATTGTGGCGATAAGAAATAGGGCGGCCCATTACGAACTAATAGATGGTCTATTATTCTATACAAAAACTACGAATTCCAACAACGAATTTCGACCTGTTATCCCAGCTAGTCTTAGATTAAATATCCTGTAGGAGCTCCATGACAGCCCTTTAGCTTCTCATGCTGGTATTCGAAAAACTATTCAACGCGTACGCGAGGCAGTCTACTTTCCTGAACTGCAAAAGTTAACAAGGGCGCATGTCCAGTCCTGCCCAACATGTCAAGCAGTTAATTATATTAATTTCCGTCCGGCCGGGTTTCTAAATAGTATTAAATCCGAATTTCCAAATGAAATAATTGGCATCGATTTATTGGGCCCTTTCCCAAAAAGTCAGTTAAATAAAAGTCGCTATCTCCTTGTTATGGTTGATCATTTTAGTAAATGGACCGAAATTGTTCCCTTAAAACGAGCCTCCGCGAAATTAGTTACTGATTCTATTTTAAATAAATATATTTTAAAATACGGGGCGCCCCTAAAAGTTATATCGGATAATGGTCCTCAATTTGTAAGTAATATATTTGAAGACATGTGCCAAAAACTGGGCATACGTCATTTAAAAATGGTCCCGTATCGGCCGCAATCAAATATAGCGGAACGGGTCAATAGAAATATAGTGAAAATTATCCGTAGTTATGTTAAAAATTTTCATAAAAGCTGGGATAACTATGTAATTTCCTTTCGCCCTTAGGACCGCAAAACATGATACAACGGGCAAAACTCCTGCTGAGTTATTTCTAGGCAGAAAGATTATAACGCCGTTAGATAAATTATTTTATGTGCAACAAAGAGCCCCAGAATTTAAAATGGGTGATATAGAAAAACTAATTAAGGAAGCAAAGAAGAATACGGAAGTAGCACAAAGAAAACAGAAGCTCTATTATGATTTGAAACGACGGGGAGTAACTTATAAAGTAGGGGATGAAGTTTTAAAAATTAAGCATTCACTTTCTTCAGCACCAGAAGATAAGACTGCTAAATTTTTTCCACGATTTGAAGGACCATATGTTATAGAAAAAATAACTCACGCTGTAGTAGTGTTAAAAGCCAGAAATGGTGAAACCTGCTCCGCAAACATTGATCAAATCAAACCCTACTTCGATCGTAATAAAATGCAAATATTTTCAGATCTTTTGCAGGATCCGGCACGGCAGACACCGCAGGCACAAGCTCCAGAGGTGGAAAAACGACAAGTACAAGGGCAAGCCAGTAAGAGGCAGGAGCAAGTGAAAAGAAAATTTCCCCGCGGAAAAATTGAAGGGAGCAAGAAAAAGAAGCCGTTCCACCGTCCAGAAAAGAGAGTTCACGAACACCCCCAGAATGAAGAAGGGAGAAGGACGACGTATGTGAAGAGAACCAGGAGAAATGACGGCAACTATAACCCGGCTCAAAAACGGAAGATCTACTCATCCGACAGGACTCTCCGCAGCAGATGTCGCCGAACTGCGGAAGGGCCATCAGCAGCGGAGGAAAAGTTACAAGGAAAATTAGAACGGCCAGCAACGAGGTCCAAGCAGGAACACGACAGAAGTTTCCCGGTTCCGCCAAGACCAGCTGCCATCAAACGGCCAAGACCACAATCAGAGGAGAAAAAGAAGGTATTCAAGGGTGACCGAACTGGTGGAAAAAGGAAGCTTCCAGAGGAAGGCACTGAAGGGCGAGCCCGTACAAGAAGGAGGATAAATCAAACGACTATCTGCAATACCTTTAAAGACTGGGCCCAGAAAAGGATGTCCGAATATCACAAAGATAAGTAAAATTTTATGTTACTTTGCAAACTTAAGTTAATCTTTCATTCTTACTGCAAGTGGCAGATTTCAAGAAGTTTTACCTCATGCGAGGTCTACCTTTATCGCCAAAAGGGCGAGAAATCAGTTGTTACCGATTTTGGTATTATGTTTTTCAATTACTCGCGCGTAAAACTAAAGTTGATGTATAATAGCGTTGTGTAAAGACTTAAATATTGTAAAAAGTTATTGTATAAATTTTATTTAAAACATTCTAGCAAGAAAGAAGTTTTAGTCTGAAAGACTTTTTGAAATGTAGTATTTCAATGTAGAAAGAATTGGCACTTGCTTTGAAAAGAATAGAAGTTAACAATGTACTACTAATGTATGTTTTCAAATGTGTAAAACTAACGGCATGTTGATATGTTCTTATATACAATGTGAACTGTTATTTTAAATGTTAAGAAATACCGTGATATGGTAAAAGTGAATGTTAAAAATTTTTTTTTTATTCGTGTGACTGTAAAAAGGCTAAAGCATGGCGAATATGTGTTAAAGGTTGAATGATGTAGTTAGGCTCTCTGACGCTACACTTTAGAGTTAGCCACTTTTAGAATAGTACCTCAGGGTTTAGAGTTGAAATTAGGGTGTGTTAAGAGGTCTTGTTATGTTGAATTTTAACACGTTAGTGTTTTGATTGTAGGAGGAAGTGTGGAACACGTAGACAGAAACACGTTCGTGTTTGGTGTTCTTTTACAACACATGTCAGAGAGCACGGGGAGAGATAATTAAAATAGTCATGAATGAAATAAGAATATTAAGTGAAATATAATTATACATGTTACTTGCCATTTTCATTGTGTAACATTTCATTAAACTAGTTTTCCTTCCAGATCTCTGGAAGGAACCAGATTTGAATAAGAGCTCCAGTTTAGATGCAGTACAGATGAAAAAAAAAAAAAAAAAAAAATTGTGTATCCTGGGAGTTGCTGTTGTAAAAACAAATTTCTTTCTTTTAAATTTCTAGTTTCTAGCGAAAAATATTTGTAAAAGATTGGCCTCGCGTTAGATTCTAGAGCTAAAAGTTTTCAACAAGGTCGTTTTAGACCTCAGTTTCAAACTAATTAACTCTGGCGGGAAGTATGTAAGGATCTTAAGTTTTACTAACGTTTATTTTATTTTAAATCTTTACTATCACTTCTTATTTTCTACTTCCGGCCAGAATTATAAGCGTTAAGGTTTTTATGCAAAGTTTGTCTGGCGAACGCCAAGTATTTAAGTTGTGGCTTTTTGCCAAGCGAAAAAGAGGAAGCAGTGAGTCGAAGCAGGCCGCTTACCTTAGAAGTTACGCAGTTGCTTGTTGCCTTCCAGGCCAGAGGTTTTAATCCTCTTGATAAATTTTAAACGTATTGTAGTGTTCACAGTTCTCTGTACTACATACGCTTCCTGTTAATATAAGGCCAATCTTCCACGTTTACTATTCTAAAGTTAAATTAGAGTTTAGTTTTATTTTTATACTTTTACGTTTTGACCCCAAGTAGCGGGTCGATGTATTCCGAAGTACGGAAGTCATTGTAAATAGAGAAAAATAAAGGGTTTTGTATACCCTTCTTGTGTATCCTGTTTACTTCCCACAGTTTTGAACATAGCTTTAGTAAGCTCTCTGTTACGAGTCAGGTCCTTGCATGTTCCCGAAGAAGGTTAGAAGGAACATTGACCCTGATAAGCTGAGAGTTGCCCCTTAGGGTGGCTTGGAGCGCAGATTTAGAATCAGAGAATAATAAGAGGCCTCTAGGATTTTGGATTGCCTTGGAAGGGTAGATATCTAAAACCTTTTTGATAGGCTAATTTCTAATTAAGTGAAATAAAAGGGTGCTTTACGCGCTTTATCAGTCTCTTTGATACTTTACAAGAAACAGTCATAATTCATTTAAGGTCTTAGAAGTTTCATAAATTTGATGATACCAAAAAAATAAATAAATAAAAAGAAACTTTAAGTAAAAAAGCAAGCAGTTTCTAAATATTATTCCAGTTGTTTGGAAACTCTTTCTGAATGATCACTACTGTTTTTGATCAATTAAGATTTTTATTACTTGTGATTTATTTATTGGTCCAAAGGGTCTTTGTACCTGAAGGACTATTGTTTTCGTTTTGCGATTTTGCGTTGAATCACTCTGAATGTACGTTCCACTTTTCAAACTGTTGCCACCAAATAGTATCACCCTGTATTATATTTGAAGAAATTAAATAATGAAGAATCTGCATAAATGTATGCATGTTTCTTGCATAGTGATAAAACAACGGTACCTAGAGCCATCCAATTTTGAATGACGTAATGCTACTGAAAATATGGGCATCTGGAAGACCAAATTTGAAATTTGGAATATGTTTTATGATCGGTTTCATATTTTGTAAAACTTTTACGAATTTTTGATTAACAAACTCAACCATTTAAAAGCGAGCAATGGCAACACTCTACCGGAAGGGGGAAAAAAACCTTTTTATCTCCAGCACGCGAAACTGTGTATGGGAAATTCTAAAAATAGGCTCATTTTAAAATTATTTTGCGACATTGCTGTTGAACTGAATTTTATGGTTTAAGTGCAAAATGCATGATATTAAATAAATAAAGGTAACACACAAAACGTTAAAAAAAAAGTGTCTTTGGACGTAATTTAAAATCTGAAGCCTTTCAGATTTCCCCCCCCTTTTTATTTATTTATTTATTTATTTTTATGGATGGAAGATTGCAGTCCTTCATTTTTTCCTGTCTTTCTCTCTCCCACCACTTTCGAATCATGGTGTTAGAAGTAAGAGATCTGCTTCGAGTTGCTTGAGGGAAGTAGTAACTTATTAATACGCAAGATAGAATCCTTTGTAAAATTTGTTAATGGAAGAATGATGAGATATAAATACATTCATTCAGCTGTTATGGAATTGGTTCATTCATTTCAAGATGTTTTTCACGTTGTTCCGAAGGCGACTTTGTGTAATCTTACAAAGAAACTCGGATACGATTTCTCAGAAACCTTCTAATGGCGGTCTGTAAGCGTCGTTCTTTTGTTTCGTTCTCTTTGAATAACAGAAATATAATCTTATCTTTGTATGCCTGCACAATAAGAAATAAATCTACAGCTAATTTCGAGTTTTCTTAGCGTATACTCAAATGCGAAGTTGTCTGAATCCGTGTTGAATTTTTCATTTTATGGTACTCGAAAGTCTTTCAATTAGAAGGCATCTTTATGAATTTCATCTCTCTCTACATATTGTGTTTAGGTCTAGTAAATCATATTAGAATCTTCGAACTGCTTGCGTAATCATAGCGTGTGATTATATTATATGTTACAGTTAAGAATCTCCTTTGGTAATGGCGAACAAACAGTTAACATCCTTAACCAGTTGAAATGTTGCTCTGCTATTCAAATTTCGGTAGGGATTCAACGATGGAAATAAATTTTCACGTTTGAATTTATAAGAAATTTTATATATTCCAACAACGTAATTTGACATTTTACTTTTCGAAATGTATATTAATCAATATTCTTTTTTTTCATTCAAAACAAATAAATTTCAGTATCAGTTGAAATAATACGCATACGAACGTTTAGTAAATTTATGACTCATATCGCAGATCGTAAAATTCCGAACTCTGTATTAAAAACTGGACTGAATTGCGCCGAATGATTGGTGGGGGGATTTATTGCAATTCATTACAAATTATCGCCATGTAAAGTATACGCTTATTCGATAAAGAAAAGGCTTAATTATTCAAGATATAGGTTAGACATTTATTTTTCTGGATCGCTTATGCAGGTGAATTATCTGAGTTGTCAATAGTTCGTGTTTCGCCAGAGTGTGAAATCCACGGAATGGAAAGGGGAGGGGACTGAAAGCTTTCAGATTTTATATTATGCCCAACCGGGTTTTTTTTTTTTTTTTTTAATCCAAAGGCGCTTTTTCTCTGAAGGACTATTGCTTTCGTTTTGTGATTTTGCGTTGAATCAGTATAAATGTCCGTTTCGCTTTTCAAATTGTTGCCACCAAATGTTGGAGTCCTGCTTTATATTTGAAGAAATTAAATAATGAAAAATATGCATAAATGTATGTCTATTTCTCGCATTTTGATAAAACAACGGTACCTAGAGCCATCGAATTTTGAATAACATAATCCTCCTACCAGTATGGGCATGTGGAAGAACAAATTTGAAATTTGGAATTTGTTTTATGATCGATTTCATATTTTCTAAAACTTTAAAGAATTTTTGAGTAACAAACTCAACGATTTAGAAGCGAGCAATGGCAACACTCTACGGGAAAAACTCCAGCGCGCGGAACTGTGTATCGGAAATTCTAAAGATATGCTCATTTTAAAATTATTTTGCGACGTTGCTATTGAACTGAGTTTTATGGTTTAAGTGCAAAGAACATGATATTTAATAAATAAAGGTATTACATAAAACGTTAAAAAAATGCCTCTTTGGACGTAATTTAAAATCTGATTTTTTTTATATATTTATTCTAATATGTTTATGTGTGTATCTGTTGACGGAGTTCATATAGACGGTATTATTATTTAAAATTTTATTTTTATTTTCATTTTATTTATATTTATGTATTTATTTATTTTATTTACAGTCACACGCGTTTCCAGAGCGTTTAAGCTAATGCCTCGTATTTAAAAACAGCATATGATCAGAATATCCGATAGAGGGTCTAGCGCGCTGGAGATAAAAATATTTTATTCCCTAGTGTGCTCGCTAATGCTCGCTCTGAAGTTGTTGAATTTTTTAATCAAAAACTGGTTAAAGTTTTACAAAATATGAAACAGACAATAAACCAAATTCCGGCTTCCAGGTATCCATGTTCGGGTGGAGGACTATGTTATTCAGAATTTGATGGCTCTAGGTATCGTTGGTTTTTCATGCGAGAAACATACATACATTCATAATGTATTCTGTCCTTACGTACGAATGTCACGCAAAAATATCGTTAAATTGCATTCGACAGCGATCAAAATGGACATTTTCTTTGAAATACGATGCCTGAAGTTTTTCGCGATTACAATACTTTCTTTTTACTTCGTACAAGGAAGTAAAAAATCAACTTAAGTATAATGAATATTTTATTATCGGGATCCTACGAAGGCAACACAAAAATTAAGATATTTTTGGGAAACCTTTCGTACTCACAGAAGTCAGACAATTTCCATAAAGTTCTCTATTTTATTTTAAGAAACTCTGTAATCGGATATGCATATCTAAGATAAATAGTTAAAAGGATTAAAATCAAAGAAATAAATCTTGCAAAAACTTTGTTCAAACACATTTGCACTCTAAGCATAGTAGCTTATGTTGACTACATTTTTGAGAAATGTGATTTTCCTAACATTGAAAAGCTGTCTCCCCCCCCCAAAAAAAATACAGATAAACAAAAGCAATCCCGGATCCGGAATCCGGTATAAATATAATACAGAGCAATAATAATTGGTGGCAAAAATTTGAAAGGTGATGCGCCGTTTACAGTGATTCGACGCAAAATGCTGTTTCAAGACTAACAGCTCTTCTGGGCTAACTCCTAGCTGGGCTAATAAACGTATTAAAGGGAATATTCTCAAGTTTTCGTTCTATGTGTACATTTAAACACAATTATTTTACATTTTTATGCATCATGAAGTTATTTCTGAAGGGGTTATATATATTTGTGAGAACCGGAATTGATTCGATAAGTAAAATATTTTTTTCCTATTACTGAAATAAATTTGTATATTTTTTAGCTCACATCGAAAACGTTTTTCGTAAAAGCGATAAACTTTCTGCCCTGTCTCATTCATTTTCATTTCATCTTTAAGAAAATCTATGATTCAAAATAAACAGATCATTGGCTCCGTTAGACTGTGCTTATCCTATTTATCTAAGATAACTGACAAGAGTGTTTGAAAAAGATAGTGACACCTGCTCGTGGTTCTTCTGCAATTCAGGTGGGAATTTTCGTAGCACTGCCTCCTGCAGAGTTATCCGAATCCGGGATTGCTTTTGTTTATCTGTAATTTTTTTTTCGGGGGGGGGGGAGACAGCTTTTCAATGTTAGGAAAATTGCATTTCTCAAAAATGTAGTCAACATAAGCTACTATGCTTAGAGTGCAAATGTGTTTGAACAAAGTTTTTGCAAGATTTATTTCTTTGATTTTAATCCTTTTAACTATTTATCTTAAATATGCATATCCGATTACAGAGTTTCTTAAAATAAAATAGAGAACTTTATGGAAATTGTCTGACTTCTGTGAGTACGAAATGTCTCTTAAAAATATCTTAATTTTTGTGTTGCCTTCGTAGGATCCCGATAATAAAATATTCATTATACTTAAGTTGGTTTTTTACTTCCTTGTACGAAGTAAAAAGAAAGTATTGTAATCGCGAAAAACTTCAGGCATCGTATTTCAAAGAAAATGTCCATTTTGATCGCTGTCGAATGCAATTTAACGATATTTTTGCGTGACATTCGTATGTAAGGACAGAATAAAGGATTCTTTTCCCCCAAAAAAATTATAAAACTAATTTAAAATGAATTCTTAAGAGAATGTTTCGTGTCGTCTGTGCGTATATACGTATCTTGCATAACTCAAAATTGAACGTTGAATAACGTTGAAATTTTGTATATAGGACTGCTATGACATGTAGATGTGCACCTCGTATTTTGATTGCAATCAACCGCACCAAAAGTATATACTGGTTAAGATTTTTATGCCTTTAGTTAACCTGCATGCAATAATTATGAAATTATCAACAATTTAAAAGTTTTTTAATTGCGTCTAAGCCTAATTTTTTATTACCATGGCCGCCATATTTGTTTACATTTGAAACATCAGAATAGTGGATTTGTTGCCAACCTAGAGAAACTAAGTTTCGCAACAACAAAGTAACGTTTTCTTTTACTATTGTGAATTAAATTATGCTATAAGGTATTTCTTTCGCCTTCCTTGGCGTGCCTTCGTAGTGTAGTGGTTCAGCACGCTGGGCCGGTATTCCAGAGGTCCGTGGTTCGATTCCCGGCGAAAGCGGTTGCTAATTTTTCATCTCTTCTATTTCGAAAAAAATATTAATGTCTCTACAATGTTTAATTCTGGAATTATCATTTAAGTTATTAGGTTGTTTTTGCGTTGAATTTGAATTGTAAAAAATTGTTTTTTAATTCTTTTAACTGTACTTGGTGTTTTATGTTTTTCTATCTTTCAAATTTTAATTGAAATTTATTTATACTTGGTGTTCTTTGAATTTTTATGTATTTTTGCCTTGCCGCAAAGTGAATTAATTAGTATCACATACGCATTAGGTAAGCAGCGCTGAATCGTCTGCGAAAAACTGTTTCTTTTTTATTTGTTTAATTTCGTTTATATATCGTTTTAGATTTATTATAGTATTTGAATAGAACTTGTGTTAATTCTTCAGATGATAAAATTTTTGTGCACTCTGAGTTATAAAATGAATGAGATGTAATGCTGTTAAGGGAACCTAGCGCCGAAGTGTCACTATGGTAAATAAATATAGTGAACTTTTAAAGAGTGCATTTATTCTATTGGAGTTTATGCGCTATTCACGAAGTAGATTTAATTCAAAATTCGTTAACTGTTAATTCAATATGTTGAAATGAAATGCTAGAAAATTGCGTATAATTTAATATTCGGTACAAGGAACTCATGGAGTGTACACATGAGATTTAAAGAAAAAAAATATCTGTACTTTTGCTTGCAAAATTTGTGGAGGTTTACTTTATTAGTATTTTTCTTAAATAAACATATCGATGGAAAATTTGCGATGATGAATACTGTTTTATACTAAGAACCATTGATCGCTATGAAAGGGCATCTTCTGTTTTGAAGTTATCAGTTTTTAGCGATTTAATTAACTATAAATTTATTTGTTGTGAGATGTCTTAAATTAAATCGATATTAGGTATGTAAAAATTGGTTTAAATCCCAAGTTGCTCTTAGATGTGAGAAAAATGGTCGGACTATGCGCTTCCGAAACGTGGTCAAGAGGCTTACCTCCACTAGATTTCTTATAGGAGCAGCTATACTAAAGATAAGGTGGAAAAGTGATAGCGCAACTCAGATCTACAGAAGAATGACGTCAGTATTTTTTTTAATAACTCCACGGGCAGGATCTATACGTATGCAAATGAATCTTCTTGTTTATAACTAATTTGGTTATAGTGAATAGTTTACTAATTGGAATTTTTATTCCTTTATGATCATAGAAAAACATTTTTGTTTATTATTATCATTTTAGTAGAAATGTTCTCATCTACAATGTTGGGGTTATTTTCATAAACTACTGTACATAATTTTAAGGACTCTTCTAAAAGGTAGTTTCTCCCTTCTTTCCGCATGATAATAGCATTCTTTGTGGTGTAATTGGAAGCAAACTTGACGCGTATTCGAGAGGTTCAGGGTTTGAGCCCGCCGAGGGCATTGCACATTTTCCATTAATTACTCTACAAGTGGCGTCCGAATAAAATGGTGGCGGACGATAATTCGTGACCGGCAGGATTTGGCGATTGAGTTCCTTAATCCCAAGTCGTCCTTTAAAAGGGGGAGTATATAAGGTTAGATGATATTTTCTCCCTCTTTCAAGCATGTCTTCGTGGTGTAACAGTAGCACACTCGCCGCGTATTCGAGAGGTCCAGATTCGAGCCCTGGCGAGGACATTTACACATTTTTCACATTTCCTGCTTAAAAAAATCATAATGACTCTACAAAGTATTTTCTCCTTACTCTCCGCGTGTCTTCTCGTTGTAATTCAAAGCATACTCGACACGCGTCCAGCGTTTGAGTACCGACAAAGGCATTTGCATATTTTTTACGTCTTCTGCTTCAAAAAAGCCTAATATTTCTACAAGTTTATATGTAGATGAATTCAAATGTAAACATCATATCTAAGAGATTAAATACCCATAGCCCATCTGTTTGGAAAACGCTAACAGATAATGGAGCTACATTTATGTAGAATAAACTGTAGTTCAAGTGATTAATGTCAGGTACTGAATAAGGAAACCAAACAAATTAGTAATTGCCAAGAAAAAACTGAGAAATCTGTTCAGTCAACTAACTATATTCCGATTCCCTCATAAAGAAACTAGCGCCGAAGTGTCTTAATTAATTTTTAACATTCAATAAAAATCGAAACATTACTAAATTTTCAAAAAGAGATTAATTTAATCACCAGTTAAATTTGGATGCCTCTATCAAGAAGCTTTGTATAAATGAATTTTCCCTCCTAAATTTAATGCGTTTTTGCTTTTCTTATTAATCGTTAGAAGTTATTTACAGTGATTTTGGGTTCGTACCGTAATATATTTTATAGTATTATTTAGTGTAATGATTAATACTGTATCTAAATCGGTATGGGACTTTATGGCATCGTATGATGCGTGAATACATTGACGAACAAGATTTAGTTTATTTTCTTTTCTTCTATGGGAAAAGATTTCATTTCTTGTAAAACTTGATCTTATGAATTCAAATCTTTATTCAAATCTTAAACAAATCTTGAATTTCAGAATCATAAATTTAACAGTAATGTAATGGATTAAAAATATTATTAATACAGTGGAAACCTCGAGATACAAGTTTCATTCGTTCCAGCATTGAGCTCGTGTAGCAAATTTCTCGTATCTAGAAACAAACGTCCCATTGAAAATAATGGAAATCTAGTTAATCCGTTCCGCACCACCAAAAATTTCATTACCATCTTATCTTCAGCCGACCTGGTGTCATTCGGAGAAGGTCCTAGTACAGATTCTTAGCCTTAGCGCAAATGATAGCTTCCGATACCGAATCGCCTTTTAACTGCTTCTCGTTAATCCACACCAGCAACAGCTTCTCAACATCTAGGAGTTTTGGATGGTGCTTGTGAATTACGGTAACTTCTATGGTTAGATCAAGTTTCTTAATTTCTTCGTTCTTCTTCAGAATAGTGCAGATCGTCGATGTCGAATGGCCGAAGTCTTCGCCAATTCTGTCACTCTTAAATCACGCTTAGGTTTATCTATGATTTCTTTCTTAATTTCAACGGCCATGGCTTCCTTCTTTTTGTTTGCAGCACTATCTGAGGCAACAGTCTTCTTGGGAGGCATTGTGAAATAATTATTTTCACGTTAAATTCAAAAAAACAATTAACTCACACGCCCACAAAAATGTAGATCGAAACCACTGAGTGATCTGACGAGGGTATTCCCTGAGTCGAGCCGGGTCGGAAAACGCGCCCCGCATACCAACGCCTGGCTTGTTGCTCGTATTTAGAGATGAATTTTTCGCTCATACTTTCCTCGTATCTCCGATTTCTCGTATATAGAGGTGCTCGTATCTTGAGGTTTCACTGTAGATGTACGTGTAATTTAGTTGTTATTCACATCACAGATTTAAAGACACATTTTAAAAGTACAACTTGGTACTCTTCGTAATCAACGATTCATGGGTCATGAATGGAAGAGTAACAAAGCACCTGAATTAAACCATAACCAGATTAGCAGTATGAAACAGCTTGGAAGCACGTGTATGCTAATGTGGGTGATATACAGCCGATTGGTCTTAGTGACCTTACGAAAGGAATAATGCACATGTAACTGGTTTGTTAGGGTAACTACCGTATTTACACACTCATGTTCTCTCCTTTTTTTCACTATTTTTTTCGTACGAAAATCGCGAAGGGAAATTATGCGAGTAATTTAATTTCTGGAGGATGCGGTTACAGTAAAAACACAACAAATGAAAAACATTCGTGAACAAATTGTAGAGTCTCATCTTCTTTGGAAGCATAAACTAATTTAAGACTCAAGCTGAAACTTAAGCGACTTATCGATATGTTCAGTAAGAGGACAGAGAAATCAAGAAGGGTGGGAAAGACCATTTTATTAAAACTTGCTTGTACTTACAGAACGAGTCAGCATTATTGCCTAGATCAAAATGTAATGAATTTAAATTAAAAGTAAGTTAAGTCGTAAATTAGCAAAAGGCTACACATGATGAATAAAACGCAAGTTGGCTCAAACCTAATACTGGCGTGACAAGCCCTAATTGTAAGAATAACGCAACGCCATAGACAACAACGGAAGAGATTCAATTAGTAACGGGGCCTTCAGCAGGCGGGACACGCTTTGTTTAAACAATCTAAATCCTTCCTTTAAATACTATCTCTTTCTAGACTATGAGCGAACTAAAATGTACATTCTGGCAGGAAAACGGAAAGCGAGAATGACAGTAAAAATTTAGAACATAAAATAACTGGTTACTTAAAAATAAATAAATCTTTACAAAACTACAGATAACTACCACAATAGTATTTATTTGAAAGAAACTTACATCTAAAAAAGAATATGTAGTCATGGTAACATTACCAGTATGTAATATCTCCGTTCCTACGTCCCGTGTCTTGAATGTAGCCTACTCATATTGTTGTCCACTGCTACTCTCTAAGCCTTAAATCATTTACTGTTGCTGTGTGATCTGCTACAGCCTGCAAGTCGTTGGCATTGTCACTGTTGTCATCGTCTTTATAGCTGTTCACTGTGTTTTCCCATATGCATTGATTTGATCATCGTGAGCATTAGATACCCTCGTTTTCTTGAAGCTCTTCGCTATTATTGCTTCATAAGTCAGAAACCATGTACTCAAAATCCATGAGAATATTAAATAGTAAGATGAAAACACATGGACGAATCCATTTTAAAATTTAGGGAAACTCGCTTTCCGAATGAGTAAGGGTAAAATTACGTGAATACAGTAGAAATCCAATTATCCGAATCAGTTGGGACCGGACTATCAAAAATTCGTATAAGATTTTTTTCCGAAGAAAGGGTCTACGTACACAGTAATGTACTATATGTTGAAAATGGAAGAAAAAAATTTTTTTAAAGAAAAAGAGGTTTTAATTAGTTAATGAAAAGGCAACACTTTTACGTGCATGGATTTGATACCCATGGTCTGACGAATCACACAACATTCATTCTGCTGTATCCTTAGCACTCACTTCTCAAAATTCATGAATTTTTCAAAAGAATGTTTCTTAATTCCTCAAGTGGCACGTCATCATCATCTTCTCCAGTCTCTTCTCTTTCCTTTTCTTGAGCTTCTTTTTCCTTTTTCTCATTTTCCTTCTGTTATTCAGTTGATTCTAAAAAATTCTGAAATTCTGAAAGTGATTCGCATAATCTACAATTCGGATCGTCGGAATTCGGAAATTTGGAGTTGTACTGTGCTTAAAAAAAAAAAAAAAAAAAAAAAAAAAAATGTCAGAACCTTGCGCATTTAGAAACCCATAATTACTAGACATTGCCAACGTCATTGGTGACTTATATGGGTTTTCAGTCACCAGTGTAAGGCAACGTAGCGTTGTTGTAGTAGCAACATTTGTCACAGCTTTGAATGTTAAATATTTAGTAGCGTAGCGTTATAAGGTATTTTCTCCCTCCTTCCAGCATGCCTGCGTGGTGTAACGGTAGCACACTTGGCTCGTGTTCGAGAGGTCCAAATTCGAGTTCCGGCGAGAGCATTGCTCATCTTTCATGTACTCCTGTATCAAAATAACCTAATGACTCTACAGTGTAACACAACGTAACGCTCCAGTGTTTTGAAAAGAGTGTGCTAAAGGTTTTCTAATATCAAAAGTGTGACGTTCCATCGACTCTAATCTTGATAATATTAATAGCATTACGATCTTTCGCTTTCTAAGAATTCCAGTTTCCTATTTTCAGTAGAAATTTATACATTTTTCTTCCAGATTGTATGACTAAGTCGCAGAAGCATCAATTGTCGCCTAATAATTTGTATTTCCTGATGATTTATTCTCTTTATTCATGTGTCACAGAACCAAAAATATAAATTTCTGGAAACCAACGTTACCAGTTCTTTTTAAATATAAACAAATCATCCTTTGGTCATTTTTTTAATTCACTGTGGCTGAGCTCTTCTGCTGCACATTAGGTATCGAAATGCAAAGTTCGGAAATTTCAGCATTTTCTTTCTTCCTCTTTATTTCTTTTTTTTTTTTAACTGTACATTAATTTGAATTACTGTTAATTATGAGATAACCATGCTTCATATTAAATAACAAAATATTTGTTTAAGAGTAAGCTTGTTTAAGATGACCTCGGTTTTATTCGACATGCTTTGTCATTTGCAAACTTACTGCAAAGGTAAAAAAAAGAACTGACTTCCTTAATCTTCCTTAATCAAAATTCCCTTCAAATAGTTGATTGAATTCAAAATTTACTTGAAGATAATTTTTAATTATCAAAATCATTTATTTGATAGGTCTAACAGGAAACTCCTCTGTTAAAGCATAAATAAACACCATTTCGTATAATTAAGAATATACTATTCTAAACAAAATGTCGTTTAATCCATTAATGCCTGCTCTTATAAGTTCTTGCGGATATTCCTGGAAGAGAATGCAGGTTCTGGCAATTATTCCAACCTCCCCCTTCTCTTGCCTAGGTTAATACTTTGATGGAGAAGTGGAGGCTATTAATAGAGCCTCCACTTCTCCATCAAAGTATGATAAGAGAAAGAATTTCTAAGAATATATTAAAAAGAAAACGGTTGTGTGGGATATATTCTTTTTAATTCCACGTCAGTATATAAGGATCAGCATAAATAGAACTTAACTGTAAATTAACCTTAATCTGACATTAACAGGAATGGCTGTGAAATTGCGGTTGATGCTATCTCATGTTGGTAAACTGCGTAATTTTTCTTTAAAAGTGATTGAATTATTATGTTCTTATTTTCCGGTTAAGGTTTTTATGCTTTAGTTAATCTGCATGCAATAATTGTAGAATTATCAACAATTTAAAAGTTGTTTAAGCGCGGCTAAACCTAATTTTCGTTTACCATAGCAACCATATTTGTTTACATTTGAAACTTAGTAGAATAGTGAATTCAGTTTTTGCACCTTCAGTGTCGTTTTGCCGAGTGGGACCAAAATTAAACACTCATTTTTGGGCACCGAGAAATGTGCCTTGTTGCCTACTGGCTGAAGTGTTTGTTTTTTTGCGTAGAAAGTATAATTTTAAATGTAAAAATTGTTGTTTGATTGTTTTAACTGTATTTGGTGTTTTATTATTTTTTTTTTCCTATGTTTTTGAATTTTTGGTGAATATATTTTGAAGTTTTATGTATTTTTGACTTACCGTGAACTGAGAACAGAATTAATTCAATGAGAAATATATCTCTAATGAAATTCTAAGAAATAAGTTTAAATGAAATGCAGCAAAAAGTGCGTATAATTTAATATTCCGTATTAGGAAATCATGTGGTGGCCACATCAGATTTTCTATTTTATCTGCTAGTGAAATAAAAAACGGAGTTTTAGTGTAAAGGTAAACATTTAGGAAAATTTAATAATAAGGAGGGGATAATCACTGTCATACATATCCACCTAATTCCCTGTTCAGGAGAATACATTTCAATTTAGCAAGTTGAAAGTTTCGATGTTATGCCTTAGTTATCTTGCTAGCTGCACGACGCTGTGCTTTGATTTGAAAGTATTATAATACATCATGATATAATATAATAATAAATCTTCAAGGTTTCAGATTTTAAATTACGTCCAAAAAGGCTTTTTTTTTTTTTTTTTTTTTTTTTTTTTTTTTTTTTTTTTTTTAACGTTTTGTGTGTTACCTTTATGTATTAAATATCACGTTCTTTGCACTCAAACCATAAAATTCAGTTCAATAGGAATATGGCAAAATAATTTTAAAATGAGCCTATCTTTAGAATTTCCGATACACAGTACCGCGCGCTGGAGATAAAAAGGTCTTTTTTTCCTAGAGTGTTGCCATTGCTCGCTTTTAAATCGTTGAGTTTGTTACTCAGAAATTCGTTAAAGTTTTAAAAAATATGAAATCGATCATAAAACAAATTCCAAATTTCAAATTTGGGCTTCCACATGCCCATATTCGTAGGAGGATTACGTCATTCAAAATTCGATGGCTCTATGCACGTTGTTTTATCACAATACGAGAAATATACATACATTTATGCAGAGTTTTCATTATTTAATTTCTTCAAATATTATGCGGGACTAACATTTCGTATCAACAGTTTGAAAAGTGAAACGTTCGTATATTTATAGTGAACCAACGCAAAATCGCAAAACGAAAGCAATAGTCCTTCAGGGACAAAGCTCCTTTGGACTAAAACGAAAAGAAAAGAAAATCTGAAAGTTTCAGATTTTAAATTACGTGCAAAGGGGAGGGGTTTTTTTTTAATATGTTTTGAGTGTTACCTTTATTTATTAAATATCATGTAACCATAAAATTCAGTTAAACAGCAATATCGCAAAATAATTTTAAAACGAGCATATCTTTGCTGGAATTGAGTTTATTTCAAAAACAGTTAACTGTTAATAAGTTGAATATTAAAAATAGTAGACATCAATCATGTCATCTTTGGCAACGTGAACTGCAAAAATGTTTTGATTTGTGTTTAAAATTAGTGGTAATGAGTTCACAAAGAGGTATTTGGACTTCAGGACATGTGAAGGTAAAATGAAGATGTTTTCATATCCGTTTAGACTGATGCCATTGATGCTTGTCATGATATGTCAGAGACGAAACTAATCGAGATTCAAAATTGCTTTGACATGTAGAGAAGTTTCGTGGAACATAATTTGGTATGTATTATATGTATCAAATGCCTAATCGTCTCGAAATAATCGCTTTGATTAATTTCGCTTTGTGGTGTTAGCTGGAGTAGCTGATTTATAAGCTAAAAATTCAAAAGACAAAACTAAAGTCTGTTATGAACACATAATTATGTTATTAGAATTCTCTTACATTAAGTGCTCGAGATGTCAAATCTGATTCAGCGTTGCGTCTGACGAAGGAAATAAAATTTCTGTGATGTATAATATTATGTTTCACTTGTTATTAGTGTAAATTTGTTTATATGATTTTACTGTAAATATCTAAATATATTTCTAATGTTTCTGCTTTCATTTTGTTTGGAAAGTGCGGCAATATACCATTATGCAAATTTGACATATATAAATTTACAGTCTATGCCTACATTTTTTCGCATTTACTATATTTCCTGCGGAACACACGTTAACTCCTAGCCCGTGAGTTGTGTGCATAACTTAAAAATGGCCTTTCACACGAAAAGGTTGGATAATCCAGGTACACAACATGTGCCGAACGACATTCCTCAGAGATGCATCCATGTTTCTCAAAGTAGGTAGTCAATTTTTAATATTCGCACTGATTGATACACTCATGCTAAAAAAAGGTTTACATTTGATCCATTATCTCAACAACTGTTGGACATATTATAATTAAATTTGGCATAGATATAGGTTGACATACTGCAAAAAAATGTGTCGTACAACAGTCGTAGTACACACGCATGATCGTACGAAAACCTCGTCGGCGCAGGAAAGCCTAAAACAGAGGCTGTAAGATCGAACAAAAAAGGAAGCTGATAAAGATATGATCCCCTCTTACAGTCATACAGTTCTCACAACATGACTTCATATTGGAAATGAGATAGTTTATGAGTTCAAGTG
This sequence comes from Stegodyphus dumicola, assembly GCF_044657685.1. Taxonomy (NCBI): domain Eukaryota; kingdom Metazoa; phylum Arthropoda; class Arachnida; order Araneae; family Eresidae; genus Stegodyphus; species Stegodyphus dumicola. Next base: position 37,027,431 of record NC_140769.1, read on the forward strand.
ACAAATGGTTTCACTCCTGCAGAAATGCCGTTTTCAACACCTGGAGATTGCTGGGAAGCGGAAGGCAAATTGCAATTGCCAATCCAAGGATGTCCCACATATATTTTGTAAGTTTAGATCTATATATATGTAAAATATAAAAAATACGATGGCTTTGCTCTACGCGAACACGCAACCTTTAATTAATTTTCTGGAATTTAGGATCTTCCCCCTAGACCAGTACCTTCTAGAACTTGCTAACCTATTACGTAACCGCTTCTATAAATACTGAGTACGCGCCATTTTTCAGTCAGATTGCTTCCTAATCCCGCTGCTACAAGACTCTGCGCTGCCCTGTCCATCTTTTCTTCCTTTGTTAGAATTAGTTATGAAGCATAAAGTTTAAATTCAATCATACTTAGTTAAAACTACTAAGGATATGTAATTTAAAGAGTGTTATCTAAAAGGAAAATGATCTGCTAATTGGAGTGAATAAAAATATAAGATTGAAAACTAAATCAATTTGTGTCGTCTTTGGATATCCTCCTTATCACTCTGCATAAAGCCATGCCTAAACTTTGATGCCGAGATTCGTCACGTCTGCCAAAATATCACATATATGCTGGTCATTTCATCTGGCTAATCTCTTCATTTTGCCGGAAATCATCCAGCAGATTAATTCGATGTGGATTAGCGTTGTCGTCCATAAAAACGAGCTGATGGCCAGCAAAAATTAACTGATGGCCTTAAAAAGGCGAACATAGGGTTCTACGATCTCTTTCCTGCAATTGGATGCAATCGCTCAGGCTCTGTCAAAGACATGAATGTCTATGCACCTGTTCAACATGATACCAGCCCAAACCATCATACATTCGCTTTCATACTGGTTGAAATTAAACGACATGTCCCTGTTTCTATCCAGATGAAGGTACCTTGAGATTAAGTGGTTAGGCCGAATCATAATTTATTTGTAAAGAGGACAGTCTTCCCACAGATACTTGCTCCAAAGTTGATGTTCTTCATCGCGCTAAACGGGCTGTCTTGTGTGGGACGCAAACAGCAGAAGTTTATGCAAACAGGAAAGATCTTAAAATCTTATATTCGCTTTATAAAAGGTAGCCCTCATTTTATGTGGACGTCCACATTGGGCTAATCTGTTGGGTGATTTTCTAGAAAGTGATAATATCAACTGTATAAAATTGTTAGCTAGATCTCCAGATCTAAATCCTATAGAACAATCGGAGACTTGGGTAGCAATAATAAATACACTGAGTGTTGATCGTGAGCACGAATTATGTTACTATCCAACATTGATCATGGACGCCACTCTCGATCACGAGCTTAAATGGGAAATTATATAAGTAGGAAAGTGAACGTGAAATGCACGAGAAATTATGTAAGTAGAACGTAGTTGTTGGAAAACATGATTTTTATTTCTGCCATTTTAGGCAGTGCACGATACTGCATAGTACGATTTCAATGTTGTTTTGCTGACGGTTTTCACTTATATTGGAAAACAATACACTGTAGGTGAAAAGTACAGTTAATTATTAGCCCAAAGAGCGTTAGCCCAGAAGGGCTATTAATTTTGTTTTCGCATTTTGCGTTGATTCACTTTTGAAACTGTTGCCATTAAGTATTACGGCCCTGTATTATATTTAAAGAAATTAAATAATGAAATTGAATAACGTGATCTTCCACCAAATATGGGCATTTGGACTTTGCTTTATTATCGATTTCATATTGTTACAGACATTAAATAATTTTTAATTAACAAACTCAACGATTTCAAAGCGAACAATGGCAACACTGTACGAAAAAAAAATTTTTTTTTCTTTTACAGCGCGCGAGACTGTGTATCGGAAATTCTAAAGATATGCTCATTTTAAAATTATTTTGCGATATTGCTGTTGAATTGAATTTTATGGTTTAAGAGCGAAGAACATGATATTTAATAAATTAAGGTAACTCAGAAAAAGAAAACCTTGGGCGTCATGTAATATCTTAAAGCTTTTATATTTTTTTAATTTAATTTTGCTACAATGAGTGAACAGTACGTTTAATTATTTATTTAATTTTGCTACAATGCATATTTATTTAACGTTGCCAGTTTACCATGCACAGTTTATCAATTAACCTATATCGGCTTTTCTGTATGTGTATGCATATTACATAAATATGTTTAAATTTATATGTATCCATATTAAATAAATATGATGTTGAATTCGCAAATATGAGGTTTCCACTGTATGGAAAAGTGTGGGGAAGGAAAAAGGCAGTATACAGACAGGGAGGGAAAAAGTCGGTATACTTACAGTCGGAGAAAAGGAACTCTGACATTAAACAAAACAGTTGATATGAACAGTTGCCTGCACGAAACTTGTCATTTAAGCAACAATATCATAAAAAAAGTCTATTATTTCATTGTTCTTTATGTCTTCTTTGAATTTGCTACTTTTTGTTTTTTAGCTCGATTCTGATATAATGTTCATGGATTGTCGTATGTGATACCGGTCTCCTTCATTGATTGACTCACGTGCCACTGTTGTAACCTACATTTTCGCACTAGACTTTTCTCAAGTTTGTTATACACACATTCAAACTCATACGTGTGTACTAACAATCACAAAAAAAATAGATAGTGTCGATAAGTGCGAAAATAATGGAAAGGAAGCTGAAACCAAAAGTAAAAGTGGCGAATAAATCTTCCCTTTCCGGGAGTGGAGACGGATGCGCATATTTTTTCCCTTGTATCATCAGTGAAGTTATGTGCTGGTAGATAAGTGTTTGTCGTAAACATTTTGATAAGTCTGTTTCATAATATTTGACGCAATTGATAAAGACGTCATAGGTGAGAATTACCTTTGGTAAAATTCCATAAAGTAAACTTCTTGTATAGAAGTACTGCATAGTGAAATAAATTAAGAGGGAATTAATTAGTAATCCCAAAACTAATTAGAAGAGAATAACAACAATGTAAAAATTAAAATTAAGGGAAAACGTTTCGTTTATTTGATTATTCCAAAGCACTCGAGGACTGTCTGCTTAAGAGAAGGGATGCCTTCGTGAAGGACCTAAGTGCTCGTACACATGAAAGAGGACTGGGTTAAAGTGAACTGGCTCGTAAACCTAAGGAAACTGGCTAAATTGTCCTAAGAGAACTGGCTTGAAAATACGCAAACGCCCACGCAACCAGTCCGTTCACCAGGATTCGAACGCCGAGAACTACCAGTGTTCAGTTAGCTCCGGCCGCTGCTAGGCCTCTTAAAGAAAAAGAGCAATCTTTTCGATTTCGAGGGCGATCTGCTCTTAATAAGGGCCGTTCCCACTGGGGTTTATTTGTGCTAACGGAGTCAGTTTCATGTGTCGACCTGCTCCGCTATACCTGCAGTTCACAACTTGTTGCCCTGTGGGAAAAAACTGGTTTTGGAGATGGGTCCGTTACGTCAGTGGTCTTCCTTAGCTCAGGTAAACCCCAGTTGGAACAGCCCTTAATAAGGAAACATTTGCTCCAAAAAGAGATACACCTTCCACGCACCCACACACACACACACACAAAAAGAGGAGAACAGTTCTATATCTTTCGTTCTATTCGACCAATAGACAAAATTTAACTTTCATGTTTCCTTTCTCGAGCGTACGAGTGAGGATATATATTGGATTTACATATAGCATTATTTTAACATAGGTATTTGTACAGAAAATCGGACTTTTTCTGACATGACGAAATCAGATATTTCCATATTTTGATTCGACGCCTCAAATTTGTGCTTAAATGACGCACTTTTTTTTTTTTTTTTTTTTTTTTTTTCCCCCCAGTATGCACCATGAATAATTTACGTGGCGAAATTTTTAATTTATGGTAACTAATTTTCCTTTCCCTTTTACTGTGCATGAGCGGAATAAAAGGTGCATCTTTAATTCTTTCAAAGAATTTTAACGAAGTGCTTAAAACGTATTTAGCGTTATTATCGCTTATAACAAATATGCCAAATTTGAAAACGCACCAAAATATAAGTTCACACATATCTTTGGAAATTTTGAATAAAAAGTTCTAATTTTTTGCAAATACGACTAGAAATACATCTGTTTTAAGAAGATGGCAAAAATTTTCATGGGTTATATATCAATTTTTTTTTTCGAAAATGTTTTAAAAAATTACTAAAAAATACAAATTTTAAAAACAAATGAGAAAATAGCTGCGAATTTTATATGGATTAAGCCAAAATTTCGAATTGTGAAAGAAGGAATTCAATAAATTTAGTAAAAAAAAGATATTAATAATACATACCATATTCAATTAACATTGAGAGCGTAAATTTTGAGAGTGAATTGTTTAAAAACTAATCATGGGATTTTTTACGAAACTTGACAGTTTGCTATAATTTCAGTCGTAGAATCGGTGAAAAAAATTAGAATGTCATTTCAGAAAACGTCCGATTTTGTTTCAGAATACATAAGTTAGAAAAACGCTATATCTAAATCTAATATATATCCTAAGTCGCGCTTTCGAGATAGGAAACATGCATGTTAAATTTCATCAATCGGCCCAGTAGAACGAGAGATATACAACTGCTCAACCCCCTTTTTTTATGCAATGTCGCAGTGCCCATCGCCTTTGAAATATGTGAAATTTGAAATGAACTCCAATCTAAGGTTACCCTTTTATGTAATTTTATAATCCCTGGATTAAGTATTTCCATTTTTTAAGCTTTATTTTTCATCTTTCAAAATTAAATAATTTCATAACTTAAACAAGTGATCCCAGTATATTTATATGCAAAAACAGTAGGCTGGAAGATTTCCGTTCTGAAAATAATCTTTTAAGTACGAACGTTCATTAAAAGGATTATGTGGATTAAAAGTAAGTGCTACCGAAAGTGAAAGCATTAAAAATATCAGTAAATTATAAATAAAACATGAGGGAATTTTTACCATCTAAAATGGCGGAAGAATTCTCTTTTAGCCGCTTCTGGGTTCTGACATGTCGATTAATCATAGATCAATTTCGATTAATTACAAATGGATTCTATATATGTTTTAAATAAAAAGTAAGTTTATAAAAAAATTTTTGAATATGTTTTGTTTCCTGTTGAATATAATATTATTATTGTCAAAAATGATGAATGCAAAAACTATCCCTTTCCTCCTTTTATTTTCAATTAGGGAGGGGGCAGGGAGGATGTTCTTTGGTGGTGAAATGGCATGACATGGTCTCCTAAATGTCAAAATAAGCTTGATAGTTACGGTCTTCCAATCTTTAAGTCTTAATTCTCCTTAAAAGTATATATGAATTTAATCATCTAGAATACTACATAATAATAAAAAAATTGCTGCTGGAAGTTTTTAATCGCCAACACTGAACTCTCTAATAAAACTTTGTAGAACATTAGGTGCTTATTTATTATTCCGTCGACCGTGAAACTCATGCCAAGTAGTGCGATTTAGTGCCAATTATGGATAATCGTAACATAACAGCACACACATAACGTATGCGCTTTCGTTTGATTTAACCCGACTGATTCTCAGAAAGCCATCTTTTGTCTAAACTTAACAAAATAGTAGAAATCGATGAAAGCTTTTTTACGAAGCCCCAAAATGAAGAAGGTCGAATTCTTACGTTTTTAAATAAAGAGGTAGCAGTTTTTCAAAACTCCGCTATTTTTATAATTAGGCTTCAAAATTTTCCCTTATTAGATGAACCCCTCTTTTGATGTAATTATTTTATCTCTGATGATGTGGAGTTAAAGGCCTAGCCTAGCGCACTCCGTAAATTAACTTCCTTGATCCTTGATCCTTGAGGAACGATTGGCGGAACTCTGGCGGAATATCCGCCAGCTTTCCTTGTTCGATGGAGCTAACGTTGAGGTCGACGGGATAATACATAAATACCGAATTTTTTATTCACGAGATTTCTAAAATAGCACTTCTTTGCCAAATATAATTAGGTTTGTATATTTTCAATTTCCTATTTATATCGGCCCAACAGCGGTCAAGTCATTAAACTGCTGACCTTTGGTAGTTCGATTCGGGCTTTAATCCAGGTGAATGGAGTGGTTGCATGGAGGTTTTCCTAGTTTTCTCTATGTGAACCAGTTTCCCTTGAAAAATCCTCCACGAAGGATACTTTGCCATATTTCTAAATAACCCTATTTACAACTGATTTACCAGCTAATTTTTTGTCATTATAGGTTTCTAAATGAGCAAAAGCATTTGCAGTTTTCTGTGTACTGCTTTATTTCGGATAATTTCAATGTTTCGTCCAAAACACTTCCTCAGTTTTCAGCAAAACTGCAGTCTGCACTTACTTAACTTGTTAAGCATTAAACCTGTTTTGTCTCCGTTTTCGTTAAGCCAGTCGATATCTGGCGTCCGGAGATTTATGCAGAATTTCCGGACGCCAGAATTTCAAAATATAATTTTTGAAACTGTGAATCGTTAGTCAACAGTGACTACTGCGGCCTGAACGAAAGATATACAGTCAGTCAGCGATCGGTGACTTTTACGGCTTTTAACATGAACATGCTAAACTTTTAAAGTGTTTCGAGAGGGTGAGAAAAATAAAGCTGATTCTTTACAGTCAAACAGAAAAATGTTAATGCATCCGAACACGTTTGGAGAACTTTTTTAAAAAGCATACTGTACAAACGCTTGAAAATCAAATTTACAACTACAGCAACCAAAAAAAAAAGGGGGGGGGCAGAAAGAGAGAGAGCTCAGTGTTTATTTGTTTACTTTATGAAATATTTCTTTTAATGTAAATTGTTTAATTTGTTTCGTTTTTTGTGCTAATACTTTCTCTTTAATTCTGAATAAAGATAATCAGTGAAGAATAGGGAATCTCCACATATTTTGCTATGAAAAAGTACCAAATTCGCAAGCGTAAGGAAAAGGGGGAGGGAAGAATTGGTGATTTAGTGATCCAGGCTTTAAATCATTCCGGATAATGGACGTCCGGATTTCGGACTGTTTACTGTATATGTATGTTTTAAGTGACGAAATTGTACGCAAAGATCAGTTGTGAGAAAAATTAATTTTAAGTTCAAATTATTATTATTTTTACTAAAAGGAAACGTAGTAACATGCCTAAAACTTAGCACATTTATAACGTATACTATCCTCCTGATCACATTCAGCCATTTCTCTTCTTTTAGGGATTCTGTATATTATTTTGGTAATTTTACCTCAAGCAGTAAATGACAACCAGATTCGCTAATTTGTTCTTTACCCAGCTGTGAAAATTCCTTTAAGCACCAGGATAAATATTCCTGTTTTAAACATCTAATAATCCTTTAAAACCTCTTATGAAGTGTATGACAACCTGTAAATTTAGGCTTCATTGTTCAACAAAATTGCCTTTTGGGCTATATTTTCACAATAATATCTTTGAAGCTCTTCTTCCTATGAAAACATTTTAGTGTAAAATTTTGATGAAACAGTAACAGTTTCATGTTACACATGGTTAATTATGTTCATTATGTTCTTTGGCTGTCCTTTGGATTTACTCCTGCATTTGTAAAAGTTATTGTAGTTTGCTAAAATTTGCACTAGCAGTTAGGATTAAGAGAAATTAGTTCCTTTATATTTAAATAGTGATGGAACGTTGCTGCAAGATTTGAATTCTGTTTACTTTACAAATAATTGGAATTTGCTACGAATATCGTTTGTACAGTAATTTTGCAGCTTATCTCTAAAGACATGAGTTAATTTTCCGTAACTTCTTTCGAAGCCTAGAACCGACACTCTTTTGAATTTGCCTATTATATCCATATTTGATTCATCTATTTTTAAAATGTTATTATAATCTGATAACCTTACTGAAAATAAAATTTTTTGTAAAACAATACTGTAAATATAATTTAAAAAATGTGTTCTTTAAATTAGTTTCTAGCTGCTATTCTTACTTCATAAAATCTTTATAGTTTCTCTTTTAATCACATTCTTATACAGTTATTTGCTACATTTCAGAAAATAATTTTTATTTATTTGTTTTCAGAAACTTGGTACAAATTCTACATCAAATTCATCATCAGGGAAGGCTGTTACACCAGGTAAGACAATTTTTCTAGCAGTTTCTTGAACTATCGAATAGTGTTCTGTTACGCCAAGAGATGGCGCCACCAGCAAGAACTTCAGGAGTAGAACGCATATAATTAAAATGATTTTTGTTAAAAGCTTAATCCAAAGAACTTACGGTGGGATTCAAGGTCCTAATTATAAATTATTTGCATATCATAATTTGATTCAATATTAATCTTTCTGTTACGGAAAATTAGGCCTCCGTTATATTTTGTCAGACGCACTGTAGAAAAGGTGCTGAAAAATATCGGCTATTTTGAATAAATTTATTGCTGGGTATCAAATTGTTTAAGAAAATTTAATTAGTAACTTTTGGAAACACATATGGTCCCAGAAACTCCTCAAAGACGAAGTAGTGTTAAAGAAGAAAATAATGTGTGATAGCTTTTCGCATAAAATTGGCGCACAATCAAATTTGCCTGTTTTTTATATAATTTCTGCGATGTTTTTCTAAATTTAAGTACTTATTTATTTATTCAAAAGGGGCTCTTTGTCGCGAAAAGGGATTTTGCATCGGTTCACTGTAAACGCCGTATAATTTTTTAAATTGCCGATACGAAATATTATCGCCCTAATTTTAAAGAAATTAAATAATGCAGAATCTGCATGTATGTATGTATGTATGTTCCTCGCACTGTAAAAAAACTGCGGGACCTAGAGCCATCAAATTTTGAATAACGTAATCCTCCACCCGGACATGTGCACCTGGAAGCAAAAATTGTGAATTTTTAATTTCGTATTTTGCAAAATTTAAATGAATTTCTGATTAACAAACTCAACGATTTTAAAGCGAGCAGTGTCAACACTGTTCGAAATAAAGCATTTTCATCTCCAGTGCGCGAGACTGTTGCCATTAAAAAATGTAAGATATTTATCTTTTAATTTTAATTAGTAATATAAAATGTATATGGCAACCTCTAACAGGAATTCTCAGGAATTCTAAAGATACGCGGTTTTTATATATTTTGTGATTCTGTTGTTGAATTGAATAAATGAAATTAATAATAAAAATGAAAAAATATATATATTAGCCATCTTACTAAGAAAACTGAATAATGATGTGATAAACTGAGGAAAGACTGAAAGCAATATTAAAGTGTATGCCAACATTTAACGCTGCATCGAGAATCCTGAACATAATGAAGCTTTTAAAATTTTATGATTTTGTTGTTGAATTGTGCGAAGTTCTAAGAAAATAGTCCTTAATAATAAAGCTTACAAATTAAAAAAAATAAATTAATTTTTTTATACATTTTGTTTGTTACTTTTATTTATTAAATATCACGTTCTTCAACAGCCTATCTTCAGAATTTCTGATACACAGTCTCGCGCGCTGGAAATAAAAAGGCTTTTTTCCGTACAGTATTGCAACAGCTCGCTTTGAAATCGTTTTGTTAATCAAAAATTCGCTAAAAGTTTTACAAAATATGAAATCGATAATAAAACAAATTCAGGCTTCCAAGTGCCCATATTCGAGTGGAGAGTGGAGGTTTAAGTTATTCAAAATTTGATGGCCCTAGATACCGTTGTTTTTTCACAATGCGAAAAACATACGTACATTCATGCAAATTCTTCATTATTTAATTTCTTTAAATACACTCATGTCCAAAATTATCTTAACATACCCCAAAATGATGATATTCAATGAAATATCGAATCAATGTGATCCGTATTTGCAGGGAATGTGTGAAAACCAAGCCTAATTAGCATTATCCAATCAAAAGTAATCAAACGGTTTGTGATATGCAAATCTAGGCATTATGTCATCCAAGGGTGAATCAAGCGCTTTGCGCAAACTGAATATTTGAGTGAATTTCTGCAACATAGCGTTTGATTTCAGTGTGTAGGGACTCAAAGTGGTTTGTTATGGCTTCGAAGTATCATTTGGAAGAATCTGTAAAGTGGTGAATTATCGGCCGTTTAGAAGCAGGGCAGTCAATCATGGAAACAGCCACATGTCTGAATATTTCAAGACAGACAGTCTCTAAGCTATGGAAACAGTTTCAAAATGATGGAAGTGTTCAGAAACGAATGACAACTGCTTCTGAAGATCGGTATCTGGCATTAACTGCCCGTTGTAACAGAAAGGCTACTGCTCGCCAGTTAAGTTCAGAGCTTGCAGCTGCCACTGGAACTGTTGCATCACAGCAAACAATATACAGAAGGCTTAATGAAAAAGGCCTTTATGCCAGAAAGCCAAGGGTTGTGTTTTACTGTCTTCACAGAAAAAGAGGGATCGTTTTAATTGGTGTAAAGAACATCAAAACTTGGACTGAACATCAATGGTCCCATGTTCTCTTTACTGATGAGTCGCGGTTTAGTTTAACTGGTGATTCTAAACGTGTTTACATCTGGAGGGAGTCAGGAACACGAAATGATCCCTCGAACATTGTGGAACGTGACTGTTTCGATAGTGGAGGTGTGATGGTATGGGGTGGAATAATGATCGATGGACGTACGCCCCTACACGTGTTCAGCAGTGGATCTGTGACAGGCCAGATATATCGAGATGAGGTCTTAGATCCTTATGTAAGACTTTTCAGGGGTGCATATGGACCTGACTTTTTATTTATGGATGATAATGCCCGTCCACATCGAGCAAACCTCGTTGATGAATTCCTTGAAAGTGAAGACATTAAGCGAATACCTTGGCCACCAAACTCTCCTGACCTTAACCCGATAGAGAACTTATGGGACTACCTTGGAAGAGCAATTGCACGTATACATCCTCCTCCTAGAGATATAAATGCTCTGAAGACGGCATTGCTGGAAGAGTGGAGATTAATTCCCCAAACTGTGGTTAACAACGTTATTTCCAGCCTTAAAACACATTGTGATATGTGTGTACAAGTCAGGGGAGATCGTATTCCATATTAAATTCGTAAGACTTAATTCTTTTTCTGAATCATTCCTTTTTTTCTTAACTCTCTTTGTCACACTTTATTACCATTTTTATTGTTTCATGCTACAATTTTATATCATATGAGGTGATCTTCAATTTTTTCTTTTGCATTTATGTGTCATCATGTTATGTATGATTCCACGAAAATTCATTAAATTATTAGTCTCCGAGAAATCCGTGAATTTATGCATGTAAACATAATTTTGGACATGAGTGTATATAACAGGGCGATAATATTTGGTAGCAACATTTTGAGAAGTGATTCAGAATTTTAAAGTAATCCAACGCAAGATACCTTTTCGTGACTAATAGCCTTTCTGGAATAACGCTCTTTTGGTTTAAAAAGGGGGGAGTTACTACGGGAACAGCAGCAGTCTGGTAGACTGCGAGCTCATCGAAAGAGTGAAACCTTAACAAACGGTTTTTTGGTCGACCGTTAAAACCTAAAATCTCCCCCCCCTCCCTGTTTGTTCATGCATAATTATTCTTGTTTCTTGTTTTTGCGAAAAGTAAAACATTTAATTAAAAGTTAATATTTTATTGATACAATAAAGCCCTTTATTAAAATTTACTGCAGCAGTTGAGGTTAGGGCCAAAGAAGCGACTACAAATTACCAGATCCTCGTTTTCTGAAAGGGTCTCTTTCAGCAACGCCTGCTTGGTTTAAATAAAATCTCAAGGAGCCTGACTCGGGCAGCAGTTACTTTTTATACATAGAGTTTACAAGCTAAAATAATTAACAACAACAGGAAAAAAAATGAGAAGCCAAGTTAAAATACTTAACATGTGGAAAAATTATATCCGTAAAATGTTTCGTATTATAAAATTTACTTTTGTCGTGAAATATAACCCGATTATTTGGTTTGTCGTTGTCAGTTTTAATTATAGTATTTTTCTATTATTCTGTAAAATAGCCCTTTTTAAATTTTAAGCAAATATGCATAATTTTTCTAATAAAATATAATTATTCATGGAGTTGATTTTCTTATTTTTCTAAATGATAATCATTACCAGAGCTAACACATCGTAATCGCTACCTCGGCGCACAGATTCTGTTTCCGTCACTGATATCCATATACGTTACTGGAAAGCATTGACTAAACACATTTAATATGCTGTTTGTTTATCAATTAATTGCATTTGATGATTAATAACGAAGAAGACAATTCTTAAACAACTTTAAATGGTTAAATTAAAAGTCTTATTTCTAAGAAATTTTTCCTTTGTTAGCCCAGAAGGGCTATTAATTTCGTTTTCGCATTTTGGGGCGTTTCACTTTTCAAATTATTGCCTCCAAATATCATCCATCGCCCCTGTATTATATTTCAAGAAATTAAATAATGAGTAATCTGTAAAAATGTATGTATGTTTCTCGCATTGTAATCAGAATAAGTGATCATCTGGAAGCCCGAATTTGGAATTTGTTTTAGTATATATAAACGAACTAAATCCTTAGAAAATAATGAACTACGTGGAATCAAATTTCTACCCAAAACCAAAAGTGCGTATGAAATATCTTCACAGTTAAATTAAGAGGATTATGGGGACGTATTTAAGCTGCTATCTTAATTTCGTTTTGGCAATTTGGGTTGAAAACATTAAATGTCGGTTCACTTGTAGGGTTTATATTTATTTTAACTAACATTTATTTTAAGTTTAAGCTATCTTTCCTGTCAAGCCTTTACTTTCCCCTAGAATTGCCAATGCCAGAGTATGTAAATCGTAGTAGAACGCGCAGAGTATTCAAAGATAGTTACAATTATAGAGCCTCGTAGATAGTGACTTCGTTAGTTATGCATCCTGTTATTTATTTTTAGTTGTACTTTTCTATTTTTGTTTAACCGCCGGATCGGCGTAGTTTGTGAGCGTCAAGTGAACGCAACTGTAATTTCTAAAGTGAAATAAAAAGGGAGTTAAACCCTTCTTAAGAGTCTGTGTAATTTCCAGTTCATAGCAGTCACTACTACTATTGCTGACAAGTTGGGGCCTCCCAACATCACACACTTTTCAAATTATTGCCACCAGATATTAGAGCCATGCGTTAAAGAAATTAAAAAATGAAGAATCTGCATTAATGCATGTACGTGTCCCGCATTGTGATAAAACAACGGTACCTAAAGCCATCCAATTTTGAATAACGTAATCTTTCACCGAAAATGGGTATCTGGAAGCCCTAATTTGTAATTTGTTTTATTATTTATTTCATATTTTATAAAATTTTAACGAATTTATGAGTAGCAAACTCTACGATTTAAAAGCGAGCAATAGCAACACTCTATTTGGGGGGGACCTTTTTATCTCCAGCGCGTGGAACTTATGCTCATTTTAAAATTATTTTGCGACATTGCTGTTGAACTGAAGGTAACACACAAAAGGTTAAAAAAAAAAAAAACCGCCTCTTTTGACGTAGTATGCTTTATATATTAATTTATTCATTTCTACGGACCTTTCCATATTCCGTGTCTCTTGTAACTATAGTCTCTTGTAACTATGTCTACATTTTCCCTGTGTAGAAAAGGGATGTATTACTAGTTATCCTCATTGAATTGAATCCTTTTAATGGAATCCCCTGATGTGAAACATCGAAGATGTCTTTCAAACTGAGAATAATATTGCTTACGTCAGTCAGCTTTGTTGATACTACCCCTTCAAACGCACGCGCACCATAAGAAGAGTGAAAGAGTAATTTTCCCACTGGCAGTTTCTGATAACAAATGTAATATGTCATCACAGTGGCAACTTCGGAAGTTATTTCGAAATTAATTTCACTGAATGTTTCCCTTGCAGTTTCGATGCTCTCAAAAAGGGCTTTCTGGAACATTTTCAAAATCGAAGGATCGAATGTCAGTTTCATCAATTCTTTTCCTTTATTTTTATTCGAATTAAATTAACTCTTCGTTCGTATTATTTTTTAGTTTTAGTTTGAAGCTCTGTGTGAAGTTTAGTTTGTAGCTCTGAAGAATTAAATTAACTCTTCATTCGTATTATTTTTTAGTTTTAGTTTGAAGCTGCAGAACTGTATTGTTAATTTAAAATTGAGGAAGTTAGTATTTTTACAAACATTCGAGAAGCTAGCAGTGCTTACAAGATCATTGTTAGCAAATGGCGGACAAATATTCATCCACACTTCCTTATTATTATTATTATTATTATTATTATTATTATTATTCCATAAAACGTTAGTCTGAATTGGTTATTATTCTCGAAACGAGATTTTCCTTCGTCCACTATCAATGGCGAATCACTTTTCAAATGGTTGCCACTAAATATTATCATCCTGTATTATTTTAAAAAAATTAAATAATATAAGATCTGCATGTATGTAAGTTCCTTGCACTGTCAAAAAAACATGTTTCCTAGTGTCATCAAATTTTGAATAACGTAGTCTTTCACTCAAACATGTGCACATGTGTTTATATTTCACATTTTATAAAAATTTTAATGAAGTTTTGATTAATAAATTCAATGAGTTGAAAGCAACAAGTGGCAATACTGTGCGGAATAAAACATTACTATCTCCAACGCGCGAAACTGTCTGTCGGAAATTCTAAAGATACGCTGTTTTTAAATATTTTGTGATTTTGCTGTTGAAATGATTTTTATGCGGCGTAAGTGCAAAGAATGGAATATCTAATAAATCAACTTAACAGACAAAACGTTAATAATTAAAGCACGAAAAGGGAAAAAAAATTAAGCCTTCTTACTAAGGAAACGGAACATTGATATGATGAAGTGGGAAAAAACTCAAAAAAAATAGAAAAATATTATTTTAGAGCTGAAATTGCAAGACAGGCGGGTGGTTCAGTGACTACATCTGGAGTCCGAAAGTTTTGTTTACGATACCTGGAGACAAATTCAATTAAAAAAAAAAAAAGAATGAAAAGGCCGAAAAAGGTGCACCACATCTATTCATGACAGATGAATAAAAAGACTATGTCTCCAAGATAGAAAAATGTCATCAGAAGTGATCTCAATAATGCTGGTGTTTCTGTCAGTTCAAGAACAATCAGGAGAAGATTAACAGACGTTGGACTGAGAGGTAGAATTCCACGAAAAAAGCCTTATCTTAATTTTCAGCAACGAAAAAAAAAAAAAAAAAAAAGACTACAGTGGGCAAAGGAACACATTAATTGGACAGATGATCAATGGTCACAAGTTATATGGAGTGATGAAACTAAGATATCATTATTCGGTAGTAATGGGCGAAAATATGTAAGACGTAGAATAGGAGAAGAGCTACATCCTGACTGCATTTAAGCAACTGTGAAGAACCCAGTTAGTGTTATGATTTGATTATGCATGTCAGCAGATGGTATTGGTCGCCTTCGTGTCATCGATGGGACACTGAATGCCAGAAAATACATTGACAGTATTCTAGAACCAAAACTTCTACCTTCCATCAAAGATCTCTTTCCCAACAATGCTTCGTTTATTTTTCAGCAGGATTCTGCTCCTTGCCACACGGCCAAAATATCGAAAGAGTGGTTTCGTACAAAGAGCATTAAATTCTTGTCATGGCCAGGAAACAGTCCTGACCTCAATCCTATCGAAAATTTGTGACACCGTTTGAAAACTCTTGTCCGAATGAGGCGCCCAATAAATAAAAGGGAACTAATTGAGGCTATAATTGTTTCCTGGCATCATGTAATAACGAAAGAAGAGCTTAAAACTCTTGTCAGCTCAATGAAACATTCGATGTGAAGCTGTAATCAAAAATAAAGGGTACCCTACTAAGTACTGATAACTCACTGCAATCATCACTATCTAATGTATATCGATAACTATTATCGTTTAACTTTTTTTGTATTGCAAATAATTGAATTTTGTGTTTTGTATTGAATTCAGTAATACATTCTCTTTAAAATTATATATACAAGTTTGCATTTTGTGAAACGTAACGTTTTCTATAAGCATACAAAGTTCAAAAACAAAAATTTCCAAAAGTGTCCACAATTTTGGCCACCACTGTATATATATATATATATATATATATATATATATATATATAATTTATATATATATAAGGTGAAGCTATTAATTTCCAGGACTGCTCTAATAACACCAGAACAGATGATGTGAAAAACGTAACCTTTTAATATGTTTCGAAGTAATCCCCATCTGCCGTAATACACTTCTGTGCTCGGCTGTATAAGTTGTGGTAACAACTTTTAAAGTCTTCTTTCGGAAGGCTCTTCAATGTCGACGTCACATTTTTCTTGATGGCTTCAACGTCCACAAAGACATCCTTTGATCACAGTTTTGAGTTTGGGAATGTTCGATCGTACTCTCCTGACGTGTTCCCCGCAGACTTCTTTTTGTTTCCCAAACTCAAAACTGTGATCAAAGCAATACGCTTTGTGGATGTTCAAGACAGCGAGAATAACGTGACGTCGACATTGAAGACCCTTCCGAAAGAGGACTTTAAAAGTTGTTTCTACAACTTACACAGCTGAGCACAAAAGTCTTTGCCGTAGTTAAGTAAACCTTAAGTGTGATAAAATATTTTTTTTAAAGCTGGTGGTTTTTGCTTGGAGCAATGACTGACGCAACTCGGAGTTTGGTGCTTAAAAGTTTGGTGGTCTGCTTTCTCCATTCTGTCAACCTACACGGAGTGAGAAGTTTATTTAAAATCTTTGGTATCCGTATAAACTAACTAACAAATTTGGTATTCTCTCAATATTTTATGGACAATACTGAAAAACAAAGAAGCATTGAAGGGAAGATTTAACCATAGCTTATCAGATACTGGTGGTGGTGGTGGTGGGAAGAAGATACTGCAACGAAATTAATTCATTGTTAAAAAGACGCAGCAGATATGACATAATTATTCAGTTTTGTCTATGGAAGAAGCGGGACAATAGGTGATGAAGTAATAGAGAAAGGAGCAAAGAAACAGACAAATCTTCTGTCAGAATTTAATTTTGAAGTATGTGCTGGCGATGCTAGCAATGAATATTTTCACGTTGGCAGACAAAATTTTAGCGGAGAAAGGCAAAAAATGCACCGGAGCAAAATTTTTAAAATTTGTGAAGATTTGATCTGAAGATCAAGATGCATGCCTTCACAGATTTTCCCTGAAAAACACAAAAGATCTTGATCACAGAAGATGTCTTCATAGAACATCAGATAAATTTTTAGCCCAGTAAGGTTATTTGTCTCAAAACGGCGAATTATTTTTTTGAATTGTTGTCACCAAATGTTATTTCCCTGTATTATATTTAAAGAAATTAAAAAATGAAGAATCTGCATGAATGTATGTATTTTCTCGCATTGTAAAAAAACGACGGTACCTAGAGCCATAAAATTTTGAATAACGTAGTCCTCCACCCGAATCTGGAATTTCGAGTTTGTTTTATTCTCTATTTCATATTTTTTAAACTTTAAAGAATTTTTGATTAACAAACTCAACGATTTCAAAGCGAGCAGTGGCAACACTGTAGGGGGGGCGGAAATTATCTCCAGCGCCCGAGACTATCTATCGAAAATTCTAAAGATATGCTGTTTTTAAATATTTTCTGTTATTGCTGTTGAATTAAGTTTTATATCGTTTAAGTGCGTAGAACATGATATTTAATAAATAAAGACACAAAAAGTTAAAAAAAAGCCCCTTTGGGCTTAATGTAAAATTTGAAAGCTTTCAGATTTTTATTTATTAATTTATTTATATTATTATTGTTTGTTTGTTGAAGGGATTAAAATATTCGACGAAGTGGCAAGGAAAAACATCACAATTCTTCGTGTAATAGGTAAAACTGTACATTCCATGCAATTGATGGGATTATAAAATTATATTAATAATCCTTCGTCTTCTTTGGTTACATTATTTGAATAAGTTAAAACACAGGATAGCTATCTACCGGAGCGAAGATATGCTTTGATGGAGGACTTTCTAAAGGAGGCTTGCTTGTATTCACATATGGGAAAAGCCACAAAAACGAACTTTGCAGCCAGCTCGTTCGTCTGAGATCGAACTCCCAGCATTCAACGGTTTTAATCGCTCGGCTACTAATGGGGCGACGGCTTCTCAGCACTGCAAGCTACAGGAATCTGAAACTAGTGGCAAGCTACAGGGTATAAAGGATCTGGAAAGTGCCTTACGGATCATTTGTACTTCAAGGAGGTTTAATCGGTGTCAAGAAGGGCAGATTGTAAAAAAATTGACATTTATATTAGATTGTGCTCGGAAACACATTTTCAAACAAGCACCAGAAAATAATAGAAATATGCAAAACTAAACATCTTGAAAACAGATACTGCTCAAAACAATGGAAGTCAAATTTATAGTACTTATATACGTTAGGCTGAAACGTTAGGCTGTATAAAAGAGATTAAAAATATTCGTACTGATAATCCTACTGATTCTCTGAGAATTCTGTTCCTACTGATACTCTGAGAGATTACATCTTGAGAGATTATTCTTACTGACAAAGATATTCCAGAATAAATATAAAATTAAAAAAAAAAAAAGTCTGAAAGCTTTCAGATTTTAAATTTTTTTTTAACGTATTTTGTGTTACCTTTATTTATTAATTATAATGCTTCTCGCACTTAAACCATAAAATTCAGTTCAACAGCAATATCGGGAAATAATTTTAAAATAAGCGTATCTTTAGACTTTCGGATACATGGTCGCGCGCGCTGAAGATAAATAAAAGAAAGATTTCTTTCTTTCTTTTTTATTTATTTATTTTTTTTTCCTACGGTGTTGCCAGTGCTCGCTTTGAAATCCTTGTTTGTTAATCAAAAATTCGTTAAAGTTTTACAAAATATGAAATCGATAATAAAACAAATTCCAAATTTCAGCTTTCAGATGCCCATATTTGCAGAAGAATTACGTTATTCAAAATTTGATGGCTCTAGGTACTGTTGTTTTATCACAATGCGAGAAACATGCATACATTCATGCAGAATTATTCACATATAATTACAATACATTCTGATTGTATGTCAGTTCTTCAAGCACTCTCTGACCCCGAGCAGCAAAATTTAAATATTCAAGTTATTAAAAAATTGGTGATATAATTTGAGGTAAGGCATCAATTGAATTTTAATTGGGTTAAAGCCCATATTGGTTGTATGGGCAATGAGAGGGCGGATGTCTTAGCAAATGAGGCAACAATGAGTAATGATATTGAAACTGTCGATGTACAAGCCTCCAGGAGAAAATGCATTAACATTATGAAGTGTGACATTGTAGATAAATAGCGGACTCAATGGGAAAACTCTGCTAAGGAAAATATGAATATTAACAATGACATTGACTTGAATCAGTTAATTACAGGTCATGGAAGATTTCCCTTTTATCTGAAAAGATTCCATGTTCAAGATAATGATTTATGTAAAGTATGTACAAAAGTAGGAGACAATGTCCACTTTATTACAGAATGTAAGTTAACCAGATGCATTGATGGAGCGAACATAGATTTTATGAAAAATGGTTTACTTAGGGCAAGAGGAATAGCGCGTAAGATTATAAAGATCATTAACAACAATAAAGAAGCCATTGGCATTGTGTGATTCGTCTATTTGTATAGTTGTGTGGTGATTTTTGTACTGGCGTAGCCCGCATATGGTCATAGGGCAAACTTTGTTTTGCAAGGTGGACCGGGCTACGCCCTAACAAAACAAAACAAAACATTCATGCACATTCTTCATTATTTAATTTCTTTAAATATAATACATGTCTCTACTATTTGGTGGCAACTGTTTGAAAAGTGAATAAACGCAAAATGCCAAAGCGAAATTAATAGCCTTTCTGGGCTATTTCTGGGCTACCCTTTGGGGTACAAATGCCCTTTGGGGTACAAAAAAACATTATTCTAACAAAGAATATTTCAAATGCAAAATAGTAAGTAAATTTAGAAAAACCTTCGAATATACGTATCTAGTAGGGGATCTTTTAACGCTTACTGCAATAAAATATAAAACAGAAGATAAAACAATTAGTGAATACTCTTTTAGTAGGAGTAACTGAGAATGAACTTGCTGAATATTATGGAGAGCAGCTAATTTAATTAAATGCATAAACAAGATCTTTTGGATACGATTGGTAAATATTAAGTATACATAAAATAAACATTTTTAATGCTTAACAATTATCTTTAATTTAAATTCAAGTTTATTCATAATGCATTTTGAGTAAGGTAAAAAACAATTAAAACAAAATTTGGCTGTTGTCATGGTGTTTGAATACATCGGATATTATTCAGATTCGTTATGCCCGGGTTCGACTGTAAGTATGGAATTTGTTTCCGGGGGGGGGGAAGGAGAGAGCTACCTTTTTATATACTAGAATATAGTAAACTATTAAATACAAATAGTAAGAACAAAACTCTAACTATACCTAAACTTTGCGATTTAGCTGTGTTCAGTATTTCTAAAGCAGATTCTTGCGAATAAAAACAATTATTTAAAAATTAATGGAAACAGAGGATTAATAAACAACTTATATAACTATAATAATAATAATAATAATAATAATAATAATAATAATAATAATATAACTTCATGGCTTCAGAAAAAATGAAATTGGAATCTAAGAGTATTGTGTAAATATTTCATTATCTAAATATTACTTAATAAGTCATTTTCTGGCCGCCGATATTCCTGGAAAAGTTGAATCTTTTATCATCCCGCGGAATCGTCTCGTTTCCTCTTATTGGCGACAATGCCTCTCATGCTCTCATGCATCTATTTGGCGACAGTGGCTCTCCTGTTTGGCGTCTTTTTTATCTTCCACTCAGCGGTAAGCGTTTTCGTCTGTTAGGTACCGCAAAACGTTTATTGCGGATATGTTTGTGTTTATGCCGTGTCTGGTGTTCCAGATAGTGGCCTAATTTTTCCTTTCACTCGGTTTTTGTTAGGAGTTCTTATATGTTTTTTATTCTCACGAATGTGTTTTTCCCGCGTGTGAATTTTCTACTTCTTTTATTACAGTTATTATTTTTCAACAGGACTGCAACCCTAACCGGCTGTTGGATCTAGTGAGTGAATCGAAGTCGTCTCTCAGACACAAGCATGCGTTTTGTTTGCTGACCTGTCGTTTCGCGGTCTGGCCTTAAGGGTGTTAATTTCGGAGAACCGGATCATTTATTCATCGAACGGGCTATTTCGTGAAGTAGTTTGCGGGCGAATCGAAGTTGAGATCCGTCTGGAATGTTTCTTTAAAAAGTGCAGAGACTCTATATCGGGCGTTAATCGTTATTGAGCTTAGTGCTAAATTTTGTTGAATCTGTTCACAATTTGAGACATGTATATTAGGATAAGACAGGAGTAAAATTATATAGCGCTGAATATTACATTTGTATCTTCGTGAATAATTCTTGAAATGGCTAGCCATCACCCGCCTGCGTTCATGAAACCACCCCATGTGCCCTTCTTAACATCAGAGAAAGGGAGGCTATTCAAGCTGCAGTTGAGGAGGCGGCACACTAGTGGTACCGAGGAGAGACCTTCGAGGTCAAAAGAAAGAAAAGGTAGGCCTTTTATGTTTGAACCGATCTCTTTCTTTTTTGGTTATTTTGCCGGCTCGCCAGTTACCATAAGCAAGACTACTTAACATTCTTTTACCTGAATTCGATCCTCGATGGCGGAATGGGTCAGCTGCATGGTTTTTTCCCCTTTTGTAACACATAATGCGTGCTAATTTGTCTTACAAGAGCCCGACATAAATTCATTATTCTTAAAGCAACCACTTCTAAAAAAATTGTCATACTGTTATTTACTTCTTTAAATTATTTTATAGTGTAACAACAAATTAATTTATAATATAATATTAATTTATAAATATTGAATTAATGAACCGAAATTCATTGAAATTCACTCTACTAAAGGTATGTAATAAAATATTTTTACTACTTAATTTGGCTATATTAATTCTAGGTTTCTAAAAATGCATTAAGTTAACGGAAATGCTACATTCAAAATGAATTCTTTGTAGTCTATTTAATTTGGGTATAATATCTCAAGATTTCTAAAAAAATCCATTACTTAACGTAACTACTTCATCATAGTTCATCTCTTTAATCTCGCTAATTGAATTAAAACTCGACTACAATTTTGGCCTTAACTAATATTGTCAGTTTGATATCATCAAACTTACTTCAATAAAAGACGAAACACCTTCGCATTTATTAATTATTGTTTATTGAACGGGGATTGGTTTGTTCCCCTTGAAAATCTACCAATTTCCAATCAATGACGATAATTACTTGGTTTATTAATTTTCATATCAAAAGTTTGCATTTGTATTTTTCATGATTTAAATTAAAGTTCCTTTAAAATATTATTTTCGGGATTAAATTTCATACTTCATTTAGATACATTCTATTAAATTTATATTAGGAGATGATATAATCAATTTTACTTTGGTAAAAAAATTAATTTGTAATATATAATATATTAATAATTTAATATTATTTAATTTATAATATATTCATTTATAATTCAAATTAATTTATAGTATAATAATGAAACGTGCCCATTCCGTCACGTGGAATCGAGTCCAGGACGTAAGTATGAGTAACATTGTATAATACCGTTTGGGGATTTAAAGGGGACGAAAAAGTGATGCAGATTTGCGTTATATGAAACAAAGCATACGTACAAAATCAACTAAAGATTTATAAAGCTATACTGATTTATAATCTTTTAAATATGTCTACTAAAAGCAGTACTTGATGACCGAAGGTATGAAGGTATTGCGTAACATTTTAATAGTATTTCATGATCTTTGATTTATTATTCATGCAGGTAAAATAAACAGTTAACAAAAGCATTGGCATACGTCATCAAAAAGGTGAAGTTGTTCATACCAGAGTGTCTATTCAACAAAAATATTTGATACTAAATTTTACGAAAATAAATTACTTAATCTGTAATGTTAGTGGCGAATTTTTAATTTGTTTTTGTTTTTGTTTCGCCCATTTAGGACATTTTATAATATATTAAATCGTAAATGAACATATTTTCTCTCCTTTCCACTGTTAAAGCACAGTTATTGAAAAATATTTTCTCTGTGGCAAAATAGCCTCATCTTCTATGTTTCTCCTAGCAGTTTCTTAATTTCTGCGCTTTGAATTCCTCCCCCCCCCCGAAAAAAAAAGTTTGCTTATGTTTTCTTATCACGTTTGTATACATTTTAGAGTTAAGCATCTGTGAAGTTATATTTTTGAATTCTACGCTTTATTCAGTGAAAGTCCTGCATTTAGAAAAAACAACTCTTATTATTAAGAAACACAGCTCTTATTATTCGGTTAACAATATGTGTTCCTATACGCTTTTAAAAGCAAAATATTAGAATTAATTCAGAATTAGAGAGAGCCAAAAAAGTATTTTGCTTTTTTACTGTTCTTTTTACATATTGAAATTATTTACATGACGTTTGCACGGAGTGATTTTTAATCTTCCCGAGTAATTTTTTAGTTAGTATATGTTGAAAATTTAATATTAATAAGTTTTTTTTTCCGGGTGGGGTAGGCATTTGCTTTTTTTTGGGGGGGGGGTGACATTTTACTGACGTTCTAGCTTTAAATTAATCAAATGGCAACTGTACAATAGCGGCATAGTGATACCGCATTGTAAGAATCTCGTGTGATCCGCCAACGAGTCGTACCGGTATTTTCTCAGCATCTCTAGGCCAATATGGCCAAGCGATTAATGCCACATTATATAATAAAAAGGGTGCTGTTTATTATCTTTTTTAATATATAATGTGGCTGTAACTTTTCTGGAAATGGATCCATTTTTACTCGATAGTTTTTTCCGGGATTGATCAAGTTCCTATTACTAAATGCTTTATTTTTATGCTTTTACAATTTTTTTGATTTATTTTTTATTTTTAAGATTTTATTCTGTGTAGCATCAATATCAATCCAAACCTTTTGTCATAAAATCACCGCCATAAAAGTTATCCCTTGCTTTAGCACATAGCCCCCCCCCCAAAAAAAAAATTCTAGAAATATAAAAGTTAGCTGTAACAACGGCTAAACAAACTTTAAGTATCAACAGTATGTATTTCTCTCAAAAGAACACTGTAATTTTGTTGAAAACAAATAAATTTAAACAAAAGTCTGAAAACTTTCAGATTTTATATTAAGCTCAAAAGAGCGCCCCCCCCCCGGATTTAAACACAGTTGCATGTTTTGAGAGCATTTGGGTTGATATCCCTTTGGGCTAAAAATATTTAAAAACAGCGCGCATCGTTAGAATTTCCGATAGACAGTCACGCGCGCTGGAGATAAAAATGTTTTTTTTTTCCATACAGTGTTGCCATTGCTCGCTTTGAAATCAAAAATTCGTTTGTTAATCAAAAATTCGTTAACGTTTTCCAAATATGAAGTAGATAATAAAACAGATTCCAAATTTGGGCTTCCAAGTGCTCATATTCGGGTGCAGGAATACGTTATTCAAAATTTGATGGCTGTAGGTACCGCTTTTTTTTTTTTTTTTTCAAAACGCGAGAAACATACGTACATTCATTCATACAGATTCTTTATTATTTAATTTCTTTAAATATAATACGGAACGATAATACTTGGTGGCAGCAATTTGAAAAGTTATACAGCCTTTTTATGGCGATTCGATGCAAAACTTTTGAGTCTAATAGCCCTTTTGGGCTAAAAATAACTAAGAGCAAAATTATGAGAACATTTGAGACATTATTAGACGTTATAAGTTACCTCCTGTACAAATACTTAAGGCGGGCTTTAAGCTATTTTTAAATTATGATTATAAACATTATACAACATTATAAACTATTTTTAAATAATGATTGTTATTTTTTCTTATACTAAGGTTGGCTAACTGCTTGTTTATAAGTAGTAAACGTCTTTATTTTTTTAATTTTGTATTTAAATCAACGCACATTTAATACCGTTAAGTTTTTTTTTACTCGACTTGGAACTCCGACTCTTGAGTTGGAAACGTGCTCCCTCATTCGAATATTTTTCCTCCTTATAACTCTCCTCCTCTCCCAACATAGCGGATATTTTCGCGGCTTTTAAAGTAGAAAAGCGATTCCTTCCTGCGACTGGGGGGAAATCGAGCTGAAGTATCTCATATCCACTTTTCCATCCCAAAGAATTACTCTTTCCTAGTACTAAAACTGCATTCTCAGTTTAGTTTTTATTTTGAATCGAATCAAATAAAAACTTATTTCAGTGTAATTCAGTATTTTATTAATTCGATATAAGAGTAATATTCTTTTCCGAGAGTAGTTTTAGTTTTCTGTAAGAAATGAAAGTTATTTATTGCGACTTACTGAGTGGCATTGTGCTTTTGTGGATTTTGCCTCGTCTCTTATCAAACCAAGGCAAAATGTGTAAAATGGTAAAGGATAGCGGAATCTTCAAGATTTAATGGAAGACTGTGAAAACACAGACTAAACTAAATAAAATTTTAGATTTCCGATTTAGCTCAGGAGCTAATTAAATAGTAATCTATCAAAAGTAACATCTCGTATAACAAAAGCCAACTATTTTACACGGTACAACTGTTCTTTAAAATGAAAAGGCTGAAGTGCAGCTCTAAAGATAAATGAATGACGCGTTTCTATTCTTCAACTCAAAGTTAGTCTACTCAGAAGCATTCTAAATATGCTAATACAGTGAATATGCTAATACAAAAGAAATTACCTGCGCAGATAGAGTGGAAACGCCTTCAACAAACATAATTTGTTCCCGAGTCTTACTCATAATGCGAAACATGCGTTAAGCCAAATAATGCTTTCCATAGGAACCACTGTAAAATAGAATAATGCGTTTCATTACGAAAGAAATATATAATATAGTTTATGATTTGTAATACATCTTTTTTTAACCTAAGTTGTATAAAGACACTTGATTTAGCCTGGGCTTCAAAATTTGGCGAAAATGACACTGTATTATGGTTAAATAAATTTGTAACGCGTTATGGTGGTGATATTTCGCAAAGTTCCATGTAACAGTTAACCATGCTTTCAGCATCTCCTTTATTTCACTAAAGTTGCTTTGCTAAGGATGTTATCCTCCTTCTTCCCCTGACGAAATAACCTCTACAGCTTCTTAGTCTGACACAGAATATAGCTGCATAAGCTTTTTGGTGGTCAGCTCCTAGATGTGTTCTTTCACTAGCTCATCGGTGTAATTGCTATCCACCTTTAGCCCTATAATCTTAAACAGGGACACAATCTCGTTGATTACAGGCTCCACAGGCACTTATTCAAATCCCTGAGTCACGTTCAGCAATGCTGTCTGGCCAAAGTTTCTTCCATACAGATATAAGGGTTATCTTGGTTACCCCTTCCCATACCTTGTCGATCTTTATGATGCAGGAAATGAAAGTGGTTTTTCCAAAACTTTTTGAAATTGAGATTGGTTTCTTCAGTTACCTTAACAGCATGCTTGAAGACTACTTTAGTACAGAGTTTTTTTTTTTTTTTTTTCAAATATGAAATGAAGTGCTGGTCCATTTGCTGCAGAAAGAAGTGCTGAAAAGCAGAAACTGGATTTTGGTTAGTGTAAATTCTTCAAGAAAGTCATCGCTTAGCCCTGGAGGACATGCAGGAGCGTTTTCCACAGCAAGGAGTGGCAAACTGATCTTCAGCTGATATTTTTTTTTACAGAAGGACCAAACACTTCATTGATACAATTTATAAAAAAGCCGATGTCACCCAAGCCTTGTTTGTGGGCCTCCAGGCACATTAGCCTTCTCTGGACTTTATCTTTCTGTAAGGCTCGCAGATTGTCCGAATGGTAAACGAGCAGCTGTTTAATTTTTATATCATCACTTACATTTTCACAATACAGCAGCTTGAGATCGTCTTTCATTCGCTTGTGATCCTGCAATGCCATTTCTCTGATGTAATATAAGTTCGCTTCGGCATCTTTACCATATCATTTACCTTTCGCGGCAGAAGACCCGCAGAATTCACTAGCCTCTTAAAATATGCCGATTAAGTTTGCGGGCTGCCATTACATCTGGGCTGCTGCTGCTCCGTGTCTCAGCGCTGTAGATGCCGGTTCTTCTTTCATACTTTTCGAACTACTCACTGCTTGCCTTGAATGATACTTTGTTGTCCGTTGATGATCCTCGCGTCTTCTTTAATAAGGATGACAAATATGAGTTTTGCCTTCTCACTAATTACCTTTTCGTTAGTAGTGTCGTCTTGCATTTCCTTCTCATTGATTCATATGACAAGCATTTTTTCAACATTATCGAAGCATTCTTTCAACACCATCATATTTCAACACCGTGGCGAATAAATTCTTGTGACAGCCTTTGAAACATCAATCTCCTTCATCTTATCCTGGTTTTTGAGGACAAAGCAAATCGTTGATGTAGACCAGGGTTTCTTAAATTGTGGGTTGCGACTCCCTAGGAGGTCACGGTACAAGCAGCAGGGGATTGTTAAACATTTTAGCAGTTTTGATATTTCTTTAGCTTATTATAATAATTTTACAGTTACCAAATATTTTTACACAATGTATCTGAAAAAAAAAAATAAAGATAAGAGAATACAGACAAAGAAAAAAACGAAAACGTTTCGACGCTTTCTTTTTATAATATAAACGTTCATTTTCCTTGCTTTGCACGTAACGCTCTCATTTCGTCCGTTACTTATTTAAAATTTTCACATTGTTCTATGCCTTAAAAGAAATTAGTTACTGACCTAAAACTGCAATAGTATATTACAGTAGAAGTGAAAAAATTGACCGTTTCACTCACGCGTTTGTCGGATTTGCGCAATACTTATGGGGTCCCACAAAATCTTTGTAAATATTATGGCGTCCTGGGGGTCGCGAAAAAATCTCAGTTATAAAAAGGGATCGCTAGTGAAAAAAGTTTAAGAAACCCTGATGTAGACCAATTATATATACCGATTAACCACGCTCACACCTCGTTTTCGCTTCTTAATGCTTTGGCGCAGGACTCGGTGATTTGGCTGTGCGGCACTTTCTTTGCGAGCAAACGTGTAAGCAGGCTTGAACTTTGTACTAAAAAATTACACAATACAATAATGTATCTGAATGTCGCTCTCATAAGCGATAGTAAGATGCTAGCTGAAGGAGCGCTAAACGCGGACTGATAGCCGAGATGCAGGCAGGATCCTGCGTGTTAAGTCACGTCACTCGTTCTGCGAAACTTGGCTCTTTAAGGGTGTCATTCTTTGACATTTTGTTTTGCTCATTATGCGAATCGCTTGTTATGGGAGATGCTTGTTAATTGGCTTGATTGTAATTGGTCTTGAAGAAAGGAGACGGAAGTGTGTGCATACATACACTTGAGTTTTTATATTTTAAATTAATGAAGAAGAAAATTCGTATCAAAATTATTTAAGAATATTTATGCCTTATTTAGTATGTTACGTATCTGTATTAGTTTTACTAATAAAACGAGAGGGCAAGTATATAATTATTTTGAAAACAGCCTTTTTTAGTCTTTAATTTTTAACCCTCCAGGAATTCTTTAGATAAAAAGTGCACTTACCATTAATGATACTGCAGCGTGACTGGTTAAATTATTTAATAAACTAGGGAAAAAATAGGCTAATGAGCTCTTGAATAAAAAAGAATTGTTTTGTTAAAGAGTTTACTTTTTCAACTAAACTGTCCTTTCCCCCAATCTTGTTTATTTCTCTTATGTACGGAAAATATTACTATAACGTAGTTTTGCGATCTTTCCCCGCTTTTGTTTGTTTCTTTTATATATAGAAAATACTAACTGTAACAGTTTGGCTATACAGCTATATACAATAGAATAATTTGGGATTAATTTTTGTTTGAGAGTACAAGGTTGACGACTTCTGATGAAATATTTCTTTAGTGGAAGTTATATACAGTGGCTCACATTTGTTTTTGGACACTTGTATTTTTTAAAATTTATTTGCATAGTGCATTTATTGCACTATTTATTTCCAATCTTCTACTAAACATTGAGACACAGACACCAAATATTTTTCTAACATAATGTTTTTTCTCTATTTTAAGCCTTGCTTTTTGTAAAATGAGTATCATCAAAATCTTTCTTCTAATAAAATAATTTGTTCAAAAAGTGTTAATCCGTAACTCGCATAAGAACTCAGACACTCGAAACTTTTGTTCAGGTATTTTAACAGTTTAAATTACTTGTTATAATTTTTTTGTTATAAATGAAAATATATCGGAATAAAAAAATTCTGAAAGCTTTCAGATTTTACATTACGCCCAAAGGGACATTTTTTTCCAACTTTGTTTTGGTTACCTTTATTTATTAAATATATGTTCTGAGCACTTAAACCATAAAAATCAATTCAAGAGCAATCTCACAAAATAATTTTAAAATAAGTTATATCTTTAGAATTCCCGATACACAGTCTCGCACGCTGGAGATAATTTTCCCCCCGTACGGTGTTGGCATTGCTCGCTTTGAAATCATTGAGTTTGTTAATCAAAAATTCGTTAAAGTTTTGCAAAATATGAAATAGATAATAAAACAAATTCCAAATTTGGGCTTTCAGATGCCCATATTGGGTGGAAACGTACGTTATTCAAAATTTTATGGCTCTAGGTACCGTCGTTTTATGACAATTCGAGAAACATAGATGCATTTATGCAGATTCTTCATAATTTAATTTCTTTAAATATAATACAAGGCTGTAATATTTTGTGGCAACAGTTTGGAAAGTGAACCGACCGTTTTCAACGCAAAATGTCAAAACGAAATTAATAGCCTTTCTGGGCTGACGCCCTTTAGGCTAATAATTATCATCTGCATTTGGAAATCACTATTTGTTTTAAAAGTTTCATATCTGCAATAAGCATGGCAGGACGCTACAAATTAACAACGTTTTCTGTTAGAAATTTAACTGTTTGTCATTTTTAATAACATAAAGTACTCAAAACATCCAAATAAGTCTTGATGTAAAACGTTCAGTTACCTTTGATGTTATAAAATTATGGAAATTCCTTGGAACGTTGAAAATTCACTGAAGTGTGGACACATTCAATTCTAATACGAAGGAGGTGGAGGATCAGAAATGTCACAAAATTTAAGGATCGTTCAAAAAATCAAACAAAACCCTCAATGCTACAAAATTTAGAGCGGAGTTAGACGAAGAGTTTGCAATAAAAGATAACTCTGAAACTGTTAGAAGAATCATTAGAGAATAAGAATACAATGTACGATCAGCAAGAAGGAAATTTTTCATCAACAAGGAAAATACGTCTGGCATTCGCAAAATCTATGGTAAGCAAAGACTCGTCACATTAAAACAGTGTTATTTATTTGTAAATAAGTCACAATTTAATACATTTAATGGATAAACGAACGCTGTGTGGTGAAAGCCGAATAAAAAATTTAACCCGAATATCTCATTGTCTACTGTTAAAAAGAAAGTAGAAGTTTGGCGGTGTTTTGCTGCTTCCTGGGATAAGAAATAGTTTGTATGGAAAATGTAGGATTGAGTATAAATTTATAAATATTCTCTTAATGGAAACTTGAAACATGTGCGAGAGACTTCGAATGCAAAAACATTCAAGTTCTGTCAGTATTACGATTCTAACAATGCAGCCCTAAATGTTCGTTTGCGGTTATTATACAACTGTCTTGAAATTGTAAAAATTCCCCCATATTTATTCTCTGATCTTAAATACTATCAAACAGATATAAAGTGAATTGGTAAAAGACTAGGGAAGCAAGACATTTCTTCAAAAGCTTCACGAAAAGCAGTTCTTCCTGAGGATTAGTGCTAAATGGAACATTCTTACGCGAAAAAAAGTAATTGTTTCCATGCCAAACTGCATGACAAGTGTAATTTTAGCTAAAATAGTCCCCCCCCCACACACACAAAAAAAATCTGAATCAAAAACAAACTATTCGGCTGCTGTTGCTGCATACAAAAAATCATCGCAAAATCAAACGCTTTGTTTTTCATTTCTAAAATCTTTGAGGAGAAATATAATGAGCTTTTTTATAACTTTCTGTAGTTCAATTAGGATTTACTTTTCTGAGGATAAGGTTTAGAAGAATTGAATTCTTTTCCTCCCCGCCACGCTAATGGCATCCTAATGAAAGCTTCAGGTTACAATCAAGACCTAGTTAGGGATAAAAGTTGTTGCAGACTAAAAAATAAATAAATAATAATAAAAAAATAAAAAGAAACCTTTCAGAAGTATTACATACCTTCGAGATTGTGAAATACTGTGAAAATTTAATTCTTTTTGCAATTTTTCTTTTTCTTTCAACGAAATATTTCAATAAAATTTTTTTGTAATATCAGTTAGGAGGTAAGGAATATTAAGATTAAAAAATTACTGAATGGAACATTAACTTTGGAAATGAAAATTACGTATAGTATATTAAAGGACGGATTCCGATATCTTCAGACAGATTCTTTGTCTTGCCATTTTATGTACGGTCCAGTTCCAACACTTAACCCTCATTTTTTTTTTTTTTTTTTTTTTTTTTTTTCCCTTAAATTAAATCGAAAGTTTAAAAGAACTTTTCTAAATTTTCCTGAACTGATATTTATTTTTTTTTTCCCTGATAATTCTTCAACAATTAATCGTTTTCCTGAATTTTTTATTTCTTAACATTGTACGAACCCTAAGGAAGAACTGTTATTTCTATTTGTATATATTGTCTCATTTTAACAATTTTCATCATAATGCAGCTGCGCTGCTTTTTAGTTTTATTATCATTATTTATTAAAGTTTTGAAGCTAACTTCGTGATTAGCCGTTCATATTAATAGAGAATATGTTCATTTTGATTTCAATTGCAATAGAATACTTTTACTCATTTTTTAGTTATATGTATAAATTTATGTAAAAAATAATATTTCAGTACTTGTTATAAAGTGAACTGAATTTCAATAAAAATAATGTAGGAAAAATTAATATGTGCCTTTCTTGGTTAAAACATTTTCTTTTTAAATTCGAAATATTCCATAAGTGAAATTTTTTTGGATGCCGCTGAAATATTTATCTTATATTTCCTTTTCAATGAATAAGCTGAATTTAGATATTATATTTGAGCTATTTAAGATATCCAAACGTTACATATCCTTTTGTATTTTCGTAAATTCAATAGTTTGATCTTTAGTGGTTCTCTGTGTCTTTATTCTTCCTCGCAATGCCCACGCTTAAACACGTAGTTTAAAGAAATTGTAATTTATTTTACTAGAGTTGTATTTATTATGTGTGTATAATATTGATGTGAAGGAAATATGAGCTATTTCACATTTTTATGTTTTAAAACATTGGTTTCAAACTTGTCGGCCCGGCAAATAGTACATTTCAGGTAATGCATTTGTTCAAAAGATTTCAAGATTTTAGTTATTTGAAGTCGCGAGTTTGCATTATTTAGCCAAAAGGAGCATTAGCTCATAAGGGCTATTAGTCTCGAAATGAGATTTGAATTACTGTAAAAGGCTGAATCACTTCTAAATTTGTTGCCACCAAATATTATCGCCCTGTATTATTTTAAAGAAATTAAATAAAGGATAATATGCACGAATGTAGGTATGTTTCTTGCACTGTGAAAAATCGATGGTGCCTAAGAGCCATCAAATTTTGAATGACGTAATCCTCCAACCGAACATGGGGACTTGGAAGCCCGAATTTTGAATTTCGAATTTGTTTTGTTATCTAGTTCACATTTTCTAAAACTTTAACGAATTTTTGATCAGCAAACTCAGCGATTTCAAAGCGAGCAATGGCAACACTGTACGGGGGGGGAGGGGGTATCTCAAGTGAGCGAGACTGTCTATTAGAAATTCTAAAGATATGCTGTTTTTAAATATTTTGTGATATTGCTGTTGAATTGAATTTTATATGGCTTAAGTACGAACAGCATGATGTTTAATAAATAAAGGTAACACACAAAACGTTAAAAAAAGACCCTTTGGGCATAATATAAAATCTGAAAACTTTCAGATTTTTTTTTATTTGTTATTATTATTGTTATTTTTTATCGTTTCATTAACGTTCATGAGTAACGCACCAGAAAATCATATAATAAAATTAATTAATATTTTTAATGCGATATAAATCTTATTTCGAGATCTGAAGGTATTGATTTTATGAACTTGTACTCTTTCTTACTAGTCAAATATATAAGCTCTGTTACGAACTGTTGCATCTGCAATCCGTTATAATGATAATTTCTGTCCTAAGCTATATATTTAATGATTATTTAAACATTTTATTAGAATTTCTTGAAATAAATGCCACTCCGAAAATTTGATATTTAGCTGTCAGTATGATTTAATTTCAAGGGTAATCAATAAAAATGTCTTGCAGACACAAAATTTTAGATTTTAAATAGAAAAAATAAATTTAAAAAAATTTGAAATCTTTCAGACTTTTAAACGTTTTGTGTGTTAGCTTTATTTAAAAAATATCATTTCTTCGCACTTAAGCCACATAAAATTCAATTTAACATGAATATCGCAAAATATTTAAAAGTAGCATATGTTTAGAATTTCCGATACACAATCTCGCGTGCTGTTTTTTCCCGTTCAGTGTTCGCTTTGAAATCGTTGAGGTTTTTAATCAAAAATTCGTTGAAATTTTACAAAATTTGAAATAGATAATAACACAAATTGGAAATTCAAAATGCGGTTTTCCAAGTGCCCATGTTCGATTGGAGGACTACGTTATTCAAAATTGGATCGCTCTGGGTATCGTATATTTTCACAATGCAAGAAACATTCATGCAATAATGCAATGTAGATTCTTCATTATTAAGTTTATTTAAATATAATACATGGCGATAGTATTTGGTGGCAACAGTTTGAAAAGTAGATCAACACAGAAAGTTAAACGACGCAAAGTGCCATTTTGTGACTAAAGCTCTTTGGGTCTGATTGCCTTTTGGGCTAATAAATTTGGATTTTTTCCTTAAGTTATTATTATGATCGTTTATGTATATTTTGATAAGCATTTAGTATGCAAAATTTAAAGTTTAGTGTAAAATATTTTTTTGGAGGGAAGATTCATTTCGTTTAAAAAAATTCAGGCATAGCTGTTTTCAGATTGCGCTTTCGGCCGCATGCAATTTGAGTTTGAAACGATTGATGCGCTGCTCATTGCATTTTAAAGCGCTTAATGTATTACGTAAGCAAAGGCTAACGGCTTTAAAATATTATTTTTACATTAAATATCCATCCATCAAAACCACATGATTGCGTATCACTAACATTGACTCGTATTTTTCAATATAAATATGGATTTAAAAAATTCATTTTCTTTACCGGAATTTTATTCCAACATTTATTTATGATTCTTATAAGGTTTAGCATTAATATGCTTATTTATTTTTAATCCTGCTTTGTTAAAATACATTCATATATATTCTCTACAGAATCTTTGCGTAATTTGCCGAAAATATCTGAAGCCCAAATTTTGCAGTTTTCAGATTTTATCATTTGAAGGTTGCACATTTTAGATTTTATTATTTGAAGGTATGCGCTCGAGATTATAATAACTTTTTTTTTAAAAAAAAAAGGACCCAGTGAAAAAATATCGAAATTTATAAATGGCGACATCCCCCGTATCCCCCCTGCACAAATTGATCAGCGCATTAAAAAACCATAAATGGCGTTGGAACGATACATGTATGACGAAAATTGCCAGCGTGTAAAATTTACAAAGAAAAAGTAAAGGACCAATGACAACTCGCGGGAGAATGGGGGGGGGGAACTTTTATTGGAATGAGATACATTCATGGATCTTACATTCCGATGACCTCAGAGACCACGTGACTTATGTACAGCTAATGTAAACCAACAAGGTCAATCTTCCTCCACTTCTCCAATAGAATGTATCAAGTTTTCAACGTGTAGAACTTTTCAACATAGAGTCAGTCATCTGTTGTAACTTTGCAGTTTCATGGCCACAGCGATTTCTCGGCCTCATTTCGATCCATTTCTGTTTCTGTAGTTATCTGAAATGTAAGGTGTATACGTCATATCCACGAAATTGTCAGAATTGAAAGACGCCATAACACGTGAAGTTATATTGATTCC
Source organism: Stegodyphus dumicola (assembly GCF_044657685.1). NCBI lineage: Eukaryota > Metazoa > Arthropoda > Arachnida > Araneae > Eresidae > Stegodyphus > Stegodyphus dumicola. The sequence goes on from NC_140769.1 coordinate 37,062,376, forward strand.
TCCTGCGATGCTACATTGTCGTTATTGTTGTCAACAATGCTTACAGTGCCTTATCATTTGCGAAGGTGAGCACGTTCAAAACTTGCAATTTCAATAAAAGTTATTTTCCCGTTTCTTTGGGGGGTCCTTTCCTGTGCTTTTCTTTGTAGACGTTTTATGCCGGCAATTTCCGTCATACGTGTATCTTTCCTACGACATTTATGGTTCAATGCTCTGATTAACTTGCACAGGGAAAAAGTGGGCGTTGCCAGTAGAATTTTTTTCACTTTCACTTTCACCTTAACCGTGACAGCTGTATTATTTTTAAATCATAAAAATTCGAGCGCATACCTTCAAATAACAGTATCTGAAATTTCATTTTGATTGGTTGAGCGGATAAGCCGCTAGGTATTCATCTATCGGGAAAAGTTTTTTTTTGTAAACCTGTAATTTACAAATTCAGTACTTGCTAATTTACGTATATCTTTAAGTATTCTATTAGATGTAACTGAGATGTGTATAAAATACTACCTGTTCATTTGTGGGTTTGTGAAGTAAGGTGCTACAAATAAAGTAAAAATTAATTACTTTATGCTGTTCTATTTTAATAATAAAATAGTTTCTTATTTTGTTTCGTAAAAAATTACTAGACTCTGGCAAAGTAAAAATCTCCGAAGTCATTGGTAAGTGATTCGTAATTTTCCTCTGCCTTTTTCGAAATGCATTGGTATTAACACTTTGCTATTCTTAGTTTTTAACACATTGTCCGCACTTTGTATTTTATCTGATTTTCTATCCACGCCATTTGAATTATCTGTCAGGAAATACGACAATGAAATGCGTAACTGAAGTGCGGTATGGTATAGTACATATTCGCGTGTGACGTACATTTGATGTATTTGATTGTCACCCACCGATTTTGTTTGTCATATGAACACGACTAAATATTTACCGTTGCCAACACTTTTGTATTGTTTACAATAATCTCATTGTTGGTCACCGATATCTTACAAGTTGTAGGTGGAAAGGCCATTGTTTATCTCTGATTTATCATTTGAATTAAGCCGCACCGTCACAGTATGACTTAAATCAAACTGGTGAAAGCAGCAGTAGCAAGGGAACATATTTTACTGATAACACATTGAAGAAAAAAGTGTTTCTATTCAAAGACGTTGAAGAGTAGATTGACTTCGATTTTGTAAACCATATTTTCTGATATAAGATTTTGAAATCATAACTGATCGATGTGTTATGAAATAAAATTCTTAGATTTCATGTTACATGCTAATATTGATGGTTCAAGCCTCAGTAGCGCAGGAGGTAGCGCGTCAATCTCAGTCTCGTAATATTAATGGTTCAACCTACTTAATTCTAAAAATTCATTTTTTCTTGTTTATAGATTGTCTACTTAGGGGTGAATTTCTAAGACTGCTAATCAATGGCAATTCGAAAGGGATTCGAGACCCGGAGATTGGGCTAGCTGCATGGGTATTTTCATGGTTATCTTTGCGTATGTAACGTGAATATTCCGTAGAAATTTCTTCACGAAGACCCTTCCCATAGGTATCCAGTCTCGTTTTTGGATAGTTATAGTTATTCATTTATTGGCCGAGTTAAAAAAAATAGTGAAAGCGATGATTATTGCACCGAAGTTTTTCACTTATCAGTAAAACGAGGCTTTTGGAAATTTGCCTTGTTTCATTAAGAAATGAAGTAGATGTAAAACAGAAAATACTACTTTTCGACAAAGAATACTTACTATGTTGATAACTAATAGGACTCAAATAATACAAATATATATTTCGCGCAATATGCTGCTAAAAAACAAATTAATTATGGACAAAAAGTAATAAATTTCGAACTAAAGAAATGAATGACATGAAATTTAAAACCGGTATAATCCGGAAATCTTCTAATAAAAAAGTAAATAAACCCATCAACTCAATGTTTTTAAACCAGAAGAAATCTCTAAAACAATAGAAATACATAAAAAAGAAGAAAAGGAAAGTGAAAAAGAATATAATTAAAATCTGATTCAACGTTATCAAGAGGATGTAGATCAGATTCTATTGAACCCCATTTCCTAGGAAAACCACTGTCCAAAACTCATCCAAAATTAGCTGATGAGCCATTTTAAATTACTTAAGTATAATAGTTTATCCGAAAATTCTGAATGCTTCCTAATACACAGCCACGTTCCTTTCATATGAAGTGAAAATACATAATCACTAAGCCCAAAACTAATATGTGTACATCTAAATCTTAAATAATGAAAATTTGTTGAATATGTGTATATACGTTATGCTGAAAGAAATTGGCACCAGATTTTTACCAGCCTCTTTTATCATCCAAATAAAAATTTATTTTTGCCATTTTGACTAATGGTCTTAATGCTATCAAATCACACATGTAAGCTGAACATATGGCGCTTTCTATATTGCCAACCTCAAAATCATATTGTTTCATAATGGAAACAAGCACATAATTATTTGGGTTTACTCAAAATGGAATAAAATAGTGTCAAGACAATCCCGTGCGTTCTAAGCGAATTATCATAACTAGATGAAGAAAAAGGAAATTAACAAGATAGAGTATTCTGCAAACCTTATTAAACTGAACAGCGAATTATCGCCTAAGTTTGAAACAAATGACCAATCCTTAAGAAGGCTACATTAACCTTTTTATTTAACTCTTATATGAACTAAAGACACTACTTATTCAACAGATGAACCTCTATTACTTGCGGGTATATAAATTAAAATTAAGTTAAATTCAAATATAGCCTACTCATTCTGAGACTACACACAACAGATTACTTAAGCTGGCTCAGATTAATTAACGACGCGTATTTTAAACGTCAGCTAGTAAGCTGGAATAACTTTGGCAAAGCTGGCGATAGAACGCTAACTGCAACGCGAAGCTGAAACTCTACATATAACTCTCAGACCTTTGCCTTAAGTACATAGCAATTAATTGCATTTTGGTGAGGAAAGAAGTAAAGGCTCAAGTTATAGTAACTGGTTAATGTACTTAAATCCTATAAAGATAATTAGGCAATGAATATTCCTTTATAAATAATTACCTATGGTTGAGGTTAAAACAAATTAATAGCCATTTTATAATTTAATTCATGTCAATCCATGATATAGTTCGTAAATGGTACAAAATTCTTCGTAAAACGTTGAACATCGTTGGCATAGTATTGAAGAAGATACCGTACATTATGTGTTTGAATGTACCTTCATGAAAGATGAGAGAGATCTCGATAAGAGCTACACTGGTGTGCAAAAATTAAGGACGAGACGGTTTTTTTCAATATAACTTTGTACAAAAGCTTTTCAAATCAACACATTTAATACCGTAAGATCCCCAATACGTAAGGACATGAGTAATGTAAGCAACACTCACTAAAAGAGAAATCAGAGGGATAAAAAGAAGCTTTATTGAAAAAGTAGCATGGAGCACTAAGCGACTGAAGGCCGAAACATCCCTGTGATGGGTGTCCAGCAAGAAACATCCGGTCTTTAATAGGGGATATGATCTCCCCTGACTGCTAGGCAGGTTTCACAGCGTCTGCCCATGCTGAGAATGAGGGTGTCAATGAGTTGTTGAGGCATTGCTGCCCATTCGTCTTGCAGCGCCAATCGAAGCTCCGGAATCGTTACTGGTGGTAAGGTACGAGCTGCCAAGCGTCTGCCTAGAAAATCCCATACATGCTCGATGGGATTGAGATCCGGAGGTCGTGCCGGCCAATCCATACGTTCAATATCCTCACTCTCTAAGAGCTGTTCGGCAGCTACTGTGCAATGACATGGTGCATTGTCGTCCATGAAAAGGAACTGCGGACCCATAGCGCCTCTAAAAAGACGCACATATGGAAGAAGAATCTCGTTACATTAAGGGGTCCCGTTGACTGAACCTGCGTCGAAGATGTGAAGGTCTGTACGACTACCAAGCATGATGCCTCCCCAAACGAGAACACCGCCACCTCCATACCTGTCTCTTTCAATGGTGTTCGAGGGATGATTGCGGCTTCTCCGCTCTCTCCAAATGAGTATGCGATGAGAATCGCTACTCAGACTGAATCTGCTCTCATCTGTAAAGAGTACTCGTCCCCATTCATTGTCTCTCCGATTCCGGTGTTCCCGGCACCACAGAGAACGCCTTCTGAGATGGGCAGGCGTTAGAGGTACACACCGTACAGGGCATCGTGCAAACAGACCACCACCGTGCAGTCTTCTGGCCACGGTAAAACGCGATATCGGTCGTCCAGTCGCCTGTGTCGTGTGTCTAGCGATTTCTCCCGCTGTCTGCCGCCTGTTTCTTTTGGCCTGTAAGGCAATATACTGGTCATCTGCGGGTGTGGTTCCTCGTGGACCACCCCGGATAGCTGTTCCTGTAGTTTGAAATTGTCTCCAAAGTCGTGAAACGATGCTGTGAGCAATTCCGAACTCTGCAGCCACACTTGTCACACTGCGGTCTTCCTCCAACTTCCCAATGATTCGACCTCGGGTAAAAGCATCCAGATGTCGTCTAACCGCCATTTCTCACTGAGGCAGCAACTCGGTGTGATTTTAACTGCTATACGGGGTGCAATCTCTTTGCCAGAAATACTGATCTTACACCGACAACATGCTTTATACTACTCAGACACTCCCCCATTACGTCTACCAGCATATCTGCGCATGTGCTACCGTACATCACCTTACTTAATCTCCTGATTGGTCTTTCTGTCTGCTCTGCCTCTTCGTTCAGCTGATATGCTAATTTTTCGACTTCGTCCTTAATTTTTGCACACCAGTGTATTTTCGAAGAAAACGTGAAGAAAATATAAAGGATTTAAAGTAAATTTAATTTTATTAAAAGTGTATCTATATGAATTGGCACCATACTTGTTAAGAATGTAGAAAATGTTACATCCCGAAATAGCAACTTTCGAATTTAAATTCTAACAAGTTTTATAATTTTATGTAAAAAGACTGCCCGTTTTGATTTATTATTTCGTTTTTATCTCTTCAAGGGTAAGCATAATAGGTATATTAAGTTTTCGTTTGTGTGTAATATTCTTTGACGAACGGGTGTCATGTTGCTGTACATATTTTGAGGTTTAAGTATATCTGTTATGTCGTGGAGCAAAACAATTTTACTTTAAACCTGACTGCCACTGGCTCCGACATAGCAATGTGAATATTCTACATCTAAAATTTTAAACACCATTCCAGAATTTTAAATGTTTATTTAATAGAATTCTATTCATATATTTGCAAGTTATACACTATAAACACAATAACAAAGTTTGAACTTATCTGCACCAGCGTGAATAAGCCTGGCATAATATTCTGAACTCGACGCAACTTTAGGAGGAAAATTACCGCAAATTCAAACACAAGGTTTCATCCCTTCCAACGCAGCTAATTTTCTAAATATATTTTACTAATATCTGCAGCGGACAGCGGATTCATTTCATTCACCCAAAACTCAAATGTGGTGACACAATAGTATCGCAAAAGACGCAAAAAAACATCGACTCAAAATCAAAATATCTAAAAACTATAGAATATCATCCGCTGTTGCCATTTCAGCACTGCCAAGTTTTTCTTCCTGCAGCTGTTGCCAGACTTATCCTCGCTGTATAATGAGAGGTACAACAATATCTAAGGATTTTAAGGTTTAATAAAATAAATAATATTTTGTTTCAAGCTGCTAGGAAGCTTATGATTGTGATTCTTTCTGATAGAGGCTTTATTTATGAGTTCAATTAAGATCGTAATTGCTTCGTATTAGGCTGGAGCAGTTGGATATCTCCGATAATTATTAGTTTTCTTTTCGATGTAGAGGCAAAGGACTTAATATTTCGAATAATTGTATTAGAAATCGGATATTTTGTGGAATATTAATTCTTTTTCCAAAGTTAACTCTCTCTCTCTTTTTTTAAGTTGCTGTACTTTTAAGACTTTATCTTGGATTCCTCCTAGCTTAAGATGACCAGATTTTAACATTGGTAAAAGCGGGACACCATTTACCGGGGGGGGGCGAATCTTTATAAAAAATTTTGTCTATATGAAGCAACACAAATTTTCCATAGAACGTAAAAATAGTATTGTAGTCTATTTTTTTTTATTTTTTTTTTATTTCAACATAAGTACAATTTACAATACATTAAAAATTTACGTATACTATTATTTTATTCTTTGGCATATTTCTCATTTGAGTGAATTCTTTTAGAAGATTGCTTTTGTTTTTTGTTGAATAACTTTTTACAACTTCTGATGTACAAGATCTGAAGGAGTGATCGTGATTATTAGCATGAAAAGATATAAGTCCTACTGCTAATCCTAATTTCATTTCTTCGTCTCCATAAATTGTTTTCCGAAAGAATTCCTGCATTTTGAAGGAAGATGCAGTAGTATTTAAATATCTTTTATGTTTCTGGGTCTCCGAGTGCTTTGAAATATCATTCTTCCCAGCCGGGCGAAATAGAAAATTCACCATTACATTTTTCACATTTAGCGCGTAATCGCTTTTAGTTTTTTTAACAAAAGGAAATTCACTTCTTAGATCATCTTTGAATTTTCATCTTCTGTTCTTACTTATTATGTTAAAAATCTAAAGAAGTACTATAAATTTATAAATTGTATAATAAATTTTTATCTATATATATTGCTTAAAAACACAGTAAATAGGTACATAATTACATGAACAAATTTTATTCTTAGTTTAAAAATTAAATTAATTTGTATGTTATAAAGTAACTTTATTTTCAAAATTATTTTAATTTTAATCCTATATTTCTGTCTAAATAATAACATTACTACCTTGTATTATTTTTTCTCTGAATTCGCCGTAACGGAAGTCGTAAGCATCACTTTCAAGGCCGACGCTAGACCTTTTGCCGCCACTATAAAATATAAATAATAAGAGTACTTTCTGCTAAATTCAAGAAAATTTATGTGTTTATGAAATAAATAAATAAATTACGTACCTAAATTACCTGAATAGCTGATTTGTTGACATCACTTGTTTAACTAGCATTAGCACTCAGTGCGAGGGGTATCGTCTGAGAGACAGTTGCAAAATGTTTTCGTCATTGCCAATGCCAAAAAATGCCATTAAGTCCAAACAATGTTGGTCGAATTCTAACAGCTGATCAACAATGCGAACTTTGATAAGCAGTTCTCAATAATCAGTTGTCAACAATTATTTGTTATTATTAAAATTTAAGATTATAAAATTAACAAAAATAATATAAGACTCGTATCCTGGCGAAGTAGCCTCAATGGCCGCCAAAAAACGGTATTCTCCCGCCGTTCCCTAGCTTGTAGTGCATTCTTTCCAAAAATTGAGACATTTTTAAAACGCCGCGGGACAAATTGTTCAAAATCGTGGGACATCTGGTCACCTTATCCTAGCTCCTGGCTGAGTGTTGTTAAGATTCAAGCAATATTTCAATTCCTGCAAAGGAATGTTGCTGGTATTGCGCCATACTTTAATAACTTGGGGAATTTATATTGAATATATTTCATCATTCAGACTTTATCATTGCGACACGACATGCACTAGACACCCACCAGCTGTAGAGCGCAGATTGTGAAGATTAAGTGTAACTATGCAAACGCTTCATAATTTTTGCTTGGCTAGACGAGAGTTGCCAGCAAGATAAGCATAGTCGGAGCGTGCCAGATGTATCTGTGAGTCTGCCAAATATGCGCCAGAAATATCTTACACAAATTACATAATTTTCCCGCCTTTCACGGAGAATGCAGTTGCATACTTGCACGATTTGAAACTCTTATTTCATGATGTAGTGGTTTCAATGCCCCTGTTACCCGTGACCAGTAGCACATTATGTGCTGGAAAAGAAAACGGGTTTTAAGGGAAGAAAGAGTAAAGGTTAAACGGTCTGCCTTTGAAATAGGGGACGTCTTCAAAGTGTTGTTTCTAGAGAACTATTTCTTTGGACGAGCAGATCTTTATCTGGACTTAATTTGTTTAAACGAAAGTGCAATAACCTTATATTAGCAAAAATGAATAAAATGAAACCGCAAAATAAAAAGCAATTTGATTCTTCCTGTTTTAATTAAACGCTTGAAATATTTTATTACTATAACTCCCCTTCTCAATCCGTTAAAAATAATTTTTCTTTAAAAAAAATAATGTGAAATATTTATTTCAGTCTATTGATGATGCGTAAACTAAAAAGAAATTCTTAATTTTATGAATCAAATATTGCTAAACATAAAACTGCAAGAAATAATACATATATTTCCCTTTTCGCGTATATTTAATCGAATGTATCGATATTAATTTTTCTTACTCCTGAAATGAATGAGTAATAGAAAATGTTCACATTTAAGCAATTTTTCAATTATGATAGCATCTTCAGTTAAAGGAAATAGATTTTTGTGCGTAAATGTCCATAAAGATTTATAAAAATGAATCGTAGAAAGAAGAGAAAGGACGTGCAATTACAGATTAGCATATCATTCATTGCGTGTAATTTTTTTATTTGTAGCTGTATTGACAGTGTCTAATAAATCTTAGTTTTCAAAGCATTCTGAAAAAAAAGCTCATATATTTACAGTAGAAGTCCCGATAATTTTGGAAGTTCCGGACTTTAACGATGCCAGAATCGGATTAAAATTGTACAATGCCGTAAAAGGACTTTTTATTTATTTATTTATTATTATTATTGAACTGAGTTTCATAATGAATTCTTGCCAAACATGTTCCTATATTTACGTTTGAAGTTTTGAATAAAGTCATAATCTGTAGTTTGGATCAAGGCCGTTAACTTTGGTAGTGTATATATATCCAGCTTTATAAAATCCAACTTCCTTTAAAAGAAGTTATCAGGCATCAAAACATCTTGGTGACCAGTCGACTATATAACTGTTCACATATTGTATGCGTTTGCATTCTTTAGTATTTGTAAAATACTGATTGCGAAAGATTTTAAACCTGTATAGGGATTTCTGTTTGAAATATGTAGGAAAAGTTACATCCAGTAGGTGCTTTCATCGTGGAGGCAAACTATATGATATAGCTTTTGAATTGTAATTGACACCGTTCATTGTAAGTTAACCCGATCTAAAGAGCACTTTTCTTCCATTGAAAGTTAGCAAAGTTATAAAGCTTAGAAATCTTCTTGGCAACATAAATTATAACTAAAATTTAGATATACTGATCGTGAATTATCGCTAAGTAAAATCTGAAACTTGAAAAGGATGTCAAAGACCCTTTATTTAACACTAAATAAGAACAGAAGGCATACCTGGTGCTTACAAATCAGCCAACCATTTGTGGCGATGTAGTCACTCATATGTAAAATTTAAATGAAATAAGCTATTAGCCTTCGAGGCTAATAGCTTATTTCATTTAAATTATTTCACTTAATCTGAAGTTGGTTCAACTGAACCGATGCGAGATACGGTATCGGCGATTATAATGCAAGGCCAAAAACTATAAATCTTATCTAGCAACCTAGTTACGTGACGTCGAGAGGCAGAACACACTTTGTCTTTCATTTTAAACTCCTCACCACACGTGAACTAATTTGCATTCTGGCGGGAAAACGGAAGAGAGAAGTGACAGTAAGGATCCCAAACACAAAATAACTGGTTAATTAACATAAAGGAGCCTTATAAAGTACAGGATTTTGTAATATTCATTTGCAGATTGAAGCATCACTTCATGTTGCATCGATTATAAAAAAACTCAATCTCAGTTTGTGAGAGAATCGTGGAAAGCCTCCTTCAGTTTTATGACCATCCACATATCTAAACTTGTGATGCTGTGATTTTTTTATTAGAGCTACTGGAAATCATGATATACAGAGATCACTCACAGTTTTGATAGACGCTGTGGCATATATTAATGGCACTAAAAGAAAAATTATTTCTGCAGTTCGTATATGTTTCCGCTCATTTGCAGGCAGGGCTAATAATAGCTGCTACAGTCAACATTGCTATGAGGTAATACTGAATATCGAACCAATTTTTCTTTCCTTTTTCAAAAAGGCATATAGAATAAATAAATTAGTGTTTAATGAATAGATTAATCATGAACATGGTTTGCATCCAAAGATTTATTGAAGAGGTGTCTTTTTGGGAAGGGGAGTACAAGAATAAAATTGATCCTACATTTTTCAGATAGATGGAACTGATTCATTTAATAATGGAAGACACAGTAAAATATCATTCATAAATAAGAAAAATTATTCATCCAGCAATATACATGGAATGAGAAAAATTGAGATCACACAACATTTATTAATTTGCATTTTGCGAGCATAGTACAGTACTTCTGTCCATCTTGAGCTCCAGTTGCTCGTCGACTTTTAAAGGGTTTAAATTTGCACATTTTCGTTTTAGTAAACTCTATCGTTTACTAAAACGAAAAGTAAAAGTAATTTAGTAAACTAGTAAAAGTATTTTAGTAAACTCTATAGAGCGCCAACTCTATCGTTGAAAATCTAAACTAATTGTGTAATATATTTTTACCCTCTTTTCCGCATGCTTTTATAGTGTAACTTTTAAGTGTACTCGGTGCGGTGCGTATTCGAGATTCATTCGGGCATTATTCGATGCGAATCATATTTGAGTCCTGGCGAGGGCACTGCACATTTTTCACGTCTCTTGCTCCCCCCCCCCAAGTAAAAAGACCTAATGACTTTACAAATGTACCTCAACCCCCCTCCCCGGGGAAAAAGTTTCTTCTGTAAGTCTTTAGGTGCAAAGCATATTCTGACATACCAACTAGTGATGTTATATAATTTTTTAAAATGTGTCACATTTATAAAACATCCTGTACTTCTTTTATGGATGAAACAACATCTGAAGGATGAATAATTTGTAATTATGGAGTTTGCATAATGTAAATATTTCCTAAAAAACTCTTCTGAGGTTTTATCCATTTTTCTGACAAATTACAGTACTAAAATTATTATGCATTACAAATTCGTCGATGTATAAATTGTTTAAACGCTTGCTGACTTTAGAACCACGATCTTCTCAAGAATATTAAAAAAAAAAAAAAAAAAAAAAAAAAAAAAAAAATTGGTTATTAAAAAAAAAAAAGCAAGAACCTAGGAGAATATATATATATATATATATAGAGAGAGAGAGAGAGAGAATGGGGTGAGTAAAATATATTATAAAGAATATTTTGGCAAAAGTTAATGCTGCTTGCATATAAAGTAAGTAAAAAAGGGTATGCATGTAAATAAAGTTTGCATATAAAAGAAGAGGTTGCTGCAAACATGTCATATACTGTGAATCCGCTGCGTTATTTAGGATCTCTACCAATAAACATGCAGTGAATTATGTAATATTTTTTTGTAAAATAGTTTCGGGCGTGAGTTGTAAATATTTGTTTATAATTTCGATGTGCTTGAGCTGAAAGCTAAGCTTATGTTGGAACCTTACCAGCAGCAATGTAAATAGTTTCTAAATATATAATAATTGGAAAAGAGCAGCCTCATTCTTCCAGTTTAGTCTGATTAAGGTATTGCCTAAAATGTGGGAGTTTATTTATGTTACGAAAGATATTCCAACATTTTTAAGCGACTTTGAAGTAACTGAAATTAAAAAAGAGTAAAAATTAATTGGCAACAGCTTTTATTCTAAGAAATTGATTATCTTTTGCTGCAGTCAAAATGCTGTATGTAAATAAGTTTTCTGCAGATCGCTTGCGTTTTTACGCTTTCCGAAGAAAAATGTTTAGTTTTCAATCAAAAATTGATGTAAGATTCATTTAATAATGGAAGACACAGTAAAAATATCATTCATAAATAAGAAAAATTCAACATTCACATCTTTTGATAGGAAATAGAACGCCCTATGGTTATTCAAAAATATCTGATGTGGACATCTCATAACTTCCTTGTACGGCCTATTAAATTATACACTTTTTTGGTGCACTTCATTTAAACTTATTTCCTCGAATTTTAGAGAGATATTTCTCATTCAGTCAGTCATTGTGCGACAAGAAAAAAATGCATAAAATCTCGTAATAACTTCATTAAAAATTTTAAAATACAGAAAAACCTAAAACGCTAAAAACAGTTAAAATAACAATTTTTACAATTAAAATTAAAGTTTCTACAATAAGACAAGCAATCTGACCAACGGGCAAGAAGACTAAATTTTCGATGCACAAAATTGAAAGGTAACTTTCGGCCTCACTGGAAAAAGATACTAAAGTTGGTGCAGCAACGTATTTAATTCGCTGTTCTACTAAGAATTTTAAATTTAAACAAATGGCGGCATTGATAAGCGTATCGTCCCTTTAAACTTTTAAATTGTTGATAATTCTACTACTTTTGCATGCAGATTACAACATAAAGGCATAAAAACCGTAACCGAAACATAAGAACAACATAATTCAACATCTTTTAAAGCGAAAAATGCACAATTTACTAATCTATAAGAATAAAAATACTGAGCTCACTGAGCCGGATAACAAAGTGGGTGTATATATAAATATATTTATATACGTTTGGTGCGGCCGATTGCAACCAAAATACGAGGTGCACATCTATATGTTATATCAGTCCTATATACAAAATTTCAACGTTCTGAGGCTACTCGTTTTTAAGTTATGCGAGATACGTACGTACGTACGCACATACGTTCGTACAGACGCCACGAAAAATTCTCTTAAGATTAATTTTAAAGCAGTTTTATAATTTTTTTGGAGGAAACGAGTCTTTTATTTTCTCTTTACGTACAGATATCACGCAAAAAAAAAACGTTAAATTGCATATATATGTATGTATGTATGTTATAATTTCGAAGCACAGTCGCGATGGCTGAGTGGTAGGGCGAGAGGAAGAAGTTGATATTAAACAAAGTTCAGCCAATTAATTATCTTTATTTCCAGATTTCCAGGCACACTAGAATAATTCCTCGTAGGCAGCATACTCTTTAATCATGCAATTACGGTAATTTCTTTTACGCGTTGGTTTTTTAAAAAGAATGACACGGGCATTTTTAAGAAGCGAAGCGAGAAGATGTTAGCAATGTAGAAGCTAGCAGAACGATGACGTAATTAGCTCACCAGAGGTATTTACACCAAAGTAGGTGCTATTCTAGAAACTAGCTATGATTGGTTAATATTAGTTTTAGTTGCCCTTTTCCAGTAGCGTAACATAACGTAGAAAGATCTCGAATTTGGGAGAACAGGTGAATTTAGAGGGAGAGCAACCGAATCTAGAATGTTAATTTTGAGGTCGCCAACTATTTTTAAAGCAGCTATCGCATTTTGTTATATCTTATATGTCTGTATGTATATATGTTTGGTGCCTCCCGATTGAAAAAAAAAAAAAAAAAAAAAAAAAAAGAACTGCTCTTTTATATGTTATAGCAATCTCATATACGAAATTTCAACGTTCTACGGCTACACTTTTTGAGTTCTGCAAAAACTCCGAGTATGCGAGATACGTTTGTCGTGTCTCGCATAACGCTACAAACGTACGTATACAGACGTAAGGAAAAAGCGTCTTTTGAATCCATTTTAAATCCGTTTTAAAATTCGTTTTGGAAAAAAGAGTCCTTTATTCTGTCCGTACGTACGGACGAAAAACATCGTTCATATGCATTCAAGAGCGTTTAAAATGGATAATTTCGTTGAAATATGATACCCGAAATTTTTCGCAATTACAATACTTCTTTTAATTTGTACAAGAAAGTATAAAGTCTGAGTACTTCAAACATAATTTCAAAAACTAAGTCTGCAGTCTTAAAAGGCAATCTAGCAACTCAAGATGCTATATCGTCTGCTTTTTTTTTATTTTTTTTTTTATATAATAACCCTCCCTTTTTTTCCTTCTAAGTAAAATAATAAAGATTTAATTTCAATAAACATATTATTATTTTTTTTTTCTACTTATTACGTGCTCCACCCTTAGGCACTACACGGAAAAGTAGGGATGCCCCGTGGAGATAAACTGGCTCGTATCCACATTATACATGGGGAAAACCACGAAAACGCCCATGCACGCAGCCCATTCGCCGGGACTAGAACCCCGGACCGAACTACCAATGAAATATAGTACTCACCATCGTCTTAATAGACATGCGTAATACCAGGTGTAGAATCATTTACAAACATTATTTATTGCGTAAAAAATGTAAGTTTGTGGTGACTGTAGATGAGGCGTGGCTTATATTTGATTCACTATGACAAAAAGTGATATACTGCTGTAAAAGTGAGAGAAAGGTTCGAAAAGTTGGTTTCAGTAAGTTCAAGAAAGTTTCATTTAAAAGGATATATGACCAAGGTGGTTTTCCATCCGAAAAACATCAAAATTATTAAGATTAACAAAAATTTAACGATAAAATGTGCATATTACCAAAACAAAGCTTAGAACTCCTGTATTAAAATAAACTTCACTTCCATCAATATAAAGCACGAGTCACCTATCAACATCTACTCTTAAATTTTAGAAAGAAATGAAAAGGTTACTGATATAAAATATGTAACCCTTTCCATATATTTCAGCCGAGTATATTATTGCAGCGCCAGTGGAATGCTATGCTTTAAAATGTAAAGAAATCCTCTATACGTTAGCCAATCAGAACTGGATTTGGATTACGCCAAAGTATACGAGGGCTGCTTGCCTAAAGATAGTAATACCTTCACGGAGAAGCTTTGCCCAGTAGCCGAGCGGTTACAGTCTGCTAAGTACTGGTAGTTCGCCTTAGGTTTCATCTCCAGGCTACTGGAGTGGCTGCATGGCTGGTTTTTGTAGGTTTTCGATATGTAACATAAATACGAGCTAGTTTCTCTCAGAAAGTTCTCCATGATGGTATCCCTTCCTTTAAGGAGATAACCCTCGTGGCTTTATCATATTCAAATAACCGAAACCTCGTGGAGGATGTTTTAATACGTTAAGCGTAATGTCAGTCCGCTGTGACTGTATGTTTGTTTTTGTCCAGGTCACGTCGAATACTGTTTACTGAAGGAACAAAACTTTAAAAAAATATATTCTTTTATCAAATCTAGCTCGTATTTCATAAAAGTTGGATATCTTCTATAAAATTCTTGGCAGATATCCCGCCATCAGCGTATCGGAAAGGTAAGATATCGTGGGTGAACAGAAAAGAAAATAAATGGTTTATGTGATTACAGTAAAGCCTCGAGTCTATCTGCCTAAGAGGAGAGATGCCTTTGTGGAGAACTTTCTGAGGCAACTGGCTTGTATATTTTACGGTGAAACACTGAAATCTGGAGAATGTCGACTTTTACCGGTGAATGTCAACATTCACATAGTCTCTTGGTGTATGTCCGAAATATTTTCCAAATACTCTTATTTCTGACTTACACCGGTCAATGTCGACATTCACCATGTACTAATGGTGAATGTTAAACATATAACAATATTATATTTTCATCTCCGTAATTCAGTCGCGAATAAACGCACTCGATACTTGAAATAAGAACTTAAGAACATGAGAACCTAAAACACACAATACATTCAAAATGAGAAAGGAAAATAATAGAAGTTAGAAACTTACTTAACTATACAGTACGTTCTAAATGAGAAAATAAAATAACAGTAATAAAAAACTTACTAAGTTATGTGATTCAAATCTTATTTATTGCAACAACTTACACTGTTATGGCACTTTATAACCTCTCTTTTCAACTTTCACCAGAGCATATCTGGATTGTCGACATACACCGGTGAGGGTCCGAATATACAAGAATGTAGTGCAATATTCGATCTTTCACCGACGTATTTGGTGAATGTTGACGTTCTCCGGTGAAAGTCGACATTTTCTAATTTCGGTCTTTCACAGTAACATATATACGTTACAGGTGGGGGTAAACCAGGAAGATGCCCATTCAGCCAGCCCGTTCGCGGGATTCGAACCTCGGATGAAACTACCCAATGTTCAGTAACTTTATCACTCGACCGCTGGAGCGCCTCATGCACATAAGGAAAACCATTAAAATTCTAATGCAGCTGCCCATTCGGCCGCTGGGTAGGTTTCAAAAACAATTATGGATTATTAAAAGTAGCACAAGAGAATTGGGAAAAGGGTTTGGTTTATTGGATTATGACAAAGCACACGGAAACTATCTGCCGAACGGGAGGGGGATGCCTCCATGGAAGACTTTCTCAGGGAAACTGGCTTGCATCCATGTTATATATGCGAAACACCACGAAAACTCCCATGTAGCCAGGCCGTTTGCCTAGAATCGAATCCAGCTCGAAGCTACCAGTGTTCAGTGATTTTACCGCTCGCCCGCTGGTGGGCCAACGAACGGTGGGATTGGGAAGAATCGACAGCTTCTTGGTCTGATATCTTTCTCCTCAATTGACTTAAGTCTTTGTATTCACCTGTTTTGAGATCTAAACCTTCTTTGTACCATGGAACACAATAACATTTTTGAATAAAAAATTATTTAAAAAGATGGGAAATGATAAAACTAATGTTCATCGACTTTATTGCTTAGCCTTTGGTGAGCTTGAGGACTGAGAAACTTTTCTTTTGGTAAATTAAGAAATTGTGATTTTGACTCATAATTAAGAGAAAGGGCTATCAGACTTGCACCAAAACGCAGATGCAGTTCTTTCGTTGCCATTTGTGCAGCTCAGTTTTGGTGACAAATCGTCAGCGTGTTTCAAAGGATTTCCGAGTTCTATTGTCGTGTTTAGAAAATAATTTTATTTCCTGTTTAGTGTGTACCGGTTTTGTGAAATTTTATTTCTAGAATTCACATTATTTTCATGAATACTAAAAAACTTCCTAAAGGAAAAATGAAATAATTTCAGTTTCATGAAAGCAATCTTTAATATCTCTTTTGACTTGTTTAATGTTTTTGTCGGTTTCATCATATTGTTATCCCTATATTACGTCAGTTAATTGACTTGGTTGCCCTTCAGTAACTTGTTTCAAGGTTAAAGTCTGTATGAAGACTTTTCACCTTGAAACCGATGCATATCAAAAACGTTTCCACCCCTTGCTGGAAAATATGAATAATTATAACTACGATTCCACAGTTTATAATAGGATCGTTACATATGGGCGTAAATTATGCGTGTGTTTTGTAGAGATTGTTAAACACAAGAAATTTATCATTGGTAAACTGATCACGTATTAATTCCATCGATCAATGATCGAACCGAAGTAGATTAAAAAAAAATGGAGTCTCGGCTAGGTTTATGGCCTTAGATTTTTAGGAAGGTGTGAATAGTTCTGCAGTTGCAAAATTAAATTCTTTGATTCACGTAATTAAAATTTATTAATATTCTGATAATTCTATGGGGCTCTACTTTTTTTCATGGGTAGAAAAGGTAAAATTTAATGGAATATCGCGAAATAAAACGAGAAAATTAGCGAAACATTTGGCAGAAATTTCTTGGCTCATGCATAGTACTAGTATTTGATTAACCAGCATTACGTTATACCTTAATTAAACTGATATTAACCTTCATAAAACGCCAGTCACATTCCGATAAAATAATTACATGAAACTAATTATTTAAGTGGACGACATTTTGTAAATAATATTTATTATCTACAAAATAATATTTAAATAATATTAAAGGTATTCTGCTTTTGTGCAGAACCTTCTGCCCTGTAGCACATTAACAAATTTAGAAAAGGTTTTTTTTTTTTAGTCCAGAGGGATTTGAATCCCGAAGGACTATTAGTTTCGTTTTGGCATTTTGCGTCGGACTCATAAATGTCGGTTCACTTTTCAAACTGTTGCCATAAAATGTTAGAGTCCTGCATTATATTTGAAGAAATTAAATAATGAAAATCTGCGTAAATGTATGTATATTTCTCACATTGTCATAAAATAACGGTACATAGAGTCATCGAATTTTGAATAACGTAATCCTCCAACGAATATGAGCATGTGGAAGACCAAATTTGAAATTTGTTTTATGATCGATTTCCTATTTTTTAAAACTTTGACGAATTTTTGATTAACAAACTCAAGGATTTCAAAGCGAGCAATGGCAACGTTGTGCAGAAAAAACATTTTTATCTCCAGCGCGTGAGTCTCTGTATCGGAAATTCTAAAGATATGCTCGTTTTAAAACTATTTTGCGATATTGCTGTTGCACTGGATCTTATGGTTTAAGTGCGAGGAACATGATATTTAATAAAGAAAGGTAACACACAAAATGTTAAAAAACGCCCCTTTGGACGTAATTTAAAATCTGAAACATTTCAGTTTTTTTTTTTTTTTTTTTTCCCCGTTATCCGTATTGTCTGTATAAATGTTAACAAACACTGAATGGCAACTTTATGTTACGTAAAATAGCAACTGTTTCGCGTCTGGTAAAAATCTGGTATTCTTTCCTTAACGTGACGTTCTTTCAGAATCAATTTATATGAATGAAATTCACATTGGTTTATGCTCTTCTTTGAAGATTAGAAAACCTCTTTTTTCTTCTTTGAAGTTTAACAAATCTGATGTGGACACCACACGGCTTCCTTGTATGGCCTATTAAATTATACACATTTTTTGCTGCATATTTAATGCATATTTAAATTTATTCCCTAGAATTTCTTAGATATATATTTCTCATTCATCTCAATCACTTTGCAGCTAAGTAAAAATACATAAAAACTGAAAACAGCTTCATTAAAAATAGTAAAATACAGAAAAAACATAAAACACCAAATATAGTTAAAACAGTTAAAAAAATTTTTTTTACAATTAAAGTTAGGTTTTCTATGCAGGAAAAAGCAATTCGGTCAGCGGGAAAGAAGGCAGGTTTTGCGGTGCACAAAATTGAAAGTTTACTTTTGCTCCCACTCGGCAAAAAGACATTGAAGGTGCAGAAACTGACTTGATTCACTATTCTACCGAGCTTCAATTGTAAACAAATAGCAGTTCATCAGGTTTAACTCACCACTTGCTTTTTTAAATTGTTGATAATTCTACAACTATTGCATGCAAATTAACTAAAGTATAAAAACCACATAATTCAATCACTTTTAAAGAAACCAACCAATTTACCAACATATAAGACAAAAAAAAAATTAAGCTCACCAAGCCAGGTAACAGAGTGAGATAATCATTACAAAACAGTTTTTTAAAGTAACATAATATAATCATGCCTATTATTTTCGCGCATTAACCTGCTGAAAAATTATCAGTATAGACATAAAGTAAGAAATTTCGAACCAATTTTACACAAAGACAAAATTTAAATTCATAAGTAATGAATTTCAAAAATCCATTAACTATAAAAATGAATTCAATAAATGTTAAAACTAAGATACTTCCAACAAGTTAAGCCCTAATTCAAAAAAATAATTAAATTTAAAGAATATGAAGATTAAAAAGAATATAAAAGAAGAGGAATTCAATCAACTTCAGTGCCACTTCTTTAAGAGGAGGAACATTGAAATCAATTAAAATCTCTCTTCTATAAAAAAATCCTTGCTTTGAATAAAGTTCTCTTTGTTTCAGTGTAAAATTTTGATATGAATTTACATTGTTTTTTCTTTGCTTTGAGGAGGGGCCAGAATTTTTCGGTGAACTAATATAATTAAAATACATTGGAATGGTTCATCAGCTAATTCTGGATACAGAAAAGCTAAGATCTTTTATAGAAGAGAGATTTTAATTGATTTCAGTGTTCCTGCTCCTGAAGATGTGGCATTGAAGTTGATTGAATTCCTCTTCTTTTATATTCTTTAAATGTCATTAATTTTTTGAATTAGAGTTCTATTTGTTAGAAGTATTGTAAATTTAACATTTATTAAATTCCTTTTACAATTATAGGATTGTTTTTATATTTATTACATATGAATTTAAATTTTTGGTCATTATGTAAAATTGGTTCCAAATTTCTTACTTTATATATACATATATATATATATATGATTGGTGCAGCCGATTGCAACGAAAAAGGGAGGTGCACAACTGCATGTTATAGCAGTCCCATATACAAAATTCGAGTTATGCGAGATACATACATATATACTTCATACGTACGTACAGACATCAAGAAAAAATGTCTTCTGAATCCATTTTACAATTCTGTTTCGCAAAAATAGTCCTTTATTCTTTCCGAATCTATAGATGTATTGCAAAAACATCGTTCATGTGGTTTCACAGAGCAGTTGAAATGGATATTTTCGTTGAAATATGATCCCTAAATTTTTCGCGATTACAATAGTTCCTTTACTTCATACAAGGAAGTAAAAAGACTAATCGTCGTTCTCTGAAAGACAGATAATTCTTAGTCTAGAACTTAAATTGATTAAGATCACATATATAAACTACATGCGCTTTATAGAAATGTGTGGCTGACTAATAAGTTCGAGGCTTTTCATTTTTAGTGTTATGCTCAATTTTCCTTCAACGAATGGACGGAGCTCGTTTAACACTTCTGAGATTCAAGGCTAAAAATTCTGGTTTAGTTTTTGGGGTAGGAATACTCTACAGTATATTTCATCATGTAAATTGTAATGAAATTTTATTATTTAGTAATTTAATTATTATGAACTTTGAAATTATTTAAATACGAAAAATAATCCTGGAATTTTACTGGAAGGTAAAAAGGATCGAGCAAAGGTATTTGAATGTTTCTTTATAAAGTATTTATCCCTCCTTCTTGGCATGCCTTCGTGGAGTGGTGGTCTGCACGCTGAGCACGTATTCCAGAGGTCCGTGGTTCGATTCCGGGCGAAGGCATTGCACATATTTCATCAAGGCTGTTGCTTTCAAAAAATCTTAATGTCTCTACAGTGGCATACGAACTAAAAGGGTGGCGGATGATGATCCTCCACAACCAGGATTTGGCTACTCGGTCCCCTAAAAGCCCCAGTCTTCTTTTAAAAGGGGGAGTGTGTATGGTATTTCTCCCGCCTTCTTGGCATGCCTTCGTGGTGTAGTGGTCTACACGCTGGGCGCGTATTCCAGAGGTCTGTGATTCGATTCCCGTCGAAGGCGTTGCACATTTTTCATTAAGTCTGTTGCTTCCGAAAAATCCTATTGTCTCTACAACTTTATTTTTATGATCGTGGAGAAACTTGGTTTTCTGAAAATTCTTTGGAGAAACTGTAAATTACTACCATCTTGATGATTGTATTTGTGCATAAAAAATTCGCGAATGATCAGTTAACACGTTTTAAGACTTGGACTGGTTGATAAATGCGACGCTTTTCGTTTTCAAACAGCAAGGCTTTTCGCAACCAGTGGACAAACTTGTTAAGCAATATAGGTTAAAATTTTGCGACTCAGGATTCGAAGTTTTCGCCGAAACATTTATTACACTATCGATTAGTTTAATTAATATAAATATTAAAATGATTTAAAGGGGGAAATTAATTGAACCATTGTAACAGAAATTAAAAATTTGCAAAAAAAACTCGCATAGTGGAATATTCGAATTTATTTGGAAATCGCCAAAAAATTTTAATTTTTGATGACATTTGAGTAGTGATGAATTAATTTCCTGTTAAGGATTGAATTTGTTAAATGTCACTTTAAAACCTGCAGCTGCTTCTCGATTTACTATGAAATTAAATCACTTGAAAATACTGTTAAGTTGGAATTAAATCTAGGACCAGTAGTGGCTGGGCGACAATAGCGTTGGTATTTTGACAAAATAAGAGCGATTTCTGCGAATGGACTGGCTTTTGGCGACCGTGAGAAAACCCATGAAAACTTCAATGTTCATCATGCGGAACGTGAATACGAAACAATTTCTCTGAAAACGTCCTCCGTGATTTTATGCCTCCCTTCAGGCAGATAGTCATCGTATGCTTACTTTGCTCTAATCGGAAATAAATCTTCCACCAGATCTGCTGAACATATAAGGACGATTCTTAAAACGCTTTATCGCAACTAACTTAAGTATGTGTTAGCTGATGGTGATTGATTATAAATGAGCATCTAAAAATACGTAGAGTCCCTCAAACTCGACATAATGTGGATTGAGAGACTGTCGAGTTGCCGAAAAGTCCAGTTAGGGGTGGGTTTTCAGAAATCTTAATATTTAACTGTACTCTAGACATTTGTAGCACAATACTGGACAAGGAAAAGTACAGCATACATTTAAATTAATGTTGATTTTAATGTCAAGTTCTAGCATATAGGAGTCATAAAAAAGAACAAATACTCCTAAGATAATTGAGTAAAAAAAACTTACATACAAAAATGAAGTAAAATTATTGGTAGTCCTTTGTAGAAAAATATCGTCTGATGATAGATTATCTCTCTCACACTCATTCCGTCGTCGTGCAGCTTCATCCCTTAGACAACGGAAGAACGAAATGTCCATACTAGATTTACCTTACTTCTCCATGTAACGGAGCATTCCTTCACTATAGGTCATCATTTTAGCTTATCCATTTAGCATCTCTTCGTTTTCTGATTCAACTTCATTTTTATCCATATTGTCTTTCACCAATGCAACTATTACTGCATTTCCTTAAATTTCTCATTTTTCACCTTGTCCCATCCATTCTTCAACATCACCATCAGTAACTTTTTTGCAGCCTGGAAATTTCTTAAGTAAGTCACCTATTTCACAATTTTCTGTCTCTTTTCTGTTTTCCTGAAATTCTTTCGTAGATGGTCCAGCAACTTTCTCCAGGAACGAACGAGGCTTATCTGCTCGATTTCTCTCAAAGAACGAGCTATTCACGCAACATATCTAATTTCTTCAGTTTCGCGATCATATCACACCCTTTCTCATGGCTAGGACAAGAGATGAAAGAAGATTACTTTTGTATTTTCTTGTCAATGCCTCCAAAACACTCTGATCCATCGGCTGCCTCTCTGAAGTTACGTTAGGAGGGAGAAAAATGGCTCTTATATCTTCATCTTGTAACAGTTTTGTATCAGAGTGGGATGAGGCATTGTCTAGAATGAGAATCGCCTTCATTGGTAGATTTTTTTTAATTTTAAAAACTTTTCCACCGATGGAACGAATTGCTGATTAAACCAATCATTAAATATCGCTCCACTCATCCATGCATTTGACTAATTTCGGTACCAAACAGGAAGATTATTATTGGTTTCGGTCCCATTGGTGTGCTTTTTTACGTTTTAAACGCCCGGGGATTTTTGATCCGCCTATAAGGCCTTATTTGAGCTCATGGCTGCCTGTTGCATTGCTGCATGCCAAAATTGTGACTCTCTCCTTGCTGCTATTCTTCCAGGTGCCGATTTTTCTTCCCTGAACGCCAGCATTTTCGAAGGTAGCATTCGAAAAATTCAGACCAGTCTCATCATAATTATAAATTAGGTATACCCTTCTTTTCATTTAATTTGCGGAAATTATCCTTGAATATTGCAGCATTTTCCAAGTTAGCAGATAACTTTTCCAAACAAACGTTTAATTGCCTGATGCCGTACCGCTTTTTCTGTCTGTCGAGCTAGCCAGCACTAGCAGTAAATCTAGACTCGACTTCATGAAATTCATCAAAAAATTTCTTTCTCTTGTAAAATGGTTCTGAAATGGGTGTTCCCTTGGCTACCTGAACTACAAATAAAGCTCCTCGCTCACTTTTTCGTGTTCACCACCTTTTAATACTTTTTCTATCCTTTAAACTATCCGTATATGCTTTTTTCACACACTAAAACTCGATTTCGGACCTCTTCTTTTTACACCTCATTAATGTAGTTCGTCCAGCACCTAAATCCATAGTAATTTTGTTTACACTTTCCCTTTTGTCTAGTCTCTTTAAGGCGTTTAGTTTCATTTCCATTGTTCACTTTCTTTTCTTTCCGAACGACATTTTCACTTCACAGAATATCAAAAGTTCTCAAAAATATGTTAACACTTATACGCCTGGATGTGAAGGAACGAGGAACGATACCCGCAATGAACTAGTGTGACTTTAGTTTGCAATAAGGTGCAGTCACAAAACTTCAGATCTAATGTTCCGTAGCAATAGAAAGGAATCTCAGCCCGCAGCCAGTTGCTGTCTTACCTACGTACCTTATAAAGAAGCAAACAGCGTAGCCAAGTATTAAAACATATCGTGACACTTTTAGGCAGATCCAGGATTAATGAATGGCACAATGCGAAAACGGCAAGAATTACAGAAAAAGAACACTCAAATCTTTGAACAAAACAGGAAAGTCATACGCATAAATAATAATTATATATACTGTATGTAATACTTACTGTGTTTGTCTTAGAAATATCTTTAAAAAATTGTCGAGTTATACGGAATGTTGAGATATCGGGGGTCGAGTTTGCGGGATTCTACTGTACATGAGTAAGCTTTTACGATGGCCTGATATTTCTTGGATCCACTATATATTACGTCGCCTGATTGCGAGTCCAAATAAACAAGAAGATGCATTTTAATAAGAGCCGTATTTGTGCTGTGTATATCAAAGAGTAAAGCTGTTCAAGAGGTAAAAACTTGCATCAAAAACAATCAATCAGAATTCTTAGAAACAAAATATTATGTCGGCGGAGGGAGGGGGAAATCGCGTTATATTGAATCAAACGATAGTATACAACGCAGTCTGTTTTCTTCTTGAAGTTGATTGAGTGGGAACATAACTGTATTCCCCCCTCGACTTCGGCTTTAAATTAAAATTTTAATATAGCAGTTGTGATGAATTTCGCGTCTGTCCATTCTATCTGTTTAGATTTCTTTATATTAAAATCGTCTACAAGGAAAAAGAATCATGTCATTATTAAGAAGTACATTCTCCAGAAACAGACGGATATTAAAATCTAACAGCATTTCCTGTCGCTTGGCAACATGGGTGGATCTGAGCCATTACTAATTTATTTTTTCACGAGGAAGTATAAAATCTAGTTTCAAATAAATTTCTTGGAAAAGGCGTTGAGAAAAAAATTTCGAGTAATATTTAAAAACAAGCGAAGCATTGATTCAGAAGTCAAACAACAAAAATCAGCGTTAATTCACAAAATTTTCACAGGACTAGTTTCGATGGTTTTACCGAACCATCATCTTCAGCTGCAAAACCGCAAATGAACAAGATAGGAAATAATGTTTAGATAAGATAAGAAAGCCTGGACAAGAATAAGCAAGTGGCGCCATCTGTTGGCGAAACCAGAACTAAAACATAATTTCTCTAAAAGCCGAAGGCAAATTTGGATTGGAATTAGGATCGTTAACTAGAACAGAAAGATTTTTATGAATGTGAAATGCCTCTAGAAAATCCAGTTCTCCAATGGAAGATGTTTTTTGAATAATAGTTTAGTGACACCATCGATGTAAGTGTTCTTATCCATGACGACTATCGGCCACCTTTGTCGGCCTTTGAAAGCGAGAGAAAGAGCTACAATGCGCGAGATTCATTCTAACCCGGATATTGTCATTTCACTAACTCTTAAACGAAGGACCATATAATCCGATCCCTAAAGATCCTTCACCTTCGGACTTATCCAAAATAAAAACTGCGATCAAATCTTCGCAAATCATTTCAAGCAACTTAAAACATTCGCTTATCCCATCTGTTGCGAATTGTGCCAGATTATATGCTCTTCCCAAAATTCATAAAAGTGGTATTCCTTTCCGCCCTATTGTATCAAATTTAGGTACTGCCTCGTATCCATTAGCTAAATATTTAGTTTCTAGATTTTCCACTCTATTAGACAATAACATTTACACCATAAAAAAATTCAATAGAGTTTGTAAAAAAGGTTAAAAACATTTCTCCTCGTAATTTACTCATGGTTTCTTTTGATGTAAAATCATTATTCACCAATGTCCCAGTGGAGGGTGCATTAAGATGTCTAGAAACCAGACTTCGCGAATTTCATTTCTCTTGCATCGAAATTGATGAGCTAATTTCTCTCACTCAACTCTGTTTGAAACAAACACATTTTGTTTTCCAAAATAAATATTACAAGCAAACTGAGGGATTAGCCATGGGAAGCCCCCTCAGTCCCATCCTGGCTGATATCTACATGCATTATTATGAATCAAAATTGTTTGAAACTTTAAACTTCCCGGCATGGTTCCGCTACGTAGACGATACTTTTACCCTGTTTGAAGGTAATAAAGATGATTTAAATAGAGTTCTTTCAACAATGAATTCTATTGATCCTGCTATTCAGTTCACTTTTGAACTTGAGACTTGCAATTCTCTTCCGTTTCTCGACATTCTGGTCACACGTAACACATCCAACTTCAGTACTACAGTTTACCGTAAACCTTCATCGGTTTGCCTTCCACCACACTTTAAATCATGTCATCCGACTAAACAAAAGTTAGCTTCATTTTATTCCTATGTTTTCCGTGCTCTTCAAGTTTGCTCCTCCAAACTAGCCCTTGATGAAGAACTAAATTATTTAAAAGCAATAGCTATTGACAGGGGCTTTTCACCCAACATTATTAATCAAGCAGTTAAAAAATTCTCATCTCAACACACTAAAAGCCACACTCTTATTTTAGGAGATTATAAAAATTCTGTTGTCATTCCCTTCTTTCCATCAATTAGCTATAAAGTTGCACATATTTTGCAGAAATTTAACTTTCGGGTTGTTTACTCTCCCATCAATAAAATTCCAACTTCTATACTCAAGGACCCCATTCCGGATATGAATTCCTGGGGTATTTATAGGATTCCTTGCCAGTGCGGTTTAATTTACATTGGCCAAACTAAGAGAGCCTTAAAATTTCGCGTCAAAGAACATGAGGCATATGTTAGAAAAAAGGAAACACAGAAGTCTTCTGTTGCTCAACATTGTTGGTCCGAAAATCACACTTTCAATTTTTCTGCTGCCAAAATTATTCAAAAAACATCTTCCATTGGAGAACTGGATTTTCTAGAGGCATTTCACATTCATAAAAATCTTTCTGTTCTAGTTAACGATCCTAATTCCAATCCAAATTTGCCTTCGGCTTTTAGAGAAATTATGTTTTAGTTCTGGTTTCGCCAACAGATGGTGCCACTTGCTTATTCTTGTCCAGGCTTTCTTATCTTATCTAAACATTATTTCCTATCTTGTTCATTTGCGGTTTTGCAGCTGAAGATGATGGTTCGGTAAAACCATCGAAACTAGTCCTGTGAAAATTTTGTGAATTAACGCTGATTTTTGTTGTTTGACTTCTGAATCAGTATTTATTCGGCGTGTTATTGTGTCTTAAGCGAAGCATTCTTTGGATGGGTATAGGGGGGGTAAAACAGTTCGTTGTCGGTAAACCTTTAAAGAAGGAAATAAAATGCAGGAAATAAGACAGACGACGCTGATTATTTTCCAGCTGTTTTAGATTAATTCCATTGTGCTGAAAATTATAAACAAGAAAAAAGGAAACGCAGTGAATTAAAATGAATGTCAAACACACGTTTCATTTACTTGTTTCATATTTTTAAAACATTTCATATTTTATTGAATGAATGAGAAAATAAATGCGAAAATTCATATTAAGGAATCTTTTGGCAAGTTACGCCTGACAGACATTAGGGATTTTAAGTAGGTATTTAGCGAAATACACCAAACTTTTCGTATATAAATGTGAGAAATGTTATGTCATGATATTCCCGAATCCCTTACTGTGTGACGTATGCATTGCGTCAGCATGTGTTTCCCCATGGACCTTATATAAGACCTTTCTTATAAGGTCCATGGTGTTTCCCGCCTTCGGGAGAAGACGAGGACTAGCGGGCGAGCGGATCAGACGTCGTTTGATCGATCGCTCGTATATTATTTCATTAATTCTAATCCTAATGTAATCTATGTTTGTGAATAGTAATAAATGTGTGTTATCAACTATGGTCGTTGCCTTTCCCCACATAAATGATGGAAATATGTAATATATATATATAAAGATAAAAAAATATGCAAATATAGTAAATTATAATTTAAATTAGCAATAGTCCTTTAATGCTTAATTTGGGTATTTGCCTTCTGTATTTTAAAAATACTAATACCTATTTCTGCACTGCGTCATCTCGAAACTAATCCATGTCATATGATTCTTGCACAACGCTGATGACGTAAATGGAACTAAAACGCAAACAGCCAATAATAATATTATTAATTACCCGATCAAATGCATTGAAAGACTAAACTCTTTTATTCTGAATTAAGATTTCATTCTGAACGCAAAACACTTGCTTTCTGCACTTCGGCCTAGATAGACTGCTGCTTCTTTTTTTACCGCAAAGCTATCCAAAATATAAATGCTCTTGAAAATGCTCAAATTGTGTGCCAATTTATTTGTAGCCGCAAAATGTTTACTGAAACCAAAATGAATATTTAATCATCCTCGGCTCTTAAGTTGCTGTTCATTACAGATCAATATCTACGCTATCGATGTTTCTACATTATTGATCTGTAATGTATATATATGTTGTAATAGATATATATATGTGTGTGTGTGTGTGTGTAAGGAAAAAGAATAGGAAAACAAACTTGTAATTTTAATTAGCAGCAGCCACTTTAATCCTCCATTTTGATTCGGGTACTTCCCCTTTCTGTCATAAAAATAGTAACTGCTTATGATATATTATTCTAAACTATGTCATTTCCAAATTAATTTGCATCATATGATATTACGTAAAGGTATCTCATAGGCAATGAGATTAAAGGCTTCAGCTGAAACGTCGCCTGATTGTGTTCGCAAATCAATAAAATGAATTTTTAGTAAGAGACTTTTATTATTATTATTATTACGGCGTATTTGCCAAAGGGAGGGATGCTCCGTGGAGAGGAGTTTTAAGAGAAAATGCCTCGTAACCACGTTGCACTTGGGAAAACATGCAGGCA